>NC_085972.1:13787895-15239145 GCF_910591565.1 Cydia splendana | reverse complement strand
GGTATATAAATGTTAGGGGGGCGGTTCTTGAATTTCGATCGCTCGATTTCGTCACTCGAAAATTGGTGGAAAACGGCGAAATGCAAATTTTTGAAATACGAGCGATAGAAATTTGGAATCTAGTGGTATTGACCACTCGTTTTCAATTCTATTAGTAGAATTTAAATGCATAGTACTGGAGATATTATTTAACGAAATACACGAAATCGAGCGGTCGAATTTCAAAAATCGGCCCCCAGTGATCGTACATTTTCCAGCATTTTTGGTGCAGCAGAGTGGTGTTAACGGAATTGGTATAGATAATTTCATCTGAAATGGTAAATTAAGGTTAATATTAACGCTAATTAATCGTTAGGGTTGAAATTATTTATACCAATTCCGTAAACACCACTCCGCTGCACCAAATCGATTCGCGTGGTGTTAACGGAATTGGTATAGATAATTTCAACTGAAATGGTAAATTAAGGTTAATATCAACGTAATAAACGCTAATTAATAATTATATTGAAATAATTAGCACTATAGGTAGGACAGTGGGTCTTAGAGAAGGGTATAACCATTTCGAGGAGTACATACCTATACCCAATAAAGGTACACAATCGTGTAACTATAATTCGGTAGTATTCGGTACTCGGCGGGAAGTTGTTAACTCGAGATATATAATTGAAGAAATTTGAACCTAAAATAAAATTACATAAGGTTCAAATTTCTTTAATTTTTTTCCCGCCAGTTATCAACTGATTCCCGCCGTGTACGGAATTATTAGTAGCCTTTGAATAACAGCCCTAACCTGAAGCACTATCACGTCGAATTTTGTATATTGATCCGCCTGTTCCAATCTCTAGCGCACGCACACATACAGGGTGATTCAGTAAATTGTAAGCAACTGCTTCGTATCAGTATTAGTGAGGTACGCTAATTTTCTAGTCGTGTTAAAAGTTAGTGGCCCCGTTCTCAGGAACAGGCTGGTCAATGTACGAAATTCTTCTTAGTGTCCTTAACTTTAAGGTTCCGTCACACAGGCGCCTTTTCAGGGCGGGGCGTGAGCGTTTTATATGAAAAAGCGGCGCGCCCCGCTCACACGCCGCCCGCAAAACGCTCCTGTGTGACGAAGCCTTTATAATCAGTATGTTTTACTCTGTTGAGAATATTGAAATAAACAGTTTAATCTTCTAATTTCACTTTTATTCTTAAATGTATGCCTACATTTATTCTATGAATACAGTGAATACTTGAATCATAAAACATAGAAAAATACTTTCTCAAGTCAAAATAGAAATTTAATCAGTCTCAGAATTTAAAATTATAAAACATAACAACACAAATAATTTTCGACAAATGTGTATTAAAAACATAAAATAGTTGAAATCATAGATCTCATTTTTTTTTCAAATGTTTTTAACATTTACATAGAGTAGGTAAAGAAAATCTTATGGCAGTAGATAGGAAATCATAATCTTTTGTCTTATTAAGTAAAAGTTCTAAATACTTATTTTTGAACAATAAATAATCTTAAATCTAATTCAATACCTATCAAGCATAAACTACTGTAAGGGCTAAATTGGGCGATAAATGTTGAAGTAAAATGGTCATATTGGGTAAAATCTACTCATAATGTAACATACATTTTATATGATATTGTCATCCAAACTAAACACATACTTCAAGCCTATGTTATAATTCCTACAGTTTAGCCAAGAATTCGTCCTTGGAGAAAAGGCAGAGATTAAGGCCGCTTGTAGACGTCCGTTATTTTCGCCGGAAACCGGACTGTGTTATGCGACTACGTCCAGTTTTGTGTGTTACTACCGACAGCTACACCCAAGAAAACAAGACATCGTCGCCGAACCCGGACAATTGTCCGGCGAAAATAACGGACGTCTACAAGCGGCCTAATACTGTTTCTTATAACAGGCATTTTCTTTCTAATGTTACCAATAAATTGGACCAGCCAAACTATATACAAATAACACATGTGTGATACATTAAAATTCGGATGACTACACATATGCCTGGTTACATAGCAAATATATAGCTACCACAAGGATTTCCCTATCGTAATTACCACCTTATGAATATAATTTTGATTATATTTAATGTGATATTATAACTTAATGGTTTAGTATGCCACATAAACAGTTGTGTAATGCATTAAAAAAATACCATTGATTTTTATGCTTGAAAGAGAGCTATAAACTTGTAGTACCTATACATATCTAGGAGTGATTTTGCCAAATCAAAGCTTAGAGGCCAAGAAAGTCCTACACCTCCTGTCCAGTTACGCAGGAAGGACATATAGCAAGATGACAAACTTGGATAGTTGCCTACATTGCCTGTGATAGTAATCCACCCATGTTTACTTGAGCCTATCTTTTTATATTCAAATATTTCATATATTGACTACACATGAAGGATTTTTCATCACTTCCATGGTCCAAATTGATCAGTGATCACACATTTAACCAATATCACATTAACATGCCAACAAAGCAGAATATAATATTGAAGAGAGTACAAAAGAACTTTTTCACTGAAACAGGGCACTGCCAAATGTTTAACTATATTTCTGTCTTACGTTTGTTCCTGTCTGAAAATGGGTTTAGCACTGTTTTTGTTTGGGGGAACTTTCTTCTTTGGTGAGAACAGAGCAATATTCAATGCATTCATTTTTCTCAGGAAACAGGGATAGGATATTTCTTTGTCCTTAATTCCTTCTTTCGCCAAATACATTTTATATCCTAAATACACCTCTTTTCCTGAATTGAAGTTAATGTCAAGGTATTCTTTTTCAGATTTACCATGAAAGTAGTGCGAGGGCAGCTTAGGCAAATTCTTTAAATAAGTTTCAACATGTATCAACTTTTCTCTATTGTATCTTTCTTTGTTATTTTTTCGAACCGGTGTAGAAACAACACCATGTTCATTGGCTTTCTCGATCCAGCCCAAAACTGTTTTTTCCCCGAGACCGAGGGTGTTTAAGAACATCTTTTTACAAACCGGCCAGTGTTGATTATTTATCTTCAGTGAATATTTAATAGTTCTGTGTCTCCGAGACTCACCGTTCGGTACAGTTGTAGTTCTTGTATAATATATGTTTACTAAAGCACTAATGTATGCTTTTCTTTGGGCCCAAGTCATTTCAGACCAAAAGCTGTCAAAGCATTCCTGTCGGGATTCATCATCTAACTGGTCACATTTTCTCTTCGAGCTTTTGTGGCACACGCGTGACATGCAGGCCGGGCCCATGATCCTCTTCTTTCTTTCTTCATAACCTACTTTTACGCCTTTTATCCGTTTCTGGGTCAAATAAGGCTTACCTTGTTCCCTAGCTTTCTTCACCTTATTTATTTCCCAAGTCGACGTATCACGTATTTTTTTCCTAGATCTTTTGAGCTTGGGTAAGCCTGGAGTATCTTGCATAGCCTGCAAACGTTCTGAATCGAAGTATTTACTGTTTTTAACCAATGCCATCATGAGAGAGTAACCTCGATTTGGCTGCTGTTGTTGTATTTGTTGTGGTACTTGTTGTTGTGGTAATTGTTGTTGAGGTATTTGTTGTTGTTGTGGTGGTGGTGGTAAAACTTGCTGATGATGAGGAATTTGCTGAATTTGGGGATGTTGTAGCGGTGGTGGATGTGGATGCGGATTCATCATTTCTACAAAGAAAAACAATCACTTCTAATTAAACGAAACAAAAGACGAACGATATGAAATACGTCAGATTTACTTTGCAAAACTCACCTAAAAATCGTAAAAACAAATGAAAATATAGAGATATTCACGATTTCTCATGAAACACGGCTTTATTAGTATTATCGTCAAGCTACGAGCGTTTCGCGGAGCGACAAGCGACGTGGCGGTGAAAGGCTATGCTATCCCAAGACCGAGCGTCAGCCCGTACAGTCGACATAGTTACATTTTCTATACATTTACTTTGTGGATTCACCGCACCGGGCTGCGTCACCTCCGCTATCGCTTGCGCTCCAAAACCGCTTCGCTTAACTCCACCCCGCCCCCGCCCATACATGCGCTTGTTTTTCGATTCGATTAGCGTTTCCGCCGTCATTTGAAGTTCCATTCGCTGTCAAATGCAGACAATGTGCAGCAGACATGGAGACATGTCTATCTGTGAGTTCTGTGACATGTGTGAATGAGATACATAAAATTATATCTACGTGTCTTGCTCTAGTTTTAATCATAGACTGTTTTAATAGAAATTCAATATTTTCAAGGAATATCTCTGACCAAATCAGCGCCAAATTCAAAGAGTTTTCCTCAAATTGATTTTAATTACTATTCATGTTTTTAGTAAAACAACAACCGGTTCCAATGGTTCCAAAGAAGGAAGAGACCCCCGATTCGTCAAAATATTTTCATAATGCTTATTTTTAGGATTCCGTAATAAACTAGGAACAGAGGCCCTACCGCGAACCACGTTCGACGTGTTGCCTCTCTGTCGCACTTGTAAATTTGTACGTAAGTGTGACAGGGAGGCAACACTTCGAACGTGGTTCGCGGTAGGCCCTCAGGAACCCTAAGCCAAAACCCGCTCCACACTCGTGCACGAATCGAGGCGCGAAGCCGCGAACGCAAGACGCGAGTGTGGAGTCGAGTTCGCAAGATCTGCGAAATTGACTCCACACTCGCGTTCGCAGCTTCGCGCACGAGTGTGTAGGGGGCTTTATATAATTATGTATAGTTGGTCAAGCAGATCTTGTCAGTAGAAAAAGGCGGAAAATTTGAAAAATGTAGGCGCGCGAAAGGATATCGTCTCATAGAAAATTTTTCGCGCATTTTTCTACTGACAAGATTTGCTTGACCATCTTATAGTTTCGCCACGTTCGACGTTCGTATGTTTGTCTGTCCGTCCGACGCTTTGCTCCGTGATCATTATACTGCTAGAAAGAGTGAATAGAATCAGGCGTTACTTTGCGGAAATCCATACTAATTAAAACCAAAATATTACTTTGCTAATCCGCGAAAAGATAACGTGCTAGTCAATCAGTGCTAACCCGTTATACTTACTTGCGTATTTTTACATGCAATTAATATTCCCACCCTCCCACCGCAAAAATAAATACGCAAATAAATATAACAAACCACCACCAAAAGAATAAACCTCGACACGTGTTTCGCCTCTCTACGAGGCATCCTCAGGAGTTGTTGACGGTCTGACGCCCGGCAACGGAATGACCTGTCTAGAATGGTCGGCCATATTTATACCTTGACCACTCCCCCTACCGTGCAAGTGTGAGTGAGATGGAAAAATTCGTAATAAGGGGCTATTCATAAATTACGTCATTTCAAATTAGGGGGGGGGGGGGTCTGGACATCGGATGACGGTAGCATGAAGTAGGAGGAAATGGGGTCATTTGATGCATGATTTTTGGATGATTATAGGGGGGGGGGGTCCAAAATCGTCAAAAATCGATGACGTAATTTATGGACAGCCCCTAACGGCGATGACGCAACATTCAATTGTTCGTTAAGAATCATGCCCCTATTGTTGTACCTAATTATTTCCAGTTGTTCCAGAACACCCAAACGCAATCCCTTTTCGCAAACATGTAAAATATCAAAAGAATGATTCTCAGATAAAGTGTGACCTGTATCTAATAAGTGCTTTGCAAAATTGGACTTCTCTGGATGGTTATGTCTATATGACGCAACATGCTCTTTATACCTAGTAGTGAAACTACGGCCCGTTTGCCCCACATACACTTTATTACAATCGTCACAGGTAAGCTTATAAACTCCAGACTTTTTCCCATTCTCGATCTTATCTTTGCCATTGCAAAGCTTCGAGTGCAAAGTATTATTTGTCTTAAAGGCCACAGGAATGTCGTTAGACTTCAAAATTTTGTAAATTGCATCAGACAACTTGCCAACATAAGTTATGCTCGCTTTATATTTCTTAATCGGTTCAGAGGATCGTGCCGCATACAACATAGTGTTGACCATACTATTCCGCTTTTTCCTGATGATACCATCCACAACAGACTTATCGTAACCATTCGAAACTGCTAAGTGATAAATATTATTTAATTCAATCTGATAGTGTTCATCAGAAAGAGGCACAGTCAACATTCTGTGCACATAACAATGAAAAGCAGCCAACTTATGCTGCCACGGATGCGTGGAAGAAGCCGGGATAACTGTATCGGTATGTGTAGGCTTACGGTAAATTTTGAACTGATGCCTGTTGTTTACTTTAGTGATTGTTAAATCTAGAAAATTCAATGAGTTGTCTTGCTCTAGTTCCTTTTTAAACTTAATTTTTGGATGCTTACCATTAATTTCAGCAATAAATGCATCCAGCAGGCCCATACTACCCGTCCAACAAATAATCAAATCATCCACGTATCTAAAATAGTATAATATATTATTGTTGCCCACAATATGCTGGTTCTCAAAATGGTCCATAAAAATATCAGCCATCAAAGGACTTAGTGGTGAACCCATAGCCAAACCATCACTTTGCAAATAATACTGTCCCCCAAATCTGAAATAATTTTGTTTCATACAAATCGCTGTTAGATCTATCAATTCATCTACTTCCCCTGGATGTAAACGTTGCCTTTCAAAAAGACCCTTAATAATCTCCAAAGTCTCTCCATATGGCACATTTGTAAATAAACTGTCTTAACTGCTTGTCCAGGGTTCCAGAAAGATCTTAGACAAGCAGTTAAGAATTCTTCATTTGTTTTTGAAACCGAACATCAGAAGAGTATGGTTGTGCCTATGAATCCACGAGCTCCTATTCTTTATGGACTTCCCAAAATTCATAAGGATAATATCCCAGTTCGTCCAGTGGTCTCATATTTGGGTGCGCCAACTTATAATCTGGCAAAAAGGTTGAATTCCATTATAAGAGACAAGTCCCAGTTCCAGCCGAAATATTGCTTGAAAAATAGCTTGCAGTTAATAGAAAAGATCCAGGACATTAACATACCAGATAATGCTGTTCTTCTTTCATTGGATGTAGACAGTTTATTTACAAATGTGCCATATGGAGAGACTTTGGAGATTATTAAGGGTCTTTTTGAAAGGCAACGTTTACATCCAGGGGAAGTAGATGAATTGATAGATCTAACAGCGATTTGTATGAAACAAAATTATTTCAGATTTGGGGGACAGTATTATTTGCAAAGTGATGGTTTGGCTATGGGTTCACCACTAAGTCCTTTGATGGCTGATATTTTTATGGACCATTTTGAGAACCAGCATATTGTGGGCAACAATAATATATTATACTATTTTAGATACGTGGATGATTTGATTATTTGTTGGACGGGTAGTATGGGCCTGCTGGATGCATTTATTGCTGAAATTAATGGTAAGCATCCAAAAATTAAGTTTAAAAAGGAACTAGAGCAAGACAACTCATTGAATTTTCTAGATTTAACAATCACTAAAGTAAACAACAGGCATCAGTTCAAAATTTACCGTAAGCCTACACATACCGATACAGTTATCCCGGCTTCTTCCACGCATCCGTGGCAGCATAAGTTGGCTGCTTTTCATTGTTATGTGCACAGAATGTTGACTGTGCCTCTTTCTGATGAACACTATCAGATTGAATTAAATAATATTTATCACTTAGCAGTTTCGAATGGTTACGATAAGTCTGTTGTGGATGGTATCATCAGGAAAAAGCGGAATAGTATGGTCAACACTATGTTGTATGCGGCACGATCCTCTGAACCGATTAAGAAATATAAAGCGAGCATAACTTATGTTGGCAAGTTGTCTGATGCAATTTACAAAATTTTGAAGTCTAACGACATTCCTGTGGCCTTTAAGACAAATAATACTTTGCACTCGAAGCTTTGCAATGGCAAAGATAAGATCGAGAATGGGAAAAAGTCTGGAGTTTATAAGCTTACCTGTGACGATTGTAATAAAGTGTATGTGGGGCAAACGGGCCGTAGTTTCACTACTAGGTATAAAGAGCATGTTGCGTCATATAGACATAACCATCCAGAGAAGTCCAATTTTGCAAAGCACTTATTAGATACAGGTCACACTTTATCTGAGAATCATTCTTTTGATATTTTACATGTTTGCGAAAAGGGATTGCGTTTGGGTGTTCTGGAACAACTGGAAATAATTAGGTACAACAATAGGGGCATGATTCTTAACGAACAATTGAATGTTGCGTCATCGCCGTTATTACGAATTTTTCCATCTCACTCACACTTGCACGGTAGGGGGAGTGGTCAAGGTATAAATATGGCCGACCATTCTAGACAGGTCATTCCGTTGCCGGGCGTCAGACCGTCAACAACTCCTGAGGATGCCTCGTAGAGAGGCGAAACACGTGTCGAGGTTTATTCTTTTGGTGGTGGTTTGTTATATTTATTTGCGTATTTATTTTTGCGGTGGGAGGGTGGGAATATTAATTGCATGTAAAAATACGCAAGTAAGTATAACGGGTTAGCACTGATTGACTAGCACGTTATCTTTTCGCGGATTAGCAAAGTAATATTTTGGTTTTAACTGCTAGAAAGATGCAATTTGGCATCAGGGAAAAATATAGTCTGTCAAGCCATTTTCGTCAGTAGAAAAAAGCGGCAAATTTAAAAAATGTATGCGCGCGCGAAGTATTATCGTCTCATAGAAAATTAGAATTTCGCGCCTTTTTCTTCTGACAAAGTTGTTTGACCGGCTATACATAACCCAGAACACTATTTCAAGGCAGCTTTGGCGATCGAAAAGTAAGGAGAGTGAATCTAAACGAGGAAGACTGGAGGGAGGGTTAATTATGACCATGGGGCAAATGCGCTCTACTACAATACTAGTGATGAACATGAACACGGATAGATGCAATTCCAGCGAGGAAACTTTTTCCCTAGAGAATTGAAAAGACGTCGCGTACGTTTGTACACGACTGACTTTGCATAGGTAAAAAGGCAGAAACATGTTGAGGCCCCCAGTACACAAGGGGCCATCGCCGGCCACTCCAAGGGACGCATTTATGCGTTAGTTAGAGGGAGCAAGTGATATTGCTATCTCATTCTACGGCATGGCTGCGTCCCTTGGAGTGGCCGGCGATGGCCCATTGTGTACTGGGTGGGGCCTTTATGGGTTAATACCGGACTATCTTTCACGGATTTATTTAATAGGGACTTTTTGTCACAACATGTTTTTCTCTTCCATTAATTCTCCTCTATCTTTCGTCACCTCAGCACTCAGTCCTTTATTCTTTCTCATATCCTACTAAAATGGACGGACAAAAGGGGACCGTTCGATTAAGAATATTAAATCGCGTAGTATTCACGTGTCCGGACTTGCCTCCTAGACGATGTTTGTCGAGTAAACTAATTCCTCGGTTTAATCCCACTACACTGTAAGTCATGTCGCAATGTAATACTTTTGACTTTTTCAGTGAATAAAATCTCCTGATTGAGTTAATAATTGACAAGATTATTTTTATTGCCAGGGAGGTTTTGAGATTATACTGAGCAACTTTTGCTATGGAACCAACTTCGAAATCGCGAAAAAAAATTTGGCTCTTTCATACATTTTGGCTGGTCTATTTTCTATGGGAGGGTAATTTTTTAATTCGCGATTTCGGGGTTGGTCCCATATGGGTTGGTTTAGGTTGTACTTGTACCTACTTAGGCTACTTAAGAGCCGACGGGAGTGGTCATTTCTCCATACAAACGTACTCCTCGTTTTCCTCCGTGGTTTTTGAAGCAATGATTTTTTCAACACAGATTAATATTGTCAATATCTGTGTCGGACCGTTTTGCTTTTTTTGATATTTTTGTTTTTTAAGGCGCTAGAGCCCTTCAAAAATGGCCAAAATGGCCTAATTGACTATGCCACAATGAGAGGCGTGACATTCAAAACTGATATCAATTAGCAAAAAAAAGCAAAACGGTCCGACACAGATAATTTCATTATCATTTAGATTTCCAAATTTGGTTACGATTGGTTAAGTTTTGGAGGAGGAAACAGAGGAGTACGAAACCTCGATTTTTGAGATTTTTACGCAGGATTTTTCGCCTTGTCCTTATCGCACTACTTTTAGGTGCCGCTTCCGTTAGCGAGACGGGTATATTTACCTAAAATATTTAAAACTCAGCTCCTGTTTCGTCTTAAGCAAATGTAGTTCATACATAGGTACTTCTTTTCTACCGCAATGATGGTAAGCACACTAAAGCCTATTAGACATCTACAACCTCAGTCAGAGGTGTCACATGTGCGTCGATCCTTTATACGGAGGTTTCGGTGGATTTATATGAAAAATAAATTGTAAGAAATTAATCAATTCTCAATGAGACTTATCGTGGTCTATCTTGTCTTGTAACTTACGTAACTTAACTGTAACTAAAATGTAACTTATAATCCTAGATTCCTATCCTACTAGGAAATCCCAGAGGAGTCCAATGTCCAATCTCACCTAAGTGCTGAGATTGACAGAAACATTTAAACTTAAATGTCTTAAACTACAAGAGTTATAAATTTAATTCGAATACGATACGATACCACTTTGGGTAAACATTCGGCAAGTTAAGATAAGGCCGTAAATTTACAATTGTACGTTTGTATGGGTTTTCTCCATGTTTTCTCATATATCTAGGGCGATAATGCGTTGTCGTTACAGAATCTTGGAGTAAACCAATGTAGGTTACGTACACATTCATCGTAATGTATTACAAATACAACACCCTTATATGCGTTGAAATAAAAACTATTTCATGGTTCCTACGTTCCTACAAAATATCAAATCGTAAACAAACGCATCGCATCTGCCATTCAAGAGCTATGTTTTATTGGCATCTCTTTCTCACCACGTTTGCCGCGCTTTTGGTGTTTTCATAATAAACGTTGGCGGCATTTAAAATGAGGCGCGAGTTAATTTTGGTAGTATGCTGGTAAAGGGATACTCGAAGGACTGGGTCACTTTTTGATGTACTTATAATAATTTTGTTAGAAAAGTGTCAAGGAAAAAATAAATTGTATCGAGTTTCACTGATTCCTTTCGATTTTCGACCAATATAACGCTATATTCCTAACAAAAATGCAGAATAAAATTTCTGAAGTAAATGTATGAAGCACGTTTTGATTAACAATTTCCTGACTTATATGAACACAATAAGGTTGAAATTTCTTAAATCCTATTTTTAAGCCTATCACGGATATACGTAGTACACGATACAATGACGAGCGCGTGCAGTTGGCAGCATTGAATTCGTCAGCCAATCACAGGCGTTGTAGATGGCGCTGTACAGTGACGCGAGCCGACCCCCAAGCTGCCTTGCTCTGGGAACTTTGCTTCGAGCTCCATACATTTTCTTCTGGCTCTCTACAGTCTGCAGTTTGGTTGTGCACCAGTTCAAAAAATATTTCAAAATTTTTGCCATCAGGTAAGTTTAATTATTTTTCTAATCAAAGTTAAGTGTTTTACTATGTTTAGTAGTGTTTATAATCGCGTATTTCTTAAAATTAGATTTCGTTCCACGTTGGAATTCTCGTTCAAACATGGCTATAGGCTTCGCCATACTTTCTTAGTACGCGTGGGTACGGAGGACGCCTCATTTTCAATAATTTATTTCTCTCATCTTTTCCATTGAAGGTCCGAATCACTTCTTCTACAAGTTATAGCTTAATAGTGAATAGATTATTCGGTAATGATGTCATGTACAGTTATTGCGTACTTTCGACATAAAACGTGAAAACAAAATGGCTCGTTCGACCCAAGCTTAGGCCAGTGAACTCGTTATATGGGTGATAACCGATTCAGACGTTTTCTACATTAAATTGTTTAGTAATATAGTGCATTTTGTTGATTTTAGTCGTAATTATCGATTTCTCTCAATAGAGATTGTGTAATTACAGTAATATGAGCCCTTTAAGCGTTTCCCGCCAAAACGACGCCCTTACTGTACCGTGTATGAAGTCGTCGCGTATTTCGCCGCTCGGTTTGTGGAAGGCATGGCCCGGATAACCTGTTGCCTTTCATAAACGAGCCTTTTTTTCTTGATTTTCATTATTTATTTCTTTCTTCGCAGGAAAAAAAATAAAATGACGGACAAGCCCAAGCGTCCTATGTCAGCTTACATGCTGTGGCTCAACAGTGCCAGAGAATCTATTAAGTCCGAAAACCCCGGACTTAAGGTCACCGAAATCGCCAAAAAAGGTGGTGAAATATGGCGGGGGATGAAGGACAAGAGTGTAAGTTCACCTCAACAGTTTTCCATTGTCTCTATGCTTTATACCTAATTACGAATTCCGTTATTTATAATTCTTACTATTTTTTCATTCAGGTGTGGGAAGAGAAGGCGGCAAAGGCAAAGGAGCAGTACACAAAGGACCTAGAGTCATATAATGCGAACGGCGGCGGCGGTGAGGGTGGAGGCAAGAAGGCGCAGAAGCGAGGAAAGAAGGCCGGCAAAAAGGCGGCAGCACCCGTAAGTTAAATCCCTTGTGTTCTATTGAAATTTCCTTTATTTTTTTGTTTATTAAGGTGAAGCTTAATGAACTGTTTTTGTTTGTAGAAAACAAAGAAGAAGAAGGAGGAGTCCGAGGACGAGGATGGTGATGACGATGACGAGGAGGAAGAGGAAAGCGAATGATCTCCCTGCCGCTAAGACTTGTTCATAATGAGTAATTTACTTGGACTTAATTTATTACAAAGTAAAACTGGACTGATTTTCCAAAATCTGTGTTAACACTGATTTGGATTATGCACATGCATTTGTATTTGTCTGGATTATAAATTAGGAAACAAGTATGAATTGTCTTGTATCCTGCTATGTTCGTATGAATTTAAAAACATTGTGTTATAATTTCTAATTGACATTCTATCTTGACTTTAGATTAATTAAAGTGCATTGTAATGCAGAGTTTGGAAAATGTCCAATGGCTAAGGCAAATTTAGGTCTAAGCCTCACAAAAAAAAATAATGTTAAGTGTTAGCATGTATACACTGGGGAATTTGTACAGTTAGCCCTCCCTCGTTAAGTTCGCTGTGACTGGACACCTTTACTTGTACCTCAACTGGTTTTACCCAAACGTGACTTGTAATACTGACTGTAGCTGTGCTTCAATATTATGCCATAACTCAGTGTTAATGTAAATCTTTATTAATAAGTATACATGGACAAGTGGTTTTTGGTCAGATCTTACACAGAAAAGTAAATTTAGAGACTTATTTCATGGAAGGATGTGACAGCTTATTATTAATTAAAACCTACCTCTTCTCATTGTAAATTTCAATGCTGATAATGGTACCAAACTTAAGCTAAGAACAGAAAGCATGGGGCAAGCCTCCATGCCGAGCAATTTAAATAATTTAGGAAATCGATGTGTATGTTGTAATTTTAGTTAGTTAATAGGTAGGTTTTCAATGTGATTTGTCTCTCAAATTTTACATTTGTGTTATTTTGTAAATGAGAATTAGCATTCCTCATGTCAATACGGATTTTACATGTTCAATAAAGTAATTTCATATAAAATACTTCTATTTTTCAATTCGTCTTTTCATTCTTCATGTTCTTGGACCCGGTTTTGACATTTGGCGAGGTAAATTGCAGTCCATATATTACTGGTTTGCAAGTTACTTCGTCAACCTCATTCAGATAGTTGGCGGCATTTGCTTTGCTTGTAAACAGTAGACTCCTTTGGGGGAAGCCAACGGACCTTGTACGAAAACGATCTTGTACTCTTCGCAATAAGGTCGTGGTTTTGTGTGGATTCACCCAATGCCGTGTTCTACTGTAGTACAGTCTACAGCAAATGCCTGCACAGACGAGAGCTCGTCTCAAATATACCGAATTTCTTTTAATGTAACTAATGTTAGAAGGCATTACGCTCATTTTCTTTGTATTATCTGTTGTAAACTGTACATAACTGTTGGCCTACATAAGTCCTCGAAAGTGAATAAAAAATCGACACGATAATGCACCGACATTTATATGAAGCCAAGCCAATGAAACAAAATGGTGACCGCGTCCTCGAGTGATTATTATTACTACGAAGTCACGTGCTATCTTATTGATTATTTTTACGTGAGTGGTGCTCGTGTAGGTAGGCATACAATGATTTGTATTCATGCGTAATCCAATTATAAGATGTGTAGTTTGATTCGTAATAAAAATGTCGAATATGAAAGTTCGAATGCCTAAAATGTATAATAAATTAAAGACAAAGGGAGATATTGTCACGTCATCAAATATGACAAATCATTATATTCCGGATGTCTAGTTTGGCCCATGTTATTAATATTATAGGTTTACAGATATTATTTACATTATGTTTTGACCCAAATTATAAAAGCCATTATCGAATTTACATTATTAAAAAAATAGGGCAGGGCAGAGCAGCCATCTTGAATTAGTGTTGCCAGTAGTAAACCATATTTCTTTCGAGTTTTCATTTCAATCGATACTTTTTTTCTGGTTTTTAAAGGCCTGTCCAGACGAGAACAACTTTTGCCAATCTGAATCTAAATTGTTCGTTCTTTAATTTAATGGTGATATTCGAGCGCTCTAAATTAAAAAAAATGTCCCCAAACGCGAATACTAGCGTCACGAATTGGTATTCTTGCATCCGCACCCCATTTTATCGGTAATATTGGTCATAAACGGCGGTTGAATTCAGCGAGCCAAATTGACGGACTTTTGCGTCCGCACGGCCTGAATTGATCGGACAATTTAATCAGATTGGCGATAAATTGTTCCCGTCTAGACACGCCTTAACGTTATATCCATTCTCATTGTCTAAAATATTAGGAAACAAAGTGTAGTCTAGACCACATTAATATACTTATTATTCTGGATCACGAGAAAGTAATTTAGAAACTATAAACAACAAAACAAAATTAATTATTAAAGGGATAGTTCTTTGATACGGACCCAGCCACGACGATTATGACATTTGAAACGTCAGTTTGACAGCATACCCTGCTTGTCGAGCGTGTGTTTATACTGTTTATATTTTTTCGAAAATAAATATTTCCTTGATGAATAATAATTTACGTATTTACGTACATTCTAAACAAATTGACACTGTGTACATTTGGTTGAATAATTGTTAAAGACATTTTGATGCTCTTAATCTTAATAACCAATAAATAGTTGATTGAAGATGTCGGGAGATGCGGCGGCAGGCGCGTCGCAAGTAGTGCTGGTGACGGGCGGCTACGACCACACCATCAAGCTATGGCAGGCTCACAGCGGCGTTTGCTTGCGGACTATGCAACATCCGGACTCGGTATTTAATAACTATCTCTAATCTTATCTGTTTTCATTTCGCCTTTGTTTATCCACAATAACAAGTACAGACACCTGCAATAACATGTTACTCTTCGAAGACCGCAAAAATATGTGACACGCTCTTATGGCACTACAAATAAAATAAGATCGTGTCAGATATTTATGCGGCCTTCGTTGAGTAGCATATTATTGCAGGTGACTGTACATATGACATCTTTGAAATGTTGGTAAGTACTTCTTACATTTAATAATAGTAGAAAGCGTAAATTAAAATAAATTGCATTGTTTACATCTGTAAGCCTTATTATTTAACCTGGTTCCTGTACTTGTACTTACACCAAAAATGGTGTTGTCAGGTGATGATAATGTAAGTACTGAATGGCATTTTCCTCAGATTAACACATTCACTGCCCCCGACACACATGTGCGTCTACCGTCATACAAGATTGTTCCTAGGCCACGCCCCCTGGCAGTGAATGCGTTAAACATTATCTAATTGTCGTTGCTATAGCCCTGGCCCATAGTCCTCCATTTGACTTTACCCAGAGCTTTTTCATTTTTTACTTACTACCTGTTTTTATTTCCAGCAAATAAATGGCCTAGAAATAAGGCCCGATGGCCAGATGGTAGCCGCATGTGGGTACCAGCACATACGTATGTATGACCTCGCTAGCACTAACCCAGACCCTGTCATGAACTATGAGGGTGTAAGCAAAAATGTTTCTAGAGTTGGATTCTCGGTAAGTTATTAATTTGATCCTTAAATGCATGTAGGACATTGGTTCTAAATTTGGAATTAATTGCCACGTAGGAGGGTAACATTTTTTCATATGTATTAATATGGTGTCTAGATTTACTTGAAATATTTAAAATGGGGGATACAATCAGCCTGCCTATAAGTCTATAGGAAATGGCCTACAAAACAAAAAACTGAAGATTACGTAATGTAGGAATATTTAATTTGTTTTAAAATATGATTTCTCAATTCTATCAACTATAGTTTATGTAACCATTGTCCTTGCAGTCTAGCTATTGTGGGGCAAAATCATGTGAAAATGGAAGTATGTTATGTAGTATTTTCATCGGACTTCTCACTCACAGATGTGCTCTGAAGGCCTGCCATGAAAAACGAAAATTGCACAAATTTGGAAGTGTGATAGAGAGTGATAGAGAGATAACTAATTTTCATACTCATAAGAAAATTTGTCATTAAGAATGAGTATTTTTTGTTTCAGGATGATGGCAAATGGATGTATACGGGAGGTGAAGATTGTACAGCTAAAATTTGGGACATAAGGTAAGCTTGTGAGCATTAGTGGGTCTTCTTCTCAGCACATTTGCATCCACTGCTGAATATATGCCTTCCTCATGGATTGTTCTGTATGCGGCAGTTCTATGCCAATGTAGGCCGTCTTTTTAATGTTTAAAAAAAAAAAATGATATGACCAACTATACTATGTTGTTATTACTTTCATACATCATTTTGGACCGCACAGCATCTTGTTGATCTTTTACAATGCTCTATCTACTCTGAGCATGTGTAAATGGAACTCCTAAAATAATATGCCCATCATGCCATGGAAACCGCATATGTGTATGAAAAAGATAGAGGATGCATGTATAGTTTTCTTAACTTTTGACTCATCATTAATTGGTGTACAATTTTGTACTAAGGTCTTGAAGGGAAATGGTAGCAAGAAACAAATACTGTTTAATTATAAACAAACATATGTTTATTCAAGTTGAATATTAATCTCCACACAAATCCTCCCAGAAATTTAAAAAAAAGTTTAACATCTTATGGATTTTACGATGAACAAACATTCACACGATGTAGATTGTAGAATATAGACCAGTTGTAACAGCGACATCTACCGGGATAATGAGGTACCCGACCGTCGGTAGTCCTCCGACCGTTTTGTACTATTGATTAACCTTTTAACCGCCGTAGACTGATATTTAAGACATGAAAAAGTGGGCTCATTTCGCCGCGGTCTGATAAATAAGGCAAAACTTGGTACCGCCGGCGACACGAGCACGTTCGATGAAAAATTCTATGGCGGTTAAAAGCAGGGCTCGGAACCGCTTTTTATGACAAACCCGAAATAGCCGAATATTTTTAATTATTTTATGCTCTTTACATAGGACTGTATCATGTATTTAGGTAACAACTTTGTATAATTAGATTGTCCCATTAAAAATGAAATAATAAACCAAAGAACGAAAAAGAACATAATAATACCTGTATTTTTGTATGAAGAAAAAACCGGTTCTGAGCCTTGGTTTAAAGGTTAAGTAAATATGAACATTGCAGGGTTGGCCGACAGTTCCAATGCCAGCGAATCTTCCAAGTGCCGGCGCCGGTGAACGCCGTCATCATGCACCCCGACCAGACGCAGATCATGGTCGGCGACCAGAGTGGGATCATCCACGTGTGGGACCTGCGTACCGACCAGAATGAACAGTTGGTGTGTACTATTGCAGGCTAGGTTACTAGTGAAGTAGTCATCATCATCATTACTCGTAGTAGAAGAGATATCACAGTCTAGGAAAAAATCGTGCAGTTACTATACATTATGCGGTAACTAAGTGGCTTTATAGGTTAAGACATTTGGATTTTTCACTGCTGGACAAAGGCCAAGTCTGCAGTCATCTCCGTCTGGATGTATTTCGTTCACGCCTTTTTGTGGCATCCACTTGTGGGCTATGCAAGCCACCGACACCATCCATCCAATCCCTCCGTCCATGACCGTACATCACCGTACATGACGAACTCAGTGATAATTCAGCCCATGAGTTCTTTGGCCTACTTCAGCAAATGCGGATTTTAGCAATCGGTCTTTTTAAATTAAATCCAAAAATGCTACTAGGTTGAATTTAGAGCTTTATTCATTCAAAAATAATGAGACGAGTGTTTCAGATACCGGAAGCGGAAGCATCGATCCAGGACATCGCGATCGACCCGGAGGGCCGCATGATGGCGGCGGTGAACAACAAGGGCAGCTGCTACGTGTGGGCGCTGGGCGGCGCGCCGCCGCGGCCCGTGCCGCGCAAGCACCTCGTCGCGCACAACAAGTACGCGCTGCGCTGCCGGTTCAGCCCCGACTCCACGTGAGTACATAAACTACCTTACTTGCTGTTAGTCATATACTGCGACTAAAAGCATATGCGTTTAGTCGCAGTTGCGATTAGTTGCACTTGCAATAGGGAATATTACGCAAAACTCTGCGTAGGGGGCGCCACTACCACTATCCATCATAATCCGGGGGTCTACCGCGAAACACGAAAATTGAAATTTCATTATCTATTTTCTAATCTCTCTATGACTCTTGCATATTCGAGCGATAAAGAGTCAGATAACAAACCACCTTGATACATCAATGTCATATTTTATTGTCTGTGAAAACTTGTCAACAGTTTAAGGCACAGTATGTATAAGTTACTCTATGGTTTACTAGCTAGCTTAGTGCTGCACTCTGACGGAAGAACATTGCAGTAATACTCCCTATTAGTCGCAGTTTCTCAAGTACCTAATGGCGCACGACCGACTTCACGTGAGTACCTTACCTGCGGTCGGTCGGACCTTCGTTTAGTCTCACATGCGATTATTCTTATTTGCGATTAGTCGTAGTTACGATTATATACGATTTATGATTATCTACCTCATGTTTACCGGCCGTTTCCAGAATGCTGGTGACGACGAGCGGCGACTGCACGGCGCGCGTGTGGCGCACCAGCGACTGGGGGCTGCAGCGCGAGCTGCGCCACGACTCGCAGCGCTGGGTGTGGGACTGCGCCTTCAGCAACGACGAGCGCTACCTCTTCACCGGTAAACATCGGTTTTCCTAGGATAGCGGCCGTCTCCATACTAAATAATACGGCTAAATATGGATGTCGTAGTATTTGTACGACACATACCACGACACCATAATACCATAATGCTTTGTAGAGACCATAATGCTCTGATTTCCTAGGATAGCGGTGCCGTTATATAGCGGCCGTCTCCATACAAATACTTCGTCGTACTACGACATCCATCGTAGTATTTGTATGGAGACGGCCGCTATATGACGGCACCGCTATCCTAGGAAATCAGAGCATAAGCGGCTATACACCCCGTGCATGAACTAGGGGGCAGCATAGGAGCCGTCAGATTTTAGGCGGGAGGCGTAAATGTGTCGTTTATGCTTCCGATGTAGCCCACAAGATGGCAAAACCTACTGTGCACAAGGAAACGTACCGACGAGAACGGTAGATGGTACAGCACTTGCTTTGGCATATGTTTTCGATTCCGGCCAAAGATGGCAGACCCTCCAATGCAAACGGTCCCTATACGCATCCGCGATTGCGATGCTGCATATAGGTATTTACAGATGTAGTGCATAATTGTTTTCCATCGTATTTTCTCGGAAACGTTCGTATTTGTTATAGTTCAGTCAATGTCAGTACTAGTAGTAGTGCCGACACTAACTGAAATAGCAAGTTTCCGTGAAAATACGATGGAAAATAACACACACTACAGGAGTGTGTGGCGTACCAACTGTCGTTTTTAGGGTTCCGTACCCGTAAGGATAAAAACGGGACCCTATTACTAAGACTCCGCTGTCCGTCCGTCCGTCTGTCACCAGGCTGTTGTATCCCATGAACCGTGATAGCTAGGCAGTTGAAATTTTCACAGATGATGTATTTCTGTTGCCGCTATAACAACAAATACTAAAAAGTACGGAACTCTCGGTGGGCGAGTCCGACTCGCACTTGTCCGGTTTTTTTACAGATTAGAAATTTTATAACGTCAAAAATAGTGGTATTTTTTCCTCCAAAATTAAATCTGAGTAACTATGCACAGATTATAGGGTCGTTTACACATTATTGTACTGCAATATAGATATCATAGGAACTAGCATTTCGGAAGAAAAAGTTAATTACATACCACTATTTTTAAGGTTAAAAAAATTCTAATATTAAGTCTTACGGGGTATCTCATTTATGTATTTATTTATTTTAAACTTTATTGCACAATATAACAAATAAAGTACAAATGGCGGACTTAATGCCTAAATGCATTCTCTACCAGTCAACCATCAGTCAACTCATGTGTGTAATTATAATGTAACGTTGCAGGTTCATCGGACAGCTACGCGCGGCTGTGGGATCTCGAGAAGGGCACGCTGGAGCGCGAGTACTGCGGACACCAGAAACCCATCACCGCGCTCGCCTTCCGCGACCAAGCGGTCTAGAATCTAGATAGTCTAGCTAGTATCTAGACTATCCAGATTCTGGATAGTCCAGATACTTACCCGAAGTCTATGGAACGCACGCTCGACGCTGGGTTTCACCAATTTATGATAACTTGTGTAAAAATATGGGTGCACATGAGGGTTGTATTCCACCTATCTAATTTCTTTGTCCAATGTCATTGCGTCTCACTCTCTCATTAAGCAAAATGTGAAACGCAATACACATTGTACAAAGAATTTGGACAGGTGGAATAACCACACTTACACAAAAATATTATATGTCCCATTAGCTCTTATGTCGGCGACTTTACTACTACGCTCATGGACAAATTTAGAGAAACGCAAAAGGTGCTGTAATCCAGTAATTGGACCTTTTATTGCGTTCATCTAAATTTGTCCATGAGTATACAGTAGAGTCCGGTTATAACGACGCCCAAGGGACCGCTGATATTACGTCGTACTAACCGGACGTCGCACTAAACGAACTGCCAATTTTAATATATTTTTTTAATCAAAATAATTACATCATTTTCTATTTATTAATACTTTAAGCGACAATCAAAGAAAAAAAAAAACATTTCAACTAAAATATTTATTTACGTTAGTATTACAACACTTTCGGCGCGATTCGGAAAATGAATTAGATTTCTACTAGACTTCAACAAGTTACGATACGGATAATTTAAAGATATTTGTAAGATAGATATGTCAAATTTGACGTTTCCGCGATTCTGGAGGTCCTCTTGAACGATTTCGACAAGTTATGACTTAGATATCCAAGTCACATCTAGTCGATATCTAATGTAGATCTAGTTGATCTCTAAATCGTCTCAATCTTGTGATTATCTCGAAATCCGAATAGGCCTGCTCTTAAATGCAGAGACTTGTGTGTTTAGAAGAAGCCACTTTTGTAGCTAGGTACGCGTACTCACTCATCATCCGCAAATTACTCGAATATAAAATAAAAAGTCGTAATTCTTAGGGATCTAATTAAGACGACAATCGTACATCGACAATGAAAAAAAGAAATAAGTTTTTTGTCAAACATTTCAATTTTGAGTCAACTGTTACTTTTGTTTCAACAAACAACTTATGCCTACTCAATTGAGACAATTCTTACAAACCGAAACGTCACATGACTATTTCATCTTGCTGCGTATAGGCAAAGGGGGGAGGGAAGTTGGGTGCGCGGGACGGAGTAAGCTTCTTACTAACAATTTATTTGTAAAAACTACGTCGCTCGTCGTTGTAACCGGACTTGACGGACGGATTTTGTGTCAATTTCCGTCGTTAAAAGCGGTCGGTCGTTATAAGCGGAGTCGTAATAAACGGTTGTACTTTCATAGTAGCTAGTACTAAAACCAAACAAGTGCCTATACTTACGTCGCTATAAGCGGTTGGTTGTTATATGCGAAGTCGTACTAACTGGACTCTACTGTATATATAGAAAAAAAAGTATGAATATATAATAGTCTGATTTTTATAATGGAATCAATGAAATAAGATGAATATGAAACAATTGGTGTATTTAAAATTACAATGTAATACTATTTTTCAGTCGATTGTCCGTAGTCTTGTAATAATGTTATATTTGTGTTATTTGATTTCTCTATTTATGAAGTATAGCAAAGAAAGCTATCCACTGCCGATTATGGAAATAATTATGTTGTACAGTCAATGTACATAATTATTTAGATTATTGTGCCATGCACTGACATTGTACATATTTACAATAAGATTGAATTGTTAAGTTTTTTGTAAGTTCCTACATAATAAATGTAATTATCCAATAACACATCTTTGATTTACTATGAATTATTTATTTACAAGCGACCCGCCCGGAATTATACACCTATACTAAACCTTCCTCAAGAATCACTCTATTGATAGGTGAAACCGCATGAAAATTCGTTCAGTAGTTTTCGAGTTGATCTTGAACATACATACGCACAAACAGACAGACGCGGCGGAGGACTTTGTTTTATAAGGTGTAGTCATTAAAAGATTTAGCGGTGACAGTAAAATTAAAATTTAAGGATAAAAGGATAAAAAAAACTTAAGCCTATTTTAGTAAATTTTTTAAGACTGTAAAAGGCTATTTGTTTTCTAAATAAAAAAAATAATAATAATGAAAAAACAAATATATTTCAATACATTTATTTTAAATCAAGATATAATACAACTCACAGTCCACATTATATAAAACTGCTCAAACAATATATATTATACCTATAACCTCCAGCATATCACAAATATTCTTATTCAGACGGCACTAAAATAAATACCTTTGTGACAAAACAGAACATGTAGGGTAAACGCCTCTATTGTCGGCATCTCGGCAATGACTGGCACCTTCAACCATATTATTTTAAGGTAGGAGTGGTGGCTTTCCTGAAAATAAAGTTGCCAGGTACTTTTTAGTGCCAGTCATCGGGTAGTTTACCCTACATATTTAGTAAGATTAGAACACATTTATATTTGTCAATATAGGAATATAAGGAAAGTTCTAGACTAAGCATTATCTCTTTGTGTATATGTAGTTACTGAACAAAGTAATAACAGTTAAGAAACTGATTGACTGTAACTGTTGCTTCTGCGATATTGGTTATCAAAAGATGCAGCCTGGGTAACAGTATATTATCCACTGATTACGCGAAAGTTGTTTGGAAGAGATAATCTGATAACCCACAAGCATTATACTTATCCCAATTTAAAATGACTAAGAAAAAATGTAGGCACATTAATAAAACATTTTAGAAAGCTACAATTTTCTAGCGAAAATAAATATAACCAATAAGGTACTTATCTTAAATTAAATACTCATTTATTACACTAATCGAATACTGCTCCTTAAAGACTTGTGCACACCGGATGCGCGTGCGTAGGCGTGCACGTGCGCGTTGTAGTATACAGATTCTTATGAGAGACGGCACACCGCTTGCGTGACGTGTGCGGGTCCAACATTTTAGTGTATGTCACGTAACGCAGCCGGTATGCACAGGCCTTAAAAATAATTATAAAGCATATACATAAATGCTTCATGGAAAATAAAAACATAATAATTATAAGTACAAACTCATGTTTGGAATTTCATAAATGCATAATTTCAATGGAATTTCGACTAGAACAAAATATACGAATATTTTAAATATTCTCTCACTCAATAATAATATATGCCCCACAGAAATATGAATATATGCCCACTAAACACTAAGTACAGATGTAATGCATAATTCTTTCCATCGTATCAGTTTCTGGGAAACGTACGAACGTGTCTTGCTATTTCAGTCAGTCTCGGTACAAAAAGTACTGAGGTTGACTGAAGTAGCATGACAAATACGAACATTTCCGAGAATATACGATGGAAAACAATTATGCACTACATCTGTATTCGCTAGGCGCACGACGGGTGCTGTCCCCTTTTGTTTTGGTTTGATGAAGACCATCGATATTTAAACTTATAATAATTTGAGACCATAACATATTGCAAATGAAAAAGTTTTAAACACCGTAATTAAATAGAATAATATCTGGGAGACCGAGCTTTGCTCGGAAAACTTATAAAAACTCAAAAATACGCGTTTTCCCAGAGATTAGACCTAGCTAGATCGATTTTTCGCCCCCGAAAACCCCCATAGAGGAAACTTCATCGAAATCGTTAGAGCCGTTTCCGAGATCCCCGAAATCTATATATAAATACAAGAATTGCTCGTTCAAAGGTATAATATTAAGTCATCTCATAAATATGTTAAGCTTAGTTTAAACCATAATCAGATCTTTAATATCTTTATCATCAACTTTAAATAATGAAGCTTATCAAACAGTGTAACTGTTTGTTTTTATTTGCTTTTACTATAATAGGGGAACAAAATAATCTAAAAGCTGAACTTCGAATGCGTCATGGTCATGATCTTATTTCTCTCTCTGGTTTAGGGTGGTATTCCACCTATACAATTTCTATGTCCAATGTGTATTTTGCCTCACATTTTGCTCAATGAAAGAGTGAGACGCAACATTGGACAAAGATATTGGACAGATGGAATATCACGTTCAAGTACTTAATGGATCATTTATCTAGTCTAGAAGATAAACGCATTTCTACCAATACAAAAATGAAAGCACAGCGTTTTTATTTTTTTTTACGTCCATACACATATTTTGTCGTTCCTAGTACAGTCAGCAGCGGAAGTTGCCAAGCTGGCAAAGTGTTCAAATTCCAAATGATCATTGACGCGACTTTATTGTTAAGAGAATAAGAGCGTGTCAATGTAATGTTGAACACCTCACCCGCTTAGCAACTTCTGCTGCTGACTCTACCAAAGAGTTATAAATAAGCCTGAAGCGCAATCTGGCACGACCGTACGCTAAGGTATAATAAGGCCGCGTTAGCA
Source organism: Cydia splendana (assembly GCF_910591565.1). Taxonomy (NCBI): domain Eukaryota; kingdom Metazoa; phylum Arthropoda; class Insecta; order Lepidoptera; family Tortricidae; genus Cydia; species Cydia splendana. The sequence continues at coordinate 15,214,293 of NC_085972.1, read as the reverse complement.
CTTGAGTTCTGAGCAAACATTGTTTTGAGCAAATGTATGCCCGTCCATTTACTATTGGAGCAAGTATTTCCATTAACTGGACGAACGAGCAATTAGGTAGGTAGGTAGGTAGCAGTAACTGGCCACTGTAATTGGCCACCCTAAACTAAAAATTAATTCTATTCACCTATAGGGATTTTTGGTTTGGGGTGGCCAGTTACTAAAAGTGGCCAGTTACTGGCGAATTACCCTCAACAGAATTCATTTTAGTATAAGGCGGCTAGTTATTGAGGGCTGGCCAGTTATTGAAACCTTGTACTAAAATGAATTCTGTTTATAGGTAAATAGAATTCATTTTTAGTTTAGGGTGGCCAATTACTAACAGTGGCCAGTTACTGGCGAATTACCCTACTCGCTCCAGAACACCAAGTGCAAATTCGGCTAAGGGCGGTAATTCCACCTGTCCAATTTCATTGTCCAATGTGCATTGCATCTCGCTGTCTCATTACGCAAAATGTGAGACGCAAATAAATATTGGACCAATACTTCGAGCAACACGGAAGGGAGGCGGTATTCGCACTATTTCCCCTCTGCCGAGGTACAAGATTAGCGCGTCAATCTAATCTAGCGCGGGTAATAAAACTAGTTGCACTTGGATTTTTCACTAGACCGAGTCCAGACGCGCGCGTGAACACTGCTGCACAAAAATGCCTGTTTGCTCGGTTTTTTGTTATAAAAAGAGGTCGGGGACATCAAATTTACAAAAAGAAAGTGTTACATTTCACATGTAATATTTTTTTTTACATAGTAGAGTCCGGTTAGTACGACGTCGCATATAACAACCAACCGCTTATTGCGACGTAAGTATAGGCACTTGTTTGGTTTTAGTACAAGCTACTATGAAAGTACAACCGTTTAGAACGACTCCGCTTATAACGACCGACCGCTTTTAACGACGGAAATTGACACAAAATCCGTCCGTCAAGTCCGGTTACAACGACGAGCGACGTAGTTTTTACAAATAAATTGTTGGTAAGAAACTTACTCCGTCCCGCGCACACAACTCCTCTCCCCCTTTGCCTATACGCAGCAAGATGAAATAGTCATGCGACTTTTCGTAATCTTGCAAACAAATTAAAACCCAATTCCCATGTAAGTTGGGTGACAATGCAATATTTCAGTACCTACGAGCTAATCTAATGATGGACTCAGGAGGTGGCCAATGGCCATAGGAACTGTGTGACAAAACGCATCCTAATTGAGTTTGGGATTGTAAGAATTGTCTCAATTGAGTATAAGTTGCTTGTTGAAAAAAAAAGTACACAGTCAGCGATAAGCTTGAGTGAAAATTGAAATATTTTTTGACTTTTTTGATTGTCGATGTACGATTGTCATCTTGATTAGATTCCCAAGAATTACGACTTTTTATTTTACGGGATTCGAGTAATTTGCGGATGATGAGTTTTACGCGTTGCCTACAAAAGTACCTTCTTCTAAACATACAAAAGTCTCTCCATTGAAGACAAAGGGTTGTAATACTAACGTAAATAAATATTTTATTTGAAATGTTTTTTTTTTCTTTGGTTATCGCATATGTATTAATAAATACAAAATGATGTATTATTTTGTTTCAAAAATATATTTAAATTGGCAGTTCGTTTAGTGCGACGTCCGGTTAGTACGACGTAATATCAGCGGTCCCTTGAACGTCGTTATAACCGGACTCTACTGTACGTTTAATTACATTCAAACACAATTATTATATTTTAGTCTCATGTAATTGTTGGATTTATCGATTTTGCTCGCTCAGTACAAATTGCGGATCGGTCGAGCGACAAATCCGACTTATCATCTCTCAGAATACAATAACATACTTCAACGAAAATGTGTTAGTGTGCGTGTTGTGACACTTGTCACTCGTCCGTACACAAAAAGAGATCGAGGTTTGCAAGATTTGTCTTTGACGTGTGTCATTTTCTATGTATGTGTCGTCATTACAGATTGGATTTTGTATGTAAGTGTGTGAGAAGTGCGACTGTGTGCACCTTTCCCCCCGCGAAAAATGGCAGAAAGATTTGTACGGTGAGATATCGCTTGGGCCCCTTCCGATGTGTCGGAAGCCGGTGTTGCTCGAAGGACCAATATATTGGACAGATGGAATACCACTCTAAGACGCGTAGTGCAAAATATGAATAACAGATGGCCCTATATTATGACCCCGTACATTACTGTAACGTAACTATGGGTGGTATTCCATCCGTACAATTTCTTTGTCCAATGTGTATTTTGTCTCACATTTTGCTTAAATGAGAGAGTGAGACGCAATGACATTGGACAGGTAGAATACCCTCCTAAGTTAAACTGCGCCATCAATATAATCTGTCAAAATTGCAGTTAAAACATTTTGCACTACTTTACACGACTCGACTACGTCATATTCGTTTGTCAATGGTTTAAAACTTTAAACTAAGGACCTTACATTCAAATGACATCCAGGCCATCCCGTTGAGGAGCGGAATACTTCCAGACGCGTCTTAGACCAGGGTCCCGTTTCTCAAAAGCTTGTAACTTGTAATACAAGTGGAAGTCCCTTTCTATCAAAAGCTGTCAAAAAGTGACATCCACTTGTATTACAAGTTACAAGCTTTTGAGAAACGGGCCCCAGGCCGCGACGCTCCGTAGCATCGAGATGCACAGTTCAGGAACCCCTGGTCTATATTGTCCAGTTTGATTGTATGGTCCCTAGTTTATATAAAGACCGAAACTATTATATCTCGTCAAGTGGCAACCTAGCGACCTCGCCGATCTCGGAGCAGGGCTCATCCTGAGAAGAGTAGGTGATGACGAACTTGAGGTTGACGGGCGGGTTGGAGGCGGGGCGAGCGATCAGCATGACTTGTTTTAAAGATGGCGTCTCGTACGGGTTGTAGCGGGGCAGAGACGTGCCGGTGGGTTGGAGGAGGCGGACCTTGCAACCCTGAAAATTAAATGTGTTATGATACAATATATGCTACATTTGATGGACGACAGAGAGGTATGAATAAAAACCGTGCTGTCAAAATGAATGACTTTATAACTCATGTAGTTACGTTTCTTTGAAGTTTCTTGCCTCATTACTATTAGCTAAAAAGGGACAAGATCAAGATTAAAATAAACTCGAATTTACCTCAGATGTTTCTAGCGCGACATTACGCCCATGTTATCGAAAACACACTGGCTTTAAATAGACTCCTGTGTTTTTAAAATTATTTACACTTTTTACGGTTCCGTACCCAAAGGGTAAAACGGGACCCTATTACTACTAAGACTCCGCTGTCCGTCCGTCTGTCACCAGACTGTATCTCACGAACCGTGATAGCCTAGAGTCCTAGACAGTTGAAATTTTCACAGATGATGTATTTCTGTTGCCGCTATAACGAATACTAAAAAGTACGGAACCCTCGGTGGACGAGTCCGACTCGCCCTTGTCCGGTTTTTTTATTAACTTTACTTCTATAGGAATACCTATAATCAATAGATTAGGTCGAGTAAACTGATAGCAGTTTACAAAAACATTTTTTTATTGAGCTTGTTTATGCCAAAATACGATTGAGAAGGCAAGGCCTCGCGAGCGTAAATAAAAAGTTATTAAAGTTTATTTAATACTCGATCAAGTCCCGTTTTCGTTACTAATATAACCGTACACGGCGGGAAGAAGTTGATAACTCGAGATATTTCATTAAAGAATTTTGTAACTTAAAATAAAATTACATAAAGTTAATTTCTCCAATTTTTTCTCGCCATTTATCAACTTCTTCCCGCCGTGTACGGATTATTTATTTTAATTAGTGTCAAAAGGGACACTAGGGACATTACCTTTGGCACCACAGGCTGGAACTTATAATCCTCAAACTCATGATGGCTGTTATTGGTAGTCACCACCACAACCACACTAACGTCTCTCCTCGGCTTGTCTTTACAGAACTCCAAAGTCACCGTCACTCCGGCATCCTCTTTATACGCCACCATCGAAGGCACCTGACTCGGTGTGACACTCCCCAAATCTACGTATACATCTGTTAACGGCTCTACCGTCATTGTATCTTTAGTTACTGGACTCTTTAATTCATGTGGTTTCTTAATTTCTACTTGAGCACAAGCAGTCTCTGATATATCTACCATAACATCGTCATTAGGACTTATAGGTTGGTTTTCTGTGCTATTTTTGATTTCTATAGGACTGGGTTTGTTTTCAGGTTTTTTGGTAAAGAAGTCTAAGTCGAAAACGCCGTTCTTTGGTAATTCGCTTTGCTTTGGTGAGAGCTTTTCTAATTCGTTCATTGGGACCTTTTTCACTGGTTTACTGGAACAGAAAAATTAATAAATTAAAGCCGGCGACAAAAAGTACAATTGACAATAACAATAATAAAAACTGAATACGAACTTAAATTATCTCTGCTTCATTTTCACCATTGAGATTAACCCCTCAACTAAAGTATCACTGACTCGATATTCCGTCAACAGAAAAGTTACCTCAATTCCCACGGACAAAATGTAGTGTAGCAAACCAAATTTTAGTGTTATACAAAATATATGAGAAGTCTAATACTGGGACTTAGAGGGTTTTTACGTTGTCTATGTCAGGGACTCGAGAAGTTAAACTATCTATCCCCCGTTACATGTTCATTGTAATGGGGTTGGCCGGTGGAAGTTTTTAGCAGATGGCGCCATCATAGGTTGCCCTGTCAATCCCTAGAATTGTATCAAATTTTTAGGGTTCCGTACCCAAAGGGTAAAACGGGACCCTATTACTAAGACTTCGCTGTCCGTCCGTCCGTCCGTCCGTCCGTCTGTCACCAGGCTGTATCTCACGAACCGTGATAGCTAGACAGTTGAAATTTTCACAGACGATGTATTTCTGTTGCCGCTATAACAACAAATACTAAAAACAGAATAAAATAAAGATTTAAATGGGGCTCCCATACAACAAACGTGATTTTTGACCAAAGTTAAGCAACGTCGGGAGTGGTCAGTACTTGGATGGGTGACCGTTTTTTTTTTGCTTTTTTTTTTATATGGTACGGAACCCTTTGTGCGCGAGTCCGACTCGCACTTGCCCGATTTTTTTGAACACCTCGCCCGCTTAGCAACTTCTGCTGCTGACTGTACGGGACAATAAGCTAGGATACCTGTTAAAATTGTCAACTCGTTTCGCGCTGTCGGGTAACGACTGTCGAAGGAGTTGCGCTCCGAGCGAGTCCAGTTCGTTCCATCCTTCCGTTTTGGCGGGTTTCTCTACGAGATCGACGTCGTCTAACAAACACATGTTATCATTAGTAAAGACGCCATCAGATATATCGGAGCGGCTAAGGGCCACTTGCTCCATTCACTAACCCGGGGTTAACTGGTTAAACCTGGAGTTTCCATGGTTACCAGTACAATTTGACACTGAGTTAACGGGTTAACCGGTTAACCCTGGGTTAGTGGTATGTTGCAAGTGGGCCTAAGGCGCTCACAAATATCTGAACACGCCTCTATTGTCAAGGCGTTAGAGTGCGTGTTCAGATATTGTGAACACCTTGGCCGCTCCGATATATCTGATGTGATGGCGACTGCATCTACAAAACTTTTGTATTCATACGATCAAGACAATGGGTGATAGCTTAAAACATTTGATAGGCTATAATTAAATAATAACCACAACGGAAGCAGATTGTGGAAATTAAATGAATGATAGTTGAGTTCCTTGTTTGTAAATCGCTTTTAATGACGTATGATTCTCGCTCTATGATAACTTAGAGCAGCCATACTCTAAGTGTGTTCCGCGGAACCCTAGGGTTCCGCGACACCCCTGCAGGGGTTCCACAAGAATTTAGAACACTATGCTTTAGAATTTAAAACACACTTCTAGAAACTATTGTTTTATTGTAGGGTTCCATCAAGTATTTCGCTTTCCAAAAGGGTTCCGTAAAAAAAAAAGATTGAGAACCGCTGACTTGTGTAGAGAAATTAGCCTTAATGTACTTTGATTCGAAAGGTTACTTTGATCAACGGTTTTTAACTAAAATACGTTTTGAACATGAGCTTAAGAATACAAAGGATATAGTAACTTTAACTTTAACAAAATACATTGTTAAATGTTAAGGCTCAGATACATGTTCCTTATAGTTAAATTAAACGATGATCAATGTTACCCCATGAATCGAAATAACCCGTTTACAGTACCCACTGCTGTACTTTCGTAGCGTTTGCAACGTATTTAACTTAAAAGACAGATAGTATAAAAAAATGGTAAATACTAACCCCCTTATTCATAAACGCGTTACAAACCTCAATTAGCTAATAATCGTTTGTCCTTATCTGTCATTTTGACTTATGTATTTGAAAGAAAGGGATAAAACATAATTTAACCAAATCAGGCCCGTAAAGGTTAATGTACATGTACATTTAGGTATTCAACTATTAATGTGTAGTAAGTAATAATTACATTTAAGAATACATTCCTATACTGTCTGTCACCGTTAAAGCATTCGCAATATTTTATTGTTTGGGAAGTTTCATAGATTTAGACCAAGAAAAGCCTGCAACGATTTTGCTAACAAGTGTTATTGTTATTTTAAAAAACGTCTATGAAATATGACGTGTAAATAACACTTGCACTGCGTATGCTATCAAAGTCGTTGCAGACTTTTCTTCTCTAGTTCACTGTTGAGTGACAGTCATGAGTCGGCTAATTGTGGTTGGTGCAACTAGCCCTTAGTAAGATACTCACCACTTTCCTTCCCATTAGACATAAGATTCACTGGTTTCAACGGCTCGACGATATTACTGGGTCCATCTTTGGCAGAAAATATATCTCCGAGCTCATCTATAGCCGGGCTTTGGACTATATTGGGCTTATCATCTGTTGGAGCCCCGGCGAAGTCTAGTAGACTGTCATTGGTGGGCTTGTCGTCTGGTTCTTTTTTGGTTTGTTGCTGCATGCATTGCTTGTATTGCTCGCCCACTTCGTCTAAGAGATCAATTGAACTTAGTATGTCATCTGTAACAAGAATTAAAAGATAAATATAAACGCAATTGCAAGTCGTGTTTCAGGGACACCAGTTATGTTTACTTCACCAGCCCTGGGTTTAGACTCTTAACCTTAGAGTCACTCGAAAGTTCCTCGCATTTTCCTTTACAAGGGAGTCGAAAAAATAATAATTAGAACATGTAAAGGGGGACTCCCTTCACATGTTCTAATTATTACTCCACTCACTATAACAAGTTTGAGAACTCTTGGTTTAGAATTTTATTTTTTATTTTATGATATAGGAGGCAAACGAGCAGACGGATTACCTGATGGTAAGCGATTACCGATGTGGTTAAGTCGACCCCATTCAGAGACTTCCTTTAGGGAAGTCTCAATTTCAGACACAAGTTTGTTCCGGCTCTCGATGACGTTTTCCCGAGAGATATTGGTGCGGCCGGTGTAAAAGGCATCACCTGTACTATCATCAGCATAACAATGAATGCCGCTGATTTGCAGCATGTCATTGATATGCAGAAGGAATAGCGTGGGTGATAGCACACAGCCTTGGGGGACACCAGCATTCACAGACATGGGGTCTGAGCATTCACCGTCAACTACGACCTTTATGCTTCTGTCTGCTAGAAAGCTACTGACCCATACACCACGGGCGTAGCCAGGTTTTAGTGTCGGGGGGGGGGGGTTTTCAAGAAAATAAAACGACTAAAAGTACATAAAATAACCCTTACACAAGAAAAATATTAGAGACTAGCTGTGCCCGCGGCTCCGCTCGCGTGGAATTCTGTCTGTGTCAGTAAGCGGCTAATTTCTAATCCTAATTTCTCTCCCTCTCCCCTGGAGGCGGAACTTGAAGTAAAGTTGACAGATGGATATGCTAGAGGACAGTAGACCAGATAAAATATTTTAGGTACCACTAAATAAAACTACACTCCAAAATCAATAGTTTTTTTCGCCCTTATTATAATTTTACACGTGATTTTAACGACAGAGTAGGTGTATATCGGACGATACAGTAAGGTATACGCACGCGAGCGAAAGCGAAGCGGCCTGCCTGGCTAGAGCGCCACTCACCGTGGTCTTCTTCAGACTCCTGAGGAAGAGCGCGTGCCGTTTGTAACCTCAATGCGTTGCGAGACTTTCGCGAATGATTCGATTTTTTTCGGAAAGGCATGGAAATGTGTATAAAATGCGAGTCCCAAATAGGGCTTGCAATTCGAATATTCGAATTTGTCGAATATTCGACCTGTTTTGATATTCGAATATTCGGCCGCTCAGGTTTCGAATATTCGAATATTTTTTATTAGTATAAAAAATCTATTTCATCCGCTGTAGTTACAGTTTCTGTGTATTTTCCGGGTATTTACAGTGAATGAGGAACGATAGGTACCCAAATACGAAGGAAATAATATTTTTACTGTATTCCTCTCGATAGACTTCGTGAATACAGTGAAACTTAACTCAATTTGAAAGAAAACGAAATCAAAAAGTATGTTATTTTTACGGTGCGTAAGTTTTAAGTTATAAAGGTCATTCTGTTTATTCAGTGCAAGCGTGCGTTAAGCGATTTTTTGAAGACTAAACCTTGCCCGCACTTATCGCAATTCTCAAATTTGAAAGAATATATCTTACAAACCTAGGTGTTTGGATGGTTAAAGTTATATTATTTCACGCAACGACGCATTTATAATAAAAGTTTTATCTAGAAATATTGAATACGTCTTATTTTGGCGATTTACTTGTTTTTATAAATGTGGGCATCTCATAGTAGGATGATAAAATCTAGTTAATTTCTGCAAAATATCATTAGTTTTAGCAATATGTGAAAAAAGCTTTTGAATAAAACGATAATAAACCGATTTCTCGTTCTTTTTCTTATTTTTTATAATATTCGAATAATTATTCGAATATTCGAATATGTCGTCAGAAAAAGTCGAATATTCGAATACCTGAAAGTTTCGAATATTTGCAAGCCCTCCCAAATCGTTTGACTCCGCAAACGACCAGTGCCGGATTAAGATATTTTGATGCCCTAAGCATTTCTAGACCATGGTGCCCCCTCGCCCTAGGGTCATCAAGATTACATTGAATTTTTTTGGTAAATTGAGTGACGTTCATTGCCGCATTACAGCTGAGAATGGAAATCAGTCATATCATTTTATCACGAAAATTGACAGTGCCGCAGCAGTAACTTTGCAACAGAGTACCTAATGCTGCTGCAGTCGCCATATCTTAGAATTGAAATGAAAACGCGAGCGGAGCGAGCGCGAAATTTTTTCGATATAAAAACGCAATTTGATAGACAGTTGTACATTTTTACTTTTAGTATGGAAATCAGTCACATAATTTTATCACGAAAATTGACAGTGCTCCAGCAGTAACGTAGCAACAGAGTAATGCTGATGCAGTCGCCACCCGAAAGTCACCTTTGTCATATCTTAGAAAGTAATTGAAAACGCGAGCGAAGCGAGCGCAAAAATTTTTCAATATAAAAAACGCAATTTGATAGACAGTTGTACATTTTTACTTTTAGTATGGAAATCAGTCACATCATTTTATCACGAAAATTGACAGTGCTGCAGCAGTAACGTAGCAACAGAGTAATGCTGCTGCAGTCGCCACCCGAATGTCACCTTTGTCATATCTTAGAAAGTAATTGAAAACGCGAGCGAAGCGAGCGCGAAAATTTATCGATATAAAAAACGCAATTTGATAGACAGTTTTACATTTTTACTTTTAGTATGGAAATCAGACACATCATTTTATCACGAAAATTGACAGTGCTGCAGCAGTAACATTGCAACAGAATAATGCTGCTGCAGTCGCCACACGAATGTCACCTTTATCATATCCAAAAAGAATAGATAGTATAGAGGGGTTCTGTCATTGTAAATTTTGTAGTTACTGTAAATTTACTGCCATCTATCGACACACGACTAAAACTCAAAATGAAAACGTATAAAGTTATCAAAAAATGTATATACATATATGGATAAATGATTTTATTATTTTTATATCATTTTGATCCATGTTCATTCACTGATATCTATGTGTTAAAATTGTTAAATATGAAACGGTGTCGTCACGCCATCTAGCCGAGGATAGGCTAAAGGTGTGTGCGGCATCTATTCGAGAATGACTTTTACTTGAATTCCGAGGCACGTTTTTTCCTTAGACTTTATTCGTCTTATACGAAGTTACATATGTCTTTGTCATATCTTAGAAAGTAATTGATGCGATCCGATAACCGACGATGGCGGAGAAATCCAAAATCCAAACCACCGTATACTATAGGTAATAGTTAGTAATCAATGAAATATGCCGCACGCCTGTTCTTATTGACCGAAGCGTAGCGAAGGTCTACGTTTTGACTCGAGCAATTTGCTTTCGTATGTCCGGATGTTCTCCTCTACAGGTCGCAATTCTTAACTGATTCTCATGAAATTTTGTGACCAGATTCTATGACTAAATAAAATTTTTTTGTCAATCCGGTTTTTGGAAATTTTTAAAAATGGCGGAGTCGTGATACCTGGCGCCTAAACAAATAGTTGTATCGATATCATAAGAGTTTTTTTCTTTTTGAGACATGTTTACAGAGTTAATAGCAAAAACTGCAGAAAAAAATTATCGCTGGTTTAGGCGGTATTTAGATATTTAGTTTTGTATTTCCGGATGTTCTCCTCTACAGGTCGCAATTCTTAACCGATTCTCATGAAATTTTGTGACCAGATTCTATGACTAAATAATTTTTTTTTGTCAATCCGGTTTTTGGAATTTTTTTAAAATGGCGGAGTCGTGATACCTGTCGCCTAAACAAATAGTCGTATCGATATCATAAGAGTTTTTTTCTTTTTGAGACATGTTTACAGAGTTAATAGCAAAAAATGCAGAAAAAAATTATCACTGGTTTAGGCGGTATTTAGATATTTAGTTTTGTATTTCCGGATGTTCTCCTCTACAGGTCGCAATTCTTAACCGATTCTCATGAAATTTTGTGACCAGATTCTATGACTAAATAAAATTTTTTTGTCAATCCGGTTTTTGGAATTTTTTTAAAATGGCGGAGTCGTGATACCTAGCGCTTAAACAAATAATCGTATCGATATCATAAGAGTTTTTTCTTTTTGATATATGTTTATAGATTAAATGTCCAAAAATTCAGAAAATTTGTATCGCTGGTTTTGGCGGTATTTAGATATTTCGTTTTTACTTGAGAATGAGTAGCTAAATTTCGTCAGCTTTAGTAAGAACTATCATGGCGCATTGTGCAAACGTTCGCTTTTTTTGTTTGCATAGGGAGGTCCCTGGTTCCATCCCCAGTAATTGTATGCTGCTACACAACTTTTTGTATTTTTTTATACTTAAATTTCGTATCAATTGTTGTTTTTTATTTTATTATTTTATTTCGAAAAAATGATAAAAATCGTATTTTTTATTTATCAAGCGCGGGCTAAGCGTATTCGTTTAATTTTTGCAAGAGATGATGGCTTTTTGCGCTTTAAAGAAAATTTGATTCTTGAATATACGGCGCCATACCTTTGGCCTCTATGCTCGTCTAGATGGCGACACCATCTTATATTTAACAATTTTTACTCATATCAGTAAAAGAACATGGGTCAAAATCATATGGCGTTCTAAAAATAAAAATAAATCATTTATCCATACATATATACATTTATTGATATTTTTTATTCATTTTCATTTTAATCCTGTATCGAAAGATGGCAGTAAATTTACAGCACTGATTTACAGTGACTACAAAATTTAGTACGACAATAACCCTCTACTATAGGGACCGTGCGCGTTGGAGGGTCTGCCATCTTGTGGTCTGAATCGGAAACATGTACATTGCCAAAGCAAGTTCTACCATCTACCGTTCTTGTAGGTACGTTTCCTTATGCATAGTATAGGTTCTGACATCTTGTGGGCTACATCGGAAGCATAAACGTCACATTTACGCCTCACGCCAAAAATCTGACGGCTCCTATGCCGCCCCCTATAGTTCACGCACGCCCCCTATAGGGACCGTGCGCGTTGGAGGGCCTGCCATCTTGTGGCCTGAATCGGAAACATATGTGCACATGTACATTGCCAAAGCAAGTGCTACCATCAACCGTTCTCGTAGGTACGTTTTCTTGTGCATAGTAGGTTCTGCCATCTTGTGGGCTACATCGGAATCATAAACTACACATCTACGCTTCGCGCCAAAGATCTGACGGCTCCTGTGCTGCCCCCTATAGTTCATGCATGTCCCCTATACAATCTATTCTCTTTAGAATTTAGATTAGTTAGATATTTAAATTCTTACTCGACTAAAATTAAAAGCATGAAACTCCTTCTATTGCGACTCGAGGAGGAACAAAGACTGAAAAGACTGGCAAACCAAACGCGCACGAAGCTTCTCAGTTGCAGTTTACAGGCTAATTAAAAGGTAATGTTGGTTCCCTAACATAAGTAGAGTTAGACCAAGAAAAGTCTGCAGAGATTTTGACACTGGCACAAATAACATTGGCACTGCATGTGCTGTCAAAATCTCTGCAGACTTTTCTTGGTCTAACTCTATCCACTTTTCTATACAATTAGTATGGCGACGTGGATACTTAAGTTGGGGCACCGACCGTACACTGACATCGGAATGATATTTTTATCACGTTATTTAGTAGTCATCGTGCGTCTCGCTTGCGCCAATACATGTACGGACAAGAACCAGCGAAATGCACGATAACTAAATTACATCAGTTAGACGTCATTCTGATATCAGTGTACGTTTGAATTGGCCTGTTAGCCAAAAATTGTTTCGTATGTCCATCTGTTCTACTCTACTGGTCGCATTTCTAAACCAATTCCCGAATTTTGTAAGCAGGTTCGATAGTTAAGGTTTTAATTGTCAAATTAGATTCTCTAAATTCTTCTAAACAACGAAGCCATACATTTACTCAGTTTTAAGCTCAGCTCGCGAGGTCTACAGCTCACAGAGCCACTAGTTTTAATTCTATGAATGTATAATTCTGAACTTTTCGGGGGGGGGGGGGGGGGGTTTGACCCCCAAACCCCCCCCCCCCTGGCTACGCCCGTGCGGCATACACATAATTTCTCGGGAAGCCCATAGGATGGTAGCTTCGAAAGAAGTACTTTCTGACATTGACATTTTAGACAATAGAAAAGGATTGGTTTAGGTGTTTAAATAAGATTGTTGAGAGTTGCTCTTGACTCGAGTCAAATACATACTAACATTTAAATAAGGGGGCGAGTGACTAAAAATACTCGAGTTAACCCGTAAAATTAGCTAAACCCATTACCAGGCTAAGGGATATATATTTCCCACATACGGCATTTCAAACATGTGTTTTATTTTTGATGAGTAAGACTGACATTCGATTGTCATTTTTGAAATGACAGCCTGGTAAAGGGTTAATGATATAGGGTAGATTTATCACGGAAATCAATATTAGGAAGGGATGTCTATTTGAATATGTTTAGATAGCAAGTTACCCAGGTTGTCCTGGCTAGTAGTGGCTGCCGCGAGGCGCTGCAGCGTCGGCCGCAGGCGGGCGCAGCGCGCGAACAGCTCGCGGATGAGCTGTAACTCGTCGGGCGTGGCGGCGTTAGCGTGCCGGAGCATGTCCCGCAGCAGTCCGGCGCTGTCCAGCGCGCACGCCACTTCGTGAGCGCGACGGAAGCTCGCCTCGGTGCGACGCTCCTCCTACAATATAAGGTAAAGCGTATAGGGTAGGGCAGTGGTGGGCAAACTTTCTTCATGGGGGGCCAAAAAGTTTAGAAAATTTAAGCGGATTAGCCAGAATTGTAGCCAAAATTTATTTAGATTTGTGATAAATTGATAATCGTGGGCCAATTCCATATACTAATTATTTCATAGGACCGGATAAAATCCATTCGCGGGCCGGAGATGGCCCGCGGGCCGTACTTTGCCCACCACTGGGGTAGGGCAAAGGGTAACCCATCTCATTATGACTAAGGTTGATGTGCTCTTTCTGTAGCAAGGGTGTATAGTATAGGGGAAGGGTAACTCATCAAATTCTTACCCCCTTATGCATAAACGCGCTACAAACCTCAATTAGCTAATAATCGTTTGTCCTTATCTGTCATTTTGACTTATGTATTTGTAAGAAAGGGATAAAACATAATTTAACTAAATAAGAAAACATAATTTAACTAAATAAGGCCTGTAAAGTTTTATGTTTTATAAGGGGGTTAAGGTTTATTTCTAATTGGTCTCCACAGTGAGCGATATTTTTAAGTGTGTTTGTTACTGTGACTCTCGACAACCATTCATTATAGAGTAATGGATTTCAACATACTTAATTTAAATTTTAGCCGCTATATCATTATTTCAATTTAATAATGTGAGTGTTATCTTATTACAAATATGTATTTGCCACCAGTGTGATAAAAAATACATTTTATTACAATTAAAATCAATGAATGTTTGCCTGTATGTTTGTCCATTAGGCAATTTTATCCAATTTTTATTAATTTCTCAAAAACATCTTTGAAATATGAGACTTTAATTTTTATTCACTTACTGACACTGACCCTTTTTGACTGCGAAATCAAGGTTTTAATCAGTTTATTTCCAAATATCGTCGTTGCGCTTTTCAAAGCTGATATGTGTTCGATTTTTGATTGACAAATTGTTGCCTAGAAACAAGATACATAAGATATTAATTCATTTGATGAAGATCTCGCACATATAAGATTTGGTAAGCGCAACAACGATATATGTTATTTCAATGCTTTGTAACATAGGGTTATTCAACTCAAAATGTTACTTATTTTGGAAAAAAATTTTAATATTTTTGGGGCTTTGTAAAATAGTTTTTAAGAGTTTGAAGGGGATCAATATAGTAGATCAGTTTTAAAGGTTTAAAAATAAAGTCATGGGTGTGGCCAGCTGATGGGTTAGGGGTGGGGCAGATGATTTGGCTGATGGGCTTGGGGGGGACAGTTGATATGGCCAATAGCCAAGGGGAAGGAAAGGGGCATACATTTCCCCTGCCACCCCCATGACACCCTTGAATAAACAACTTACTTCTCTGACCATACTCTTAATGAGCCTATTAGCATGCTGTAAATCCTCAGGCTTCTTGCTCTGCAGCAGCTTCTGTAGCAGCTTAGATTTCTCCTCATTCTCAAATATGGCATTCTTATTCCGAGGGCTAACCACCACATCTTCCGGGGGCAGGGGTGGAGGGGTCTCTTTTACCACCCCTTGGTTTTTCAACATTTCATACGCCACCTTAAATTTAGATTCTTTTGGGTATTCAATTGACCACGCATGAAGTAGCTGGAGTACCTAAAATATCATTTCTGTATGAGGATAATTCATTTCAACATTTATTTTCCTGTATCAGGAACTAATTTAATATATTGCCTTGGGATTTATCTGAGATAAAACATATAGGTATGCAATACTAGTTACATAATTACTCAAATATATAATATTATTTAAATATATTTAATGAAATGGCTCACCTTAGTTTGAACTTCAGGTGCTGTCCTATTAGCAAAGTATTTAGGCGACACTAGTTTTATCATTTCATTCAGGAACCTAAATTTACCAATTTCCGCATGAAAAGCCGGTCCGCATTTGCGCATGCAGCGGTCTACGGTTGAGAGCGCTAGCAGTGCCTCTCGGGCGTTTTGTGTGTGGATGCGATTTGATAGAGTCTGAGCTGCCAACTGCGGGCCCTCTGAGGAGTCCCGCATCACACTGCAGAATGCCTCCAATGCTGGATTGTCCGGACATGGCAGGGATTCGTGCGTAGCTTTTACTAAACAACAAATAAATATTGTAACTTATCTCATATGAATTACGTTAAGTTTGATAAGACGATCTTAGTATACTTACATAGTAATGCCTCCAAGCTCACTAGCGTTACATTCATCTTCAAACCATTACATTCAACACAAACAAAAATATAATAATTATTGAACTATTGCGAAAAACAATACAGTCGAATATTTTCGTTTTCGTTTTGTTGACAACTTGACATTTCGCTGCTTGCTGAAAAATAGTGCTTGACTAAAATTAACTTTAATTACCTTTCAAAAACCGATATTGATATTAATTAACATCGAAAAATTCAATCTACAGAAACAACACTATTGATATGTTTGTCTTGTCTGTGGGTTTTTGTTGTACTGTCATCTGTCATCATCACCATTGTCAATACTGTGTCAGGGAGAGAAGTGCTAAAAATATATCTCGTTTTCTTGCGAGAGACGGTCGGCTTTATTACGTCGCAAGCACGATGTATATCTCACGACTGTCCAGACTTCTCACACAGACCAAGAGTCTCTCGAAGCCAGAGCAGATAGTACAAAAAAGGACGGCAACGACCACCCCGACTGGTGCCATTCTTCCAGAGCCCGAGAAGACCCCATTTGGTCTTCTGGGTATTGTGTGTGCGGTAGTACCTGGTCTACTCATTGGAGCTGCCATTAGCAAAAATATAGCTAATTTCTTGGAAGAGAACGAGCTGTTCGTGCCATCTGACGACGACGACGATGACGACTAGTTTGCGATCGTGCGTGATGTATTTGGCTCGTAGGAATAACTTTTTGTACATACTATCTTCAATTTAATCTATAAACATATTCTCTTCCATTTATAAGTATATTACACCTAAAATGTTAGTGTATAGTAAAAATGCCTTTTAACAGTTTATTTACTTTATTAATAGATTTTTATGATACAATTGTTACAAAAGCTACATTAATTGGGTGATATAATTTGTGCTAAACTGCTTTATTTAAAACTGTTATTGCACATCAATCATGATATTTGAAATTTTACTCTTTAATAAATTAAATCTTATTTACATGATTACAGGATGAAAATTAATTTATATTCAATTCAAAAATATTCCTATGTACATCTAAATTAATTGTTAGAATTTGATACATATGTAAATGCATTATAACAAATGCATACTTGTCACAGAGTACACAAAAAGAAATCTCTTCTATGCTAGTCACTGTTACACCCAGTAGCATTAGGGTATAATCTCAATCTCATACTTGTGCTTAATATTTTAAGTGAAGATGACAAATAAAATGACTTTGTAAAATGGCATGATTCAGTCTTTCATTGCTATCAAATATCTGATTCCTTGCTAATGTCTTTTATGGAAGCCCAGTTGGACATCATAATTGAAAATTGTGCAAATCTCTCATGAAACTTTAAAAATGCTTATATATTATCATTATCAAGGCGATTGTTACATAAAATGAAATCTAATACTGATTCCCAATAAAGATCATAAACATTTGGACGGCAACAAATTCAGGCTTTGCTTTTTCTAGCCAGTCCTTGATAACCATCATGGTATAATAATATACTCCGCCTGGTACTCTATTCCCGTCTTTTCTAGGTCACCTAACTGACACAAGCCTACGTCATCATGCGACAGCGCTATATGATAATATGCGATAGCGCTATATATATAGCGGCCATGTTATTGTGACGTAGGCCTGTGTCACTCTGGGAATAGAAGACCATGTTTTATTAGACCATGATAACCATGATACAATAAAAGTGACCTGATTAGCCAAGTCCACACAGAGTGAGCATACGCACGAGGAAATTGCCTTATATAGCAGTGTTGGCCGAAACGTTAGTGCAATTGAATTTTCTTGACCATTAACCAGTATAAATTCCATCAACTGTAACCGTCTGTTACCGTTTACAGTTCAATTTGTACTGGTTAATGGTCAATTGCAATTAACGTTCGGCCAACACTGTTATATAGTCTAAAATTGTAAAATGACTATCATGAGGAATTAAGTAGTGTCAGTAGAGCATTTAACAAAAGAACTTCTGTGGTATCCTAGGCTGGACAATTGGCACTTTACACTCTGAATATAAGGAACAAGACCAGCTTTTACGATTATTAGGCATAACCAAGCAAAACTTAAAGTACCTAAACTACGAATCATAATATATTGTTGAAATAAATATACATAATGATGTGAAGGAATTAATTATGTGAAAACAAGTTAAAATAAATCGAATTATTTATTATATTCAGAAGGTGGGTTTTCAGGAATAGGGCGTGTAATGAGCCACTCATTTACTGGTTTAATCATTTAATGTCCCTTTCGCAAAACGCCCCACTTATAAAATATACCCCATTCTCAAGATGTCCGCTTTGACCCGTCTAACATTTTTGCTGTAAAATTTAGAAATAAGATAAATTTTAATAGGCATAATGTGAATGTATTGTAATTATTAGGATACAGCTTAATTTTCTTTATTTAAAGGAACAATTTTGAAGATGAGGCATTTAGCGAATGAGACTAAAAGTGAAAGGGATGAACAAAAGGATTCAAATTTGTTTTTCGAATCATCTTATAAGAGTCCTTTTTTTGGCTCTATAGTTCGTTTTTTTAGCATTAGAAATAAGGTAAACAATCTTGATGTGTCTTTTAATTGAAAAACACATTTTAAAAATAAGTTACGGCAAATATGTAACAATTATGAATCTAATACGATCATTTATATTCTTCTGCTTTCATAAGTATTAAATTTTGATTTTTAAAAAGCTTATTTCAATTAAAAGACTTGTCAAACTTACCTTCTTGCAAGTTCTTTCTAATGCTAAAAAAAAACGAACTAGAAGTCAGTAGAATATAATCAGGGAATGAATGGCTATTCAAAATCTTGAACGCCCACAATCATTATAGACCAGTGGTTCTTTACCCATGGCTCGTGGACCATTGATCATACATTACAGCAATCAGTATCTGCAAATTTATAATAAAAAAACCTAACATCATAGGTGTTTTAAAAGTAATTTTGTTGAGTGTTCTCTTATAAAGGTTAAGAACCACTGCTGTAGACCTATTTTGTGTTGTCTCGTACAATTTACTCAGGAGGCCTCTTGTGCTCGCCCCAGCCATGGAAGCACTTGGTGAACCGGCGAGACTCTTTGTTCTTGAGCGTTAGGAACAGCTTGCGCGGGTGCTCGGGCTGCAAGGTCTTCATGTGTTGGATGTATACCTGCCAACATAATGCTGTATCAAACCACAGGTCACTTGGGTCCTACCAGGTGGACTTATCTACAAGTGTAAGACAAATCGTCACTACTTTGAAAAAAATCTCGTATCTCACACTGCTACTCAAAGTTGAAACGCAGTAACTCTGTATGCAATATACATAGTTTTTTAATTATTTTTTATTAAACAAAACCACAGTTGCCACATTTTTATTTTTATTGACAGAATAAGTTACGCTTTTTTCAAAGTAGGTATTGACGAAATGCAAAGTTGCATGCTGCCTGCTTTGCTCCGCTATAACTTAAATGGATAGATTGCTATCACAGGCAGTAAAAATAGACATTTAATAAACACCATTCATTTAAGGATCGACGTGTCAGAAGAACGCTTATTTAATAAATAAATATTAGGGAATATCTTACACAGACTAATCTAGCCCCAAACTAAGCAAAGCTTGTACTATTGGTGGTAGGCGACGATATACATACGTATATAATTGATAAATACATAATACATAGAAAACATCCACGACTCAGGAAAAAAATATCTGTGCTCATCATACAAATACATGCCCTTACCGGGATTCGAACCCAGGACCATCGACTTCACAGGCAGGGTCACTATCACTACCCACTAGGCCAGACCGGTCGTCTCATTTACTTAATAATGTAAAAAATAGTAATAACATTTGTCGCTAGATGTCGCTTTATGCATCCTGAATCGCGCTATCGATGTGCTTCCACAAGTTACATAAAGTCTCTTGATTCCAATGCGCGATATTCGAAGGACCATGAGATTTTTGACGCGCTGTCTCGCAAATACCAGCCAGACGTATGCGTAGTTATACAATACATAACGGCCCGAGGCCCAAATATGACAGCAAAAAAACGATGTTAGTTTTATATTTAGATCTAGTTCTGCCCGCAACTTTGTATGCGTGGAATGATGTTGATGATGATTGATTTCCCCGGGACACTAATACGCGGTGGCTAAAAAATAACTGCATTCCGGTTACCGATTTCGGGGTTTGTCCCATAATAATAGTTGCTCAGTATAATCCCAAAACCTCCCTGGCAACGGGAATGCAGTTATTTTTTAGCCACCATGTACACGAAATTTTATAAAGAGTGAAGAGGTAACAGACAGAAAGAGTTACTTTTGCATTTATATTTGGCTGCTATTTAACTGATCACCAGATTTAGTATAATTTAATACCAAAAAAATCTATTTTACCACCCTAAAATAATGAATGATCACCAAAATTATAACACCATTTTAATGTGAAATGATTACCAATTTTATTACACTTTACTATCCTTTTAACGGAAATGACACCTAACTAATCATTATTAACCCAAAAATACTAAATGATTACCAAATTTCAAACCCCATTTTAATGTGAAATGATAACCAAATTTTTACATCTTGCTATTCTATTAAAGAAAATGACACCAAAATAATCATTGTAAACCCAAAAATAGTAAATGACCACCAAAATTAGAACTCCATTTTAATGTAAAATTATAACCAAATTTTTAAATCTTGATATCATATTAAAGCAAATGACTCCAAAATAATCATTGTAAACCCAAAATTAGTAAATGACCACCAAAATTTTAACCACATTTTAATTAAAAATGTGCAAATATTTAATATAATTATCGTTATCCTATTAAATTAATTAATCCACTTCGTCACCTTTTTCTAGTAGCATTTTATTTCTGTTACAGTCGCAGTTCTAACCTAACCTAACCCACTTTTCTAGTAGCATTTCGTTTCTGTAAGGGTCGCAGTTCAAACCTAACCTAACCTAACCCACTTTTCTAGTAGCATTTCTTTTCTGCAAGGGTCGCAGTTCAAACCTAACCTAACCCGCTTTTCTAGTAGCATTTCTTTTCTGCAAGGTTCGCAGTTCAAACCTAACGTAACCCACTTTTCTAGTAGCATTTCGTTTCTGTGTGGGTCGCAGTTCAAACCTAACCTAGCCCACTTTTGTAGTAGCATTTTTTTTCTGTAAGGGTCGCAGTTCAAACCTAACTTAACCCACTTTTCTAGTAGCATTTCTTTTCTGTAAGGGTCACAGTTCAAACCTAACCTAACCCACTTTTCTAGTAGCATTTCTTTTCTGTAAGGGTCGCAGTTCAAACCTAACCTAACCCACTTTTCTAGTAGCATTTCTTTTCTGTAAGGGTCGCATTTTAAACCCAACCTATCCCACTTTTCTAGTAGCATTTCTTTTCTGTAAGGGTCGCAGTTCAAACCTAACCTAACCCACTTTTCTAGTAGCATTTCTTTTCTGTAAGGGTCGCAGTTCAAACCTAACCTAACCCACTTTTCTAGTAGCATTTCTTTTCTGTAAGGGTCACAGTTCAAACCTAACCTAACCCACTTTTCTAGTAGCATTTCTTTTCTGCAAGGGTCGCAGTTCAAACCTAACCTAACCCACTTTTCTAGTAGCATTTCGTATCTGTATGGGTAGCAGTTGAAACTTAACCTAGCCCACTTTTTTAGTAGCATTTCGGTTCTGTGAGGATCGCAGTTCTAACCTAACCTAACCCACTTTTATAGTAGCATTTCGTTTCTGTAAAGGTCGCAGTTCAAACCTAACCTGACCTACTTTTCTAGTACCATTTCGTTTCTGTAAGGGTCGCAGTGCTAACCTAACCCACTTAACTGATAGCAGTTTGACTTACTTTTCTAGTAGCATAACGAAATGCTACTAGAAAAGTAGATTAGGTAAGGTAGGTATACGGTGCGGGGTACGGGGGGTTGAGCGGGAGGGGCTAGTAATTTTGGCATCAGTTTACTTTATTTGGTAATATGTATACATTTTTTGGTAATCATAGTGGTTTATTTAGGTGAAAATATCGCATTAATTTGGTCTTCAAGATTTGGTGATCATTAATGATTTTTGGTGATCATTCAATATATTTGGTATTTGAATACAATTTGAAGTGCAGTCGTAATTAAAATGGTGGTACTTTTGTATTTTTAGGTCTTATTTTTTTGGTGTTCAGTAATTTTTTTTGGTAAGCATGATTTTTTTATTTAGGGTACCAAAGTATTTTTTGGTGGTCATTATATTTGTAGCCTTCATATTTTGATATTATATAGTGTGGATTGAATATTAATTATTTTGCTGACCCGGTATCGCGTCGGTGGGAAAGCGAGGAGTTAAACTTAATTTAACTTATAACCTTGTTATTTCTACTCATTTTAATATGACAACTGCGCATTTGTTTGAAACATAGAAGGTAGCTATAGAAGTGGTATACGCGTGCCTCCGTGAGGGACAAAACATACGCAATGCGACACTATGATTGGTCGAATTTATTTGTTGCCCACCATAATCCATACTAAATTTACGGTGGGGACAAATAAAATGTGAGACTGTGACAAGGATGTTTGTCTATACACCTCTTTCGCTGCTACTCCTACTGAAAGATACATAAGACTATCCTGTTCGGTCACTTCCCCCCACCTTTCATGCCAGATTCAGTTATATACTAGATTCATGTATTGAAATTACCTGAGCGGACTTGTAGGCGAGCTTGATCTCCACCTCGGAGCACTTGGCGCCGAGCCACAGGAACACCTGGTCGCCGTTGTCCAGGATCATGATGTCGTCGTCCGCCAGGTCGTCCTGACACAACCAAACATAAGTACCATCGCCCACACTGTTAACTGCACATAGGTGGACCTTATGTATTTTGTAATAAGGGTTAAGGTCCACCGATGTACAGTTAGGAGTGTTGCTGTTTGTAAGGTGAATGGAGTTAAAGGTCAGAGCACACCGGCTTTGTGTGTGTATATGTTCACGTGCGCTAAAATGTTGGAGCCGTGCACGCACATGTCACGCAAGCAGTGTGCCGTCTATAATAATGATTGATTTTACCTTGGCATGTCACAGTCGTTGGGTATTGAGGAAGAAGGTATTAGACGGTCGGTGAAGGAGCGCTTTTTCAGTCGGCTCACAAAAGTCCTTAACAGTCTTTTGTCAGGAGGCAACAAAGTGCGCGCCTTCAACGCCTGGGTAATGCCCCTACTCACATACTCCTTTGGCATACTAAGGTGGACTCAGACCGAGCTGGACGCCCTGGATCGGAGGGTCCGGTCACTGCTCACCACACATCGCATGCTACACCCACGCTCGTCAGTTATGAGATTGTACATCCCACGGAAGTGTGGAGGCCGAGGCTTCCTAAACGCCAAGGATCTCCACAACCGCGAGGTGTACAATCTCAGGAATTATTTCCTTAACAACGAGTGTGGGATGCATCGTGATGTGGTGGCAGTAGACAGGAACCTCACGCCGCTCTCCTTGGCAAACGAGAACTGGCGCAAACCTGTGGTACTAAGTACTGCGGATCGCAAGGCGGCATGGGAGAGTAAGGTGCTACACGGGCGGTTCTACAAGGCCCTCACGGGACCCGATGTGGACCTGCTCGCGTCGGTGAACTGGTTACGATTCGGGGACCTCTTCGGAGAAACCGAGGGTTTTGCCTGTGCAATTGCGGACGAAGTGATGATGACGAACAACTATCGGAAATATATCCTGAAGGACGGTACGGTCGACATTTGTCGGGCATGCCGCCGTCCCGGAGAGTCACTCAGGCATATTATCTCCGGTTGTTCTCATCTTGCTAACGGCGAGTACTTGCACAGACATAACCTCGTAGCCAGAATT
This sequence comes from Cydia splendana, assembly GCF_910591565.1. Classification (NCBI taxonomy): domain Eukaryota; kingdom Metazoa; phylum Arthropoda; class Insecta; order Lepidoptera; family Tortricidae; genus Cydia; species Cydia splendana. The sequence continues at coordinate 15,190,603 of NC_085972.1, read as the reverse complement.
ATTCACCAGCAACTTGCCCTCCTATACGACCTTGTGGACCGCGAAGTGCCGTACTACAAGTACTCACCTGCGCCAGTTCTCGAAAATGGTCGTGCCACGCTCTATTGGGATCGATCTATCATCACTGACAGGACTATTGTAGCCAATAAGCCTGACATCGTGCTGATAGATCGATCGCAGCGCCGGACCGTGCTCGTCGACGTCACCATCCCCCATGATGAGAATCTCGTGAAGGCCGAGAAGGACAAGTCCAGCAAGTACCTAGACTTAGCCCACGAGATAACCGCTATGTGGGATGTTGACTCGACGATCATTGTTCCTATAGTCGTGTCAGCGAACGGTCTCATAGCGAAGAGTCTCGACCAACACCTAGAGAGACTCTCGCTGGGTGGTTGGATCAAGGGTCAGATGCAGAAGGCGGTAATTTTGGACACGGCGCGTATAGTACGTCGATTCCTCACTCTGCGGCCCTGACCACCGGCAGCTTGGACCCTGCCCCGCTGCCGGCGGCACCCTAGGTTAGGTTTTTTATAATGTGTTTATATATTTTTGTTATGTTTTGTAAGTGTTTTTATATTTTACTTTTATACTCACATTGTAAAACCCTAACCTAAGACCCTAATTGAATAAAGAGAATAATTGATTAGTACAACTTACACGTGCACGTCTACGTACACGATTTCGGTGTGCACTGGCCTTAAGAATATAGCCAAAAAATGCTAATGTTTTTGCCTTGAAAAAAATGTTAAGTTTAATTGTACAGAAGTAAAATCTTTGTGAATGTAAAAATGTTGATGTAGAATTCAAGATGCGAAAATTGATAGACACTACGTAGTATATGTATACTACGTAATATTTGTGTCAATGACTTGTAAAATGTATTTTATTTACCAATAAAGATCTGTATAGGTATCTGTAATGGTATATTGTGGAAGATTTGGAAGATTGTACTACAAATCCATTTGTGTTATGTGACTGTTTGTGTTCTAAAAAAAAAAGATCTCACCTGGCAGAAATCAGTGCACTTCTCAGACACCGTGAAGTATCCCTTCTCGTTGGAGCAGCGGAACAGTCTCGTGTAGTTGAGGAAGTCTGCATCCGTATCGTATTCTTTACGGCCTCCAAGCGCCACCCAGAAGAAGTTGTCCGGCTCGCTGCCCTCGGTCAACACCTTCAAAACAACAAGGGGTTAAACAGTGGCGTAGCTAGGGGGGGCGGCGGGGGCGGACCGCCCCGGGTGTCACCCATTTAGGGGTGACACCCGACCGTGAACATCAGTAGTGCCACCTATAAAAATTGGTAAAATGAAAGCGATGGAGTAAATCCTGAGCTATTTAACATAAATTACAATTACTCTTTTTACATTTTTTTATTTTGGGGTGACACACACAATTTCCGCCCAGGGTGCCACACATGCTAGCTACGCCACTGGGGTTAAATAACATGTATAAACTATTATAGATCGTGTCATTCACGAAGACGCGTGCCTTGGTTCGTATTGTCATGCCGTTTAAGGGGCTAACCGAGGTTTTCGTCGATTTTTGACAAGTTTTGAATCGTATCACCTTATTTGCACTACAGATAGAATTATAAGACAAACGGCTATCGGTTCTTTAATATTTTATCTCCGGTTTTGTCTACCGGATTTTGAAAGAAATTAATAATATTTATTTAAGTTTTTTTTAAACATTGTCTAAAAAACACTTTTTTCGTATCTAGTTTGCTGTGAAGGATCTTACATGTACGAAATCTACATATTTGGATTCGTCTTTGACGTCTCGAAAAACGTGTCTAGGGTTTTAATTTTAAACTAATTAACACAAAAGTTATGGCCAGAAAACCAGTTTTTCACCTAAAAAATTTCAACTTTGATGCCAAATATCACGAAGACAATGAACTTTGAAGTAAATATGGGATTCTATATTGCTTAAAGCTGTTGCTGTTAATATAATAAGCTACAAAAAACATTAGAAAACTAAGGGATTCAGATCGAAGGTCATTGGCGTGGGGTAGCCCCTTAAGGTTAGATTTGTCAAATTCGCGCGTCATCGTGAAAAACACTAATACTAATGACACTCCTAAAATATGATTAGGGCGAATTAACTTTTTCTTGTTATCCATTGTCATGGTCGCCTGGGTCACTGTTAAACTCCTAGTTTTATGGTATTAAAAATAACCAACCATACATTTTTATTGCAGTTATAACTTTATAAGCTCTTTCTGTAAGGGGTCATCTTTCATCTACTTTGCATATTACTAGAACGTAGTTTAACGTGTCTTCTAACAAACTATGCTACGGTTGTCGCCTGGCTGACGGGACATAATAACAAAAAAAAGTTGACGAGCCGATAATAATCGTTTGTCCCTTTCCGACGTATTGGTATGATGGAAAGGGACAAACGATTATTATCGGCTTGTCAACTTTAGTAAACGTTTCTGAGTAGGTAAGGGGGTTAGTGTGCAATAAGTAATAACATTTGTCGCTAGATGTCGTTGTTTGCATCCTGAATCGCGCTATTGGTTTGTTCTCTCAAACTAAGTATATATTTTGACTATTTTGAGTCAATTCATCTCATCTCAATCATCTCATACATTCATTTCACGTAAGAATAGAGAAGAACCGATAATATTTTTGATACGCAATCTCGCAAATACCAGCGAGATGTATGCGTGATGATTCTTTAATACCAAACATATTAAATTTAACTAACGTAGTGGTCGTTGTAAATAGTTGTGAAGATTGAAAGCTTGTAGTTGAACTATATCATAGAGAAAAAAATACATAGATTGTTCACTCCATACATCAGTTTTGGTACCAAAAAGACTATTATTTTCATAGTCGACATCTAGCATCGAGTAGCGGAATTATCAGTACTTTAAGTAGCAGTAGTAGTACTGTCAAGTGACAATAGATGTAGCACCGACCGGAAAGTCTTATGTTGTTGAGCATTAGACTTTCCGGTCGGTGCTACATCTATTGTCACTTGACACCAAAACTGATGTATGGAGTGAGCACTCTTGTCTTACTATATTTCTCTATATTTAAAGTTGACGTCAAAGATGTGTTCACATTTTTCGCCTTATTTTATAGGAGTACAGATGTAGTGCATAATTATTTTCCATCGTATTTACACGGAAACTTACGAACGTGTCCTGCTATTTCAGTCAGTCTCGGTACAAAAAGTCCTGACAATTACGGTTGTCCAGTAGTTGTGCTGTGTGGTCCTGGTAATTAGGGTGATATTCCACCTGTCCAATTTCTTTGTCCAATATGTATTTTGTCTCACATATATTTAAATGAGAGATTGAGACGCAATGATATTGAACCAACATATTGGACAGATGGAATACCACCCTGAACCAACATGACAAATACGGACGTTTCCGAGCAAATACGATGGAAAACAAGTATGCACTACATGTGTAAACAAATCTTTGACACCTACTGTACATAACCAAACTTTATAAACCTGTGTATGTGTGATTACCTGCAGGCTGACCCAGGGACTGTTGAACTTGTGTTCGGCGATGTGCTCGATGAGACGGGCGGAGTCCGCGTCGGCTTTGCTGCCGATCCACGCGTATACTATGGCTGATGAAGTGTCGTTAGCGCCCTCTAGCGACACTTTACTGTTGTGATTACCTGCAGGCTGACCCAGGGACTGTTGAACTTTTACTCGGCGATATGCTCGATGAGACGGGCGGAGTCCGCGTCCGCTTTGCTGCCGATCCACGCGTACACTATGGCTGACGAAGTGTCGTTGGAGCCCTCTAGCGGCACGTTACTGTTGTGATTACCTGCAAGCTGACCCAAGGACTGTTGAACTTTTGCTCGGCGATATGCTCGATGAGACGGGCGGAGTCCGCGTCCGCTTTGCTGCCGATCCACGCGTACACTATGGCTGACGAAGTGTCGTTGGAGCCCTCTAGCGGCACGTTACTGTTGTGATTACCTGCAAGCTGACCCAAGGACTGTTGAACTTTTGCTCGGCGATATGCTCGATGAGACGGGCGGAGTCCGCGTCCGCTTTGCTGCCGATCCACGCGTACACTATGGCTGACGAAGTGTCGTCGGAGCCCTCTAGCGGCACGTTTAAGATGTAACTGCCAAACAATATATACGACATTAATAAAATTCTACAGCTGAAAGTTTTAAAGGTTGTAAAATAGGTAAGGAAAACAAGTCGGTAACTGACGTTGATAACAGAGGCCTTCCTTATTGCGATTCTGTTTAGGACCTAAACTGAATTGCTAAAGGACGGAGCTATAGTCGCATAACTCCGTCCCTTAGTAATTCAGTTTAAGTTCTAAACAGAATCGCAATAAGTACATCATGGTAAGGCCCCAAGTGAAAGAAGACATTAAGACAATCCCCAATCCAACATGTAGATCAGTGGGTAGGCCTTTTAGAGATTAGCATCGATTTTCAGTGACTAATTAAAAAAAAATTGTAAGTAAGTGAAATTAATTAGTAAGTGTATTGAAGAAAAACTGTGTCGAATAAAGTCACCACAGGGTTTTTCTGTGCTATCGGGGCCATAGGTTAGGAATTACTGGGAGAAAGGGATGAGTAATGGTGAAAATAAAACAAGTTACCAGAAAGCGCTGTTCAGCTGCGCCGCATCGGCCTTCACTTGGACGAGGCGCGTGCACAGCGCGGACCCGTTACTACGCAGCTCGAACAGTTCCACTGGCTGCTTGCCGCCCTCCTACAGCAAACGGTTACATTAACCCCTTTACTTTTTATAATTCGATGAAATGCTATGGAATGTCAAAATTCTGAAATCAATTGTAATTTCAATATTATTCTATCTATCTATTATCTATCTATTTGGCTTGGCGCGCACGGCTGCAGAACCTTTGCCGACTTTTACACACCAACAGTCGTCTGTTAATCTGTTCACTTTTTGATATTGTTTACCACGTAACTAGTTTACCGCGATCTAAAGCGCCGCGTTCGCCGTTGCGCGTAATGTAGACCCAACGTAAACGTGTAACAATTACTTCTCTAAGACTAGCGAGGAAAAGAATGATTTGATTTGCCATCCTATGTGTAATTAATCGTATTTTGTTTGCCTCAATTTGCCAGAAATTAAATAAATCAATCAGTTGACTCACCGGCGGCGTATTCCTCTTGCCGTCCCGTATGATGAACCGGCGGTGGAAGTGCGACATGAACTTGAGGCTCTCCTGCTGCTGGTGCGTCCGCACCACTTCCAGCCGCTTGCAGAGCTGCTTGAACTTGCGCTCGAGACCGAACGTGAATGTCAGCCAGCCCATGTTGGGCGCTCGGCGGCCCTGAAATTATTTAAAGTTTAGAAGTTGCGTGATACGACAAAATGGCGCGAAAAAATATAGTTTCTTCCCTAGCAGTGAGATATTCTTTGTCAGTCAGTTGCTAAAATAAAGTAATAAGGGTGCAAAATAATACGGAAAAAATGCCGACCTGTCCAAGATATCTACAAATTCAAACAGAACACCGCCATTTTGTTGGATAATTTGACGAAAACTTACATTGGCTTGTACATATCCGTCTTTATTTTCAGACATTCGATGCTGCTTTTAGTATATCAATCTAAATAGAGATTTAGGCGATATTTTTAGCTTCAGCGAATTATTGATTACTTTGCGATGGAATAAAAGATCAATGATATTCATGGCCGTGCAGTCCATCGATTAACAGTGCCACCTACCTGCCAGAAGTACACCACCCACGTGACCGCGTCCGCGTCTCCTTCTTCGTCGCCGTTGGAGCTCTCGCTTTCGTCTTCCGGCTGTGAAACAGAAATAGGCATAAAACGCTACATTCTATTACCAGTAGCAGACCCGTATTTAGAGGCATAGGGCCTGTACACTCTAGTTCCTCATATTAATGAAATAAGAATTGAGACGCCATTTGCAACACAATTAAATTATATTATATTTTAACATGTTTACAGTTCAAAGAATATTGCAAAAATAAAAAGCTTGACAGGCCGCTGCTTTATATAGGTTGCAGGAAACTCGCGTCGCGCGATGTGTGCCGAGCGGCGCCATCTACCAGGAAATAGGGTTTTCGTGCTTGCCGCAACAGGGCCCCTAGGCACTTTGGTATGGCACTTAGAATTTAGGGGAGCCCGGAGCCCTAGGCCCGGGCCTCGTGGGCCTTAGAGAAAATCCGGCCCTGACCAGTACTCATTAAAAACCAAATTGTAATACGTATGTCAAGCATCTGACAATAAAGTTCACTCATTTTAGTCTCTTTGTCTGAATCTATGTTCAGTGGGTGAAGCGGCCCCTCATACTTGGGAACACTTATTGAAAGAAAAGGGCATTCGCTTACGGCTCTAAATCTTTGGTACTACGCCACAATTAATAGTATTGGTTTTATTTATACCAACCGCTGGCAGGATGTACCGGCACAGGAACACGTAGCAGCCCTGCGAGTAGAACACGCCTAGCTCAGAGTCAGGCATGCGTACGAAGTGCCGTCCCTCTAGTACGAACGCCTCCATGGCCTCTTAAATCTTCGTTCCATTCGTCAACGGCTAGATGAGTACATGCTACGCCACTGTCGATATTATTCGATATTTTTTATACTAACCGCTGGCAGGATGTACCGGCACAGGAACACGTAGCAGCCCTGCGAGTAGAACACGCCTAGCTCAGAGTCGGGCAGGCGTACGAAGTGCCGACCCTCTAGTACGAACGCCTCCATGGCCTCTAAGTCTTCGTTCCATTCGTCAACGGCTAGATAAGTCCTTGCTACGCCACTGTCGATATTATTCGATATTTTTTATACTAACCGCTGGCAGGATGTACCGGCACAGGAACACGTAGCAGTCCTGCGAATGGAACACGCCTAGCTCAGAATCAGGTAAGCGTACGAAGTGCCGTCCCTCTAGAACGAACGCCTCCATGGCCTCTAAGTCTTCGTTCCATTCGTCGGCGAGCGTTTTGGCTTCGGTCGCTGGCATTGATGGTTGGCGCGGTGTAAAGAGCGCTGATAGGTCCGCTCTGGTAATACAAACATTTAAGAAAAATGAGAGAAGCTACATAGGTGAAAAACGAGTAAATAAATAGCTTAATGGGTATTTTGCTCTTCAAACAAAAAACCTATACAATATATATTTTTTGAAATCATCTATGGAATACGGATATTGCATAGAATAATTTTCCGGTGTAGACTCTCTTGTTTTTAGTCACTCGCGCGCGAAACATGTTGCGCGAGTGACTAAAACAAGTGAATCTAAACCGTAAAATTATTCAATGTTAGTATGTCTTACAACAGTTTAAATTCGATATTGCATAGGTTGCACGTAGGCTTTCGGTTCTCTCACTTACATTTCGTGGGCCGGATTGTGTATGACGTTTGGCGTTCCTACTTTCATTCCCAGGGTCAAAAGCTAAAGGCCTAAAGCTCGTGACATGACCAGTACAGTGCTAGAGATGAAGTCTATGAACGCGGGACGCCCAAGTTAATATAGTTATCGTTAATAAAGATGGGTTTTGTACAAAATAATCTAAAAATATGGATATAACACCAAAACCCGGTTTGACGGGAGCAAAAATGCACTTTTCCTAGTGCTTAATTAAATATCGACTATTCCATCGACATGCATGCGAAGTGCAGTAGTAATTCATCAACACTATGAATTATTTAGATTTGCCCCTATTACTACAGTAGATTTAGAACGGTCCTTTAGTTGGCTGAAATGGATTTTATCACCAAGGCGAAGGAGTTAAAATCGGAAAATTTAGAAAAAAATTGAATTGTATATTACGAAAATTATATAAAAGAAAAAAAAATACAAACAGTTTATTTTAATTTTGTGTACAACTATAATATTTCTGAATTTCATAACGGTGGTACAGTATATCAAACATCGTGCTTTTTTATCGACATCGACTTATAAAATATGTGTCCTCGCACTATTGAGACGTCAGCACATAATTTCTCCCGTAAAACCGGGCTTTGTATATCACCAGAGACAGAGCGGACGCTCCTAGCGACGTCGTATGAGGAGAGCCGACTCTAAGTGAATGGGATAAGGCTAAGAAGAAGACTTACTTGGTTTCTTGTCGCTTGGCCCAGCTGGCGAGGTCGGCGCCGGTGCGCGCCACCGACTCGGCCGTGCGCGTGAAGTCTACTGCGATCACCTCCTCCCAACCCAAGAAATATGTCTTGAATATCTGCACAGAAATACTAACATTAAAAAACTGGCTACACCACATAAAACGGAAACGTTCGTATTTGTCATGCTACTTCAGTCAACCTCAGTAGTTTTTGTACCGAGAAAATACGATGGAAAATAATTATGCACTACATCTGTACATACTACATATGACATATAACACCGCTTGCATTGCGTGCCCCTACGTGTATGGACTTCTGACAGCAAGCAGGTTCAGCGAGAGCGTAGTACGTGCTTTGGTCGAGGGAAACAGGTCCACGATCGCGGTCGAGCCGTTCGCGGATTGGTTATTGGGTCTATAGTCTGTATCTTTAGGTATTTAAAAGAAACCAAAACAAATACAAAACTGCCTGGATCAGTCACTGAACGACCTCACTTTAACCTACATTATTTGATCATGTAATGTTTTCATCTACCCTCAACTGGCTTAAGGCGCCATTTGAATGTAGATTTTGTTTACTTTTTTTAAATACCTAAAGATACAGAATATAGCTCAAATCTGTTTTCCACGTTCAGTATTGACAAGTAAAGACATAGTTTCGTGGCAACCTCAGATGTCTTTACACATTTTTCTACACAGCTTGAAACTCTATTTCTGAAATGTTAAACCGCTAGTGTACACGAGTCTCAGTCCTATTGCACATTTTGTTATACGACTTTGAACTCTATTTCTTAACCGTTAATCCGCTGTTGTACCTGAGTCTCGGTGCCTTCTTGCAGGCGCGTGACGAGAGCGTACTCCACACGCTCCACCATGTTGAATAACTCCTGCGCTAGCTTGACAGCCGCCGCGCGCACTAATCGGGAAGACTTCTTGCCGAACCTGGTAGGATATTTGTTAAGCTTTAGTAAAATTGCAACACAGATCACCTCAACGACTATCCGGAGCACATAAGACGACAATCGAGGTCACCACACATAAGCGCTCCATCACAAAAGGTTATAGGTCAAAATGTTCTCATAATTAATACTTTCCAAGTCGTTTTATTTCGCATTCTTTTTATTTCTTAGGCGATAATATTACCATGGTCCCACCGCACTGTTTCTTATCAAAAAACATTTAGTTCACAACTTAGCTAAACGGAGCCCCGCTTCGTTTTTTGGGCGATTTGCCCTTCAAGCATCTGAAGCTACCTAACGAACCTAACCTACCTTACCAAGTGGCCCTTAGTTCAACTCACCACACGAACACGTGCATCGTGGCGTCCAGTATGTACTCATTGCGAGTAGCTAGAACGCCTCGCGCCAGTGGAGCTGCCTCGGGTTGGGGTAACTCCAGGTAGCCTATACCGAGCTCAACGCGGTATAGGCGAGGGGGGAGCCAGCTGAAGTCTACTGTCAACTCACCACACGAACACGTGCATCGTGGCGTCCAGTATGTACTCATTGCGAGTAGCTAGAACGCCTCGCGCCAGTGGAGCTGCCTCGGGTTGGGGTAACTCCAGGTAGCCTATACCGAGCTCAACGCGGTATAGGCGAGGGGGGAGCCAGCTGAAGTCTACTGTCAACTCACCACACGAACACGTCGCGATGCGCGTCCAGTATGTACACATTGCGCGTCGCTAGAACGCCTCGCGCTAGCGGAGCTGCCTCGGGTTGGGGTAACTCCAGGTAGCACATACCGTCTCAACGCGGTATAGGCGAGGGGGGAGCCAGCTGAAGTCTACTGTCAACTCACCACACGAACACGTCGCGATGCGCGTCCAGTATGTACACATTGCGAGTAGCTAGAACGCCTCGCGCCAGCGGAGCAGCTGCCTCGGGTTGGGGTAACTCGAGGTAGCCCATACCGAGCTCAACGCGATATAGGCGAGGGGGGAGCCAGCTGAAGTCTACTGTCAACTCACCACACGAACACGTCGCGATGCGCGTCCAGTATGTACACATTGCGAGTAGCTAGAACGCCTCGCGCCAGTGGAGCTGCCTCGGGTTGCGGTAACTCCAAATAGCCCATACCGAGCTCGACGCGGTACAGGCGAGGGGGGAGCCAGCTGAAGTCTACTGGCACGTGCTCCTGTCATCAAAGAGAACTTATATCCCCTGAACAGTATTTAATAAATCTACAAGTTCCAAAAAATATATTCTCCACATTGACCTCAGATATTTTTAGGGTTCCGTACCCAAAGGGTAAAAACGGGACTCTATGACTAAGCCTCCACTATCCGTCTGTCTGTCACCAGGCTGTATCTCATGAGCCGTTATAGCTACACAAGCACGCAGTTGAAATTGACGTATTCCTTTTGCCGCTATAACAACAAATACTAAAAAGTACGGAACCCTCGGGCGGCGGTCCGACTCGAACTTGTCCCTTTTTTTTAAGTGCGCGAATAATACGCATTACTACTATTACTACTATTGTATCTTCAAATTATGTTCAAAGAAAAAAATACTGAAAATCGTAATTCAAGACCAAAAAAAGTAAGACATGTTGCCACTTTTTACTAGCGCGTCTTGTATTTATGTAAAAATAAGTATATAAAAGTAATTTTATAAATCGTAGGAGTAAAATTACCAATAAATAAATTATCTTAGCGTGTTTATTTATAAAAAGGAATTTACTATTTTGCAAACAATGTATTGCAGTGGTAACATTGTCTTACTTTTTTTGGTCTTGAATTACGATTTTCAGTATAGTAGAGAGAATCATCTGGTTTCCTCATACGTATGAGAGATGAAAGCTATCCTACAAAAGCATTATGCGACCAACATCTAAACAAATTAGAAGGCCCTTTACCTTTTAAAGAAAAAGTAGGGGTCGTCTCGTATCAAAAAGTCAAAGACCTGGCGCAAATGAGGGAAAGCTGGAAGATACTCCACCGACAAGAGATTCTTAAGCCCTATCTAAATAGGGCGGTGCGAGAACTCGCATACGAGTTTCATCGTCGGTTGAATTGGACGTAACCAACAGTCCGCAATGTAACTAAAATCGCATACGAGTTCGCGCGCCGTCTAAATCAGCCCTTAAGAATGATGATTAGCTTACCTCTGGTACAAACGCGTCGCCCTCATATCCTAAAGTCTGCCAGAAGGATTTAGGTTCCTTGCCCGGCGGCTCCGCTATCAGCTCGGCTTTGTTCTTCCTCTCTTCTTTGTTTATCTTCTCTGCGAACAGGCGCGCCTTCGACTTGAGGGTGTTCTTCGCTTTTTTACCGTACCTAGGGAAAATACGGTCAAATTAGCGGGTTTATGTCTTCTAGAACATAACACTAAACGTGACTAAACCTTAATCCTTCGTGAAATCAGACTTAATTTTTCTTTTTTAATTGACCATATTTTTGTGCAAATCACTATAAAACAAAGTCCCCAGCCGCGTCTGTCTGTTTGTGTGTATGTATATTCGCCGTAAACTCACAAACTACTGAACGGATTTTTATGCGGTTTTCACCTATTAATAGAGTGATTATTGAGGAAGGTTTAGGTGAATAATTTGTTACGGTTTTGTGATGCGTGCGAAGCCGGGGCGGGTCGCTAGTTAATTACTACATTAGCCTGTTTTGCCTAAACACATATGTGAATTTCCTTGTTTTCTACGTCAAAAAAATAACATACACACAAGGCATGTTAACAAAAGCTAGTTACAAATCTTCGCTCGCTTCCTTCGGGTTTGATTTGGTTGACAGAGCTTCATTGATAGTTACCACAGATATATAATCGAGCGAGGCGGCGGACACTTCGACAGGAACCAAGTGGACGCCGCTGCCGTGCGCGTGCACTCGGTATAGACGGGTCACGTAGCGTCTGGCTTGAGTAGTGACAGTAGTGATAGTTACCACAGGTATATAATGAGGCCGGTGTCCAGTATGAACACGTGGCGAGGATCGAGCGAGGCGGCGGATACTTCGACAGGAACCAAGTGGACGCCGCTGCCGTGCGCGTGCACTCGGTATAGACGGGTCACGTAACGTCTGGCTTGAGTAGTGACAGTAGTGATAGTTACCACAGGTATATAATGAGGCCGGTGTCCAGTATGAACACGTGGCGAGGATCGAGCGAGGCGGCGGATACTTCGACAGGAACCAAGTGGACGCCGCTGCCGTGCGCGTGCACTCGGTATAGACGGGTCACGTAACGTCTGGCTTGAGTAGTGACAGTAGTGATAGTTACCACAGGTATATAATGAGGCCGGTGTCCAGTATGAACACGTGGCGAGGATCGAGCGAGGCGGCGGATACTTCGACAGGAACCAAGTGGACGCCGCTGCCGTGCGCGTGCACTCGGTATAGACGGGTCACGTAACGTCTGGCTTGAGTAGTGACAGTAGTGATAGTTACCACAGGTATATAATGAGGCCGGTGTCCAGTATGAACACGTGGCGAGGATCGAGCGAGGCGGCGGATACTTCGACAGGAACCAAGTGGACGCCGCTGCCGTGCGCGTGCACTCGGTATAGACGGGTCACGTAACGTCTGGCTTGAGTAGTGACAGTAGTGATAGTTACCACAGGTATATAATGAGGCCGGTGTCCAGTATGAACACGTGGCGAGGATCGAGCGAGGCGGCGGATACTTCGACAGGAACCAAGTGGACGCCGCTGCCGTGCGCGTGCACTCGGTATAGACGGGTCACGTAACGTCTGGCTTGAGTAGTGACAGTAGTGATAGTTACCACAGGTATATAATGAGGCCGGTGTCCAGTATGAACACGTGGCGAGGATCGAGCGAGGCGGCGGATACTTCGACAGGAACCAAGTGGACGCCGCTGCCGTGCGCGTGCACTCGGTATAGACGGGTCACGTAACGTCTGGCTTGAGTAGTGACAGTAGTGATAGTTACCACAGGTATATAATGAGGCCGGTGTCCAGTATGAACACGTGGCGAGGATCGAGCGAGGCGGCGGATACTTCGACAGGAACCAAGTGGACGCCGCTGCCGTGCGCGTGCACTCGGTATAGACGGGTCACGTAACGTCTGGCTTGAGTAGTGACAGTAGTGATAGTTACCACAGGTATATAATGAGGCCGGTGTCCAGTATGAACACGTGGCGAGGATCGAGCGAGGCGGCGGATACTTCGACAGGAACCAAGTGGACGCCGCTGCCGTGCGCGTGCACTCGGTATAGACGGGTCACGTAACGTCTGGCTTGAGTAGTGACAGTAGTGATAGTTACCACAGGTATATAATGAGGCCGGTGTCCAGTATGAACACGTGGCGAGGATCGAGCGAGGCGGCGGATACTTCGACAGGAACCAAGTGGACGCCGCTGCCGTGCGCGTGCACTCGGTATAGACGGGTCACGTAGCGTCTGTCCTTGAGTAGTGACAGTAGTGATAGTTACCACAGGTATATAATGAGGCCGGTGTCCAGTATGAACACGTGGCGAGGATCGAGCGAGGCGGCGGATACTTCGACAGGAACCAAGTGGACGCCGCTGCCGTGCGCGTGCACTCGGTATAGACGGGTCACGTAACGTCTGGCTTGAGTAGTGACAGTAGTGATAGTTACCACAGGTATATAATGAGGCCGGTGTCCAGTATGAACACGTGGCGAGGATCGAGCGAGGCGGCGGATACTTCGACAGGAACCAAGTGGACGCCGCTGCCGTGCGCGTGCACTCGGTATAGACGGGTCACGTAACGTCTGGCTTGAGTAGTGACAGTAGTGATAGTTACCACAGGTATATAATGAGGCCGGTGTCCAGTATGAACACGTGGCGAGGATCGAGCGAGGCGGCGGATACTTCGACAGGAACCAAGTGGACGCCGCTGCCGTGCGCGTGCACTCGGTATAGACGGGTCACGTAACGTCTGGCTTGAGTAGTGACAGTAGTGATAGTTACCACAGGTATATAATGAGGCCGGTGTCCAGTATGAACACGTGGCGAGGATCGAGCGAGGCGGCGGATACTTCGACAGGAACCAAGTGGACGCCGCTGCCGTGCGCGTGCACTCGGTATAGACGGGTCACGTAGCGTCTGTCCTTGAGTAGTGACAGTAGTGATAGTTACCACAGGTATATAATGAGGCCGGTGTCCAGTATGAACACGTGGCGAGGATCGAGCGAGGCGGCGGATACTTCGACAGGAACCAAGTGGACGCCGCTGCCGTGCGCGTGCACTCGGTATAGACGGGTCACGTAACGTCTGGCTTGAGTAGTGACAGTAGTGATAGTTACCACAGGTATATAATGAGGCCGGTGTCCAGTATGAACACGTGGCGAGGATCGAGCGAGGCGGCGGATACTTCGACAGGAACCAAGTGGACGCCGCTGCCGTGCGCGTGCACTCGGTATAGACGGGTCACGTAACGTCTGGCTTGAGTAGTGACAGTAGTGATAGTTACCACAGGTATATAATGAGGCCGGTGTCCAGTATGAACACGTGGCGAGGATCGAGCGAGGCGGCGGATACTTCGACAGGAACCAAGTGGACGCCGCTGCCGTGCGCGTGCACTCGGTATAGACGGGTCACGTAGCGTCTGTCCTTGAGTAGTGACAGTAGTGATAGTTACCACAGGTATATAATGAGGCCGGTGTCCAGTATGAACACGTGGCGAGGATCGAGCGAGGCGGCGGATACTTCGACAGGAACCAAGTGGACGCCGCTGCCGTGCGCGTGCACTCGGTATAGACGGGTCACGTAGCGTCTGTCCTTGAGTAGTGACAGTAGTGATAGTTACCACAGGTATATAATGAGGCCGGTGTCCAGTATGAACACGTGGCGAGGATCGAGCGAGGCGGCGGATACTTCGACAGGAACCAAGTGGACGCCGCTGCCGTGCGCGTGCACTCGGTATAGACGGGTCACGTAGCGTCTGTCCTTGAGTAGTGACAGTAGTGATAGTTACCACAGGTATATAATGAGGCCGGTGTCCAGTATGAACACGTGGCGAGGATCGAGCGAGGCGGCGGATACTTCGACAGGAACCAAGTGGACGCCGCTGCCGTGCGCGTGCACTCGGTATAGACGGGTCACGTAACGTCTGGCTTGAGTAGTGACAGTAGTGATAGTTACCACAGGTATATAATGAGGCCGGTGTCCAGTATGAACACGTGGCGAGGATCGAGCGAGGCGGCGGATACTTCGACAGGAACCAAGTGGACGCCGCTGCCGTGCGCGTGCACTCGGTATAGACGGGTCACGTAACGTCTGGCTTGAGTAGTGACAGTAGTGATAGTTACCACAGGTATATAATGAGGCCGGTGTCCAGTATGAACACGTGGCGAGGATCGAGCGAGGCGGCGGATACTTCGACAGGAACCAAGTGGACGCCGCTGCCGTGCGCGTGCACTCGGTATAGACGGGTCACGTAACGTCTGGCTTGAGTAGTGACAGTAGTGATAGTTACCACAGGTATATAATGAGGCCGGTGTCCAGTATGAACACGTGGCGAGGATCGAGCGAGGCGGCGGATACTTCGACAGGAACCAAGTGGACGCCGCTGCCGTGCGCGTGCACTCGGTATAGACGGGTCACGTAACGTCTGGCTTGAGTAGTGACAGTAGTGATAGTTACCACAGGTATATAATGAGGCCGGTGTCCAGTATGAACACGTGGCGAGGATCGAGCGAGGCGGCGGATACTTCGACAGGAACCAAGTGGACGCCGCTGCCGTGCGCGTGCACTCGGTATAGACGGGTCACGTAACGTCTGGCTTGAGTAGTGACAGTAGTGATAGTTACCACAGGTATATAATGAGGCCGGTGTCCAGTATGAACACGTGGCGAGGATCGAGCGAGGCGGCGGATACTTCGACAGGAACCAAGTGGACGCCGCTGCCGTGCGCGTGCACTCGGTATAGACGGGTCACGTAGCGTCTGGCTTGAGTAGTGACAGTAGTGATAGTTACCACAGGTATATAATGAGGCCGGTGTCCAGTATGAACACGTGGCGAGGATCGAGCGAGGCGGCGGATACTTCGACAGGAACCAAGTGGACGCCGCTGCCGTGCGCGTGCACTCGGTATAGACGGGTCACGTAACGTCTGGCTTGAGTAGTGACAGTAGTGATAGTTACCACAGGTATATAATGAGGCCGGTGTCCAGTATGAACACGTGGCGAGGATCGAGCGAGGCGGCGGATACTTCGACAGGAACCAAGTGGACGCCGCTGCCGTGCGCGTGCACTCGGTATAGACGGGTCACGTAACGCTGTAGACAAGCAAGAAAATCAGAACAGGTAGACACCTGTTTAGACTTATGGGACACAATCCATACTAATATTATAAAGGCGAAAGTGTGTATGTCTGTCTGTCTGTTACCTCTTCACGCTTAAGCCGCTGAACCGATTTAGTTGAAATTTGGTATAGAGATAGTTTGAGTCCCGGGGAAAGACATAGGATAGTATTTTATGTCGGAAATCATCCCTGAAGAGAGTGCAAAGGGGGGTGTTGGAATTGAAAGAGTTTGATAATTGCCTAATAATTGAAGTAAGCAATGCGCGAATTGAATGATTGCTATTAGCATTATCCAGGCGCTATACCTACTTTAGCTGCTGTCACTAATTCCACGCAGACGAAGTCGCGGGCAAAAGCTAGTATTTCTTATATGATATATCTTATATCACATGGCGACCCTGTGAATCGTGTTTATACGGCTTCCTCCTTCCTCTGATATCCTTTACCATCTTTGAAGCTTACTCTCGACACAGGAAATTGTAGCGATTCTACTTTGACGCGTGTCAAATTAACTTACCGGTATGGGCGTTTCAAACGCGTTTTGTGGTGTTATTTCAGACCTGTATGAACACGTGTTCATAGGATACGGTGCTTCGGCAAGGTTAAGAATTAAATGTATGTTCACTGACCGGCTCGTCCACGGTGAAGAAGCCGGAAGCGGTGTGCGCGCCCTGGATGTAGACGGGCGGTGTGGGAAAGAGAGCGAGGAACTCCTCGGACTCGTCGCCCTGCTCGTGGCGCTGCGTGCGCTTGGCGCCGAGCAGGTTGCGCAGGTTCACGGCGTGCATGGCGGCGCATGCCCCCTTGTCCAGCTGGATCGAAAAAAAATCGTTAAAAAACCGGATCAGTGTTTTTTAATCCGGCTATAGAACCGTATGAACAAAGGCCTCCTTTTTTGGCCCGTGCCTAAATAGTGGCCTCTAACCTCCTAAGGCCCAAGGTCCTACCTATAGTTTGAAATTTAAATCCTATTCAAATGGAACAGAGTCGCTTTTGCTTTGTTTCGTTCAATTTCGTCCAACAACGAAAAGTCAACTCTATTTCCTACACTGTAGGTTCAAATTTCAGAGGCAAATTTTGGATCTTTCATTGGTATGGCTGGCCCTTAGGAGGCTATAACGCAAGGACTTTAAACGTCTTACGCAACGTTTAAACTGTGGTTTTCCATCACAGAAGGGTCCTTATGCTTCAAGTGCAATAATGACGTTTCCGTCTGAAATTCCAACAGAAATTCTGCTAGAAACTTCTTTATTGCAGATGAAGCATAAATACCCTTCTCTAATGGAAAGCCACAGTTTAAGTAGCTAGTACTAGTACTTTTTCTTACCGTGGCCTTAGATCCAATCCAAAAATGAATATCCCATGTGAGCTGCCCTTGCTCCTCCAACGCGGTCTTCAGAATGATATAACACTCGCCTTCGAAGAACTTGCCTTGCGCCACCTACAACAATGGATGTTGTCACAAGTTGATATCATTATTACGTACGTTACGGCATTACAATAAGTTTTTGGCAAAAATTTCATTTTTGGTACAAGCTTTTATCGCTAACTGTACTTTTCTTACGACAGACAACTAATACTCATCGAGACAATTCTAAAAACCCCTAACACAATTAGGTTGCGTTGTTACATCACAGAGTTCCTATGGCCACCTCCTGTCTCCATCATCAGATCAGTTCGACAGTACCATATTATTGTATTGTCATCAGAACTACATACAGCTGCCAATTTTCATGACGCTACGATCCTTGGAAGATGGTTAAATTAGTTACCTTAGATTCCATTACAGTTAGTTACATTACATACAGGTCGAGAGTTCCTATGGCCACCTCCTGTCTCCATCATCAGATCAGTTCGACAGTACCAAATTATTGTATTGTTATCAGAACTACATACAGCTGCCAATTTTCATGACGCTACGATCCTTGGAAGATGGTTAAATTAGTTACCTTAGATTCCATTACAGTTAGTTACATTACATACAGGTCGAGAGTTCCTATGGCCACCTCCTGTCTCCATCATCAGATCAGTTCGACAGTACCATATTATTGTATTGTCATCAGAACTACATACAGCTGCCAATTTTCATGACGCTATGATCCTTGGAAGATGGTTAAATTAGTTACCTTAGATTCCATTACATAGTTAGTTACATACAGGTCGACCTAATAAAAGCTTGGTAAAAACGAACTGTAGAAAGACATTAGACAGACAGACGGACAGACTGACGGTATGGGTCACTGTTAATACTCGTATCGAATGTTTCCTGTATTTTTCTATGCTTTACAAGCACAATAGCATATGTATGCATAGGACTAATTACAGAGCTTCAAGTATTCGGTAGTTACCTAATTGCTAGAATTGGTGTTAGGTAAAGTTAGTACAGCAAACCGTGCTTTCGGGGCCGCCGGTAGCAGTGCGTTCTTACAACTTCAGACTGTATAATTTGGTTATTTTTGCAATTTATATAGGTTAGGTACGCACATTTCGATGTGATTTTCGCAAAATGTGACAATGACACTTAATGTCTTGGTACCTAACGTCAAATTTAACAAATTATATTTTATAATCTATGTAATTGGTCACATCTTAAACTTTAAGCGCCATCTGACAAGACTAATTGTCAATAATTGGCTGGGTAAAAAGCTACGCTAACGTGGTGAACGCATGTGAATTCCAAACGCAAAACGCAAATCCAAAAGGACGTAACTCCACAAAAAAGAACTACTAGGGTCATCTAGTGAACTGAAAGCAAAGTTAGATTAGAAGCAAACAATCAGTAATGTAGTGTTCGATCGTAGTATCGTACTATAAACAGTTGACGAAATTTCAAATGGCAAAAACTATTTATGTATTATTGTATTTTGAGTATGGATTGTTTAAACTTTTTGTTATGTAGACTTGTACAGTAATCCATAAATGTTAGGAGTGCAAATGCCAAAATATTCGTTTTAAACTTTGTTTGCCAAAGACCTCAACATACGCGCGCGGCTATAGCGCAATAGGCTAGATGACAAATTTTAATTTATGGTATCAATCAATCAGGCGGCTTAGCACGGTCGCGTTTTTATCCCTTGTCACCATGCCTGTCACGTTCTAACAAGTATGTAAGTGCGAAAGGGACGCGCATAGTGATAGTCGATAAAAATGGAACCGTGCTGAGCCCGCTGGTTTGTTTTTAGGATCAAATGTTTATATGGGACCCATTGCATTAAAGTAATACAAAAGTCATAAATGATAGTCAAAGTCCGACAGTGGTATTTCACTCGCGAAACGCCCCTAACAAAACGATAAGTGAACGTGACGTCAAGGTCACTGAGAGTCCATCTTGAAGTATGAACAAAACAAGAAAATTGCGTTTTTATCGGTGAAATATTGCGTTTATGTATATAATTGCAATACAATTTTTTTTGGATAAAATGTGAGGAATCGAATGGTATCCTTATTTATTTAGTTTTTGGAAGTTAAAAAAAAAACTTAAACTTTGAAACTTTCAGGTGCTGTATTTTTGTATTATTTCCATATATTGTTTTAACTTCCTCAATATTGTGATAAATTGCTCATTTGCTATCTATTTTACTAGATTTTGTTATACAATTCAACATGTGTCATCATCCCTATACCAACC
Organism: Cydia splendana; assembly: GCF_910591565.1. Taxonomy (NCBI): domain Eukaryota; kingdom Metazoa; phylum Arthropoda; class Insecta; order Lepidoptera; family Tortricidae; genus Cydia; species Cydia splendana. The sequence continues at coordinate 15,170,691 of NC_085972.1, read as the reverse complement.
TTCGTGCATTCCGACAAAGTTCACGATGACGCGCCGCGCACGATAGGCGTGGGCGGCGTGGCATTCAAAGGGTTATTCCAAGATGGCAATAATTTTCTTTTGTGGAAAATGACAATTCGCTTAACGCTGCGTTTACCTAATGTAAAATGTCATTTTTCCTACAATCCCTTGATAAAGCTTGAACGCATGCGGTTCAACGCTGCGTCTATCGCATAAACCAACCGCGCGCTTTAGGAAGTAACGAAAAAAAATTCAGTTTATAAAATTCCGACTGATGAAAAAACGAAGATCCAAATAGACTTACGGCTCTGAAACGTGGTCTTTCACTATCGGCCTCATCTCAAAACTCAAAGTCGCTCAACGAGCTATGGAGAGGGCTATGCTCGGAGTTTCTCTACGTGATCGAATCAGAAATGAGGAGATCCGTAGACGAACTAAAGTCACCGACATAGCCCACCGGATTAGCAAACTGAAGTGGCAATGGGCAGGCCACATTGCACGCAGAGAAGATGGCCGATGGGGTCGAAAAAGTGCTCGAGTGGAGACCACGGACTAGCAAGCGCAGCGTAGGACGTCCACCCACAAGATGGACAGACGATCTTGTTAAGGTCGCCGGAAGACGCTGGATGCGGGTCGCTTCCAACCGGCACGTATGGAGGTCCAAGGGGGAGGCCTATGTTCAGCAGTGGACGTCTTATGGCTGAGATGATGGTGATCATGATGAAATAGACTTGCTCGAAATAACTATAGTAGTTTGTGTTACAAGGGATCAAAATGATATATTTCCGTCAAGGGCGTACATTGAATCCTGAGCGTAATGAGGGATTCAAGTGTTAACGCCCAAGACGAAATCATTTAAATATCGTGTGACACATACTGCTTTTCACATCAACTATGAGGAAAATAAAAAAATCTTAGTGTTGACACAATTATTATGTTTCAAAATATTATTCAAGCTAAAAAAAGAATGCAAAAAATAACAATAACAGTGTCCTAGAACAGAAAAGTGCCACTTTGATCCGCCCTAGCAGGGAGGAAAAGTGCCACTTTGATCCCTCCTAGCGGGGAAGAAAAAGCCCTTTTCCAAATAGGTGATGTGAAAAATAGTTTAAAAGGCGGCCCATTTTTGTACAATCACAATCGGTACATAACATTACCTCTTCCACGGGCGCGGGTATGAAGTTTTCGATCTCCCAGACCTGCAGCCCGGGCGTCTGTCCCGTATCTTCGTCGAAGAACTCCGAGTAGTCCAGCGGCGGCTTTTCTAAACTCTCGTCCCAGCGTTTAGGCCTAAAATCATACACTCATTATAGGACATAAGATAGGTGTCGTTTTTAGGGTTCCGTACCCAAAGGGTAAAAACGGGACCCTATTACTAAGACTCCACTATCCGTCTGTCTGTCTGTCGGTCACCAGGCTGTATCTCATGAACCGTGATAGCAGACAGTTGAAATTTTCACAGATGATGTATTTCTGTTATCGCTATAATTTTTGAAAAATCGTGGGCTTTTTAGATGATAAATACGGTTGCCAAAAAATATAATAGCAATCTTGGGGCCTTTCTCAAGTAACTTAATCCATTCGAAAAAGACTTCTAAAAATGCATATTTTTTTTTATGTTTCCGCGTCCCAGGCCCGCACGGCTGTCCGCTCAGTGCGCAGCGAGCTGCGTTTGGAGAAGGACCTAAACTCCCGGCGCCTTCGGGGTAAGGGACTGATAATGGCACTCACTTGAGCTCGCTATTGGGAGGTAACTCGACATTGGCTTGTGTGTTAGCCTGCTCCTGCATTCCACGGAGTATCATAGCGGATTCGCGCTCGCCCCCCGTGGCCTCGGTGCGGCCGCGACGCAAACGAAGCTTGCGCGCGATCGGGTCCGATTTTACACCTGGATAAAAATGGATTGTTAAAATATATGGCAGGCAGGCAAACAAAATTGTTCTTCAAAAGTAAATTATTGTACACACTGTATGAGTACCCACTTAAAATGTATGTAAAGTTTGACCAAAAGAAGTACGTAGAGAGTGTATATTATAATAAGCTAAGCCGCCTTCGCGGACTCGCTCGACAGGCTTAGGCGGCATGACCACTACTGGGTTCCTATATATTCACAGGTTCTGATGGTATCTGGTCTTCTCTTCCCAGAGTGACACAGGCCTACGTCACAATAACATTGCCACTTTATTTCAACATAACATGTTACATGGGTACATTATCGCTATGGTTAATAAGTTAAAATATTTCTTTATAATTTTCATTTATATGTATTTTATCTTAAATTTTACAATAACACGTCATTTTTAATTATTCGTTAGCAATATCTTCCGATTCACGAAAGAAATTTCAGACGTTCGGGTAATTCTGTTTACACTACTGGCAACACAGGATAGCGCTGTCACATTTGACAATTCGCCATTTTGTCCCTGACCCACGGATCTAGATAACTTCATGCCCTGACCGTCATCCTTGTCGAACGCGTGTTAATTGTTATTTCCTTCTCGCTCAGTGTCAGCAGTCGCAGTGTTTTCCAAACTTTTCACGTCGTAAGCTTGGTAATTAATGTGTAACTGTGAATTAGTTTTTCAAACGTTTGTCTTGCATAGATAAATAAAGTTTAGTTTAATACATTAGATTTGTTTTATTTTACTATGTTTCTACATGAATAACATAAAATTAATGCCGTTAAAATAATTGTCACCGTTGGTTAAAATTCTCCCACATTTTAAAGTCTGAGAACCTGTAAACAGCATGATGACGTAGGCCTGTGTCAGTTAGGTCATTCGCGAATCTCGGAAGAGAGTACCAGGCGGAGTATATTATTATACCATGTCAACTATAAAACTCACTGCTAGGTGTGACAGGCTCTGACGTAGCGGCCCCGGCCAACTGCAACTTCGCTTGCAGTGACTATATTATAATTATAACAAGCTATATATCCAGAGGTTCTGGTGGTATATCAAGTATAAAACTCACTGCTAGGTGTGACAGGCTCTGACGTAGCCGCCCCGGGCAACTGCAACTGCGCTTGCAGTGAAAAGTCAATGTTGTAATAAGGTAACCCGGACCCGCGGACTCACTCGACAGGCTTGGGCGGCATGACCACTGGGTTCCTATATATCCAGAGGTTCTAATGGTATCTCAAGTATAAAACTCACTGCTAGGTGTGACAGGCTCTGACGTAGCGGCCCCGGCCAACTGCAACTGCGCTTGCAGTGAAAAGTCTATGTTGTAATAAGCTAGCCCGGACCCACGGACTCGCTCGACGGGCTTAGGCGGCATGACCACTGGGTTCCTATATATCCAGAGGTTCTGAAGGTATCTCAATGAAAACTATAACAAAACTCACTGCTAGGTGTGACAGGCTGTGACGTAGCCGCCCCGGCCAACTGCAACTGCGCTTGCAGTGAAAAGTCGATGTTGTAATAAGCTAGCCCGGACCCGCGGACTCGCTCGACGGGCTTGGGCGGCATGACCACTGGGTTCCTATATATCCAGAGGTTCTGAAGGTATCTCAATGAAGACTATAACAAAACTCTATGAAGACTATAACAAAACTCACTGCTAGGTGTGACAGGCTCTGACGTAGCGGCCCCGGCCAACTGCAACTGCGCTTGCAGTGAAAAGTCGATGTTGTAATAAGCTAGCCCGAACCCGCGGACTCGCTCTACGGGCTTGGGCGGCATGACCACTGGGTTCCTATATATCCAGAGGTTCTGAAGGTATCTCAATGAAGACTATAACAAAACTCTATGAAGACTATAACAAAACTCACTGCTAGGTGTGACAGGCTCTGACGTAGCGGCCCCGGCCAACTGCAACTGCGCTTGCAGTGAAAAGTCGATGTTGTAATAAGCTAGCCCGAACCCGCGGACTCGCTCTACGGGCTTAGGCGGCATGACCACTGGGTTCCTATATATCCAGAGGTTCTGAAGGTATCTCAATGAAAACTATAACAAAACTCACTGCTAGGTGTGACAGGCTGTGACGTAGCCGCCCCGGCCAACTGCAACTGCGCTTGCAGTGAAAAGTCGATGTTGTAATAAGCTAGCCCGGACCCGCGGACTCGCTCGACGGGCTTGGGCGGCATGACCACTGGGTTCCTATATATCCAGAGGTTCTGAAGGTATCTCAATGAAGACTATAACAAAACTCTATGAAGACTATAACAAAACTCACTGCTAGGTGTGACAGGCTCTGACGTAGCGGCCCCGGCCAACTGCAACTGCGCTTGCAGTGAAAAGTCGATGTTGTAATAAGCTAGCCCGAACCCGCGGACTCGCTCTACGGGCTTAGGCGGCATGACCACTGCGTTCCTATATATCCAGAGGTCCTGATGGTATCTCAAGTATGAAGACTATAAACAAAACTCACTGCTAGGTGTGACAGGCTCTGACGTAGCCGCCCCGGCCAACTGCAACTGCGCTTGCAGTGAAAAGTCGATGTTGTAATAAGCTAGCCCGGACCCGCGGACTCGCTCGACAGGCTTGGGCGGCATGACCAGGTCTGGGTTCCCGTGGAGCTGGAGGCTTTCGAGGTCGCTGAGGAGGTGGATGGCGTCGGGGAGCGTGATGAGCTTGTTGCAGCTGAGGTTTAGTTTCTTGAGGGAGCCGCATCTGTGGGAAATAAATAATATTTAAGTAAGCATTCGATGAAGTATTAAAAGTAAAAGTGAATAACGGGTTTAAATACAGCGAAATATAAAAACTTGCACGAAGCCACAGTCAAGCCAGCCAAGCTGGGTGGACACTGTAAAGAAGGCCTGGCAGGGATCTACACAGGCGCCTATTATTAGAAAGGCGGAAAATCGTGCAGAATGGAGAGCCTTGGTGCACAAAATAACGACCTCATGTGATCGCAACGAATCGAGGAAGAAGAAGAAGATAAAAACTTCAAATACGAGTTATACCCTTAAATAAATTCAGCGCAATTAATCAAAATTCAGTCGGTATTACGCGTTTGACACTATTTACATGGCCATTTCAATCTTCCAATCCAGTGGTTGGTCGACCAACCACGATTATGTTTTTTATTAAGAATTCATTAGTTTACGATCAATAGAGATAGTCCGATTTACAGCCGGTATTGTGTTTTTCATAACTGTTAAATCGTAGGATGCTAGTTTTTAAAAAGTTATTATTTTGACTATCATTTCAAAATACGAGTATTTAAGTACTCTGCTACACCAAGTGTACTTCTATATGAGAGTAAAACATTACATGTTACGAACGCAATGACCAATATTATTGAGTGACCATTCATTTGTGAAATCATAATATCTTCTTTACGCATCATTGGGCGTACCAACCGGCAAGCGTAACTTTTTATAAGTGTGTGTGGTTTTCCCACTGTTTTTATGCAACATACTGTCGCTGTTATTACTTTATTACGCGATTATTCATCTGTCTTGTCTATTGTGAAAATATAAATCGAATTTTTACTCGTATTATTTATGTTTAATAGATCTCTCCAAGCGATATTAATGCTTTTTGCGCATTCTACTCAATAAGAAAACAAAATGTACATTATCAGATTATCACGAGGGGCAGAGCTGGAGGTACAGAATATGTTTTAAGGGGTCAGATCTCGTACTGCCATGCAAAATTATACTCGTATATACTCGATACTGGTAATATTCGGTGACTGTTCAACAATATTCGATGTATCCCACAGCGGCGCACACTGCGCACGTAGGTCAATGTTTAAAACATACGTATGTCGTATAGGTACTATATAGGCGGCTGATATTTATAAAAAAAAATGAACATTTAAAGTAACTGGGTAGCTCAGTAATGCTCCGAAGTTAATCACCACAGATGGTCACTTAAACATTACTGATAGGTAGCAATTTTTTTGAGCCCTTACTTAAAATCTTACAATTTTTCGATATACTCGTAATGTGGAACTCTAAACGTTTCTTCAGTCACATCCATTAGAAAACCGTTGAAACGAAAAGTGTTTTATAACTTAGCATTATAAATGAGTTAGCGGGAACGCATCGAACTCAATATAGAGCACTAACAGACGTTCAGTGGAGAGAATTCATTGGATATTATGAATTTAAAAAATGCTTTCTTGGGAATCGGAGAACGTACTTTCTTGAATTTTATTGCTTCGTGTTACAATTATGTTTGCATAAATATGTAGTGTAGAATTTCATCAAATGATTATTTACATTATTTTCATCATAGTTTGTGGGATGCGGTTCGGAAACTGCACGCATGTATTACGTGCTAAAGGATGCCTTCCTTACGATGTTTTTTTTTACAAAATGATGTTTAGTATATAAGTTTCGGGAAACTCATGATGATTGGATTAGTCTGATCATTAAAAAAAATATATCTACCGAGTGGCAAGTAAGCAATTACATTGGACGAGCAAATTGGACAGGCGGAATACCACCCTAAGACACGGATGACATTGGGGCATGGGTTTGGTCTGATTTGATAAATTTAACCAATAGAGTGAATCAATTTTGTCTTGTCACTCGTTGCCGTGGTTACCGTCTCCTGGGTCACTTTTAACTGACTTAACTCTAGTTTTTTCGTATTTAAATTAACCGAACATGCGTATTTGTGGTTGTTAAAAGGCCTTTCCAACAGTTCTTCTAACAAACTGTGCTCCATTGTCCTCTGGCTGATGAGATATACTCATAATAACAACAAGAAATAGTTGATCAATACAATAAAATAAACAATGCTATACTATAATATACCTGAATAATCCTTCAGGGATCATCTCCAACAGGTTGTTAGCGGCGGAGAAGACCTATACTAGAGTCTGTGTGGAAAGAGAAGAGTCGTGGAATGTATGGGGCCTAATACATTCCACGAGTTCCACGACTCTTCTCTTTTCGAACAGACTCTACACAGCTTGCCTATTCCCGAAGATATGCACTCGAAGTCCAGTTGGTTGCCACATACAGTCAGTTCAGAGCCGTTTACAGTCTAAGGTTACAACATACCTGCATAATCCTTCAGGGATCATCTCCAACAAGTTGTTAGCGGCGGAGAAGACCTCCATACTACACAGCTTGCCAATTCCCGATGGTATGCCCTCAAAGTCCAGTTGGTTGTCATCTACAGTCACTTCAGAAGAACAGTTTACAGTATGGTTACAACAAACCTGCATAATCCTTCAGGGATCATCTCCAACAAGTTGTTAGCGGCGGAGAACACCTCCATACTACACAGCTTGCCTATTCCCGATGGTATGCCCTCGAAGTCCAGCTGGTTGTCATCCACATGCAATCGCTTTAGATTGAGGAGTTTGCACAGAGTGGCCGGGAGGCTTGTCAGTTTGTTGCGGGATAGGTTCAGGCTTTCTAGCTTCTGCCAGTTGTCGATGGCTGGAAGGAAATTGTTGATGTGAATTTAAAAATGGCGGCAGGCAATAAATAAATTCTACTACCATTGAAAATTATGGGACAAGCTTTTATAAAGCAACTTAATCCCACAGGAAGTTCAGTAAGGCTTGGTTTGCGGGTACTAGTCGACGATATCCTTACTAATATTATGTATGCGCAAGTAACTTTCAGTCTGTCTGTCTGTTACCTCTTCAGGCTTAAACGGCTGAACCTAATTAGATAAATCGTAATTTATAGGAACTGTCTTGTGTAGGTAGTTTTTTTATCATTCAATATACTTTGTCACTTTATTATAAAATAATAACTAAACAATGTTATAAAATTGAATACGTATCAAGGTACCTATTAAAGTAGGCTTTAAAGAAGCGAAGGTCAAGTTTATTTATAGTGTTATTGTAATGTTATCATTCATACTCCAGTTCCTGTCGCGGTTTTCCTGTACAGTTCACAAGCCAATGTTCCAAAATAGTACATTACGATAAAAGTGTGAAAAGTAGGAAATTCGCAACGCGTTGCGATAAATTGAAACACGACCGAAGGGAGTTTAAATCGACACGAGTTGCGAATTACCTTTTCGCACGTGTATTGTACAACGTTTTACAGTACTTATGGCCCTTTAAATGTTTGACATGGGCGCGTATTGTCTTTAATCCGTAGCACAACATGTACTGTAAATATATTTACACGCCTCTAAGCCACTGACAGTAATGTTGTGTAAATATATTATTGGAACGTTGGCTTGTAAAGATGTTTGTGAGTTCAACCGTACGCTCAATAGACCTTATATCTTTGCAATAAGGTTTACGCAGTGTAGACGAAGGTACTACGAGGCTTGCGCTTTTATAACTATGTCTGAGATCCCTCTAAAAGCCAACATTACATCTTTTTAGGGTTCCATACCCAAAGGGTAAACACGGGACCCTATTACTGAGACTCCACTGTCCGTCTGTCTGTCTGCCTGTCACCAGGGTGTATTTCATGAACCGTGATAGCTAGGCAGTTGAAATTTTCACAGATGATGTATTTCTGTTGCCGCTATAACAACAAATACTAAAAACAAAATAAAATAAATATTTAAGTGGAGACTTCCATACAACAAAGGTGGTTTTATGCCGTTTTTTGCGTAATGGTACGAAACCCTTCGTGCGCGAGTTCGACTCGCATTTGGGCGGTTTTTATTCAATAGTTTCACACTGCACATCTTATTCTTTCACTTGACCTTATTTGCTGTAATCTTCAACCACTCTTCATGACCAACCTTTGTTACAAATATTGACAATCTTTATTCTGTACTCGTCTCTAATAGTCAGGGAATAGCATGCGACACGCGCCATATAAATAGTGGCTTGGAGAGAAATTGCTTACATAAGTGTGAAGAATATGTTATCATCCGCACCATCTGTTATGCCGCTTATGATTCTAATGAGCTGGTTGAATCATCATTTATTTTCAAGTGCACTCGCTACTTTTTATGCATGTTTATATATTTTTATAACTGGGTATTTGTATAATTGTATAATCAAAAATCAGTACTACAGTCGACTCTCGTTAATTCGAAACTCAAGGGCCTTTAAAAATATTACGAATTATCGAGAGTTTGAAATATCAAATACATATATGCTTGCCTATACCACTCGTATTTAGTTCACTCTCGACGGACCTTTTCAACTGTTTGGATCCACAAAAATACACCAACATTTTAGTCACTTCACCTGGTAAGGCCTGAAAGGGCTAGATGTAAAATGTTTGAGAACAGTACCTTTTCTCAATTTTTTTTTCAGACATTTAATAGGTGGTGTGGTAAGAAAAGTATTCCCAGGGCTGGTTTATAAAATTTATATTTTCTTACCTTGTGACACCTCTGTGATTTCATTGTCGCTAAGATTAAGCCTTTTCAGCCCAAGCAACGAGTACAGCGCATCGGGTACTTTTGTAAGGGCGTTTTTAGAGAGATCCACGTCAGAGAGGTTTGATAGTGTGTCCAGTGAGGTTGGGAGATTGGCTAGTGTACGCTGCGTGTTCCGCATGTGTAGGGTCTCCAAGCTTTGGAGGGAAGGGAGTTGCCTGTAGAAAAATAAAACGATTTAGATATAAAAACGGAGATTTTTTTTGTTGATAGTAGTTGCACAACAATTAAATTAAAACAAAAATCTAATTCAGGTAATTCAACTAGAATACTCTAGGAGGATAACAAAACTTTAGGAATGAAATGAGGGAAATTTTAAGTCAATAAATAGTAATGTCTAAAGGTAATGTCCATATCTGGCAAATGCATCTAGAAGTTACAGTATTAAAAATGAAAATTTTGAGATATATGCTTAGTGATCAAATAGACTAATTACCGTAGTTGGAAGAGCCCCAATGGGTTGTCGTTAAGTATCAGAGTCTGCAGATTCGCCAGCCTCCTCGTCTGTGGTGGCAGGGTCTCCAGTAAGTTGTCAGATAAGTCAAGAAATAGAAGATCTGTCAGTTGGACAAAAAGTGTAGGCGGTATGCTTTCAATCCTGAAATAAAAATTATATCCTGACAGACTTACTAGGTAGAAAATATGTGTTATAAAATGCTGGGTGAATGATTTAATTATTTTTATACAGTTGAAATACACGCACAGAAGCTATATATAAAATTACTTTATAATAAAATTAAAAACTAAACTAATCTAAATTAAAATACATCTAAATAAGGCCCCCGTGGCATTGTGCCAAAGATGCTGGCAGCATTCCCTTGCTGAATGGCAATACTAATGCGCAGCGAGAGAAAGCTGCCAGCTCTCTGGTCACCAGTAGTATCAACGAGCTTTTTGCACAGTTCTTTAATAGAACATGTGTGCTTGGACCCCACGGCCTCAGTGTCTCGACACTGAATGCCACAAAATAGTATTGAGGGTCGAGTCCTTGATATTTAGAAAACTTTTTGCTTTCAGCTGCCTCTGCAGCTGCCCCAGCCCTTAGCGAAGTTCTTGGTAGAGCCAGTGTATTGACACATGTCTTTTTATTTGCAACTTTACGCAATCTTGATACAACCCCCTAATAAGACAGTGTTAGTAGAGAAGTAGAAAATTATTGTAAGACAGTTGGTTGCTTAAGTTTACAGGCCCCTGAACATAATAAACAAGGCCTATTGTTCTTTTTAAGTTACATTCCCAGTTGTACAGTAAATAAAAAAAAACAATAAAAGTAAAAAAAGATTAAATATCAAAACAATAGTGACTCACTTATTATGGCTGAGATTCAGTACAAGTAATGATTTGGCTTTGTCCAGGCCTTCAGGTACAGCCTTCAGTCTGTTGTGGGACAAGTCCAGTGTAGTCAACTCCTCCAATCGGAACAGTTCCGCAGGAATTCCAGAACTTTTCACTCGGTTTCTCCTCACATTGAGAGATCTCAAACATTTCAACTCAGTCAGCTCACCAAATAACTTTTCCAGATTATTATTCTTCAATGAGAGATTCTCCTATAAATTCAAAAGATTTAAATTATATTTATCAACAAGATTTCAATTTAATAAGTTGATAAAATTGGATATAAAGCTGGACTATATTTATCACTTCATTCAATGATTAATTACCAATTTCATAAGTTTTCCTAATTCCTCCGGCACTTCAGTCAAATTTGTTTTATCTAGCCTCAACCACTGAAGCCCTGTCATATATCGAATAGCATCTGGGAATTTTTCATCCTGAAATAAAGAAGGAAATTAGGACAATAACAAAAATAGTAGGACATAGGTTAGAGATATGATATCATCTTTTTTGTGGACGGCGGTATTTGAAACGTTTAAGAAATACTTACGCTGAAATCATTACATGTGAAGTCTACACCACGTACAAATGGCAATAAGCCTGTATTAGCCATGGTTATTGTAATTTAAATCATGAAAAGACGAATTCAACTCCTTTCGTCCAATTCGAAAAAATAATTGAAAATAATGACTGACTGACATTAGTGACAGTTGACTTGAATGAGTGAGTGATTCATACTGAACGAATGTTTCTTTGAAACCATTCACTCTACCACAGACCTTGGTCGATGATTGAAACGGTAAAAGATTAATAATTAACGGTAATAAATTTGTGTAAAATATGTCTTACATTTTCAGTAGAAGTTTATTATCAAATGCAATAATTCATGTCAAAGATATATCGTCTTTTTATAATTACCATACAAAAATCGATAACAATTTTTTTAGGACATCTCTAGTGTTTTATTTTTCTGAGTTCATGGAGGCTTGGGATCAAAACTTATTCAGACACAAAATCGATTGTGTACAATCGATTCGTTTATATTAGAAGAAATGTTAATGTTACTACGACTATTCGGTTTCAGATTATTACACAATCTCCTGATATAATATAAGCGCATTAGTGCCTTTGTGTAGGTTTCTAGCCATTAGCTTTGCCATTAGTTAGGCCTCATTCGCTTTTTTAACCCATTCAGGGCCAGCGACTCAGCGTATGGGTCATGCTCAAACAGTTCCGCAGGGCCAGTGACTCACATGTGAGTCTTGAATAAATTCTGATTTAAACTTAAACGAAACGTAATTTGATGTAATAACGTAAGTATCATATAAGCTAACAACCATTTCTACAAGGTATATTAGGTTAAAAAATTATAAACACGTATTTTTTAATGAAAACAGGGTCTAGAATATTCAAGTTTGGTTTACCATCAGTGCAATATAGTAAATATACTGAAATTCTAGATACATATGCGATGCAAGCAAACAGAAAAATCCATATTTAAAAAATACAAAAAATATATATATTTCTGAAGTTATTGACATGGCTCAAGGTATGGGTCACCGTGGCCTGGCGCTACTTGTAAAAACTACTAATGTTTCCGTAGCAGGCTAAAATAAACTTTATTGGCTTGTTTTAAAGCTTATTTCATGTTGAAGCTATTTGATATTGTACCATTTTACAACCGATTACTGCTTGGATGATGGTAAGCCACATTTTGTAGGAACCAAACCGTAGTATAATAATATTTTGTTTTGTATAAGGGGTAAGGCAACTAGGATTTTCTCCCACTGTACTTTTATGTCATAATATTTGGTGATCGTTGTATTGTATCTTAGGCAATTACCTACTAACAATTATGTTAAGGTTAATTTTTTTTTCGTTTCAATATAAAACAAGGCGGTTGAAACAGTCATCACTAACTATTAATATGTATTGTATTACAAATAATTTGTGACAAATATTTACAAGTTCTTTAAAACGTCGTGGTTTCTACGGCAGATTAGAAAGTAAGTACTATAATACATTTTAAGTTCTCTATTGTTACTAATATAATGGCGTTTACCAAAACAAAGATAAATGACCGACCAGGTGTAAGCTTATCGGACACACTTGGACAATAAACAAGGAATGCATCCGAGCGGCGGCGGCGGTATTATTTTTCATGTGGTATTTGACGTATTTGTCACAAGAGTTCAAGAAGTGATTCATCCCATCCCCCCTATTAGAGATGTATTTTGGAGTAACATGGGAAATAAATATTATTTAGTCACGATTTATTCGTGGGCGACTTTATACTCCTCCTGTGCTGTTGTGATTTCGTATTTTGTGACCATGGCTATGGATTACCGGAATTTGAACCCGCCTAACCAAGCTGCAATAAGTAATTAGTTTTTTTTGATAGGCACAGAAAAACGGTGGTTAGTGTTTTATTTGTAAAGGAAAGACTTGAATATTAATTGGAGTTCTTTATTTTTAGGAAGCCATCTTCGATAACATTCTATTCCAAATTCTAAAACATATTCTAAACATAGACAATATATAAAAACTATAACACCATAGACAATATGGCCAGTATGAATCATGCCCCTTTTTTAATAAAAAATATAACATCTCGTTGACGTGACAGGTGACATCTGACATGACTGGTCATACTGTAACATAAATTTACAAGTTGTTTTTAATCGAAACAATCTTTATAATTAAATACATCTGTGAATAAATGTTAACACAAGTTAAGTTAAATATGACATCAGTGAAAAAGTGATAAGTGTAAATTGTACCATTGATATTGGACGACAAAGCAATGTTATAAGATGTACGGATTATAGAGTAACCTTGTATGGTTGTAATTCCTATTAAAGTTATAAATCTAATCGTTTTGGTTTAATTACTTGCCTTCCTGTTCTAGTAGTATAGTTACCAGTAGGCACTCTACGTATAACAGTGTCAGTTATAGGAATATTAGGAATATTGGGACTATTGGCACAATTAGGAATATTGGGACTGTTAGGTGCACAATTAGGTGGTGAAGATTGAAATGAATGTTGATTTTTGGAACTATTGGCGTTTGGTGTTGAACATAAAAACGAATGTTGATTTTGATCAGAATTAAAAGCATAAGAATCATGGTTATTATTTTCAAGATCTTTAGTATTATTGTAACTTATACACTCACTGTCAGAATCAAAAGGATAAGAATCATAGTTATCATCATTATTTTCAAAATCTCTAGTATTAGTGCGAGTTACACTTTGACTGTTCTGTGGACAATAAATATGTTGCTGATTGCGTCTATATAAAACATTATCACTATCTTTTATGACATATGAACGAGGATGATCAGCCTTAGATACTATTCTACCTTTATGCCATTTATTATCAGAAGGTTTTTTCTTGAAATAGACAAAATCATTATCATTCAAAGCAACAGACATCCTAGCATGTTGATTGTAGTAAGATCTCGTTTTATCTAAATTTACCTTCTTATGTTCCAAATGTTCTTTAAAGTTTACTATTTTAGGCTTTAAAATGGTGGCTTTAGCCGGTAGCTTTGTTCTTAATTGCCGCGACATTAGTAATTGAGCAGGAGAACTAAGATTTCCTCTCGGGGAATTCCTATACTGTAGTAAACCAATATAGGGATCTGTTCCTGATTCATCACATTTTCTGAATATATTTTTGACAATCCTAACACTAACTTCAGCGAGACCATTAGATCTTGGCAAGTATGGACTTGAGGTAATATGTTCAAATTCCCAATTGATTGAAAAAGCTTTGAAAGCTTGAGAGTTGAATGGTGGACCATTATCGGTAAGAAGTTGTAATGGAACACCATGGCGAGCAAAGATAGACTTTAAGTTAGTAATAACAATGTTACTATCACTGCCTTTCTGTAAATGAGCGACTTCAATGTAATTGGAGTAAAAATCCACAACAAGTAAGTACTTTTTGGACTTATAGTCAAAGAAATCTGCAGCTACCTTTTCCCAAGGATATATAGGTTGCTCATGCGACATCATTGGATCTTTAGGCTTATTATTCATGAACATAAGGCAATGTTCACATTGTTTTATCTTGGACTCTATATCACTATTGATGTTAGGCCAGTAGACTGTACCTCTAGCCTGACCTTTGGTTTTCTCAATACCTAAATGACCTTCATGTAAAATAGAGAGCATTTCAGATCTCAAAGACATGGGAATGACAACACTTTGACCTTTAAAAACTAAGTTATTAATGACATGAATCTCATCTCTGATGTTCCAATATGGGGAGACAATAGGATCAATTTCCTTTTTAGAATTAGGCCATCCATTTTTGAAATAAAGTTTCAGTTTTTGTAAAGATTCATCTTTATTAGTGTGTTCAAGGATTTTATTCAACTTGTCTTTAGTAATAGCCAAATGAGAAGTTAATAAATTGACATGAATTTCTACATCTTTTTCTAAATCATTGAAATTGAATTCACAATTAGACTCATATTATTGATTCATACTGGCCATATTGTCTATGGTGTTATAGTTTTTATATATTGTCTATGTTTAGAATATGTTTTAGAATTTGGAATAGAATGTTGTCGAAGATGGCTTCCTAAAAAATAAAGAACTCCAATTAATATTCAAGTCTTTCCTTTACAAATAAAACATGGTGTCAGAAGATGAGAAGTCGGATAATGAAGAAGATGAACGCCATGCCAAAGATATTTCAATAATTGGATCAATAAAACCTTTGAAAATCGACAGTCAAGTCCCGGAAAGATGGAGAATATGGAAACAAAAATTTGAAATTTACACGGAAGCAAACAAGCTCGACGACTTCCCAGAAAATAGAAAAGTAGCCATATTACTCAACCTACTTGGAGATGAAGGACTCACTATATTTAATTCTTTCTCCATAGATAGAAAAACAGCCACTCTAAAAGAAGTGATAGAAAAATTCGACGGCAAATTCAATCCTCTTAAAAACCTAACCGTGGAAAGGTATAACTTCTTCTCACGACAGCAAAATTCCGACGAGGATTTCGAAGAGTATGTCACGGTAATAACCAACTTGAGTAACTATTGTGAATTTGACAGATTAAAAGATAGTCTCATAAAAGACAAATTTGTAATTGGGATATCGGATAAAAAAGTAAAACAAAGACTGCTACAAGAAGACAACTTAACAATCGAAAAATGCCTCAAAATTGCAAAGAGTATGAAATTATCACAGGAACGATCATCTAAGATAAACAGTAATGAAAATCAAACAGTTGATGCAGTTTCAAAATCATACCGTCAGCAGCATCGTCGTAATAGCTCAACTGGAAGAAGCATGTCACAGTCTCGAAGAACGTCAACGTCAAACGGCAACAACTACCGTCGTGATAACAGAAGTCCCAGCAACAACTACCGTCGTGAAAACAGAAGTCCCAGCAACTCGCGTACGAGCACATGCACACGCTGTGGGCAAATACATCGTTTTAGGTGTCCAGCCAAAGGAGTCACTTGCAGAATTTGCAAGCGAAGTAACCACTATCAAAAATGCTGTTTCTTCAACAAGAATGTCAACATGGTAAGCATCCGCAGGGATAATGATATTTATATCATAGCAAGCATTGATAACCCTTCCTATAAAAGTAAATGGACAATGAACTTAAAAGTAAACAACAAAACTGTGCCATGTAAGATTGACACAGGTGCTGAAATCAATGTTATTTCCAGATTTGTACTAGAAGACTTGGATAAAAATGTACCTATTATTAGTGCTAATCATAAACTTTATTCTTACACAGGTAACAAAATACCCATTGTTGGAGGATGCTACTTAAAATGCACATTTTCCAACAATGAAACAGCAACGGTCTATTTTGTGGTAGCAGATATTGTAAGTCGAACCATTATTGGACAACAAACCATTGATGAATTTGGGATAGTCAAAAGGGTATTAAACATTGAAGAACAAAAGGTCGGTCAAAATCCTAAAAAGTCATGTCTAAAATCTTCAAAATCAAGGTCAGTACCCAATGTCGTTGATAAATATCCAAATTTATTTGAAGGTCTAGGTTGTCTACCCGTAAAAGCTCATTTGGATGTGGATCCTAGTGTCAAACCTAAGATTAGTGCCACTAGAAGAATACCTTTTGCTTTGCAAACGCGTCTAAAAGATGAATTAAATAAAATGGAAAAATTAAATGTCATTGAAAAAATCGAAAAGCCCACTGATTGGGTCAACTCTATTGTCGTAGTCGAAAAAGCAAATGGTACCCTTCGTGTCTGTTTAGATCCACGTAGCTTGAATGAGGCTATAAAAAGACCTCACTATACGTTTCCTACTTTTAACGTTTTGCGATCAAATATAGCTGGAGCGACAGTTTTCAGCAAGTTAGATGCTAGCTCAGGATTCTGGACGATACCTTTAGACGAGGAAAGTAGCGATTTATGTACATTCAATACCCCATTTGGCAGGTACAAATTCCTTCGTTTACCTTTCGGAATTAATTCAAGTTCTGAAATCTTTCATAGAACTATGGTCCAATTATTTGGTGACTTACCTGGTGTTCAGATATTCATAGATGATTTATTAGTTTTTGGTAAAACGCAAGCTGAACATGACGAACGATTAGCCAATCTTTTAAAAAGAGCACAGGAAGTGAACATCAAGTTCAATAGGTCAAAATGTCAATTTAATATGTCTGAAGTGTATTATGTGGGTCATATGTTTAACAAACATGGCATTTCTCCTGATAAGTCAAAAATAAAAGCCATTACCGAAATGCCTAGTCCAACAAATGTCAAGGAACTGCAACGATTCCTAGGAATGGTAAATTACTTAGGTCAATACATTCCAAATTTAGCTGAGGAAACTAGTATTCTTAGAGATTTGGTAAAGAAAGAAAATATTTGGCAATGGTCACAATCTCATGAAAAACAATTTGGTAAGCTAAAGTCATTAATTTGTAAAGCACCAGTCCTTACTCATTTTGATTTAAAGAAGCCCATAAGAATGTCAGTTGATGCTTCAAAGTCTGCCGTCGGTGCTGTGATTTTTCATGGGAGAAATCCAATAGCTTATGCGTCTAAGTCCCTTACCAAGTCTCAAGAAAACTATGCACAAATAGAAAAAGAACTTTTTGCTATCTTATTTGGTGCTAAGAAATTCCATCAGTATTTGTATGGTAACATTGTTCATGTAGAGACTGATCACCAACCGCTGGTGACCTTATTCAAAAAACCATTAGCCGAGGTTCCTGCTAGACTACAACGCATGATGATTGCCTTACAAGCATATCATTTAGTAGTTTCTTATACTAAAGGGTCAGAAATGTATATCTCTGATACCTTATCTCGAGCTCCGGTACAAGATGAGTCTAATTGTGAATTCAATTTCAATGATTTAGAAAAAGATGTAGAAATTCATGTCAATTTATTAACTTCTCATTTGGCTATTACTAAAGACAAGTTGAATAAAATCCTTGAACACACTAATAAAGATGAATCTTTACAAAAACTGAAACTTTATTTCAAAAATGGATGGCCTAATTCTAAAAAGGAAATTGATCCTATTGTCTCCCCATATTGGAACATCAGAGATGAGATTCATGTCATTAATAACTTAGTTTTTAAAGGTCAAAGTGTTGTCATTCCCATGTCTTTGAGATCTGAAATGCTCTCTATTTTACATGAAGGTCATTTAGGTATTGAGAAAACCAAAGGTCAGGCTAGAGGTACAGTCTACTGGCCTAACATCAATAGTGATATAATAAAGAACTCCAATTAATATTCAAGTCTTTCCTTTACAAATAAAACATGGTGTCAGAAGTGGGATAATGAAGAAGATGAACGCCATGCCAAAGATATTTCAATAATTGGATCAATAAAACCTTTGAAAATCGACAGTCAAGTCCCGGAAAGATGGAGAATATGGAAACAAAAATTTGAAATTTACACGGAAGCAAACAAGCTCGACGACTTCCCAGAAAATAGAAAAGTAGCCATATTACTCAACCTACTTGGAGATGAAGGACTCACTATATTTAATTCTTTCTCCATAGATAGAAAAACAGCCACTCTAAAAGAAGTGATAGAAAAATTCGACGCCAAATTCAATCCTCTTAAAAACCTAACCGTGGAAAGGTATAACTTCTTCTCACGACAGCAAAATTCCGACGAGGATTTCGAAGAGTATGTCACGGTAATAACCAACTTGAGTAACTATTGTGAATTTGACAGATTAAAAGATAGTCTCATAAAAGACAAATTTGTAATTGGGATATCGGATAAAAAAGTAAAACAAAGACTGCTACAAGAAGACAACTTAACAATCGAAAAATGCCTCAAAATTGCAAAGAGTATGAAATTATCACAGGAACGATCATCTAAGATAAACAGTAATGAAAATCAAACAGTTGATGCAGTTTCAAAATCATACCGTCAGCAGCATCGTCGTAATAGCTCAACTGGAAGAAGCATGTCACAGTCTCGAAGAACGTCAACGTCAAACGGCAACAACTACCGTCGTGATAACAGAAGTCCCAGCAACAACTACCGTCGTGAAAACAGAAGTCCCAGCAACTCGCGTACGAGCACATGCACACGCTGTGGGCAAATACATCGTTTTAGGTGTCCAGCCAAAGGAGTCACTTGCAGAATTTGCAAGCGAAGTAACCACTACGAAAAATGCTGTTTCTTCAACAAGAATGTCAACATGGTAAGCATCCGCAGGGATAATGATATTTATATCATAGCAAGCATTGATAACCCTTCCTATAAAAGTAAATGGACAATGAACTTAAAAGTAAACAACAAAACTGTGCCATGTAAGATTGACACAGGTGCTGAAATCAATGTTATTTCCAGATTTGTACTAGAAGACTTGGATAAAAATGTACCTATTATTAGTGCTAATCATAAACTTTATTCTTACACAGGTAACAAAATTCCCCATATTGGAACATCAGAGATGAGATTCATGTCATTAATAACTTAGTTTTTAAAGGTCAAAGTGTTGTCATTCCCATGTCTTTGAGATCTGACATGCTCTCTATTTTACATGAAGGTCATTTAGGTATTGAGAAAACCAAAGTTCAGGCTAGAGGTACAGTCTACTGGCCTAACATCAATAGTGATATAGAGTCCAAGATAAAACAATGTGAACATTGCCTTATGTTCATGAATAATAAGCCTAAAGATCCAATGATGTCGCATGAACAACCTATATATCCTTGGGAAAAGGTAGCTGCAGATTTGTTTGACTATAAGTCCAAAAAGTACTTACTTGTTGTGGATTTTTACTCCAATTACATTGAAGTCGCTCATTTACAGAAAGGCAGTGATAGTAACATTGTTATTACTAACTTAAAGTCTATCTTTGCTCGCCATGGTGTTCCATTACAACTTCTTACCGATAATGGTCCACCATTCAACTCTCAAGCTTTCAAAGCTTTTTCAATCAATTGGGAATTTGAACATATTACCTCAAGTCCATACTTGCCAAGATCTAATGGTCTCGCTGAAGTTAGTGTTAGGATTGTCAAAAATATATTCAGAAAATGTGATGAATCAGGAACAGATCCCTATATTGGTTTACTACAGTATAGGAATTCCCCGAGAGGAAATCTTAGTTCTCCTGCTCAATTACTAATGTCGCGGCAATTAAGAACAAAGCTACCGGCTAAAGCCACCATTTTAAAGCCTAAAATAGTAAACTTTAAAGAACATTTGGAACATAAGAAGGTAAATTTAGATAAAACGAGATCTTACTACAATCAACATGCTAGGATGTCTGTTGCTTTGAATGATAATGATTTTGTCTATTTCAAGAAAAAACCTTCTGATAATAAATGGCATAAAGGTAGAATAGTATCTAAGGCTGATCATCCTCGTTCATATGTCATAAAAGATAGTGATAATGTTTTATATAGACGCAATCAGCAACATATTTATTGTCCACAGAACAGTCAAAGTGTAACTCGCACTAATACTAGAGATTTTGAAAATAATGATGATAACTATGATTCTTATCCTTTTGATTCTGACAGTGAGTGTATAAGTCACAATAATACTAAAGATCTTGAAAATAATAACCATGATTCTTATGCTTTTAATTCCGATCAAAATCAACATTCGTTTTTATGTTCAACACCAAACGCCAATAGTTCCAAAAATCAACATTCATTTCAATCTTCACCACCTAATTGTGCACCTAACAGTCCCAATATTCCTAATTGTGCCAATAGTCCCAATATTCCTAATATTCCTATAACTGACACTGTTATACGTAGAGTGCCTACTGGTAACTATACTACTAGAACAGGAAGGCAAGTAATTAAACCAAAACGATTAGATTTATAACTTTAATAGGAATTACAACCATACAGGGTTACTCTATTCGCTGGGTGCGCGATGACAGCGCCAACTAGCGGTTACGATTACGGCGGACTTTGAAATGTCAAATGGCTGGATGTCATTACAAAGAGTAAGTAAACAATCAAATAATTTCAATGAAATATCGTAATTTACATATATTCTATTCGATCATTGACATCTATAGTGTCGATAATAACGTTGACCTTTTTTATTTCCCGTCTAAAATGGCACAATCAATAAATTTCAGGTAGCACACACGGACTTTCTCATGGCGGACTTCACGAGAAGTAAGTGAAGAAATAAACAAATTTAATCGAATAACGCATATCATATATATTGCAGACGATCATTAATGATTGTAATGTCGTTAATAATGCATACTTTTTGTGTATTTTCAGTTAAACATGGCCAAATTAATTATAAAAACTGGATTTCGAGCAATCACTCACGACATCGCTTTCCAACCACAAACAACAATAAAAGGAAAACAATTAGTCTTGGCTCAACATGTGCAAGATGTAAAAGAAGTCAAATGTGAAGATCAAATGAACCACACCATCGGAGCTCGTGTAATTCGTCAAACTTCTGTGACATCGACGCCATACACAACATCCTTGAATGTAAGCTTTTTTTTTCTGTTTTTGCAATCTTTGACGTAGTTACATACATACTATGATGCATTTTAATGTAATAATGTAATAGAAAGTAAAGAAATCATTTATTTTTTACAGATTGATTCTAGTCGATATGTTACGAGCGGAAAGTGTGATTGTGTGTACAATCAGAGTGGCAGATGTAAGCATATTGCGGCTCTGATATATTACATCAACCATGAAGAAAGCTTCTCGAAAACTAGTGAAGAGCAGCAATGGGGTAGACCTAGTGCCAGACAGTTCGCCAAAGAAAAGTACTCAAAAGGGAAATACTTTGATGAAATGTATCCACCGGCAAAGAAAATTAGGTGTGATCCTTTGCCATTAGATGTTTCTGAATTGAAGGGAAAGTCATCATTAAAGCTAATAATGGAAGCTCATGCTTTGTGTTTTAATAAAGAAGAAAATGATGAATGCATTACCGAAGTTGTTAAAAATTTAGTTGACCAGATCGCCTATTCCACCTATCCCTACCGCGATATCCCCCCCAGTGGGGATATGTGGAATATTTTTCCATCTATTTCTACTAGTAGGGATACTTTTCCATCTATCCCTACTAATTGATGCCAAATGGATTTTTTTCCGCATATCCCTACCATTTTCCCCCTGGTAGGGATAAATGGATTTTTATCCTCCCGTCCCTACTGTTTCCCCCCCTGGGGGGGACAGGTGGTATTATTTCTATGTATACCCATTGGTTTCCCCCCCGGTGGGGATAGGTGGATTTTTTTTCACTTATCCCTACAACCTCGCTATTTGGTAGGGATACATGGAAACTTTTCCAATCATCTTAACCTGATTGTATTTTGGTAGGGATACATGGAAACTTTTCCAATCATCTTAACCTGATTGTATTTTGGGTGAAATACATGGAAACTTTTCCAATCATCTTTACCTGATTGTATTTTGATAGGGATACATGGAAGTTTTCTCCAATCATCTTTACCTAATTACATTGGAAAGACTGGCCAAAAAAATTGTGACGAGGCTATCTGAACATATATATGAAAAGGTGCAGGGGCGGGTGGAATAAGTCCATATTATATATCTACTAAACGCCTGTGCAAACCGGCGGAGCGCAGCGCAGATCACTTTAAATTTATCAATGTGTATTCTTCCCTATTTCAATTTCATTCAGGTATAAATTTGAATGCTCTGAGACATGGAGCATCTCGGAGCATCACGGAGGATTGTTACTCCGCGGCATCGAGGAGCACGTTAATCCTCCTGGGTGATCTGCGCTGCGGTCCGCCGGTTTGCGCAGGCCTTAAACAGCTAGGTAGCAGGGCGAGTGGATGAAATTCCATATATATCCCTACTAGGTAGCAGGGACGGGATGACTGGAAGAATTTCCATATATCCCTACTAAACAGCAAGGTAGCAGGGACGAATGGAAGAAATTCCATATAGCCCTACCAAACAGCAAGGTAGCAGGGACGAGTGGAAGAAATTCCATATATCCCTACCAAACAGCAAGGTGGCAGGGACGAGTGGAAAAAATTCCATATATCCCTACCAAACAGCAAGGTAGCAGGGACGAGTGGAAGAGATTCCATATATCCCTACCAAACAAAAAGGCAGTAGGGATAGGTAACATAAAATCCACCTGTCCCCACCTGGGGAGGAAAAAAGAGGTTAAAGTGGAAAAAAAGTTACTTATCCCCACCAGGGGGGAAATCAACAGGTACACGTGGAAAAAAATCCACCTATTTCTACCAGGGGGGAAAGTAGTTGGGAAAAGCGTAATAAATTCCATCTGGCCCTACCATTCAAAAATAGGGGGGATAGATGGACGACTTGATTCCATGTATCACTACCAGTAGAAATAGATGGAAAAATATTCCACATATCCCCACTGGGGGGGATATCGCGGTAGGGATAGGTGGAATAGGCGGACCAGATTGAGATTAATTTTCAAACAGAAGATTGCATTGAATGTTTCAATAACTTTTGTATTTTTAAAGAAGAGTTTGTAGTTTATAAAAGTGATAAGATAGAAATTAACCAAAATCTAAAAGAGTTTTATGAAGCAAATATTGTGATGGAAGATGAGAAAATTATTGATTTATGTTGTAAAACTATCGAACAGTCAAAGTGCAAAGAGTGGTATACTGCCAGGAGATTAAGAATCTCGTCCAGTATCAATGTACATCATATAAAAGTGCGAAAAACAAAATCAATTGATAGTTTAGTGCAAAATATGCTGTTCCCGAAATTAATTGATTGTGAGGCTACTAATTATGGTAAACGTAATGAAAGTCATGCGCTAGAACAATACCAAAAGGTTTACAACTGTCGTGTGATAACCGTAGGAGTAATTGTGAGTAAAATTCAGCCTTGGCTATGCACAAGCATAGACGGGGTTGTCATACACCATGGATGTATTACAAAGCTGGTAGAATTTAAATGTCCAATATCTTGCCAAAAAAAGGCTATTGTAGATTTTGTCAGTAAACTTTGTAATGTGCAATATCTGGAGTTTGTTAATGGTAACATAGAATTAAAGAAAAAACACTCATATTACACCCAAATACAAACACAGATGTATCTCACTGGTATGACAATATGCGATCTTTTTGTTTATTCTCCAGTCGAAAACGGTAGTTGCACAGTAAGAGTAGATAGAGATGAACATTTTATAAAAGATGCCATTTTGAAAAGTGAAGAATTTTATTTTAATCATTATTTACCACGTTTGTATGTGTCGATTGGTAATGAGGAACTAAACGATAAAAATAATAATAACCAAATTCTGCCAAAGCGTAGTTTTACTGGTAAGAACATAATTAATCTATGAAAAATTATAAACGTAGGGCCACTTTTACCATCCCACTAACCCGGGGTTAACCGCTTAAACCTGGAGTTACCATGGTTACCAGTACAATTTGACACTGGGTTAGCGGCTTAACCCCGGGTCAGTGGGATGGTGAAAGCGGGTCTTTAGGCCCACTTGCACCATCTCAATAACCCGGGGTTAAGCGGTTAAACCGTTAACCCAGTGTCAAATTGTCCTGGTAATCAAGATAATTCCAGGTTTAACCGGTTAACCCCAGGTTAGTGGAATGGTGCTAGTGGGCTTTAGGTGATTAATGTGGTTAAACATTCATAATTTATTAGTGTTTGTTACATATAATTAATAAGGGTAGGTAATGTTAATTGTTCACAATATTTATAATAAAACATTTTATTTACTGTTTATGCTATTGTTGTGTTATTAAATAAAAGTAAACTATGGTATGAAATTTTTTATTTAAATTCTATCCTTCATCATTATGAAAATGTAGAAAACAATCCCAAAAACATACATGGGTTTATTTGTTAGAAAATATTGAGGACTGCAAATTTACTAATACACAGCAAATATGCAAAATATCATCAATATGGCAAAACAAGTTTTGAGGAATTTTATTTAATATTTGATAGAGTCTCAGCCGTTGCATTATCCTCTCTACATGAATCCTGACCCGAGCTATACTGTAAGTAGCATCTGTCTCATCTCTTGAAAAATTCATATTATTCTTTAGAAAAGGTGGCATAACAAGTCCTATTTCTTTTCCACTTTCATCTAAAATTTTTTTGATTTGTGGAAATCCTTTGTCAGCCAAAACAATGTCTCCATTTTCTAAAAGATCAACCAATCCTGATTCAACTGTTATTTGCGAATCGCTTTTCCTCCCACCGGCCACTTTAGATTTAAATGAAATAAAGCCTCCTGGTGTAATACCTATGAGCACCTTTGCAGTAAAACCCTTTTTGTAATGTGAATAGCACCACACACGATTATCAACTGTAGATGGCACTTCTATTTGAAACTCTGTGCAATCAATAATCACTCGAGTGTTAGAGTAATTTGGATGAAAGCAGTCGGGCATTGTTCTTTGTACAACACTTTTACTGGGCCAAAAAATCAAATTAGATGTTGCCGATGCTAATTCTTCAAGATACAAATAAAATATTCTTGATACTGTTGTTCGATGTACACCAAACAAGACACTCAGAGCTGAAAATGTCACACCTAGTTTCATTTTCATCAAAAAAATGAGAAGTCTATCTTCTTTGGCAACCATATATTTGTGTTTGTCCACTGTTCGTTTTAATAAAAAACGAAAATTATCAAGAGTAACACCGGCAAGATCAATGAGTTCCTCATCTTCGCCAATTGATCGAAACCCAGTAAAATATTTATTCTCTGTTATGGTTGCTTGATGAGCGTAAATCTTTTCAATAGTATTACATCCTTGGTGTTTCGTCTTCTTGTCATACTTAATAATCTTCGAATTACTTGATATTTCAGTTTGAACTTCACAGTCACATATTTCTTTGTCACTATATATATACCTATTACAAATGAATGTTTTTCCTTCATTTTCAACACTCGAAAATATTTCAATTTGGCATTCTTTATCAATTTTTGTGCTAGGAGTATTTTCTATTATTTCAAATGTACTTGAATCAATATTGGGTACATTTGCTGTATTTCTTTCTTTCTTGTTACTGCGTTCCATATATCGTTGGTATCTTGACATGGCTAAATTTGCATTAACCGTTGCAGAGGTGTATGTAGCAGGAAATATTCTTGGGACGTAACTAGGACTGTTCTGTTCATCAGCTTTTTCGCCTCCAATGAAGTGCGCACTGCAAATCCTGTCATGTGGCTTTGGGTACCATGGCGATCCATCGGCACTGAAATAAAACAACAAATAAATTATAGTAACTTAACCATTGTAACGTGCTACTTTCTACAACATACAAAATATGTATAATATTAAAAATGTTGCTTTATAGGTTAGCTTACTTACTTTTTCCTCTTGACAGCGATTATCCATTTCATTCGTTGTTCTCGTTTCCAACTTGCTTGTGGAAATTTATAGAATTTGTGATCACTGTTTTTGCCGTTGTTCTTGCAGTTAACTACGCAGCAGGTTTCGTGACGCATGTTTATTTATTTTTACTTAAAATTCACCACAAATGCACGGATACGTAAATTTCGCTAGTAAAAAGTGACAGTCGGTCTGCCGAAAGTTCCTTTTTTGGCCACGGTGCGCGCTGCGATCGATTCTTGGTTCCCCCACCTCCTACTTCGCACCCAGCGAATAATCCGTACATCTTATAACATTGCTTTGTCGTCCAATATCAATGGTACAATTTACACTTATCACTTTTTCACTGATGTCATATTTAACTTAACTTGTTTTAACATTTATTCACAGATGTATTTAATTATAAAGATTGTTTCGATTAAAAACAACTTGTAAATTTATGTTACAGTATGACCAGTCATGTCAGATGTCACCTGTCACGTCAACGAGATGTTTTATTTTTTATTAAAAAAGGGGCATGATTCATACTGGCCATATTGTCTATGGTGTTATAGTTTTTATATATTGTCTATGTTTAGAATAGGTTTTAGAATTTGGAATAGAATGTAATCGAAGATGGCTTCCTAAAAATAAAGAACTCCAATTAATATCCAAGTCTTTCCTTTACAAATAAAACATGGTTTAGTAAAAATGTTGCATAATGCTGTTCAACTGGCCGGCTTCATAAGCGGCGATTTATTTACCGTGCGCGCCAGGCTCGAGACCCATAAGCTGAGTCATACGTTTTAGCTAAAAACGGTTTGTATGGTGGCCCGGCGTATTGTGTACGCTCAGCGGTTCGTGGCCATGAATGGGTTAACGCGCGTTGTAAAAGCGCTCGTCCGTATGAGCCCTTAAGCAAGGTCAGCTAATTAAATTAAGGGAAGAAATATATATTTCCTTGAACAATATTTTATTACTATAAGTATTGTTAACAAAACATTATCTACAAATGACTGAAAAAATCATATAACTACATCGATGTACCTAAATATATTAGATTTTATAGGAAATAGGGTATTCCATCAAACCAAAAACCTCTGTGTAGAACATTACTATACTAGTGCAATAACTGCATTTTGATTCACTTTATATGGGTAAATGCATAATTCGTTTCGAATTGTGACAATGACTGAAAAATTGAAAAATAAATACAATATTTATATACTTTTAAGTCAAATCAAAAGAAATTTTTGAAATTTACATAAAGGATTCCTATTTACTCTATTTATAACTAACAACCTAACATTAAAGCATTCAGGGTGACATTTTGACATTATGGATAGAACAATATAATATGACTGAATATTGTTTAGCTTGATTACAAGTATAGTTTATCGCGGCATCGGTGGCATATTTGGCATAGGCCCTGATAAGGCAGTATTGGTTCCCAGTAACACCTGTAAAACAAATAAAACAGATTACATTTTTAAAGAGAGAAACAATTAAAATGATACTTGATCTCTGACCTTAAGACAGAAGACGGCAAATAGTATTAATATATTGTGGTATTGTATTGTTAAGTGGTGGCATGGTGACTAGGGAATGATCCTATGTCTTCTAAATCTAGGACTATATTTTATGCAAGACTCACTTGTTTCTGTTGAGACTTTTGCATCTCCTCTACTTGAGCTCTCTCCACTTCAAAAATGACAGGTGCAAACAGTATTACAGATGAGCTGGCAACAATCCACACCAGTGAACGGGACAAACCATAGAATGCTTTAGCTCCGGACCTGGGCAATAAAGATTTACAATACATTAACATTTGCTTTAACAAATTATGAAATGAGAAGATGACTTAAAAGAAAATTAATTAACAATATTATTTACCACTGAGTGACATATTATGCCACAACATATTTATGATAATATAGGATACCTATATGTAATTTATAATTCATTTTATTTGCATAAGATAGTACAGGCAGGTTCATAGAGGTTTACACATAAGTAGGAATCAACTACCCCATGCTCGTACTTCATATGAAATTCAATAAGAGTGCAGGCATATTTCTGTACACATTGATAACTCGAGATATTTTATTGAAGAAATTTGAACTTAAAATAAAATTACATAAAGTTGAAATTTCTTCAATTTTTTCTCGCCATTTATCAACTTCTTCCCACCGTGTAGGGATTTATAGTTTAGTCTCATGGTAATTTATAGTATTTGTTGCTCAACTCCTGTTATGTCTCTATGGCAAATTAGTTTCATTGACTAAGAAAGATAAAATGATATTCAGAAGTAAAACTTCTTCCAATGCAACAAGTGGACAATTAACAATTAATAAAACGCTGAGCTTAGCCAGGGACAGACAGACAGACAGACATGGCGAAACTATATTATATTTCTGATTGATTACAGAACTCTAAAGTTATTCATATTATGAATTGGGTAGTTCAAATCTTATGAATTACTTACAATGTCTTGGTAGTTAAGGTGTATGTTCCATTTCTGACATATTGTGGAAACATTTCAGTCAGTCCCCATAGTCTTTCAGATAGGGTCTCATCTGGTTCCTAGAAAAAAACAATTAGAATTTTTATTTAAATTACACAATGTTAAGTTAATCAATCAACATAACCTTATGAAAAAATGCTATTCAGATAACGAAAATACTGGAAACATGACAACATGATGAATTACCATAAGGATTTTTTTACAGTAATATAAATATGTTGCGATAGACCAAATAAATATAATTATACTCACATCATCATATTCCTTCAATGCCCCTCCTAACTCTGGCGAAGATCCTAGCTGCAACGAGAAAGTAAACGAACATTAAAAAGTTTGCACACGCTAATTTCCCGATTAGAAATTACGTTTTTTCGTCACCACATACCACGGGCAGGCTGAAATTATCTTCAGGCTTACGCTCAGGGGTATCATCTTTACTTGCTGTCAAAGACTCCATACCGCTATCACTCTGCTCCAGTTCATCGGTCAATTCCATAAGCATGTTATGGATTTATTTCAGAATGAAATAATCGATTGAAATGATCCAGTGGAAGCTGTACACGGACTTTAGGACGGGAATTATATATATTTTACTATTTTTCCCCAGACAAAACCCTCGTGTTGCTACTCTACTTTTGGGTTCGCGTCATAGACAAGATAGATAATTGAGTGAATGTATATTGATGAATGAATAAATTTTATTGTATACAAGCCGTAACAGACTACTACACCGCAGCGTGACCTCTCGCTCTAACTTATAGCTGCATCCTTAACGCACGTACGGCAACGATTCGGGCACCGGCACCGCACCGCACCAAGGTCGCGGTGCGGTAGTCTGTTACGGCTATAACCATGGTATAACCGCGACAGATAAAGAAAATATTTGAACCTAAAGGCCCCAGTACACAATGGGCCATCGCCGGCCACTCCAAGGGACGCATTTATGCGTTAGAGGGAGCAAGTGATATTGCTATCTCATTCTACCGCATGGCTGCGTCCCTTGGAGTGGCCGGCGATGGCCCATTGTGTACTGGGGCCTTTAAGCGCAATTTTTTGAAATTAATGTTGCAGGGCCTCAAAATCCTGGCTTAGGGACTAGAAAAGCATTACTTCTTTCCAATTGTATACTCTACTTATAAGAAGGAGTGACAAATCTATCGTAAAATTACTTCTCAAGGTGACATCGACTAAAGCCCCCCATTCACACTCCTACCGTGTAGGCCGCCTCGTAGGCCGCCTCGTTGGGTAGGATTGTGTATGGGGGTTGCGGACTACGAGCCGTCCTACCGTTTAGCCGTTTGTAGGACGGCTCGTAGTCCGCAACCCCCATACACAATCCTACCCAACGAGGCGGACTACGAGGCGGCCTACACGGTAGGAGTGTGAATGGGGGGCTTAACTATCATTCAATATCAATACGCGCTGGCGTTCGCAACGAGTAGTATATGCACACAAGACTCTTTTGAATCATGAATTCGTGCACTTGAATAAATGGCCAAAATAAAAAATTCTAGTCTAATAATGTACAAGTTATCTGTAACAGGAACCTTAACACTTACCGTCGCTATTTGTTTTGATTTTTGCGCTAAGCATATCGTGGGAGAGCTACAGGCACAAGGACGCTCGATAGACATATTTTGAAATTTAATGGGTCATTTTAATACTCTCTAAAATAGCAGGATTCAATCAAATTTCACTAATATTACGTAGACAGATTCTTATTTCAAATGTGTTTGACAAATTTGACAAAAAATAATAATAATAATATGTTTAACACATAGATGGTAGGATCGTATAGAAGTGGTATAAGCGTGCCTCCGTGAGGGACAAAAGTGACAAAACATACGAAAATGCGACACTGTGATTGGTCGAATTCATTTGTTGCCCACCATAATCCATACTAATAAAAAGGTGGGGAACAAACAAAAAGTGAGACTGTGACAAGGACAAGCGCAATAATACCGCTTTCTCTGCTACTCCTACTGAAAGTTCCATAAGTGCATCTCGTTCGGTCGTTTGGCCCCTCCCCCGTTTCATCTCTATACTATTGTACCTCTATGGTTTAAGATGATTATTCTACTGTTGTATAGTTTGTCAAAGGACTGTCTCATTTCAAACATAGACAGAGAGAATCATACTATCTTTATCTTACACTAGTACATACTAGCACCCAAAAGAAAAGGATGAGTATAGTTTCTGAAGAGTATCTGTGATCCAATCCTACGGTCACGCAGTAGTCCTACGTAATGCGACACTATGATTGATCGAATTTACTTGTTGCCCACCATAATCCATTCTAAATTTATGGTGGGGAAAAAAAATGTGAGACTGTGACAAGGACAAACAATAATAGCGCTTTCGCTGATACTCCTACTGAAAGATACATAAGACTATCCCGTTCGGTTCATTCCCCCCCCCCCCCCCCTCAATCCTCATGCCTGATCCAGTTATATACTAGATTCATGACGGTAACCGAATGGAAATTCCGAACGTAGAGTCTGTTCGGAAAGAGAAGAGCCGTGGTATGTATTGGGCCCCATCCATATCCCACGACTCTTCTCTTTCCGCACAGACTCTATGCGGCCAGGGTTAAAGTCAGTAACACACTATCGCACCGCATCGCGACCCTGTTGCGTCGCAGTCATAAGTGAGAGCGAGTAAGAGATATCTGTTTCTCGCTCTCACTTATGGGTGCGATGCACCAAGGTCGCGGTGCGGTGCGATAGTGTGTTACCACCTTAAAATCTACTCTACTCTTTTTATCTATATTGTCTATGAATGATCGAGTAAAAAAAGGCACCTGTCTTAAATGGATCAAAAATTTGTACTTATTTCCCGAGTTTTATCTTGATTAAAATCCTATACTTTATATGAAATCAATTTATAATTCTCTACAATTCGTTTATGAAGTAAACATTTATAGCGAAACATCATCCGTGTGTTGAAAGAAAAATCCACCGTGAAGTTCTCCGTGTCACTTGTCATTCATATCATTGGTGTATGATAAGATAAAATTTTGAATGTTAAAAACTTTCTCAGCTGTTTGGAGTTTACCTTGAAGCCTACGTCAAATAAGGTAAGCTTTTTATTTTTTGGTTTGCTCTTGAAGTTAGACGTAGGCGCAAAAGAACATGAGGGTTGTTACTTTCATCAAGGGTCTGTTCTTTGGAGTGACTAAGAAGTGAAAATTTACTAGTTTTACGAAATTTACTACAAACAACACGTTATTTCAATGTAATACTAAGCAGATCAAATTTAATATTTTAGTGAAATTATCACTACTGTGTACTTTTAAAACTAAGGCATAAGCTAAGCTTATACTTATGCTTTTAGCTAAACTAACCAATTATGTATAAACATACCTACTCGACATTTAGGTATTATTACTAAAGTAATACTTCCATTCCACTGAAAGAAAAGGTTTAACTTAACCCTTGGGACGCCTAGTGCCATATCCGTACCAGTCCTGTCAACTGCCGGAGGGTCTTCAATTTTTGTACCCGTCAACTGCCTAGTCCCAGATCTGTACAAAGTGTCTCAACTGCCTTGTGCCTTATCAGTCACCAAATTTATTGTATTATATTTTTACAATTTTGAGATCTAAACACTTACAAATAGAGTTTTATATCATTTGCACAATATCACTTTTTTTTGATCGCGGCAGTTGACGGGTACAAAAATTGAAGACCCTCCGGCAGTTGAGGGGGATGGGACGGATCTGGCACTAGGCATCTGACGGGTACAAGTACGTTTGTCGGTTCGGCGTTCCAGGGGTTAAGGGGATCCCATGCCCCAATGACCTTCGATCTGAATCACTTAGTTTTCTAATGTTTTTGTAGCTTATCATATTAACAACAACGGTTTTTATGCAATATAGTATCCCATATTTACCTACTTTGAAGTTCATTGTTTTCTAGATATTTGGCATCAAAGTTGAACAATTTTAGGCCAAAAAACTGGTTTTCTGGCCATAACTTTTGTATTAATTAGTTTAAAATTAAAATGTTTTTAGAGACGTCAAAGACAAGCCCAAATATGGGGATTTCGTATTATGTTAGATCTTTCACAGCAATTGAGATATGAATTTTTTTTGACAATTTTTAAAAGAATCATATGAAAATAAGTATTCATTTCTTTCAAAATCCGGTAGACAAAGATTGGAGATAAAAGATTGACGAACCGATAGCCGTTCGCTTTACAATAATTAGTGCTATCTGCTATCTATCTATCTGTAGTCCAAAAGTAGGAGATACAATTCAAAACTTGTCAAAAATCAATGAAAACCTTGAGTAGCCCCTTAATTGAATGATAGAATGGTGTTCAAAGGCTACACTTTTTACAGTATAAATACCAATAAGACTGAAGAATTGTGAGAACAGTCTAGTCCTAAACCAAGTAAAGATTGTTATATTTTTATTCATTCTGGAATTTGGAAATGCATTATAAATTAATATTTATTGATACAATTTTGTAAAACTTGTAACAGTTAAATGAAAGTTATTATTGTAGATAAGATGAAGACAAGGTTCCTCCATAGGCTTCTGTTCCTCGCCAACTGCATGGCCTTGTGCAGTTTTAATTGCGGTGCAGTAATTTAAGCACACCATTTAGCAGGGGAAGGGCTTGAGGTTTCATGCCTTCAATTTTGCCCGTTATTATGACTCTCTCCAGGCTCCGGTGAGTGACATGAGATTGAGAGGTGTCCTGTCCTAAGTATACATATAAGTGTCTTGTAAAATAAGTTATAAATTTTAACTATAGACTTTAGAAGAATATGGCAAAATGCCCTTATATAGCAAGCAGCTTAATTTAAAGGACTTATTCCTGGTTTGTACTGCTTCTTTTTCCTTAATATGGCAAATGATAGTGACATAATCAGACTATGACCAAAACTACAAAATAAATTGTTGCTAAATATTACTATATATACAAACTATTAATAGCATAAAAGCATGGTTTATGTAGATGATCGGCTAAATGATTTAAAATAGGTACTTATCTCAACTAGCTCTACAATTTGTTAAAGCTAAGAATATGAGTAACCAAAATAACTCATCCCGTTGCCACTGTGAGGTTTAATTATAATCATCTGCAATGCCAAACATACTGGCTAGATTTCTTTGGAACAAACACAATTATTATTTTATTATACACTGGCTGTGTCTGCTGCTCTACTCATGTTAGATTTGATCTGTGATGTTTGCCCTCTTCTCCTGGATTGGATTTTCACAAATTAGGACTTCCCAGGACTTAAGCTCATCTGCATGCCCAATTTTTTCTTTGTTTTTATGTAAATTTCATTCAATAGCGTGACGAGTGTTCGCGTTTGCGTTATGTCTATTTTTGTAGGGGATTTTGAATTGAACAGCACGCCAAGCGGTACGTTCTGGAAACTCAAAATCCCATACAAAATGACACTTAATAGTTAGGGAGGCGAGGTAGCTAAATGGCGTAATTCAACGGCGCCGTCGAGACCTATCAAAATCGAAAGATAAAATAATTTCGAAAAGAAAAGCTCGTATGGCAAAAACCATTTTAGCGGTGGGTTTGGCGTGTACGGTTTTTCAAAAATGTTAAAAAAAACAGTTACTTGGGCATTCTCGAGCGCGTCAGATATTCATACTACGTATGCCCCGAGTGCCTCTGATAACAACGGTATACTAATCTGCCGGTTTGCGTGGTGGGGGTAGGCATATAAAGTAGTCAAAAATGCAAAAAAAAAAAATTTACTCGAGCGCGTCAGATTTTCGGAAGGGGTGTTAAGTAGGCCCCAAGGAAGCTTCCTTTAAAAAAACTGACGATTTCGGCGTGACGATAAGTTACGATGAATTTTTGAAAATGCAAATAAAAAAAGTTTTTTTGAAATACTCGAGCGCGTCAGATTTTCATAGGGGAGGTTTATCTCGGTATCCTGAAAGCATATTTTTTTAATCTGACAAAAATGTTGGTGGGTTCTCTTAATCTGACCGAAAAAAGTTTTTTGGTTTCTTTTTTTTCCTTTCTTTTTCCTTGATAAAACGGGGAATTTAAGAATGACAATAAAATTACCTTTTTTGTTTATTTAAACTTTTTTTTTGTAAAATGTATCGTTCGCGACTTATATGCCGCAACGCGTTCTTAGGAAGACGAAATGGCTCCTCCACACTTCCGGTCATGCGGAAACCGGCAGATTTTGTATTTTTAGTAAGTTTTAGATTATATTCTTCAAAATAAAAAATAAAAAAATCGCGCTCGAGATATGCTGGATTAACGTTTTTTTTTTACAAGTTCGCGACCCTATAACTCGGCGGCGTCAAGGACTTATCGTCAGATTAGTTAAATTTAGTCTTTAAACACTAAAATCAACCCCCAATATCTTAATCTGAGGCGCTCGAGTATTTCAGACTATCCATTTTTTTTTACTAATCTGATCGTCTATCCTAGGCGCGCGTCACTACATATAGAGCTAAATACTTTACAAGGTTGTTCTATTAGGTCTAAGGTATCTCTCATATCTTAAACTGCCACGCTCGAGTATTGCCGAAAATTCCCCTATTCGCCTCCCTAACTATAACGCAAACGCGTACTTCACGTCACGCTATCGAATGAAATTTACACTAGGGTTATGGATGTATTTCTAATACTAAAAGGGTGACTGTTCAAAATGGATCAGTCCAATACTTTTATCTTAAAAGAAGGTCTTCTCTTCTTGTTAAACTTATTCACAATAATATCTTGCAAAATGAGGCGCGCAAAACTGTTAACAGTACCTACACGATCTTATGTACAAAACCAAGAAAATTACTTTCGTACACTCTTTGTTGCATAAGATATTATAATAGCAAGACAACTGTTCTCTGCTACAAAACTTATATTCTCTTATAATCATAAAATTCTAATCTCATGATTAAGCGGAAAAATGTCATGTGTGATATTGATATGCTGTAAGTATATGTATGTATTTATTACTTATTGCGAAAGAGCTAAACTGGGTCATACCATACACACACACAGAAAACAAAAGATTTATTAGGGCGAGCGAAGCGAGCCCTATCACTATTCGACAAACTATGCATTCTTGTGGTACACTTTACGGAAAAACTATCGCACTGTTAGGTTTGAAATTTAACATAGTAATTTAAATGCATGTCTAGATGTGTTATCAAACATAAAAATATAATTTTATAAACCTAAAAAAATAAAATAATGGAATAACATTTTGTATTACTACTAGCGCCATCTGTTAGAAAATTTATGAATTAAAATTCGTGCTAATGTACTATGTGCTAACAACGATGAATACAAAAGTGGGTTAAAATTTTGGATTCTGACCCATATCGCTTCGCTCGGTTTGATTCCCAATTTAGCAATTAAGTTTTTGTAAATACTGGAACATTGAATCTTGCTGTATATTCACTGCGGAGGTCAATTTACTCATATGTTTTGTTCTGTGACGCCGATGAACTGATCAGTCATGTTGTTTTAGCAAACTTAAATCGGGTATTTTCAGTTCGAGAAACAGTTTAGGGCTGATTTACACGGCGCGCGAACTCTCATGCGGTTTTAGTTACATTGCGGACTGTTGGTTAGGTACGTCCAATTCAATCGACCGATCAAAAACCGCAATGTAATGAAATTCGCATACGAGTTCTCGCATCGTCTATATTAGCAAATATTAGGTAATACAAACTTCAGTGACTTAGGGCCGATACAGACGGACTACAACCCGACTGCAACTTGTATGGAAAGTGCACGCCGACTGCACGCCAATTGCAACGTCGGCGTGCAGTTCAACATAATGACCCAGAACCCTGGCAGTACCTAGTGGAACTCAGGTTTGATGCAACATAGGCACACGCTGTTTTAGTAGTTCGACACGTCTTGATGAGCACTTGGGACAGCAGTACCCAAGATAGAACTGATGCTGAACCGTGGCTGTACCTAGCGGAACTCAGGTGTGATGCAACATAGACACACGCTGGGTTGGACATCCGACTCGTCATGATGATTACTTGGTAGAGCAGTACCCAAGATAGCTGATGCTGAATCCTGGCAGTACCTAGTGGAGCTTGGGTTTAATACAACATAGGCACACGCTGTTTTGGTCATCCGACTCGTCTTGATGAGCACTTAGGAGAGTAGTACCCAAGATAGAGCTGATGCTGAACCCTGGTTATACCTAGTGGAACTCAGGTTTGGTGCAACATAGGCACTCGCTGTTTTAGTCATTTGACACGTCTTGATGAGCACTTAGGAGAGTATAGTACCCAAGATAGAGCTGATGCTGAACTCTGGCAGTAACTAGTGGAGCTCGGGTTTGGTGCAACATAGACACACGCTGTTTTGGACATCCGACTCGTCATGATGATCACTTGGTAGAGTAGTACCCAAGATAGCTGATGCTGAACCCTGGCAGTATCTAGTGGAGCTCAGGTTTTATACAACATAGGCACACGCTGTTTTGGTCATCCGACTCGTCTTTTTGAGCACTTGGGAGATACTCAAGATAGAGCTGTAGCTGAACCCTGGCAGTATATAGTGGAACTCACGTTTGTTGCAACATTAGGCACACGCTGTTTTGGGCATCTCACTCGTCTTGATGAGCATTTAAGAGAGCAAATCATACGTAAGTTTATTTGCGGAGCAGCATGATTACCGCCAGTAGGTGTACAGACAGGATAGTTTTACGCTCAATTGTGTGGTGTGGTCGCATAAATAAATTCAAGGGCATTGGCTCGGTGACCCAACATTATGTAGGAAAGCCAGTTGGCTTCCTTACAAAAAGTACTGGGTACTGGGCGACCGTGTAGGATGTAATAAGCGCTTATGAAATTGTATACCTATTACGTGTGGATGATATTGACAATTTGATTTTGTCGTCTGGACACGTTTTTGATGGACAAAGGAAAAGCTGTAACAGACAGGCGTACCGGATAGCGAACGGGGTCCGGTTAGTATATTTATTTCTTGCTCTCACTTATAGCTGCGTCCTTAACGGACTTATTACGTACCCACTCGATCGAACATGGAACAGGCCTCGGACTGGATCAAAGTCGCGGTCCGGTACGTTTAGGTAGAAAAACTGCCGCGACGCGAGCCCTTACAAAGCTCTGCTTTTTGCTAGTCTTATGTTCCCGGTAGTTAACGTATTCTCTGCCAAAGTTTTCGTAGCGCTACGCTCGTAGCCGATCCCAGCGTTTTCCCGCTTTGTAGAGGAAAGCGTCTAACGAACCGAGAACCCGCCAGGTGCCAGGCGGGTTCTCGGCACTCAATGTGTTGATGGTGCCTACTTTCTGGAATTTCTGGTTGAGACTAGAGAGAGCCTTAAACGGACACCGACATACTTTTGGGCTGTTGGGTATACTAAAACTGTGTCTATTTGTTTCACAAAAGTTGCCTTTTGGGTACCTAACACTAACACACACTACTACCCACTTTGTACGTCCCGCTAGTGGACGCAGATCTCAACTTATTTCTCATTTAATTTTTGGTAAAAAAAGCAACGAATTAGAATATAGATAAATCTGTGTATGACCCAACTCAATTTGTTAACTGTTTTGTTGTAGTATCTTGATGTCACGTTTTATACCACACACGGAAAAATAACATTCAAACAGCTGAGTTCAGAGCCCACAAATCCCAGATGGTGTATGTTTATTTACGATCACAATTCTGCGTAGATTTATAAATATACAATTTGTAGAACTAACTCACTCGTGCTATTGTTTTTCTAAATAGATTTCGTTTCTTCTTCGACGATTGAGCAGGTTCAGACTCCAAATTTGGGATTATAAAATGTAAAAGATGAATGAATATATAGGTACCTTACAGTTTCTGAGAAGATGAAACGGTGACATACGGATACGAGTATGAAATTATTATTGTCATTTTTTCCCCGTAATGTTTCCCCAAAATGTAACCCGTTTCTTTGCTGTCCTTTTAGTGAATTAATAGACTTTTCTATTATGTACCTAAAAAGGTACATTATTTAAACAATGTACTTATCAAGCATACAAAAATATTAGCAAATCAGGAATTTTGCCAGGAAATCCCAAATTTGGATCTGGTAACCTAGGCCTCTGAAGTTGGTATTTGGTTGTATTAAAATACTGTTAATTCCCTATCGTAGATTTCTGTTACCCATAATTTCCCTTGAAATTACATTACAGATTACAGTTTCCTTTAACCTTAAAGCCGCGTATTGTTGCTCTTTTCCTTTATGTTTTATTAAATAGATTGAACTTTCCTTCTATAACCAAGTGTGATTATGGATAGGTATATTGATTGTTTAGAACGTCACGATGTTGGATGTATAAAGTAAGATATAATATTTAATGTCGATACATTAACTACACAGGTTAGGTAGCTGGGTAGCGTCGATACCTACACTTGCTACTCTTCATAATACTATTTATACTTTCGCTTACGAAGCGGTAAACAAAGTCAAACCTGTCATTGTCATTGTTGTCATTAGCCGGTGTGGTGGAATGGAAAAGATATCGAAGAAAACTTTTCTTTTTGCTATTTTTAACCACCCTTCCCTAATACCGGCCTAGAGTACCGCGACGCGTAGTGTCGCCATCTAGTAGAATAACAACCTGAAACACCAAATGGAACTACACTCATCAGAGTGTATCGAAATTTGTATACTAAGTGACCGGTTCGATTTGGATACTGACCCATATTTGTTACCCTTGAGTGTAGTTAGAGGTCCCCAAGCAACGGTTTAAGATTAACGGAATTCGCGTACCTACTGTATTATTTATCCAACATGTCTAAAAACAAAGCTGTTGTACAGGTCGATAACACATGATAATGTTTTGATAATACACAAATAACCTACATAACAATAATGTTATTGTTTTTAAAGAATTTTAGGTGCTCGCACTTGGGCCATGACTGTCATGAGCTTTGTAAATAAATAGATATTCAGTAATCTGCTGACTCTTGAACGGAAAAAATTATAACCAAACAAATTTATATCTTTAAAACTCTAGTACCAAGACAATACAAAATGGCTAACCTAACAAGATAGGTAAAGTAGGTAAAGCATATACGTCAGCCCCTTTCAAAAAAGCTCATACCTAACTTGCATTTCGCTTGTTTTATAACTTTTATAAGTTACATGATTTGGTAAGATGGTCCCTAGTTTGTAAATCACAAATTACCTCCCGCAAGAAAATTTCCTTTCCTGGTGGAAGGCGTAACTAACTTATAAAGTAGACGTAAACTGTAGAGACATAAAATCTTAGAAATATTAAGAGCGCTATTACATTTCGGCGTTGAGCGAGTTTAGGTATTTTACGCGCTGCGGCAGGCCGTGCGAGCTCAGTATGCCGATCCCTTCTACCACACTCGCACTACAATGATGGATTAAACATTCTTGATCCTTCGCGAAGCATATTGAAATCAACCATAACAACACTAACTGTACTTAACTTTTAAAGTTCTAAAACTGTTATTTGGTAAGTACGAAAATACTAAATGCAGTGCAAATGTACATAGGGGCTGTTCATAAATTACGTCATCTATTTTTGACGATTTTTGACCCCCCCCCCCCCCCCTCAAATCATCCAAAAATCAAGCTTCGGATGAATCTGTTTCCTCCTACGTCATGTTACCATCATCCGATGTCCAGACCCCCCCCCCCACTCCTCCCATTTGAAACGACGTAATTTATGAATAGCCCCATACTCGTACTTATGAAGGTAATCGCCATCGAGTAATATTCGAAAGAAATTATAGGTACCTACTCGCTTATTTACATGTTTCGTCATTGCATTTGGTACCTATAGGTTGTAAAGTTTGTATCAACGAGGGTTTAAAAACGAACTGGTACTGAGGATCTGATGATGATTAAGGTGGTCACGGATACCAATCAACCATGTAGTAACATGATTAGGCTCGTTTGATTCGTCTCAACAAGATCTTTGACACTGAAGATACACAGGGTCTGATGATGGAGCTGGAAGGTGGCCACGGGTACCAGTCTATCATGTAACTAAACAACTTCGTGTTTGGGCTCGTTTGATTCGTCTCAACAAGATCTCTGACACAAGACAGTACTCAGGGTCTGATAATGGAGCTGGAAGGTACCATTACCAATCAACCATGCAACTAAACCACATCGTGTTTAGGATCGTTTGATTCGTCTCAACAAGATCTTTGACACTAGGTGATACTCAGAGTCTGATGATGGAGCTGGAAGGTGGTCACCGGTACCAATCAACCATGCAACTAAACCACTTCGTGTTTAGGCTCGTTTTATTCGTTTCAACAAGATCTTTGACACAAGATAGTACTCAGGGTCTGATGTTGGAGCCGGAAGGTGGTCACCGGTACCAATCAACCATTCAACTAAACCACTTCGTGTTTAGGCACGTTTTATTCATCTCAACAAGATCTTTGACACAAGGTAGTACTCAGGGTCTGACGATGGAGCGCGAAGGTGGCGACGGGTACCTGTCTATCATCATCAGCTCCATCATCAGACCCTGAGTAGTATCTTATGTCAAACATCTTATTGCGACGAATCAAACGAGCCCAAACACGAAGTGGTTCAGTTACATGGTAGACTGGTACCCGTGGCCACAGTCCAGCTCCATCATCAGACCCTGAGTACTAACTTGTGTCAAAGATCTTGTTGCGACGAATCGAACGAAGCCAAACACGAAGTGGTTTAGTTGCATGGTTGATTGGTACCGGTGACCACCTTCCGGATCCATCATCAGACCCTCAGTACTACCTTGTGTCAAAGATCTTGTTGAGCCGAATCAAACGAGCCCAAACACGAAGTGGTTTAGTTGCATGGTTGATTGGTACCGGTGACCACCTTCCGGCTCCATCATCAGACCCTGAGTACTATCTTGTGTCAAAGATCTTGTTGAGATGAATCAAACGAGCCTAAACACGAAGTGGTTTAGTTGCATGGTTGATTGGTACCGGTGACCACCTTCCGGCTCCATCATCAGACCCTGAGTATTATCTTGTGCCAAAGATCTTGTTGAG
Source organism: Cydia splendana (assembly GCF_910591565.1). Classification (NCBI taxonomy): domain Eukaryota; kingdom Metazoa; phylum Arthropoda; class Insecta; order Lepidoptera; family Tortricidae; genus Cydia; species Cydia splendana. The sequence goes on along the minus strand of NC_085972.1, from coordinate 15,128,778 downwards.
ACGAATCAAACGAGCCCAAACACGAAGTGGTTTAGTTGCATGGTTGATTGGTACCGGTGACCACCTTCCGGCTCCATCATCAGACCCTGAGTACTATCTTAAGTCAAAGATCTTGTTGAGACGAATAAAACGAGCCTAAACACGAAGTGGTTTAGTTGCATTGTTGATTGGTACTGGTGACCACCTTCCGGCTGCATCATCAGACCCTGAGTACTATCTTAAGTCAAAGATCTTGTTGAGCCGAATCAAACGAGCCCAAACACGAAGTGGTTTAGTTGCATGGTTGATTGGTACCGGTGACCACCTTCCGGCTCCATCATCAGACCCTGAGTACTATCTTGTGTCAAAGATCTTGTTGAGATGAATAAAACGAGCCTAAACACGAAGTGGTTTAGTTGCATGGTTGATTGGTACCGGTGACCACCTTCCGGCTCCATCATCAGACCCTGAGTACTATCTTGAGTCAAATAAATACATATAGAATGTCAGGTCGTTTCAAATATTTTTAATCCTGTCCGGTAGTTTATTAAACTGTACCATTATAAATTATAATACTATAAAAACAGTGCTAGGATCAAAGTCTCTCGTTGCGGTTTACACGCACACAGTATAGCGTTTTACACGGCGCCCGCCGCACACAATGATAAAAAACCTCGTCGTCGCCGTTGAAAATGTGCGGAGCCGACCGACACACGTCCTGCCTCTACAAGCTCTGCCGCGGCACTGAGCTGGCGCAGCGCGCGTCATCGGTAATATAGAGTAGTTTTCAAAAAATTGCCAAAAAATTATAGTAGAATTTCATAAACACTAATGTATACCAACAGTATAAGCAAACGTTGCAGATTGCTTGAGTATGAAAATGACTTCGATATTAAGTAGATTTTCGTAGGAATTGACACTTGTTTCGGAGAGAAAATCGAGTTCGTTTTACTTTGATTTTCTCTTTCTCAAAGGTATGTAGGAAAAATATAGTTTGATATGCCTAAAGTACAGGGTATTAGTAATACAAAATAGCCAGGTTTAGCAGAGTAAAATTCTCAACATTTCCAAATAAGAGCTCGCCATTCAGTGCTTCACGGGGTTTTTCGGAAACGACCATCAGAAAAAAAATCATTACTAATTTAATAAGTCCTTTTTCTAATATTTACAACGATATTTATAAATATAAGAAGACGCTTTTACTGGAACAAGCACTCATTGTTTCTAATAATGAGCGCAAAGTCCTGAATTTCGTCGACTAGTATCATCAATTTTGCATTATTTCGACTTTTCTTGTAAGAGCGCTCTTAATGGCACACAGACATTATACATATACAATGCACCTTGATATTTAGTAGTTAACATATACATATTTACATACTTATAATCCCTTTAATTAAGTACATGTATTCAACCTTCGCCGTTAACGACACTAATCTAATTCTGATGATCACGATCAACGTAATTGAAGCCGTTAATTGCTCCACACGCTCGAGATCGTTAAAGTTGAGCCGTGTCGGTCCTGCAAGGTCTGGGAGGCTCTTCGATAATCGAAGCTTCGTTTACTTCCTTTTCTGTCACTTGCGAACTCAAGCGATAGAGAGGGAGAGAGTCGAAACTTCGCTTTTCGATGTTAGTGTTCATAGCTCTGGAGGGGATCACACCAAATCGAAACCATTTCTTGTTTAATTATTAGTATCTAAATATACAGAAAGGTTGCTAGTTATCAGGTATTTAGCAGATCCAGTATAGCTTGCCTGTCCGGCTATTTGTTAATGTTTTACTTTGAATATTGAGTAAAACAAAACAAAGTGTTTAACTTTGAATATTGAGTAAAACAGTGACCATACCATTTATCCCGAGCAGATCTATAGCTGCCTGCCTATAAGCAAGACCATGGTTACTAGGATTTAAATTTCATCACTCGTTCCCTAATACGCAAAATGTAGACCTGTGAAGTAGGTCTCCAGTTAAAACGCAAGGTTGCATCCTAACATTAGCACCTAATGCACCGCTCACTATTGCAAAAGTATAGACGAGATGCAGTGTGGGCTTACGTAAAGTCCACTTACTCAGTCAAAAACTCAAGATACTAGTAGATTAATAATTTATAATGCCCTTTCGATAACTCTATAGATTCCGTCTAAGCTAACTCTGCACTTACTTTGACAGAACAAAGTGTGAAAAGATTATACACGTGTATTTTCATAGAAATTTGACATTTATGATGACATTTCCACACTTTGTTATTACAAAGTCCGTGCAGAGTTAGCTTGGATTGGATTTTGGCCCGACTTTATCATCAAAAAACCTTTCTTGAAATATATTCCATGATGACGTACCATTCCATATGGTGGTAGGTACCTACTGGTATACAGATAAGTAAAAACTTGATGGATACTTGTTAGTTTTTTCTTCGTATTGCGTTGAATCACGCGATCTAGGTCTCTTTAAAGCAAGAGTGAATTGTTTATCATATACTGATCCTTCAGGCTTCATAATAGTAGGTCCTCGCTTTCCATCAGGTAAATTAATTAATACTCTTGTGAGAATAAGGTCAATTGCCTACTGGTCCGTTTGTAATAAAAAATAATATTAATACCACTAAGTAATCCTTTAAGAACGTTCATTCAAACCTTACGTCAGCTCAGTACCTACATTAACTCCATGGCATAAACAGCACTTGTAAGAATGCCTAGGCATTTCATTAAATTATCTACGTGCCTTACGCAACTTCCGCGTGCTGAATAACGTTTGTTGGCTTTGTTTACGCTCCTTTGTTACTAACAGAAAGGTTAAGGGTTCCTTTGTTACCATGTCAACTAACCCTGTCGATGCAGACAATCATTTTATTCATTCGGTAGTGTTAATGTTTGAGTCTCATTAACACTATCAAACTTTGAGATGCTGGCCTGACTACGAAAAATCCATTACTGTGCGTTTTTGTGCCACTAACTTGAGGAATCTGTGGAATACAGTGCAAGTATTAAATAATCACAATACTATGATTTCCACCCGAAAACCAATACTTACACAATACATAGTCTACGTAAATAGAAAAGACTGACAACCCCCACCCATCCCCATACAACGCCGAGAATCGTCATTGTTATAAGTAACTGAAACTGCTATTTATAATTTCAAAACGAAAAATGGGAGGTTGTCTTGAATTTACTATTAGTCTCTGGTCAAACGTAGTAAAATAGAGTAGTCGGCACTTTTGAATTTTACTTGTCTGAGATAAAAAACGACATCATGCAATTTAACAGAACCAGCAGCATGCAGATTGACGCGCTCTTAAATCGTGCAAGTCTCGACAACCGAGCGATATTCCGGAGCAACTTAATTCACATAGATCGATATAACTGTCATCTCCCCTACAGGGCCTTAAATAACCCGCTTTACTGGTCCACTGGGACAAGTCCGGCTTGGCATATCGCGGCAGTGTGAGGGTTAACGTTTGAATAAGATTTAATTGCTTCCTGCTTGTCAATTGAAGGTCTACGATTCGAAGTGCAGTAATATTCTCATTGAGACGTGTCCCCTCCTTCCATTAGTGGTGCAAGAGGTTGCTTAACATATTTTTCAATTGCTCAATATCGAACTGGTTTTGTTTGACGGCGCGGGGAATTACACAAAAGTGTGAGCGATAAGGGGATTTTATTGTTTTCACGAGCATTGCTGTGACTTATGTTAAATATTTAGGATCTATTCCAAAACAATGATGCCAGCCGTCTAGGAAACGCTTAAGAGTAGGTATAAACAGCAACATTCTTCAACTGTCCATCGGTGGACCGTGTGCCTTTTGTAATAAAGGTTTACAAGCTGTCACTGTCAGTTAACAGTGGGAGCGGTGGTACAACTTTCGAATCGATACGAATTTTCGAATCCTGGATAGTGCCTATACTCGTTTTAAGGGAACTGGTGGGCAACGGTCTCCCTCAAAGAGATTTACGACGACCGTTCTACTAGTCGCCCTTATCCAAAGGTTCTCCGCGATTACGATCGTCGGTCCGCCTTCCTAAGGCCCTTCTCACAGTGTCTCATGCCCTCTACTACCGCTTAAGTAGTTCAAATTAACTTCCCGGATGCTCTTCATTGATTTACAGTTAGTGTTCACCTTGTATTTTGCATAAACTTTACATTAGACATGTTTACCACTTTTCAATACATTTTATTACTACGGAACGTAAACGTGGCATATAGTCGTTTTATCATTCAATGATAACTTCCTCTTGCATTTGTTAGGTAACAGGTCGGTGGTATATGTATAGTCACAGTCAATGTAACCCATTTAAAAAGTTCTAGGAGAGTCTTTAGGCTGATAAGTGCACACTGAAGAGTTCAGTCTTTCGTACTACATATGTTTGGAGCGATATGCAAGTTCCAAATCTGAAAAGATGTTTAATTCTGCTCTTTCATCTTCACCTTGTGTCTGTGTCCTTTAATTTCCGATTCGGTATGCAATTTTGTCAGATGCTAAGAATCAATAGACGCATTGAGAAAACGTCCTATTTTTTCTTCGCCAGAAAATCTTGGAACCACTTTCAGAGCTCTCATGTTCGCGAATCTGTAAGCGACTTAAAAATCCGAGGCGCGGTAAAACCTCAGCTGTAGTGTCATTATACCTACTGTAGTGTCACTTGAACTTGACTTCTCATCACGTCTGTACCTACATTATATTATCAGTCGCCGTGGACGTGAACGCTGCACCAGTGCTTAGCCGTTGAGACTTGATCTGCTTTATCTTATCCACTTTTTACCGGTGTTCATTGCTTTGACAAATCGGGGGTCGACAACTATCAAAACTAATGAACCATATTATTGTTAAGATAACACTGAGAATGCAGTGGAGCGCTGGTGGTCTAGCGGTAAGAGCGTGCGACTTTCTATCTGGAGGTCGCGGGTTCGAACCCCGGCTCGTACCAATGAGTTTTTCGGAACTTATGTACGAAATATCATCTTATATTTAACTGCCGCCTTTCGGTGACGGAAAACATCGTGATGAAACCGGACTAATCTCAATAAGGCCTAGTTTACCCTCTGGGTTTGAAGGTCAGATGGCAGTCGCTTTCGTAAAAACTGGTGCCTACGCCAATTCTTGGGAATAGTTGCTAAGCGGACCGCAAGGCTCCCATCAGCCGTGGCAAAATGCCGGGGGACAACGCGAGGAAGATGATGATAAACTAACTAAAAGATGATGATGAACACTGAGAATGTAGTCATTTGTTTAAAAATAATGATTTTTTTAACATTTTTAACTCTATTATGTATGTTTATTGCCCTCGAAAAGTCAATGAGATTTTGTTTTGACTGAGTGCTAGTCCATAGTATAATTTGAGCTCTAAATCATGCTTACACTTATACTGTTTCTCCCGAAGCGATGTGCTTGACAAGTGTTGCGAACGCTGTGGAGGTTACACAGTCAATGAAATATTTTATGACTATTTACTATCACAAATTGATCGTTTGTCGACAAGAAAGTCATATAGGCGTCTTTCTACTACTTATTTCAGAGATTGCAATCTTAATGTGCGTGCCAAGAAGATAGCAAACAGTTTGCTCTGGCAAATATTTGTGAAATAAAACAGCAATCCTGTTGATGGACGTCAAAGCAAATTATTTTTAAGCACAACTGTATCATATACCCTAGTGCCAACTTTATTATGTTTTGTTTATTTTTATCCTCCTATAATTAAATAAGGATCGAAGACAGTATTTAGATTCTTTATAAACAATATATCATCGACTGCCATATATTATGCTACATTTATATGGTCAAACACTTGACAAGTGTAAGGTAAATGGAATTTCCTTCAACTCTCGTAAGGCGCAGCGCCAAGAAATGCATTCCTGCGACTGAGATATTATACTGAATCATTTCTCTTTGATAATGCCGAGTTGAGCAATCGAGGTCAGCCGATTCTCCGGAGATTCCAGTATTTTCTTGAGTAGTCTGATGAATAGTAATTTGGTAGGAATTCCATTTCAAATCCGTTGAAGGTTACATTTTATTCGTTACAATCAATATGAGTCAACTTGTTGTCCCAATCTTTCGAACGCTTTCCTTTGAATTTTCGCCTACTCGTCCATATTTTGGCGAGTAATCAAGAAATGTGTCCAGGAATCTTCAAGATGGAATTCGGATGCATAAATTTATGAAAGAAATAATTACTAAGCAATTATGGGGTTATCGTGTGCAATTAAAAGGCACGCCATGGCCTGATCTCGTGCTTTCCTCTCACTAATCATGCTGACATGACATGCGCCGTCTTTCCTGAGCTATTAGTTTTTTTTTTATGTTTAAAGGTTGATAGGGTTAATTTATTGCTGGCTAAAGACGAGCGTATGACGAAATGTAAAGTTTAATTGACTTAGATTATATCAGTTATTTCTTTTTAATCTGATTTATTTGAGATTTATATCCGAAATGTTGTACTTTAAAATCCCTTAGCCTTGGTCTTAGGTTAGCGGTGAGATGGTCACGGGCTTTGAGGTTTATTGCCTGTATATATCACAACCAATAAAGGGGCCCACAGATTACCAGTTCGCCGGACGATATCAGCCTGTCTGTTAAACGGTTCCCCTATCTTTGGCATATTTTTTTTGTAATAATTCTATTGTGCATAATAACTTTACGCATAATATACTGTTAGCATAAACTCACTTGGTATTGGTACTGGAGTGTTGCGCATACTTACTCTACGCATAATTTTTATGGATCGAAGTATCTTATGGCATAAATTTAATGTCCGAATAGAGACCTGGTATCTGTTTCATTTCGCATAATTTTATTTGTAATAATTTATTTTTGCATAATTCGCCATTAAGCATAAAGTACTACAAGCATAAAATCTTATGGCATAGAAATGTTTTGCATACTTGCAAGAATCATATATGTTCTAGGCCAAATATTTTTTGGCGGAAATTAATTCGCCGAATTTTTCCCAATTCGCAACTATTATTCTCTCATAATTTCATTTCTGGCAACAGCTTGTTTTCGTGGGGTCGCAGTTCTAACCTAACCTGTCCCACTTTTCTGGCAAGTTTGTTTTCGTGGTGTCGCAGTTCTAACCTAACCTAACCCACTTTTCAGGCGACAGTTTGTTTTCGTGGGGTCGCAGTTCTAACCTAACCTAACCCACTTTTCTGGCAACAGTTTGTTTTCGTGGGGTCGCAGTTCTAACCTAACCTAACCCACTTTTCAGGCAACAGTTCGTTTTCGTGGGGTTCCAGTTCTAACTTAACCTACCCCACTTTTCAGGCAACAGTTTGTTATTGTGGGGTCGCAGTTCTAACCTAACCTAACCCACTTTACTGGCAACAGTTCGTTTTCTTGGGGTTTTCGTTTGTTTTGTGAGCTAAAAATCTGTATACATCTAAAATGCCAATAATATGTTCCCACTCAAAGTTTCAAAAATACAATAATAATGTTTTTTTTACGAATTATAAACGTAGGCAGAGCTTTTAGTTACGGCTCTGCGTTAATGAGTCAGTCAGCCACATATTTAGGTGTTTTATGCATTATTAAATATAAATTAGACTTGGATTTTATACAATCGGACGCTTTCTTTAATTTTAACATTCGTCGAAAAACATTCTGCCAAATGTAGCTTATGACAGATGCGTTTTTGGTCATACAAGTTATACCAAATAGAAAGAATGTAAATACGTATTCTTCGATGTAAATATTCGTCTAAATCCTATTATGCTAAAAAGATTATGCAAATCACATTTCGGACATTTAAACAAACGCAAAATAAAATTATTCGTATCAAAATTCGGCCATGATAGTAGTAGTCTATTTAAGATTCGGACTTGCAAACATTCGGGCTATTGCATATTATACAAACTGAAGCTTTCTGCAAATTTAACATTCGTTGAATAACATTTCTGCCAAATAGGTTATGCCAGATGCGTTTCGGGTCACGGAAGTTATGCCAAATAGACGGAACCCCTGTTAAACGCAAAAGGTGACAATTCCGAACAACTGACAGGCTGACATCGTCTGACGAACTGGTAATCTGTGGGCCCCTTAAGGCTGCTGGGTCTTAACATGCGGGAACGGAAGAAACAACTTGTTTTTCTGCTGGTTGTTTGGTCATCCTTTATGGCTGATTTAGACGGCGCGCGCGATCGCATGTGATTTTAGTTACATTGCGGACTGTTGATTACGTCCATTTCAACCGACCGATCAAACCCCGCAATGTAATGAAACTCGCATCGTCTAAATAAGCCCTTATACTGGTTGAACGCTCACTTGTCCTCGGCATGCGACTGATTTACACTGCCAAGTATTTGATATTCCAGTTCTAGATCCATCATCTCTGAATTATTCATACGCTATCGACCAGTTTAGTTGGCGTCTGATTTGATTGAACGATCTCGAAATAACTGATGAGTTTATTTATCAACCAATTTCCGGATGAAATTGGCGTCCTATTGGCCACTATGGGCTATTACCGCCCTGTTGCTTCTCTAAATACGGTATACGTAGACAGGCAAATGACATTGATGACAGATAATATCTAATAAAAGATTTGGCCTTGGATTTCGACGATTATCTTGTGAAGTTTATTACCAGTTTTGATTTGACATGGCTATTTCAAGTAGCAGTAAAATTATGAAGCTTATTATAATTTGTCCGGAAATTCTAATTCTAAATTAGATTTTTGAATTATTCCCATACGTATTCATTTTTATACCAATATGTAGGTATTTACAATAAGTATGTACTTACGAAAGCAATGTCAGTATGATCCTTGTCACTGTTGAACAGCTATATTGTATTACATGAATTTGGTATTAAAGTAGGTTGTTTCTTGGATAAAGACATATTTATTTACGATAGTTTCAGGGATGAAATAGGGTAGGAATTTGTTCGGGACATTTGCAAAAATAATATAAGACTTAGAGCGTTTATTAAAAGTATACCTATAATAGTTTTGTTTCATAATATATTATATCTTCAAATATCACCAGTCTGAAAACATTATATGTATATGTATCCTCTTAAGTCCCTTTATGTAGGTTTCCGAAATTTTATTTGTACTACATTTATTACCTAAATAAGACAAGATCCCAAATTCAAAAACATAACTTTCTGGGACTTAGGAGGCTAAAAGTATATTAGGTATAATATTTATACATACCTAATATTTTCGTCGCGTTGTAATCAAACAATGGAAACAAAATTAATGTGATTGTCATTTGTTTTTGAATGAATTCTTATCTAAATTCGTTAATCATTTTAATCGTCGTTATCGTAACGGATTTTGTCATTTTGTTTATCACATCGATCAATCGGTTTTTAAGTAGGACATAATTGTTTATAAATTTAGCATTAACGGCGACAGTTTTGTTAAATATTTATACATTGATTGAAAATAATTTGCAACGAAGTATCACAAATTTACACATCATATAGGTACCCTGGTAGGTACCTATGTTCATTTTAGTGACCTTTTAGGGCACATCACCTGCAATGCAATCAAAAACTAATTACGGTAGTCGCCTTCATTAGGTTTAAAAACCTGACACCTCATAACTCATAAGCAACACTCACACGTGAGTATAGCTTATTTTATTATTATTACACTCATTAAATACACGTGGGCAATTTAACACTCGTATCTTCTACAGATGTAAATATCTCTCTATACTTTTTGCTCACGTGTCTGTAACTCTGTAGTCATAGACCACAGAGTGTCATAGACTGACGGCTATATTGGTCGTAAGTCGTAATTGTTATCGGCTCTTGTGGTTTCAACTAGTAAGCATTGGCTCTCGGAGCTTTATAACACAAATCGATCGACTAGGTATCTACTGTTAACCAGAAATTTTATAAATCTATACACATTTTGACATATCGCGACGATTTAAAAAAATCTTTCACATTTTTGTATTGAAATGAATGGCACAGAGTTAAAAATACGCATGTACTTCCAATTTGTCTTGGCCACACCTCACAGTATGAAATGACAGTTAAGTAATTTAAATCGAAGAGATTACTATGTACTATGCCTCAAGAGATAAAATGCTACTTAGCCCACTATTTCTGACGTGCCCAAAATGCGCTCGAGTATTTAGCAAGAAGATAGGGTACGTGAGCCACCTAAGAGCGCATCAGAGAGTGGATCAGCTACACTCTAATAACACGAGCTAAAAATTGCCTAGTCCAGAGCACACAGTCGCTGGGGCCGAAATCGGTCAGGAAAAGCATCATCATCAGCATCATCTAGCAGCATAAAAAAAAACTTTAGCTGTATACCCGAAACCATTGAAACGAGTATAATAATATTATACTATGTATTTATTTACTTGTTGACTTATAACCTTATAGTTCTGAAGGTACGATATACCTATTGATTGACTAAGCTATAGTTCGTTTTTTTTAGCATTAGAAAGAACTTGAAAGAAGGTAAGCGATCTTGACATGTCTTTTAATTGAAAAACGCGTTTGAAAAATCAATAACTATTACTTATGAAAGCAGAAGAATACAAATGATCGTATTAGATTCATAATTTTTACATATTTGTCGTGACTTAAAAAACGAACTATAGGATTGTCATAATAGTGTTCCCACAATGGCTCGAATCACATTGTTATTCACGGGGCCGGCGACAGGCTGGCTGCCATTGCGATCAATGTCGTCACTGTCGTGTCCAATCGTCTACCTCACACAAAAACATAATCAAATGATTAAAGATAATGAGGTTTTTTCCACTTGGATTCTGAATCACAGGATCCGAGTGGTCGAAACCTTGGCTCGAACTTGGAAGGTGATCTCAGAATCGGTCTTAAGACTTCTTAAGTTTTCCTTATGAAGTTATAAATTTCGGGTAAGCAAAAAAATGGCTTTATACATAAGGGTAGTCACTTATTACTCAGAAGTAACTGTAACTAGTTAGTTAGTAAGTTAATAGCTTGGCATGAGCGGTCATCATTGTAAGGTCACCATATTTATCTCATAGAAAATGAATATCTTAATGATTATTTAAATTTAGTCATTTTATAATGCATTTTAATTACATTAATTCGATCGACCCACTAAACAGACCCTATTATGCTGTTATGCAAGGGTGATTATCTTTTTTAATTCCAGTTGATTTATTTGATAGTTTCTCAATCAATGTTATAGGTATGTATTATCAATCATACATTTATCGACTTACCGTGTAATGACTATTAGGTATACATACAAATCAATAACATTACTGAGATCACTTACGTTTGAGCGTGGGCGAAGCTTTTGGCTTGTATTTATTTAATAAAGGTTTTGTCTGATGTTCCACTTGCGTGTCACTGTAGATGATGTCACCGACGCTTTTTCATTAACTATGCATTGTTTAATAAAATAATAAAGAGTTAATTGGTGTAGATATCGGATCCAGAGTTGTGATCACACACAACAACATATATTATTGTTATGACTACGAGTAATGGCAGCGGAATTTTTGAAATTAGTGTTCTTTTATCGATAGGAAGTTCACTCGTTCGTTCATTAGCTAATCTTTTTTTTTGCAATTAGTTTGTGTAAACATTAACCTGCCGACCTGTAGGTATACTTACGCAGTTAAAATTAACTATACACAGTTATTCTGTAATGGAACAATATTAACGAAAATCGGTACGTGAAGGAAGGTTGATGGTGTAGAGTGGTGTAGTGTAGTAACACGCACCCGTTTGACGCAATCGATAAAGTTTACTTAACTGATTGATAACATGATAACCGGTGATGTCCTGTTGCGTGGCGTGATAGCTGATTGATGTTATTCGTTACTGTAGTGATAACTTTGATTATCTACTTGTTTTTTAATAAACTTGATTCTAAGCGGTTTTGTTTGTTATTACGAGTATCATCGTTTCTAATATTAAATGTGTTATTCTGTTCTGGATGAGCTCTTCGGTACACGAGTATTGCTACAAAACAGACACAATTTTGTGTCCTAAATAAAATACGTTGGTTATGTGACAAGTCAGGTTGATGAGCGTCTCTCTACGTGTGGACATATGCATAAGCCCAGTGTTGCCATCTCTTAAAAATGTATCTGCAAAATATGCCTGACAAACGTCTTCAAATTAAAATCAGTTTAGAATGTTATGTGGACGATTTTTGAAAGTAGGAACCACTTAAATTAGATCGTTTTTTTTTGAATACTTACCCTTACTTAATTTACTAAGTTGGTAACACTGCATAAACGAACACATGTAAATCCCCAATCTGAAATCAGTATTATTGTAGGTGTAGGTACTTATGATACGATTAAAATTACTTACTCATGATAGTTAAATGTTCGTGTCGTCCGTGAACCAACCTTGTCCCTAAAGCGGTTAGGTATTTGACCACGTCGCGTGAGTAGGTTAAATTAATATTAGCCTATGTAATATTTGCTGCTAGGTTAGGTCCCTTAGCGATGCTTTGTTCGCCTTATTTGAGTAGGTAAGGTACGTAATTAAGTATTGACACGTGTCATTAATTTATACGCAGTTCGTGTGAGCGTTGTAGAGAATTTAAAGAAAGTCTTAATCAGTAAACATTTGCGTGTTGCATTGTTTGTAGATTGGTTGAGACATACATGGCCATAAAGTAGGTACTTATACATTGTTTGGTCTCGGTTTTTAACACTTAACAGTATGGATTTGATTCTCATACATAAAGTAACATAGGATGCTATACCGCTATATGTTCTTAGTGATTTCTTGTTCGTCTCGTTAGGTCTGTTTCTAGGGCTCGCAGGGAGGCAGGCTGCGAGAGCCGCCCTACTTGGCACAACTCCAAAGTAACGGCGTCGATAATTTGCCGCAGAATTCTATTTAAATTTCTTGCAACCGCTTAAGATGTCTCTGTCTTGCTCCGAAGCCCAGGCACACAACATTTTCTCTTTTACTTCGCACGATCTTAGACTTAGCGGGACCTAGCGTAGGTTGCATACACAAACGTGTGTTTCCTACGTCACATAATTTGCCGGCTTTCGTAAAACGTGACTACCAGTGAAGGCGACACTCTACCAAAATAACGTAGGTACGGACGGTAAATGGCTTAAGATAGTTAGTGATACGGCGTCGATAGCAAATCTATAAGTGGTTGTGTTTTGTTATGATGTCTCTTTAGTAAACATTCACCGGAATGGAATTAGGTGACGCATTGGCTTAAGGGCCACAAGGATACACTTGAAATACATGACTCTGCTAACTGAAATAGATCTAGAAGCAACAGTAGATAATACTTATTAATGTTTTAATTTGAAACAACTTCGACCCATCGGTATATTTTCTACAATGTTAATCTGATCCCTATATGTATTAGTTACTTCTCTGTATTATTGTCAGTCTAGGCCGTCTAGGGGATAGGTACTCGGGGTCGTTACGTAAGGATATGTACCTATTCTTAACGCACGTAGGAGCTTCTGGGTCGGACCTAGATTCGTGGGCGATCTCAATTCTCAATAATATTGTTAACTTGATTCCATGCTTGCCCATAATGTATGAAATGAATCTCTACATTATAGTAAAAATATTATAAAAGCAGGATTTGCTTTTGTGGAAATATTTTAGGACGTAGGTACATATTGGTGTTTATACTTACTTATTATTACTTTCTTCTACTACGAGTACTTACTTATTTTACTTACATTTTAATGGATTATGGTCAGGCCGCTCCGCTTAATATTCCTTTTATTGAAAACAAATGTTTTTATATTATTTTTTACAAATTCACTGCTAGCTGTTCGTAGGTGCTTTTCGCTACAGACCGGAAAATACGCGTTATTATCGGCTATAAGCGTAGCGTCTAGCTTGCGCTAACAGTGAGATTACAATACAAGTTTGATATTTTGGCCTTATTATGATTTTGCCTTTTTCGAACAATGAACTCGTTCCAGTAAACAAACCTAAAGTTATGATCTTATGATTCAGTAGTGCCCTTACACTCCACGTTTGTTGTCCACGTGTGCGCCATTGCAGTATTTGCAGAAGCAAACATTGCATTGTGATACACTTACAACATTATTGTATAATATTCTGCAGGTACCTGTACCTATGCGATTCGTCTTAATAATTATCCACTATGCAAGTTCATGTGATAATACGTTCCTAAGAATTGCAGTTAGCAACTGTTTATGTATGCGGGTGTTGTAATATGATATGTGTCATATTTAAACGCAAGCTTTACTATGTTTCTGCCAGTCAACGAATTAAAAAATAACATTAAATATATAAGCATGCGTCACGCATGAGACTCGTATATATCAAGAGAAGTATCTAATGTATCCTCTAGCCGCCCAGAGACCTATAAAAAGGTCTCCTGTTCCATTCTAATTTGAATCTTTGTTTTGACAAATCAAAATTGCATTGTTCTTGGCAAGTTTTGACGTCTGTTAAAGGATTATTAGAGACTGGGTAATCGGTAAAAATGCACTATTTCCGTCATAACGCTTGCGTTATAACTTTTATAACGGCGACCTGGCGCCCGATACAGCTATTTGTTACATTTCGTTGGACGCACTCCAACTATCTATCGTTCGCGACATCGACACATGCCAAAAGAAAGTCAAAGTTCGATGGCATGCTGCGTGAACGAATCTAATTGGTGCATTTGGGACGCTTATGCGACACTTCATTAAGAGCATGTTCGCCATACGTGCATTTGAAAAGTTGTTCTATTAAGTGACTTCTTACATGAGAACAAGGTGTACAATTGAATGATTTTTTCAAACGCATATACACTGGAAATGCTCAGCGCTGCAACATTTTGTCCATCGTTTGTAATCACCACACCAATACGTAATAAAAGCTTATTTATGGTGATATAAACATCCCACTATAAATCGACCAATTTGATTTACTGTTTAAAATTTGTAAAGCTGAAAAGAACATATCAGAATAAGTGGAGGCCTCATTGGACTTTAGATTTATTGAGTGTATTTATTGTATGCATCGTTGAATACATTGCCAAAAAGTACGGGAAAATCTTTACGAGACATTTTAAATCAAGAAAGAAGCAGATAATTTCAGTTGAGATAATTTACAGTAGCTTCACTGGTTTATTATGAAATCGTAATAATCGTAATGTTATGATGAGAAGTTTTGGAAACCTAGCGCAAGTACCATGTTTAATGTTGCTCGTGTGAGCATAATATTATTGAAACAAGATTCAGAGCTAAAGTTTCTGTAAATAGCGTATACGCTATTAACCAATGATATATCATTGGTTATGTCCAAAGTAAGATCAATTCAACGGAATTTATGTTTGTAACGCTAAGTGCTCCATGTTTTAGTTGCGAAGACCTTAGGTTTATGTTGCCGAGAAATAATGTTTACACGCGCAGTGCGTTCTAAAATAACCTTTAATTTTAATACAACACACTACGCGTTAGGTAACCATAAATAGTTTGGGCAAATCGGGGAATGAGACAGTTCGCAAGTTCGCAACTCGTAAAAGTGGAAGGAGGAGGATGTTAACAGAATGGTGGCCGCTTTCAAATGAAAGAAGCGCCTGGCGTCCGTTGGCTCGTTGGGTGGACGACATCCGGAAAATTGCGGGTCACTTCTGGATGAGATTAGCTCAGGACCGGGACAAGTGGCGTACTAGAAGAGAGGCCTATGCTCAGCAGTGGGCGATAAAGGGCTGATATGATGAAAAGAGGAAGCCACAAGGCTTGCAAGGCTTGGTGTTGGCAAGTGACAACACTTGTGCAGTCGTTTGGAACAGTGTAACAGTCGTGTGTCAAGGAAAACTGTTGACTTATTCCGTTAGCGGCATTGAGGAAGCTAGTGAATGCGGAAGAGGAGAGGTCAGGTCGCCTCCGCCGGCTCTATTATCGTTTAGTCATTCCGAAAAAAGAGGTTCTTAAATTCACGGTTTTGTTTGCGTGAATGAGGTGTCAACTCTTGTTTATGGATCGGGTGACCTAGCAAAGAGAATTTGAAGTAGAGAGTTACTGTCATGGTAAATTATGTAGCTACAGTTCATTTACTGCCATCTTTCGACAGAAGATTAACACTGTTTGAACGCCATTTGACTTTGATCTTTATTCTTTCACTGATATGTGTTACCTTGTTAAATATTAATATTAACGCCATCTACTCGAGCATAGGCTGAAGATTATGGCGCCATCGCTCGAAAACATTGCACCATACCTTTGGCCTATAGTCGAGTAGATGGAGTTAATATTAATATTTAATAAGTTAACACATATCAGTGAAAGAATAAGGATCAATGTCAAATGGCGTTCTAACAGTTTTTTGTTCTGTCGAAAGATGGCAGTAAATTTACAGTGGCTACATAATTTACTTTGACAATCCGTCTCTATAGACTCTATTCTCTTTGCCTAGGCTACATTTTTAACGTACCTACCACTAAAAATAAAAGGACTTCTACGAAAACATTCCGTAATTCATTTAAAGGTTTTAACTTGTTACTTATTGATATAATCTAAATTACCAAACTGGAGAGAACGGAATAGCTTATTCTCTGTTCTCACAAATTTGTTCGGTTTTATCAACTATCCAGTTTCTCGCACGATAAACTTCTTGAGCGTGTTTCAAACATCACGCGAGTAATCGCTGATCGCTCATGTTTGTTGGTAGTGTTGGTCCGAAAATTCATCCATAATAACTAGGTACATATTCCATAACTTTGCCCACTTGCATATTTTCAGTTTAAACCAGTAACTCACATGATTCAATTTATTTGGCGCAGTGTACAGCTGATTTAAAAATTACTCCCGCATGACGGGGACTATTTTTTTTTAATAATAAATTAATTGGAAGTCAACTACAGACTAAACAGCAGTGTTATAAAAGTAAGCTTCTTTCTTTTCTTATGCATATCTTATGCATCAAGTTTGTATGCGCATGTTATCGTACTGTATGTATAATTGGCTGTAAAGCAAGAGATACCTAACAAAATAAATACCAAACACTGGTAATCACCCTTCATCATCATCTTCCTCGCGTTGTCCCGGCATTTTGCCAGGGCTCATGGGAGCCTGGGGTCCGCTTGGCAACTAATCCCAAGAATTGGCGTAGGCACTAGTCTTTACGAAAGCGACTGCCATCTAACCTTGCAACCCAGAGGGTAAACTAGGCCTTATTGGAATTAGTCCGGTTTCCTCACGATGTTTTCCTTCACCGAAAAGCGACTGGTAAATAAATATCAAATGATATTTCGTACATAAGTTCCGAAAAACTCATTGGTACGAGCCGGTGTTCGAACCCGCGACCTCCAGATTGAAAGTCGCAGGCTCTTACCGCTAGGCCACCAGCGCTCCTTACTGGTAATCACCCTTATGTAAATAAATATACGATTTTATATTTATGTTATCATGTCTAGACGAATCCATTTTTCACACAGCCGAAATTGTTACAGCACTGAATGACTTAGGGAAAGCCTTTCAGTGTTGCGTAAGTGGTCCGTAAACATTCGTTATTGACGAAAACATCTTACGCCGGCAAGGTCGCGAGGTGCCCATACCCAAACCCCGCTCCCACAGTCTAGCGTTATCGTCTCCGGATTGAGGGTTCTCACGACCTTAAGGTCAAATTACAGTGGTCTTGCCCGTCAGCAAATCGGAAGGCCGAGGGCACCAGGGCTTTTTCATCTCATAGCTTAACGAGCGCATTGCTAACCACCCCAGCATATAATGACCTGCAGGTCCGTATCAGCTATGTGCAGCCGGATACTGGCTAGAGGTGGCGCGTGGCAAGTGGCCGGAATCACACCCCAGGGTGGAGTGACGTCATCGTCTGCGTGACGCCAGCCCGCCCCCTACGCACCCCTGTACAGGGCCAAGGCTTACCCGCATAGATAACTTATTCGATACTAAAACCTTGACAGTCAAGTGACTTTATTCATAAATAAAAGTGAATTCAATGTCTAAAGAAGCGACGTGAGCTCTTTACAAAACAGGCGATTTTTTGTTTAATTTTCATCACGTATTAATCATCACCTGTTCGCCCCATTGAGGGAAAACAAGCATCGATCGTGGCGACTAGGGCTTCCAATACCGGGATCCCGGGATGCCGCAATACCAGGATCCCGCCTATTTAAACGCATTTGTCAATACCGGTATGTTTTACTGCAATACCGGGATCCCGGTATTTTCAAAAACAAGGAAAATGTGCCGTAATCGGCATAATTACCGTGTAATATCCATTAAAATGATTAAATTCTGCTGTATCAAGAAGATTACTACACGTCAGACGTATTTAACTGGCATCATGACCACATTTAATTGAAACAAGATCTGTGCATTTGCGTTAGATAAATATTTGGTGATGAATTCTGATGTTCAGGATATGATATTATAATATAATTCGTTCTTAAATTTATATCAAAAAGTAAATCAAGGAATTGTAGTATGGCAAACGAATTTTTGGCGTCAAATTTGAATATAGTTGGCTGGTTTATTAGGTTGATCTAAAAATGTGACTGGTGAAGTCAACAAGGCGGATAAAAGATTGCCAACCTGGAGGGTGAAATGATAATTATTGCAGATGGCGATTATTGTTTCATATCCTAATTTAAGGACATACATATCTGGTGTTACAGTGAGCATTTTTTTAATAAAACTCAAAAAATTTAAGCGATTCATAGTCAATACCGGGATCCCGGTATTTATGAAGACAGTTTCGGTATTAATACCGGTATTGAAAGAAGTCCGGTATTTGGAAGCCCTAGTGGCGACCGTCGGCGTCGACGCAAATATCGGATAATTTTCGGATTAATTTTGGTTGGCAGTGTTACAGGACCTCCCTAATACGGACGTAACTTCCAGCAATGTTTAAAAAAAACCTGAATGGAGTACCTCGGGCTTAACGTAACTAGACTAGACCTTGTAGCAGATATCCCTACCGGGAACATAGAAAGTACGAAAGCGCCATATTTGGCGAATATGGATCTTTTATCTTAACTTTGGTCGCCTTGCAACAGCATTTTCTAAATATTATCTCAGTACACGGAACTAAATCGTTATTTGTAGTTATTTGAAGGGCACTACCTCCCGCACATGGTATGGCCTTGGAGTAGATTTATGAGAACCGAGGATACGCCATTTGCGGCGAAAATATCGGGTAATTTGGTTCACATCCAATCCAACAGAGGAATTTTAGTAATACTGATGTATATGAATACGTCGAGCAGAGCCACCATTTGTTAAGTTACTTGAAGGGCACAATCCCGGGAATATCGTAACATGACCTTGGAGCTTTATCGCGGGAGCCAGGGAATGAGGGAACGCAATGCGACACTCCGGGAGCAACCTTGAGTCTGGCCGGCGAGCAACATCCAAATATTTGTACCTACATATTACTCCAGTAAAGATACGGTTACGTTAAACATTAATTAGTAATAGGCAATTCTTTTTTTATTCCTGTTCTTTAGATCATTTTAAGATACTTTATTTTCGAATCCAACCAACTTTCTGTCCGGAAGTAGGTAAAAAAAATAGTTAAAAAAAAGAGCCGTTCTTGTTTGTTAAAAATAGTAATAGTATTTTTAGTTCGTAAACGTGACGAAAATAATATTTATAATGAGTCGACAATGGAATCAGTCAAAATATTAACACGGAAAATAACTCATTCAATAAATGGCGGGGCCTCACGGATATACGTCGTAACTTGATATAAAAAAAAAGTAATAATTAGGTCTTTGATTGAATTACCATAAAACTACCTCATTAAGCTATTTATCCGAGAATCCGACATCAATATTATTTGTATCACTTGTATATATATTTACGCCTTAAACATGCTAGAAAAAATGGTTATAGATATAATTTCTTGCAGACTTTGTTCTGATAACGTTCAAAGTGATATTCAATACATAATCACACAAAAATATGGTCAATGTAATAAATATGTGCATTTTAACAAATTCGCTAAATGAAACTACCAAATTTGAACTCTTTGCGCTAATGCTAAGGATTACATTTCCTTGCGGCGCGCGGGGACAGTTTCAATGCGGGCGGTGGCGGGAGTTCGGGCCAAGGACGCGTGGATAGTATGTACTTACCTACAAGTTGCTACAAGTGCTACAAGTGAGCCAATTCGAACGTGCGCGGGCGTCTCGCTCGCACCAAATATTTGTGCGGCCAAGTCTGAGCAAAATGAACGCGCGCGTGAATGATAGCTGATTAAAAATAACTGATATCATTTCCAATATTATTTTAATATTGGTTGATGTTCAAATTATATTCGTAATTATATACGTCAATTATGACCCAATACAAAAATAAAAATTGCGAATGACTATCTATCGTCTTATTTAATTTCAGAATGGCATAGTGTGGAGTGGCATTATAAAAGGAATACTTATTATCGTAGTCATTTGACAGTTTTGGTGACACTTTCACATTCTGTCACAGCGAAGTGTGTAGGCCCACTCTTTCATTTGATATTAACGTCTATCCAACAACTTTGTCAGTAGAAAAAGGCGCGAAATTCAAATTTTCTATGAGACAATAACCCTTCGCGCCTAAGCGTCTGTAGACTTTTTTTTTCAACAAACGTATTATATTGACTATTTCGTGCTCTTTCTATTCATAGTTTATGTTCCTAAGTTCCATAATAAGTATAACATAGCATAATAAGAGTCGACGTCAAATATATGTTTACACTTTTGCACCTTACTCCTTGCACCATATTCGGAACCTAAGAATAAATAATATTGAGAGTGGCAACACTGTCGTAGGGGGCTATTAATAAATTTAAGTCATTTCAAATTTTGGGGGGGGGGGCGGGTCTGGACATTGGATGATTGTAGCATGACGCAGGAGGAAACGGTGTCATTCGAAGCATGATTTTTGGATGATTTTAGGGGGGGGGGGGACGACAAAAATCGTCAAAAATAGATGACGTCATGTATGGACAGCCCCTAGGTCGTATTGTCTTTTTCTAGCATATACGTCCCTCTCTCCCCCACACTCCTACCGCACAGGCAGGTTGCTTTGTCAGTTATACAAGACAAATTTTCAAGTCATTGTCTCAAAATTATACATACATATTTGCACCATGCAGGATTAAAACTTTAGGTTCCGAATAGAGATGCACCGGATATTCGGTTACTATCCGGTATCCTATCTCGCCCTTATTTTAATATCCGGCCGGATACCGGATAGTAACTATATGCTTGATATCGGAATATAATCGTACTCGATTATTATTTTAAAACAATTTAAACGTTCCATTCACTAGCTCGCGCACTAATTTCGTACCTAGTGATAGACCTATATGAGTCCGCGCGAAAGTTCATTACGAAACAGGTCAAAACTTCCACAATGCGCACCTGAAAAACCGGAATGTAGGTATATTTCCGCCGGCCGAATATTCGGCGGCTGAATACCGAATATTCGGCCTATGGTCAGGCCGTACATCCGGTATCCTGAGGGCCTACCGCGAACCACGTCCGAAGTGTTGCCTCTTTGTCGCACTTATAAATTCGTACGTAAGTGTGACAGGGAGGCAACACGTTAAACGTGGTTCGCGGTAGGCCCTCTGTATGCGGCCAAACAACTATCCGTTGCATTTGTAGTTCCGGATATGATAAGTTATTTAATTAGCGTTTTATTTTTGTGTAAATGCTGTCATTAAACAGCTGTACCGATATTCGGAACCTACGAATAATATTGAAACATGTTTGTTATCGCCTGGTGGTGGGAAGACGCCAAACCAATGTGATTATACATAATATGTATAGGATATTATCCTATGATATACTTATTATGTGTATGTAATATAAAATTATATTATGAGTGTTTAATTAATTATGTAGTACGTACACCCTTTATTGTAACACCTGTGAGGAGAGAGATATTTAGTAAAGTATACAATTTGATAGGTACATTTTGTAAAATTAACATTTATTGTATTTATTTATTTATTTCAAATAACAAATTGCACCTTACAGCTAATGCCAAAACGGCACAATTTGGAACACATTAACAACATAAAGCATTTTTAACATTATTTATAACAATACAATATACAGCTAAGACACATGTATTCATTATGGTATGGTACTCTTAGGCATCTCTCTTTGTAATATCCTCTTGCACTTTCACATCACTATTCCGGATCGTTTTTATTTGCTAGATAATTTAACGGACAACTATAGTACATTGTAGGAGACGACGTAAAACCGCTAAAAGATGGACGAGTGAGTTTGAGGGCCGACACGTTGGTGGAGGCCCTCGAATAATACGACTCCATCTTTAGCGTTTCCGGCCGAGGCATTACATAGTGCTTTTCACGACTACTGCGAGGAAATAAGGAAACATTTGCATAACTATAAGTACTAGCCCGCGATTTCTCTGGTAGCAAATTACTAGCCACTGCCTGTGCTGTCTCTTGAGTTTCGGTAGGCGTCAGCGTAAGAATATCATTTTCTTCACTAGAAGAACTCATTTTTATAGCGAGCGTAGATACGTGTTTCTTATATTTTATAGTACTATCCAATTCAGTGAGAATTTTCCGATCCCGCCTTTTTTCTTTTTTATCACATTTAAGAGGCGTTTTTCTGTTGTTTGCTTCAAACCGACTCTAAACTTAGAAGCGTTTTTGCTAAAAAACCACAAACAGCTACAAAAGTAAAAAACGCCTTAAGCGTGAATCGAATGAACTGACTGAATGAATTAATAGTTTGACATTTCTTTTTTTTTTAACAAGATATTGGTCCTATAAATAACCTAAATTTATTTTTGAAGGAAAAAGTAGCGCCAAAAAAGACCTTTTATTGATTTTTATGTTTTAAATTATACTCATTGCTGTAGCGAACTGTCACCAATGACAGATGATGATAACAATGAAACATTGTAGTAGTGGTGGTTCAGGTGCTACAGCTATTGCCTACTTTCCAGCTTGGTTTTAGACCATCTATTGCCACATTTCCGAACAGTGGCGTGAAAAATTTAATTATTTATTTCGAGCGGCATAAGCCGTTAGAAACTGTTTTTCACCACACCAGCTCGGAAAGGCTTACTTTGCGCTTCAAAAACTGAGAGCAAAGTTTCATTTTATTCAAAAGTGAGGCAAAGGAATCAAATGCAAATTTTGAGTTGTTTTCTTATATTTGCTGGTAGAATTGACTTTTAAATCATAAATATTTAATAACATTCATTTGTATTTGATTTTGTATGATATTTTTACATTTAATATTTGCTTCGGGTTGGTATGGTGAAACATTTTGTGTTTCACTTGGGGCAAATTTTGTTTAACCCTCGTGCTTTGAAACCCTCGCAACGCTCAAGATTCCATGTTTCGAATGTTTTACTTGCTCAAGTATCAATATTAGCACGAGCGGTTAAACAACAACTTTGCCCCCTTGTAAAATAAATAACTATTTCAATATAGTCAGCTAAACTGAGGTACAAATTCAAAAACTCACCAGCAGTTTAGCTTCACGACCTTCCAGATGGAAAAACAGCAAGCCAATGACTTGAAAATTTGCCTTGTATAACTGACAAATCAACCTGCCTGTGTGGTGGGAGTGTAGGAGCGAGGGACGTATATGCTAGAAAAGGGCAATACGACCTACGACAGTGTTGCCACTCTCAATTAGAGATGCAAATGATGCAATGGATAGTTGTTTGGTCAGATACCGGATATTCGGCCTGACCGTCGGCCAAATATTCGGTATCCGACCGCCGAATCTTCGGCCGGCGGAACAATAAAAAAAATAAAAAATCATTTATTTCAGACCTTGGTTCATACACTTACACCAAAAAACTAATTAACTACAAACTAAATTTAACAATATCTACATTTCGGTTTTTAGGTGCGCATTGTGCAGGTTTTAACCTGTTTCGTGGTGAACGTTGGCGCGGACTCATTTCTATGTTCGAAATGAGTAGGTACCTACGCGTGCAAGTGAGTGGATGTTTAAATTGTTTTGAAATAATAAACGAGTAATGTACAATATGACAGTGACTGTTTCTTAAATCCAATTTGTTTACTCTGAAATCAAGCAAAGTTACTATCCGGTATCCGGCCGGGTATATTATTCTGAGGTTCCAAATATCGGTACAGTTGTTTAATTGTTGCTTAATTTGGAGATTGACCCCAATTTCATTTCTGATCAAATCGGTCGATTTGATCATCCCGTCTGGACTTCACTTAACAGCCGTAACACATTACCGCGCCGTTCAGGGTCACGGTGCGCCAAAGCCTGATGTCATGTATAATGTACTTAGTCCAAAATTATGTTATTTACTAATTATGTTATTTATATGCATTAAACGTTAAATCTGAACCAATTCGATTACTATTCTATAGTGAAACACATTCAGCTTGACTAGAAAAAGCGCGGCAAATTTAAAACATGTATAAGTAAAAAGCATTTAATGTTTCAATAGCGCTCAGAGACCTGACTTTTATCTCGATAGCGTAATTTTCTAGCGACAAATCCATTATCTATACAAAACTGTCGCAAAAATGTTATCTCTTGTATATCGTGGTACAGGATAGGATGGAGCCATATACTTTACTACTTGCTTACAAGTATCGTAATTAAACAGTGCTAAGTAGTTAAATACGCGCAATGTATTTTTATGTCATAAATAATGTATTTATTTAATGTTAATTTAGTATTAATTATAGTATGTATATTGTTTTATCCACAAATATGAATAATGGTAGTTAATTTACCAATAAAACATAATTTATACGGCCACAAATAAAATATTAAATGCTTCTAAAGTCTGTTTGGTTATTTCTACATGGAAACGAAGTCATTTCAATTTTAAAAACATTAACTGAACACCTTATTGCCGCCTGCAGTCATCGCTCGCCGCTCAGCTATCCGCTGACGTTAATACCACGGCCTTACGTTTTGTGACACTGAGTCGCGTCAGGGGAGCGACACGGTTCGGTGCGCTTGCGTTCAGTCGAGTTTTGGAATATTACTGCAAATTTTTGTTGTTTGTTAATTTGTTGGTTATTGTTGTTTGTTAATTTGTTGGTTATGGTGTCGACTTTTATTGCCCTAGTCGCCAAATGATGTTACTAGTGAAATTTTAACCGACACCACACGACGGTAAAAATAAGTTTAACAATAATTACTCAATTAATAATCGACTAAAAACGGTATTTCTAATACATAACTTATATTTTTTGCTATTCAATTAAAGAGTACTAACAAAATCCTAACTCAATTAATTAGTGCAAATATTTTAAGGTTTGCGATTCCTGCTCGGCCTTGCGTCGCAAGGTGCCCGGTACCACTGTATTGCAGCAATAACTAGAAATGCTTACTTTAGGGAACATTAGCAACTGTCGTTTTTGATAATTACATTTTAGTGGTGAGGGGTGGTACTTAAATGACCGCTATTGAACCTTAAATGGTTTAAACTTATAGGCGCGAAGATTTGATTTCCCTAAGAAAATTTTAATTTCGCGTCTTTTTCTGCTATCAAATTGGGTGTGTGTCAGTATAATAGCCCTATATAATTGGCCTATTATTGTATTAAATTTAACGCGCACGCAAAGACGGAAAGCCTGCAATTAGGTAAAATTTACTTTCTTATTTAAAGCACTCTTGCCCAGATTAAAGCTGATAATTAGTTCGGATCTAGTCTCCCATATTTTTTACGTTCACTGGTACATATATTTTGACCGAGTAAATAGCAAATATACTAAATACTTTTTTAAATATTCGCGCTCGGGGCGATGGAAGTTTCATCGTTCCGTCGCCCCGCTCCATGCAACGACCAATCGCGTCAGCTCGCTGGCTCGTGCGCGGCAACTTTAAAGCAACGATAATGTTTTTGATGGTTTTTTGTGTTACGAATCATATTTCAAGTCGATTTTTACAGTATTCGACGAAAGAGAACTCATAATGAAAATCCCATATGATATTGATCTATTACCATTTTTAACCAGGCAATTAATGCACAACCCCATAAAACCCACCATACGGTATTATTTAGTGTACGATTAAATTGCAACGCTTGTACTTATTGTAATTTGGAAATAATGAGAGAAAAAATAGCCTATTACCATTTTTGAGGACGGAAATATACTGAATTTAATAATAACCGTAGGTTACTTACTTTAAATGTAGGATACAGAGTTATTTTTTGTGTGATTCATGCTTAATGTCATAAAGCAAATATTTATCTATGAGTATAATTTAAAAAAATGTTATTAATATTTTTTACAAATTTTCTGTGATTTTTTATATTTTTACATTTTTTTTAAAATACCTAAATGTAATATATTTATTTGGATTATGTGTCGACGTAATCACTAGATTTATTATCTGTCCCGTACACCGAAAATTTCAGCTATTACTAATTATTTCCATTCCGCCATACTAGCCGAGCGTACCTTTCTTGGCCTATATGTCTGGGTCCGAGTTACAGCAATCAATATTTACGGTGTTATGAATAAAACCTTTAGAAGCAAAAAAGAGATTCTGGGATGGTACTCTACTCGGATCGGAAGTCTACCAAAACCTCAGTATTTTAATTGAATACGTTCATGGCAACATTTATATTTACATACCTAATTCAACATAAAAGGCTCATATTTCTAAGAATTGAAAAGAAAACGAGAAGAAAATTATATTTGAGGAAAATGCACACATAAATCAATCTAATAAGAATGTCCAGAATGACCTACCATGTCCTGCAGCATCCAAACATATTATGGAAGGCATCATAAAAAATTTTGTTAGTTCAGAAAGAGGTATTTTCTCCTGCATTATCTGGCATGGCGCGTGGTACAAAAGAAACTACTATTCAGTTTAATGGCAAATAAAACTTAAGATCTGAAGCAGGTTTAAACAAATTAATTTATGGGCAATTATTCTTGACTTCAAGTTCAATTCTAAAATAAGAAATATTTGGAATGCTTTAACCCGACCGAAATACCCAATGAGAAGTTCAGTGAACTGACCAAAATAAATCTTTTGTGCCTAAGTAAAGTAAATCAATAATTGAATCGGAACGGTGAAATTGATGAATTGAGCGAGGGACTTGTTTACTTTTACATCAATTTCCGTCGGATTTTCAATAATCCGGCGTCCGTCGAGGAAATTGCTGATAAAAAACGATGCTGACGAATTGAGAACCATCTATCTCGTGAAATCGTTTAATAAACTGGCTAGCTTTTTTAATAAGGAAAATGTCAAGAATTTTAGTCTATTGTTGTATATGTAATGGAAAAACCGGCCAAGTGCGAGTCGGACTCGGGCACAAAGGGTTCCGTACCATTATACAAAAAACGGCAAAAAAAATCACGTTTGTTGTATACTTGTATGGGAGCCTGAGAGCCCCACTTAAATATCTATTTTATTGTGTTTTTGTATTTGTTGTTATAGCGGCAACAGAAATACATCATCTGTAAAATTTCTACTGCCTAGCTATCACGGTTCATGAGATACAGCCTGGTGACAGACAGACGGACAGCGAAGTCTTAGTAATAGCAAAGACATATGTAACTTCGTATAAGACGAATAAAGTCTAAGGAAAAAACGTGCCTCGGAATTCAAGTAAAAGTCATTCTCGAATAGATGGCGCACACACCTTTAGCCTATCCTCGGCTAGATGGCGTGACGACACCGTTTCATATTTAACAATTTTAACACATAGATATCAGTGAATGAACATGGATCAAAATGATATAAAAATAATAAAATCATTCATCCATATATATAAATTTTTTGATAACTCTATACGTTTTCATTTTGAGTTTTAGTCGTGTGTCGATAGATGGCAGTAAATTTACAGTGACTACAAAATTTACAATGACAGGACCCCTCTATACTATCTATTCTTTTTGGTAATAGGGTCCCGTTTTTACTCTTTGGGTACGGAACCCTAAAAATGCATCGTGATCATAGCAAATTGACTGTTACACGAGATCTGTTTTACTAACTTTAATTAAAAAAAAAGTATATGTTTTATAAACAGTAGCTTATTTGAAATGTTATGACTGACTACTAAGCCTGGGCGTTATAAATTTAGTTTATTTTTATGCCAAATTGCGTCATATCCGTGATAATCCGTCGCCTAGACTAATTAGATATAAAAAGGCCAGTAGAGCCCTGGGACGTGCCAGGAATTTAGAATGAAAGCGTGGGTAGTAGAGTAGGGGTGAGCGCGGCCGTGGGCGGCCGGATGGCTCGGCGAGCCGTGGGAGGCTCTGGCGGCATCCCTCGCAATTTAACCCTTGATAAAGTTAGATAGCGCAATTTATGCACCGAATAAAACATCGGCTACCTGCTTTTTGTAAAATGTACGTAAACGCTGTCCGCCATGTAAAAGGATTTGATGTACCCCTCCCCTTACAACATTACGGTCTTTCGTTTAACCTTAGATTTACGAGTTTCAAACAGTAATCATGTAATCAAATGTTTGTTTATTCTTAATTGCAGACAAATTAATCGTAGAAGAATCGGAGAAGGTAGTCTTTATTTTGCGTAATAGCTACACTATAAGTATTTCTTGTCAACCCAAAATATAAAACAACGGGATTCGCCGGCTACCCTGGCAGAAAATTTAAACTTCACTACGGGCGTCAAATAACTAAGTAATATCTCAGATAGCGTTTCTTAATCCGTCCTACAGTCAGTACAGTAGGTACGTAACTTATTCTACAAAAAACTTGAATAACTATCTCCCTAAACCATGAAAACCTCATAAAACTTAAATGTATTCCGTCTCCGTCCCACGCTCTAAGCGCTCGCTGAAATATTTAGGTCTCTCGGGTAAGTGGCGCTTTCAAACTTGCTTTTACACTGCTTATTCAACAAGGGATGCGATATGAAGGTCACGTAGGTAGTAGGTAGTACCTATCCCGGGCCCTGTATGTAATTTTAGCATCGTTGTCGTGTAAACAGTTTTAAATTTTACACCTGTATACCTAACCATTTTCTTGTTGTTGACGATGTTTTGCCTTTAGTGTTGTTAGATTTTGACACCATTGGCCATAAAAGTAAAAAGAGTATGACAGTTTTGAATTCTCGATCAATCCAAAGGACGCATGACTCTTTATAAATTATACTTTAGGTATATTGCTTATAGTAGCAGGTACTTTTTATAAAAACGGAAGCGTTGACGTCAAAGTTGATAAACTTTGAAAATGCGGCGACTGAAATATTGCGCCCGTTTAAAATTACTCCCACACGTACATAAGTCCTGTAAAAACATACAAATCAACAGCAGGGCATTTCTGAAAACAATTTATAACCCCCGGTTGATGACCGCATTATTCGCTAAATATATTTACGTTCAAGGATCTGGAGCTCCAAGCTCCAAATGCTTGGTATATTGTTATTAAAGGGTTTTACAGAGAAAGCTCCTTTATATTGAAACAAAGCGCTCAGTTCTCAACTTCTTAGAATAATTTTATAAATTATCGCGTCACCTTTTCTAACAATGAGTTCACGTGGTCGGGGACACTTTAATTGGTGATTCAAGAGATCTCTGGCAAATCGCCAGCTTGAGAGATTCGCTTCAGGGTTCGGCTTTTGTCAACGGCCTCAATTATTTTAATGGAAGTCAAGCGTTTAGTTAACGCTGATATACCTTTTATCAATGTTACAAATACCTACCTAAGTACTTGGTATTACTTCATTGTTTCCTTACGGTATTCATGCTTCACTGTGTTTTCTTACTATATTTTTTCAAGTTTTTTTCCCTTCAGAGTTTTGAGTAGGTATCTATACATATCGTAAGTTGAGGTATCTATCATGCTTCCATTTTATGCCCAACATAATATCAAAAGTAAATCAAATGTAATGTATTATCAATTTATCAGGTATGAGCATACACTCTGGTTTTAAAAAGGGCCTCAAGCCTCAACGAAACAGAACAATTTTGTACACTTAGGGCCACTTGCACCATTCCCTAAACTGGGGTTAACCGGTTAAACCTGTAGTTACCTTGGGGGCTGTCCATAAATTACGTCATCGATTTTTGACGATTTTGGACCACCCCCCCCCCCTAAAAATCATCCAAAAATCATCCTTCGAATGACCCCATTTCCTCCTACTTCATGCTACCGTCATCCGATGTCCAGACCCCCCCCCCCTAATTTGAAATGACGTAATTTATGAATAGCCCCTTGGTTACAATTTGACACTGGGTTAACGGTTTAACCGGTCATCCCCGGGTTAGTGGGATGGTGCAAGTGGCGCTTAGTTCTTTTTTAACAATATTATATACTTATCTATAATCGTAAAAAGCAAAAGAAACCTGTTCTACAGCGCAGCGTGCCCAAGCGTAATCAACAAGAAATAACAAATAACAAAATAAGCTGTAAATACCACTAGGTATTTCATGTGTTTTGATAAGGACGCAGCACGGCGCGGCGCGCACGCCATTCTATATTTGGTGCTTACTGCTTAGCTTAGCCGATAAGGTGAAGGTTAATTGTATCATTATTATTATTAGGATTTAAGTTGCTATTAACGTCCGCTATGACTGATGACTGACTGCATTCTGACCTTCAAAACTAGACTTCAACTTGAACTTTAGATTTTTTTTCACTGTCATTGTACTGTACTGTTTCATTGTACATTGTAATTCCTGAAGAGGAATCATATGTTGATGATGAAATTGATGAATTAAAATAAGAATAAAAAGAATAAATTTTATTACCAATAAAAACACATAACAGAATATGTCAGGGGACTCAGGGGTCTCCGCACTAGGCTAAAAAAAATCATACATCTTTAGATAACTTAAATATTATATGGCGTATCGTATTATGGGTATAGGTAATAATTATAGATGGTCAAGCAAATCTTGTCAGTAGAAAAAGGCGCGAAATTCAAATTTTCTATGGGACGATAACGTTTCGCGCCTACATTTTTCAAATTTGCCGCCTTTTTCTACTGACAAGATCTGCTTGACCCAGTATATTATGAACTTTAACTAAATTGTCAATGGCAACTATAATACGCATAAAAAAAACTACGTTCTTGAAGAGTTTCTTACTAGCTACATCTGTATCAAAAGTAGCAAATTTACTTTATTTTGCCGGATATAAACACACTAGACTATATATAGACTTCCAAAAATCATGTTGCAAAAGTACATTCGAGGATTAATTTGTCTTCACACAAAAGCCATAACAATATGATTTCCTTTTGTAAAATAGGTATATGAGTTGATACTGTTGATTGATCATTTTATCGACACTCTTCGATGCATTAACAGGTAAGAGGATTACTTTAAACAAATATTTATAAAACTATGGTTTGATTTATAATGGAAATTTTCTTAATCCATCCTGTTATCGTAGGTTGTTGTAGATAACTGGTAATCTAAGCAAAGAGTCGTGTTAACGTAGTGAGAGAAATATTAGCCAGGTTATTCTTGA
Source organism: Cydia splendana (assembly GCF_910591565.1). Lineage (NCBI taxonomy): Eukaryota > Metazoa > Arthropoda > Insecta > Lepidoptera > Tortricidae > Cydia > Cydia splendana. The sequence goes on along the minus strand of NC_085972.1, from coordinate 15,097,475 downwards.
ATAATATACGGTTGCGCTAATATTAGCTTTACGTAGCGTAGGACTAATTTAAACTGCAAACATTTATTAACTTACCACTATGTACATGTCCCCATTCGACGAGGAAAAATAATGTTTAAATAGGGAAAAAGATAGATCGCTAACTGGAATGTTATCAAAGTAGAAATGCCGTGAATTTCCTAATAAGTATATATATAATTAAATTTTGAAATCTTATGAAATCTCAAATATATAGAAAATAATAGATTAATAATAGATGTATTTATAATACACAGAAAACATCCACAACACAGGAACATATCCGTGTCAAACACACAAATAAATGGTAGAGAATGTCTTTAGGCACGAAGTCCGCCATTCGTATTTAATTTTATAGTGCAATGAAGTTTAAATAAATAAATGCCTTTACCAGGATCCTCCTGCTTCGTAGGAAGGATCACTACCGACTACGCCGTTAGGATTATGTAGTCTCAAGTAAATTACTGAAAAAAAAAAATCAATACATAAAATAATTAGATTGTTTCCGAATTATTTTTTTTTATCAAGGATTAACTTGTGGTTTGATTAATTTTATTTATTACTAAGTTCTATATTTATATTTTCTCATAATTTAAAGGGGATTGATAAAATGATAAATTATGTTACTCGTTTGTACTATGAAAAATACTTCAGTAACATGGTTAATTTTCCTTAAACACATTGAAAAGCTCAGGGAAACATACTGGTAAATCTCATTAAATTGTCAATGTATCGGAGCAATGCACTCGAATTAACAGTGGTAACAAAAACAATGTTAGTATTATTCCGTTACAGAAGCTGTCTGTGTATTTTTCACTGAGCGCAAATTCCTCGCGTATTGATAAACAATTAGCCACTCGCCTGCTATACTTATTGTTATCACCAATCAATACTCGGAGGTTGTTTCAGGCCTGCACAGTGTACACAAAGCGTTATCTTATCTGTTAAGTAAGGCTGCAGCGGAGTTTGATGTCATTCTGTAATATGTTGGTCTCAGGTGCGCGCTCGTTCGTGGCTCCGGACAGCCTTGGCTTCGCATCGATCCAGAGCTTCGACGAGGTGAGAACAAAAACAATACTTTCGCCGCCCGCCCTGTAGGATATTTTTTGGCTCATTGAGCTTTTGGTAGATTGTAGCTGTGTTAATTGATTATTCACCTCAGCAGCTAGTAAAAGCTTTTTTTGTAATGTTTTACGGCTACTAATTTCCTCGCGTTGTTGTGGTGAAAATGTTTATTACACTTGTAGCAAAGTTTGTTTGTTTAACCTCGTGCTTTTTCTCTACTCGCTGCCCTCGTGGTGTCTTCTTCTTCTTCTTTGAATATTTCACTTGCTGGGGTATCAATATTAGCACAAGGAGTTAAACAACAACTTAGCCCAAGTATAGGCAAGTGCCCAAGTGGGGGTTATACAAGTGTATAACAACTACTTATTACGTACTCCAAGAAGACTTTTGTCTATGATTCGTCTATTTAATAAGTAGACATGAATCGGAAATCTCAGAATGTACCGATAATCTACCACTGCAGAAAAAAAAGGTTCTTCAAATATTTAGGTTCTATATTCTCGTTACAGGTGATCAGTTATTTGGAAACCTCATTATTAATTCTTGAAAAGTTTCTAATGAGGAGTTTGGTAGGAAGCTTAAGGCAGTAGGAAGAGTTCGTTTATTGCTCGGTATGAAATATATAACGAACGACATACCTACTGTGTTTCTTGTGTTTTGCCGTATGTGTGCCATTCTTGCGTTAAGAGCTTAATTGAGGTGAGATTGAAGGCAAAGAGTATAACAAGCAGGAAATGATTTCTTTTGGCGAAGAAAAACAAATCGCAGGTTGAAAGATAGGTACATCAAAATACAACAGTGAAATATGATCAAAATTAAGTTATTAGAGTCCGTCCGGTCTATCTGCGCCGACATTGACGTGAGAAACTGTGGAAGTGGTATAATAAATAAACGTCATCATAATATAGTCTAACAAGTAACACTTCCACACTTGCACTGTAAAGTTTAATGCAGAGTAAAGGGGCCCACTGATTACCAGTCCGCCGGACGATATCGGCCTGTCAGTTAAACGTAAAATTTGACAGCTACGAACAACGGACAGGCCGATAACGTCCGGCGAACTGGTAATCTGTGGGCCCCTTTAGCTTGGTCCGACTCTACCATAATAATATATTATAGGTAATTGGACCATGTGTAACATCCAATTTTTCCAGAAATCTGGATTTTACCAGAACCATCAGATAATGCTTAATAATAAACTTTGGCCCGCCTATTAACTCATTGTCGACAACAACCACTGACGTCAGAGTCATTATTTTCTCTACCAATATCAGCGTTTAACCAATTTCACGCTTCAATTGGTTTGACTGTTCCAGTCTTCGCTGGTTGACATTTGTTTTTCTCAGATTGGAGCTCTTGCGTCAGAGAGTTTGCTGCATCTCTGTAAACATGAAATTGAGGTTGTTAAGTTGTTATTGTTAGGTTGTTACCTCCTTAACACATCCGGATTATTAGATTGTTTTCTATTGATTTCATAACAGGGAAGAGGCGAGTCATCAACATATTTTTTTTTCAGTAAGATATATTATATGCACCCACACCCACAGGGATGTGTCAAGTAAGAAATGTTTCTGAGACACATTCATGTCCATTACTTTTAAAGGAAAGATCATGTAAAACAAAGTTTTATGAGGTGTACACGTAGTTGACGTAGTGCTTGACTCGTAAAATATGTATTATCTTAATACATTTTTTACAATGGTAATTGTTTGTTTTTTTGTTGTTGAATGATAACAACCTTTTTACTATTGTTTCGACAAACAATGAGTTTGATTGTTACTGAGGCCTAAACGATTTACTTATTGTAAATGTTCTAAAATATCCTTGGAACTTGTGAAGCTCAGTGATGTGTTCAATATCATTGGTCGAGTTTAGGGGTCACTTGAGTAGGGTTCATTCACTGGATGGAACAGGTATGAGGAGCGGGTGAGGTAGGTCCCAGGACAGGACAATGCGTGCCCCGCGGGACTCGCGGGAGTGGGCCTTGTGTGCGCGTCGCTCACAGGCGCAGCGCCGTCCGACGGGCTACGCCGCCGGCACACACGCCCGCGCGCGCAACATTGATTTACTCGCTGGTCGCGCGATCGCGAGACTCGCGAGAGCTCAGTCACTAGTGCGCAACGCTAACAGATACAAGTGTTTCAGCGCTCCAGAGCGCTACTTTTATTTTGCGTTCATTTAGTTCTGCTTCAAACAACAAAAACCTGTTTTGAATTGCCCGTGTTATCTTCTGTGAATATTACTAAAGATCTACGTGTTTTAATTATAAGTTCAGTGTGTTACGCTTGTGGTCTACCTACTTCGGTTCCTGTGTTGAGTAATTCTGTGTCAGTTGTAGTGACTGTGATTGAAGAATCTGAAGATTTCATCGCTAACGTGTGCCCATTTAGGATTTCACCACGAGCGGGCTCAAGGAAGTGTATAGTCAAGTAAGCAGATTAATAATATCTTCTCAAATTCTCAGTTGACCGAGATCCAATCCAACTGTAATTTGACTAATTTGAAAGCCTTGACTTCTTTTACAGCTGGGTGCAGGCGATTTTGATTAACATAAAGTTTTATAATCATATTTAAATATTGTGAAACAGTGGTCATCTAAAATAAGGTTGGTGCCAGAATTCTCCCGGCGTGTCGACTCGACGTATGGTTATTTCATGCATTTTGATGCCGCCGTGTAGAGCTGCCTGTGCCCGCCGACACCACGTCATCTCTACTGACTGCTGATCGCAGACTGGCTCCCGTCGTTCTCAAATCGCTTATCTCGCTCTTACATTTTATCCCCGTTTCAAACGAATTATTGTGTTCTCAAAACTTTTACGTATTTCACTGTTTATATTTGTTTAACATTGTTTATTTGGAAGAAGCACCCATTGTTGCTTCGACCTCGGCACTCGGCAGTAAGGCCTGCGTAGTAACACCTCCATTCAGTCGAATAGGTACTAAGGACAAGTGTTGGAATGTCGACTTCAGTGTCATTTTAAAAAAAATTCTTCCCATTTGCATCTATTTTTATTTCATAAATATTTCTTAATTTTGTCGGTATTCCTTATTAATCATTTAATGATTCAGAAGAGTTATCGTCTGATCACTTTTATTGGTGTTTATTATTAATGTAATGATATGATATCATTTGAATCCGATTTGCGTCATAATTTTGCGTGAAATTCTACAACTCTACAAAAAAATAAATAATATGTATTGGGCATAGGTACCCATTTCAGGCACCTAGCACCTGGGACCAACATATAATTTCAGTAGAAATAAAAATTCCCTAATTCGTACTTGATAACTAAGATTCGTTCGCATCAAAAAACTGATAACAATTAAAAGCCCCTTGAAAAACTTTAGTGGGTTTTATCCTTTGATAAATTTCAAGCAAGTTAGGCCATCCTAGGCTCCTGAAATTTGGCACAAAGATCTACTTTGAACTTTTGAATAGCAGTGGGACTTAATGAGACTAGTCTCAAAACCACCTCAAAATTTACCACAATTTGCCTTCGATTGGATGAAATGGTCTGGTCTGACGGTTAACTGATTACAGCTTGATATTCTGAATGCACTCCAAACTGGATTGGTCGAAAGTGTTAAGGTCGTAACGCATCGTATTATTGTTAACGGTTGCTAACCGAAGCGTTATCGTGCGTAGTGAAAGTGCGTTTGGTTGCAAGATCCGATACGTTGCCCAACGAAAAAGGCGTTATCAGTGTATAAGACCCATACATTTTACTGTCTTTTACTTTTGGTGTTATTGCCACCGCACCACGCCACCGGCAATGCATGTCGCAAGCACACTTGCTTCTAGAAAGCTTTGGAATTTTCCATTGTAAATTGGTCTGCGTTAAATTGAAAACTGTAAACCGTATCTATGCAATGTTATTGGTTGTTTGTATACCGTATTATTTGTTGTTAAATTTAATTAGATGCAAAGTTTCAAATCAATGAATAGTATTGAGTATAACAATCAGTCCAGTCTACATCGAGTCTGTTACTTATAATAGTTTACTTGAATCTACACGGTCTAGATTCAGTATGCTATATTTATTGTTCGCATACTTAAGTAATATAACATTTACTCTATTTATTATCACTTACTTACTAAAATATTTATGAATCAATCTTCCGCCTGCCTCTGTTGTATTACATTGTTCTGTACACTACTTAGTCAATACCTTGTGTGGTAAACAAAGATACTTAGGTACATATCTAGTAGCCATATGCATGAAGTGCCAGTTGGATTTTTTGTAACCATCAATCAATTTAATAATAGTGTGGTATGGTAATTACTGTTAGCTTCCATATTGCAGTTGGCGTGAGTTGTTGCACTGCGTCTTGATCGCTTGCAGCGTCACATGACCATACCTACCTCCTCAAAACTAAGCGTCTGATGACTAAACGCACGTGTAATAAGACTATAACTCTGAATGACTGATTTTACTATCTTTATAGATCTTTGTGAACAGATTTACTGCAAAAAATCTAAACGAGACGTAACATATATGAACATCTTAGACAAATAGCTGTAATTATGATTCGCATTCGAGTTACGTAATCGTTTGTTCGCCAATAGACTGTATTGTTTTGTTATTTGGCTGTTGTCAGGTCAAGCTCAAGGTAAATAAAGTGCCCACTTAGTTTAATCCCCATTGCCGGGTGTGAGTCGTCGCTCGCTCTATAACAGAATCTTCTCCTTGACAGTTACTCCCGATAAATTAGACTTCAGCCTTGATTCTAAATCCAAGACGTTACACTCATTTTATTCACAAAGGTTATTGTCTTACCCTTATTCGACATGACCCTGGGTGCTCTTGGAAACGTTTATGAATGAAAACGGTGAATCAACTTTTTGGCTCTCGTCTAATTTCATTGAGGACTTTCCTATCGCATCATACTCGTGTTCGCCCTTGATGTATAATGATGTTTTCATACATAAAGTTAATAAACCAGATTGACAAATGATAAATGGATTCGTGATTTTACGCATACGCATATTTTTATTTTAGCTCGACCAAGAGTTGTTTTCGCGAAAGCAAAAATAACACAGATTTATAAATGTCTGGCGCCATCATCATGTGACAGCGAAGTGCGAGCAATTTCACGTGAATCATAGTTATTGCATGTTTGGAACGATCCCGGATGCGATGCGGTATATGGGTTGTGATTTGGAATAAATTCGTGTTTAATGAGCAGCGACAGTTGGCAGGCGGTAGTGGGGAGGAGTGATGTAATTAGAAGAGCCTAGAGACTTGGAACGGTCTATGGTTGGCTAGCCGTAAGACGGTGCAGATAGCGAGTGGCACGCACTGCATCCGACCCACTGACCCACTTGATACTAACCCACATTGGACTAATCCGCTCCCTCTCTGGGGTGTCCAGCAAGCTTTATTGTGATATTCCGCATTCTACAGGTTCTACAATAACCTTCTCGCCGTCGCCTAACTGTTCCAACTTGATTGCTACGATATTAGCGCAATTTGCTTTATTTTTAAATGTGCGACACGTCCAATACCTAATTTACAACCGCTAGCGTGCAGAATGCTAGTTCCAGTTACTAACTTGCGTGTAATTTTTCATTTGTATTGCATTGCATGTATCCGCATTCCAGTAACATCTGTTTAGTCTCCGGTCGTCCATAACGAATTTAAAGTACCTATCCTTCTCAAATCCATTTTGTGAATAATGTATACTTAACTATTAGGGCTCTAGGTCACGTTTCGGATAATTAGTTTAACATTGATAGTAGATTTATTTCCTTTGTCGTTTCCTCTTCCGGATAATGTTTTTACGTGCTTCATTTCATTTACTTTGTGCTCGTTGTCTTCGCCGTTGTTATTCACGTGAACATTGTGGTTTGTGTATTCACAGAGCACATGTGGTGTGTAGTGTATCACTACGCAGTTGTAAAGTCAAATGATAAATTTAACTGTTTGGCGATGTCGACTTGTAGCGCTCGTCTTCTTGAAACCGGTTGTGCCCGGTTACCATTTGAGCACGACCTTATTATCTAACATCTCTGCAATCATTCTCTATCGTACTTTGGATTGGAGTGATTTCTCCGTGTAGAGTCGATGATTCATTGACATTGAGTTATACTTAAATGTTATTCTTATCACTAGTTTCAAGGTACCCTCGACTTGAGGAGTTTGTTTGTGCTAACAAATATTTATATTCATTGGTTTCTATAATTAAGTATTCTGCACAATTCGTTGTGTATTCTTGAACAAAATTAGTATATCTAGTTGTTTATATCTGAGCAAAATGTACTACTACATACAAACTGAATTATTTTGGGGTCTTCAGCTTCCTGGCGTATTTTCGCGGCACTTTATTTTAGTCCAGCTCTGTTTTGACGTACGATTGTCGTGTAGATCTGTGGTTCGCTAAAGACGGGCCGATGCTCGATAAAGGCGGGGCTTGCGCGTCACCCAGATTCCCCGCGATGCGCCGGCGACTCGGGGATCGCGTCTAATTTGGTGACGCCGCTCCGCGCCGGTGGCCGCGCGACGCAATCGCCGACGCGCCGCGCCTCTACGGTCTCTACGTCACTATAGGCACTTCGATGAGAGAAAAACATTTCGCGCGATATTGGCAATGAACCTGAAACTCCATGTGTTTGTTGTCCTTTGTCTTCTTCTGAAATAACAAGCGGAAGAAGTGGGCGCGACGCTATCTTTTAAACAAACAGTAAACAATTGCACATATTGATAGAAGCATTAACGTTTAAATAAGCACAGCCATCACTTTGGCATTAGGCATACGTTTCAATTTCAATCGAATCGACATGTTCTCTTTTAAATTCGCATTTCTGTTTATCGTCTTAACTTACTTAAGCCCTCCTTAATTTTGTACAATATTGCTCATATTGCAATTTGCATAATATTGCAAGATTTAGTGCTAAGTATTATTGCATCTACCTACTTGTTAGAGTTGGACTTGATGATACTGAATTGCTGATGCTCTTAAAATGCAACAGCTCATTCATCTTTTTATTTTCATTTCATACTTAACATGCAAACGTGATCGCCTTAAGGTAAAACTGAAGCAAATCAAGAGGCGGGCTCAGTCGATTATCTCGAAGAGCGTGAGGGCATGGACCGGTCAAATGGGTTCCACTCGCGCGCATCAGTTCCTCGAACTCGCGTGCATTGTACCGACTAAAACTAGAACAGGTTGAACACAGTACTGGTGAGACACTGCCTTAAACCACTTAGTCTCTTTGTCATTACTAGATACCAACTGTCCACGCTCTTGAACCCGATATATCTCGTACAAATTCCTACGACCGATAACTGAATTATCAAAAGTTTACCGGTCTTGAATAGATCTTGGTCAGTCGACTAACCGCGTGAAATATTACTCGGTTCTTGCGTCACGCTATCACTGTAGATACGAGTAATTACAGTCGGTAAGGTCGGAGGGGTTTTGTCAATTAATTTGTTTACTAGCTGCTATCTTTACATTTAATGTGACACTATGCTCTACCATGATTATATGTAGGTCAATCAAGTAATGTTTCTTCGACGACTCTACTACTCTATTATTTAAAGTACTTAAAGGGTTTTATGTAATGGTAGCTATATTTTGCTTTGCTAAATATTTGCTGAAACATATTGCTTTGCTAGTAGGTATACATAAGTTATGTCAGTTGCATGTTCTTGTTTACTGACTGCTGATTGAATATGTATTATCGCTTGCAGCACAAATAGATTTACTTTATTTTACTATGTCACCTGACTCATTGTTTTAAACAAAAGCTAAAGACCTTTTGTTGATTCGGAATTATCACTTCAACTAAAAATAGTACAAACGAGTCGTGACAATCTTGTGTCACTGTCACTGCAATCTTGCTCTACAAACAAACCGAACATTTACAATATATTTCTTACTATTCTCTGCTTATCTCTAGTTACGCAAAGATCTACGTAAGATCCATTATAGCCATATAATAGATATCTCGTTTGCGACGATGGCATTACGCAATGAGAATAGATTCGTCCATTAGTGACTAGTGACGTCGTTCCAGATCACTTTGTAATGTTTGTAATGGACTTCTGTGATGGATAGGAAATTAGTCGGAAAATGTTTTGGCAAACGAACGCGGCGTAGCTTTTCAATCTTTGTTTACTTGTGTTCCTTCTAGTCTATAGCAATGCTTTTATTTATTAAGTAGGTACATGATTATACAGTTTGGTCGTCTAACAGGCCTATTCGGATTTCGAGATAATCACAAGATCTTGAGACGATTTAGAGATCAACTAGATCTACATTAGATATCGACTAGATGTGACTTGGATATCTAAATCATAACTTGTCGAAATCGTTCAAGAGGACCTCCAGAATCGCGGAAACGTCAAATTTGACATATCTATCTTACAAATATCTTTAAATAATCGTAACTTGTTGAAGTCTAGTAGAAATCTAATTCATTATCCGAATCGAGCCGATAGTGACGGTTATTTTATGAGAAGATTGGTGTCGCGGCCGAAAGGGCCAGCACATTACCACCCAAGACGAAAAGGAAAGAAAAGTGACAGGAATAAGGATAGACAAAACCAAGAATAGAGAAGAGAAGTTAATATACTTAGAGTCTATATATGCTGTATACTGTGATGAGATGTGCATACCTGTTAGCAACTATATTCCATTTCCAATTGGTATGAGATTATGACGTATAAATATGAAGGAAAAGGCCTAATATATTATGAATGTTTGTGACATTTATTACGAAAGTTACATAATTCAGTTATCAGATATACAGCAGGTATTTTAAGTTATCTTACGTTTACATTATCCGTGCCATATCTATGTTATGCATCAATTTGGTTTAATTGCTGAATTGATTCGGCGACGATGATCAATATTTCAATTTATAAAAATGGATGCGATATTATGGTAGCACCTTAAAAAAACTTTATCCATAATACTTACGCGGGTTGAATTTTGTAGCGTAAACATGAATTTACCAAGTGTTTGTTTGTTACAGGTGGACAGCGGCGGCGGTGGCTCGGCCGAAGTGATGGTGTACTCTCTTGGCTGGGGGATGGGCGAGCCGGAGCGGCGCGGCGCGGACCGCAAGCGCTCGCAGCCCGCGGCGGCGCTGTCGCCCGACGACGGTCACGAGGTGGACGTGTTACCGCTCAACAATCAGGTAAACGTCCGCACTAAACATTACTAATATTTTAGTCGTAAGGCGGCCAAGATACGCATCACAATGTTGATGTTTTAACCACATGTGCCAATCGACACAGCTATAGCTATGTCGGATAAAATGTTGATTTTTAACAAAACTGAATAAGAAATAGTAGGTACTGAATATCCAGAAATAGACGGACTTAGGCACTTATCATCAACAACAATGCGCAGCTTACACAATCAAATCCAGTATGTTCCAGATTTGAACAAAAGGATAGGTAGTCGTGATTGTAATCGAACTGGATCGATACCCTCGACGACTTCGACGAACAACGGTTATGTAAAGAGGACAGAGCTAGCTCATTATGTCGTTAGATAGAAACCAATTATACGTAAATACACACGAATTGTACCTATTCAGTAGATATTAGGTCATTACCTATGAAATTGGCGTTTTGTTCGGAGAATTTCAACGAAACACGAATTTCCATACAATTAATTTTGCGGATATTTTTTTGATGGCTAATTCAAACCAAACAAAATTTTTCCAGTAATTTTTGACACCTTTAAGGTATGTTTTCAATATCTCCATTTCTTGAAAATTGGTACCATTAGAAAAATATAAGTAATTTTAATACTCGAACCGACAGCACATGAAAAGACCTATTTTCAAGGCTTAATTCTGAACACTTAACAATAAAAAATAACAATTAATTGTATGTAAAATCGTTGTTTATTGAGTGCACTGTAGTTTTATTGTAATTGTGTATGTACTTTTGTAAAAAAAAAAAACTAGGATCAGACTTATATCTATGAACAAAAACGCCAATTTCATAGGTAAGGACCCAATATTTTGATGATATTATTGTTATTAATAATCCCCGGGCGGCGAATTCCCACAATACTACCAAGACTAAGGCTACGAAAATGGACACCGATTTGCTTTCTGTTTTGACATACAATGTCCGAACGTTGATGAGGGAAGAACGTCTCGTAGAGTTGGAGCACGCTCTGAAAGACATCAAGTGGGATGTTGTTGGCTTGTCGGAAGTACGAAGAGAGGGAGAACAGACTGTGGAAAGAGATCATAATGTGTTTTACCACTTCGGAACAGCAGGCGGGCTGTACGGAGTAGGTTTTCTGGTAAACAAGAAGTGGATAAACAACATAATTGAATTCAGGGGTTATTCCGAGAGAATTGCTGTATTGAAACTCCGTATAACCAAAAACCACACCATAACCGTTGTCCAAGTTTACGCTCCCACATCTTCCCATTGTAACGGCGAAGTAGAGAGCGTGTGAAGAAAACCGAGGAACGTGGAACATGGTCCTCGGCGACTTCAACGCAAAGGTCGGTATAAAGAGAGAACTGGATAACGACGATGTTATTGGTCAACACCTGTGGTCCACACGGACTTGGTAGTCGGAACGAGTGTACCACTCGCCTTATTCAGTTCGCTTTTGGGCAAACCTTAAAAATCTGCAACACATTCTTTTACAAAAAACCACATCGTCGTTGGACATGGGTTGCACCCGCCGGAAACATTCACAATGAAATAGATTACATTTTATCACCCAATAGTCACATAGTCAAAGACGTATCCGTTCTCAATCAAATACAGTTCAGTTCCGACCACAAACCGTTAAGAGTAAAACTAAGATTCAACGTGAAAATTTACAGACAACAGCTCTTCAAAAAACAAATAAGACACCTTGACAAAGATACCCTTATTTCAAACAAAGACCAATTTAATTTAGAACTAAGAAATCAGTATAGCCTTCTCGATAAAGTCGCAGATGTACATTTGTACAGGCAAGTACTAAAATAAAACAACCCAAACGACACAACAATAAACTAAGACAATCCACTATAAAATTAATAGAGAAAAGAGAAAGGAACAAGCACAATAGCAATCAATACGTAATATTTTCTTTTGTATCTGTTAGGGAGACCTGTTATTGGCTTTATGATTGTATCCTAGTTATAAGTTTACATTGTTTGTTAACGCTGTTGGTCTTCTAATAAAATAAAATAAAATAAAATACTCATTCCTAGATAGACAAGTAAAACGGAACATACGAAAAGATATAAGAGACTTCAATACAAAATTAGTTAAAATTGCCATAGAAACTCATACTTCCCTCAGATCCGGTTAAAAAATGGAAAATCATGGATTATGAGTTTACGAGATGTGGATGGAAGAAAATACAGCAGCAGAGACAAAGTGACCGAAATCTGCACTAACTTTTATTCATCGCTGTATTCGAATCCATCTGCCTCGTACACGAGTGATAACTATTTATGTCCTAGCAACATCCCTCCCATAACAGGTTATGAGGTCAATGCTGCTCTCAAAAGCTTAAAATATATACCAGAGAAGCCCAGGAGAAGATGGTGTAACGACTGAAGCCCTGAAAACGGGAAAAAATACACTAATACCCCACTTGACAAATCTATTTAACTCCATTTTGCACACCGGCGAATTTCCTCAAGATTTCTGTCACTCTAATATTATCCTTCTCCATAAAAAAGGCGACAAATCCGGCATCGGAAACTATAGACCAATTAGCTTAATTTCACATATTTATAAATTATTTATCAAAGTCATCGAAAACCGCATTGCCCCGCACTGCTGGACAAACACCAACCCCCAGAACAAGCAGGCTTCCGACCTAGCTTCTCGACAACAGACCACCTGCAAACCATCAATCAAATAATAGAGAAGTCCAATGAGTTCAAAATAACACTCTACTTTGCATTCGTGGAGGTAAGGCGTTTGACAGTGTTAAACACTCTGCCGTATTTTCTGCTATGCGTGAACAACAAATCGATAATACTTATGTTGAACTCATTGAGACCATTTACCGCAATAGTACCGCAAGTATCAAACTGCATGTTCCCGGCCCTAAATTCCGCATCCAAAAAGGAGTTAAACAACCCGCTGTCTCCAACGTTGTTTACCTCTTGCCTACAAGAAATCTTCCAGAAGCTGGCGACCAAGTGGGAAAAATGGGCATTGACGTCGGCGGAAAAAGGTTGACAAACCTACGTTTCGCTGACGACATTGTATTATTCTCCCACACAGCACCCCATCTACAGAAAATGCTACAAGACCTTAGCACGGCAAGTCTTGAAGTCGGACTCGAAATGAACAGGACGAAAACCCAAATAATGACCAATGGCGCGAAACGTAGGGTCACGGTAGATGGGCAGGATATACAGTATGTTGACGAATACACCTATCTGGGCCAGATAGCATCCTTCGATAACAGGCAGTCCAAGGAAAACGATCGACGCATCGAAAACGCCTGGAAGAGCTTCTGGTTCATGAAGGCGTAAATGACAACACACACCTTCAACCTTCCACTAGCACTAAAACGCAAACTCGTCGACATGTGTATTCTGCCTATCCTAACCTACGGTGCCCAAACTTGGTCATTAACAGAAGCTCAAAAGTCCCGACTCAAGATTTGCCAGCGAGCAATGGAGCGCAGTATACTCGGAGTCCGTAGAATCGATCGGGTAAGGAACACAGAGCTGCGCTCCAAAACTGGAATCGCAGATGTGGGTGTGAAGGCCGCCAAGCTCAAGTGGGATTGGGCGGGACATATCTGTCGGATGCACCCGGACAGATGAGCCAAAATAGCGACCGAATGGGCACCACAGATCACCCGAGGCAGAGGCAGACCAAAAATGAGATGGCGAAACGACCTGGACTCATTCTGTGGCGACTGGCGGGAGCATGCACAAAGCCGTGACGAGTGGCGAAAGACAGCGGAGGCCTTTGCCCAGCAGTGGGACACAACATTGGCTATAAAAAAAAACCATTGATAGAACGCAGCAAAAGTGCAATGCCCTGCTTACGAGTTCCATAAAATAATTTTCTGCAGAGCGGTTGCCAATATGCATAAAGGAAACGTGACTTGCTACATGCAGAGCCCAGTGCTCATAGAATCTGACCGCAATGGAGCTAATATGCACCATTGTATATCGTGTTATATGATCGCTCGCGGAACAAAGAAAAACCGAACCAGTACAACGCAATTACTCTCGATCGTATACATTGTTCAAGCGCGTTGCGGTTGCCACGCGGAAAAAACCATTTGAGCGGAAAATACCTGTATAGCAGAGCAGATACTACACCCTATAGAGCTTTACGGGACATTAGGTTCATACGGTACTATAAATGTTGATTATTCATTCGCGATGTAAGTACGCTCCTTCCCTGTTCGCCCGTTTTAAAGTAGGTACAAATGGTCTTGGTCGGCGCAGTGAAATAAGAGCTTGAATGTGAAACGACCGCGTTCCACCGGCCTTGGTGTAAAGTGTGTGTTGCCACTGTTGCCAGTATTGGATTGGCGAACCTTTTCGGTCGAACTCGTGCTTTATCGGAATCTGAGACTTTACACAAACAAAGCAATAATTACCTCAGTAATAGTTCCTTTTTTTTTAGCATTAGAAAAAAGGTAAACAATCTTGATGTGTCTTTGAATTGAAAAACACGTTTTAAAAATAAGTCACGGCAAATATGTAACAATTATGATTATTATGAATCTAATACGATCATTTATATTCTTCTGCTTTCATAAGTAATAGTTACTGATGTTTAAAAAGCGTTTTTCAATTAAAAGACACGTCAAGATCGCTTACCTTCTTTCTAATGCTAAAAAAAAACGAACTATAGTTGGTTTAATTTGCCTAAATCTTTGTGTTGCATAGCTTTCGCTAGTACATCAATGAGTTGCAGGACCATATTTGCACTGAAATTTCGAGGGGAGTTTCTGGCCCACTTAAATACAGTAAATACCTGCCAAACACTTCATAGACCTAAATCATACACCTGTCACTCTTAATATCCAACACACGTCATTCGTTGTTTAGGAGTTGTCGATCAGGTCGCAAGTAGAAAATTGCTTCTTCGGTCCATTAAATAATTGAAGTAGATTAAAGATTAGCTAGCGGCTCGTGCCCTAAGACTAGGGTTACCAGACGTCTAGATTGTTCCCGAGTGCTCAGGGAGTTTGATATTTTTTTAGGACTGCGGCCGGATTACAAAAGTATACCGGAAAAGTCTAAATTTTTCAAAGATTAAAATAAATACTGTGTTTTTAGAAATACTACACAGTACACTTAACTAAAAAGACTGTGTAAATTGTTTAGTGTGTAGGTTTCGAATTCGAGCGCCTTGCTGCGTGAGAGCCATTGTTTTTGATTGTTTCAAAATAGAAAGTTTGTCAAAACTTTCCAAATGTGAACCCGTGGTAACCCTATTTGAGACTGCGGTCAGCTGCGAGGGTCAACGCCACAGCCCCACGTTTTTTACTTATTGTGCCGCCGCTAGGTGTACGTATATCGGCATCGCGTGTCTGCTTTTATATTGCCTTTTGTGTGCTATATGCGACCTGTTTTGTGACAAAGACGGCATTTATAAAACGCTCACGATTAATGCAGTCGGGTGGTCGAAGGTTGGACATTAAAACAAGATTTAAAGAAAACTGCCTTTGTTTGCTGACAATACCTATTTATCGTGCGTGTTTAGCTGTATTTGGCTGTATAAAGGAAAAACGGCTGTCTAGATTGACAGATAGCAGACGTTAGTACGTAATCCTAACAAGTAACAACCTTATTTGCCGGTGCATCTCATGCATGCCTGACCATAAATGTAGAAAATAGTTATTAGCTACCTACTCTTAAATACCAGATTTATTTTAATGTCGCTCAAAAACGATGCTCTTTCCGATGTTGCGTTAGTTTTATGACGCAATCACCACGTGCATTTGTAGCCCGGTTCTACGGATTAATTATACCTCGTCGTCGCTATTTCTGAATCAGCTCTTTTACCGTTATACATCAAACATGTTTCGCTTTCCTACTAACCTTAGCAGTGGAAAGTTTACTTTGAGATAAGCTAATACTGATTCAGTGCTAGCTCGTAAAAAAGTGGACTGTTTTTAGCACATTGTTCTGTTATCAGATAGAGAATGTTTGGCAACGTTTGAATGGCTCAAGGCTCGCGGATATCAGTCAATACGTATAAATCTATTGTACTAGCAATATTATCGGGTGACGTCACAAATGACGACGAATAAAATTTGGACTAAATCAACAATATCATTGTTATTCTCATTCAAAAGTGAATGAACCAATTGTTTGTAAGACCGAAATAGATACCTAGTTGAAAATACGTTCTAGAGATTAAATAAACACTTGGTAGTGTACGCTAATATTTCAGCACGTACTCGTATGATTCGCTGTCATGGAAAATACCGGCGTTGCACGTTATAATGAGAATTCTAATAATATTTGGCTGCGTGCCTTTGAGGTGTCTGTCGTCAGATGAGGGTGAGGGAAAATTCAATAAGGTTGAGTTAATTATTTTACAGACGATGGGCTATATGAAGGTATGCCTTCCTACCTCAGGTCAGGATCTAACTATTTTTTTTTATCAAATAATGGATTATAGAAAAGTCGAGTAGGTACCTATAACCTTTTACGTGCTGCGCCTTTTCATAATCCATCATAGCGGATTAACTCGCATATAGGTATTCTATTAATGTCATGTTCTTATAGACGAACCGTCTGTGCTCTTTATCGATAAAGGTTAGGTATTAGCCGCATTCATAAAGCTGCACTGTCTCGTGCATAGCATGCTGATTATCACGTATTGATGTGTGTGTAAGTGTGTGTTGTGTGCGCAGGTGGGCGGGCACACGCGGCTGCTGGTGCTCAACGACAGCACCGTCATCAAGCCCCTCAACATCCGCGAACTGCATTTCTACATGAACATTCCCGAGGACATCCAGAGCTTCGTCCCCCGCTACAAAGGTGAGCATCCCCACGATTGACCCATAGACCTGTAATGCCCGGAACGCTTTTAAGATTCGCTGAATGCATCATTATCATTCATTGCATTTCACTTTTTTTTTAATTAATATTAATCAAAACGTTTTGTCTATGCCTCGTTTTTGTTTATACTTCGAATTGTGTTGTTTGATGTTATTTCATTTTGGAGCACTAAGGAAGATATTTTAAAGAGTCGTTCGCAGCTTTACGAGTGCATGATCGGGTCGCGAGTCTCTAGAATTAATCGGGATTCATATTTGAGACGCAATTCGAACATAGCGAATCTAAATATGTTAGTACAAGTGTTCGAATTCTTAGAATTATTTGATTGTCTATTACTGTGTCACGCATTCCGTTTGTGGTATTGCTACAATAGAGTTTAATTTTAATTATTCACAACTGAAGGTGTTCCACTTAAACAGTATTCCCGATGATAATCTAACCTTCGCAATTCGATAGCACCGGAGAGCTGTGAAATAAAGACCGACTACAATATTGTGATTTTTCTTTCCTTATTGCTCGCCTGATCGTGACCATCATTATAAAATGAGTATGAGTCTGAAAGAAGTGCGTGTATGTTGATATAAGCAAACCCGCCACCGCATTATTTTTTCCTAACGACTACTACATTTTTTTATTAATTAAGTTATCAATTTTTATGTTATCGCTAAAGAGTACCTACAGTAGGTATGTAATTTAATTTGTGTATTTTGATTAAAAACAGGTTAGGCACACGTCATGTGGATATGATTAGTTTTTAATGGGGTTTTACATTATTTTATCGTAATGAGTTAGGTTCGATTTTATTCTACATAAATGTAATTTAATGAGTAGGTCGTTAATTATGAATCACTAATAACATAGTGGTTTTATGTAATGACTTATAAACTCGCTAAGGCTAGCCAGCACAAATGTCATAGAAATACCTACGTATAAACATAACTTCGTAGTATTGGCAACTAAGATACGATATAATATAACGTCGTTGATTTTAATACGAATTTGCATGTGTACGAAACGTCATAATAGATATTGACGTCGCAGCGATGAATTGCTGCGATTGAACGATTAAAGGAATCTTGTATGGCTGGCTATGGCTTAGTTAGGGAATGCAATAAACCGGCCAAACTTCATAACCGGTTTCGGTTACGGTTATGCCCGAAAAATAACCGAAAATCTGTTATAATCGGTTACGGTTATTTTCGACAAAAAATGATAAATTTACAATTAAGTAATTTAAAAAATACGAAAATAAAGGTACCTACAGTATTAGGGAATGTGAGTATACAGTCTTCGTTTTTAAATAAAACACACAAAATACAGTAAAGTAGAATATGACCTTGGACGTGGTACACGAATCCAACCAATAACCGAAAATAACCGTAACCGGTTATTCGAGTTTCCAATAATCGGTTATGAAATTTTGTCAAAATAATCGGTTATAACCGAATATTTCGGTTACGGTTATAACCGATTTGCATTCCCTACTATGGCTAGGCGAGCGCGGGCGGGCGGGTTTGCGCGCGAGAGCGGGAGCGTCAGCGGGACTGGGGTCAGGAACACAATATTAGTTTCCTTGTTGTCGCAAGGGCTGCGGCGCAGCGGCGGACGGCGCGGCTCCGGCGGCACTCCACACTACCGCCCCTAATAGCGCCCTATAGCGGTAAATTTACATTTTGGGTTTGTAAACCTTTACTTAAACTACACCCACACACACAACCGACACACCATCACAATATAATAAGTAAACTAAATAACTGTAACGCCAAAAGTTAAGAAATGTCCAATGTTTCGTTAACTAAGCAAACCAGTACGAGGGTTGTTCCGAAAGTTGTTAGCTGCTCTGGCTCTACAGAGATAATACGATCCGCAGCAGCTAACAACTTTCGGACCAACACTCGTATACCTAGTATGCACCAATAAACACACTGTTTTGTGTGGTGGTTGGTTACAATCCATTTTACATGGCTTTTATTTGTTATATTATAACGTTTGGCACTCGGGTGTCGCTGTCGATGCTATTAGATATGTATTTGAGCAGGTTTTAAACGATTGTTACTATGCATTACTTATAATATTTTTGATGCTACACACACCATGTCACACACATCTATATCAAACACCACTTTAATAAAAAACAACTACACTAGACAAGCAAACCACAAAAGATATACAAACCCTTTTTAAAATGTAACCTTTGTACCTTCACTGTTTCATTAAAATGTTTGCTGTCAACTTGCACAGTAAGTTTAATGTTGCCTTTACAATATTGTTTATAAAAAAATATAAAATGTTGCTACGATCCCAATACGTCCGAGAGACGCCTTTTAAGCCAGGTCAACCTGGTAGATTTGAGAAGAATATAAAACACATGGTTTCATATTCCTTTCCATTAGATCTGATCCTTGTTGAATTCATGAATTTCTTGTTCCTGTCGTCACAGTAATTGCTGTTTATAAATAGTCTAGTTAGCGTCTGTTTCCAATGCTGATGGCCAGCTGTTTGTTGCAGGGGTGATGCAGGCCTCCATAGCCGGAGGCTCGAAGCCGGAGAAGCGGTACTCGCCATGTTTCCGCGAGGAGAACGGCCGCAAGGCGTCGCTCGGCGGCAAGCGCAAGCGCGACGACGTGTTCAAGTGCGTATCCGCGCGACGGAGCCGCGACCCAATCCTTGACACTTGTCATGTGTCCTTTATCATATTTCAGAATTCTGGCGACCGTCGGCTGCCGTCGCCATTATTTCATATTACATATCCCACTAACGTCGGTCACTCCGCGCCCGTGACTGTGACCCGCGTCGCTCGCTAGTGGTAATGATATTTGATTGAAATCAATTACATATAACAAATTACACCATCAATGTGTTTCATTGTTTTATTATTTATTTATATTTACGAATGCTGAGAATGTTGGTGGAAAGCTACAATGTGACCTTTTGCTGTTGCAGATTTAAAGTTCACCGAAATGGCAATGCTAGCGAAGTGCTTAAGAGCATAGCCCACATGGACAATTCTAATAAACAATGTAAGTATTATCTTGGTATTTCATTGTTTGGTCGCCTTAATATAAAGTGGACGTGTCACATAATGTTTATTGAATTGAAATAAACATACCTTTGAAATTATGGTTTTAATAAGTAAATTAGTGTCGCAGTTTCTTTCTTTGACATGAGAAGCTCTATCGCTGGGAAATATTCTAACATCTGTCTGTCCTACTGTAGATAGGTATAAATAAATGAGCGATTCTTTCGTTTTAAATGCGAACAATGGGTAACATATCACGCGATCAGCATTCCTACGAGCAGTTTCATGCAGTATTATCGATCTCTTGTTTAAAATAACTGTGACGGTCAGCCGGATCAGCTGAGTTCAGTAATCTTTGTTGTAAAACGTGGAATCGCGTAATCGGATGACGAAACACGATAACACGCCTATTTTTATCTTCGCATGAAGGTGCTTATATGTGCTCTATGGCTATGTTAATAAAGAAGGAATCGAGACACACATAACACGTGTGATTAGCGCGGTTTACAAATGCGTGTGGCGGCAGAAACTGGGTTACAGTTCTAATTTTGGTAATTGTTAGAGTATCGCGTTTATCCTATATACGTTTTTGGTATCGAAATATTAACGTACGGTTGCAGTACGTATCTCTACCTAATCAAAACCAGATGATTCATCTGATTCATCTCAGCTTAAAAAAGACTTGTCAACGGACGGCCATATTGCTCAGCTTACTTGTCGGCTCAAGTCAAACGAAATGGGATCCTAGGGAAGTCTATTTAGACGAATATGCCTAAAGTTAAGAGCGCTCTTACAAGAAAAGTCGAAATAATGCAAAATTGATGATACTAGTCGACGAAATTCAGGACTTTGCGCTCATTATTAGAAACAATGAGTACTTGTTCCAGTAAAAGCGTCTTCTTATCTTTATAAATATCGTTGTAAATATTAGAAAAAGGACTTATTAAATTAGTAATGATTTTTTTTCTGATGGTCGTTTCCGAAAAACCCCGTGAAGCACTGAATGGCGAGCTCTTATTTGGAAATGTTGAGAATTTTACTCTGCTAAACCTGGCTATTTTGTATTACTAATACCCTGTACTTTAGGCATATCAAACTATATTTTTCCTACATACCTTTGAGAAAGAGAAAATCAAAGTAAAACGAACTCGATTTTCTCTCCGAAACAAGTGTCAATTCCTACGAAAATCTACTTAATATCGAAGTCATTTTCATACTCAAGCAATCTGCAACGTTTGCTTATACTGTTGGTATACATTAGTGTTTATGAAATTCTACTATAATTTTTTGGCAATTTTTTGAAAACTACTCTATATTACCGATGACGCGCGCTGCGCCAGCTCAGTGCCGCGGCAGAGCTTGTAGAGGCAGGACGTGTGTCGGTCGGCTCCGCACATTTTCAACGGCGACGACGAGGTTTTTTATCATTGTGTGCGGCGGGCGCCGTGTAAAACGCTATACTGTGTGCGTGTAAACCGCAACGAGAGACTTTGATCCTAGCACTGTTTTTATAGTATTATAATTTATAATGGTACAGTTTAATAAACTACCGGACAGGATTAAAAATATTTGAAACGACCTGACATTCTATATGTATTTATTTGACTCAAGATAGTACTCAGGGTCTGATGATGGAGCCGGAAGGTGGTCACCGGTACCAATCAACCATGCAACTAAACCACTTCGTGTTTAGGCTCGTTTTATTCATCTCAACAAGATCTTTGACACAAGATAGTACTCAGGGTCTGATGATGGAGCCGGAAGGTGGTCACCGGTACCAATCAACCATGCAACTAAACCACTTCGTGTTTGGGCTCGTTTGATTCGGCTCAACAAGATCTTTGACTTAAGATAGTACTCAGGGTCTGATGATGGAGCCGGAAGGTGGTCACCAGTACCAATCAACAATGCAACTAAACCACTTCGTGTTTAGGCTCGTTTTATTCGTCTCAACAAGATCTTTGACTTAAGATAGTACTCAGGGTCTGATGATGGAGCCGGAAGGTGGTCACCGGTACCAATCAACCATGCAACTAAACCACTTCGTGTTTGGGCTCGTTTGATTCGTCTCAACAAGATCTTTGGCACAAGATAATACTCAGGGTCTGATGATGGAGCCGGAAGGTGGTCACCGGTACCAATCAACCATGCAACTAAACCACTTCGTGTTTAGGCTCGTTTGATTCGTCTCAACAAGATCTTTGACACAAGATAGTACTCAGGGTCTGATGATGGAGCCGGCAGGTGGTCACCGGTACCAATCAACCATGCCACTAAACCACTTCGTGTTTAGGCTCGTTTTATTCGTTTCTATAAGATCTTTGACACAAGATAGTACTCAGGGTCTGATGTTGGAGCCGGAAGGTGGTCACCGGTACCAATCAACCATGCAACTAAACCACTTCGTGTTTAGGCTCGTTTGATTCGTCTCAACAAGACCTTGGACACAAGATAGTACTCAGGATCTGATGATGGAGCTGGAAGGTGGCCACGGGTACCAGTCTACCATGTAACCCGAACCGGGATCCCTTTGTTTCCCATAAACTTATTGTTTCGAATTTCGATAGTCAGAAATTGATATCCATATAATTTATGGACATAAACATCAATAGTCATAATTTTTGTTAAGTATAACGTTTCATAGTTCTAATGTTAAACATCTATAATAGTAAACGCTATAATCACAAAAGTTATAAAATTGTTGAGTATAACATTCAAAGGTATATCAATAATTATTAAGAAATATTTTAAGGCATATATTTTATCGGACTAATGGTCGTTAATCATATCGTTTTAATGTCGTCTCTTTGTTTCCCATAAACTTACTGTTTCGAATTTCGATAGTCATAAAATGATATCCTCTAATATTCTAATATTTAGGATATTAGAGGATATAATATTAAACATTATGACTTTCAATAATTATGTCAAACAAAGGGCCATTTTAATGACATCCTTCATATAAAGAAAAATGAAATCTGTTTCCTCAGGTAGGTTCGTTAGTTACCTTGTGTCCCTTAGAGCGGAAATAGGAGCCCCGCTAAGCGGGGCTCCGTCGACTCGTTGGCGGGATGAAATGGCTTAATAAACTACATGAAAAATAAGAAATGGCGGGAAATCAGTAAACCAAACAATAAAACATCTGATTCCTCAGGTAGGTTCGTTAGTTACCTTGTGTCCCTCAGAGCGGAAATAGGAGCCCCGCGAAGCGGGGCTCCGTCGACTCGTTGGCGGGATGAAATGGCTTAATAAACTACATGAAAAATAAGAAATGGAGGGGAAATCAGTAAGCCAAATAAAAAAAATCCCCAGGTAGGTAGACAAGCATGCAATTTGTTTTGTTTAATTTTATAACTATTGACAATATGACTAATAAAAATTGTGATGGAAAACGATATGGTCTAAAAAAAATCGGAACTTAAAATTTAGAGAATTCAATAGATCCCCTACTTATCATTATAACCTGCAATAAAAGACCTTACAACGATTATTGTAAGCAAGTTTATTGCCTTCAATATTATGTAGTGGTATACCTTCTGGACTTTGAATATTATGAGTAACAAATTTTATGACTAACAATAATAGTGACCTGCAAAAATCGGAACTGCAATTTATATTGTTAAAATTTATGACTATTGACAATATGACTAATAAAAATTATGATGGAAAACGTTATGGACTGAATAAATCGGAACAAAAAAATTATGGGAACCAATAGAGACCCAACTGAACCACTTCGTGTTTGGGCTCGTTTGATTTGTCGCAACAAGATCTTTGACACAAGGTAGTACTGAGGGTCTGATGATGGATCCGGAAGGTGGTGACCGGTACCAATCAACCATGCAACTAAACCACTTCGTGTTTGGCTTCGTTCGATTTGTCGCAACAAGATGTTTGACACAAGGTAGTACTGAGGGTCTGATGATGGATCCGGAAGGTGGTCACCGGTACCAATCAACCATGCAACTAAACCACTTCGTGTTTGGCTTCGTTCGATTCGTCGCAACAAGATCTTTGACACAAGTTAGTACTCAGAGTCTGATGATGGAGCTGGACTGTGGCCACGGGTACCAGTCTACCATGTAACTGAACTACTT
Organism: Cydia splendana; assembly: GCF_910591565.1. NCBI lineage: Eukaryota > Metazoa > Arthropoda > Insecta > Lepidoptera > Tortricidae > Cydia > Cydia splendana. The sequence goes on along the minus strand of NC_085972.1, from coordinate 15,073,300 downwards.
CGTGTTTGGGCTCGTTTGATTCGTCGCAATAAGATGTTTGACACAAGATACTACTCAGGGTCTGATGATGGAGCTGATGATGATAGACAGGTACCCGTCGCCACCTTCGCGCTCCATCATCAGACCCTGAGTACTACCTTGTGTCAAAGATCTTGTTGAGATGAATAAAACGTGCCTAAACACGAAGTGGTTTAGTTGCATGGTTGATTGGTACCGGTGACCACCTTCCGGCTCCAACATCAGACCCTGAGTACTATCTTGTGTCAAAGATCTTGTTGAAACGAATAAAACGAGCCTAAACACGAAGTGGTTTAGTTGCATGGTTGATTGGTACCGGTGACCACCTTCCAGCTCCATCATCAGACTCTGAGTATCACCTAGTGTCAAAGATCTTGTTGAGACGAATCAAACGAGCCCAAACACGAAGTAGTAGTAGTAGTAGTAGTAGTAAACTCTTTATTGTACAAAAAGACATATCAAAAATAACATACAATTAGTAAGAAGTACAAAGGCGAACTTGTCCCTTTGAGGGATCTCTTCCAGTTAACCTTTGAGTAGATGAGAGGAGAAAGTGAAAAGAGGGTGACAAATGCAGCAAAATGTACAACAAGGTACCAGAAAGAAGTTGTTTAGTTACATGATAGACTGGTACCCGTGGCCACCTTCCAGCTCCATCATCAGACCCTGTGTATCTTCAGTGTCAAAGATCTTGTTGAGACGAATCAAACGAGCCTAATCATGTTACTACATGGTTGATTGGTATCCGTGACCACCTTAATCATCATCAGATCCTCAGTACCAGTTCGTTTTTAAACCCTCGTTGATACAAACTTTACAACCTATAGGTACCAAATGCAATGACGAAACATGTAAATAAGCGAGTAGGTACCTATAATTTCTTTCGAGTAATATACCTTCATAAGTACGAGTATGGGGCTATTCATAAATTACGTCGTTTCAAATGGGAGGAGTGGGGGGGGGGGGTCTGGACATCGGATGATGGTAACATGACGTAGGAGGAAACAGATTCATCCGAAGCTTGATTTTTGGATGATTTGAGGGGTGGGGAAGGTCAAAAATCGTCAAAAATAGATGACGTAATTTATGAACAGCCCCTATGTACATTTGCACTGCATTTAGTATTTTCGTACTTACCAAATAACAGTTTTAGAACTTTAAAAGTTAAGTACAGTTAGTGTTGTTATGGTTGATTTCAATATGCTTCGCGAAGGATCAAGAATGTTTAATCCATCATTGTAGTGCGAGTGTGGTAGAAGGGATCGGCATACTGAGCTCGCACGGCCTGCCGCAGCGCGTAAAATACCTAAACTCGCTCAACGCCGAAATGTAATAGCGCTCTTAAGATGATGGAGAACAAACCTTAAATCAAGCTTGTATATTTTTATTTAATACTAGCGAGTCCGCACAATGCCCATTTTTACTGACCTTGACTTGGGCCACTTGGATACACGCCAGATTCACCAATATTAGGTACGAATGGCAGGAGTGCCCAATGTCCACCCACGGAGAGTTGTCTGCGACCAGTTTTGTCAATGTGTGAGCACAATTTACACATAGTTACAACTCGTTGCAGCATTCTTAGCTTGTTATTCCTTTCAGGGTAGACGTCGAACAATTGTACAGGGTTTGTCTTTAGCCCAACAATTGAAGGCTGTACGCCTTGATCTGGTTAATCGAACACTTAGAGAGGGGTTCTTGAATATGTGGCCGGAATGTCCGAGAATACTATAACGAATTAAGGATTAATCCTAAATCTGGTCTCACCAACCGACCATACCATACCATCGGAGGCCCATGGCAAATTCATTGAATGGAGGCAAAAGTGGCCTGTGCTCACGACCTCTCGGTCAAATTCCCTTTCGGGTCCGATGCCCGCGGCATTTTGAGCGCATTGCCGCCCTACTGTTCCGTCACTGTTCGTACTAATATCGAATGCCATTGTTGCAGATTTCCTGATGATGGAGAATATAACATCATCGTACCGGCGGCCGTGCATCCTGGACCTGAAGATGGGCACGCGGCAACACGGAGACGATGCCAGCGCGGAGAAGCGATCCAAGCAGATCGCGAAGTGTGCAGCGTCCACCTCCGCTTCGCTCGGCGTCAGACTCTGCGGCATGCAGGTGTGTACCAATCCAACCATACTTAGGGCCGGTTGCACCAAACCGCCTGTCACCGTTATGGGTAATTTCATAATTCACTGCATCAGCCCTTCGATCGCGGTTACTGACCCTTACCCGCGGCCATTTTGATAAAGGGTACGTCCTCGCACCTTCACAACATGTCGACTCCATATACCAAGCGCGGCATCCACACACCAGGAACATGATGTCCTAAGTGGAGTTATTATTAGGAAACATGTTTTTTTTTCTCCCAAACCTTTTAGGAGTATTATAACACCCTATCTAAGGAATTGCGTCAGAGTATTTGTTGTTTCTTTTATAGTGTTTATAGGTTTACAACAATGTAAATCGGTCAAACTTAGTAAGTCGTAAATAAGAGTTTTTGTGGTTTAATTTGTATCTTACAACAATCACCTGAGTTAATGAGGTCCGATGCCGCTTCACGAAGTGATTTACTGAAACTTAAGTATTTCGGGCCCTCGAGTTCAAGGTCGTGATTAGTTATTAAGGCTTCTTAGGAGTAACGACCGATAATTACGTTTCGTTCGTTGTAGTTAATGACACGCATTAACGAAACTTTGTAGGGCATATTTAGACAATGACAATGTACATAATTATATTGTTATACAGGTTTGTTAGAGATAGGGTGAAGGTAAAACAATTATCTAGACCAGCGGTCGGCAACCTTTTAGCAGCCAAGAGCCACATAGTAGTTAAGGAAGTTGACGCGGGCCGCACTTAGTTAATATGTTTGACTTTATCAGACATTGTTGTTTGACAATATTACACACAAAATAGCCAGGGGGGCTCGCGGGCCGCAAGTGAGAGGTTCGCGGGCCGCCTGTTGCCGACCGCTGATCTTAGTCTAATAGGTACCTAAAAGTCATGGTCTAATAAAACATGGTCTTCTATTCCCAGAGTGACACGGGCCTACGTCACAATAACATTGCCACTTTATTTCAACATAACATGTTACATGGGTACATTATACCTATGGTTAATAAGTTAAAATATTTCTTTATAATTTTATAATTTTCATTTATATGTATTTTATCTTAAATTTTACAATAACACGTCATTTTTAATTATTCGTTAGCAATATCTTCCGATTCACGACAGAAATTTCAGACGTTCGGGTAATTCTGTTTACACTACTGACAACACAGGATAGCGCTGTCACATTTGACAATTCGGATCTAGATAACTTCATGCCCTGACCGTCATCCTTGTCGAACGCGTGTTAATTGTTATTTCCTTCTCGCTCAGTGTCAGCAGTCGCAGTGTGCCGTAAGCTTGGTAATTAATGTGTAACTGTGAATTAGTTTTTCAAACGTTTGTCTTGTATAGATAAATAAAGTTTAATTTAATACATTAGATTTGTTTTATTTTACTATGTTTCTACATGAATAACTTAAAATTAATGCCGTTAAAATAATTTTCACCGTTGGTTAAAATTCTCCCACATTTTAAAGTTTGAGAACCTGTAAACAGCATGATGACGTAGGCCCGTGTCAGTTAGGTCATACGCGAATCTCGGAATAGAGTACCAGGCGGAGTATATTATTATACCATGCCTAAAAGTAATGCACTTCACATCTAGCTCAGCTAATTGGAACTGGAATGTATTAAAATACATATTTTGGATATTTCTAGAGTGTTCGATTCATCAGTTATCGCATTACACATGCTCTTATATCTTATCTTATTCAGTATTCAACTTAAATTAATACCTATTGTGTGTTATCGTCCGTTGTTAGGTATCAATCCAGTTTCAGCCAGTTCGATATTGTTAGTTATTGAATTACAAAACAGTGGTGGTTTGGAAAAAGGTCGAGTGTCAAAGTCAGAAGTTTAATAATATGGAAACTATAATATTCCACTCGTATACCTGATACCTACGACTATCTTACTGAAATGGAAATTTCCACTGATGTCGAGAGAGAGAGAGAACAGTTTATTTAATAAGTGGCATTGGGTTTAAACTTATGAACCTTGTGGAAAAGTGGACGACCACGACTGACAATCCATTGAGTTGCGTAGACAACGCAGCCTAGAAACGCAACACAAGAAGTAGATACTACCTATAGGTAGTATTTTACCTGCAGTTTATTTTAATATTGCAACTATACTGTCAGTCTTAAAGCGTTCACGATCTTAGAATTGAAAAGTTACTGCTTTGTGGGGTTGGCGCGGTTTACGATTGCATAAAGTATCCGCGACGACCGTGCAATGCACCAGACGTTTCTGAGCGATCTATACCTAAAGTGGCTGTGTGTTGTGATGGAATATTTTACTGCCAACCAAAGACAATATATCTAAGCAAACACTCGACGACAGTGACTCAGACGGTTTTCCATTTCGTTCTATGATTTTATGACGGTTGTAAACTAGATTTTAAAATGCTACGGCATTAAGTAGTACTACCTAAAACAGGCGACCGAAACGGATGTAATTCATGTAATGTCACGTTTTAGGCAGCCATTAATGGTGTTATCTATTGCTTTAGTTTTAATTTATCGCTTATTGTGTTATTATATTCGCACTCGCGCATCGGTATTTGATATTTGAAATTAACAGTAGAATATCAAAATTTATTCATAAGCATGTATTCATACATTTAAAATTTAGATTAACAACCGGAACTGCATAGCAATGTAAATTATAGCTTATCAGCAGGTGGATTAATTACTTATGATAATCATACATTATTTATCAAGTGCTCGACCAAAAACTCTTTCTGTTACTGATTTGTTCTGACGACTAAGTCCGTTGGGGGCCATTAAAAAGACTCGTGGAATGAAAATAAATAGATGTTAAAGCCTTAAAAATAGTTTCAAGACAGTGGTTTTTATCGCATAGTTTTAAATGCTCGGTTGGCTACAATAATTATGAGCGCTGCCCATAATGTATACGACCACTTCAAGCGATGTTTAAAGTTGCTTTTTAATAGCTCTAAATTTAATAGATGACGTCAGTCCGACTATGACACCCTACCATCTTGAATAACAATAACACGTCCTCGTGTGTTAGTCGGCTCGGTAAATAAATTCATGCTCATTTTTGTTCGTATATGCACGAGTATGTATTCTTCTTTAAGCATTTTACAGGTCTACGACGTAAATTCAAAAACATTAATTTGCAACAATAAGGGTCGGCAGTACCGAACCGTTTGTCACAGATGAAACGATTCATATTCAGTGTCAAATGTGGTCGGTACAACTGGCCCTAAAACTCCAAAACAGTTTGATATTCTACAAGGACTACAAATGTGTTGTATTGTTGTAGGTGTACGGCGAAACCGGCGCTTGCGTCCGCCGCGACAAGTACTGGGGCCGCGCGCTGTCGGAGACGGGGCTGCGCGAGGCGCTGCGGCACTTCTTCGCCGCCGGCGCCGCGCCGCGCGCGCAGGTCGTGCGCCGCGCGCTGCGCCGCCTCGAGGCGCTGCGCCGCGCCATCGCCAAGCAGACCAGCTATCGCTTCTACTCCTGGTGAGTGTTCTTGCCTTTAGGCCTACAAGTAGTACAGGCTCACGTTTCGCGGCAGCGACGCAGAGGCGGTTTCATAGAAGAGCGGATCACACGTTCACCGCTGCGCCGTTGTTAATGATTCCATTGAAGGTGAACACACATTGACAGTAGTAATATACGATCAATTCGCTTTTCGTCTGCTAGGTACATATGTGTGTAGCCGCCGTACAGGTCAGGATCTCGACGACTCAAATAAAAAGCTTCAATTCTTAGTGAACTGATATAATTTTCCAAAATAAGTACTGGTTTACAATGGCTTTCTTGATGAAACGGTTAAATGCAGAACTGGTGTGTTATTGGTATGGAGGCTGATGAGAGAGTGATTTGCAATATTTGATCAGTACAAAAGGTGGTTTAAACTTGGGTGCCTCTAATTGGCCGCGATACAGAGTATGTGGAGCGCTCCTATTGGTGCTTTAGAAAAGCTTCCAAATACTAGCCGAGCTCGACGGCTGCGTTTAGCTACTGCATTAGGAATGTATTAAGAGTTTATACAAATAAAAAGTTGCGTTCGCAACATGTGTATTGTCTTGAGAATAACCACTCGCAAAGTAAGTTGTGAAAAACATTTCAAGTCGAAATATTATCATCTGTATTTTAAAAATGGCAGAGGAATCTCCAATACCTATTTGGGATATTATCTTTATACCAGATTTTCAAACGAAACATCATATTAATCCGATGTCGTTTTATTCTAGCTCCTTACTGATAGTATACGAAGGCGACACGGAAGAGCCCGACACCCCCTGCGCGGCGCAGTACGACGCGGACGCGGACGCGTCCAGCAGCTCGGCCGAGCAGCTGCCACCCTCACACTTCGACATGTCCACGCTGCACGCCGGCATCCCCGACCGCGAGCGCGAGCCCTTCCAGCCGCACTCGGAGGTTAGTCACTGATGTCTTCTTCTTATTCTTGCTTCCTACGCGTTCGGATCGTTTCTTAGAATCAAGCCATACCACATACCATATTCTAAGAAATAAACATTTGTAATCATGTCCGAACAAAATACATATACTCGTACACACTCCTAATTATGGAAACCTGTATTTGGTTTGGCAATGTTCAAGATAAAAGTTTAGTAGTTAGAGTTAGACATGAATCGTGTTACCCGTGTGTATTTCGGGACGCAAAATCGGGATCGTCCATTTATTAAAAATCCTCATTTGTGTCTCTCTTTTGTGTCAGAAAGATCTCGTACAACAGGGTGTCCTTATTATTTTACTTTGGAATATATATCGATTTTTTGTTTATTTTCAGGAAACAATGGGCGGGTACGAGGAGGGCTCGGTGGGCGGGGCGACGGCGGGGCACTCGCCGCGCCGGCAGCCGCCCAGCCCCGACTCCACGGACAGCTGGATGGCGTACTCCTCCACCTCCAGCGAGTCCTGGCGCGGCGAGCCCGAGCCCGCGCCGGAGCCCGAGCCGGGCAAGCGCGCGCGCCCCGCGCCGCCCGCCGCGCCCGCGCCCGCGCGAGCGCACGAGCCGCCGCCCGACGAGCGCGTCGACATCCGCATGATCGACTTCGCGCACACCGCCTACGCCGACGCCGCCGCCTCCTCCCCGCTGGCCACGGCCACGCCGCACCACGGGCCCGACGGCGGCTTCCTCACCGGCATCGACTCGCTCACCCGCCTGCTCACGGAGATCCTGCAGCCGGACAGTTAATGAGCGGCCGGGCCGAGCGCCCGCCCCGCCCCGCCCCGCCGCCGGCCGGACGGCGGTCTCCCTCGGTGAACGCTGCCGGTCCGGCCTACGTTTATTTAATCTAAAGGAGTACTATAATTTTAAAGTGGGACCCAGTAGGTAAACTCGATACGTTCGTATTTTTAAGTATTACGTTTTAAGTTATTCCAGAATGTTGTGCTTTTGATTTGTTCCCTTTAAATTGATCTGTCCATTGCGTGTTTCGCTCGAGGCGGCCGTATTTGGTGGACGTTCCCGTTCGCGTTAGTTCCTACCTAGTGTGATCGCCGGATTACCGTGTTCTACCCTCTTGTTGTTGTGCATTTAGTTCCAAAAAATGTATTGTAACGAGCACCCAAAATGTAGTTTAACTGAATGTTTTAAATAAATAACCCAGTCGCTGAAACCAAAGCCGAAGTTGCAGGTGACCGGAAATACTTGATTCTAAATTTAAGGAAATTATAAAACTCAAAATAAACATTGTATAGTATTTAATTGACGACAGACCGCTATAATTATAACATACATAAGTGTTTAGTGTTCTTATAGAATTTCATTGAATGTGTCGATCGTCCGTAACGGATACTTGAAACTAATTATATATTTTTTGCAACAGTATTACGAATGTTTTATAAATAGTGAGAATGAGTGTAAGATTCGGATTGGAGAATTTGTGAATATTATCCTGAACGGTGATGCTGTGCCAATGGTTAGCTATTTACACTGTAAATGAATGACATAAGTTGTATGTAACTGTATGTAATGTGTAAATAGGGGTGAGTGTCAGTGTAAACAGCTACGCACAAAGGCGTACCACTAGCGTTAGTTAGCCAACATTCCTTTGTGCTGCATTCGTCATTGCCCTTGTTTTTAGTGGGATAAATTTATGAAAAGTACCTGGTTTAATTAGGATGCTAGGTTGTATTGCAAATTATCATTTATGTCTGTTATTTTTAATAACCGTATGACACTATTTTGTTAAATAAATTTTAGGTATTTTAATGCTGGTTTTATTGTTGAATTTCCCTTGCTAATGTTAGATAGGACATAAGGACGATAAAACTCATAAATGAGGATAAACGTGCAGACTCCGGAGTGCTTTCTTGACCTAGGCGCGAAATTGGAACGCGTATAACCATATATTATTATACTCTTTGGTATAATCCAAGTATAATAGTTATAGTATCATATAAATATGTGACGTTCCACGGGAAAAGGTACCTTATGAGGGTTTCTAGTTTCGGAGATATGAAATGTTTTGTAAAGAGGTGAAAAAATGCTCAATTTTTTTTTATTGTGTGATCTGAAACCTTAATGCGTAACGTTTGTTTACCTGTTTTTATTTTTGTTATAAGTTAGTTATAAGCCTAGTAATGTCGTCTCAGAGTTTAGTAGAAAAGGTACCTTATGGAAAAAAGATTGAAAATTCCCAAAAAAACTAGTCAATACGGGAAAAGAAGTTTGGTAGAGAACTGTATTAGCATTCTGCAAAACTAATTTGATAATTTCAGTTCTGGTTGGGGCGCCTCGCAAATATTATAACCGTACATAGACCGACATCACAAATCCAAGTAGACTGCTATTATACCAAAGTTACTCTCGTCAAGTCTTTCTTAACTAGAATAATCTTCATTTGGTTTGGTCGCATGCAGTAAATCAGCCATTGGTTTGCTGAAAAATGCCAATACCCGACGCATTACCTTATGGAATATCTGAGGTCATTGAACCTCAATGCCGCTTATCTTCAATAGCAACCGAAATATATTATTGATAAGAAATAAACGATTTATACCATCTTAACCCCAAAATATTATTAGTTTATCCTAACTGTTCCATCATCATCATGCCTCATCATGTAACTTGACCACAAGGTACCTTTTCATTACATACAAATTATTGGTCTTTTTTAAGATTATTATGACGAAGAACTAATTAAATTTGGGGCAGTTTAATGTAAATTAATATTTTCTATTCATAAAAGATAAACTGTAATATGATTGATATTTTGTAGTGATGTATTATTAGATTTATTTCCATAAGGTACCTTTTCGTAAATGTATGGAGCAAATACTGTTATTGTTATGTAAGTTTAAAGTGGCATAAGGGGTTAAATATAGTATTTAGTTGGGGTTTTAGGATTTATTTCATTTGAATGACAGAATTTCTTTCATATGTGCTCAGAAAAATTGATTGTGTGTCACATTAAAAGTAAAAATATTCAATTTTGTGATTTTATATGAAAAAGTCAGAAAATACATTTTCACCTCTAAATCGGTATTGTTTTTTGCTTAAACTGTCTGTCAGTGTAGTTTTCTAATAGATAAAATTTAAATCTTGAGAGCTCATTGCAATCAATCGTGAAAATGAAATAAAACTTTATTTTCAAGAGATTGGTTAGTATACACATAAATCAGTCGATATCAAAAGTTTCTATTTGCATTACAGAACAAGTCGCAATATTTTTTTAATCTCAGATATATAAGGTATTATTATTTGTAGTCAACTATGTAACTTACTTCAGGAACATAGTTTTTTAGGCGGCTAAACTTAAAACTTCTCTATCGTAAAGTTGCTCATTTCACAACATTATTTTCAAAAAATCATATCTCTGTAACTACGCAACCTAGAAGGTTGATCTTTTGTGTTATCGATAGCTTATTTATTGTAGATTACTGGGGTATGCATAACTCCATACCCGCCATAAGGTACCTTTGACCGTGGGACGTCACATATTGTCATAGCACAGTTGACATCATGTCACAAAATAACATATAGCCGGCCCATAGAGTTATATATTTGACAGAGGGAATGTCACTTAAGACAAATTGTGACACTGCAATGGCGGACGGTTTGAAAGTGTGCGTGTAGACGAGTGATACCATGTAACACAAATTGTTCCCTAATGGTGAAACAATTATTTTCAATATCGTCCTTGTTTTCAAATATGAAAGTAGGACAGTTTTACGTTAGACAATAAAAAAGTGTGTAGCTAACTGATTTTATAGGTCTTGAAAATGCGCATTACTTGCAAATTACATGCAAATTACTTTGTGCAAAAATTATTTGCAATACCTAATGATATTTAACTTGTAACACATCTGATTTTATACAAAAAATAAATATAAGGTAAATGTACTAGTGCTCGACATGTTAATGTCCAATAGATGACACCTTGCTGTCACCTCTATTGACAATGGTTTAAGTTTCAAGATGACATGTACTGGACTGGGACCGCGTCGAGCACCATGAGTATGTTTACCTTACATACGTTAACTATCAAACATTATTCATGTAAACGTCTTTAATTTCCTTTAGTTTAAAAATGCAAAATCAATAATTTAGCTATTTACCTAAATATCCTAAATTATCTCTTATATACATAATGATATAATAAGAAGGGCATCAATTACCCTACTTTCGGGAAATTACCCTATTCAACTTACTGGTCACATTCCTGTTTCGCATTTATAAACAATGAAATATGGAGATTTTATGTACTATACCGTGATAATTGATAAAATTAGCTATGAAAGTTATTCCGTCACTTTTTTTCTTTCGATCGGTACAATTCTTGCAGGATTTAACTACGCATGCCGGCATATTTTACATTTTTCGTGGACAAATTTACTTCACTGACGTTTCGATCCGTCTGACGGCAAATTGGTGGATGAGGGCATTGAGATAACTGTCAATGTGTGTGTGTCACGCGTAAATACAAGGAAATTGGTGGATGATGGAATCACAGTTTTTGTCTTAGCAAAACTACGTCCGTAGTATTCTAGGTCCATGAGCCGGCCAAACAACGTCAGTAGAAAAAGGCGCACAATTTTATTTTCTATGGGACGATTTCCCTTTGTGCCTGTTGTTTGACAAACTAAAGTTGGTCAAGCAGATCTTGTCAGTAGAAAAAGGCGGCAAATTTGAAAAATGTAGGCGCGAAGGGATATCGTATCATAGAAAATAAAATTGTGCGCCTTTTTCTACTGACGTTGTTTGGCCGGCTATATGTTATTTTGTGACATGATGTCAACTGTGCTATGACTGTGTTATATCGTATCATAAGATTTGCTTGACCATCTACATTAAGGCCGTAGCACGCGGGCGTACCGGACCGCGACGTAGGTCCGGTCACCTACCACACGATCTAACAGGTCTCGGATCGGACCAAGGTCGCCGTCCGGTATAAAGCCCGTCTTTTAGGCCAAGCGCGCACCACGATTTTAATTTTTGCGACACGATTTTAGAATCGCGCTGTAAAGCCCCCTCCAGACTATGCGCGTGAATCGCGGGCGAAGCCGCGAACGCAAGTGTGGAGTCGATTTTCGCAGACAGCGAAATCGACTCCACACTCGCGTTCGCGGCTTCGCCCGCGATTCACGCGCATAGTCTGGAGGGGGCTTAATATATCGCAGAAAATTCACTGCGCGCACTGCGATGAAAAAGTCGGCGATTTGTTCATTCTCAACATGGATTTCGCACCAGTCGTTTGTCATGAAACGTGTCTTTAATATGCGATCGCTGTATGACTTTGAGCATTTGGTGATCCCCGTCTATTTCCATAATTAAATGGTCAACATCTAGCGTCTCATTTTGTGACTCCATTGGAGAAGCAGGTGCCGATATGTTGAGGCTTGGAGAGCGAAATGCCGACTGAGGTCCGTGTTAGGATTAGGGCTCCAAGCAGGAAAGAAAAAGCTTTTAAACACCAAATTAAGTTTATTACTCTCAAAACAAGACTACATACTATAATGGCGTCTCATACAAGAAGAACACCTACATTTGTTTTTTTAGATTGACAACCGAATAATTCAAATACCTATCATAGACTATACTCTTTATTTTTTGTTGACATTAACACCCTTCCTCAACAAAAGAAGCTAGGTACCGACAGCAGAAAAAACTATAAATTGAAGGAATATTTAGAAGTCCTTCAAACATAGATCGTCAGCAACTAAAACACTACGACCACATAGCGAAAGCGAACACAACACAATTAACCACTTTAAATAAAAGAACACTTTATGGGTCTGTCTGGTACCATTTACATACTTTTAAGGGTAAGTTAAAAATTACCACTCAAACCTATTTGAGAACACAGGTCTCGAAAAATCAAAAAGCAGCAATAGACCTTCAGTCACCTTTTGTTTCACAAAATGGTACTTTAGATCTATATGTTTAAGTCTTTTGTTGTCTACATTATTTGCAACATGAATGGCCGACTGATTATCAATATATATTTTAAAATTTTGAAAATGCAGCCCTAACTCCAGAAGGAGGTTACGTATCCAGCACGCCTCCATTACCCCCTTCCCCAAAGCTACGTATTCCGATTCGGTTGAAGAAAGGGAGATACATTGTTGTTTTGAACAACCCCATGACGCTGTACAACCGAAAACCTTCATAACGTATCCTGACGTAGACTTTCTATCCGCCTTGTCTCCCGCCCAGTCAGCGTCCGTGTATCCCAATAGTGGAGCTTCTTCAGTAGCTTTGTAAATAAGTTTAGCATCTATGGTGCCTTTCAAGTATCTAAGAATTCTTTTAAGTGCTTTCCATAATCCAGAAGATCCCATCGACTGATATCTTGAAAGATAGTTTAGAGCGAAACATATATCCGGTCTTGTGCCCAGCATTACATACATGAGGCTTCCTATGAGTCCTCTGCATTTCCTTGTCATCTCCTCATCATTTGACGGTTCCGAATTTAGTTCAAGACCCACTTCAATAGGTGTCGCTATGATGTTGCATTCTTCCATTTTGTACTTCTTTAAAATGTTTTCTATGTATCTCTTTTGGTTTAGTTGGTAGTCTAGCCACTGGTGCATAAATCTCTGTGTGATCAAATCTATCTTCCTGCTGAAAGCCTATAACCACCAGTCTTGCCTTATATTGTTGCTTCCCATTCTCACCTTTCTTTATTTAAAAGACCCATTTGGTGTCAATAGCCTTCTTTCCCGCTGGTAAATCAGTCTCTATCCTTGTGTCATTCCGTTCTAGTGCATCAAATTCTGCTTGTATGGCCTCATTCCACTTGTTTTTGTCAGTTCCTTCTATTGCATTTTTATATGTGAGTTGACTTTCGTCATTAACTGCTGTAAATCCCAAAACGTAGTCATCCAAACGCTTAGGCTTGGTTATCTGTCTAGTCCTTGTTCCTCTACCTGTTGCATTATTTTGATGTCCCGTATCAGGTCCGATTTCTGTATTTTCATCTTCCACAATTTGGTTTTCATCTTCCACAATTTGGTTTTCGTCTTCCACAATTTGGTTTTCATTTTCCACAATTTGGTTTTCATCTTCAACAGGTTCGTCTGGGGTTTCATATCCAGAAATATCATGCAACTGTTCAGGAGCTGAAGACTCCTTTTCTTCTTCTTCACTCATGCACGTCTGGAAAATACAATCACTCTTTGTTCCTTCTTCTATTGTCTTGGTCTTCTTCTTTCCGCCAGACTTCTCTGTAACATCTTTTATAAATGTAACATCTCTGTATGTATCAACCATAGTTGTATTAGGTTCCCAAATCCTATACCCCTTACTGTACTCTCCATATCCCACAAAAATACCATGCTTACTTTTAGCGTCCCATTAAAGACGTCTCTGTTTTGGTATATGGATGTACACCTCTGAACCAAATTTGTGCAATGTATTTATGTCAAATTCTTTGTTATACATCAGTTCGTATGGTGTCTTATTAGGTACCTTACTTGGTCCAGTCCGGTTGATCACATATGCAGCTGTATTCACTGCCTCTGCCCAAAGTTCTTTTCCTAGTGCAGCTTCCTGTAACATTGTCCTTCCTGCTTCTACTAAAGTTCGCATGTCTCTTTCAGCCCGCGAATTTTGCTCTGGCGTGTAGCTGACAGATGTTTGATGAGTGATGCCTTTCCTGTTAAACAAATCCATAACATCTTTATTCACAAACTCTGTCCCACGGTCACTCCTAACAGTTTTGATTCTATGACCCGTCTCATTTTCAAACTTGTTAACTAGTGTTTCGATCCTCTCTTTTGTCTCTGACTTCTGTTTCAAAAAATATACAAAGCGATAGCTACTGTAGTCATCCTTACACAACAAGAAATATAGAGACCCACCTATGGACCTCTCCTCCATTGGTCCACACAAATCCATATGAATCAACTCCCCAGGGGCACTTGCCCGATTTGTACTGCTGCTGAATGGTAACCTATGCTGCTTTCCTTTAATACAAGGTACACATTGCTCAGTCAGCCCTTCAAGTTTTACATTATTTTTACTCAATACTTCTTTTACCTGGTTAAGATTCTGGTGAGCCAAGATACTATGCCATTCATTAACGCTTCTAGTGGTAGCCAAAGCTACTGCTTCATTAAACTCGAAATCCATTAAAAATAGATTTTCCTTGCGATATGAAGTGCATGTTACTTGGCCCCATCTAACTAACTTACATAGCTTACTACCTGCAATCAACTTATACCCTTTGTCAAATGCACAAATTAATGAGAATAAGTTTACTTTAAGTTCTGGCACATACAAAACGTCAAACAATACTGAGTCTGTATATTCACAGCCATTGTTTGCTTTCAATTCTATAGAGCCAACACCACATACCTTTAATTGGTTGCCGTTACCAACCGTAACCCATCTATTTTCCACCTCTGTGAGTTTAGAGAAGAGCTCCCTGGATTTGCACATGTGCTCGCTGGCTCCCGAGTCCATCACAAATGCACGTCCAGTCCAAGAGCTCTCCATGATGTAGGCATTTGGAGCCCTCGATACTCTTGGGTGTTGTCTTGCCCTGCAATCTTTATAAAGGTGCCCTACCTTTCCACAATAATTACATTTTCTATTTCTACAGTCATTCTTATAATGTCGGGCTTTTCCACACTCAAAACATTTCACACTATCATTTTTATCACCCTTCTTGAAGACTCTTGCGTTGTTATGCTTGCCTAGCTCCGTTGCGTTCCTCCTCTACCAATAGCCGTGCTTGAAGATTCTTCAA
Organism: Cydia splendana; assembly: GCF_910591565.1. Lineage (NCBI taxonomy): Eukaryota > Metazoa > Arthropoda > Insecta > Lepidoptera > Tortricidae > Cydia > Cydia splendana. Next base: position 15,057,961 of record NC_085972.1, on the reverse strand, counting down.
AGTCCGCTCCCCTTCTGCAACTGACTCCCATGCAGAAGTAAGGTGCTTGTAGCACTCTGGTAGGGTCATGAGAATCTTCGTTATAACCATCTTCTCTGAAACTACTTCCTTCAACGTCTTGAGTTTATTGACAATTTCATCAACCGTTGACAGATATTTTGTCATGGGTGCTTCATATTTAAGGCTATAAAACTTCTGCTGTAGTAAATGAATGCCCACCTTCGACTTAGAATCGTAAACAGTGACCAACTTGTCCCACATCTCCTTTGCAGTCTCGCATGTCGCTAAATAATGTAAAACTCCCTCTTCCACTCTTAAAACAATAACTTCCTGGGCTTTTCTGTCTAAATCATCCCATTTTTGTTTCTCCGCTGTATTTGTCTCCGTACATACCTCTGTCACTACTTTATATAGGTTTCTCGCTTTCAACACAATACGAGTTTGTAGCTGCCATGCTGGCCAATTATTTTCGCCGAGTATTACGGCCCTGCTGCTCTCCACTCTCTCCACTTTCTCCATTACGACTTACTTCCTCCAGTTCGGCCTGTTAGAGCCGACGACACCAATGTGCGTAAAATTTGTCGCAATTACTTCTCTACTGTTAACTTTCCGTGCCTGGGCCCATAACCTGTTAGGATTAGGGTTCCAAGCAGGAAAGAAAAAGCTTTTAAACACCAAATTAAGTTTATTACTCTCAAAACAAGACTACATACTATAATGGCGTCTCATACAAGAAGAACACCTACATTTGTTTTTTTTAGATTGACAACCGAATAATTCAAATACCTATCATAGACTATAAGTACTCTTTATTTTTTGTTGACATTAACAGTCCGGCCGGGGTGCGATTTTATTATCGCAGTGCGCGCGGGGCCATACAACTCCGCATGCTGCAATTCACTTTGCGACAATCGCGTCGCGAGCAGTCGCGGAAAAATGTGACAAATCACAATTTTAAAATCGCTGCGATTTTTTTGTCGCATATGCGCGCACTGCCATATAAACACATACGTTACATTTCTGCGACTAAATTATCGCGCGACAAAAAGTCGTGGTGCGCGCTTGGCCTTACAGCTTTAAGTTTATAGTCAGTAGAAAAAGGCACGAAATTATTTTTTTTTGTGGCAAAGTCAACTATTTGCGCCTACATTTTTTAAATTTACCGCCTTTTTCAGTAGACAAGGTCGCTGTGGCAGACGCGGTAATCCGCCAGTGAGGCCAGTCCAGACGGGATGATCAAATCGACCGACTTGATCAGAAAAGAAATTGGCGTCAAACTAATTTAGGATTTATGGTGTGTTTGAGTTCTCTAAATAATAAAAATGCCCCTAAACGAAAATACTAACGTCACAAATTAGTATTCTTGCGTCCGCACCAAAGAATATAATACTCACTAGGAGGTCCGCACCAAAGAGAACATAATCACTACGTTTGTCCGCACCTCCATTTTATTGGTCATAATCAGCGAGCCAAATTGGCGTTTGCTCCCGCACCACCTGATTTGATCAGAAAATTTTATCAGATTGTCGCGAAATTATATCCGTCTGGACTGGCCTGTATGTGCTGAACCAGTGTGTTCGTACCCTAAGAAATATCCATAGACTATAGAATTTTAAATGAAAAAAAATATTTCCCGCCGATTTCACTTATTTTTCAGTCGAGCTGAATGAATATCTACTTGATCCTTTGTAATTTTCGTTTAAGTACAAAATAATTAAGTAAGTAAATAAATATGGCGGAACCAAATGATGTAAGAGCCATTGAAAGTATTTCAGCTGCAGTCGGAGAATCTCAAATTAAGATTCTTCTCTCGAATCAATGCATGAAGGGTAAGTACTTACCAGTGTTTATTGAAACTTAAACAGATACAATGATGTAGTTATAAAACTATACACGCAATTGATCAAAAAGCATAGGAAAGGCTGCAATAAATTTTTTGCACTTTTGTCATTTCTGTACTCTTTACGCCAACAAAACTTGGACTTTTAGATACTTAGGTACACATTATTATTAAACAGCGGTGACAAATTTTTATTTCAGCGCAAGCATTTCTAGTGAATAGGCTCACAAAGCAATTTACCCGCCAGAAAGAAATATCCAAATTTATTAGCAGCGACAACTTGAAACTTGAAGCTGAAATAAAAAATGCCGAACAAGAGATAAAAAGGTAAGGTTCATGATAATCAGGATTATGGTTGAAAAATTTGTAGGCTTAGCAGCGTATTAAAGTATACGAAGGTTGTTAGGATAAACTTAGGTACCTACGTAACGTCGGCAAACCCTGTCAATATCGGCCGCCTCTTTTTCATAGTTGTGGCGACTGGCGAGCGCCATTAGGTCAGTTTAACTACCTATACCTAATGTATTATGTGTACAGTGAGTGAATTGCAAAAATTGCAAATAGTTAAGCACCTGTAATTAGTCTAAAGTTAATTGATTCCATTGTGTTACCACAGTTAAGCCATTTCTATTCAAGTTAGATGCATGAAAGTGTGTAGCGTATGCTATTAGACTTATATGTGTACGAATTAAGTACAATAAATACAATACAATAGAATTATTATTTATTTATTTATTTTAGTTATTTATTATACAAGAAGTTACAACTTTTTTGTTAAGGGCAATGCCCCACAAAACTACATTTTGTTTGACTGTGGAGTCTCACTATACTATACTTAATAAAATATAAATATTATAATAGGTTTACATTGGGAGTTAAAATACTTAGGTAAGTATGTCATGAATACTCTGTAGGGTAACACATTCCCTATAGAGTATTCAGGGATACCTTTTTAGACTATTTTTAAATCTACTTTTTTGGGCTCTTTGACTATGTCCGCGGGCAAAGTACCTATTCAGTAAATAGGGTAAACGCTTCTTAAGTGTCTTATCGCCGTAATAATTATACACCCGGCAAGTACTTCATATTTGCCCGCAGTTAGTGCTCTGGTATTATGACTATGTTTGACTAGATCCCTGTGTTCCTAATAGCTGCCATGACTGTTTACAGCTAACATATATTTAAGTTTTATTCCCACTGGTAAAACACGCACCACTGGTGGTTGGTGGTGGTTTACATAAATAATTTTCGTAACACAAATGAATCAATTAAGTTACTAAGACTAATCACAGCTTCTTAACTGCGCTTAATTACGTAATTTTTTTTTTGCAATTCACTCGTGTGTCGATACTGTCGATCGGTTGTTGCCGTGTCTATCACCGTAATTTTATAAATGTGTAGTTATTAGCTTAGACGGATTCTACGTTAATCAAGCCACTTCAGTCGATTGTTGGTTGGTGGAACTACCTATAGTACATATCTTAAGGTATTTAAATAAAAGTAAACAATTTGTAAATTTTCAGGTAGTTATAACATTTATTGGTAAACCAACCAAATACAAACCATAGGGTCTCTATTGTTTCCCAAATAGTTTTAAGTCATAATGTATTGTTTGCCCGAATTTTCGTTAGTCATAATTGGCTTTTCTCAGAAACGCGTAACTTTTCAGGATTGCCATAAAACAAACCTAACCTAACCTATCTATAGAATAACCTTACGAAAGTCCTGAAAAGTTAACGGTGTCAGTTTTATGACTAACGATAATATGACAAACAATACATTATGACTTAAAACTTTATGGGAAACAAAGGGACCCCGGAGCCATATCGTCCCCATACAACCATTTCCAGTCGCCGTTACGACGCGGTGTTGACACATCTTGTGTCGACACCGTCTGTTTCGGTCACAATTCCAGTCGCAGAGTCGTCGCCGTGTCGACACAGTTACCAGAAATGGGGAAGGGTCGACACATGACACAAAGTGACATAAAGTGTGGTCGCCGTGTGCACACATTGTTTCGAGTTTGCGACTACTTTATGCCAAAATCATTCGTTCATTTTGTTCCTGTCAAATGGAAACTGTCAGATGGAAAAATACTTAAATAAAAATAAGTGACATTAATACACCATCTCTAAAACGGATTACAAGACGTAATTATATATTGTTTGCATTTATATTACAATAGGACTTAAATTATTATGGGGAATTAAACTGCTCGAGTGATTTGATAAACTAAGTGTAATATAATCAACGCGCCACCACATTGTTTTAGTTTAGCCGGAAATGAAATTGTTTACTTCTCAGTGCCTGTGTTCATAACTATATTATTTGAAGCATTTTTAGTACTTCGATGCGTATACTATACTTAAATAACAGAAATAACGCTTTACATACTACGAAACTTGTTAATTATGATGTATAAATATGGTTTAAGGCTGAGAAATATTGCAGTCACAAAGTAGTCGCAATGTTTCGACTTTGTTTCGACTCTGTGTTGACACATGACACGCGCTGTCAAAAGTAATAACAAAGTTACTGGTATGTTACTGGATTTGCAAAATGGCTCCCTGTGTTGATTTGTTTTCAGATATTCTCAAAGTGTAAAAATGCCGTGGTCAGAGATGGGCATTAATCGATTAACTGTTTATTCGACTAATTAATGGAATAAAAAAAGTTAATTCTCAAATTTTAATCGCGATTAGTTTAGTCGACCTAACATAGATTGAAATTGAATTAATCTGAATATTAATCGAATAAATTATCGATTAAATTTCGATTGAAAGTTGACAGGGGGCCATTTTTGTACGTAAAAATAATAGAAATGTCTTGCATGCAGATGGTAACAAAACACTTTGTCATAAAAGTCGAGATGGGTGTCGATATTTAGGTTTTAGGGAGTGCCGATTTCGAAAATAATGACCATTTTGGAATCCGAAATGGCGGCCATGCACTGTGTCATAAAAGTCGTCATGGATGTCGTTTTATACGTTTTAGGGGGCCCCAATTTTGAAAATGATGACCATTTTGGAATCCAAAATGGCGGGCATGCACTATGCCATAAAAGTCGTCATGGATGTCGTTTTATAGGTTTTAGGGGGCCCCGGTTTCGAAAATGATGACCATTTTGACATCCAAAATGGCGGCCATGCACTATGTCATAAAAGTCGTCATGGGTGTCGTTTTATAGGTTTTGGGGGGCGCAGATTTAGAAAATGATAACCATTTTGGATTCCAAAATGGCGGCCATGCACTATGTCATAAAAGTCGTCATGGGTGTCGTTTTATAGGTTTTAGGGGGCGCAGATTTCGAAAATGATGACCATTTTAGATTCCAAGATGGCGGCCATGCACTATGTCATAAAAGTCGTCATGGATGTCGTTTTATAGGTTTTAGGGGGCCCCGGTTTAGAAAAAGATGACCATTTTGACATCCAAAATGGCGGCCATGCACTATGTCATAAACGTCGTCATGGGTGTCGTTTTATAGGTTTTGGGGGGCGCAGATTTAGAAAATGATGACCATTTTGGATTCCAAAATGGCGGCCATGCACTTTATCATTAAAGTCGTCATGGGTGTCGTTTTATAGGTTTTAGGGGGCGCAGATTTCGAAAATGATGACCATTTTAGATTCCAAGATGGCGGCCATGCACTATGTCAAGTCGTCATGGATGTCGTTTTATAGGTTTTAGGGGGCCCCGGTTTAGAAAATGATGACCATTTTGACATCCAAAATGGCGGCCATGCACTATGTCATAAACTACTTATTTCTATACCAAATTTCAACGAAATCGGTTCAGCGGTTAAGCGTCAAGAGGAGTTTCAAAAAAAACCGGCCAAGTGCGAGTCGGACTCGCGTATTAAGGGTTCCGTACATTAAGTGCGACTCGCGCTTGACTGCACATTTCTAATAGGTTTTCCTGTCATCTATAGGTAAAGAACTATTTTGTGTATTCAGACGGACATACATACAGACGCACGAGTGATCCTATAAGGGTTCCGTTTTTTCCTTTTGAGGTACGGAACCCTAAAAATATTTTTTTTTATTTTGTGGAATGGTGTCAATGTGATACCTTAAATGGATTCAGCACCCCAGATTTATACGAAAACGATACCAAACACGGCCTAGCACCTTCACTGATATAGATATATCAAGATAAAATTGAGAGCCCTAAATAAACTTTCAAGAGCGGATATCTCAAAAACTATTCAACATATCGAAAAAATTGACTGAATAAACTTGTAACAAATTAAATTAACTTTCATTTTGTATAAGTGGCCATGTCGGTGAGATGCATAGTTTCCGAGATATAATCGAAAAACCGGAAAATGGGACCTTCAAAGCCCCCTCTCTCCCCCCCGCTCAAGGGCTACGGCCGGGGACTTTTGATATGTTCACCTCCTAACTTGTCAAACCGAGTTACGGAGTCAAAAATTGTGTTCCGAGCATTTCCCTCTACAACTTTTGGAGCATTCGTTGCCTGACCTAAGTAGCTTATTGCATTTCTTTAAAAACTATTCTGTAAAAGGTTGACGGGTGTTGGGTGTTTATATGGTTTCGGTCGATTATTATCATTTGCATTGCCCATGATGACTTACTAGAATTACGAGCACACGAGACACTAATGGTAGTTTGACAAACCTTGGTTTTCAAGAGGTATTTTATATTGACATTTGCTGTCACAAATTTGCTGTCAGATTTAGTCGCAAACCGCACGCAAAGTGCACACAAATGTGTCGACACCTTGTTACGGAAAAGTGTAGACACGGCGACGACACTTTGTTTCGAAACAATTCTAGACACATTGTGTGGACTCTGTTACGACACATCTGACATTTAGTTACCACTTTGTGATTCTGCGACTGGAATGGTTATATGGGTCGGGTGACAAGCTAAACTCCCTAATTACCACCACAAGTTCATAGCCTTAGTGAACCATATTAGTACTAAAAGAAGGTCGTATTTTGTTTAAATTTTTTTTAGTAATTAGTGACTTTTGCTTGTCACCTGACGATATGAGGGTAGATATTGTTTGCTTACTATTATTTAAATACCTAAAGATACAGACTATAGTCCTAAGCTAAGGGTCCCTATCATTTGATTCCAGCTTAATGCTGGCTCATGAAAGCATAAAATCGGCAAATGTAGAACTTAAAAAAGAGTGGCAGTTGGCCAAGGAAAGGACTCGAGAAACGGCGGAGCGCATACAGATTGGAGAAAAAAAATACGACGAGCTTTGGGAACAATGCAAAAGCAGATACGAAAGTATTTGCTTTGTACAAAAGTGGCTGCAAGCTACTAAAAAGAAGGAAGCTTTACAGGAAAACATTAATGTCCTTGAAAAAGAAACCAAAGGTCTTCTTGATGAAATTAAAAATAAAGAAAACATGATATCGGAATTAACCAAGAAGCGAATAATAGAATTAGCAGAATATTTTGTACACGAAAAACCGAAAGTTGAACAGGATATCTTGGCTCTATCAAAGGAAATTAAAGAACTGAATGCTCAAATAGACGTGCTGATGAAGAACCAAGAAAGTCAAAATATTCAAAACAAAGAGAAAGCGGAGAGTGCGGAGGCCAATCTTCGAACACAATCTCAGAAATTGAACGAAATGAAAATTGATGACGGCTGGCTAAATTTGAACAAGAATACAGCCAGCAATGTGACCTTGGTATGTTGTTTAAGACCAGACAAATAAATAATTTTATTATGACTGACAATCCCAATACAAAGTTGCGTTCCCGTTTCCCGTGTCACTACAAGTGACACTAGATGGCGTGAGAATATAAGAGCTCAGCAGCTTTAATATGTGAAATGGAATGGGTTCTGAGATACGCAACTAGGTATTGAGATTATCATCGTCAGTAAATAATGTACCTACTCAATAAAAACACACCAAAGTCTAAACAAGTTGCTAGGTAAAGTTAGACCAAGATAAGTCTGCAACGATTTTGACAGCACACGTAGTGCAAACCTGTGTTATTTATACGTCATAAATTTTTAGAAGTTTGACGTTTAAAATAACACTTGCGCTGCGTGGTTATCTTATCTTGGTTAAACTCTTATGCAGATTTTTTTATTGATTGACATTTGCATGCATTTCAGATGCCGAAGCTGCAGCTTATGAATATCGACTTGGACGTCATGAGTGTGAAATTGGACCAGGTCACCTAGAATAGTTTAATTATTCCGTATCTTATATCTATACTATTTTGTTTCCCAAATTAACTTACAAAAATTTACGTTAATTCTAAAATCACTAATACCTAAACAATTTTCAGATTAAAAAGAGCGACTTAATTACACCAAGTCCCGTAAAAGAAGTTACAACAGGACATCAAACCTTAGACATTGGATCGAAAACTCCTGAAAAAGCATCACGTTTATCTTTATATTTTCAAAATTCGGAAACCGCCGATTCGACTGATGGAAGTAACCGTCACAATTACTCAAAACGCAAACTGATAAACATACTGGAAGATATCAGGCTTGACAAAAGTGATACTTATAATATTGTGTCAAAGGTTAACGTAAATCATTTGCAAGGCGTTTCGGAAATAACCGCTCATCCGAATAAGAATAAAGATATACCCACTGAACCTCCGAAACAAAAGGTTTGCAAAGTCTCATGAACAGTTAACGTTTTGAACATAATTTTTTGGTATCTAAACATTTGTTACTTTTTAGATTCAAACTCAACCCCAAGAAGCCGAAATAGAAGAACTGGATTTAACTTCTTCAAACGTGGAACACATTATACTGCCACCAACCGGGTTTTTAGACCAACTTAGGGTAGCTATTAATTATTTATATAACATTTAATTCAATTGACCTTCATTATATCTTTTTTTAATACCCCATCGGTGGCAAACAAGCAACGGCCCGCCTGATGGTAAGCAGTCACCGTAGCCTATGGACGCCTGCAACTCCAGAGATATCTACATAATTAAAGTCAATATTATAAGACGAAGTCGCGGGCAGAGGCTAATAGTAACTTAAAAATACATTAGAGGCACGCTAGCACGAACGTTGATACGAACTTAGTCATTTAAAAAAAGGAAATAAAGATGACACAAACTTCCGCAAACACCCTATAGTAATTAGTAACCATCTACTGTAAGTACTTATCCTTTATGTATTTTAGAGTTCTCAGGAGAAGAAGAAAACAGTAACATTTGATTTACCATCCGCCGAGCAAAAAATATCGTTGGATTCGAAGAAGTGTAGCCAAAGTCAAAGAGATGAAACAGATATTGAAAACGAGGCAAATGCAACAATAAATGACAGTCCGATGAACGAAAGCGCGGGCAGCGAAGAGAGCTTCACCAAAATGAAAGACATGATTTTGAAGAAACACAACTTGGATTTGTCCCCACCGTTTGTTTACGGCAAGAATACAATCACGCCTCAGGTAACCCCCTTCTCGCCTTAGCCATTTCATGGCCGTACCCTAAACCATCCTAAGATCTGCTTGATACACCTCCCGTGGTGCTCATACTGGGTTTTACGGCTGCAACTACCATTTAAACTGCACACCCAGAGGGAAAACTAAACCGAGTTAGTTGTTCCAAATGTACCTACTTATCGTCCGTTAATTTTAAATCGAATGCCCTTTAAAGTTATCCACCACCTACAGGGGTGTATGGGAAGTCTGATAGTTCTCCACGTGAGAGCTCATAGTCCTAAACGGTCAGCTTAAAACATTTCAACATAGGCACTGTGTTTAACTTCCTGGTCCGCTAAATTTAATGTAACCGGCACTTCATATTTAATTATATTTTATAGAAACACGAGGAGGTTGTGAAATCCAGTTATTTCAAACTGAGTTGTGAAGAAATTCCTTCTATTTCTGGAATACAGTCGGGCACAGTGGAACCTACCAACGATGTAGATGCAATGGACGGCGCTGAACCGGAAGCGGCCGACGGCCGACGCGTAGAAATGGAAGTTGGTGAAAATGTCCTCTCTAGTGTGAAGGTACATTGTTTGTTTTTCTAACCCTGAAATTCACTTCGTGGCTAGTTATCGGATTGCACTATTTGTACCTCTTTCTGAAATATTATGACTATTTATGACAAATTCATAATTAATAGGCATTATTATGATAATGAAATTGCAGGCAAAAAGGGGGCATATCGCAAGGCCTATAACTGGACTTCTATTTAATCACGGCACAGGCCTCCCTGACTCTCTGGATATTTCGATCAGCACAACCGGCTTCGAAGATGGCGATGCAGACTACCCTCAATGTAATGTTCCTCTATTTAATAAAGTTTATACAGTCATTACATACCTACCGACGATTATGATTATGACTAATGACATTGAATAAATAATAGTACTAGGTACAGAAGACTCACTCTCTAACAAAACGCGTCTGTTACGATCAGGACAGATATGGCCGCTAGGTGGCGACAGCACCACTACACGCGCGGCTTATGGCTAGCCACCAAAATTGGTGTGGAACGGATGTACTTTTAGCTACCTGTAGCAAAGCGACGAAATCGCGGAGTGAGCCACGCCTGCTAATGAGTAGGTACCAGAGACGAGTAAAAAACAAAGACATCAAAAATGACATACATGACTCCAAAAATACGAATATAAGATTGAAATAATGTACAGTTAATGTAATGTCAGTTTCGCTATGTTATGGACCTTTTCACGCACTATTTGACACATTCACTGCCAACGACCCGCTAGGCGGGTTCTCTCTCGGACGCTTTTCGCTACATATAGTACATATGGTTTTTCCCGTGTTAACGGCTACGTAGCGCGTAGCTTGCGCTAAATGCGCTGGCACTGAATGTGTTATTAATCAGCGAATGTATGCAATTTGCGTGAAGACTTAAGAATTTTAGTCTTTAATGTTTACTTGCTTGTGTTAGTACCTAGATTATTACCAGAACGACAACTTAATTACTTTGATTATGTGAAACCAATAGGACAGTACCCAAAAGCCGCCAAGAGGACAAAACACATTAAACATTGTTTCAGATTCAAGTCTTCTTCTGTCTCCTAAGGCTGACTTGCCAATGCCTTCAACCAATGACAAAGCTGATGTTGTTAGCCAGGATGTACCAAACTTCCTCTCAGGTAAGTTTCTTTTATACTGCTGAAAAATTCATTTTTATCTTCGTACCTATAAATGATTGCCATTGGATTCCATTGTTAATTAAAAAACTAAATTGACCAAACAATTTTAATGTTTTGTTTTAATTATGTAGGCATCATTTTTCTTTTTAATAATATATACTTATTTATATTTAAAAATATATCATAAATATGTATCAGGCAACAAATAAACTATTTGATATTGTAATAATATTTGTTTACATTATAGGATTGCGGAAAACAGGACTATCCTTTTTTGGAAATTTGGCAGGAGCAAGTGCTAACACAGAAGACACCAGTGCACCAACTGGCAACAATTTTAATTTTGCATTTGGAGGTGATGATAAGAAAAAGAAACGTGGACTATTTAATATGTTTAATTAAATGACATCTAACAGATCAGGCAACTGCTATGTTATTAAGTTTTCAAATCTCTTATCTAATTTTATTACTTTGTTCCTTAACAAAATTACAATAAAAACATGTAAAATTCGTTTAAATGTAGGCTGAATCTATAGTCATTACATTATACTATTATATTCATGCCATTGGTCAAAATGTTAACATTACATGATTATTACCATGCTACAAAATAAAAAATTACTTATTGACATAAAACTTACTGTTTATTTTAAAGAAAAGTTATAAATATTTTTTATTAAAGTAACTATTACTGATGGAGTTGACATGCTCTTACAGCTATTAATTGTAACAAAATAAACAAAGGAGCGAACACTTCACTATACTCTATGGCAGAATCACCTTGCAACTTCCTACACAAGAGAAATTTAAATACAAATGTTAGTCCCAGAAATATTGCACTCCAAGATGCTCTGTACAATGAAGCCTTATATGAACTTTCTAAATTCATTCTTATACACACTATGCAACAAAAGTATGCATTCATTGCATCACTAACAAACAGCGGGGCAAATATGGTCCACCAAGCACTGTTCACTATACCATCAATCTTTAAGGCTAGCAGCACTGAGAATATTGTGATTGTTATCAAGTTTATCCATATCTCGAACACAGTCAGTCCTATCCACTGCACAATCTCATTGAGTGTGAAAAACATGCTGATTACTGGTTGGCTCCAAGCATTGCAGTTCTGAACACACGGATGTGAATGGAAGAGGAATGCCTCACTTGAGCACCAAAATCCAAGTCATCAGTTAGTGGCTCCAAGTCATCTGCACAAAATATTGTTACAGTATTCATTGCCTAAGACATGTCATTATTAAAAAGGGCGAGCTCATCGCCAACAAACTGCCCCGCAGTTCGCGATTCTTTGTATTGTGGTAAACATATTTTATATTTCCATTTTATTATCAAAAATAGAAACGAAAACAAAAAAAATTGTTCTGTAATAGCAGTGGCTACATTGCAAAATGTGGCGCTCTTGTGTTGGAGGCCAAGACGCATTTTGGATTTGTCGCACCAGCTAAGTAAGTACATTACAAAATAAATTCTAGTAAAAATAAGAGGTAAGCTGACCAGCTTAACAGTGACCACTGCTCCCTATTTTTAACATGATTTTACTATTGAGTGTATAATAATAGATAAAATCATTAAACCATATGTGAATACTCACCAACCACATCCACAGTACCAGTGTTAACTTCAATTTGACATGTGCCTGAGAATAATATCTCCAACTGCAGGGCTAAGTTGCAGCAACGTTGAATAGCGGCTCCTAAGCCATGCAATATTATTTCCTTTTCGCCTTTCGTAAGAAGATCGTAACACTTGTCAAGTTGAGCCTGAAAAGTACACGTTTTCATTATTTATAAATAGAGTTATTGTCATATATTGATACAGACCAAACGTAATAAATTATCAATTTTAAAACCTAGAATTACCTTAAAATTAGTCTTTTTAGTTATGAACACAATATTGTCACCATCAATTGGGCGCACAGGCAATCTCTTCTTGATAGCATAGTTCTTATTTGAATTACGCTTAAACTTTTTCTTTGTTTCTTCCTTATTCACTACGTTTCCATCTGCCATTATATAGTAAATTCAGTCATTTTATTCTAACCTAATTTTGATGACAGCGTTTTACACAAAAATAAAACGCTAATTAAATAACTTACCATATTCGAAACCTAAGAATAATATTGAGAATGGCAACATTGTGTTGTCGGTCGTATTGTCCTTTTCTAGCATATACGTCCCTCTCTCTCTCTCACATTCCCACCACAGAGCAGTTGGTTTTGACAGGTGTTTGACAGTTACCGCCAAACCAAATTTCCAAGTCATTGTCTCAAAATTATACATATTTACACCAGGCAGGATTAAAACTTTAGGTTTCGAATATGGTAAGTTATTTAATTAGAGTTTTATTTTTGTGTAAAACGCTGTCATTAAACAACTGGGGCCCTACCGTGAAAATCGAACGATAGAGCGCCATCCGCACGTAAATTAGTTCGAACGAACCAACTGAAGCCTACCGGGAAACTCTTTCGTTTTGGCTTACGTCTTTCGAATCCATAGAATTGACCGACGTGAATGGAATGAACGAACCTAACGTTAAGTGTGCATCACACTTCACATCCTACGCTGGGACATAAAACCGGTAAATTAATAATTTACTTAAAACTGAGTTAGATATACTTAAATAATTAGTTTTACGTACTTATAACGTACAATGATACTAAAAACCTTCGTAGAATAAGTTTTAATACCAATTTAACATTTTTTGCTGTTTGTCGAATATAATTTTAATAGATTAAGCAGTAGTGTCAAGACTGTCAATGTCAAATTCATTGTTTACTGTCTCATGGCTGTCTTGATGTCGCCGATGTTTGTCTGTTGTACCACATATTTTAATATTATAAAATTTGTATTTACATTGAAAAGGTAAGAAAATCTTTATCTTGTCTTTAAAAAAAACTTTCTAAGCAGAAGAAATTACCGTTATAATTGAAGTACTTGACGACTTTTTGAAACTATGTATCACAATGTACCTACTTTTGATTATTTTAGTTGCTTTTAAACATATAAATTACTTCCTAGTACCCGATAACTTTCGAAACTACATAGTTTCGTTGCATACTTTTGGTTACTCTCGCTCGACTTATGAAACAAATAAGAATAAGATACTTGTTAAACAGTGAACAGTTGTAGTTTTTACATAAAATAATTATTTTAGCAGTTTAAAGGATAATTTTCAATCTACCTATTATTAATATTTTCTCAAAAGTAATTTATTTTATTACTTTGTAAGTTCTTAAGGTCAAATAGTCTATTGATTGTCCGAAGCTCCTGTAGTGGTTATTTTAGAAAAATATGCTCTAATTCATGTGTTTTTTTAGTTCCAGACTAGTGGGAATCACAATGGACCTACAGTGAGCACCCTGGCAAGGAATATGTTCAAGCTTATAGCTTCCAGCTATTGCTGGAAAATGGAAATTTCTATAATGATATGGAGGCCAACAAAGGTAGGCATTTTTACTGATTTCGATCACAGTAACGTTTCGTACTCATGAAACTATCCTGATTGTGTATGAGATAATCTACGATTTTCTTTCACTTTCATACTTTCTTTGAAATAAAAGTGTCTGCCCAACGCCAACTAGGTACATGGGTACCTACTTACCTAGATGCCAAGTAGGCTGGCTACATACTTATATATCCTATACGTCATGCTTTAAAGGTCTACAAATGTCTAAATTATAATAAATAAGAATAATTAGATTTGACATATAAACTTAATTTCAATTTCACACCGTTCACTGGAGTATGGTTTAATACAATAATTTGTATATATCTAAACATAATTCTTGTTTTTATTAACATTTCCACAGACTCCAGAGCATGTCTGGCAGCGCCTCATAGGGCTATCCTGCCCTCGACTCCCAGTCTACCAGCCGCGCCGGTCCGTCGCCTAATCACAACTCCAACCCGGTCAACCGCAACAGGAGCCACAACAATGTGAGGTGGTGCTGGAGATGAAGGTGATCGAAGCCAACTTATACACCCGCGAACTGATGCGGTGGAAAAAACTTTGGTCTTTTTTTAACATTAATTTTATAACTTTATTTGCTTAGACTGATTTGAAATATTCTTTATTGAAAGTGTATAATGTATATAGAGATTTGTCCGATTTTTGTTAAAATAAAAATAATAAAATTATACGCAAAGTATATTTTATTGAATTTAGCTATTTTTATCAGTACACGGAAGCGTCGCGACTATATCTCGCAGATCGTCGGGCAGTGGTCGAACACGTAGTTGGGAGATTTTCAATAAAAAGTTTGTCTTCACATTAACAATGTTTTATTTATTAATTTGTGTAAAAAATTTAACAATTTTACCAGGCTAAGGGTTAAGGGTTATATTTCCCACGTATGGCACTTCAAACATCTGTTCTATTTTTGATGAGTAAAACATTCAATTGTCATTTTCGAAATGTCAGCCTGGTAAAGGGTTAAAATTGTATAATTATATTTTAAATATTAATATAATAAAATTCGGGACTAACACATTCAGCACATGCACAAACAGGCGGCAAATGGGCAGAAGCTTCCTCCTCCTCCCTTATTGTCTACATTCGAAAAGAGTTAGTCAGACCAGGATATTAAGCGATTTTTATAGCACAGACGCGCAAATATTATTTAAATACATAATTTCATAGAAATTTGGAATTTAAAATACACTTGCACGTTTGTGCTATAAAAATCGCTGCATACTTATCTTGGTCTCACTCTAATGTCATTTACATATTATTGACTAATCATTGACTATGTTTATTTGCACATACAAGAGTAAGAAATAAAATAGCCTACCTAACCTTATAAAATTATTTATCATAGGTACATTTATAACCGTTTCGGTGCGGTTGGCACGACAGGCGTGTCATCAATGATTTCAACGTGTGGCGCATGACACGACAGGCGTGCGATCATATTGTATGGCGTAAGGCACGCCTGCCGTGTCATGAAATAATTGTTCGCCGCCACAGCCAAAAGTTTTCGAAGTTTACACAACTCAGATATAATATAACATTTAGATTTTTACATTACAAGTCTTATATATTTCGTTCGTGTGTTCCTTTACGAGTAACATGTTTGCTTATCGTTATATACTATACTACTACACTGATTGTTTTGTAACAAAATTCTGCCATGTAATTTTGAAAAATAAACACACGTATTATACATCTTTAAATTTTAAAGTATTCTATCTATCTATCTTTGTATATCTACATCATTTATATCGATGGTCAAATATTCAGAACTATGCTACGGGTAGGCGGTGAGAATAAATAAAACTGTAGTTTTTAAAATAACGAACTAAATTTATTCTCCCTTAACTTCCGCCGCAAGCACACGATTACGTCGTAGGGTAGGGTACGTTCTAGGCCGGTACTGATTTTGCTCCGAGGACAGTTCCACCACGCAAGTACTCCCCTGAAGCTGCCGGAGCCACTGCGGGTTGGGAGACGGACGAGCTGAGGGACGTCAGCTGGGGCCGCTCAGGAACTGCCGGGCTGTCTTCACGGCTACGGTTCTAGCCGTAACTAGGCTCCCTGGAATTTATTTCCATTGTGTGAGGAAAAGCTCTTAATAAGTCTCCGCTGACTGTACCCGGCACGGCAAGAAGCAAAGCAAGAAGCAGTACTGCGTGATGATGATGGTGAAAGTTTGGTGAAGTGCGGAATGGTACAGTCAGACGGAGTTTACACTTTACACTGATGCTAAGTTTAAATGAACAAGCTTTAAAACAAAACTGAGTATAGAATGTAACGGTCAAATTTTGAATTATAAATTACTGGAAAATAAACTAACTCATAGACTTTAAAGAAACACAATTTAGCAATTAAAACGAGATGTAATAAGAGTGGAATGAATGCAAGAGTACTTGAATTAAGTGGCAAGCAAAATCACACAAAGAAGTAGCATAGCGAAATAGCCGTTAGCAATAACATTTAAATCTACCTGCTTAGAATAAGCGTAAGAAATGTTCAACACTTACCCAAAGGGGATTTTAAACACTAAAAAAATAATTCCATTTGCACTAAATGAGTGCAGGAACGGAATGAATAAATACAATCGAACAAATTAATTCTCGCCGGGCACGACAGACGTCGCTGCGCGAGGGCAAGCGAGCGTGCGCCGGCGACGAAAGCTAGATCTGTCCTGACACTCCTGACTCTGATCGACTCGCGCGCGGGCCCGCGCGGAGAGAGGGTCCGCGGGACGGGGACGCCGCTAGCCGGTTTACTTCGAACAAAAGAGTGTTGCACGAAGTACAGTGAGTCGCAATAAGAAGGAACAGTTTTGTAAACATAATATTAAAGTGTTATAAGTTATTTATCAATCTAATTTAATTTTATAAATGTAACCTAGGTTACGTAACGTATCTACGTTACAACTATACTAGACAAAGTTATGCAATCATAGTTAATAACACAATTGGCACAATCTGTGTCTGGTTAAGACACATATTTTAAATCCCCCAGAAACAAATGTAATTTATTGTACCTGCTAGGTATATTACTCCGTAGTCAACTTGGCCAATACAACTCTTAGTGCTGCTAATCGTGTATTAGTTTAACTAGCAGGTACAATAAATTACACAATTTATTCCTGTAAAGGAGGCGATTCAAATATATGTGCCTTATTATCCTTATGCCTTACATTAGCTTTCTAAGGTGAATTTAATAATTACCACAGCATGGCCTCATAGGAAATAAGACTAGTTTGCTAGCCTCTGCTTACATAGGGGCTGTCCATAAATTACGTCATCGATTTTTGACGATCTTGGACCCCCCCCCCCCCCTATAATCATCCAAAAATCATGCATCAAATGACCCCATTTCCTCCTACTTCATGCTACCGTCATCCGATGTCCAGACCCCCCCCCCCCTAATTTGAAATGACGTAATTTATGAATAGCCCCATAGTAGATAAGTCTTAGTCTTCTTCTATACTACGTAGGTACGGGGCATTGGGTAATAGTTGCATTATCAGCTGGTAATGTAGCTCCTTGAAAAGCCGGCAGTGTTATTTTCATCGCCGTCGTCGGGAGTACGGTCATCGCGTATAGGCACAGCACGGATCACAGATCAGACAGTAGTGGCCATGGTGGTGGTGTAACTGAAACATCATAAGAACTGGTATTAGAATTATTACTATACTTACTATGTACTAATATTACTGTTTGACATCTTCATTACATTACTAGGAATTTCATTATTATTTAGAACAGCGGTAGGCAACAGGCGGCCCGTGAACCTCTCACTTGCGACCCGCGAGCCCCCTTGGCTATTTTGTATGTAATATTGATAAACGACAATGTTTGATAAAGTAACACATATTAACAAAGTGCGGCCCGCTTCAACTTTTTAACTACTATGTGGCCCTTGGCTGCTAAAATGATGCCGACCGCTGATTTAGAATACTAATTTTATGATTCTTATTTTCTTTAGACGCTAGTTTACAATGACTTCGCCATTTTGAAAGTTTTCGACGTGTAATAGTTACATGTCGTTGAAGTGTCGCCGGGAAACAGACACACACCAACAATGCGCGTGCTATCCCTGGGGAAAGCGTATCTAAGTATAAGCCTACAGTAGGACCTATGCCGATGGTTGTTGGATCTGTCGGCGAATGAAACAGCTTTCTCGTCACCCCCCAATGCAAATCTACACAATGGATGGTTAACTTCATAGCTACAGTCCAAAACGCAGACATATTCGCAGACAAGTGGCCGTCCCTACAACGTAGTATCAGGATTTTTTTTTAACTCTGCCTATGTTACTTAATATCAGTTTTTTTTAAATGTCTAGGTAACTTAGTAATACATAATATGTATGTTAGAGATAGTTCGAAAAGTGTATACATATTTATGAATTTTATGATACTGACTATGTATTATTAACAGTATAAGTGTCTTGGCATCTTGCAGCTGTAAACTTATACTTAGTGTTTGCCTGAATAAATAAAAAATAATAAAGAACTGCAAATCAGTGTCCATAACACTAAGTTACCTTTTAATATCCCAAATGTTAGCTCTATAGTGGAGCGCGCCTTATTTTATATGGCGTTATAGCCTCGGGGATTCTTCTGCGGCGCCGGTTGCAGAAATCATAAGGTGTCCCGTGTTCCCGCAGTGGATGCCCGGAGTCTTCTAAAATTATAATAAGCACATTATATTAATAGTGGGTTAATATCTGCCTAAAAACCATCGCTGGTGTTACGGAACCTTTCCTGAAGGCCGCAATGGAAACATTTATTTGTAACTAACACAAACAAACGAAGAGTCTCTCACCCTAAATGCATATACAATAAGCGGCAATTATTGCCGTTCTGTCAGGGATAATAATATAAAATAAGACACAATTATATTCCTATTATTTCCGTCCTCCACATTTTGCAACTAGAATTAGACCAAGATAAGGCTGCAACGATATTGATAGCATGCACAGTGTAGGTAAGTGTTATTTATGCGTCATAATTTCATAGAAGTTTGACGTTTAAAATAACAGTTGCACTGCGTGTGCTATCAGAATCATTGCAGTCTTCTCTTGGTCTAACTCTAGGGTCATTCGAAATATTTCGTAAATAGTTTCCGTGATGAGCTAAACCTTTTAGCAGCCAAGGGCCACATAAGTACATAGTTGTTAACAATGTTGAAGTGGGCCGCACTTTATTAATATTTGTGAATTTATCAGATATTGTCGTTTGTCAATATTACATACAAAATAGCCAGCAAGGCTCGCGGGCCGGGCTGCAAGCGAAAAATTAGCAGGCCGCATGCAGCCCGCGGGCCGCCTGTTGCCGACCGCTGCGTTAAACCATTAATGAACCCCTGACGTAACATGTGCATCTATGTCTGTCTGTAGTACGTAGCCCCCAACACACACATACACTCACTCACACAGGCTCATTGATCTTACTGTAGGATCGTTTAGTGTATGATTAAGAACACAATATATATTTATATAAATTATTAAGTTATAACATACCTACCTACCTAATGTGCGCTATTTCGCTGGTACCACATGCCCGCTGCTCGAAGTAGTCTTGACTAATGCTAATGCTACATATGAAGGCGTCGTGGGTTGCCCTGCCGTACGACGCGTCCATGTTAATGATGTAGTTGACTTGTTCCCATATCTGAAAACCGAACGTTACATAATGTTAATTTATATTTTACCATAGTACGAATTTAGTTAGCTTAGCTCCCTTTTGCTTGTATTGTACAATTCTAATTTATTCCTATTTTTTCAGTCATCCACATTTTACATCTAGCGTCATTCGACAATTTTGTAAATCATTTTTTCCATGATGCGCTAACTAAACGATTAATTAATTGTGTGTGTGTGTGTGTGTGTGTGTGTGTGTGTGAATTAATAAAAATGAACACACACACACACACACACACACACACATGCTTATTAATATTACTGTGGTATCGTAGTGCGTGATTAGAAACACCAAATATATTTATATAAATTATAACACATACCTACCTAATGTACACTATTTCGCTGGTGCCACACACTGTCATGCCAGCTGCTCGAAGTAATATCGACTAACGCTGTTGCTCCATATAAAGGTGTCGTAGGTTGTCCCACCATACGACTTGTCCACGTAATTGATATGATCCCGTATCTGAAAACCAAACGTCAGTTGTTGTTAATTTCTGTTTCACTTTAGTACGAAGTTACAAAAAAAGGAAGTCAAATTCAAATCATGAATATTTTAGAGTAGGTATACAGTAGTATACACATCTTCTATAAAGTCTGAAAATAAGTAATGTAAGGCTTAGTAAATTAAATAAATTAACAATCCATACTTTCATACTAATATTATAAATGCGCGTAAAAGTGTGTCTGTCTGTTACCTCTTGACGCTTAAACCCCTGAACCGATTTGGACTAAATTTGGTATGGATATAGTTTGGGCCCCGAGAAAGGGTTAGTTTTTTTCAATCATCGTCATCATCCCACGCAGACGATGTCGCGGGCAGAAGCTAGTAATTAATAAATATCTTGGACACGGCGCGTATAGTACCTACGTCGATTCCTCTCACTGCGGCCTTGACCACCGGCAGCTTGGGCCTTGCCCCGCTGCTGGCGGCATTCTAGGTTAGTTTTTTTAATAATATGTTTATATATTTTTTATTGTTTTGTGATTTTTTTATATTCTACTTATATATTCAAATCGTAAAAACCTAAAAGCTAAGACACAAATCGACCTAGTCCAATAGAAAGCTAAATAAAGCTTGTATTGTGAGTACTAAATGAAGATATAATTATACAATAGATAGAATAATATAAAACATTCATAACTCCGGATCATATATCTGTGATAAACACAGAAATAAATACCTTTACCAGGATTCGAGCTCGAAAATTCCTGTTTTATTGACGGGGTCACTACCGACTGGGCTAAGAGCCAGTTTAAAATTAAAATATTTTGGGATTAGAATAAACTGGTTAAGATTATTATTTCACAAAATTATTTTTACACACATGGAAAACATGAAATATACTGATCAATATATCAACCTCCTAACAGGATAAAGAGGCAATCTTTTTTTTATAAGGTACACTAAAGAAACAACTTTCAAAACATTATTACAATAGTAAACAGTAGTATACATAAGAGGTAGGTTTTTTTATAAAATTGCCCTTCAAAACAAGCACAGAAATAGACAAACTGTTTTAGCTGCTTCTATTAGACTAATAATAATAATATATCTGCCGGAAATAAAATTGCGTATCATTTTATTAGGCAGTCGTCCGTTTTATACCATTTATATCCCTTAGCTCAGTACTTATCATCACCATCGCTTGCACGCATTAGCCTAGTTAATTTTAGATACCATCAACTCTCAATAGTCCTTACACCCTGGCGGATGCTGCCTCTGCGTGTGTTCCATGACGCGGGCAAGGGCAGCATCCGCTCGGTTTACCCCTTACATTTCATTAAGTGTCAAAAGGGACTCACGTGTTGCCTACGGCTCCGCGCACGCCTCCCAAAGGTCCGGAACACCATTGTTCCGTGATGGAAAAGATATACAAGAAGCGGTCTTCATATTCCTATGGCCCATGAAGGGTCACATGTGTGCATCGAAAACCCCTGGAATTCAGAATGAAATTATTAGTACTTAATTTATGAAATATGATATAAGATTAATGTGCATTACTTCTAATGTACAATGTATGTATAACTATTTTTTTGAGAAGAGCCCTGCTAAGTATTTACTGAAATACTGGTTAAGTACTACTTAGCATCAATTATGTATATATGTAAACTTCTTTTAGAATTGGCTAGATACGTAATTATTGTATGTAGGTAAGATTACCTACATATAAGGAACACTGTGTATAGATAGAGTGGGGGCTAGAACAACCTTAACTGTAAATGTTTTATGTATTTATTTATTTTAACATTTCAATCAGGTAAGAAGACCCATATATTACAAATACAATTTGACTGGACAATTCTTCTTTTTAAACCCAAGATTTTTTTTAACAATATCTATCAGTATATTTTATAAATTCATATTCATTCATGGTATATTAAGTAGTGTGTGCCAGGTACTCACAGTATTATTTTATCTGATATGAGGTTATTATAAATAATGTAAACAAATTTCACTTACCCGGCTTTAATGATAGCCCATACTGATAAGACCGGGGTAATTTAGCAGTTGGACACCGCTTGCTGAGAAACAGGCATCTATTTGGTCCCGGCCCACTTCATGTTGATAATCTGCCTGCCATAAAAGTTTAAATGGAAAAATAACGTAGAAGTACACTACTTTGCGAACAACTCAGTTTGAATCTCGGCATTATTTATTTATGTGATTAGCACAGATATCTGTTCCTGAGTCATTTGGTGTGTGTTTTCCATGTGTGTATTTATTATATATCATAACATAAGCCTTCTTGAGCTTATTGTGGGGCTTTGTCAATTTGGGTAAGATTGTCCCATAACATTTATATACATATATTATTAAATTAATATCTTCTGTATAATACAAAAATACATTCTATCAAATGGTATATTATTTTAATTAGATACTGACAGACACTACATAGCTTCCCATGAAGGTAGAACTTTGAATACTTGAAACATACATCTTGCAATGCTCTAGACCTTTTATTGTGAATGTTCAATGTTTTGACTATTTGATTAATGACTTACGAAATAATCTAAAACGTATACCTTATTGAACAGGGTCCTACAGCTATTTCGTCGTGGATGTGGAAATATGCAGCGTGGTATTTACAAACTCCGCGTCCAGAACATTCACTTAGCGGAATTTTTATCGCATTAGGCACCTATAGAAGCGGCTTGTTGCCGGATTTCTTCAGCCAGGTTCTCTTGCGACAGAAACATCTTTGTAATGGTTTACAAACAAACAGTACAATTTCACGCAGCACGACACAATCAACTATAATAATAAGATACACGAAGGGCATGATACCCTATTATGACAGAATGAAATTGCCAGGTCATGAAATTGAAAAAACAGGAGCACTGCTTTGAAACTGCGAGTTGATCGAGCATAATCCCCAAATATCTATTTATTCATCCCGCTGCAGTGCTCAAAAACCGAGGACATTCAAAATATTTGCAAAACAATGCGCGGATTCACTGCCACAAAAACGGGATAAAAAGCTGAAAGGTGAGTTATCTGGCAGCACTGTGATAAACGAAAGAACAACGTTAGCTCTTGAGGTAACGTGTGTTTTGACAGTTCTTTACGAATTTCGTGCTGTCAAAAACTCCGAAAATTGCGTTTCGCGGTAGGTCTATGGAACGATATTCGTCCATAATCGTCTTTCGAACGGGCCGCTCGATGACGGCTGTCTTCGCGGTAGCAAACCGTGTTTTATCTGTCAGAATTGCCCGCAATTGACGATTTTCGGTATTCGCGGTAGCCCCACTGTACCGATATTCGAAACCTAAGAATAATATTGAGACGTGTTTGTTATCGCCTGGTGGTGGGAAGACGCCAAGCCAATGTGATTATACATGTACTTATTATGTATATGTAATATTATTATATTACGAGTGTTTAATTAATTATGTAGTACACCCTTTATTTTAACATCTGTGAGGAGAGAGGTATTATAGTTCAGTGAAATTAGCTAAAATTACGGCATAATTAATAGAAGACTTTTTTTAATTGGGATATGTACGTTGACGACCGAAGTAATTTTTCATCAACCCTCCCCTCCCCCCTCTGCGTCACCCCCCCACACCCCCGCAAAGCGTCCAAAACCCAGTTTTTCTGAATTTTTAAGAAAACCGTTCAAGATACAGAAAAACGGTGTAGGAACGAAGTGATCCTTATTAAATTTTCTATTAATCTCTTATACACACTATATTGCTATCACTTATAGTTTTTGCGCAATACGTCACGGAAGATGCTATTTTTAGCATTTTCAGTGTTATTTTTCTTCTAATGACTTTTCTCAAATATCACTTACGATATCATCCACGTTTTTAGGGCTCCGTACCTCAAAAGGAAAAAACGGAACCCTTATAAGATCACTCGTGCGTCTGTCTGTCTGTCCGACCATTCCCCCCCCCCCCCCCCCCCTTTATCTCTAAAAATACTGGGCCTAACATTTTGAAAAAAATACACAAGATAGTACTTTACCTATAGATAATAGGAAAACCTATTAGAAATGTGCAGTCAAGCGTGAGTCGGACTTATGTACGGAACCCTTGGAACGCGAGTTCAACTCGCACTAGACCGGTTTTTTTTAATTAAGTAAATAGTTATTTAAAATGGGTATTATTTAATGAAAGAGTTTGTGTTTGTGGGACGGTAAGCATGATAAAGACATTGAAAGGAGAGTAAATGCTGGAAATCGTGTGAATGGGGCACTTAACGCTTTTATGAGCAGCCAGAAGCTGTCGCAAAAAGCACGGTTGGCTGTTCATAGAGGGGTGTTGGTGCCTACACTTATGTATGGTAGTGAAGAGGCATCAGAGCCAAGTGAATGCAGTGGAAATGAGAGCGCTGAGAAGTGGTGTGGTGTGAGACTGCAAGATAGGATTAGGAACAGTGTGATAAGGGAAAAGTGTGGACTGAATGTAGATGTAGTGACTAAAATTTTCTCTGATCAGATCGGGGAAATCCTGAAGAAAGGCTAGGTCAAGAGCACCCTAAACCGGCGAGCGTGTATGAGGAATGTAATGAAAGTGAAGGAAGCGAAAGAGGTATGTCAGGATCATAGCAAGTGGAAATCCGTGGTCTCTGCCTACTCCTCCGGGAAATAGGCGTGATTGTATGTATGTAATTATATGTTATTTATTATTAAACTACTGCATTTGACGATGCTATGCCATTTTTTAAATACATCGCCTTCAAATATTTTTAATGTCAGCTAATATCGTTATTAACCACTTGTCTGTATATGAAACGGATCCTGACCGAAATTTATAGGTATAGCACAACCGAGGGTGAACCCACGATTTTTGATCACCACACACATCTTCTTCCTCGCGTTAGTTGTCGCTTTTCGGTGAAGGAAAACATCGTGAGGAAACCGGACTAATCCCAGTAAGGCCTAGTTTCCCCTCTGGGTTGGAAGGTCAGATGGCAGTCGCTTTCGTAAAAACTAGTGTCTACGTCAAATCATGGGATTAGTTGCCAGCGGACCCCAGGCTCCCATGAGCCGTGGCAAAATGCCGGGAACAACGCGAAGAAGATGATGAACTTTTCATGTGTGTGGTGGTCAAAAATCGTGGGTTCACCCTCGTTTGTGTTGTACAAAATTCGGTCAGCGGGCGCAGCACGGTTCCAATTTTATCGCCTATCACTATGCGCGTCCCTTTCCCACTTACATACTTGTTAGAGCGTGACAGGCATGGTGAGGCAACATAGAGGTACAATAATAGAGAGGAAACGGGGGAGGGGCCAAATGACCGAACGAGATACACTTATAGAACTTTCAGTAGGAGTAGCAAGAAAGCGGTACTATTGCTTTGTCCTTGTCACAGTCTCACTTTTTGTTTATTCCCCACCATACATTTAGTATTATACCTCTTAAGGCGGCATAGTCGACAAGGTAGAAGCGAGGCAGCAGTCAAAGAGAGTGACCAGGAAATGCGTAGGCTGTCTCGACAAATTAAGGACAGATGGTGGCGTGACAAAGCTTGTCAGATACAGTGGCTTGCTGACACCAACCAGCTTGGAGAGTTCTATTGCGAGGTGCGGAAACTGATTGGTATGTCTTTCAGAGCTAAGGTACCTCTGCGGGCTGTAGATGGCAACAGCTTGCTGACTAGCAAAGAGGACGTACTGCAGCGTTGGGCAGAACATCTCAACGTAGATCGATCTGCTGATCTACTACACATCAGTTTAATGCCCGAACTCCCCGAAGCCATCGAGCTGGATGAGCCCCTGACGCGTGACGAGGTTGTCACAGCCATCAGACAGCAGAAAAATAAGCGGGCAGTTGGCATAGACCTTATACCGGGAGAACTGTTAAAATACGGTGGTGAGGAGTTGCATTCCTTTGTGTGGGAGCTGTTTGTTCGTATGTGGGAGGAAGAGCGAGTCCCGGATAGCTTTAAAGTGTCTCGCATACAGGCTCTCTATAAAAACAAAGGTGACCGTTCGGATTGCGACTCTTACCGCGGTATTTCGCTTTTGACAGCATCTGGAAAGGTCTTTGCCAGAACACTGCTAAATCGCCTAACGGATTTGTCAGAAAAAATCCTGCCTGAAACCCAATTTGGCTTCCGACCTGACCGAGGCACCTGCGAAGCTATCTTCAGCGTCCGTCAACTACAAGAAAAAAGCAGAGAACAAGGCCGTCAGTTGTACCTCTGTTTTGTTGACCTGGAGAAAGCGTTTGATAGTGTGCCTCGCGAAGCCCTTTGGTTGGTACTCAAGAAGCTGGGATGCACGGAGAAGTTTGTGAGACTTGTGAGACTCCTGCATGACGACATGCAGTGCTGCGTAGCCGTAGACGGTGAGCAGTCAGATTTCTTCCCCGTTACCTGTGGGGTGAAACAAGGGTGTGTCCTAGCCCCTACACTGTTCGCTTTATACTTTGCAGTTGTAGTCAAGGAAGTCTTACAAACAGTATCCGAAGGTGTCCGCATACGCTTCCGTACCGATGGCAGTGTTTTTAACTTGGCCAGATTTAGGGCGAGAACGAAGGTTTCACATGCATTGATCACAGATATCATGTATGCTGACGACCTGTGCTTTCTTGCAGAATCCCCAGATGGCCTGCAACAGTTGATGTCTGTTTTTCACCAAGCCTGCTGCAAGTTCGGCCTCAAAATTAGTGTTAAAAAGACGGAGGTGTTGTCTTTGGACTCACATGGTCACGAGACACTAGCCGTACAGCTTGGTGAGGACGTGCTGAAGCAGATCAACAAATTCCGGTATCTGGGAAGCACTATAACGTCGAAGTGTGACCTTGACGCTGAGATCAACAGCAGGATTGGCGCTGCAGCTGCAGCGTTTGGAAAACTGTGTTCCAAGGTCTTCTGCTCGCACGACCTAAAACTGGCCACCAAAATTTCGGTCTACATGGCGATCGTGCTGCCAAACCTTTTATATTCTTCCGAGACGTGGTGCGTGTACCGTCATCACATTCGTACCTTAGACCAGTTCCACCTCAAATGCCTACGTAAGATTATGAACATCAAGTGGTCTGACCGAGTGCGAAATACCGAAGTTCTGCGACGCGCCAAGGTCGGTGGACTAGAGGCTTACCTAATGCGTCGACAGCTTCGGTGGTGCGGTCACGTATCGCGTATGGCGGAGGAGAGAGTGGCGAAGCGCATCTTTTTTTCTGAACTAGAGGAGGGTAAGCGGAAACTTGGCGGGCAACTCCTCCGATACAAAGATGTTCAGAAACGGCACATGAAAAGATGCAACATCGAGCCCTCTCAGTGGGAAGGTTTGGCAGCACAGCGTCCTGAGTGGCGCAGGCTGGTGCATGACAAAGTGCGCGATTTCGAGGAGCAACGTAAAGTTGACCTCGACGTTAAACGCGATGAGCTGAAAGCACGCCAGCCTGCTTCCATTCACTACCACTATGTGGCTGGTGTTCTCACGTGCCCTCAATGTGCGCGGGGGTTCACCTCAAAGATCGGCTACGTCAGCCATATTCGGGCGCACGAGCGCCGAGCTAACTAGGAGTCGAAGTGGTCGCCTTGGTCGAAACCGGCCGGAAGGATCACATTTAGTATGGGTTATGGTGGGCAACAAATAACCTACCTACCTTCTATGTGAGGCAAGCTATAAAAACGCGACCGTGCGGTCTGTTTCACAGTCAAGTGGTTAATAGTAACGATGTTCGGTGAGCTTAAAAATGTTTGAAGACGATGTATTTTCAAAATGGCATAGCATCGTCAAATGAAGGAGTTTAATAATAAATAATACACCATTTTAAAGAACATATTAACTATTTATTTAAATTAAACAAAATTTGGCGATATCGTAAGTATATTTTGAGAAAAGTTATCTTACAAAAGAAAAAAAACGTAAATTCTAAAAAAGTTGCATATATGGTGACAGATTTCACAAAAACTATAAGTGATAGCACTATAGTGTTTATAAGAGATAAATAGCAAATTTGCTAAGGATCACTTCGTTCCTACACACTTTTTCTATATCTTGAACGGTTTTCTTAAAAATTTAGAAAAACCGCGTTTCGGGCCCTTTGCGGGCGTGTGGGGGGGTGACGCAGAGGGGGGAGGGTTGGGGAGGGTTGATGAAAAATAATTTCGGTCCATAACGTACATATCCCAATTGAAAAAAGTCTTCTATTAATTATGCCAAGTTTTCCATATATTTTTTTCCAGAAGCAACGTACTATTATGTAAAGCATACAATTTGATATACCATTATATTATGTTACTAACTTTATGAAGTTTGTTTCACTGCGGTGCAGGAGACTTCTTCATGTATATGGAAATACAGTTTAATACGTAAATTAAAAGCTTGTTTAATTCATAACAATACTTTACTATATCGAGTCAACTGACAAAAGACATGTAAACACCATTGCTAAGCAACTACCAATAAATCATCAAACCAAACAAGTAGGTATGTAAAGATTCTAAAGGAGGTCAACATATCATCTTCACATCCACAATACTTTTTTTGTCTTTTAGAATTGAGGCAAGTCTTGAAGTCCTATTCTTTTGCTTAACGTTGTCTTGGTCCAAACAATGGCTTGGTAAACATGTCCGCTAATTGAAGTTCAGATGAGACTTGCTTTAGAACGAAGTCGCCATTCTGTAGGCACTCTCTAATAAAGAAGTGTTTAATTCTTATATGTTTTGTCCTCTTGTGGAACTCATAAGGCGGATTCTCGGAAAGCTTGATAGTTGATTCATTGTCAACATAAATGGTTGGTTTTTCAATAAATCCGGTCAACTCCTCTAGGAGTTCTTTAAGCCATAACGCTTCTCTCGCAGTTTCCGTTAATGCTACCAGTTCTGATTCTGTTGACGAGATAGCGACGGTCGGCTGCTTCTGGCTTTTCCACATTACTGGACCGTTGAATAGGAAAACCATCCCTGATGTTGAGTGGCCCGTAGACGAGTCGCCACCGAAATCAGCATCGCTGAAGCATATCAACTTCTTGTCCCGGCTGGTTGAAAAAACCAATCCTTTATTTACTGTACCTTTGAGGTACCTAAGAATCCGTTTTACTCTCATTACGTCGAGACTAGTAGGTTTTTCCAAGTTTCTCGAGGCAACACTAACTGCATAGCTTATATCTGGCCTTGTAGCGACCATTAGATACGCTAGAGCTCCCACAGCTTGACGGTAAGGAAAAACTATATTGTTATCTTCTTCTTCGTCTTTATTCATTTTTACTGCCGGGGTTGGCATTGCTTTGCAGTTATCCATTCCGAATTTATGGAGTATTTTTTTCGTGTATTTACTCTGGTTTAGCGTGATATTACCTTCTTTGGTTTTGTTAATCTCCAGCCCCAGAAAGTAAGACGCCGGTTTAGTAGTTATTTTAAATCTATTTCTTAACTCTTCAATAAATTTTCTTCCAGATGTTTCATTGGCTGAAGCCACTAAACCGTCATCTACGTAAAGTGCAATCAAAACTTTATCACGCATGTACAGGCAGGGATCTTTCTTGCTCTGGGTAAAACCTGAGTTTATGAGGTATTCCGATATGCAAGCGTTCCAGCATAGTGGAGCCTGTTTTAGTCCGTACAAGCTTCTTTTAAGTTTGCAGACTTTATTTGTACCATCAGTGAATCCTTCTGGTTGCTTCATAAATATGTCTTCTTTGACATCACCATTCAGGAATGCAGTTGATACATCAAACTGTTGAAGAACCAGGTTTTCTTGAGCTGCCATCCCTAAAACAGCTCTTATGGTACTGAGGCGAGCGACTGGACTAAAGGTCTTTTGGTAATCTATGCCTGGTTTCTGCAAAAAACCTTTTACTACCAGCCTAGCCTTGTAACGTTCAATAGTGCCGTCTGGATTGTTTTTAATTTTGTAGACCCATTTGCACGAAAGTGGTTTGCGATTTTTGGGCGGATCGACGAGTTCCCAAGTTCGCATTTCATCCAGCGATTGCATTTCACTTTGCATGGCCTCTAACCATTTCGCTTTATCTTTGCTGATCATAGCATCTTTAAATGTTTGAGGTTCTGTTTCGTTATCGATATTCATAGCTGCCAAAACATAATCCTCTAATACTCTTGGTGTTTCTATGCGCGATCTATCACGAAGATTGTATGTCCTTCGTGCTTCTACTTCCTCTGGTGCATGGACTGATGCATCGACATCCACAACAAGTTCTGGTTCTGCCTCATGATAGTCATGATTTACTACAATATCATCTGCCTCGTTGTCAAATCCATTTACATTTGCTCCGTTCTCTTCGATCTCAACGGTATCGTAAAATGGTTCATTTTCATTCAGGTCATCAGGATTTTCTATAGTATCACTATGGACATCATTTTCGAAGTCATAGAATAACTCGTGTTTGTTTTGTCCATGTAAAGGTGAGAGGTTAGGAGGATCTTGTCCATTTTCGTAGAACATTTTGTTCAGAATACGAACATCTTTGGATATCATTGTTCTCTTCTTTGACGGAACATAGATTCTGAACGCTTTAGAAACTTCAGAATAGCCTGCGAACATTCCAGGTAATGCCTTAGAAGAAAAT
This sequence comes from Cydia splendana, assembly GCF_910591565.1. Lineage (NCBI taxonomy): Eukaryota > Metazoa > Arthropoda > Insecta > Lepidoptera > Tortricidae > Cydia > Cydia splendana. The sequence continues at coordinate 15,026,854 of NC_085972.1, read as the reverse complement.
TTGCTGTCACGTTTCCCTTTCTTAAGGGCAAAAGCTTTAGCACCAAAGATATATAGATGGTGTACACAGGGTTTCCTTCCTACCCATCTTTCAAATGGTGTTTGGTTATCGATACTTTGATTTATGCTCCGGTTAGACAAATAATTTGCTGTATATACTGCCTCTGCCCATAGACACATGGGCGCTTTAGATTCCAACATCATGCATCTTGCTTTTTCGATTAGAGTTCTATTTTTTCTTTCAGCAATTCCATTCTGGTGAGCAGTATATGGAGCGGATAACCTTCTTGCTATACCGTGTTTCTTCAAAAATGAGTCGAATTTTTGGTTCCGGTATTCAGTACCATTATCGCTCTGTAGGCATTTTATTTTGTTTTCTGTGTAGTTCTCGACTTCTGCTTTATATTCTTCAAATTTCTGCAGCACTTCGCTTTTATTTTTAATGAAATATACTCGGCAATATCTACTATAGTCATCGATGAAGGTTACAATGTATTTATTGCCGTTCAGCGAAGGTTGTTTGAATGGACCGCAAACGTCACTATGGACGATTTCAAGACGTTGAGTCGTACGTGACATTTTTTTATCACTTGGCTTGCTGGGAGTTCTGGTAAGTTTTCCTTGTACGCATATTTCACATTCATCCAAAGAGCTATTGCTGTCAAAATGTAATCCAACCAGGCTTTCATTCTTTAAAGCTAGCTTCAGGTCTTTTTCATTCATGTGTCCCATTTTGCAGTGCCATTTCATGATATCTGTAGACTCATCTTGTTTTCGATCATTATTATTGTCATCAGATTCTGCAGCATTGTTGGCTCTGGCAACATCATTGTTTTTAGTTTTCAAATAGTACAGGCCATCATCGTCTCTGATCGCCATCATTTGTACTCTTCGCTTGTGATCTTTAATTATTGCTTTCGTCTTTGTAAATAAGACAGTTAATCCCTTATCAGTCATTTTTCCAACAGATAGGAGGTTAGCGCACAGGCTTGGTACATATAGTGCATCAGTTAAGGCAATTTTTCCTTCCTTAATTTCAATCAAAGCAGGCCCAGATCCTTTTATCTCTGCAGTTTGGTCTTTTGACGCCAATCGTAATGTTTTTGAAGTATTTTTAATATTGGTAAAGGGCTTGTCCGAATATGTCATGTGTGATGTGCATCCACTGTCTAGAATCCAACTTGTTTTTGTTTTTTCATTAATGAAGTAGCAACTGTAGAGGTTCGTTTCGCTTTTATTAGATTTGCAGGAACTGTTCTTAGGTTTTTTATTTTTCTTGCTAGTATTATTTTTATTTTTCGACCAGCATTTTGACGTATCGTGGCCTTTCTTTTTACAGATCTTGCAAAATGCGTAGAATGCTTCTTCAGTGCTGTTGGAATTACTAGTACTGGGGACATCACGTCGACGAGCTTCACTCTCTTCAATTATTTTAATTTTTAGCTTTTCAGGAGTAGGCAATGAGTCTTGAGACTCTATAGCAGTTCTGAAGTTTTCGTAATCGGAAGAAAGGCTGTACAGCATCATAATTGAAAGTAAGTCACTGTTGATGTCAATATCCATATCTTTTAGTTTATCAACTGTGTTCATTATTTTCTTTAGGTGTTCTCGTACGTCATCACCTTCTTCAAGTTTCGCTAGTATTAATTGTTTTAGGAGAGTAGCCTTCCTGGCGGGACCCTTACTCGCATATATGGATTCGAGGGTGGTCCAGACATCTTTAGCAAATTTGCAGTTTTTTACTTGTCTAAGCTCCGATGGTGCTATTAATAGCATTAATTCTGACTTCGCCAGTTCATCTGCGTCGAGTTCGGCTTGTGTAGCGTCTGCTTTAAGAGTTTCCGATACATGCTTCCATAATTTATTTTTAATTAAGTACGCCTTGGCGTGTATGCGCCATGTATCATAATTTTCTTTGTCTAGAGCTTCTAAGCCCACTTTAATACGTATAGTTGACATACCCTTTTTCGTATTTCCGTTTTTCGTGGAGATTTTACATTTCCCTTTTTCACTCTGCTACCATATGAAGTTTGTTTCACTGCGGTGCAGGAGACTTCTTCATGTATATGGAAATACAGTTTAATACGTAAATTAAAAGCTTGTTTAATTCATAACAATACTTTACTATATCGAGTCAACTGACAAAAGACATGTAAACACCATTGCTAAGCAACTACCAATAAATCATCAAACCAAACAAGTAGGTATGTAAAGATTCTAAAGGAGGTCAACATATCATCTTCACAAACTTTACATTTCATATACGTACTTAATGTACTTATAAATGTTCAAAGAGAAAAAATGAGTCACCCCAATGGTGCTATACTTAATTATATGTATATGAAAACTAGGTAAAAGAAGATGAGATAAGTCAGTCTACTCTTCAAGGAGCATACAACATCTGTGACAAGGAGTGATGTAATTCAAGTATGAAAAGAATAAAATCATAAAGTACTCGAGTAGTTTTTATTTATAACTCCCAATTATTAACAAATTTGATAATAATTATCTAGTAAAGTAAGCAGTTGCAGGAATATAACAAGGACAAGACCTTTCTTATTTCCAGAATCCCTCGGGATTAAGTAGACGAATATTTTAAATATTCGTTATAATTCACTATCACTACCCACAAAGTTAATATTGGGTACCTACTTACTAAAATGTCATAGGGAATTACTGAATTCCTTTAATGACCGTGAGTCAGTGTGAGCTATATACTTGGTTATAGCTATAAAATGCATTTAATCATTTGTACGCTTTACTAACGCGAACGCGAGCTAATGTACCTAAACAAACCTTACTTAAAATTGTGAAGGTTACTTTGAGAGCTTAAACACTCATGTGGGCACGCCTAGTTATGACGCTTTTTGGTGCTCTTGGCGTTCAAATGGTTAATATAGAAATGCCACAGAACCTTATTAATTATATTTGTAAAGGTGCAGGCTCATTCTGCTTATATTCATGTTTAGCTATCATCAAGTGACCTTAATTGTACTCATTAATTTCTATATATGCAGTAAGAGTAGTTTACCTTATCTGGTGCCTACTAGTAGGCATAAGCTTGATTGGTTCTGAACGCTAAAGTGGTTTAATTTATGTAAACCATTCATAGCATTGCTTAATTCTGAATATTCAGTTTCCTCTTTCCAGTGTGTAAATTATTAAGAATAAGGTACTTAATTCGAAACCTTAGCTCATCGCATATGTGTTTTTAACCAAAATGCAAATTTGTGTGTTTATTTAGTGATCATACATTATTTGCAATAACTGTGCGGACCATGGGGTCCCCGACCTTTTGCCGGGCACCCGTGGGCCCAAAGCTAACAGCGCAGAGGCCCTTTAAGAGGGACCTATTTCATCCAATGCTAGAGTCAACACTTTGTCGAATCTATTTGATATTTATGTATACTTATCCTCCTTATGAACTAAGGATAATTGTAACTTTTTGATATCAGATATACGCCGAATTGTCAATTATTTTATATTTTGAAATAAATATAATATTACTGGATTTGGACCAGTGTGCTTTTGAATACTATATCTCTGGTCTACTATATAGGCTAGTCTATTAGCATCCCGCCTCCTGGAAGGCAGTCTACAGACTTTTTAGATATATATTCACAGTAGCGCTAAGTGTGTGGACCTAGTTTTCCGACACTTGACTGCATGAGATTATACTGAACATTTTTTCAGGTCTCGGGCAAGAAGGGTACCTAGATAGGTTGAGGTCCTTAACTTGTGGATTTGGTAAGAGCAAGACACAGGCGGAGTGTAAATTAATTAATCCACCATGTTTCAAGAGATTCATGTGCATTGATGCCTTCAGGTTACGCTGTACAGACAGACTAACACTTTGGCAGAGTTTTGCCAACATATAATAAATGACTGCATTTGTTTGGGTGTACATGTTCCACACCAAAGACATATTTATATATTTCAATCCATTTTTGAAAGTTTGGCGTTTCAAAATAGCTTCGCATTTTCGCAAGGCGTGATCCTGTTTCTCTATTTTATTGTGCAAGCGAACAGTATCACAATGCTATAATTTTGTATAAATTGAGAACTAGAGGGTCATGCCCTAGGCGTGACCGCCCAGAAGTTGTGCTAGAACCTTTCGTGCAAACCATTCAGTCACTGTTTTTAAAAACCTTTTGTAGTGGGTACATTCCACGTTCTTAAATTTGTTAAACGTGTAGTATCAAACTATGACAAGTCATGATAAGTGAATTAAGTGGTAACAGTATCTGGTCCGTGCATAGAAGCACTTGCCCTTGAGGTTAGGGCATGGGTAGTTTATAATAAACTTAATCCGTGTATGGGAGCACTTACGATACAGGTGGTTTAATACTTCCAGGGTCACAATACAGACATAAGGGTGTAAAATACATAATTCATAAACGCCCGTTAGGCCACTTTTGTATATTTTATTTCAAACATGCTTGTGCAGCACCGCCAGCACATAATAATTTCCCATACCATGGCAGTCAGAGATATAATAATTAAATAGGTAGGTAACCTTGGTCATATCGTGTACATAGGTAGGTACTCGTAAACATGTTAACTGAAAGACTAGTGCTCTCGAGGCAAATATAATTTACGCAACTGTGAGCTGCTCTTACATTGGGATCATATGTATTTATTTCTAGTCTGCCTTAGCAGGCCTAGACTTCAAAGGTTTTTAGATATTCATAGGGCCGTTAAACGGACCTTTTGTACACCTTGAGCAGGCTGTTTGTTTCACACTATGAGTAATATATATTGTAAACATAGCTTAGTTCAGAATGGAATCGTAAGCTCTGTCGTGTCGTGAGCTTACCGAGCCTGATTTAATTAGAGTCCACAGATTATCTGGACCTTGGAGGATTGACCACTCCTTATTCTAATTATCAATATTCTGCCTGGGCTTATAGTCGAAATTCAGCGACTAAATTTCTTAGTATTATCTATGCCGCCCAAGTTATGAAGCTTAGCGTCTCCAGACCACAATTTTATTTATATATTAGGTTGCAAAGTTTCTATCATCTTTAAAATAAAAATGAACCGAGATAGGCCTGGAATCTTAGGTTATTTTTTACCTTTTATGATTTTAGAAATGTTATTGTAAATAGTAAGTAGTTTTCACTTTTACCACAGTTAATTAGCCCAATTTTGGGTTTAGCCAACAGGGTGTTCGGGACCCTTAGAATAGATTGGTAAACAGAAATGAAAACTCTAATAACGAAGCCTTCCCTATTTCGACTGATTTTTACCCAAAAAATTATTTTAAACCCTTTTTACTTTCTCTAAGAGGAGATATTTACAAATTCATCTTTGTAATATTTTTCTGATTGTGGCCTACTCGCTCGCTTAATTGTGTTATAACCATATCATTTATATTTCTGTGAATATGTCTGACATGCCTTGCGCAGGCTTACATAGGTTATAATATCATCATCAATAACTTGACGTCAGTTTGTGAACGAATCAAAGATTCTTTGGCACACCTTACGCAGGTGGAAACATGGCAGCCTTGCGCAGGCTTAGATAGGTACATAATATATTGGTTTTATCACAAATAACATGACGTTAGTTTGTGAACGAATAAAAGATTCTCTTAGGCACACCTCACGCAGGTGGAACCATAACAGACGTAGGTTTAAGAATATCATTCAAATCAAATACCCTGTGGGTAATATTCCCTTAGTTGCGGGTTCCTTGCTCGACAAGGTGAAAGGCTTTAAGAAGTCTTTAACAGGCACTTTTAGAGAGTGTCATTCACGGTGACGCGCAGATTTGCCAAAACTAAACTTTAACTCTACAGTTAACTAATATAATTTGACAATATGAACCAAACCATGCGTCTTCGTCAATGAATCAATCTAAAGATTCCCGTATCGTTAATGCCCTTCCAAATCACAGGCTTCCGATATTATTTGAAACGTTTACAAGTGTACTATTTATGTAGGTAGGTAGGTAGGCTTAAGAATTGACCCTCTTGTATGTAGTTACGTATAGAATTAATAATCAAATTATTCAAATCCAAAATAACACAAGCACATATAGCAACTACATGCAAGAGTTCTTTCCTTAACCTTTTTAGGCTGTAAGTACCTGCTAAGTTATTTATTTAAGTAGGTACCTACCTACATTTTAACCAATTTTTTTTTTTTTTTTTTTTAATCAAAGATCTAGATATATAAGTTGGTAGATAAAGAGTGAAATACTTCACGATTTCGCATGTCATTCTTGCGCAGAGCCATGCTAATCTCTCTCTATGTCTAGTCAGATTTAAGTTTATGTACTGCCGAAGTACTCACTTTCCACAAAAATAAATGCAATGTTTGCGATGCAGGTTTGTTCGTTACCTTGTGTCCCTCAGAGCGGAAATAGAAGCCCCGCGAAGCGAGGCTTCGTCGACTCCTAAGCGGGTACACATTATTTATCAGCAAGTTTATTACCAAAAAATAAATTTTGCAATAAATATTATATTAACCCGGAACGGGAAAAAAAGACAAATTGCTGATAGATACTTGGACAGATAAAACCTACACGTCTATAAGCTTCTACCTTCATACGTAGGTTCTACGTAACACGTATTAACTATCCGATCCTTTCGTATTCGAAAACACAAATCACTTGAAAACTGAAGGGTATGCCTCCACAGATCACCATTTAAGTATTATAATTTCAACCGTTTTTATACACACACACAAAGATTTAAACTAACAAGACTCTGAAGAGACTTAATGTAGGTATAAAATTAAATTATAATGGTGACACGTGCACGCTTTACCAGCTCGATGTGTTTTCTAACATGTGTTTTAGTATTTTCATTGGCATAGCCACGGTGCGCGCAGGCAGCCTTTGAAAACACTGCACATCACTATTCCGGATCGTTTTTATTTGCTAGATAGTTTAACGGACAACTAAATTTAAATATTTATTTCGAACGGCAAAAGCCGTTAGAAACTGTTTTTCAATATAGTCAGCTAAACTGGGGTACAAATTCAAAAACTCACCAGCAGTTTAGCTTCACGACCTTCCAGATGGAAAAACAGCAAGCCAATGTCTTGGAAATTTGTTTTGGCGGTAACTGTCAAACACCTGTCAAAACCAACTGCTCTGTGGTGGGAATGTGAGAGAGAGAGGGACGTATATGCTAGAAAAGGACAATACGACCGACAACACAATGTTGCCATTCTCAATATTATTCTTAGGTTTCGAATATCGGTACAGTTGTTTAATGCGCAAATTAATTGAATTACGCTTAAACTTTTTCTTTGTTTCTTCCTTATTCACTACGTTTCCATCTGCCATTATATAGTAAATTCAGTCATTTTATTCTAACCTAATTTTGATGACAGCGTTTTACACAAAAATAAAACGCTAATTAAATAACTTCTCTAAGAGGAGATATTTACAAATTCATCTTTGTAATATTTTTCTGATTGTGGCCTACTCGCTCGCTTAATTGTGTTATAACCATATCATTTATATTTCTGTGAATATGTCTGACATGCCTTGCGCAGGCTTACATAGGTTATAATATCATCATCAATAACTTGACGTCAGTTTGTGAACGAATCAAAGATTCTTTGGCACACCTTACGCAGGTGGAAACATGGCAGCCTTGCGCAGGCTTAGATAGGTACATAATATATTGGTTTTATCACAAATAACATGACGTTAGTTTGTGAACGAATAAAAGATTCTCTTAGGCACACCTCACGCAGGTGGAACCATAACAGACGTAGGTTTAAGAATATCATTCAAATCAAATACCCTGTGGGTAATATTCCCTTAGTTGCGGGTTCCTTGCTCGACAAGGTGAAAGGCTTTAAGCAGGCTTTAACAGGCACTTTTAGAGAGTGTCATTCACGGTGACGCGCAGATTTGCCAAAACTAAACTTTAACTCTACAGTTAACTAATATAATTTGACAATATGAACCAAACCATGCGTCTTCGTCAATGAATCAATCTAAAGATTCCCGTATCGTTAATGCCCTTCTAAATCACAGGCTTCCGATTTTATTTGAAACGTTTACAAGTGTACTATTTATGTAGGTAGGTAGGCTTAAGAATTGACCATCTTGTATGTAGTTACGTATAGAATTAATAATCAAATTATTCAAATCCAAAATAACACAAGCACATATAGCAACTACATGCAATAGTTCTTTCCTTAACCTTTTTAGGCTGTAAGTACCTGCTAAGTAGGGCTTGCAATTCGAATATTCGAATATTCGAATATGTCGAATATTCGACCTGTTTTAATATTCGAATATTCGGCCGCTCAGGTTTCGAATATTTTTTATTACTAGGTAAAATCTATTTTCATCCGTTATAGTTACAGTTTCTGTGTATTTTGCCGGGTATTAACAGTGAATGAGGAACCGTAGGTACCCAAATGCGAAGGAAATAATGTTTTTACTGTATTCCTCTCAATAGGCTTCGTGAATACAGTTAAACCTAACTCAATTTCAAAGGAAACGAAATCAAAAAGTATGTTTTATTACGGTGCGGCTAATGCTTTTTCTAGGTACAAGTAAATTTACGTAAGTTTTAAGATAAAGGGTCATTTTGTTTATTGAGTAAAATCGTACCTTAAGCGAATATTCGAAGTCTAAACCTTGCCCTTTATCGCAATTCACAAATTTGATCATACCAAACCTACCGAACTAGTTCTAACCATGCACCTTTAGCTAACGAGTAATCCACCCCGTAGTCAGCCAACTTTTTCCCTTAAATATTCCAATACCAATTATATAACGTATTATATAACAGCCGACCATTAGGAATCAAAACTAAACTTGCCAAGACTAATAAAGTCAATAAAGATTCAAAATACAATGGAATTAAAGGCCATTTTACAGGCTTAACGACAAGAAGTTAATTTAAATCAGAAAATGATTAGTGATTAGTTGATTACCTACTAAAATGTTTTCTCTCTTACATACGTGTTTGGATGGTTAAAGTTATATTAATTCACGCAACGACGCATTTATAATAAAAAGTTTTATCAAGAAATATTGAAAATGACTAATTTTTGTGTTTTAGGTACTTACTTGCTTTTATAAACGTGGGGTATTTCAGAGTAGGATGATAAAATCTAGTCAATAAGTGGATTTCTGCAAAATATCATTAATTTTAGCAATATGTGGAAAAAGCTTTTGAATAAACCGATAATAAACCGATTTTTCGTACCTTTTCTTATTTTTTTTAAATATTCGAATAATTATTCGAATATTCGAATATCTCGTCAGAAAAAGTCGAATATTCGAATACCTGAAAGTTTCGAATATTTGCAAGCCCTACTGCTAAGTTATTTATTTAAGTAGGTACCTACCTACATTTTAACCACTTTTTTTTTTTTTTTTTTTTTTTTTATCAAAGATCTAGTTGGAGAGATATAAGTTGGTAGATAAGAGTGAAATACTTCACGATTTCGCATGTCATTCTTGCGCAGAGCCATGCTAATCTCTCTCTATGTCTAGTCAGATTTAAGTTTATGTACTGCCGAAGTACTCACTTTCCACAAAAATAAATGCAATGTTTGCGATGTAGGTTTGTTCGTTACCTTGTGTCCCTCAGAGCGGAAATAGAAGCCCCGCGAAGCGGGGCTTCGTCGACTCCTATAGCGGGTACACATTATTTATCAGCAAGTTTATTACCAAAAAATAAATTTTGCAATAAATATTATATTAACCCGGAACGGGATAAAAAGACAAATTGCTGATAGATACTTGGACAGATAAAACCTACACACACGTCTATAAGCTTCTACCTTCATACGTAGGTTCTACGTAACACGTATTAACTATCCGATCCTTTCGTATTCGAAAACACAAATCACTTGAAAACTGAAGGGTATGCCTCCACAGATCACCATTTAAGTATTATAATTTCAACCGTTATTATACACACACACACAAAGATTTAAACTAACAAGACTCTGAAGAGACTTAATGTAGGTATAAAATTAAATTATAATGGTGACACGTGCACGCTTTACCAGCTCGATATGTTTTCTAACATGTGTTTTAGTATTTTCATTGGCATAGCCACGGTGCGCGCAGGCAGCCTTTGAAAACACTTGCACATCACTATTCTGGATCGTTTTTATTTGCTAGATAGTTTAACGGACAACTAAATTTAAATATTTATTTCGAACGGCAAAAGCCGTTAGAAACTGTTTTTCAATATAGTCAGCTAAACTGGGATACAAATTCAAAAACTCACCAGCAGTTTAGCTTCACGACCTTCCAGATGGAAAAACAGCAAGCCAATGAGTTGGAAATTTGTTTTGGCGGTAACTGTCAAACACCTGTCAAAACCAACTGCTCTGTGGTGGGAATGTGAGAGAGAGAGACGGACGTATATGCTAGAAAAGGACAATACGACCGGCAACACAATGTTGCAATTCTCAATATTATTCTTAGGTTTCGAATATGGTAAGTTATTTAATTAGCGTTTTATTTTTGTGTAAAACGCTGTCATCAAAATTAGGTTAGAATAAAATGACTGAATTTACTATATAATGGCAGATGGAAACGTAGTGAATAAGGAAGAAACAAAGAAAAAGTTTAAGCGTAATTCAATTAATTTGCGCATTAAACAACTGTACCGATATTCGAAACCTAAGAATAATATTGAGAATGGCAACATTGTGTTGTCGGTCGTATTGTCCTTTTCTAGCATATACGTCCCTCTCTCTCTCACATTCCCACCACAGAGCAGTTGGTTTTGACAGGTGTTTGACAGTTACCGCCAAAACAAATTTCCAAGACATTGGCTTGCTGTTTTTCCATCTGGAAGGTCGTGAAGCTAAACTGCTGGTGAGTTTTTGAATTTGTACCCCAGTTTAGCTGACTATATTGAAAAACAGTTTCTAACGGCTTTTGCCGTTCGAAATAAATATTTAAATTTAGTTGTCCGTTAAACTATCTAGCAAATAAAAACGATCCGGAATAGTGATGTGCAGTGTTTTCAAAGGCTGCCTGCGCGCACCGTGGCTATGCCAATGAAAATACTAAAACACATGTTAGAAAACACATCGAGCTGGTAAAGCGTGCACGTGTCACCATTATAATTTAATTTTATACCTACATTAAGTCTCTTCAGAGTCTTGTTAGTTTAAATCTTTGTGTGTGTGTATAAAAACGGTTGAAATTATAATACTTAAATGGTGATCTGTGGAGGCATACCCTTCAGTTTTCAAGTGATTTGTGTTTTCGAATACGAAAGGATCGGATAGTTAATACGTGTTACGTAGAACCTACGTATGAAGGTAGAAGCTTATAGACGTGTAGGTTTTATCTGTCCAAGTATCTATCAGCAATTTGTCTTTTTTTCCCGTTCCGGGTTAATATAATATTTATTGCAAAATTTATTTTTTGGTAATAAACTTGCTGATAAATAATGTGTACCCGCTTAGGAGTCGACGAAGCCTCGCTTCGCGGGGCTTCTATTTCCGCTCTGAGGGACACAAGGTAACGAACAAACCTGCATCGCAAACATTGCATTTATTTTTGTGGAAAGTGAGTACTTCGGCAGTACATAAACTTAAATCTGACTAGACATAGAGAGAGATTAGCATGGCTCTGCGCAAGAATGACATGCGAAATCGTGAAGTATTTCACTCTTTATCTACCAACTTATATATCTAGATCTTTGATTAAAAAAAAAAAAAAAAAAAATTGGTTAAAATGTAGGTAGGTACCTACTTAAATAAATAACTTAGCAGGTACTTACAGCCTAAAAAGGTTAAGGAAAGAACTCTTGCATGTAGTTGCTATATGTGCTTGTGTTATTTTGGATTTGAATAATTTGATTATTAATTCTATACGTAACTACATACAAGAGGGTCAATTCTTAAGCCTACCTACCTACCTACATAAATAGTACACTTGTAAACGTTTCAAATAATATCGGAAGCCTGTGATTTGGAAGGGCATTAACGATACGGGAATCTTTAGATTGATTCATTGACGAAGACGCATGGTTTGGTTCATATTGTCAAATTATATTAGTTAACTGTAGAGTTAAAGTTTAGTTTTGGCAAATCTGCGCGTCACCGTGAATGACACTCTCTAAAAGTGCCTGTTAAAGACTTCTTAAAGCCTTTCACCTTGTCGAGCAAGGAACCCGCAACTAAGGGAATATTACCCACAGGGTATTTGATTTGAATGATATTCTTAAACCTACGTCTGTTATGGTTCCACCTGCGTGAGGTGTGCCTAAGAGAATCTTTTATTCGTTCACAAACTAACGTCATGTTATTTGTGATAAAACCAATATATTATGTACCTATCTAAGCCTGCGCAAGGCTGCCATGTTTCCACCTGCGTAAGGTGTGCCAAAGAATCTTTGATTCGTTCACAAACTGACGTCAAGTTATTGATGATGATATTATAACCTATGTAAGCCTGCGCAAGGCATGTCAGACATATTCACAGAAATATAAATGATATGGTTATAACACAATTAAGCGAGCGAGTAGGCCACAATCAGAAAAATATTACAAAGATGAATTTGTAAATATCTCCTCTTAGAGAAAGTAAAAAGGGTTTAAAATAATGTTTTGGGTAAAAATCAGTCGAAATAGGCAAGGCTTCGTTATTAGAGTTTTCATTTCTGTTTACCAATCTATTCTAAGGGTCCCGAACACCCTGTTGGCTAAACCCAAAATTGGGCTAATTAACTGTGGTAAAAGTGGAAACTACTTACTATTTACAATAACATTTCTAAAATCATAAAAAGTAAAAAATAACCTAAGATTCCAGGCCTATCTCGACTCATTTTTATTTTAAAGATGATAAAATCTTTGCAACCTAATATATAAATAAAATTGTGGTCTGGAGACGCTAAGCCTCATAACTTGGGCGGCATAGATAATACTAAGAAATTTAGTCGCTGAATTTCGACTATAAGCCCAGGCAGAATATTGATAATTAGAATAAGGAGTGCTCAATCCTCCAAGGTCCAGATAATCTGTGGACTCTAATTAAATCAGGCTCGGTAAGCTCACGACACGACAGAGCTTACAATTCCATTCTGAACTAAGCTATGTTTACAATATATATTACTCATAGTGTGAAACAAACAGCCTGCTCAAGGTGTACAAAAGGTCCGTTTAACGGCCCTATGAATATCTAAAACCTTTGAAGTCTAGGCCTGCTAAGGCAGACTAGAAATAAATACATATGATCCCAACGTAAGAGCAGCTCACAGTTGCATAAATTATATTTGCCTCGAGAGCACTAGTCTTTCAGTTAACATGTTTACGAGTACCTACCTATGTACACGATATGACCAAGGTTACCTACCTATTTAATTATTATATCCCTGGCTGCCATGGTATGGGAAATTATTATGTGCTGGCGGTGCTGCACAAGCATGTTTGAAATAAAATATACAAAAGTGGCCTAACGGGCGTTTATGAATTATGTATTTTACACCCTTATGTCTGTATTGTGACCCTGGAAGTTTTAAACCACCTGTATCGTAAGTGCTCCCATGCACGGATTAAGTTTATTATAAACTACCCATGCCCTAACCTCAAAGGCAAGTGCTTCTATGCACGGACCAGATACTGTTACCACTTAATTCACTTATCATGACTTGTCATAGTTTGATACTACACGTTTAACAAATTTAAGAACGTGGAATGTACCCACTACAAAAGGTTTTTAAAAACAGTGACTGAATGGTTTGTACGAAAGGTTCTAGCACAACTTCTGGGCGGTCACGCCTAGGGCATGACCCTCTAGTTCTCAATTTATACAAAACTATAGCATTGTGATACTGTTCGCTTGCACAATAAAATAGAGAAACAGGAGCACGCCTTGCGAAAAGGCGAAGCTATTTCGAAACGCCAAACTTTCAAAAATAGATTGAAATATATAAATGTCTTTGGTGTTGAACATGTACACCCAAACAAATGCAGTCATTTATTATATGTTGGCAAAACTCTGCCAAAGTGTTAGTCTGTCTGTACAGCGTAACCTGAAGGCATCAATGCACATGAATTTCTTGAAACATGGTGGATTAATTAATTTACACCCCGCCTGTGTCTTGCTCTTACCAAATCCACAAGTTAAGGACCTCAACCTATCTAGGTACCCTTCTTGCCCGAGACCTGAAAAAATGTTCACTATAATCTCATGCAGTCAAGTGTCGGAAAACTAGGTCCACACACTTAGCCCTACTGTGAATATATATCTAAAAAGTCTGTAGACTGCCTTCCAGGAGGCGGGATAGACTAGCTTATATAGTAGGCCAGAGATATAGTATTCAAAAGCACACTGATCCAAATCCAGTAATATTATATGTATTTCAAAATATAAAATAATTGACAATTCGGCGTATATTTGATATCAAAAAGTTACAATTATCCTTAGTTCATAAGGAGGATAAGTATACATAAATATCAAATAGATCGACAAAGTGTTGACTCTAGCATTGGATGAAATGCGTCTCTTTTAAAGGGCCTCTGCGCTGTTGGCTTTGGGCCCACGGGTGGCCGGCAAAAGGTCGGGGACCCCATGGTCCGCACAGTTATTGCAAATAATGTATGATCACTAAATAAACACACAAATTTGCACTTTGGTTAAAAACACATATGCGATGAGCTAAGGTTTCGAATTAAGTACCTTATTCTTAATAAATTACACACTGGAAAGAGGAAACTGAATATTCAGAATTAAACAATGCTATGAATGGTTTACATAAATTAAACCACTTTAGCGTTCAGAACCAATCAAGCTTATGCCTACTAGTAGGCACCAGATAAGGTAAACTACTCTTACTGCATATATAGAAATTAATGAGTACAATTAAGGTCACTTGATGATAGCTAAACATGAATATAAGCAGAATGAGCCTGCACCTTTACAAATATAATTAATAAGGTTCTGTGGCATTTCTATATTAACCATTTGAACGCCAAGAGCACCAAAAAGCGTCATAACTAGGCGTGCCCACATGAGTGTTATGTTATGGCTTAAGCTCTCAAAGTAACCTTCACAATTTTAAGTAAGGTTTGTTTAGGTACATTAGCTCGCGTTTGCGTTAGTAAAGCGTACAAAGGATTAAATGCATTTTATAGCTATAACCAAGTATATAGCTCACACTGACTCACAGTCATTAAAGGAATTCAGTAATTCCCTATGACATTTTAGTAAGTAGGTACCCAATATTAACTTTGTGGGTAGTGATAGTGAATTATAACGAATATTTAAAATATTCGTCTACTTAATCCCGAGGGATTCTGGAAATAAGAAAGGTCTTGTCCTTGTTATATCTCTGCAACTGCTTACTTTACTAGATAATTATTATCAAATTTGTTAATAATTGGGAGTTATAAATAAAAACTACTCGAGTACTTTATGATTTTATTCTTTTCATATTTGAATTACATCACTCCTTATCACAGATGTTGTATGCTCCTTGAAGAGTAGACTGACTTATCTCATCTTCTTTTACCTAGTTTTCACATACATATAATTAAGTATAGCGCCATTGTGGTGACTCATTTTTTCTCTTTGAACATTTATAAGTACATTAAGTACGTATATAAAATGTAAAGTTAGTAACATAATATAATGGTATTATGGTATATCAAATTGTATGCTTTACATAATACCTCTCTCCTCACAGGTGTTAAAATAAAGGGTGTACTACATAATTAATTAAACACTCGTAATATAATAATATTACATATACATAATAAGTACATGTATAATCACATTGGCTTGGCGTCTTCCCACCACCAGGCGATAACAAACACGTCTCAATATTATTCTTAGGTTTCGAATATCGGTACAGTTGTTTAATGACAGCGTTTTACACAAAAATAAAACGCTAATTAAATAACTTACCATATTCGAAACCTAAAGTTTTAATCCTGCCTGGTGTAAATATGTATAATTTTGAGACAATGACTTGGAAATTTGTTTTGGCGGTAACTGTCAAACACCTGTCAAAACCAACTGCTCTGTGGTGGGAATGTGAGAGAGAGAGAGGGACGTATATGCTAGAAAAGGACAATACGACCGACAACACAATGTTGCCATTCTCAATATTATTCTTAGGTTTCGAATATGGTAAGTTACTTAATTAGCGTTTTATTTTTGTGTAAAACGCTGTCATTCTGACAGCAATGACGTAGACGGCTGACGCCAATGACATTGACAACTCACACCACAGAATAAATATGGATGCACGAGCATAGGTTTTGCACGATCGGATAAGGGTTGAATTGGAAGTTTGAAATGGATGAGCACGTAAAGTGCGTCACTTTCGTTTGACATATTGAGGATAGAGATAAATAGCGCAACCCAGAAACAAACCACGAAGTGAAAGCTGTAACGACGGGCGTACCGGACCGAGAAATTGGTCCGATCCGAGGCCTGTTCGATGGTGTGAAAGGTGGTCCGTCGTACGTCCGTCAAGGACACACCTTATAAGTGGGAGCGAGAAAAAGATATGCTGACCGGACCAAGGTCGGGGTCCGGTACGCCCGTCTGTTATGGCTTTGAAATTGAAAATGCAGAGAGAAGAGTCAGACAATGTATTGTTTCTCTTATATTTCACATTCCACGACTCTTCTCTTTCCGAATTTCCGAACAGACTTACTTTTATGCAATGACACTATTAATCAGTCACTTTATATTTTAGTTTTAAATTATAACATGCTGAATTTTTAATGTTGTGAAATCGTACTGTAATCCAATGTAGCGTCACAAAAGCACTAAATTAAATCATTCTATTCAGTTACACGTTAAATTCAAAATTTCCCATAATGGGTTGTATGTGTTGTTCATTAGGTTCGTTTGTATCTGTTTGTCTAAATGCATTTGAGAGGTAACTATTGTTTTACATTACGAAATACTACTAATTAAAGCAGCGATAACTGATTTAACTCCTTAAATCGCCTACTCTCTTTGCTGCTTTTGTCGCATGAGATAATAATTAATCTAGCAAGGCTGGTCAAAACCTTTCATTTACTTAGTATAGTTTTGTGGCTTACGGTTCGGCCACGACATTGAGCGACTTGCGACTTGCGACGGCGACAGCGATAACCATAGGTTGGAGCGAGACACAGCGATCGGACCTCTCGTTCCCACCCATGGTTGTCGCTGCCGCCGTCGCCAGTCACGTAATGTTGTGGCTGAGCCGTTTTAGGGTATTCCAATTTCTTTGTCCAATATCAGTGCGTCTCTCGCATTAAAGCAAAATGTGAGACACAATACAGATTGGATAAAGAAATTGGATAGGTGGAATACTATACAACCCTTATTCGGTAGGAAATATAATGTTCTGAGTAGATATAGATGGTCAAGCAAATCTTGTCAGTAGAAAAAGGCGCGAAATCAAATTTTCTATGAGACGATATCCCTTCGCGCCTACATTTTTCAAATTTGCCGCCTTTTCTACTGACAAGATCTGCTTGACCAACTTAGATACCTACTAATTTATTATTTTTTCGGCAGAGCTACAGTGTGCACAGTGTGTGCAGTATTAACATTTTTTTTGCTATTAACAATATTAGCCGTTTTGGCTATCGGAGTCGGTATTGGATTTCACTATTGTTTTGTGACACAGACTGTGGATCAAATGTGTAAGTTGTGACTTTTAGTAGGTTATGTGATTATTAACAGGAACCGTCTTTACCATACGGGTACAAGCGTATAGGGCCTAGGCAGGCCCCCCTAACTCAAGGCCTGTCCGTGTAGGTCGATCTGTCTGCCAACTTCCGCGGGGGCGGGGTTCTCCTTTTTAATTTTGGGTTTCATAATTACTTTAAGGGCCTTAAGGGCTCCGTCTCTGACGGCCTTAAATTAAGGCCGTCACAGACGGAGCGATAATATACCGACAGTTACCGTAAAGCCCGCTCCACACTCGTGAGCGAATCGCGGCGCGAAGCCGCGAACGCGAGTATGGAGTCGATTACGCAGGTTATAAGTACACGAGTGGTCTAGACACCATCTCTATTACCGTAAATAAAGTAGGTTTAATTAATTATTACAGCCAAAGCCGCTAAACTAACTGCCAGTGCTGCCGAAGGTAGGAGATTAGCAGGTAGTGCAGGAGCACTGGGCGACTTAAGGCGTGCGAACGTGATGCGATCAGTGGAGCAGAGCGGAGCGGCGCGAGCCCTGAAGCGCCACCTGCAACGCCGGGAAATAGCTGACGTGCCACCGCTTAGCAACAACCAAACGGCTAATTTATCTGCCTTATTGTTGAAAGACGATTTAGTTAAGCAGAATGTGTCAAAATGTATCTATTGTTGAGTTGAGCCTGAAATGTACATGTTTTCATTATTTATAAATAGAGTTATTGTCATATATTGATACAGACCAAACGTAATAAAGAATTATCAATTTTAAAACCTAGAATTACCTTAAAAATTAGGCTTTTTAGTTATGAACACAACATTGTCACCATCGATTGGGCGCACAGGTAATCTCTTCTTGATAGCATAATTCTTATTTGGATTACGCTTAAACTTTTTCTTTGTTTCTTCCTTATTCACTACGTTTCCATTCTAACCTTGTTTTGATATGCGCATTCTGACAGCAATACCGTTGACGCCAATGACATTGAAGCGGTAACAGACTATCGCACCGCACCGCGACCTTGGAGCGGTTCTAGGAATAGCTCGTACTGGCGTGGGCTTCCACACTATAGCACCGAACCGTCAAAACGGTGCGATCCTAGCTTACAGACTGCCGCACACGTGCGCCAGTGTTGCCAAGTGTCCCATGTTTCCGTGTTTTTCAATGAATTTTTGCAATGGAATCCTTTAAGATTGAATTTCAATTAATGTAGTTCCGCTTTTTTAGAGGTAGATGAAGGGCGTGAGGTAATATAATGCACCTTTTTCCATGAAAATCTTAAAAAATGTGTGTCTTTTTAAAGCACTGCTTCCGCATTTTTGTTATTTCATCGGCTGGCTACATTGCCGTCCACTGTCATAATTTGAAAATGACAGCTGTCAATCGGTGCGATGGAGCTTACACACTAGGGAAATTGGTACGGAGCGCACCAGTATTATTATTCCACTGTCATAATTTGAAACTGACAGCTGTCAAACGGTGCGATGCAGCTTACACACTAGGGAAATTGGTGCGGAGCGCACCAGTATTATTATTACCTGTCAGTTGGTGCGATGTGCATGCCCACCGCACCGCTATTAATAATAATTATGTGCGATGGAAGCTTACACACTATCGATAAATGCTCCGCACCGCACCAAGGTCGCGGTGCGGTGCGATAGTCTGTTAACGCTAACTCACACCGCAGAATAAATATGGATGCACGACATGAATCTAGTATTAAACTGGATTGGGCATGAGTGGTGGGGATAACTGACAGAACGGGATAGTCTTATGTATCTTTCAGTAGGAGTAGCAGCGAAAGCGCTATTATTGTTTGTCCTTGTCACAGTCTCACATATTTTTTATTCCCCACCGTAAATTTAGTATGGATTATGGTGGGCAACAAATAAATTGGACCAATCATAGTGTCGCATTGCGTATGTCTTGTCCCTTACGGAGGCACGCGTATACCACTTCTATAGGATGCTACCTTCTATGATGCACGAGCATAGGTTTTGCACGATCGGATAAGGGTTGACCTGGAAGTTTGAAATGGATGAGCACGTAAAGTGCGTCACTTTCGTTTGACATATTGAGGATAGGGATAACCCAGGAACAAACCACGAAGTGAAAGCTGTAACGACCGGCGTACCGGACCGAGAAATTGGTCCGGTCCGAGGCCTGTTCGATCGTGTGAAAGGTGGTCCATCGTACGTCCGTCAAGGACACACTTTATAGGTGGGAGCGAGAAAAAAATATGCTAACCGGACCAAGGTCGGGGTCCGGTACGCCCGTCTGTTATGGCTTTGAAATTTAAAATGCAGAGAGAAGATAATGTAATGTTTGGGTTGCGTGGTCCTAGCAGGTGGTGTTGATTGGAATAAGACTCTTGTCGGAGAATACTGTATATTGCATGTGTGAGGGGGTTATGACACATAACTTACATGGTAGTTTCTTAGCGTACACGTACAGGTACAGGAGCGTAGTCTAATTACATTTCTATATGGAAGGCAGAGCAGAAAAAAGAGCTAGAGAGAATGGTTCTGGACAGCCCATCGACACCCCATACTATGATTTTTTATTATTATTATTTATTATTTATTTATTTTCAATCATGTCCGGCTCACAGCGGAAACCAAACGCCAGAACATGGAAAAAACATGTCAATTGACAAACATACGGATTAATATTTTACAAATACACAAGACAAGTAAAAAGACACAGACAAGTAAACAAAAAAGAAACAATTCATAATCATTAAACATAATAATATCTACATTTTATATTCTGGCATATCTCCCAACCGCTTGTCTAGAGACGTCCGATAAAAACTCGGAGTAAATATCTATGGAGTAGAGACGCGCACTAATTTCTATCTGAAAATTCTGTCGTTTTTGGCGCGGGGGACTCGGAGTAAATATCTATGGAGTAGAGACGCGCACTAATTTCTATCTGAAAAATTCTGTCGTTTTTGGCGCGGGGGACGAGGTAACGCACACAAATAATGTTAACACTAATGCATTTTTAGCATGCGTCGCTACACACGCACACGACAAAATTAACAAACACTAGCAAAAACTATATTCACACAAGTACAAGAACAAACACAGACAACCCTGTCCGTGAACGAGATGACGTCAGTTCTAAGTAAACCTAGATAGTGCGAGGGACGCGCCGATAATATTGTCGATAAAATTGACAATGAATTTTAATTTCTGATTTTATCAATTGTAATAATAATACAATATCAAGTCTTTGTACCAGCATTTTACTAACTTATGATGATTTAGATGTTATTTCTAATAGTTTGTCAATTTGTTTAGGGCGAATCTTGCAAGCTGATATAGAATGATTTTTTATTATCAGTTCATTAGTTAATATTTTACATGTTGGTTTACTTCTGAAAGCAATGCAATATACTATCGAGCATGCAGATCTGATGACAGAGATGGAACGCGGCCATAGGATGTCATTTAAGGGATATTGAGTAGGGGATAATTAGTATATATATCGGCGGTAGATCGTAAAATCGGGCATATCGAGATATTCCTAGGCATATCATGAAACGCCGCCATTTAATAATCTGCCTTTTGCATTTTTTGCCACGGCTAGTGCTGCATTCTATGTGGCATTTGGAGCAGAATGCGTAGGTACTAGGTAGGTACTAAAATCATACGCTACCCAAACACGTACTATAAGTAGGCTGTCAAGCCATTTCAATGGTTATCATTTGCTAAAATTAGGACATCCTGCTTATTCGATATGCCTAAATGTTGAGGTTTGAACGGTATGGCTGGTGGTCACTAGTCAGATCATGACATGCCGGCGTTTCACGATCTGCTTAGGAATATCACACCTTGAAGTTAGCACGATATGGCTGGTGGTCACTAGGCAGATCATCATCTGCCTAGGAATATCACTCCTTGAGGTTTGTACGATATGGCTGGTGTTCGCTAGGCATCATGGCCATCTGTATATTATTCATTATGTTTATATCGATTTTACCGATATTGGTTTTTATGGTGTCCCATCACTAATATTGGTACGGTGATACCAGAGTAATAAATTAAAAGTGCCTATTTATGGAAAGTGACAGCCGTAAATACCTTAAATTAATAAAATATTTGACATGTTAAATAAAAATATATAGCTGGTCAAGCAAATCTTGTCAGTAAAAAAGGCGCGAAATTCAAATTTTCTATGGGACGATATCCCTTCCCGCCTACATTTTTCAAATTTGCCGCCTTTTTCTACTGACAAGATCTGCTTGACCAGCTATAATGTAGAAACTAAAGGAAAATTTAAAAAAAAAAAGAGTATCGGTAATTTTACGTTATTTAGGGGTTGTGCACAAATCACGCGAGATGTTTTCGACTACTTTTTGATCCCCCGTCCCCCTTTTCTTTATTCTTATAGATCTATTTATTTGATTAAATAGATTAGGTTGATATGAAACTAAGGTGTTATATAAAAATAATGTGTTACATAAATTATATGTGACGTCCCACGGGTAAAGGTACCTTATGGGGGTTGGCGCTTACGCTATTATTAACACCGCTCCAATATTATTGCGGCGCCATGCGACGTAAGCGCCGGCCGCCATTAGGTACCTTTTTCCATGGAACGTCACATATAACAAAAAGCAACGCAAATAGGGCATATTACTGCAATGTTCTGCCGCCAGAGTGTAGCACTAAGCTAGCTAGTAAATTTTCTCTTTTCTCTTTATCGCTCAAATATGCAATAGTGATAGAGAGGTTAGATAACGAAATTTAAATTTTCTTGTTCCGCGGCGGACCCCCAGATTGTGATGGATTGTGGTAGTCGCGCCCCCTACGCAGAGTTTCGCATAATATTTCCTATTAGAAATTCTACTCGTACCTAATTAATATTTAGAAAGTCTTCTTTAGAATTACCCTAAAATAGATCTAATATCATATCACTGGTATCACTGTCAGATTGACAATGTTTTTTAGTTATTTGCAAAGTTAATGCACTATTTGATAATATTTAGATGTAATAGTACTTACATATGATAAGAAACGTGTTCTTTTTGTAGACTAGACGTTTCCCATCTCATTTTGCACGAGAAAACGCTGCAATTCGGCATTTTCGGCTCCTATCATTCCGCTTAGACTGACGTTTGCTGAATGGCGTATGACGTGTGGCAACTAGTTTTATATAACCTCCTTGACCGGCGGCCGCGATCTTTTTGCAGAGGGGAACGCCTGTTAATGGCCGCTCCAAAAGCCCCTGCTACACGGCAGCCGACAAGCCCCCAAACCGCGTGGCCTTGGTCTGTCCCGGACCGTGTAGACAGTTGTTACCAACAAAATTTCGTTTGACCTCCGGACGCCCTTGGCATGCGAGCGCGCACCAGCGACCGCGGTCTGAGCGGTCGGTCCGGAACCGTGTAGCCGCCCGACGCCGACCGCACTAGGCCATTTCGCTTGAAGGACGCGCCGTGTGCGCTCGTGTGGTTAATAGACATGCCATGGGTACTCAGTAGCATTTCTAATAATTTATCAAATACTTTCCTCTTCATTCTCAGAAAGTTATATATGTCCCCGTAGCGTAGTCCAGCGAATTCATTAAGTTGAAATGACTCAACAAATGCCGTTTTTTGAGCCAGCGTTTCATTCATATACCCTTTTCTTTTTTTACAAACTTTTTATTAACTTGCAATATACCTAATCGTAAGTATGTAAATATGTTTGTACGGGTCAAATCTTGCAAGTTAAATTAGACCCACTTTCTAGTTTCCGATGGAGCTGAAAATTTGCATACATATATAAGTCGGGTGACAATGCATTATTATGGTACCATAGAGCTGATCTGATGAGGGAGACAGGAGGTGGCCATAGGAACCCTGTGATAGAACAACGCGACCTAATTGTGTTTGGGGTTTTTAGAATTGTCTCGACGAGTATTAGTTGCCTCTGGAAAGAAAAGTACAGTCAGCGATAAAAGCTTGTACCAAAAATTATTTTTTTGTCATTGCACTAGTATGAGTAGGTAGGTTATGAAATTTGGCGCCGCGACCAATAAGTTTTGCTGCCCCAGAAGTGAAGGAAGAAAAACAAAATGCAATCCGCCAGGGGTGGCATACGCCGCCCTTAGGGCCATACGCCACTGAGTAGGTACTAATGCCACGCCAACTTTCTGAAAGGTTAGGGGCCATTTTGTGCGCTTGCAATACGTGTTGTCCGTCCGCGAGTTCTGAACACACTGTGGTTTGCCACCGTCTAGCCAGACAACTCAAACGGACCCACACACCAAGGACAGACCAAGGTCAGACGGTTAGTAGGCTTGTCGGCTGCCGTGTAGCAGGGGCTATAGATATTTACTCCGAGGCGGGGGACGAGGTAACGCACACAAATAATGTTAACACTAATGCATTTTTAGCATGCGTCGCTACACACGCACACGACAAAATTATCAAACACTAGCAAAAACTATAAGTAACACAAGTACAAGAACAAACACAGTGGGGCTACCGCGAATACCGAAAATCGTCAATTGCGGGCAATTCTGACAGATAAAACACGGTTTGCTACCGCGAAGACAGCCGTCATCGAGCGGCCCGTTCGAAAGACGATTATGGATCGAATAACGTTCCATAGACCTACCGCGAAACGCAATTTTCGGAGTTTTTGACAGCACGAAATTCGTAAAGAACTGTCAAAACCCACGTTACCTCAAGAGCTAACGTTGTTCTTTCGTTTATCACAGTGCTGCCAGATAACTCACCTTTCAGCTTTTTATCCCGTTTTTGTGGCAGTGAATCCGCGCATTGTTTTGCAAATATTTTGAATGTCCTCGGTTTTTGAGCACTGCAGCGGGATGAATAAATAGATATTTGGGGATTATGCTCGATCAACTCGCAGTTTCAAAGCAGTGCTCCTGTTTTTTCAATTTCATGACCTGGCAATTTCATTCTGTCATAATAGGGTATCATGCCCTTCGTGTATCTTATTATTATAGTTGATTGTGTCGTGCTGCGTGAAATTGTACTGTTTGTTTGTGAACTATTACAAAGATGTTTCTGTCGCAAGAGAACCTGGCTGAAGAAATCCGGCAACAAGCCGCTTCTATAGGTGCCTAATGCGATAAAAATTCCGCTAAGTGAAAGTTCTGGACGCGGAGTTTGTAAATACCACGCTGCATATTTCCACATCCACGACGAAATAGCTGTAGGACCCTGTTCAATAAGGTATACGTTTTAGATTATTTCGTAAGTCATTAATCAAATAGTCAAAACATTGAACATTCACAATAAAAGGTCTAGAGCATTGCAAGATGTATGTTTCAAGTATTCAAAGTTCTACCTTCATGGGAAGCTATGTAGTGTCTGTCAGTATCTAATTAAAATAATATACCATTTGATAGAATGTATTTTTGTATTATACAGAAGATATTAATTTAATAATATATGTATATAAATGTTATGGGACAATCTTACCCAAATTGACAAAGCCCCACAATAAGCTCAAGAAGGCTTATGTTGTGATATATAATAAATACACACATGGAAAACACACACCAAATGACTCGGGAACAGATATCTGTGCTCATCACATAAATAAATAATGCCGAGATTCAAACTGAGTTGTTCGCAAAGTAGTGTACTTCTACGTTATTTTTCCATTTAAACTTTTATGGCAGGCAGATTATCAACATGAAGTGGGCCGGGACCAAATGGATGCCTGTTTCTCAGCAAGCGGTGTCCAACTGCTAAATTACCCCGGTCTTATCAGTATGGGCTATCATTAAAGCCGGGTAAGTGAAATTTGTTTACATTATTTATAATAACCTCATATCAGATAAAATAATACTGTGAGTACCTGGCACACACTACTTAATATACCATGAATGAATATGAATTTATAAAATATACTGATAGATATTGTTAAAAAAAATCTTGGGTTTAAAAAGAAGAATTGTCCAGTCAAATTGTATTGTGAGAGGAATCGACGTAGGTACTATACGCGCCGTGTCCAAGATATTTATTAATTACTAGCTTCTGCCCGCGACATCGTCTGCGTGGGATGATGACGATGATTGAAAAAAACTAACCCTTTCTCGGGGCCCAAACTATATCCATACCAAATTTAGTCCAAATCGGTTCAGGGGTTTAAGCGTCAAGAGGTAACAGAC
The DNA here is from genome assembly GCF_910591565.1 of Cydia splendana. Classification (NCBI taxonomy): domain Eukaryota; kingdom Metazoa; phylum Arthropoda; class Insecta; order Lepidoptera; family Tortricidae; genus Cydia; species Cydia splendana. The sequence continues at coordinate 15,001,118 of NC_085972.1, read as the reverse complement.
AGACACACTTTTACGCGCATTTATAATATTAGTATGAAAGTATGGATTGTTAATTTATTTAATTTACTAAGCCTTACATTACTTATTTTCAGACTTTATAGAAGATGTGTATACTACTGTATACCTACTCTAAAATATTCATGATTTGAATTTGACTTCCTTTTTTTGTAACTTCGTACTAAAGTGAAACAGAAATTAACAACTACTGACGTTTGGTTTTCAGATACGGGATCATATCAATTACGTGGACAAGTCGTATGGTGGGACAACCTACGACACCTTTATATGGAGCAACAGCGTTAGTCGAGATTACTTCGAGCAGCTGGCATGACAGTGTGTGGCACCAGCGAAATAGTGTACATTAGGTAGGTATGTGTTATAATTTATATAAATATATTTGGTGTTTCTAATCACGCACTACGATACCACAGTAATATTAATAAGCATGTGTGTGTATGTGTGTGTGTGTGTTCATTTTTATTAATTCACACACACACACACACACACACACAATCAATTAATCGTTTAGTTAGCGCATCATGGAAAAAATGATTTACAAAATTGTCGAATGACGCTAGATGTAAAATGTGGATGACTGAAAAAATAGGAATAAATTAGAATTGTACAATACAAGCAAAAGGGAGCTAAGCTAACTAAATTCGTACTATGGTGAAATATAAATTAACATTATGTAACGTTCGGTTTTCAGATATGGGAACAAGTCAACTACATCATTAACATGGACGCGTCGTACGGCAGGGCAACCCACGACGCCTTCATATGTAGCATTAGCATTAGTCAAGACTACTTCGAGCAGCGGGCATGTGGTACCAGCGAAATAGCGCTCATTAGGTAGTTATAACATTAGTATGTTATAACTTAATAATTTATATAAATATATATTGTGTTCTTAATCATACACTAAACGATCCTACAGTAAGATCAATGAGCCTGTGTGAGTGTATGTGTGTGTTGGGGGCTACGTACTATAGACAGACATAGATGCACATGTTACGTCAGGGGTTCATTAATGGTTTAACGCAGCGGTCGGCAACAGGCGGCCCGCGGGCTGCATGCGGCCTGCTAAGTTTTCGCTTGCAGCCCGGCCCACGAGCTTTGCTGGCTATTTTGTATGTAATATTGACAAACGACAATATCTGATAAATTCACAAATATTAATAAAGTGCGGCCCACTTCAACATTGTTAACAACTATGTACTTATGTGGCCCTTGGCTGCTAAAAGGTTTAGCTCATCACGGAAACTATTTACGAAATATTTCGAATGACCCTAGAGTTAGACCAAGAGAAGACTGCAATGATTCTGATAGCACACGCAGTGCAACTGTTATTTTAAACGTCAAACTTCTATGAAATTATGACGCATAAATAACACTTACCTACACTGTGCATGCTATCAATATCGTTGCAGCCTTATCTTGGTCTAATTCTAGTTGCAAAATGTGGAGGACGGAAATAATAGGAATATAATTGTGTCTTATTTTATATTATTATCCCTGACAGAACGGCAATAATTGCCGCTTATTGTATATGCATTTAGGGTGAGAGACTCTTCGTTTGTTTGTGTTAGTTACAAATAAATGTTTCCATTGCGGCCTTCAGGAAAGGTTCCGTAACACCAGCGATGGTTTTTAGGCAGATATTAACCCACTATTAATATAATGTGCTTATTATAATTTTAGAAGACTCCGGGTATCCACTGCGGGAACACGGGACACCTTATGATTTCTGCAACCGGCGCCGCAGAAGAATCCCCGAGGCTATAACGCCATATAAAATAAGGCGCGCTCCACTATAGAGCTAACATTTGGGATATTAAAAGGTAACTTAGTGTTATGGACACTGATTTGCAGTTCTTTATTATTTTTTATTTATTCAGGCAAACACTAAGTATAAGTTTACAGCTGCAAGATGCCAAGACACTTATACTGTTAATAATACATAGTCAGTATCATAAAATTCATAAATATGTATACACTTTTCGAACTATCTCTAACATACTTATTATGTATTACTAAGTTACCTAGACATTTAAAAAAAACTGATATTAAGTAACATAGGCAGAGTTAAAAAAAATCCTGATACTACGTTGTAGGGACGGCCACTTGTCTGCGAATATGTCTGCGTTTTGGACTGTAGCTATGAAGTTAACCATCCATTGTGTAGATTTGTATTGGGGGGTGACGAGAAAGCTGTTTCATTCGCCGACAGATCCAACAACCATCGGCATAGGTCCTACTATAGGCTTATACTTAGATACGCTTTCCCCAGGGATAGCACGCGCATTGTTGGTGTGTGTCTGTTTCCCGGCGACACTTCAACGACATGTAACTATTACACGTCGAAAACTTTCAAAATGGCGAAGTCATTGTAAACTAGCGTCTAAAGAAAATAAGAATCATAAAATTAGTATTCTAAATCAGCGGTCGGCATCATTTTAGCAGCCAAGGGCCACATAGTAGTTAAAAAGTTGAAGCGGGCCGCACTTTGTTAATATGTGTTACTTTATCAAACATTGTCGTTTATCAATATTACATACAAAATAGCCAAGGGGGCTCGCGGGTCGCAAGTGAGAGGTTCACGGGCCGCCTGTTGCCTACCGCTGTTCTAAATAATAATGAAATTCCTAGTAATGTAATGAAGATGTCAAACAGTAATATTAGTACATAGTAAGTATAGTAATAATTCTAATACCAGTTCTTATGATGTTTCAGTTACACCACCACCATGGCCACTACTGTCTGATCTGTGATCCGTGCTGTGCCTATACGCGATGACCGTACTCCCGACGACGGCGATGAAAATAACACTGCCGGCTTTTCAAGGAGCTACATTACCAGCTGATAATGCAACTATTACCCAATGCCCCGTACCTACGTAGTATAGAAGAAGACTAAGACTTATCTACTATATAAGCAGAGGCTAGCAAACTAGTCTTATTTCCTATGAGGCCATGCTGTGGTAATTATTAAATTCACCTTAGAAAGCTAATGTAAGGCATAAGGATAATAAGGCACATATATTTGAATCGCTTCCTTTACAGGAATAAATTGTGTAATTTATTGTACCTGCTAGTTAAACTAATACACGATTAGCAGCACTAAGAGTTGTATTGGCCAAGTTGACTACGGAGTAATATACCTAGCAGGTACAATAAATTACATTTGTTTCTGGGGGATTTAAAATATGTGTCTTAACCTTAACCAGACACAGATTGTGCCGATTGTGTTATTAACTATGATTGCATAACTTTGTCTAGTATAGTTCTGAATATTTGACCATCGATATAAATGATGTAGCTATACAAAGATAGATAGATAGAATACTTTAAAATTTAAAGATGTATAATACGTGTGTTTATTTTTCAAAATTACATGGCAGAATTTTGTTACAAAACAATCAGTGTAGTAGTATAGTATATAACGATAAGCAAACATGTTACTCGTAATGAAATAATTACACACGAACGAAATATATAAGACTTGTAATGTAAAAATCTAAATGTTATATTATATCTGAGTTGTGTAAACTTCGAAAACTTTTGGCTGTGGCGGCGAACAATTATTTCATGACACGGCAGGCGTGCCTTACGCCATAGAATATGATCGCACGCCTGTCGTGTCATGCGCCACACGTTGAAATCATTGATGACACGCCTGTCGTGCCAACCGCACCGAAACGGTTATAAATGTACCTATGATAAATAATTTAAAAGGTTAGGTAGGCTATTTTATTTCTTACTCTTGTATGTGCAAATAAACATAGTCAATGATTAGTCAATAATATGTAAATGACATTAGAGTGAGACCAAGATAAGTATGCAGCGATTTTTATAGCACAAACGTGCAAGCATTTTAAATTCCAAATTTCTATGAAATTATGTATTTAAATAACATTTGCGCGTCTGTGCTATAAAAATCGCTTAATATCCTGGTCTGACTAACTCTTTTCGAATGTAGACAATAAGGGAGGAGGAGGAAGCTTCTGCCCATTTGCCGCCTGTTTGTGCATGTGCTGAATGTGTTAGTCCCGAATTTTATTATATTAATATTTAAAATATAATTATACAATTTTAACCCTTTACCAGGCTGACATTTCGAAAATGACAATTGAATGTTTTACTCATCAAAAATAGAACAGATGTTTGAAGTGCCATACGTGGGAAATATAACCCTTAACCCTTAGCCTGGTAAAATTGTTAATTTTTTTACACGAATTAATAAATAAAACAATGTTAATGTGAAGACAAACTTTTTATTGAAAATCTCCCAACTACGTGTTCGACCACTGCCCGACGATCTGCGAGATATAGTCGCGACGCTTCCGTGTACTGATAAAAATAGCTAAATTCAATAAAATATACTTTGCGTATAATTTTATTATTTTTATTTTAACAAAAATCGGACAAATCTCTATATACATTATACACTTTCAATAAAGAATATTTCAAATCAGTCTAAGCAAATGAAGTTATAAAATTAATGTTAAAAAAAGACCAAAGTTTTTTCCACCGCATCAGTTCGCGGGTGTATAAGTTGGCTTCGATCACCTTCATCTCCAGCACCACCTCACATTCTTGTGGCTCCTGTTGCGGTTGACTGGGTTGGAGTTGTGATTAGGCGACGGACCGGCGCGGCTGGTAGACTGGGAGTCGAGGGCAGGATAGCCCTATGAGGCGCTGCCAGACATGCTCTGGAGTCTGTGGAAATGTTAATAATAATAATAATAAATTTCATTTATTCAAGTAACATATGACTCATACAATTTGTTAGTATACAGATATTATAAATTCTTATGTCTAATGTTAGTACAAACTTAATTATTTACACAAATTAAATATAGTACAGGCTGCAAGAAACATGCTTCTCACAGCAGTGCCTCAAGTATGGACAGTCGAACCTGTCCGCGATAGAACGCAGGATGGGGTTGGGGCTGGCCCGCACCCGGCGCACCAGGGATGAGCATCGCTTGCGTATGGTCGCATAAAAGCAATCCATACGCGCCTCCGCAAACATCCCAGATGCGCTACAGAAGCGGGGCAGCCCCACCAGCACCCGGAACGCGTTGTTATATTGGACCCGGAGGGCTCCATATGCTCTCTGCGTATAATACTCCCATAAGCTGCATGTGTATAAGGATGTACAAAAGGCTCTAAACAATGTGACTTTAACTTCTCTTGTACATCGAGCAAACTTACGGGCGATCATGTTAGCCCTCACAGATAGAGCCCTCCGTTCCCGCTCTATATCCATATTATCCCTCATATCGGATGTCACAATATGGCCTAAATATTTAAAACTATTCACCCTCTCCAGTGGTGTGCCATTTAATTGTATTGAAGGTACCTCCCCTATCCTGTATCCTCTCGGCTCAAACACCATGTACTGCGTTTTGGTGACATTGTATCTAAGGCCATGCGCAGTCGCATACTTCTCACATACTAGAAGTAATTTACGTAGTCCGCAAGCCGACGCGCTGAGCAGAACCATGTCGTCTGCATAGCTTATGTTATTCACACATACTGAGTCAATATGACAGCCGACATGCATTCCGCCCAGCGCCTCGAGAAGCCCATTTATATACAAGTTAAAGAGTGTGGGCGAGGACAACCCTCCCTGCCTCACTCCACACTCCAACCTATACGGACTAGAGAGAATACCTGACCACCTAACGCGGTTGACCTGGTTTCCATACCAGTACCTTAGAATACGAACGGTTTCGGGTGGTATATTCGTCGCTCCTAATTTTTCCCACAAGATATTGTAGGAAACCAGGTCAAACGCCTTAGATAAATCTAAAAAGCAAGCGTAAACCGGGGTTCTCCTATCTACATAGTACCTGACAGTATGCTTAAGGCACAGTATGGCGCTTTCAGTGGATAACCCAGGTCGAAAACCAAACTGGTTATGATTAATACACACATACCTATTTAACTGCGCATTAAGGACACTGTCAAGAACCTTCGCCACTATAGTCGCAAGAGAGATGGGCCTATAGTTGCTAGAGTCCGACAGGTCTCCCGTTTTACTCTTGACTACAGGTATAACAATGGTTTTCATTAAGTCCTCGGGCAAATAACAATGTCTAACACATAGTGTATAGAACATTGCTAGCACCCTTGAGATGTGTGGCCCCGCATTCTGAAGATGCTCAATGCTGAGACCATCATGCCCCGGTGACTTGCCTCTCGACATAGATCGTATAGTAGAGGTTATTTGCTTAGCCGTGTATCCAGGCTCCACCAGGTCATTTTTGATCTCAGCATTGCTCACCTCAGTCTGCGATGGTCCTAGAGGGGACTTCACAAAGAAATGGTCTTTGAAGTGGTTAGCTATTTCGTACACATCACTCTTGCCATCAACGCTCACTGGGTTGCCAGGTTTAAGATTCATGTTATTGGTAGATTTCCAGAACGACCGGAAATCTTTTTTGGAATGCTGTGACGCTAAAATATCCATTTTAATTTGTGTTTGATGGTCTTGACACCACTTAAGGCGGGACTTAAAAATTTTTCGCGTTTCACACATTTCCTTAAACAAATCACCATACGCTGGTCTGCCCTGGAGCGTCCATTCTTGAAACTTTGACCTAGCCACCCTATGAGAGTCTTTGACATGCCTGTTCCACCCTGCTATTGGTTTTCTAGGCTTACGTTTAGTGCCATTACTACTTGCAATAGCGGCCGCGCATAGAACTGATACAATATTATTGTACAGGCTATCTAATATGTACCTATGCTTAGCGTCACTGCAGTACATATCAGAACAACGTCTTAGCTCCTGTGGAAAATCAATGCATTTTAAGCCTTCGTGACATTCCTTCGTATATCGGGCAACCTGCTCCGGCCCCCTTTCCCCCCAAATTACATGTTTATTTTGTATGTTAGGTATACTATTATTTGATCTAGGTGTCAATAAATTTAAATCACATTTTAACACAAGGGGAAAGTGGTCGGACCAAGTAACGTCGTAATTAACATATACATCTCGTACCGAAGACACTATGGATTTTGTTATTAGGCAATGATCCAACCAGCGTGTACACTGATGCGCGTCACTAATAAAAGTATACGTTTCTGAGTTCATACCTAATTTTTGTACATCAACACAACACCAATCCAGTTCCTCGCAGTAATTTAAATTTAATAAAAACAAGAATTATATTTAGATATATACAAATTATTGTATTAAACCATACTCCAGTGAACGGTGTGAAATTGAAATTAAGTTTATATGTCAAATCTAATTATTCTTATTTATTATAATTTAGACATTTGTAGACCTTTAAAGCATGACGTATAGGATATATAAGTATGTAGCCAGCCTACTTGGCATCTAGGTAAGTAGGTACCCATGTACCTAGTTGGCGTTGGGCAGACACTTTTATTTCAAAGAAAGTATGAAAGTGAAAGAAAATCGTAGATTATCTCATACACAATCAGGATAGTTTCATGAGTACGAAACGTTACTGTGATCCAAATCAGTAAAAATGCCTACCTTTGTTGGCCTCCATATCATTATAGAAATTTCCATTTTCCAGCAATAGCTGGAAGCTATAAGCTTGAACATATTCCTTGCCAGGGTGCTCACTGTAGGTCCATTGTGATTCCCACTAGTCTGGAACTAAAAAAACACATGAATTAGAGCATATTTTTCTAAAATAACCGGCTACAGGAGCTTCGGACAATCAATAGACTATTTGACCTTAAGAACTTACAAAGTAATAAAATAAATTACTTTTGAGAAAATGTTAATAATAGGTAGATTGAAAATTATCCTTTAAACTGCTAAAATAATTATTTTATGTAAAAACTACAACTGTTCACTGTTTAACAAGTATCTTATTCTTATTTGTTTCATAAGTCGAGCGAGAGTAACCAAAAGTATGCAATGAAACTACATATGTAGTTTCGAAAGTCATCGGGTACTAGGAAGTAATTTATATGTTTAAAAGCAACTAAAATAATCAAAAGTAGGTACATTGTGATACATAGTTTCAAAAAGTCGTCAAGTACTTCAATTATAACGGTAATTTCTTCTGCTTAGAAAGTTTTTTTTAAAGACAAGATAAAGATTTTCTTACATTTTCAATGTAAATACTAATTTTATAATATTAAAATATGTGGTACAACAGACAAACATCGGCGACATCAAGACAGCCATGAGACAGTAAACAATGAATTTGACATTGACAGTCTTGACACTACTGCTTAATCTATTAAAATTATATTCGACAAACAGCAAAAAATGTTAAATTGGTATTAAAACTTATTCTACGAAGGTTTTTAGTATCATTGTACGTTATAAGTACGTAAAACTAATTATTTAAGTATATCTAACTCAGTTTTAAGTAAATTATTAATTTACCGGTTTTATGTCCCAGCGTAGGATGTGAAGTGTGATGCACACTTAACGTTAGGTTCGTTCATTCCATTCACGTCGGTCAATTCTATGGATTCGAAAGACGTAAGCCAAAACGAAAGAGTTTCCCGGTAGGCTTCAGTTGGTTCGTTCGAACTAATTTACGTGCGGATGGCGCTCTATCGTTCGATTTTCACGGTAGGGCCCCTGGCAGCACTATGGTAAACGAAAGAACAACGTTAGCTCTTGAGGTAACGTGTGTTTTGACAGTTCTTTACGAATTTCGTGCTGTCAAAAACTCCGAAAATTCCGTTTCGCGGTAGGTCTATGGAACGATATTCGATCCATAATCGTCTTTCGAACGGGCCGTTCGATGACGGCTGTCTTCGCGGTTGCAAACCGTGTTTTATCTGTCAGAATTGCCCGCAATTGACGATTTTCGGTATTCGCGGTAGCCCCACAGTTCTAAGTAAACCTAGATAGTGCGAGGGAAGCGCCGATAATATTGTCGATATTTTATTGACAATTAATTTTAATTTCTGCTTTTATCAATTATAACAATAATACAATATCAAGTCTTTGTACCAGCATTTTACTAACTTTCAATTTTTGTATTGTTTTTAGATGTTGTTCTAATAGTTTGTCAATTTGTTTAGGGCGAATCTTGCAAGCTGATATAGAATGATTTTTATTATCAGTTCATTAGTTAATATTTTACATGTTGGTTTACTTCTGAAAACAATGCAATATACTATCGAGCATGCAGATCTGATGACAGAGATGGAACGCGGCCATAGGATGTCATTTAAGGGATATTGAGTAGGGGATAATTAGTTAGGGCGAGCGAAGCGAGCCCTATCACTATTCGACAATCTATGCATTCTTGTGGTACACTTTACGGAAAAACTATCGCACTGTTAGGTTTGAGATTTAACATAGTAATATATATTCATGTCTAGATGTGTTATCAAGCATAAAAATATCATTATATAAACATAAAAAATAAATAAAAGGGTAAATAATGTGTAATACTACTAACGCCATCTGTTGGACTAATGTTAGTTATTTCTTTTTCTAACAGATGGCGTTAGTAGTGACAAGGTTAAAGGTTGTTCCGTTAAAATGCGCTGGGTTTTTGTGGCTCAATATAATTGGGTATTTGACTATACTAGTCAAATGAGTTTCTTTTTTCGAACTGTTAAAACGATTTGCTACTATGGAATTTATATGAAACACTAGCATGTGACGTCACAAGCAAATTACCTACTCTTTATAGTTGTTATCGGGTTTTAAAATAGAAATTGTGACTAAAAATAACTGCTATCTACGTTTCTCTATTAATCTTCTGATGCTTTATTTCTTGCATGGTGTAAAATAATTTATCTTAAGTACAGTCAAATACCCTATTAGTAGGTAATCATAATTAATTATGGGTGAAATTTAATACGTGACTATATATTTTTTGATTGAATCGATAATCGTTTTTACTACTATGGCGGTTAAAATCACACGTGATTGATTTCGAAATTGCGGCAGTAATGCAGTTGGCAGTAATATAGCAGTCGGCAGCAGTATTGCAGCGCGATATTACTGTCTTACTGTTTCAAATGCCAATATCGATTTCGCTGCCAGGGTTTTCGACATTCGAGGCAATAATGTAGTCGGCAGTAATATTGCAGTCAGCAGCAGTATTGTAGCGCGCAAATGTCGAAATCGATATCGCTGCCAGGATTTTTGATATTTGCGGTAGTAATGCAGTCGGCAGTAATATCGCTGTTGGCAGCAGTAGGTATTGCAGCGCGATAGTACTGCCTTATATACTGTTTCAAATGCCAAAATCGATGTCGCTGCCAGGGTATTTGACATTTGCGGTAATAATGCAGTCGACAGTAATATCGCAGTCGGCAGCAGTATTGTAGCGCGATATTACTGCCTTACTGTTTCAAAAGACAAAATCGATGTCACTGTCAGGGTTTAAGACATTTGCGACAGTAATGTAGTCTGCAGTAATATTGCAATCGGCAGCAGTATTGCAGCGCGACATTACTACCTTACTGTTGCAAATGTCAAAATTGATGTAGCTGCCAGTATTATTGACATTGGCAGTAATGTAGTCGGCACTAATATCGCAGTCGGCAGCAGTATTGCAGCGCGATATTACTGCCTTATCGTTTCAAATGTCGAAATCGATATCGCTTTCCACTCTGGACGACCGGTTAAAGCAAGACAGAGGCAGAGAGCCCTTTTTATCCACCCTTCTATCGGGTGGCAGACCTTCCCACTTCCCAGGAGCCGTGGGAATGTTTCTTCCCAACAGCTCTCCACAAGCTGCCCTGCGTTGACTGATTGTACTGGTCCATCAGCAAGCGATAGGGTTGTCACATCCCTACGCCCATATTCATATCTACCGGTCAAGAAGCTATAGGTGCTCCGGACATTTGTAAGGCTTGCTCGGAGTTTAAGCCAACACGTGAGGCCCTTTTGACATTTTAATGAGATGTAGTAGTAGTAGTAGTAGTAGTAGTAGTAGTAGTAGTAGTAGTAGTAGTAGTAGTAGTATTAGTAGTAGTAAAACACTTTATTGTACAAAAAGAAATATGTTTCTTTGTGGCATTTGGAGCAGAATGCGTAGGTGCTAGGTAGGTACTAAAATCATACGCTACCCAAACACGTACTATAAGTAGGCTGTCAAGCCATTTCAATGGTTATCATTTGCTAAAATGTAGGACATCCTACTTATTCGATATGCCTAAATGTTGAGGTTTGCACGGTATGGCTGGTGATCACTAGTCAGAACATGACATGCCGGCGTTTCATGATCTGCTTAGGAATATCACACCTTGAAGTTAGCACGATATGGCTGGTGGTCACTAGGCAGATCATAATCTGCCTAGGAATATCACTCCTTGAGGTTTGTACGATATGGCTGGTGTTCGCTAGGCATCATGACCATCTGTATATTATTCATTATGTTTATATCGATTTTACCGATATTGGTTTTTATGGTGTCCCATCACTAATATTGGTACGGTGATACCAGAGTAATAAATTAAAAGTGCCTATTTATGGAAAGTGACAGCCGTAAATACCTTAATAGTCCGGTGGCCGGCTGCATGAAACAAACCTCATCAAAAAATAGAATATACCTACCCTGTAGAGGTACCTGACATTTAGTAGCTTCCAACGCACTTGGTCGGCCTAGGATTAACCTGGCAGATTTTGTACAAATGGCAAAAACGTTGGACAAAAATTCATCAAAAAAAACCTCATCGAAAAATAGAATGAAACTTGTATGGTAGTATACCTGACCTTGAGGACAGTAAAAAAAAAGTGGTCGGCCTCACCTTAGCCTGGCAGTTTTTGCAGTCCGACCAGATTTATTGGGTCACGTGAGAGCTACAATTTACCTCATCGAAAAATAGAATGAAACAAACGGATTATAATAGCTAAAATAAGCCTGTTGACGTATGTCTTGGTCGGCCTCACCTTAACCTGGCAGTTTTTGCAGTCCGACCAAATTTATAAAAAAAACATCAAAAATTTTTTATCGAAAAATCGTATGAAACTGGTATGGTACGATGGCTGCCTTTGAGGACAGTAAAAAAAAGTGGTCGGCCAAATCTTGTGTTGGCAGGTTCCTGTGTCCGACCAATTTTGTGGTACCACGTGAGAGCTACAATTTTACCTCATCGAAAAATAGAATGAAACAAACGGATTATAATAGCTAAAATAAGCCTGTTGACGTATGTCTTGGTCGGCCTCACCTTAACCTGGCAGTTTTTGCAGTCCGACCAAATTTATAAAAAAAACATCAAAAAATTTTATCGAAAAATCGTATGAAACTTGTATGGTACGATAGCTGCCTTTGAGGACAGTAAAAAAAAAGTGGTTGGCCAAATCCTGTGTTGGCAGGTTCCTGTGTCCGACCAATTTTGTGGTACCACGTGAGAGCTACAATTTACCTCATCGAAAAATAGAATGAAACAAACGGATTATAATAGCTAAAATAAGCCTGTTGACGTATGTCTTGGTCGGCCTCACCTTAACCTGGCAGTTTTTGCAGTCCGACCAAATTTATAAAAAAATCATCAAAAATTTTTTATAGAAAAATCGTATGAAACTTGTATGGTACGATAGCTGCCTTTGAGGACAGTAAAAAAAAAGTGGTCGGCCAAATCCTGTGTTGACAGGTTCCTGTGTCCGTCCAATTTTGTGGTACCACGTGAGAGCTACAATTTACCTCATCGAAAAATAGAATGAAACAAACGGATTATAATAGCTAAAATAAGCCTGTTGACGTATGTCTTGGTCGGCCTCACCTTAACCTGGCAGTTTTTGCAGTCCGACCAAATTTATAAAAAAATCATCAAAAATTTTTTTATCGAAAAATCGTATGAAACTTGTATGGTACGATAGCTGCCTTCGAGGACAGTATAAAAAAAGTGGTCGGCCAAATCCTGTGTTGGCAGGTTCCTGTGTCCGACCAATTTTGTGGTACCACGTGAGAGCTACAATTTACCTCATCGAAAAATAGAATGTAACAAACGGATTATAATACCTAAAATAAACCTGTTGACGTATGGCTTGGTCGGCCTCACCGTAGCCTGGCAGTTTTTGCAGTCCGACCAAATTTGTGGTACCACGTGACAGCTACAATTTACCTCATCGAAAATAGGATGAAAAAAAAACGGATTATAATAGCTAAAATAAACCTGTTGACGTATGGCTTGTTACGGACGGCTTTCATAAATTCAATGTGGCAGTGTGCGGCAGAATCCACTTGCATCAAATTTGATGCAACACATTGTGGCTGGACATTAAGAGATGAAATGTATAAGATCAAATGGTTTGAAGGACACATAACGCCTTTGCGAGTCGAAGAAATAACAATAGATAAGTCGGACTCTGGGGAAAGTTCGTCAGACTTCGACTCCGAAGATGATTATGATTAACAGTAATTATTAACAATAAAAGGGTTATTCCCACTAGTTACCACCAAGTTCTTATCAGTGGTAACTACTGGGAAAAAAAAATCCTAGTAGTTACCACCAACTCGGTTTGGTGGTACCTACTGGGAATTTTTATTCCCAGTAGTTACCACTGGTAAAGGGTGGGAATTTCTTTTCTACAAACCGAGCTTCGAAGGAGAAATGCTACAGTTGATGGAAAAAAGGCTGATTTGATGCAAAGATAATCACTTAATATATGTGAGGTTATCTTGTGTATTTTACCGTTTATTAAAATTTTGGAAGGCTCACGTGCAGTTTTTCCTCTTATATTACAAGTGTTCGATTGAAAACTAAGCTTTGGTGTATACCTGGATCACCTGCATGTACAAGAAGGCGTTTCATATACCCCGCCCATCAGATAGGTACACAAAGTCATGATGCGTATCATGCGTATGGAATACAGCATGTGTGGCCAAGCCATTATGCCCTAAATTATATACTACTTCGTTAAAACTTAGCTTACCTGTGTATTTACTCTTTCCAAAATATTTATCTTCCTTAAAATGCAGCCTACACAAACGGTCTTTATAATTTGCCTTAGTTTTTGGTCCTCAAAGCTTTTTCTCACTGATTTATGCATATCGGGTCCTTGGGAAAAAAGGGAGATCCTATAGGTATATTTCCACAATTTGTCGCACACTATTGCAGTATTGTGGAGAAAAAAAAACATACAACCGAATTGATAACCTCCTCCTTTGGGATTTGGAAGTCGGTTAAAAAAGGAGAATGTTTACAATTTATTGGAAACAATGTATGTGATTTGACAGTGACAGCAACTCCACTATGGAGGCGCCACCTGGCGTGATAAAATGTCAGTTATGCCTCCTCATTCTATCTGTATTGGAAAAATAGGATATACGATTCAAAACTTGTCAAAAATCGATGAAAACCTTTTTAGTTTTGACATCTGTGAGACATCATCTCAACGTAAGTGTTACTCTAAAACCACGTCAGTAGTTAGAAAACGTTATTTAGATATTAGATAGATTTATGAATAAAATTTGAACTGAATGTTTTCTTTTTTTTTAAAGCCCTCTAAGACCTCCATGGACTCATTTACTTATGACTTTTTTCAGTTAGCATTATTAAGTTAAGTTCAAGCTGCGAAGAAACCATATTTTCAATATAGAAATTATTATTCTTTATAAATGTGGTCGGACTGCAAAAACTGCCTGGCTAAGGTGAGGCCGACCAAGACATACGTCAACAGGCTTATTTTAGCTATTATAATCCGTTTGTTTCATTCTATTTTTCGATGAGGTAAATTGTAGCTCTCACGTGGTACCACAAAATTGGTCGGAGACAGGAACCTGCCAACACAGGATTTGGCCGACCACTTTTTTTTTACTGTCCTCAAAGGCAGCTATTGTACCATACAAGTTTCATACGATTTTGCGATAAAAAAATTTTGATGATTTTTGTATAAATTTGGTCGGACTGCAAAAACTGCCAGGTTAAGGTGAGGCCGACCAAGACATACGTCAACAGGCTTATTTTAGCTATTATAATCCGTTTGTTTCATTCTATTTTTCGATGAGGTAAATTGTAGCTCTCACGTGGTACCACAAAATTGGTCGAACACAGGAACCTGCCAACACAGGATTTGGCCAACCACTTTTTTTTTTACTGTCCTCAAAGGCAGCTATCGTACCATACAAATTTCATACGATTTTTCGATAAAAAATTTTTGATGTTTTTTTTATAAATTTGGTCGGACTGCAAAAACTGCCAGGTTAAGGTGAGGCCGACCAAGACATACGTCAACAGGCTTATTTTAGCTATTATAATCCGTTTGTTTCATTCTATTTTTCGATGAGGTAAAATTGTAGCTCTCACGTGGTACCACAAAATTGGTCGGACACAGGAACCTGCCAACACAGGATTTGGCCGACCACTTTTTTTTTACTGTCCTCAAAGGCAGCCATCGTACCATACCAGTTTCATACGATTTTTCGATAAAAATTTTTTGATGATTTTTTTATAAATTTGGTCGGACTGCAAAAACTGCCAGGTTAAGGTGAGGCCGACCAAGACATACGTCAACAGGCTTATTTTAGCTATTATAATCCGTTTGTTTCATTCTATTTTTCGATTAGGTAAATTGTAGCTCTCACGTGACCCAATAAATCTGGTCGGACTACAAAAACTGCCAGGCTAAGGTGAGGCCGACCACTTTTTTTTTACTGTCCTCAAGGTCAGGTATACTACCATACAAGTTTAATTCTATTTTTCGATGAGGTTTTTTTTGATGAATTTTTGTCCAACGTTTTTGCCATTTGTACAAAATTTGCCAGGTTAATCCTAGGCCGACCAAGTGCGTTGGAAGCTACTAAATGTCAGGTACCTCTACAGGGTAGGTATATTCTATTTTTTGATGAGGTTTGTTTCATGCACCCCGGCCACCGGACTATAAATTATTAAAATATTTGACATGTTAAATAAAAATATATAGCTGGTCAAGCAAATCTTGTCAGTAAAAAAGGCGCGAAATTCAAATTTTCTATTGTACGATATCCCTTCCCGCCTACATTTTTCAAATTTGCCGCTTTTTTCTACTGACAAGATCTGCTTGACCATATGTAGAAACTAAAAGAAAAATTAATTTTCAAAAAATAGTCTATCGGTAATTTTACGTTATTTAGGGGTTGTGCACAAATCACGCGAGATGTTTTCGACTACTTTTTGATCCCCCGTCCCCCTTTTCTTTATTCTTATAGATCTATTTATTTGATTAAATAGATTAGGTTGCTATGAAACTAAGGTGTTATATAAAATAATGTGTTACATAAATTATATAACAAAAAGCAACGCAAATAGGGCGTATTACTGCAATGAAAAATTTTCTCTTTTCTCTTTATCGTTCAAATATGCAATAGTGATAGGTTAGATAACGAAATTTAAATTTTCTTGTTCCGCGGCGGACCCCCAGATTGTGATGGATTGTGGTAGTCGCGCCCCCTACGCAGAGTTTCGCATAATATTTCCTATTAGAAATTCTACTCGTACCTAAATAATATTTAGAAAGTCTTCTTTAGAATTACTCTAAATTAGATCTAATACCATATCACTGGTATCACTGTCAGATTGACAATGTTTTTTAGTTATTTGCAAAGTTAATGCACTATTTGATAATATTTAGATGTAATAGTACCTTCATATGATAAGAAACGTGTTCTTTTTGTAGACTAGACGTTTTCGATCTCATTTTGAACGAGAAAACGCTGCAATTCGGCATTTTCGGCTCCTATCATTCCGCTTAGACTGACGTTTGCTGAATGGCGTATGACGTGTGGCAACTAGTTTTATATAACCTCCTTGACCGGCGGCCGCGGACTTTTTGCAGAGGGGAACGCCTGTTAATGGCCGCTCCGAGGATAAAAACAATTAAATATTGGGATATTTTTGAGTACAAAGCACCCAAGTTATCATTAAAAAGGTCAGCATCCTGGACCGAGCCAACTATACCGTTTAGAAGTGTGAGAGCTCTCGACGTGGGCGCTCGGCGTGCGTACTGCGTGCGCGTCGCGGGGACTGCGAACAACGCATGCCGGCGTCGAGCGCCCGCGCGCACATAGTCGTTGGGGACGAACAGCCGTATACTCGAGAGCACACAAGGATTATCCACTTTACCCCAGAAAAGCAAGATATAGTGGATCGCGATAAGTATTTTCCTCCGGAACTCCAACGTCTCCAATCCGACCATACCTGCCACGAACAACGAGGGATAGAGAAAAGGATAGCGGCCATATAGCCTCTTGTAGAGGTACCGTACCGAGCGAATTTTTTTGTACTCAATCATATCCCTGTACTTTTGGTCGTCCGGATCCCATACGATGCAGTTGAATTCCAGCCGGCTACGGACAAAAGCATTGTACAAGACCAAAGCAATCCTGGTGTCTCTGAACTGGGAAGCGGTCCGCATGATAAAACCTAGGTTTTTATTAGCCTTTTTACACACGTCAACAATGTGATCATGGAAAGTCAGACCTTTGTCAATAGTGACCCCTAATATAAATCCCGAATACTATTATGTGCCTTTGGAAAGCACAGCGTCGCTTTATGAAGAAGCTATGTGTCAACTAACCTGTTGTCAGATCATTTCATTTGATTTCTGAACGATTTTCGAGTTCCCGAACGAAACTGTCTATCAAATGTCACCAGGAAGGCGCGACTCGCGTCAACTTGTCATTGCGTGTGTAACTCGCCGTCATTAAAGATTTATAGATGAAATGGTTGATCGGTGTGCTAAGGATGCAATAATCAATGGGTGTCTCTCGTCATTTAGGACTTATACTCATGATTTGCTTTCGATAGCTAAAGATAGTCTGAATGATGCGTGGCTTGTTGAGTGGTCTCGATCTAGCCAATCCATAAAATCACATTACCCCGAAATTCAAGAAAGAATTCCCGTAAAACCCTGGTTTTTTAAATATCGCAATGCCAGTAAAAAAGTTACTTCTACTATTTGCAGATTACGTTTGGGCCATGCATGCTATCCGGTATTACTATGTAAACGTCATATTAAAGATACGTCGGTGTGTGAATGTGGATTGGATGAGGGTAATCTAGATCACATATTTTTTGAATGTAACAAATTAACCTCTTCTTTGTATGACTCGCTTCCTCCATTTATACCTCGCCCGACCAACATCACTTCTTTACTTCGATTAGTTTTTACCAAGGACCGGAAAACCCCTCTTTACGCTTAATCCTATCAATTCGGTAACCCAATCGATTCGGTTACCTTATCATTCGGTAACCCTATCATACTGTTACCTGATTGTAATGGTAACCTTATTGAAACGGTAACCCTAACCTTTAACCGAGTTAATCTCAAAACCCCATCGCGATAGGGTTTTTGTTAAGGGTTTTTAACAGGTTTTCATTCAGTTATGGTAACCTTTATTATCGGTTGCTTACTGGTTTGCTACATTAATAGTACATTATTGTCGAGGCTCGGAAGTAGCTACTTGCAGGCTGAGGATTCGTTTTAAACGGACGACCTTGGGAGTCCGTTTAATTGAATCCGAAGCCAGCAAGTAGCCTTCCAGCCGAGTCATATATAGTGCTTTTCTCAAAAATGGTGCAAGAAATATAAATATCATAGAAATATTTTACAAAAGCAACTTTCTTACGTATATATTTTCACAGAAAAAAGTAGAAACAATTGAAAAAATTAGCTTTGCCGCCTTTTTATTTTTTTAATAAAAAAATAGAAGTGTATTTTTCTGCCGAAAATACGCCAACCTATTTGAGACAGCTAAATAGTCGCGGTACTAATCATCTGTTTGGCTGTTTAATGGGCCTGTGCCTTCATTTATATGGCCATTTCAACTTTTAAAAAGTTTGGAACTCGACAAATAATGGAATTTGTATGCAACATTGCAGTCCCAAAATCGAGACTGCAATGTTTTTAACTTTTTAATTTTTGACTGACCATAAACTACGCGCTTCGCAACCTATTTTTTAAACGGCAAAGTCGACTTTGCCGTCCATTTTTGAGAAAAGTAGTTTTAGTGATGTGCCGTCAGAACTAAAAAAAAATACTAAAAAAATTGTTTATTTTATTTACTTTATTTATATTTTGTTGATTTTATAATTTATTTAATTTTTTAAATTTATTTATTTTATTTTATTTTTTTTATTTATTTTATTTATTTTATTTATTTTATTTATTTTATTTATTTTATTTATTTTATTTATTTTATTTATTTTATTTATTTTATTTATTTTATTTATTTTATTTATTTTATTTATTTTATTTATTTTATTTATTTTATTTATTTTATTTATTTTATTTATTTTATTTATTTTATTTATTTTATTTATTTTATTTATTTTATTTATTTTATTTATTTTATTTATTTTATTTATTTTATTTATTTTATTTATTTTATTTATTTTATTTATTTTATTTATTTTATTTATTTTATTTATTTTATTTATTTTATTTATTTTATTTATTTTATTTATTTTATTTATTTTATTTATTTTATTTATTTTATTTATTTTATTTATTTTATTTATTTTATTTATTTTATTTATTTTATTTATTTTATTTATTTTATTTATTTTATTTATTTTATTTATTTTATTTATTTTATTTATTTTATTTATTTTATTTATTTTATTTATTTTATTTATTTTATTTATTTTATTTATTTTATTTATTTTATTTATTTTATTTATTTTATTTATTTTATTTATTTTATTTATTTTATTTATTTTATTTATTTTATTTATTTTATTTATTTTATTTATTTTATTTATTTTATTTATTTTATTTATTTTATTTATTTTATTGAATTTATCAAATTTATGAAATTTATTTAAATTTATTTAATTTATGTAATTTATTTAACTTATTTAATTTTTTTTTTTTTTAATTTTTTAATTTATTTAATTTATTTAATTTATTAAACTTATTTCATTTATTTATTTTAATATAATAATATTTATAATAAGAAATGCTGCTGGATGCGGGTCGCTTCCAACCGGCACGTATGGAGGTCCAAGGGGGAGGCCTATGTTCAGCAGTGGACGTCTTATGGCTGAGATGATGATGATAATAAGAACACACCACACAGGTAGGTATAAAGATAAACAAAGGAAAGGCAAAAAAACTTGTTTGTGCTGGAGGCTTCATAGACCGCCCATGCCAACCTCGGTTATTCAATAATAAGTTGAATTTAAGTGTGCGTAAAGATTACAATCGTTTGAACTGGTCAAAAACCTCATAATGAGGTAACTGAATAGACTGGGTTTTTATTTCGGTTACCGGTAACAGAGGTTAACTCGATCTGATACGGTTACCGAATCAAAGTGTTACCTTATTAAGCGGTTACCGTTATGGTAGGGGTTTTTATAAACACCTCTAAAATAACCCTATGAAAAACCCCGGTTAAGGTAACCGGTTCCTGTCCCTGGTTTTTACACCGTTCATTTCCATTTTATGTAATTTTATCAGTCATAATAACATTAAATTATAATCATACATATATATCCTAACAACAAAACAGGAACACAATAGTTATTCATAATTCCGTATTTCTTATTTTTAACTTGCTGCTGGCATTCCTATTAATACCCGAATTACTAAAAAACGCCCCAACTGACTTTGGCAAAGGCCCACGAGGCTGCCATATCTCAAAAAAAAAAAAAAAAAAAGATTTATAGAAAGAAAAAATATAATATAAAGTGAAAAGATGAGTGAGGACGAGCTCGAGAGCGGCAGAAAAACGGCCTCGGAGGCTAATTCGGCCTCTGACTCGGAGTCAGAGTCGGAATACGCACCCTGTCGGGGAAAGCGGGGCTTTGGCGACCCACGGGTTGATGCCCTCGTGGGTCAGGTTGGTTACCTGACCCAGTGCTCGCAGCACATTGGCGGCTCGTTGTGGCCTGCGGTACCACCGCCACCACTACCACCACCGCCGCCGCCGCCGCTACCGTCGTCGTCGTCGTCGCTCAGGCGCGGATCCAGCCCTCAAAAAAGGTTGTGGTCACAGCCACTCCAAAATCGGCCAAGTGCGAGTCGAGGGTACCTCATGATTCCCCGACCAGTAAATTCGCAGAGGGATCGCAAGCCATTTATTTCAGTCTATACCTACACATATAGATAGATAACTACGTTAAAAAACTCCTTCGGCTGTAAATTAAAAGCTGGCATTAAGCTAGAAATAACTGCCCCTGTTAGTAAATAATCTATATTCTTGCAAATAATTAGAGCTCTGTATTCAGCTGGGGTACCTACTCTAATGATTCCCCGACCAATTTTTAGCAGATTGTTGATTCGCTTACAACGTTTCGCCGAAAATGGTTTTGCAGGGTCAATTATTCGTAGATGTAACTTTTGGTCGACTAACTTTTGGTAGACTCTTCACATATCATTCAGATCGCTTCTGTGTAAATTAGCAGACCAATTATTAGAAGAATTTCATTTGGTAGAGTAATCTTTTCATCAAGCAACCTTCAGTCGAGTAACGTTTTCTAACTTTTTTTAAAGTTGACAAGTGGCACTCGATCACACTACATATAAGTATATAAGTAGCATTACAAGCTGTATATAAGCTGTATTAAAGTTACACTATAAGCTGTACAGTTAGGCTGTACAAAGGCTGTATAAGCGCTTATACAGCCCTTATAAGTAAAAAAAGGGCCCAAATTATACAGCCTTTGGCGTTATTAGAGCTGTAGAGTAGCTGTATAAGCAATACATAAGCTGCATAATAGCTGCATTACAGCTATATTTTGGTGTAACAGGAAACCTTAACACTACAGATAATCTCTTATAAGTACGATATAAGAATATAAGTTTTAAATGAGTTATAAGAAAGAATTACAAGAGAATAATAATCATTTAAGAAATTAAAATGTCTTAATCTTGTTAATTCGTAATATAGTAATGGCGACAATAAAGTGTTATAGTGGATGGTAAAAGTAAAAGTAAATATTATACATGACTTGAATGGAATATTACATTATTGGTAAGTGCGGATTATTATTTATTGTGAACCTGTGTATCTTTTCTGGCAAAATATTTACGCGCCTGCAAAATAACAAAGAGAAACCATAAGGAAAATATCAAAAATCGGTAAAGTTACTGTTTGTTTTTAAGGTTAGAGTATCAAAAATATTTATAAATATTAATTCTAAGGCTAAACAATTTATTTTAGCTGGTAATCATAACCCGGCGTTAGTCTGCTAAATATTTGCAAGTATTTCTTTAATTATATTTACAAATACGTTTTTTTTTTATTGTAAAATGGCGACAATTTTTAAACAGCCTACAGGATAGTTGGAGAGCATTATAATCTTAGTAGCTGTGCTGTGTAATAAATGGAGTGTCTTTTACAACTTTTGGAATTAAAACAGCTTTATAATAGAATATTTGTATTCGTTTGGCTGTATTTCGGTTCTCCGTACATAAGTTATAATTCTCTTTAGAGATCCGTATAACAAATAAAAAACCTGTACTGTAACTGTCATATATTCCTTTAGTTTTATAATACACTTATTTTCAGAAATCATTACACTACTATACTTATACGAGTGTAAAATTACGCCAAAAGATTGTTATAAGCGACTCTATCAGTAATACAGAAAAAAGCTGTACTATAGCTGCCATTTATGTATGGGCCATTAGTTGCCTGAAATAAAGATTTTCATTCATTTATTCATTTGGTTTTATAATACCCTTACAGACAGAAGTTATACAACTACTATTCTTATAGGAGAGTAAGATTACGCCATAAGAAATAGCTTTAAAACGGGGTTGACAGATACATTTGTACAGCTACAAGTGCCAAGTGATACTACAATACAGCCTGTATACAGCTTTTACGATAAAATTAGCTTGTAGTGTTTCGCAACACTTAATGTTTTAAAACGGAGTTGACAGATACTTTTGTACAGCTAAAAGTGCCAAGTGTTACTACAATACAGCCTATATACAGCTTTTACGATAGAATTAGCTTGTAGTCTCTCACAACACTTTTAGTTTTATAGTAGATTTTTTATATTCTGATAAAGCACCCCATGCTTCCGCAGAATCCTTTATAATGATTTTATACAGCTTGAGCTGTATAATGTCTGTAAAGTACCTTTTATACAGCTTAAATCTTTTCTGACACTCTTATACGTCCCTTAAATCACTCTAAGTTCTTAATTGGCTGCTATATTGATGTTGCCGACACTTCCATGCTACTTGGGATAAGTACTGTAGACGGTTTTACATGTGGAAACTGCCGGTATTTAAAGAACTACTAACGGTAGACTACCATCGTGAACTTAAAAAAATGCATTTTCTTATATTACTAACAATTAGTTATTCACCATATTTATAAATGTACGAAGATTTTTTTGGCTCTGAAAAAAAGTTTTTTTAACTAAATTGTTATCCTCGTAATATAAATGTTTTTTTGTGAATTCGGTAAATGATAACTAGTGGTTAAGGTTTCAGTGTTGTTTTCTACAGTTTTCGCATTTCGCCAGATGTTTAATTGATAACTAAATAGTATGGTTAATAAAAAGGATGTAGAGAAGTGTACCTAATATGGACACCCTGACTAACGAATAATCAAGCATTATTCGTCTAAAGCTTTGCGAACTAAACGATGATTCCGAGGTCTTTGTAGACCCTGGAGACAATATCAAGTCCAAAATAATTGCTTAAAAAATTTACCAAGAATATTGTCCATAGGTACAAACCCTGCCTAATATCATACAATCCATTAGGTACAAACAGTTTTAACATTGATTTATATCTCTGGTTCCTATTTAAGTAGCTAACGTGATAAAACTAGTCTGCAATTATAGACTATTTAATAATTATTCAAAAGAAATAAATAAGTATATGACATTGTCAATACACTTAAGTAGTCGGAATTTTACCCAAAATGGCATGCGATTTTTTGTAAGGTCTATGGAGCCCTTTCCATACCCATATAGACCTGCGCTCTAAAACTCCTATGACAGTCAATTAAAAGCTGGAATTATTTTAAGAAATTGTACAAACATTTCTGAATGTTTAAATTTAAGACTCCATAAGTTAACAATTTAAAAAAATGCTGTTTATTCTGTATCACTAATAATTTGAGTTGTCAGCTGATATTAAATACTTAAGACAGCTAGGAGTTATATTTAACTAAGTACCTAGGTACCCTGTTTCGGCCAATGGTTAATTTACTCGGGCAATTTTGACTTTCACCGAACGATCATTCTACGTAAAGTAAATTTGCGTATCGATCAACTGACTACTCTGCGTACTTATACCTAATGAAATTCTGCAAAAATGTTCCTCTGCCAAAGCGTCTGCGAAACAAAAATCGGCGTAATTCTACTCGGGGAAGCAATAGGGCACCCAATTAGGGTTGTGGGCATGCTCACCGTGCCCACAACGGTGGATCCGCGCCTGTCGTCGCTTCCACTCACGTCACCACTACACGGGGGCGCTTCGGAATTCCTTACGGCCCCATCCATACTGTCCCCACAACCACGGGAAGCTAGAAAGTGATGTTGACAAGAACAAATGATACATTTAAAGGGACATAAAAATACAAACTAAACAATAAGGCTGTAACATGTAGTTTACATGCAATATAAAACTTAAAATAATCTTATAAATAAACTTAAATATAAATATTTAATAAGAACAAATTAGTCAAAGAGGCTATGCCAGAGAGAGTAACAACAATTAAGGCTCTTCAGCATTTAGGTCTAAACTCCTGGAAGGAGGTGCGATATGCCAAGGCGCTACAGAATTTTACAGCCACGCTTGCATTCACAGACTAGAGGGTAACAAAGAGCTTTCCAGGTTCACATAAGAAAAGGTTTACCTTCAGGGAACGGAGAAGGTTATGGCTGGGCTCTCGAATGCCATTTTAGACCACTGGGGGAGCTAGCTTGCTCAGGCCTGCAAGTGATAATAGATTGGACCTTTAAATGCCCACAGGAGCTTAACCCAGACACATTATTTAAAAAGTTAACTGATACGAAAAGTGCATAGAGGACAGTTTGAAGGTAATTTGTGGGAGGCGTTCAGAGTGCATTGACACCCGAAAGGCTCTCCTTTCAGAAGAAATATTCAGATTTACACGATAGAAATATTCAGAGAGCTATGAGGAGTATCCCACCTACGGAAGAATACTTACTTGATAGACAGAACCTTTCTTAACTGGTCCAGTTGCCGGGCGGTCCAGCTGTATGGCTGAATATGCCAGGCATACAAAAGAAGTCTTCTCTGAAGAAGAATCCTCATGAACTCCAGCAGAGCACTTACAAAAACCAAGAAAGCTTTTTCACAAAAACTGTGGAAGCCGCCACACTAAAGAAGAGGAATGACTATATGGAATTCAGAGGCTGATGTCTGGCAGGGTTTCAAGAGAGATGGAGGGAGCTTGGAGCCAAAAAATTTGTCATCAGAGCTATAATAGACCGATTTGCAACCAGCTCATCCAAACAAATATAGAATAGAATAGAATAGAATAGAATAGATTTATTCGTAAGCACAAACAATCGGAACAGTACATAGTATAAAAGAAAACACAAAATAAGATTAAAGTGCCACGAAATGGCCCCATCTCAGCATGTTGCTGGTGGCTTCCAGCGCTGATCTTCCGATGAGACCATCAAGTGAGAAGAATCACAGAAGGTAACAGACAAGAAGAAAAAAGACAGAAATAACATACAGTAAACAGTTAGTTAAATAAGAAAAAAGTTACACAGCAAGAAGATACAACATAAAGACTATTTACAATTAAGATTAATTAATACAAAAACAAGCATCGTGCTCTAAATCGCTGTATCGATCCGGTCCGACCATATCTTGGCTGAGCATTACAGCTGTATATACTACTAGCGCCAACGGTGGCTACACTAACTAAAAAGCAATGTCAGACCAAACCCAGTGGCGAGAAACTCTCTTACTACGAACAAACGTATGGCAAAGATATTTGTCATAATTAGTTCAGCGGCGTGGCATTGGCGGCAGCACTGTTGAAATGCCAACTTGACATTATGCGTATACGAGCGGCAACCATTTTGAAATACAAAATTAACAATATTCGTGTGCAAATTTTGCAAAATAATAACAGTTTTCTAAAGTTGAGTTTGCTTCTCCTGAGTTTTGTGGTGAATTGAAAAAAAGAACCCACACTGTTGTAGAATAGTACAATGGCCGGCAAAAACCGATATTGTGAAATATGCGGTGTCTGAGAAATCACTCGAGGAGGATTCTTTGCCAGATTTCTCAAGGATGAACAGCGGTAAGTCTACAAGTTCCGAAATACAACTCCCAGGGAACAAATCAAATTATTTTATTAAACATTTTGATTTATCAGCCGCGTAACAAGCTAAAGACCGACGAGACGCCGGTTCGAATCCGGTCTCCGCCACTCCGTAATAGGAGGAACAAGCACGTATTGCTCGCCCTAAATGTTATTTATTAATTTATTATTTATTTAGTAAAATACAGAGGTATTCTTAAAAATAGTCATAGCCCAGCAAAACTCAGCAATGAGTTTGACTGTGGGGTCATCAGTTTCTAGTTAGGTATCAAAGTTGTTGGTCAAATACTTCCCAGGCATTCAAAGATGACGTCTATTTCAATTTATAAATTCCTAAAAATGTTATTTGCTACTTATGCGTTGTATTATTTGAATTTGCTATGTTTGCTACCTGTAAGTCTCTTCTAATATTTAGGGCACAGGGTAGGTATACTTATTAGACCGACACAACCCATCACGTTGTTTATCATCATCGAATCTCTATAATCTCCATTTCTTTTTCAAATATGACCTTTTATTACTATAAAAGCTTACGTGTTATTCAATTTCATATTTCAGTTATCTGAAAGTAGGCCTGCATGAACCCAAATGTCGCAATCACTTTAAAGCACATACTTACTACTACTATCTTCCTCTTATGTTTGCAATACATATTGATTTAATTTGCATCATTTGTGTCTCTCAATATTATGTTTACAGTACACAATGAAAAGGAAGCCAAAACCACTTTGCTTACAGGTGTATAACTTGGGTTAGACAAGCTAGACTGGAAAAGAAGATCTCGTTCATTTACCCATAGAAAAGTTGCAGGAGATTCGTCACGTTTGTGGCGATCATTTAGAACGGAGAGACTTTGGCAAGACAGGAAATAAGCTAAATGTCGAGCCATGCTCAGTGTAGAGTTTCGTAGTTACGATTCTGTCAAAATAGGCCAAACGAGGGATATTCGTAAGTATCATGTAGGTACATTATAAATTACAGGGAGTACCTATTTGCAGCGCTTTGTATACGTCTTTTACTAAGAAAAAGGAGATTTTTAGCAATAACTCAAAAACGACTGGACCGATCATGTTTGCTATAGTTTTCATTGAAATTATTTATTAAGCTTTTGTTTCACGATTTTTGTCATACTTTTTGGACCCATGGTTCAAAAGTTAGAGGGGTGGGCACATATTTTTTTTCTTTCGGAGCGATTATTTCCGAAAAATTAACTATATCAAAAAAGGGTCTCCTTATTCGTTTTGAAAGATCTATCCAACGGTACCCCACGCTATTGGAACAAAAACATTTTTTATAGTTTTTATTTTATCGTTCTGTCGTAATGCATGATATATGTACTTACCCATGCCAAATTGCAGCTTTCTAACACTAACGATCACGGCGCAAAGCCTCGGACAGACAGACATGGCGAAACTATAAGGGTTTCTAGGTGACTACAAAACCCTAAAAAGAGCCTATCCAAAGTTAAATCTTTCCGCACCTCCACTGTCGGAATACAAATTATTATGAGAATTTCCTCAACATGCTGCAAGTAGACAAGGTAACTTTCTATTAGCCATAATTAGTAATTAGCCTTAGCGTAGTTGTAGCCCACTAAGGGCCACTTGCACCATTCACTAACCCGGGGTTAACTGATTCAACCTTTTTATTTTTTTTTAAGAGGGGAAATGCTTTACACATATAACCCGGCGCGGGGACGGGCCGGGATGGTTATGTGGGACTCCCTGTTGTGGGCTAATGAGACCCAGGTTTACCCACTAAAACCCCTTTGTTGCCGCCTCGCTGCTATACGGCGAGGTCCCAGGAACGCCGAAGTACTCTTCCGCAACCTCGCCAGCGGCCGTCCGGACTCGGACCCGACTCTTGGGGAAATCACCCCTTCACCTCAGTGGGCGCGTCGATTAAACATCGCGCCCGCCCACGCAGGGACCTTTGTGTGGGCGACAGACGTCCCCGAGCCTGCCGCCCACAAGTGCCCTTATGGGGGTAACCGTTGTTCCAGACTTTCGACGCGGCATAGCGAAAACTTCCCCGAAACGCTGCTGTGGCATGGCGTGGCATTAACAATTGAATTCCACAGTTACGGCGTTCGCGGAGCTTAATACAAGAAAGCTTATTGAAGAGATAAGGCGGAGTACCATATTTAAGCACACCAAAGAGCAGACAAGCCAAATGAAGTTTACGACGGTGTTGCATCTTGAGGATCTTATGGCTGTTCAGAAATGGTGTCACGTGAGCTCTCAACGGAATATTGAAACAGAAGCGAGCACAGGCATTTTGAACACGTTGAATGAGTCTCTTTGTCTTTGCAAGAAGTCTAGGCCCAAACACTACATCCACATAGTTTAATTTTGATAGGACAAGTGATTCAACTAGTTGACAGCGGAGGTTTTCGCTTAAATATGGCCGAATTTTATATAAAACTTTAAGCTTGTAAAAACAACTCCTAATGGCCTCGGAGACATGCTTCTCATAACGTAGTCCACAATCCATTATGAGACCTAAATTACGCGCTTCATATACCCTCTCGACCGGTGTATTCATTAGCGTAACATCCGTTGATATACTGACACCAGCCAGTTGTTGCCTGCTGCCAAATACTAGGTATTTAGTTTTATTTGGATTAAGCAACAGGCAGTTTTCTGTGGCCCATGATGCTATTGAGGTGAGATCTTGGTTTAATTTTTCTATAGCACTGTCAATGTCAGCTGGCTTACATGATATATACACTTGTATGTCGTAATATCGGAGGAGATAGAGAAGTTAAAGCAATCGGGTGTACTGAAGACTCGTACCAGACAGGATCCATGTTTCATGTCGAAGATGTTCCTCGTAGACAAGAGCGATGGGGGTGTAAGACCCATTTTCGACCTCAGAGGTTTAAACAGGTATGTCATAACAAAGCCCTTTCATCTAATCTCCCACGTCTCGGTACCATACTTCCTTCAGCCAGCGGATGGCTGGTGAAGTTGGATATTTCTCAGGCATATCTGCATGTTCCAATAGCTCCGGCACACCAGCATTTCTTATGTGTCAGCTATCTGGGAGAGATACTTCAAATGACTGCCCTTTCTTTTGGCCTGTCTTCAGTGCCCCGCCTCTTCGCGGGTCTAACTTGCTGGGTCTCGGAGACTCTCTGCAAGAGAGGTTGCCACGTGCCAGTCTATCTGGACGTACTTCCTCATTCATCAGGACCAGGCAGCATTATCCATCCAGGCCTCGGAGGCTGTGGAGCTCCTGGGATCCTTAGGTTGGAAGGTCAACCTACACAAGTCAATACTGACGCCCACTCAATCAGTAGAGTACTTAGGAAGACTTTGGGAGACAAGATACAATCGGATCGGGCTAACAAGACAAAAGGAAGAAACAAGAGTGCAGCAACTTCAGAAGCTAGGTTCTCGGAGAACCTGCAAACTCAGAGAGTTCAAACGCTTTTTGGGGCTCCTGAACTTTACTTGCTTCGTGGTGTGGTCCCAAGAGGTCGACTTCATTGCCGTCACTTACAAATATTTTCTCGCACCTTCAGGAAGGACACCAGCAACATGCGAGATATCCCTGGCCGCTTGGCCAGGGATAGGGAGTGCTTACTCAGGGCGATACAATAGTGGCTCGGAGCCATCCACCAGGCAACAGCGCCCATGCACCTACCTCCGGTACAACACTTCCTGTCTATGGACGCGTCTGGAATCGATGGGGCGCACATCTAGCTCTGGCACAGCAACAAAAAGGAGATGTTTGCAGTGCTGTCAGCGATAAGGGCTCAGGGGCGGACCCTGAAGAACTCATATGTCCTTTTGCAGACCGACAACCGGACACTGGTAGCCTATATTCGCGTATATTCAAAAGGAGGGAGGAACAAGGTCTACTAAACCTCACATTTCTACTACTGACAATGGTAGATCAATGGAACATAACTCTATCAGCACAGTACTTGCCAGGCAGGTAAAACACATTAGCAGACCGCCTGTCGCGGAGACAGTCACTACTAGAATGGCACCTGCTTCCAGCAGCCTCCTCGGAGTTGTTCAGCATGTGGGGGAACCCCGATATCGACCTATTCGCGTCAAAAAGCAAAGCAAAGCTTCGGGTCGCAGGATACATGATCTGACATTGCTGAAGATATCAGACTCAATATAGAGACCTTGGAGAGACTATTCAGTTCTGGCCTTCATTTGATTCTAAGACTGACAGGGGTCCAAGAAGATAGTCACGATGGGAATTAGGATGCCACATTTCTGAAGGCATATGCCCAGTGACATGGACCCGTCGGTATGTGGAAAAGAGCCAGGAGAGGTGAAAACATCAGTAGTTTATTTATTAGCATTCGAGGTTCAGTCAGACCGGCATCCTAGGCATTAATTGGAGGATGGGTACATTCAGTACTTCGAGATGCGGGCATAGCTGCCGCTCAGCAGTTGCATCCTTGGGCTGGCTGGAAGAGCGCCCAATAGAAGAGATCCTACAAATAGGTAACTGGCAGAGCCACAATACTTTTACCTAGCACTACTGCCGAGAGATTTCAAAGGCACAGGTACGCGACAATTTTAATAATTTGTTATTTGATATTTATTTAAATCAAATTTTCCAGCATCACAGCTAACACCAATAATAATTTATTTCAGAACTTTGTTAGCATTGAGTTTGATTGTTACTTTACTATCATGATCGATAGTGAATTGAATAAATTTGATCTCATGTAAATTAATTTCTATGAGAAATAAGACTGTTATAATTTTAGTTCCTAGGAGAACTGTTATAAGAGTAATAATTTAAGTTCCTATGAGAAATTGACTCATGCCTTAACTTTGTTTATTTAGTATGTCTAATACTCAATAAAAGGTTATCCTTTCTAATAACTTTGTGTTCATTCTAATCAAGTAATCATCATTGCGTGTGTAGTTGTCACCAGCAGATAACAAACACGTCTTCATAAAGCGACGCTGTGCTTTCCAAAGGCACATAATATAAACGTTTTACATAACAATAAAACGATTATTATGTGCCGAGAGAAAGCACAGCGTCGCAGGAAGGTTCTTCCTGGTGAAGTCCGCATTGACAAGTTAAGACGCGAGTCGCGCCTTCCTGGTGACATTTGATAGACAGTTTCGTTCGGGAACTCAAAAATCGTTCAGAAATCGAATGAAATGATCTGACAACAGGTGAGTTGACACATAGCTTCTTCATAAAGCGACGCTGTGCTTTCTCTCGGCACATAATAATCGTGTCATGAATTTGAAGTTGTCATTGAATATTTTCCTATCGTTTTGTTTTAGCGTAATAAAGCCTAAGATTCAGGTTTATTATTTATTCTCATTAATCTCATACCATGTCAATTTATTACGCTAAATTTCCTTTAAAACTCGTGTAAGACAGAACAGTAAAAATGGAAAAGTATCTTAGACCCGAAAGATTCGAAGCAGATCCGTTGGATAGCCAAAATGCTTCAAAATGGCTCCATTGGAAAAAGACTTTTGAAAATTTTCTTCAAGAATGCAAAGCCGAAACGGATGCGGTAAAATATAAACTGCTTATTAATCGCATAGCGCCAAATATTTACGAATATATCGCTCAAACAAGTGACTATAACAGCGCTATGTCTACGCTGGAATGTTTATTCGTCAAACCGAAGAGTGAGATATTGGCACGCCATAATCTGGCCTCCCGACGTCAACAGAATGGTGAGACTGTCGACCAGTACCTTCAAGCGCTTAAACTACTCTCTAAAGATTGCTGTTTTAAAGCAGTTACCGCCGACCAATACGAAAAAGATTTCATCAGAGATTCATTTATCGCGGGTCTATCGTCTTCCGCAATTCGTCAACGATTACTTGAAAATATGACTCTTACGCTAGATGAAGCTCACAATCAAGCTCGTGCCTTAGAATCTGCCCAAATACAATCGCAAAGTTTCATTCCACAACAAACCGCTGCAGTCAGTCAATCCTCGCCAATTCCTGCACAATCCACGCCCACTGCCGCAGCTACAGCTTCAACTCTGAA
Organism: Cydia splendana; assembly: GCF_910591565.1. Lineage (NCBI taxonomy): Eukaryota > Metazoa > Arthropoda > Insecta > Lepidoptera > Tortricidae > Cydia > Cydia splendana. Next base: position 14,968,948 of record NC_085972.1, on the reverse strand, counting down.
ACCTAATACATACTTGACAAATTCTCAAAATGAAAAATGCTACTTCTGTGCAAACCCACGCCGTCCTCGTCGACTGTGCCCTGCTTTTCAAGCCACCTGCCGTAAATGTGGCAAACAAGGCCACTTTGCGAAAGTGTGTAGAGGGAACGCCTTGCAAAACGCAGCTATAGTAACAAACGATGACGAACAAAGTGGAAACGAGTCTTTATTTTTGACACTAGCAGCAAGTGGGACAGAAAAATGCATCACAACTATCGAGGTAAATGGAATAAGTCTCCGAGCCTTGATCGACACAGGAAGTTCAACGAGTTTCATAGACGAAGAAGTCATTAAACAATACGGTCTAACCACGAAGCCCTGGGGCCAAAGCGTATCAATGGCGACATCAGAGCACCAATCAAACGTTACTCAAGTCCATTCAGCAACCTAACCCTAGAAAAGCGGACTCATTCTGGCATAATCCTTCGAGTATTGAAAAATCTGTGCTGCAATGTTATATTGGGTCGTGACGTACTAAGGCAATATTCTTCAGTAGAATTTGATTTTGGCGGTCACTTACCTCCATTAAAGCTGTTCGCCTTAGAAGAAGCTTATATCGACCCCGTCGATTTATTTGCCAATATGTCACCTGAATGTCACCCGGTTGCAGTGAAATCTCGCCGATTTTCGCCTCAAGATCAAAAGTTTATCGAAGATGAAATTAAGAAACTTCTAACTGACGGAATCATTGAAGAAAGTAATTCGCCATGGCGTGCTCAGGTCCTCCTGACAGGCGGCGCGCAACACAAAAAACCTAGATGCATATCCTCTTCCTAACATCGAAGACGTTATTGCGAAGGTTTCAAACTTCAAAGTATTCAGCAAAATCGACCTAAAGTCAGCCTATCACCAAATTCCTATTATTCCTGAAAATAAGCCCTTAACAGCCTTTGAAGCAGCGGGCAATTTATATCAATTCCGCCGTATCCCGTTTGGGGTGACGAACGGTGTTGCATGTTTCCAAAGAGCTATAGATTCAATAATCCGAAAAACAAATATTGATGGAATATTTCCATATTTGGACGACATAACTGTATGCGGGAAAGATAAGAAAGAAAGACCACGACGAAAAACTAAATACATTTTTAAAAATCGCAGAGAAGTATCACCTGACCATCAACAAAGAAAAGAGTCAATACGCTTTGACAGATATCAGTATTCTTGGATATAATATAAATAATGGAATTGTAAAACCCGATCCAGATCGACTACGTCCGCTCCTCGATTTAGCATTGCCTCAAGATTCAGCATCCCTAAAACGAGCCATAGGACTGTTTTCACACTACTCTAAATGGGTGCCCGACTTTTCAAATAAGCTACACCCGCTAACACTAGTAGAGAAATACCCTTTGGACTCCAGACAAGCAGCTGCATTTGAAGAAATTAAACGCCTTATATCTAAGTCTACGCTGTCCGCTATCGATCCTGATGAAACTTTTACCGTTGAAACAGATGCATCAGATTATTCCATCGCAGCCTCGCTAACACAAAATGGCCGACCTGTGGCATTCTTTTCGAAATCTCTAAGCGACAGTGAGAAGAACTACCCTATCATCGAGAAGGAAGCTTACGCTATAATAGAAAGCCTTAAAAAATGGAGATATTATTTACTCGGACGATCATTTTATCTCGTAACTGATCAAAAATCAGTAGCTTATATGCTACAAGGGCATGCCAGTAAAATAAAGAATGATAAAATTCAAAGATGGAGAATATAGAACTTTCAAATTATACTTTTGACATCAAATATCGTCCACGAAGTCAAAACACTTTAGCAGACGCTCTGTCAAGGCAAGTTTGCTGTGCAACGTCAACCGATGACCGTCTAAAGGAATTACATCAATCACTTTGTCATCCTGGCGTGGCTCGGCTAACACACTGGATTAGGATTAGAGTCGTATCATCATGCCCTACATGTGCGGAAATCAAACCCAGATTCAACAAATCAACCGGGACTTTAATAAAAGCTACCGCTCCTTTCGAGAGATTATCTATGGACTTCAAAGGGCCAATACCATCAGCAACGCGAAACAAGTATATTTTGACAATCATAGACGAATACTCCAGATTTCCCTTTGCGTATGCTTGCTCAGATATGAGCACGGAAACCGTCACAAAACACCTGAGCGAACTATTTTCTGTATTTGGATACCCGGCAACTATTCATACGGACCAAGGGACTTCTTTTATGTCCACTGAAATGAAAGACTTTTTACACTCTAAGGGCGTGTCCACAAGCAGATCCTCACCTTACAATCCTCAAGGAAATGGACAGGTCGAACGCCTGAATGGCACTCTATGGCAAACAATTCGCCTTGCTTTGAAAACCAAAAACTTGCCTATCACAATGTGGGAGACTGTGATGACACAAGCGTTACATAGCATCCGATCTTTACTTTGCACCTCGACTAATAAGACACCGCACGAGAGAATGTTTAACCACTGTCGACGATTTTCGTGGGGGCAATCTATGCCAGCATGGCTACAGCCTGGCAAAGTCCTCCTCAAAAGATTCATTCGTGCAAGCAAGTACGACCCTCTGGTAGAAGAAGTTGATTTAATAGAAGCAAATCCCAGCTATAGTTCAGTGAGATTATCAAACGGAAAAGAGATGCTGGTTTCGAATCGCCACCTCGCTCCCAGGGGTGCAGTGCCACTAACGGAGACTAACACAAATGATCTTACTCCTATACACGGTGTAGAGAATGAAGAAAATCATGATTTTGAATTCCATGGAAATGAAGTACTTGCAGATCCCATTGCTGGGCCCTCTGACCCCGCGACTGAAACAACCCAAAATGTCGGAGCTCCAGACGTGACCACATAGCCAACTCCTAGCCCTTTTATTCCGAATGAGCCACGTCGTTCGGCTCGAGCTCGACGACCCCCTTCCCATCTGTCGGACTACGTTCAGGACTAAGGAGGGAAGAATGTCATGAATTTGAAGATGTCATTGAATATTTTCCTATCGTTTTGTTTTAGCGTAATAAAGCCTAAGATTCAGGTTTATTATTTATTCTCATTAATCTCATACCATGTCAAATCGTTTTATTGTTATGTAAAACGTTTATATTAACACGCTCAAGGGGAACGCCTTGTAGACAATAAGGGAAATTCTCAGGCGTTTTGGAACGGGAAAAGGAAATGACTTTACACTTAGACACATTTAACTGCAACCGATTTGTTACACTCCATTCGGCTACTTTGTTAATAGACTCCTGTAGAATTCTGCAGTCTTGAACATTAGCCACTGGCTGCAGGAGTTTAAGGTCGTCAGCAAATACCAGGCACGTTACGCCAGAATTAACAATAGCAGAGGGAAGACCATTAATCATCGTCAAAAACAGAGTAGGTCCTAGATTACTACCTTGACTCACAATGATAAATTAGGAACGTACTTTTTACCAACATTGAGGCATAGAAATAATCTTATCGAATTAAAATGACTGCTGTTGCATTTTGGTAGCACATACCATACTTGCTTTTAACATAGACGTATTATAATTACTTTTCTTTAGGTTGGTATGATCGGTAGTAAAACGTCAATAACGTCATTTTAAATTGTCGTGAACGTGGAAATACGTGGTTATTTTTTATTGTAATTTTGGTAAAATAACTTTAGCTGTTATTTAAATGGGGGCCAAATCTTTAAGTAAATGTGAAGTTTGTGGTGGGCGTGTAAGAAGACTATTAACTACTGACGTATTTTTGGCCAGATTTCCACTTGATCCGAACAGGTCTGTAAATTGATGTTTGTATGCAATATTTTCATTTTTTACTTTGAGTCGTTAACAGTTACTAATTTAATTATTTCGAATTGGTTTTAATCATGGATTGTACCCATGATTAAAACGAAAATATTTTGTGAATGAAGTCTTTTTAAGTAAAAAACTAAGTAACCTAAGACACGAATAGTGTACGACCAATTTATCGATAATCTCTTTATTTCAGATGTCGATTATGGGCAAAGCTAACAGGAAATGGCGTAAAAAAAAGGATTTGGCATATTTATTTTCCTATTCAAAAGCTGAATGGCAACAAGTTCATTTGTGGAAATAATTCTCCATCCAGTGCCTTCAATAAAAAGGGACCAGATTAAAAAAGAATGTGCGCGAATTCAGCATATTGTAATATGCCTACTTGAATAATAAACTGTTATTTTTATCATGTAAAATAAAATTGTTTATATAATGTTTTTTTATTTTATTAATCCACGTGATTCTCAAAATGTACTGAGTAGTACAGTAAATACAGCAGCACGTATAGCACATTTATCGATATCGATAAACAGTAGGTACTGGAAGTGTCGAACTCTAGCGTTGTTTTTTTTGTGTTGGTAGTATTGACATATATTTGGTGTGTTTTTTTTTAACAATTATGGCCTGGATGCGAGTTATTTAAGCCTGTATTTGGTGTGCTGGCACAATGTACGTTCATAATTCGGTTCAAGGCTTGTTCGAGAGTGCCGACTCTTAAAACGTAGTGATTTAATTCTCTTTGGTTCTGGAGTTTATATACGGCAATCGTTCACTCCCTATTGTTACAACCTCATTTCATACCGCATATCTTTTATCATAGAGAACATTATCGACGGTCTTCATATGTCATGTCATGTCTGTCAATTCACTTCATTGTCAACGAGTTGTCAACGTATATAAAATAAACATTAATAAATCTAATAAATATGTAATTTATATCAGTGGGGATGAGGATTAAAAAAAAAAGTCACAAAATGAACAGCGAACAATTCGAGAAACTCCTTGCATTGCAAGCTACACAGCAACAACAAATTTCGGACATATTACAATTGCTGTTAACGCAACAGCAAAACGCAGCTGCCGCGACTCCCACACCAACAACGACACACGGCACGGAGTCACCCAGTTCTTCGAACACTAACGGTAACAGAAACAATGTTTACAACGGCTTTAAGAGCGACAAATTCAACCCGGACGATACCGCTGTCGAAAAATTTATCGACTATTTTGAAACAAAATGCAAACTTTGGGGCGAGGATGCACGTATCATACAGAAGGAACTGCTTTTCACCTGCCTCTCACCGGAAACCTTTCACGAAATAAAGGTTGCTCTTACACAACACTTCGAAAACAGTACATACGCGGATATTCGAAATAAACTCCTTGACCTATTTAGAATCAAACGCACAAGATATAGAGCATTAACGGACTTTTGGAACTGCATACGAAAAGACAACGAATCTATGGAACATTACGCTAACAGACTGCTATAGCGATGATCTATTAGAACGACAGTTACGTGACCGATTTGCAACCGGGCTTAACCACGAACAATTACAGATCGATCTAAAACAAAAATGGCCGGACTTACAAGAAATTCAAGATGGTAAGATGAAAGAAGTGACCTTCTCACAGATTTTTAGCGTTGCTCAATCGCGGGAACGAGCAGAAGGCGATGCAGACAGCACACACGTCAAAGTCAATAAGATTAAGAGAAACCCCAAATCGTACCAGAACACGTCACCGCGAAAATTACAGATCCATCAATGCTTGAGATGCGGTGAGCCTGAAAGACACCCACTTAACCAATGTGCTGCCAAAGCACATACATGCAAACAGTGCAACACGCCTGGGATTGCTGCATCAAATCAGGCAAAGCATGCCTACCTAACCGGAACAATAAACAAAAGACATTTACAGAAAGAAACAAGTTGCACAAACTTAAGTATGACAGGAACAGCAACCACTCGTCTCAATCTTCCTACTCAGATGACAGCGGAGATGAAACAGACACCGTCTGTCAAATACGCAAAACGAGCAGCAAGGACAGTAAAAAAATTTATGTCTTCATCAACGACATTCCCTGCACGTTGGACTGGGACCCCGGTTCACTCTATTCAATTATTAGTACACAATTCTGGGCGCGTATCGGAGCTCCTCCTCTCATGAAAGCTCCTGGCTTGCGCGCATATGGAAATACAAGACTCAAACCAAAGGGTCTAACAAACGTTACCGTACGCATTCAAGATGAGGAAAAACTACTTCCTGTTGTTGTAATGAGGTCAGCTGACCCTATGTTGTTCGGCCTACAGTGGAGCGAAATGTTCCAGATGGATTTCCCAAAGCCAGTCTATTCGATCAAGAAAACTCGACACGAATCCATTACACTAAAATAACTCTTGGACAAGCATACAACTCTCTTCGACGGCAAACTTGGAAAAGTAAAAGATTATCGAGTAAACATACATATCAAGCCCCATGCTCAACCAAAACACATCCCAGCCAGATCAATTAAATTCTCAATGAAGAAAAACATTGAAGTTGAATTAGATCGTTTGGTAGAAGAAGGAATTATAACCAAAGTAGATCCAAATATAACACCGGTTCAATGGGCAACACCGACAGTTAACGTGGTGAAAACCAATGGCCAGATCAGAATCTGTGGTGACTTCCGCAGCACACTTAACCCTGTTCCTTTATTTGACCAACTACGCCAGAGTCTAGCGGACGGTGCGAAATTCTCGAAAATTTACCTAAAAGATGCGTACCTACAATTTGAAATTGAACCTGAATCTAAACAATTCCTGACAATATCGACACACAAAGGATACTACGTCTACAACAGAATGCCGTTTGGCATTTCGACGGCCCCGTCAATATTTCAACATTACCTTGACAAGCTTTTAGAGGGATTGCCAAATGTAGCAGTCTATTTTGATGATATTGCGGTTACAGGAAAAAATGACAAAGACCACCTTGAAACATTACGTACCGTGTTTGAAAGACTGGAGCAAGCCGGATTGAAAGTCAATTTAAAGAAATGCACCTTTTTACAACCAGAAGTCGAATATCTTGGGCACACATATATATATACATTGGGTAGAAGCTATCACCAAAGCATCCCCGCCAACTAACGCCAAGGAGCTACGAGCATTCCTTGGGTTGGTCAACTTCTACGAGCGGTTTATACCACACTTGCACAGCGTTTGTGCTGATCTTCACGCACTAACTGGAAACAGGGTGAAATGGCAATGGACCGACAAGGAAGCTGAGGCTTGTGAACGTGCTAAGTTAATGATTGTACATTCTAAACCACTTGTAGCTTTCAATGACAAATGCCCACTCTATCTAGCCTGTGATGCCTCAGAAAAGGGCGTCGGAGCAGTGCTTTTTCACATGAGGAATAATATTGAACAACCAATCGCTTTTGCATCACGTAAACTCCGACCCGCAGAGTCAAAGTATTCTGTCATAGACCGCGAAGCTCTCGCAATATTTTTTGGAATTAGAAAGTTTGACCAATACCTTCGCGGTACAAAATTTACATTAGTCACGGATCATAAGCTCTTGATACACATTTTGGGATCACAGCGAAACTTACCCAAACTCGCTAATAATCGCCTAGTACGATGGGCTTTAATAATTGGAAGCTATGATTACGACATTAAGTATACAAAAGGTTGTAACAACCTGATCGCAGACTATTTATCAAGAATGCCCAACCCAGAAGAACTGCCACCCAAGTCTGAGCTTAAGGTTCACAGAATTGTAGCGCGACTACAGACTGACAGCATTGGTGATCTCGCACTATCTGAAAGCGTTATACGAGAAGAAACACGCAAAGATACCACGCTGAAACAAATATATCATCTAATAAAAACTGGTTGGCGTGAGCATCAATACTCAAACGATGTGAAACCGTACGCTCGAAAGCGCGGTGAGTTGTCACTAGAAGATAAAATAGTCATGTGGCAGGGCCGTATTATTGTTCCTGATACTCTAAGGAAAGCGACCCTAAAATATCTGCATCGTGGACACCCAGGCATATCAGCAATGAGAGCACTGGCACGTTTTTACGTTTGGTGGCCAACTATAGAGGAAGATATAGACACGCATGTGAAGGCTTGCCACAAATGCCAAGAGAATAGACCTAATACTTCAGATCTACCAATCTTCTCATGGTCGATGCTAGATCAAGCCTGGGAAAGGATTCACGTTGACTTTGCCGGACCATTCGAGGGCACATATTGGTTAGTTCTATCAGATGCTTTTTCCAAATGGATCGAGATCAAGCCGATGACCAAAATTACGACAACCAAACTCTGTGATGAACTAGACACCATTTTTACTACCTTTGGCCTACCCCAATTTTTAGTGTCTGACAATGGCTCCCAATTTATATCTAAGGAATTCCAGGACTACTGCAAAGAAAAAGGAATAAAACATATCAAATCGTCACCTTATCATCCGCGGACGAATGGATTGGCCGAAAGGCTTGTGAGGACTTTCAAGACCAGAATGTCGTCCAGCACAGAATGCCTCAAAAAACGTTTAGAACATTTCCTTTTCGCTTATCGCATCACACCCCATAGCATCACTGGCAAATCCCCGGGCCAGCTAATGTTTGGAAGACAACTACATTGTGTGCTTGACAATGTCCGACCAAGTGCTAGACGTTCATTACAATACAAACAGATACAAGCAAATGTTAACTCCGACGGCCAGACTCCAAACTATAGACCAGGTGATGCTGTGTATGTGCGAAGCAGGGAGCAGCCGCGGTGGGAGCCTGCCACAGTATCTCGACGCACGCATCGATACTCCTATGTTGTTAACACTCCAGTTGGGGTGGAGAGGAGGTATCACGCAGACCATATACGATCACGTCTGCCTGATCTAGAAGAAAGCCCAGCAGAGCAAACTTCTCAATTGTCTATGGTCCCAGTTGCATCATCGACGCCAGTACTGGAAACCAATAGATCCACAATGCCTTGTCCACGATCAAGAGCTGGAGTGGAACTTGACCCAGAAGTTACTCCAGCTGGCTCACCTCAGAATGAGGCTCCTGAAGTTACTCCAGCTGGCTCACCACAGAATGAGGCTAGCAAGGCCACAGCAGCTACACCGATGGCACCGCGTCGGAGCAAGCGTGCCATTAAACCACCTCGTCGGCTAATTTATGAGATGGACGTGTAAATCTATAAAGGCGGACGAATGTTACAACCTCATTTCATACCGCATATCTTTTATCATAGAGAACATTATCGACGGTCTTCATATGTCATGTCATGTCTGTCAATTCACTTCATTGTCAACGTAGATAAAATAAACATTAATAAATCTAATAAATATGTAATTTATATCACCTATAGTTCGTTTTTTTTAGCATTAGAAAGAACTTGAAAGAAGGTAAGCGATCTTGACATGTCTTTTAATTGAAAAACGCTTTTTAAAAATCAGTAACTATTACTTATGAAAGCAGAAGAATATAAATGATCGTATTAGATTCATAATTGTTACATATTTGCCGTAACTTATTTTTAAAATGTGTTTTTCCATTAAAAGACACATCAAGATTGTTTACCTTATTTCTAATGCTAAAAAAAACGAACTGTAGCGGAGTGAACGGAATATCTCACTCGCGCTAGCTCGACCAATCAGTGATCCGGTCTTCGAATGAAGGTCGGATCAATGTAGCCAATATCACTGAAATATGAAACCTATGGAAGTGAAACGTCAACGAATAATGCGTGCCACTGTGACGTCATCTTAGAACTAAACATGGCGGTTTTAGTGCTGCCCAGAAGATTTTTACTGTTACTAGGTTTTATCGATACATCGATACCTTTTTAACGTTCTCGGCTCATTTTATTTAAAATACTAAGTATGTATTATTTGTGGAGTTTATGTTTTAATAGGAAGTAAGTAAATAAATAAAAATTCTTTATTAGTATATTGTTATGTGAAAAGATACTTTGATTTAGTAAGATGTGTGGAGTCTAGGACAATTTCGTGCTTCAAATTTGACAGGTAAACGAGATGACGCTGTACTACTCAATACATATTGCGATTTTTGCGGTAACACTGATTTTCAAAAGTTGACGTTTGACAACTTAGTGACCGCAAAACACATGGCGCAGTACAGCGCCATCTGTTTTGGATGTCGGAAGAAGTGTACGTGTTTTTCTTGGACTTTACCTCTCTATTACAATCAATTTTGTTGTGTTGCTAACCCTGAAGTCTGTAACACACTACCGCACTGCACCTCGACCTTGGTGCGCCGTATCTATAAGTGAGAGCGATACAAAATTCAAGCTTATTAAGCGACGGGTGAAAAAAAACAAAACACCTTCAGAACATTTTTTTATTACAAAAATAAGGAATGACTTCCGCTCTTCAACTTCTTCAACATTTATTCAGCAAATAGGCCACAAGGGCATTTTTATACGTCAAAATAATAACAATACATTAACCATTTTATAAATTACAACTATATGTATATGGTCTCTTAATGTCGAATTATATAAAAAAACTATAATAATGATATAAAAAAGCCCGCAGGGCAGCTTGTGGAGTAACGACCCCACGGACCCGAGTGCTCCCGAGAGTCGGTCAGGGTCTCCATCTCCAGCTCTTTCTTTTTATGTTCATTTCTTGGTAAGCTATAAAAATGATTTAATTATTAAATTACGATAATTTAGTTGGTTTGAAGCGGGGTAGCATGATAAAATAAGAAAATATAAATAGGCAATCATAATATATCAAAGTCGATAAATAAAGTACAACCCTAGCTGAAATGTTTACATTATTTAAGCGTAAAAATATAGTTAAATAAATCCAATCACTTCATGATCTATAACTGCACAGAAGAACCTTGCTATTTATAATGTGAAACATCCTTAAATTTCCCAGGAACATTAACAATAACCAATATTTTTCATGTAAATTATAGCGTACCTGTGTATGGTTAAAGATGGCTGATTTGGTGGTTTTCTTATGCCGCACCCTAATACACTACACACTGGCATATTCGCGACGTAATTATTCACATTTGGCTTCAATTATTTTCAATCACAAGCAATATATTGAAAGATAATTAATAATTTTAATTTTCACCACGACTTTTTGACAGGACAAGTACCTGCTGAACTGACAGACAATGACATTTGCGTGACTAAACATGGCGGATTTTCGGCCGCATTAGGTATTAACGTATTTTCATGGAACACTTTATGTCCGTACTGAAATACTGTCACCTTTTTTTGCTATGGGTTACAGTGCTGAGTAAAAACGAGATAGATATATATTTATGTGTGTGCCGTCAAAATGGGTGCTATTTCTATAAGCAATTGTACGTATAGAACAATATGTCTTGTCCCTATTATATAGGTCTATGGCCAATATTTACATTTGTGGTTCAATGCAACCAACATTTACATTGAAATTAAGGGCTAGTGTACACGCCACAAATGTATTGGTTCCCTAAAGCGTTAACAGACTATCGCATCGCACCGCGACCTTGGAGCGGTTCTAGGAATTGCTCGTACTGGAGTGGCTTCCACACTATCGCACCGGACCGTCAAAACGGTGCGATCCTAGCTTACAGACTGCCGCACACGTGCGCTAGTGTTGCCAAGTGTCCCATATTTCCGCGTTTTTCATCAAATTTTTGCAATGGAATCCTTTATAATTTTAAATTAAATCTTAAGGGCTTCAATGCGGCTTTGCTTTTTAGAGGTAGGTAGAGAGCCTAAGACAACACAATCCATAGTTTTGTATGAAAATCTTTGCAAATCAGTTTCCTTGAAGCATTGTATGCATATTTTTATTTCATCAACTGGCTACATAGCCGTCCAGTTGCTATGACACCACGAATGTATAAGTTTTCAAAAAAGAATGCCTCCAGTGTTATCTAAACAAACTAAAATCGCCTTGGTAGTGGCTACAATTGCCACTACCACTCAACCTATATTTAAAAAGAAAAAGAGAAAGGAATGGGCCAAATTTTTCCTAAGAGACAGAAAGGCATATAGCCACGTACGGCTCATTAGAGAGCTGGATGACGAAGATTTTAAAATATATCTCCGCATGTCACCAGAATTATTTCAGGAGCTGTTAAGTTTAGTCAAACCACATATTACAAAAAAGATACACATTTGAGGGCAGCGGCGACAGCCGAGGAGAGGCTGTTGGCGACGTTAAAATATCTAGCGTCTGGCAGAGACCTAAGAGAACTGAAATTCTGCACGAGCATATCGTCCCAACTGCTCTCAGAAATAATACCAGAGAGGTCTCTGGTATTATTAAGGGCAGGTGCCAAGGGTTATTCCTACTAGTTACCACCAAGTTCTTACCAGTGGTAACTACTGGGATTTTTTTTCCCACCTATTACCACTGGTAACTACTGGGAAAAAAAAAATCCCACTAGTTACCACCAACTCGGCTTGGTTTTAATTTTTATTCCCAGTAGTTACCACTGGTAAAAGGTGGGATTTTTTTTCCCAGTAGTTACCACCAAAATATTGTTAGAATTCAATACTAATAAAAACAGTATAAATAGTATAGTATAAATGTAACGTGCTGTAATAAATAATTATGTGTCAGTTAGTGATTCAGTAAATTGCTTTAAAAGTGATAAAAAATATTAAAACAGTTTTACCGGTATAAGTGTAAAAACTAAAATAGAAGAGTCGCATTCTAGTTAAGTACAAATTAACTTATTATCCGGATTATATTTATCTTATTAACTGTAAATTGAATTACAAATTTATACAAACGAACAAAGTCAAAAACCGACAGAACTGATTTCGTTTTATTATTTATGGTCTAAGATCCCACATATATGGTCGACCTTTACCAATCTGTCTGACGGATGAAACTATGAAAATATGAAAGAAAATATGTTCCAGAAAATATGTTCCAGAACGGAGTGACGCGCGCGCAGCCGATCTGCTCTGACGTGCGTACCGAGCGAGTAGAGGACAATGTCTTCAAAAATAGTGAAATGTGTTTCGTGCAACATTGTGATCAATGAAGTACTTGCATTTATTGATAATAAATTGCATGTGATGAACGACGAAAGTCTAAGTAGGATCTGTGTTACCGCTTTTTCTGACGCGGACATTTTGAGTGCAAAAAAGTTGTTGTTTGAATCCTTACCTGGAGTGAAAAACATAGCCAGGAAAGGTGAAGGAAAGACACTAAGAGCTATCGACGACATAATATCAGTTCTGAGAGTGGCTGATCAGGAAGAAATTCCGATTTTCGTGGCGAAAGATCTTCGGAAACTACCGCCCGTTTCGTTCGATCATATCGACGTTACAAGGCTTATGCAGGACTTGAATCTTTTAAAGCAGGAAATACGGCATATTAAAGAGAGATATAGCACAAGTGAGCAGCTAGAACTAGTAAAAACGGAATTGGAAATGTTAAAACAGGCCTCGCTAGTAAATAACTATGAGGGTATTTCAAAAATCAATGCACGGCGGGGAGCTTGTTTGATGAACTCTTTTAGCTATGATATGAATAGTGGCCCGATGGGATTGCAGCATTTTGAAGCTGAAGATGTTCCTAATGAGGCTTGCTATGCCCCGATGGCAGGGACAGCACCATCATCATCACCATCAACCTCAGAGTCCCACTATCATCAAGTAGAAAATTTGTCCAATTCTCATGAGGGCAAACCAAATTGCAAGCTAATTAAATCCGTTGCGCCGGCTTCAAACGAAAATATAAATAAAAGACATCTGGAGGACAATAACAATGCGAGCGGAGGCGATACTGATAAGAGGATGACGCAACCGCCACAGGTGATCGACGATGCGTCGTTACATACGGGCGCGCAGAACGAGCAACAAAATAATGTCTCCTTTGCGGACGTTGCTAAGGAAGGCGAATGGAAAACACAAACAAAAAAGCGAAAAAAGAAAACGGGACCGAAAAACAAAGTAAATGATCGTTTTGTTGGCCATAAAGGAGTAGCGGTTACTGGCCCCCAAACGAATTTTAAAGCGGCAGAATCGTGTGTCCCTATTTATATTTATAATGTCGCGAAGGAGGTGTCCGTGTGTGATATTGAAACATACATTGAAAATAAGACTAAGCTAAATGTGATGATTAAGAAAATGAACATGAAAGCGGAAAAACCCTACAATTCTTTTAAGATCTTCGTACCTACTAGTAAAGCAGAATTATTATTAAATAATGATTTCTGGCCTGAAGGGGTATCCTATCGCCGTTTCATCAACTTTATGAATAAAACAGACTCAGATAAGTCAATAATAAAATAAATCAATAATGGAAAAAAAAGTAAAACTAGTTACGTTCAACTGTAAAAATGTTAAAAGATCTGTTGACTGTATCAGGAAGTTGTGCAAGTCTGCAGATATAATTGCACTTCAGGAGACTTGGCTTTTAGAAAACGACGTGCCTTTTTTGGGAAAAGCATTGACGATAATTTTGCGTTTAGCGGTAAGTCAGCAGTGGATACGTCGGCGGGCCTCTTGCGGGGGAGACCGTACGGAGGGGTCGCCCTACTATGGAGGAAGAAATTATTCCCGACGGTATCAGTAGTGCAGTGTCATAGTGTGCGCTTGACGGCAATTAAGGTAGTGTTACATAATCGTTCGTTACTTGTTTTTTCCGTATACATGCCAACAGATTCAAGCGATAATCTCGTTGAGTTTACGGAATGCATGAGCGAAATAAATGCAATCATCGAGAGCCAGAATATCGAGTGTGTGTACATGTTGGGGGACTATAATGCGCACCCAGGTGAGTCATTCTCATATGAACTTGCAAACTTTTGTGCGGAACGGTCGTGGACGTGCATTGATATGGAGTGTTTACCGCCGGACACTTTTACATTTGTGAGCGAAGCGCACGGCTGCCCCAGGTGGCTAGATCACTGTATACTAACAAATGTGGCAAAATTAACGGTTTCAAATGTATCTGTGTTACACGACACTTATTGGTCTGATCACTACCCTGTCTTGTGCGAGTGTGACGTAGATTTACTAACACCAAAAATCTTACCGAGGGACACCTTACGGCAAAATAAAGTAAAATGGGGTGAACGCGACCAAAATCAGATTGATAGGTATCGTGAATATTGTAATAATAGGTTAAGAGAGCTCGATTTTAACCAATGTTTTTGCGACTGCGCAGATAAATTGTGTACAGATAAGAGTCATTGTTTACTACTGGATGGCATGTACAAGGAAATTATCGATACGCTCTCAATGGGTGCTGTGCTAACGTATGTCAATAAACGTAGTGCAAAAAAAAAAGAAATATATTGCCGGCTGGAATAGGTACGTGCGAGAGGCGCATGGGGGAGGCTCGTTTATGGTTTCAAACTTGGATGCGATATGGAAAACCAAAATCTGGTTTCTTTTATAACCGTATGTGTGAAACCAGGAAAATATTTAAATCAAAACTTAAATGGTGCCAGGATAACGCGGAAAAGATTAAAATGGATATTATTGCGCAACACCATTCAAGTAAAAAGTTTGGCAAGTTCTGGAAAAACACAAACCGATTAAACCATAAGGCGGGTCTCCCTGTGAGCGTGGAGGGGATACATGAGCCCGTTGAAATTGCTAACTTGTTCCAAAGACATTTTAAATTAGAGTCGCCATTGGGCCCTGCGTCGTCGGTGTCCGGGGCTAGTTCGGATGTCCACCTGAAGTGTAGTATCAGCTTTACAGATAGCGATGTGTGGAGTGTTATTAAAGGTTTAGATGGAGGAAAATCCCCAGGGCATGACGATCTCAGCGTCGAACACTTACGACATGCGGGCATCCATCTGCCCAGGTCTCTGGCAATGTTTTACTCGTTATGTCTGCGTCACTCGTACTTACCGGAAAACCTGATGCGTACGATTGTAGTGCCAATAATTAAAGACAGAACGGGTGATTCCTCTAGCTTATCTAATTATAGACCAATATCGCTAGCCTCTATCATCGCTAAGGTACTGGACGGCCTGATTGATCGGCAAATGGAGAAGCACTTGTCACTTAACGATGCGCAATTTGGGTTCCGACCTGGTTTGTCTACGGAGAGTGCTATCCTTTGCCTTAAACAAACTGTGCAGTATTATACGACCAGAAAAACCCCGGTATTTTGGCTTTTTTAGACCTCTCTAAAGCATTTGATCTGGTATCGTACGATTTGTTATGGGATAAGTTAAGGAAGGAAACAACCCTGGCTCCTGAATGCATATTGTTGTTACAGTACTGGTATAACCACCAACAAAACCAAGTCAGGTGGGGAAGCGTGGTCTCTGGGGAGTATAGGTTGGGGTGTGGGGTGAGGCAGGGGGGTCTGACCTCTCCCAGACTTTTCAACCTTTACATGAACCAGCTGATAGAAGAGCTTAGCAGCACCAGAGTCGGTTGCCATGTAGGAGGAGTGTGTATAAATAACCTAAGCTACGCTGACGATATGGTGCTGCTAAGCCCTTCAATCAGGGCGCTGCAAAGGCTAATTTCAATATGTCAAGGCTATGGGGAAACGCATGGCCTAAAGTATAATGTAAAAAAAAGTGAGCTAATGGTTTTCAAGCCCAGATCTAAAACCTACACCAGTTTGCCGGATGTATCTCTGTATGGCACACCTCTGCTTAGAGTAAGTAAGTTTAAGTACTTAGGTCATTGGGTTACCGAAGATCTTAGCGATAACTGTGATATAGAGAGAGAACGTAGGTCGCTGGCCGTGCGGTGCAATATGCTTACCCGCAGGTTTGCACGTTGCACACATGCAGTTAAAGTGACGCTTTTCAAAGCTTACTGCCAGTCTTTTTACAGTTGCAGCCTGTGGGGTAGCTATACGCGGCGGGCGTACAGCGACCTACGAGTGCAATACAACAACGCTTTCAGGATGCTGATGGGGCTGCCTCGTCACTGTAGCGCCTCCGGGATGTTTGCGGAGGCGCAAGTCGACGGCTTTGCGGCCATCATGCGGAAGCGGTGCGCCTCTTTACTTAGCCGCTGGCGGGGCAGCGCTAACAGTATCCTGATAGCGTTGTTGGATAGGTGGGACTCCCCTCTGCTGCAGCAGTGGACAAAACTCCACACTGTAGTAAATAAGGAGTTAAGTACTTAGGTTAAGATTACATTGTAATTCTACTAACACTATTTTATAAGTTAATCTTAAATGTAACTAACAACTATGGATTTATATCCGAAATAAAATGATTTTTATTTTTTTTTTATTTATAAATAAATAGAGTTGCCTTAAGAAATATGGTCAAGGCTATTTTTAATACATTTTGGAAAAAAAGTTTTTTTTGGCAAATTTCACCGATTTGTCTGACGAACGAAATAAGTTTCAATGGAAAGTATACAACTTGTACAACATAAATCATCTAGGTTGCCTATCTTTTTCCGGTCACTATTATGTGGTTGCCGTGTTTAAAGAGGTGATTTTATATCGCTCATCTGTCTGACGCTTGAATTATACATCAAAATGATGGTAATTCTATTGCAAATACAATGGTATAGGGTTGCCTGCGAAAATCCGGTCACAAATAAGGGTTGCCAGGCTTTTAATTAAAATAAGAAGGGAAGACTTAGCGATAACTCATAAACGGCTTAACTGATTAAGTTTGTTTTAATTTTATTTGATTGAGTTTTTAAGCACTATTTTCATGATTATTTTCATATTTTTTGGACAGATGGTTCAAAAGTTAGAAGGAAAATCCTTTTTTTTTTCTTTCTAAACGATTATTTCCGAAATGATTCACTTTATCAAGAAATGTTGTTTAAAGACCCTTATTTATTTTGAAAGGCCTATCCTATGCCGAAAAAAAATTTTTCAAAAATTTATTAAAAATTGCCTTGATTATATTTTTTTAGGCAACCCTATTTATTTATATTTTGGAACATATTTGCTTTCATATTTTCATAGTTTCATCCGCCAGACAGATTGGTGAAGGTCGACCATATGTGGGATCTCCTACTATTACAGCTACTTCATTTCGTTCTATTATAACACGACGCAGAGCTGGAATATGTAGGTATTCATAATTTATAGTCAGGCTAAATAAGTACCTATACAGGGCATGGTTATTATTAAAACCGCTTAGGGCGCGCTTCGGATGGGCTGACTGCTCGCACTAACCAGCATAAGCTCGCATTCCAATTACACTCGGGTAGTACATCGCTCTGTCATGTTACGCTGGTTGGCTCGATTGCTTAAACACCCACGCTAGCGGGATGGTAATAACACTCTACCAGAGGGGCATCAGGTAAGTACTATTTGTACACTTCTTTTTATGTATTTAACTTTTATTCTATTGGAAAATGTGTTTATTGGAAGAACGTGTAAGCAAACAAAAGTGTAATTAAAATGACATAAAACAACCTTAAATTGAGTACGATACGACGAAGGGGCAAGAGGGCGTCAGGCTAAAATCAGAAAAAGAGTAAAATAATAATTATACTGTACTTTATCTGATTCTGATGGCGATGGCGTACGAATGCGAATGACTATAAAACCTGGTAGAGTTGGGAATGTGAATGTGATCTTGCAATTAAATTTGGTATAGATGTTTTTAAGTTTTCTTAATATTTATTACGGTAAAGTAAGAAACAATGTAGGACCTTAATACCTTATGCATATTTGATTGGTTACAACTTTGATTGGTTTATTGCAATATAAGTATGAATAATGTCGGTACCTATGCCTTGTAATTTCAAAACAATCGTTTAGTTCCTAAATATCTTTTGTGATGTTTTTAATAAATAAGCCCCACGAGTGCAAAAAGGCCGAACCGAGTGTGGCGCACACCGCGCACCCTTTTGTTCTTAACCGCCGTGTCCGACCCTTGCGAAATATTCATTGTTCGCCATAACTGCCAGCCCCGATGACCGATAAGAATGGTATTGGTTGACATAATTTGATAATTATATTTACCTATCGGGTGACATGTGAGCTAAACCGAAACCTCAACGATCGTGGTAGTTTTTGTCATTGTCTTATGCCAACATTAGGATTAACCAAGATGCGATGAGAGTTGTGGTGCAGAGGGAACCTTAATTAGATAGCTTGGATATTATTATTACATATTTGCCACCACTAGTTCTTCCTATAAACATATTTTCCAAAAGAATAAAAGTTAAATACATAAAAAGAAGTGCACGAATAGTACCTGATGCCCCTCTGGTAGAGTGTTATTACCATCCCGCTAGCGTGGGTGTTTAAGCAATCGAGCCAACCAGCGTAACATGACCGAGCGATGTACTACCCGAGCGTAATTGGAATGCGAGCCTATGCTGGTTAGTCCGAGCAGTCAGCCCATCCGAAGCGCGCCCTAAGCGGTTTTAATAACAACCATGCCCTGTAGGTACATACTTATTTAGCCTGACTACAAATTATGAATACCAACATATTCCAGCTCTGCGTCGTGTTATAATAGAATAGAACGAAATGAAGTAGCTGTAAATAATAAACGAAATCAGTTCTGTCGGTTTTTGACTGATTTGTTTGTTCGTTTGTATACATATGTAATTCAATTTACAGTTAATAAGATAAATATAATCCGGATAATTAGTTAATTTCTACGTAACTAGAATGAGACTTCTATTTTAATTTTTACACTTATACCGGTAAAACTGTTTTAATATTTTAATCACTTTTAAAGCAGTTTACTCAATCACTAACTGACACATAATTATTTATTACAGCACGCTACATTTATACTATACTATTTATACTGTTTTTATTAGTATTGAATTCTAACAATATTTTAGTGGTAACTACTGGGAAAAAAAAATCCCACCTTTTACCAGTAAAAACCACCAGTAGTTACCAACTTACCACCAAGCCGAGTTGGTGGTAACTAGTGGGATTTTTTTTTCCCAGTAGTTACCAGTGATAAAAGGTGGGAAAAAAATTCCCAGTAGTTACCACTGGTAAGAACTTGGTGGTAACTAGTGGGAATAACCCGTGCCAAGGAATGACAGCTGTCACAGTTACAGTAAACATTGGCTTTGTGTTATTTTAATCTAAAAAATCAACATGTAGTGTATTCAGTGTAAATAGTTAGTTTAATGTGTGTAATATGCTTAAAATACTACGGACAAGTGTTATCTCAATTTATCTTCTACAATTTATTGTAATTTTTAAGGTGAAAAACTCACTATATAAAACATAAACATTGACTGTTATCTTATACTAAATAAATCGTGAGGACGCAATTTAGTGCCTTAAAGTGATTTTATAGTGATTATTAAACAGCGCGAATCTTTCTGCCATTCATAGAATAAAAATAAACAGTGTAATCTATAAGTTCACAAAAACTCCTGTGCATGGGTAGATTTCGATGCATAAAAATTACGTGACATCACATGAAGTCTCTTTACTCTCACCATATAACTAATTTCGGCCTATACGGCAAGACTGCATATGGCCTAGTGGAAACGTCGTATGCTTACTGAACAAGTGGTGCATGGATCGATCCCCAGGAGCGGCGCAACTTTTTGTATTTTAATTATTTACATAAAATATTAGAATGTCTTCTAAAGTAAAGATCTGTGTTAAGTGCGAAACGGAGATAAAATCGAAAGATTATTTAAAGTGCAAACTGTGTCAGAATTACTATGACGTCACATGCACTGCAAATGTAAGCCAAAAACGATTCGATCTTATGACAAAATACAACAAAAGCTGCTGGACTTGCCACAAGTGCCACAATCAAAGTCCGAATGTTGCAAAAAAGAACACACATAATATCGCAAGCTCCAGTAAAGTAACAGCAAAAAAATCACCCGACAAAATAGCGCTTAAGAGAAGTAAACAAGTGCAGAAAAGTTCAGCTCCAGTTAAATCTCCGAATGCAATAGAATGTCCTAAAGCAGTTGAAACTCCGAAATCAAATTATTCTCCTCAGTCAGTTGAATCTTCTGAATCAGTTGAATCCCCAACAACATTATTGGAATCAGACTCCGAAGAATATACTGGCGATGATACCGTGCTAAGTCTGCCCAATATCTCGACAACCGAAGACTTGCAGGTACTAGAACTTAAAGCTGAAATAACAAATTTAAAAACACAGTTGGCCAGTGCCCACGCTGAAATAGACAGTTTAAACTCTACAATATCTGAAATCACGAAAAAACTAGAGAATAAAGAAAAAACAATAGAGCTTTATAAACAGGTATTGGGTGATAGTAGGCATCCACAGAAAATTACGCCGAGAAAGAAATTGGCCACGACTAAAAGCACAGCTCAACAGACTGCCGATACTCTGTTTAGCTGTACACCTCGTGAACCATCAACTTACGCTGACAGTGACAAAAATAATGAACGTGATATCCCAGAATCAATGTTACATCAAGTTAGTCCCAGTACTAGTACTAAGAGTCCCCCCAGCAACCTAGAGACGTCAGAAAAACACAATAGCCCCTCCACTGGTGCTACTACCCACTCGAGTACACCAGAGACGACAGGAAAACAACATAATTCTGATTGTAACACTGGAAAAAAAAGTCATCTAGAAGCGGCACAAGCATCTCTAAACACCGAGCCAGAAAAACGCAAAGTATTAATTTTTTCAAGCACTAAAAGCGTATTCATAAGAAGATATTTGCAAAGACACCTTGGTGATTCTCACATCGTCACAGCTTATACAAAACCGGACGCTTCTACTGACAAGCTGCTGGAATGCTGTCTATCCCTATGCAAAGACTTTACTAAACATGATTATGTTATTATTCTAAGTGGAAGTAATGATAAGAGTATTATGAAATTACAAGCGTCCCTATATTATTACATAGAAAAATTGACTCATACTAATATTCTTCTTAGTGATTTTAAATCTTATCAAAGCGACATAAGAATACGTGACATATTCAAAATGTTATGCAATGAATTCAAAGAATATTCTTATTTTATTAATGCCCTTCATGCACCATTTTATAGTTTTAAGCTAAAGCTGTGTCTTTCTCTGTTAAACTGCATTAATAGTTTAAATTATAAATACGATTATTACACATTTAAAGAAATACCAAAATTTCATAACCAAAAAACACCTGCTTCTGGTGAGGTTGAAAGTGCGGAATCGAATAGCAATCTTTTTCGTCCCCATTGTGAACAAAGATTTTGAAGTCAGGGAATCAGTTGCACGATACAGAATAATGCACCAAAACATTGCCAGCATTCTTGCTAAAAAAGACATTTTGGAAATTGTATTATCTGAACTCAAAGATTTAGGAACACATCCTGATATTATCTGTTTAAGTGAAACATTTGTAAAATCTGGTGATGAGGGTAACATACTATTTATGGATTACAATTTAGCTTCATCTTACTCTAGGAATAGTAAGAGAGGAGGAGTTTGTATTTTAATTAAAAAGGAGATGGATTTTGAAGTCGTCAACTTAATGAATGAAATAAACGAAAGCAATGTCTTCGAATGTTGCGGAATTTATATTTCATTTCTTAATATGGTCCTTATATGTATTTATAGAACACCTACATCAAATTTGAATACTTTTTTTGCTAAACTAGAGCATTTACTACATATTTTGTCGAAAAAATATTATAAAAAGAAATTGGTACTAATGGGAGACCTTAACATAAATATATTAAATCGAAATCATTGCTCAGATCAGCTTTTGTCTATCGCAGAGAACTATAATCTATTTAGCCATATTAATGTACCGACCAGAGGTTTGAATTGTATCGACCACATCTTTAGTAACATTAAAAACGCAACGGGCAGTGTCCTACCGCTGGCACTATCCGATCATGACACTGCACAAATGCTAACAGTTGATGTTAATAAAAAACCTTTACCACTAAAGTATGTAACCATCATGAAAAGGGATTATTCTGAGTCTAACATTGAAACTTTCCGGAGGGCTTTAGGCGCCCTTTCATTTTCAGAGGTCTACAATGAGCCTGATCTTAATAAAAGTTTTATGTATTTTTATGACACTATAGACCTTTTTTACAAATTATGCTTTCCTACTATTAAGGTCAAAGTGCATGTGAATAAAAAACGGAAATGGATAACTAAAGGCTTAAAACTGAGTACAAAAACTAAAAGAAAGCTTCGGTTACAATACTACACACAGAGGACCACTGAAAATAAAAATAAATACATGTCATATTCACGACTATTAAGAAAATGTATAGTAAATGCACAAAAAACTACAAACAGGAAATATGTGATCAATAGCAAAAATATTTGCAAAGCATCCTGGGATGTAATAAAAGATCAAACAGGCAAACCTATCAACAATCAATACATAGAAAGCATTGAGCATAATGGTTTGAATATTACGGATCCATCTAGTATAGCAACTATCTTTAACAACTATTTTATAGAAACAACAAACAAACTTAACAACACACCTTATGTAACATTGATGGAAAACCACAAAGTTCCTAACTCTATTTTCCTAATGCCATTGGAGGAATATGAGGTTCTAAATCTTATCACCTCGTTAAATAAAACTAATGCTGAGGGATATGATGGAATTGCAACAAAGGTAATAAAAAAATGTAAACTTCAAATTGTCTCAGTACTAACGTATTTAATAAATTTTTCATTGCTTTCTGGTACATTTCCTGATAATTTAAAGAAGTCAATCGTAAAGCCATTGTATAAAAAAGGTAATAGAAACGACATTAAAAATTACCGACCTATCACACTTGTACCTATCTTTTCAAAGATTTTAGAGAAAGCTATGTACAAAAGACTGATAAACTTTCTTAACAAATTTAATGTTATAACAAACGATCAATATGGCTTCCAAAAACATAAGTCTACCACACTTGCAGCTTTTAATCTGGTTCGTGAGATTGTAACTAATTGTAATGATAAGGTACCAACCACAGCTTTATTCTTTGATATGTCAAAGGCGTTTGACTTTGTATCACATAACTTACTTCTAAAAAAACTGGAACATTACGGCATTAGAGGGCTGGCTTTAAATTGGATAAGATCTTACTTAGAAGATAGAACGCAATGTGTAGAAATAAAAAGAGTAAACAATAGGAACGTAACAGAAGTATTTACTTCTGAATATTCTACTAATAAATATGGAGTGCCCCAGGGAAGCATCCTTGGGCCTCTGCTATTTCTATTATATGTTAACGACCTTCCTGACATCACACATCATAAATGTATTTTATTCGCCGATGACATTTCAATTATAGTATCAAGTAATCAATCAGAAACTCAAGCAAATCACGAATTTGACATAAATAGTGCAATAGAATGTGTAGTAAAGTGGCTTGAAGGAAACAATCTCCAAGTTAATTTGGAAAAAACAACGTATTTACGTTTTAATCAATCTAGTTAATCTATAATTATAAGCTACAATGGACATTTATTACAAGAACGTGACATAGTAAAATTTTTAGGAATACATTTAGATAATAAGCTAAACTGGAATGGACATATTGAGACTGTATGCGCAAGACTGAATAGATTTGTTTTTGTCCTTAATAGATTGCGTAGAACATCTGATCACAGAACTGCCATGGCTGCCTATTACGGATATGTCGAATCAATTCTCAGATATGGACTCACGGTCTGGGGTAATGGGATAGATATTATAAGAGTACTGCGATCCCAAAAAAAATGTATTCGTGCAATCTGTGGTATTAGCCCTCTCGAGTCATGTAGGCCGATGTTTCTCAAGCTTAAAGTCCTGCCATTTCCTTGCCTGTATGTTTTTGAAGTAGCCAAATTTGTTAAACAACACCCTGAATTATTTATTACAGCTAGTGACATATACCCTAGAAATACTAGAAATGGTGAACGACTTGTAGTTGGAATGCAAAAAAAAAACTGCTATTTTTAACAAAAACTGCCCTGCTATGTGTGTAGAAATATTTAATAAGTTGCCACCTGACATTAAATGCTTGCCAATGAATATATTTAAGAAAACCCTACATGAGTGGCTGTTAAATAAAATGTTTTATTCACTTCACGATTATTTCAATGATATATTGTAGTACATACTGTATATAATGTAATAAATACTTAGCTTAAGAAATACAACAAATATTTGCATGCTGTTTGTGGACGGTTGAATTAGGAGGAACTTTATGTATATATAACAACTGTAATCTGACCCTATTCACGCAAATAAATAATTTATGATTTATGATTTATGATCAAGCTATCTTTGAAGCTCTCAAACACTATACAGGTTGATCAATCCAAATGGGTCAGTATGGAGAAGTCAGAAACTATGAGAGATAGCGAAATCTGTTCTTAGGAACCATGGCTTCGATTTTAGATTTAATAATAATGGCATTCAATTTTTTTTTTAATCTATCATACATAACCGGGATTCGAACCTGGTCAATATTCTTGTTGTTTGTTTGTATGGCAACTTTTAAACGATGCGTGATAGGTGGGGGGTGCTCGACCAAATGTCATAGAGGGCCCCGAGACAAAACAAAGTACATTAAAAAAAAATCAAAATGGCTTTTTTTTTTTAATTTTTTCAAGTTGGTCCGAGCGCGCTGAGATTTGGCATGCGGCGAGCCTGGGCGCCCAAGATTACTATGTCATAAATTTTTTTTGGAAAAATCCAAAATGGCGGCGGACACGGGCAAAGTCAAATTTCCAAGTAGGTTAAGCGAGCCCGAAGGGCGAGCTTCAGGCCGGGAGGCCGAAGGCCGACCTCGGCGGAAGGCCGAAAGCCCGGAGCCTCCACCCCGACTCCCAAAACGCGAGGCCGAAGGCCGAGCTGCGTGAATGTGGTGCTTCCAAGCGTTCTACCAAGTCAACTGTCTTGATGAGCGAAGCCGGCGGGCCGAATGCCCGACGGCGAAGCGTCGAGGCTTCCGAAGGCCGAAGGCCGAGCTCCGCGTAGGGCCGAAGGCCCGAAGCGTCACACGAGAGGGGGAAGTTGGAGCTTAAACACGACCCAACACTTTTCCTATTGGGAGTCGCGTTTTGGGAGTCGGGGTGGAGGCTCCAGGCCTTCGGCCCTCCGCGGGGGTCGGCCTTCGGTCTTCCGGCCTGAAGCTCGCCCTTCGGGCTCGCTTAACCTACTTGGAAATTTGACTTTGCCCGTGTCCGCCGCCATTTTGGATTTTTCCAAATTTTTTTTGACATGGTAATTTTGGGCCCCCAAGCTCGCCGCATGCCAAATCTCAGCGCGCTCGGACCAACTTGAAAAAATAAAAATAAAAAGTCGGCCATTTTGAATTTTTTTTAATGTAGTTTGTTTTGTCTCGGGGCCCTCTATGATATTTGGTCGAGCATCCCCTACCTATCACGCATCGTTTAAAAGTTGCCATACAAACAAATACTACAGGCGATTACATAAAGAATATTGACCAGGCTTAGCACGGTCGCGTTTTTATCCCTTGTCACCATGCCTGTCACGTTCTAACAAGTACGTAAGTGCGAAAGGGACGCGCATAGTGATAGACGATAAAAATGGAACCGTGCTGCGCCCACAGGTTCGAATCCCGGTTATGTATGATAGATAAAAAAAAAATGAATGCCATTATTATTAAATCTAAAATCGACGCCATGGTTCCTAAGAACAGATTTCGCTATGTCTTATAGTTTCTGACTTCTCCATACTGACCCATTTGGATTGATCACCCTGTATAAAGGTGAAACAATTGTATCTTTTGTCATACCTATGTAGTTAACTTTGTGTATAACAAATGAAACAATTCATTTCCTAGTACGTCTACCATCAGTTTTGACACTGACATAACGCTCACGTCTACGTAACTTACTTTCTATGCATCTCGCTCGTATTCGCATATTTTTTTTTTTTTTTTAATGATTAAACTTTTATTTACATACAATATATATACAGTGGTACTACTAAACGAAATTAATAACTAGCTTAAATCTAAAATAGGCCCTTGAGGCATTGTACCAAGGATGCTGGCGGCATTTCCTCGCTGTATCGCAATGCTGATACGTTGTGCGAGGTAGCCGCCAGCTCTTCGGTCACCAGTTACGTCAACCAGACGCTTCGCGATTTCTGCAAACAACTTATGCGCGCTGGGACCCCATGGACCTAGAGTTTCAACACCAAATGGTACAAAATGGTACTCTCTACCGAGGCTCTTATATTTGTTACGTTTTAGAATTTCGGCGCTTTCCGCCGCTCCGCCCGCTTTTACAGTAGTCCGTTGGAGGTGGGACGGTGCCAGTGACGGTATTCGCATATTAGTGCAAGCGAGATGTACAGAAAGTAAATTACGTAGACGTGAGCGTTATGTCAATGTAAAAACTGGTGGTAGACGTACTGGTCATCACCCAAGTAAATGGCGGTACCAGGATTTGAACCCGGTACCATCAGCTTAATATGCAGGGTCACTAACCACTAGGCCAGACAGGTCGCTGTCGCTATATATTTAGGTAATGTGTACATATTTTTGGCACTTTGTATTAATAGAAACACAGCATGAAGTTAGTAAACCTTAGGAATACATAGATTTATTACCAAGGTTCACTAACTTCATGCTGTGTTACTTTGGAACATATTTGACATAAGGTAAACAATAGTAAACATACTGGTGCTTGACGCGGTCCCAGTACATGTCATCTTGAAACTTAAGTCATTGTCAATAGCGATGACAGCAAGGTGTCATCTATCGGGCAATAGCATGTCGAGTACTAGGATGTTTACCTTACTTTTACTTTAGAAAACCTAGTATCTGTAATAAAAAATAAAACAGCAACTTTTGTGTCAACAACAAACATGTGTAGGTACCTAATGTCAGAAATAAAACAATATGCTATTAATAATCAAATTATTATTATTTATGAATCACAGCTTTTATGGCACCTAATTAGAATGATCATAATAAATACCTAATAATAATTAACAATTATTTTAATATCAGACCTCTCTGTCACACCAATTTTGGCAGTATTAAAGGGAAGAAATATATGTTACTTATAAAGCCTGACAACAGTTTATTTGACCCTCGCCATTTTGCGGATTTTCAATGGTACTAATTTCTTTTACTGGCAACAAGTACTCTTTGACAACGAACGTTGGATGTCATCGAATGTCACCGATGTAAACAAACGGAAAATATCTACGAATATATTCAAATATAAACGATTTTATTACAAAAATGCCAAAAAAATTACCAAAGATGCGAAAAAAATTGTAGTGAATGCAATCAAATACTTACAGCTTAAAAAAGACGAAGGATTACATAGCATTCCAATAAACAATGTTTTAAAGTTGGTTGTTGACATGACCGGTATTGACATTATATAGTGCGGTTTAATTGAACTGGTTAGTTGTTTGGTTTAAACTTTAATATTTCATTTAAGGTTTATGTAGATCGACGATAAAAATCCTATAATCGAATTGGAGACTGAACGTTTTATAATCGAGGTTGGTGGTCCTGAAAGCGACACAACATCTGATGAAAATCAGACTTCGTCAGAGTCAGAAAACGAAGAATATATAAATATTGAATATTTAGAATCAGATTTTGATGAATAGGTAAATTGAAAGAACCGAATTCTCTGTAAGCAATGTTTTGACATTATACGAGTATCAACATGAAGCCAATGCCCACTACCCCGACTATACATGACGTACGCACATTATTGCCATACGTAAGCTGTTTGCAGCGACACTATCTCAGGGTTAAATAAACCCTTTGGTCCGTTTTCATAACTATAGTTTTCGTAACTGGCTGCCAAAGAAGATTTATTTTTCCTGTTTCATAATTAATTATCAAACAAGAATTCACTTTCTGCTTTCGTAATCGAGTATTTTTTCTTCGTTCGTAATTAATTATCAAAACTTATTACTTTTTCTTTTTTCATAATTGGACATTTTCGTGTGATACACTTAGTACCTTTTCGTGTAAAACGACACAAAATAACTACCGGGCACTGCGTTGAGATTATTGCTCCATTTATGTATTAGATTAGACTAAGAAGAATTATTACGAAGTGAAAATTATATTTTTTGTTAAAGGAAGTTAGGTCATAATTGGACATTTTCGTGTGATACACTTAGTACCTTTTCGTGTAAAACGACACAAAATAACTACCGGGCACTGCGTTGAGATTATTGCTCCATTTATGTATTAGATTAGACTAAGAAGAATTATTACGAAGTGAAAATTATATTTTTTGTTAAAGGAAGTTAGGTCATATTTTTCTTTTATTTTACTGACTAAGGGTACTCTGTTTTAACAAGCTTTTGTATCTATACAAATCTAGAAAATTAAAGTAGATGATTTACAATATTCGTATTTTTATTTTCTCTAATTTACTGTAGGCAGCTGTAGGGATATCTATGTAGGTACTTTTATTGTATTGTAGGTAAGTTTTTTTTTAATCAAAGTTGGTACAGAAAGAGCCTGGATGTTGCTCTCTTCTCTTTTGTAGTCAATTTACCCAGTCAGTCACTCACAGGGTAAATTGGCAACAAAAGAGGAACTTAACTTCCAAAAAATATATCGAAGTTAATAACGAAACTAGATTACTAAAAGAGTAATAAATTCTTGTTTGATAACTAATTACGAAGCAGCGAAAAATAATTCATATTTCGTAGCCAATCCAGGCGAAAACAGAAAAAAAAATCTTATTTCATAACCAGTTACGAAACTCGATTACGAAACCAGAAAGTAGATTCTTGTTTGATAATTAATTATGAAATAGGAAAAATTAATCTTCTTTGGCAGCCAGTTACGAAAACCATAGTTATGAAAACGGACCAAAGGGATTTACAATATTCGTATTTTTATTTTCTCTAATTTACTGTAGGCAGCTGTAGGGATATCTATGTAGGTACTTTTATTGTATTGTAGGTAAGTTTTTTTTTAATCAAAGTTGGTACAGAAAGAGCCTGGATGTTGCTCTCTTCTCTTTTGTAGTCAATTTACCCAGTCAGTCACTCACAGGGTAAATTGGCAACAAAAGAGGAACTTAACTTCCAAAAAATATATCGAAGTTAATAACGAAACTCGATTACTAAAAGAGTAATAAATTCTTGTTTGATAACTAATTACGAAGCAGCGAAAAATAATTCATATTTCGTAGCCAATCCAGGCGAAAACAGAAAAAAAAATCTTATTTCATAACCAGTTACGAAACTCGATTACGAAACCAGAAAGTAGATTCTTGTTTGATAATTAATTATGAAATAGGAAAAATTAATCTTCTTTGGCAGCCAGTTACGAAAACCATAGTTATGAAAACGGACCAAAGGAACTGTTGTCAGGCTTTACTTATTTATAACAATAATATTAGTGTCAGAAAAATACATACTCCCCAGGACTCACTAAAATGGCTAACATTTGTAGGATCACTAGACCCTTTCCAAATAATAGTTACAAAATGTGTAAACTGTGCAGTCAACCAATTTGATTTCGGGGCCACTTCATAACTTGCCACATTATGAAGGGGTACCGAAATCAAATAGGTTGACTGGACTTGAAAATTAAAAGTGTAAATAGTACAGTAAGCTGCAGAGAAAAGGTAGCCTCTGCAGCTTACTGTCCCATATAACTACATAATATATCATCTCAAGGGACTATTTTATAAAAATCAGATATTTAATTGTCTTTTTTTGATTCGCCTCTGAATAGACTCTGATCACACTAACTATGCACAAACGTTGCAATAAGAATGCATACACTAGTATTTTATACAATCGTGATATAATAGAGAGTTTTTCAGTCGAGTACTGTGTTTAGGCAACGAAGCTTGCTGAGTTGCCTAAGTAAGGTACGAGATTGAAAAGCTTGATTATATCACTATTGTATACAATACTTTTTCTACGAGCCAACAAAAATAATACTTTAAGCTAGTAGAATCATACAAACGAACCAAACCAAAAGTATACAGCTAAGATACGCGAGCAGCCGCGATACCTTCATACTGGTACGCGCCCCGGCCGCCGCGTTGGTCAACGACACCTTCTCGTAACTCATGAGGCCCTGGTACTTGCTCCGCGCTAAATTCAATGTTTAGACAGTTGTTTTCTCGATTTTGGCCACCGTAGCCTATGGAGACTAACAAGCAACACTAAGTGGTTTTCGTAGTCTATGGATGTTGCTATATTAAGGGTGTCACATGCGCGTTTCTGACATATGAACCAATTGTTTATACTATACTGCAATAAGCTAGAAATGGTACAAAAAAAGTTCTTGCGATGCCTTAATATTCGTCTGAAGAGTCCGCGGCACTCTTATGATGAGCTCTTAATTAAATACAACATGCTATCACTACGGGACCGACGTTGCATCGCCGACGCAGTAATGCTGCGTGACGTATGTGCAGGCGATTTGGACTGTCCAAGTCTCCTATCTAAAATATACTTTCCAGCTCCTCCTAAACTAACGCGGTCCACACACCTCTTCAGTCTTCCGAAGACAAAGACTAAATCCGGAAAACGTGCACCTATATACAGACTGTGCGACCACTACAATAAGTCTCTTCTCGAGATTGATCTCTTCTCAAAATCCCGCGCCCAGTTTAAGACAGCAGTCACAAATTTATATAGAAATAAATAATACCTAGGTAACTGTTTCCTTCCTATTACATTAGTCTAAGTACATACATAGTACATTATTATATAGGTACAGTGTCTCTCAACACTTGAAATATTGTGAACCGCATGTTAGTTAAGTATTAGTATTAGGTAAGTGGTATAATATTCATATGTTCTTTGTGAGATACGTTTATGGAAGCATCTATATTTAAGGCCATTTATGTTATTTTAAGTTTTATGTTCATCCCATGTATGTTTTTCTGTGTTATCTCCTCAATAAATAAATAAATAAATATACAACCTAAAATAAATAATTCATTTGAGCTATGATTTTTTTTCGTGCCGTGACGAGCTGTGATTGGTCAATTTCATTATAGTTGACTAAACTGTATCGAAATGAATATTGTAGTTGAGTTGGCAGCCCATACATTAAAAATAACCAATAGCAGTTTGGTATAAGAAATCTTAATTCAAGAATTACAGTCGACGAGTAGAAAAATCCCTATAAGCTATCCATACTTTGATAAGTACTTGGAATGAAAACTTAGGATCGTCAGGGTAAATCTTTACTTTATGGACCCATGATTTTTGGGGTGGGGAGGGGGGGAGCTGGGAGGGGTGGAGAGGGCTACCCCCCAGTCCAACCCCCCATGGCGAGGAACCCCATGGTTATGTAGATATTCATGGTTAAAGTTTGTATGGAATTACTAAGAAATAAGGGATTACAGCAAATTTTGAAGGGGGAGGGGGTGAGGGGTGAGGGGGGCGCTGTTGGGGGTGAAGCTGTTGGATCTGGGTTAGCTCCGGCACTGCGGAAGAGCAGCCCTTCCGCCCTCGTGTGACAAAGCACGCTCACTACACTCGGCTCCGCAGCTTCGGCTTACTGGTCTCAGCCGCTCGCCTGGCTCGTTCCCGCGCTCCGTCACGGCGGGCGAAGGCTGCCCTCCCTCCGCGCCTCCGTTTTTGGAATTGCTCTCTAGGGGTAGGACAGACAAGACCACGTGGATAGTGGGGTGCTCTGATTCGGTTTTAAGCGACCTTGACATTTTGGGTACCGTGAGATTCTGGTGACCAAAGATTTTGGTGACCTTGAGATTCTGGTGACAAAAGTTTTTGGTGTCCTTGAGATTTTGGTGACCATAAAATTTCGTGACCTTGAGATTTTGGTGACCTTGAGGATGGTGGTGTGGTATAAAAGGTAATATAAATTAGCACAAAATGACATCGACATCGAAATCTGCTATGACATTTCTCCTTTATTTCATAGTAATTTCATACAAACTTTAACCATGGATATCTCCTTAACCATGGGGTTCCTCGCCATGGGGGTTGGACTGGGGGGTAGCCCTTTGCACCCTCTACCCCCCCATACCCAACACACCCTCCAAATCGTGGGTCCATAAAGTAAAGATTAGCCTGGTTTAAGTCTCATAACCACGGGAAATCTTTATACAATTCCAAGATTTCAATGATGGCTTGTCTTTCCACGTCATCTATGATCTCGGGCTCCATGTTGATCACATGATATATATATTATATTAGAGAAATGGCAGCCTTTAGGGCCTTTGCCAGAGTCAGTGAGAATGGTGAAAGGTAGAGAATATCAACAAAATTAATTATAAACCTAGCAAGAAAAATCGCTGTAC
This sequence comes from Cydia splendana, assembly GCF_910591565.1. Taxonomy (NCBI): domain Eukaryota; kingdom Metazoa; phylum Arthropoda; class Insecta; order Lepidoptera; family Tortricidae; genus Cydia; species Cydia splendana. The sequence continues at coordinate 14,936,038 of NC_085972.1, read as the reverse complement.
TCCACTGCAGTGTAGCCAACTCGGATTTTGAAAAAATGCTAGACTAATGTCTAGAATTCTAGATTATGCCAAAATTATGCCAAAGTTTTTTGAAATATGCTAAAATGTCTCTTGCAAATAGACACTTAAAATAATATGGTGTCTAAAAATATTCACTACAAAACACCGTACTTGGTCAGTAGAAAAAGGCCCGAAATTCTAATTTTCTATGGGATGATAATCCTTCGCGCCTACTTTTTTTTTTTAATTTGTCGTTTTTGTTTATTAAGGCCCCATTCGCACGACAGCTTAAAAAGCGTTGCGTTAAAACCCGACGTTGGCGCTTTTTTACCGTTTCCAATATTTGTGTTCATATGAACGCTTAAAAATCACTTGTGAGTCGTACTGCCACGTACGCATCTCAGCAAAGCCATACTTTATTTGCTATTACGACGTATTATTTGAATATAGCTTGAATATTTCAGGAATTTGTAAGCATAAGTTGACATTTTTAAGGTGAAACTATTAATAATCTTGACGATTGACACCAAAAATTGACACTTGACAGCCAACTGACAGCAGCGCCGGCGCTTTTTCAACGCTTGTAAGAACAGATACACGGATTTCCGTATGGTCTATTCAATTTGACGCCAACGCTCAACGCCGAAAATCGAACAGTGCTCGATAAAAAAGCGCCGCGCTTAAAAACCGCCTTCGTGTGAATACATACATGGTTATCCATTTGTGTCATTCAAACGCTTTTTTAACGCGCGTTGAAAAAGCTGCCGTGCGAACGGGGCCTTAATGTTTATTTCGAAATGGCTTGACACTCTATAGTTACGACGGTTACGAGTCTGCTGTTGGCAATATAGGCTTGCCGCAGACGCACGGAATTTTCATTCGGTTTCCGGACGGTCAGGTGTGAACGGGACGTCGCTATACATATAACTATACATGTCTCGTTTGCACCTGTCATTACGTACGGAAAATTCCGTGCGTCTGTGGCCAGCCTTATTATTGACCAAGTGAACTCAAAATGCGAGCAAAGCGTCTCCGTTTCAGGCATGTAACCGCGAACATCGAAAATAGAAAATTTCCAGCATCTATCTCTGTCAATCTAATTACGCCTTAATTGGAGTAAAAGAGGTAGTTGCTCGAAATTTTCATTATTGACGTTCGTGGTAGGCCCTCTGTAAATTTATGTAGGTAAATACCTACAAGATCAGTGAAGGGCAGTCCAGATGGGACAATTTTCGCCCAACCTGATTAAATTTTCTGATCAAATCTGCAAAACGGAACTCAAATATATCAATCCACGAAAAAATCAGAGGTCAATTTAACTGAATTTATTTTCCATTAAAAAAAATCCATCCATCCGCCCACTAAAGTCAAAATTCATATGAAAATATGAACCACATAAGGCGATGGCGCATATTGTTGCTTCCAAGTTGGTGCAAACTAGGCTTAGGCTAAATTATGCTAAAAAATATGCCAGATGCTAAATGGAAAATTTTGGTGCCAGAGTGAGTGAAATTATGCCCGATCTGGCATCATTTATGCCAAGTTGGCAACACTGTTCCACTGAAAATGAAAGCCGAGGTCTACAGTTCGTTTTTTTTAGCATTAGAAATAAGGTAAACAATCTTGATGTGTTTTTTAATGGAAAAACACATTTTAAAAATAAGTTACGGCAAATATGTAACAATTATGAATCTAATACGATCATTTATATTCTTCTGCTTTCATAAGTAATAGTTACTGATTTTTCAAAAGCGTTTTTCAATTAAAAGACATGTCAAGATCGCTTACCTTCTTTCAAGTTCTTTCTAATGCTAAAAAAACGAACTATACCTACCGCGAACCACTTTCGACGTGATGTCTCCCTGTCACACTTACGTACGAATTTATAAGTGCGACAGAGAGGTTACACGTCGAATGTAGTTCGCGGTAGCTCCGCTGCAACGCACACCATTACACACTATGGAAATTGGTGCGGAGCGCACCAGTATTATTATTACCTGTCAGTTGGTGCGACGTGCATGCCCACCGCACCGCTATTAATAATAATTATGTGCGATGGAAGCTTACAGACTATCGATAAATGCTCCGCACCGCACCAAGGTCGCGGTCCGGTGCGATAGTCTGTTACCACTTTTATATTCCACATTCCACGACTCTTCTCTTTCCGAATTTCCGAACAGACTTACTTTTATGCAATGACACTATTAATCAATCACTTTATATTTTAGTTTTAATTATAACATACTGAATTTTTAATGTCGTGAAATCGTACTGTGATCCATTAATGTAGCGTCACAAAAGCAGTAAATTAAATACTTTTATTTAGTTACAAGTTAAATTAAAAATTTCCCATAATGGGTTGTATGTGTTGTTCATTCAGTTCGTTTGTATCTGTTTGTCTAAATGCATTTGAAAGGTAACTACCTATTGTTTTACATTACGAAATACTACTAATTAAAGCAGTGATAACGGATTTAACTCCTTAAATCGTTTACTACGCTCTTTGCTGCTTTTGTCGCATGAGATAATAATTAATCTAACAAGGCTGGTCAAAACCTTTCATTTACTTAGTATAGTTTGTGTGGCTTACGGCTCGGCCACGACATTGAGCGACTTGCGACGGCGGCAGCGATAACCATAGGTTGGAGCGAGACAAAGCGATCGGACCTCTCGTTCCCACCTATGGTTGTCGCTGCCGCCGTCGCCAGTCGCGCAATGTCGTGGCCGAGCCGTGAGGGTTGTATTCCACTTGTCCAAGTTCTTTGTCCAATGTCAGTGCGTCTCTCGCATTAAAGCAAAATGTGAGACACAATACAGATTGGACAAAGAAATTGGATAAGTAGGTGAAATACCATCCTTATTTGGTAGGTAATGTAATGTTCTGAGTAGATAGATACCTACTAATTTATTATTTTTTCTGCAGAGCTACAGTATGCACAGTGTGTGCAGTATTAACATTTTTTTTGCTATTCACAATATTAGCCGTTTTGGCTATCGGAGTCGGTATTGGATTTCACTATTGTTTTGTGACACAGACTGTCGAACAAATGTGTAAGTTGTCTTCATTTTATTATTGTTTTTAACAAGTTTCTTATGACTTTTATTAGGTTACGTGATGATTAACAGGAGCCGTCTTTACCATACGGGTACAAGCGTATAGGGCCTAGGCAGGGCCACAGAATAACTAATAGTACTACCGTACAGGAAATTCACTCACATTCACATTAATATAACTGCAGTACTCACAGTGATGTGCTTAGGGGTTTCAAGTAATGCGACGAAATAACGCTAGATGGCGTAAAACTCAATTTTACATAGTGCTGCAGACATTTTGCACTAGATGGCGCTGTTATTAATATTTTGAGTTATAATGTCGTTGAGTTTTCATTTCTGCCGGCACTCCCGGAGTGCAACCCGTTGTTTTTTTTTACATTTTTGATTTTGTATCAATACATTAAAGACTTCTGAAATCAATTTAATTATTGTACCGACTCAGTCGTTCACTCTTGACAGTGTGGTCGTGGTTGTATGATGAGACGTATCTATCGTGGATAACGCAGCCCTAGCAATGCGCCTCCACTTGCCACGGTCTTCAGCGTTACGGGAACATTAGACTATGGTGGTTTGTGTCGCAGATTTTATCAGGTCTGTCCAGCGCGTAGGTGACGACCGACCTCGTGACCGCTTGCCTTCCACTCGTCCCTGGACAAAGAGACGTTCCATGGAGTTTTGGTTTCGTGTAACGTGCCCGAAGTATTTGAGGATTCGTATTTGAACAATTATTGTACAGTCTCTATTAATTCTGATTCGAAATCATATTCCCTGCGGGAGCGTAGGTTCGTATCCTACCGACTGCGCCATGTAAAAGTATGGGATACACTTCAATCAAACAACAAGATCAAGCAATGAATGACTGTTTATTTTTATAGACGGGTAGACCTTCAAATACAGATTCGCTTACCGATAAATTAACGATACCAAAATATATATCGCTCCTTGTCTAGAACCAATACGCACCCACGAAATATCCCAAAATATATCGTAATATACCGACCTATAACATCTTAAGGTATCTTTAGATAAGATATCGTAAGATACCAAAATATATATTATGTATATTATAGCTTCGTGTGTGGACTCTGTCAAATAGTACGTAAATATATATATTATATTATATTATATTATATATATTATATATATATATATATATACAGATTATATGTTTATGTATACATATATGTATATGTGTATTTTATGTAAGTATATATAGGTTTATATATAGGTATGTTTATAGTTTATGCGTATTTATAGATATGTAGTACTAGTTTTTTTCTTTACTTATTGCTCTAGTCTTCCTTTATGTGTATCCAAAATTCTCATATTGCTATTTGTACATATTAAATTGTCTTTCACCTGTTAGTATTTGATCCTTTCGCATTTTCTCAAAGGTTAGCTGGAAGAGATCCCTTTTAGGGATAAGTTCGCCTTTGTACATAACATTTTTATTTTTGTTTTGTTGTTGTCCGTTTTATGTAAACCTGTTTATGTGCAATAAAGTGACATACATACATACATACATACATAAATAATATCGTAAGATGCCTTGCTATAAGATATCTTACCGCTCCGTCTGTGACGCGCTTTATACCCTGAGGATGACCCTGTCAACAGATGAATTCTTTCTCCAGCCATAGACATTGACCATGCAGTCCATGCATATAACCATATTAAACCCCCAAACCGACCAAACTACACGACCATAATATCTCTATTGCCGTAAATAAAGTAGGTTTAATTAATTATTACAGCCAAAGCCTCTAAACTAACTGCCGGTGCTGACGAAGGTAGGAGATTAGCAGGTAGTGCAGGAGCACTGGGCGACTTAAGGCGTGCGAACGTGATGCGATCAGTGGAGCAGAGCGGAGCGGCGCGAGCCCTGAAGCGCCACCTGCAACGCCGGGAAATAGCTGACGTGCCACCACTTAGCAACAACCAAACGGCTAATTTATCTGCCTTATCGTTGAAAGACGATTTAGTTAAGCAGAATGTGTCAAAATGTATCAATTGTTAAAGTGAACACAGTTTGAGAATTTTTGTTACAAGGAATAGGTATATTTTTAAAGCCCCCTCCAGACTATGCGCGTGAATCGCGGGCGAAGCCGCGAACGCGAGTGTGGCGTCGATTTCGCAGATTGTTCACGTCTTCGCGCCTTGTTCTCCGTTCTTTGTCGGTATTTCAGCCCGCGTCAAAGGAGACGCGAAGCGCGAACTTGCAAGACACATTACCCACTATTTTGGCTCTTCTGTGGCAAGATAAATATGAATTATATTATGATTATATTATCTTTAAGCAGCTATATTTTACGGTTTCACAAGAAAACAAAATGGAAAAACAGCTAAATCACGTATGATGCCATAGATAACTAACAGTTAAACTCGATCAGCTGATGCTTTTCCGCCATCTTGCCGCAAACCAAACTGCGAAATCGCCGTGACGTGTGCGAGTGTGGAGTCATACGTCAACTTCGCGATAAGCCTCCTCCACACTCGTGCGCGAATCGCGGCGCAAAGCCGCGAACGCGAGTGTGGAGTCTTGAACGCAGACCTGCGAAATCGACTCCACACTCGCGTTCGCGGCTTCGCCCGCGATTCACGCGCATAGTCTGGAGGGGGCTATATGTTCGCTTCGCGACGTCGCGCCGCGATTCACGCACATAGTCTGGAGGGGGCTTAAGGGCAACATATTTAGTATCGCCAAATCATAGCATATTTATACATACGCTTTGGTTTTTTCAAACTTATGTTGGTAAACAAAGAAATAAAGCGAATTCAACCATAAATTTTTTTATATTTTTAACAAAATATTCAAACGTAAAAGTTGGTCAAGCAGATCTTGTCAGTAGAAAAAGGCGGCAAATTTGAAAAATGAAGGTATCGTCTCATAGAAAATTTGAATTTCGCGCCTTTTTCTACTGACAAGATTTGCTTGACCATCATAACAAATTCAACACAAAGTAGTTAAGGGCACCAGACACAAAATTTTAGTGTAGTACCATATCCGATCGTGTATCAATGCCGTTGGAATGTCAGAATCTCAAATTTTTAAGTAGGTGCGCTATTTTGGCGCCAGGCCGTGACGTCTCATATTTATTTGGAAGTTTGGAACCAGCCAAATGTTTAACGCAACGGACGTTCTGCGACAGGATGGCATTTTATCAAATGGGCAAGCATAAGAGGTGGATATATCCTTGGAAAAAGCTCTGGTATTGAGGGTCCAGGTGATCCCCGAAGTGGGATACAAGATAATATCTAGGTGATCTTGACGATTTGGATCCCCGAATAAAAGGAACCTCTTATTATTATCGGCTTTAGTTAGCTATCGAGTAATGGTGGTTTCAGGGCTCATTGCAGTGCAGCGATAGTTTTAGCTAAGTATGATGAGGGGCTAACGTTCCTCTGATTGGTAGTAGCGTCATCCATTTTGATAGACTGATCTGAATGGGTGGGTGCTTTAAATGGTCTTAAAAATGGAATATCCGTAGTAGTCATTGAATTGTTCTTCGACCGTCTGAAGCGGCCGATGAGTCTTTTAGCTATGTCTCTCTCGTGTGGCAGCAATTCTGGCTCCGGTGGCGGACTGCAAAAAAAAAAAACAGCTACTTAAATACTAGTAAATTTCTACAGTTTCCGCAATTGGCAACACACATTTCAGGTCATAATCATAACCCTATCTCTTTCACTCTTTCTAAGCCTTATTTACCTATACCTTACTGGGGTAGTGCATAGGCTTCGTCATTGAAATAGAGTTCTTTAGGGAGCGAACAGTCAGAATATTTATTAGGTATTACAACTTTGCTTTCTTATTTTTTATATTATTTATTATAGGTACTATACCTTTCCGTTTCCAATAGAACAATAGGTGTTGCTGGTTTATCCAACACAAGTTTTTCAGGAGGTGGTCTGTTCTGATATACCTCTGAAAAATAAAGTAGATTTAGTTTTATCCTTCTCCAAGTTTTGCAGTGTACCTATTGTTCGTGTTTCAATAGAACATACCGAGCATCGGCCGCGGTGCGTTGTCAATCGAGGATCTGTTCACAGCGACTAGACGGACAACTGGCCTGGACTCGTCGCCTGACCGTCCCATTCTCAAAGGGTCAGGTGTTGTCGTTCTCGATGTCACTGTTGGCAAAGATATTGGATTATCACAATGACAATTTGATCTTTAGTCGCAATGGTGGACTGAGAGACACGGGGTTTTAAATTTAAGTACACTTTACTAGTTTGGCGCAGTAACGCGTACAAAACATACTTCATGTCAAGTTGTTGTGTTAGTAGGTAAGGCACAATTAGTATTTGTCATAAAATTGTTATAAATGAAGTTGATCAAAATCTGATTGCAGGGCAATCAACACGAATGTAAGTTACGTGGAGGGCTGGAGGGTCCTACCAAAAATATAAAAAGCGGCCAAGTGCGAGTCGGACTCGCCCATGAAGGGTTCCGTAGCAGCAAGTAACATAATAAAATTGCGGTTTACGATTTATGACGTATTAAAAAAACTACTTACTAGATCTCGTTCAAACCAGTTTTCGGTGGAAGTTTGCATGGTAATGTACATCATATATTTTTTTTAGTTTTATCATTCTCTTATTTTAGAAGTTACGGAGGGAGGGGGGGGGGACGGGGGGGGGACGACACCATTTTAGCACTTTGGAAGTGTCTCTCGCGCAAACTATTCAGTTTAGAAAAAAATTATATTAGAAACCTCAATATCATTTTTGAAGACCTATCCATAGATACCCCACACGTATGGATTTGATGAAAAATAAATTTTTGAGTATCAGTTCTAAGTATGGGGAACCCCCAAAATTTATTGTTTTTTTTTTCTATTTTTGTGTGAAAATCTTAATGCGGTTTACATAATACATCTACATATTTACCAAGTTTCAATAGTATAGTTCTTATAGTTCGGAAAAAACTTCTTTCCGGAAAAAAGTGGCTGTGACAATGACATACACGGACAGACAGACATGACGAATCCATAAGGGTTCCGTTTTTTGCCATTTGGGTACGGAACCCTAAAAATACGTAGGTAGGTACACGAGTTGACGATGCGTCGCGAGGCCGTATGCCACAATGGGCTTTAATAAACTCATTCCTATATGAAAAAAACAAGACCGAAGTGATCCCATAAATAACTGTACCGCGAACAAAGTTTTGTGCGGTACACTAAAAAGCAAGCTATACTGAATGTTAGTGATTTATGTCGAGTATACTTACTAGCAAATGCTGCAAGTTCTTTCTGTGCGTAGTGATAGCCGACTGAAATGCCGTAAACCATCAATATAAGCATCATACCCATCAGGAATATTAGCACGAAAGCAAAGCACACCCATGTCAAAACCCTGAAATTATAAACGAAATTTAAATGGATTGACCTCCAAATCCCTGTTTTGTGTCACATCATGAGGGCTTTTATTACATTTATCCGATCGCCGGGCACTTTCTGCTGAGAGGGACGAAAAGGTACAAATACAAAATAAAAATACAAATATTTGTATTATCATAATAGTTGTATACATGTGCAGATAGTGATCCAAAAGACTCGAGCCTTTTAGCTCTTTTTTTAGGGCTCGCCTCATTTCTTGACGCCTAAAAGACTAAAAGCCTATTTAGCTCTGTAGCCTCCGAACCTAGTTCTATTTAAGAGCCTAGACTCTTGGATCTAATAACCTTATTAAAAGACTACATATTTAAAAGCTAAAAGTCTTTATCTAAATATTTACTCAACATTTTTTTTAGCCTCGAAGCCTCAAAGCCTAATGTAACAAAGGTTGTTTTTTTGGGTTATTCCCACTAGTTACCACCAAGTTCTTACCAGTGGTAACTACTGGGAATTTTTTTCCCACCTTTTACCACTGGTAACTACTGGGAAAAAAAATCCCACTAGTTACCACCAACTCGGCTTGGTGGTAACTACTGGGAATTTTTATTCCCAGTAGTTACCACTGGTAAAAGGTGGGATTTTTTTTTCCCAGTAGTTACCACCAAAATATTGTTAGAATTCAATACTAATACATAGTATAGTATAAATGTAGAGTGCTGTAATAAATAATTATGTGTCAGTTAGTGATTCAGTAAACTGCTTTAAAAGTGATCAAAAATATTAAAACAGTTTTACCGGTATAACTGTAAAAACTAAAATAGAAGTCTCATTCTAGTTAAGTAGAAATTAACTTATTATCCGGATTAAATTTATCTTATTAACTGTAAATTGAATTACATATTTATACAAACGAACAAACAAATCAGTCAAAAACCGACAGAACTGATTTCGTTTTATTATTTACAGCTACTTCATTTCGTTCTATTATAACACGACGCAGAGCTGGAATATGTAGGTATTTATAATTTGTACTCAGGCTAAATAAGTAGGTACAGGGCATGGTTGTTATCAAAACCGCTTAGGGCGCGCTTCGGATGAGCTGACTGCTCGGACTAACCAGCATAGGCTCGCATTCCAATTACGCTCGGGTAGTACATCCCTCGGTCATGTTACGCTGGTTGGCTCGATTGCTTAAACACCCACGCTAGCGGGATGGTAATAACACTCTACCAGAGGGGCATAAGGTACTATTCGTACACTTCTTTTTATGTATTTAACCGGGTCGTTCGTATTAGAAAGTGTGTAACAAATCCTCAATTATGTTCCATATTTATGGGATTGAATTGCCTCTTAGTGGCGAACGTCCAGTGAATTTTCAGCGAGGCGAGCAGCGTGACGTCAACCTTACAAGGGATTTAAGCAACTCACGGAGGCCACTCGAATGCGGCATTTGTTGTTATCACACTGAGCGGATTTGTACGCTGTTCGCGTGTGTGAGCGAGACATCGCTAATCCGCCTGCGGATTCGCATCCAATAGGGCCGCATAAACCATAAAAGTCGCACCGAACGCCTTGAGCAATAGAGTTTGCACACTAGGTACACCTTACTTTAAATGTGAGGTTATTTTGAAGGACAGCAGTCCCCTTACCTTTCGCAGCAAAACATAATAGAGCAAATGAGCGATTGTATCAACCCCATGCTGGTTGTGTTTTGATGCCACGAGTTATCTGTAAAAATTACGCCAACTTTATGAACTTTATCACAAAATTATTGCGCTAGGTATTAGATGCTAGATGCAAGTCACTTATTAATTGTTTAACTACGAACTACTTAGTCGATACGACTTATGTAAAAAAAGTCAGAGGACCTATAGTTGAATTTTATTAAGCTGACCGTTTATAGGACTATGAGAGCTCATAGTCCTAAGAGCGGTTTCGCACTACGTCCGATCCGAATCAACGTGTGCGGTGCGTATATAACTTACTATAGAAATAGTTCACTGGCTACTACGGACCATATTTTCACGGGTTCGGATCGGATTCGGATCGGACGTAGTGCGAAACCGCTCTAATCCTAAACGGTCAGCTTAAAAAATTTCAACTATATTACCACTAACATCGAAATACGTTATATACCTATCGCTCTTGTATATTCGATTGATAGAGACGCGGGTAAAGAAATTTCGAATTTCGTTTTTCGCGACGATAGATATATTATGTGTAATACCCTTCGAGCAACACCGGCTTCCGACACATCGGAAGGGAGGGGCCCAAGCGATATCTCACCGTACAAATCTTTCTTCCATTTTTCGCGCGGGGAAAGGTGCACACAGTCGCACTTCTCACACACTTACATACAAAATCCAATCTGTAATGACGACACAAATACATAGAAAATGACACACGTCAAAGACAAATCTTGCAAACCTCGATCTCTTTTTGTGTACGGACGAGTGACAAGTGTCACAACACGCACACTAACACATTTTCGTCGAAGTATGTTATTGTATTCTGAGAGATGAGAAGTCGGATTTGTCGCTCGACCGATCCGCAATTTGTACTGAGCGAGCAAAATCGATAAATCCAACAATTACATGAGACTAAAATATAATAATTGTGTTTGAATGTAATTAAACGTACGATATGTAAAAAAAATATTACATGTGAAATGTAACACTTTCTTTTTGTAAATTTGATGTCCCCGACCTCTTTTTATAACATAAAACCGAGCAAACAGGCATTTTTGTGCAGCAGTGTTCACGCGCGCGTCTGGACTCGGTCTAGTGAAAAATCCAAGTGCAACTAGTTTTATTACCCGCGCTAGATTAGATTGACGCGCTAATCTTGTACCTCGGCAGAGGGGAAATAGTGCGAATGCCGCCTCCCTTCCGTGTTGCTCGAAGGTAATACCTTAGCAGGCTATAAGCACCGGTAATATTGTAACGAGTAGGTACTTACTAGGCTAATAAAATAAGACGTGGATTACCACCTGAAATTGATTTAAGGAGAATAAAAAAAAACAATATAAATATTCAATACAAAAATAAATAACAATTTCTAGGCACAACAACATGCACCATTGATAAATAAAATGTATGACAGTTCATCATCATCTTACCTACCGTTGACACTTTTCACTTTTTGCAGAGTAATTGACAAACGAGTTCTGCTTAGTTCTGTGAAGTTAGGTTGAGTTCAGACTACAGCCTGGCAAAAAAGAGTAGAAATTATAAGTGGTAACGGTTACATATCAGAATACCGAAAATCGATTTACCTAATGTTGAATCACCTAAGCTCGTTTCACCTATTTTTTTAAATACCTAATGATCAATTAACCTAAGCTCATAACACCTAATGAACGAATTACCTATTGCACGTTTCACCTACAATTGGTTTACCTAAGCTCCGAATACCTATGCTCGATTTACCTAAAGTTGAAACACCTAATACTCGAAATACCTAAAGCTAATATACCTAATACACGAAACACCTAATGTTGATATACCTAACGCACGAAATACCTAAACTCGGTATACCTAATGATCGAATTGCCTAAAGTTAACATACCTACTGCACGAATTACCTAAAGTCGGTATACCTAATGATCGCATTACCTAAAGTTAACATACCTAATGAACGAAATACCTAAATTTGATACACCTAATGCACGAAATACCTGAAGTTGATGGACTTAATGAACGAAATATGTACCTAAAATCAAAAATATAATTATTGTTTAGTAGAATATTATTAGTACATACAACATTTGGTATAATTTTTTTAGCCAAATCATTCAATTGGCTTACCATTTTTTATTATAATATAAGGTCTAGTCATTTGCCAGAGTCGAGAAAGGTGCTACGACGAGCAAAGCGAGGAGGAGCGTGTTAGGTTAACTGCGACCAAACAGTGCCAAAACCGACTTTTATTTCATCGTCATGATGTTGACTTACAAAAATTAAGTTTTTGATAAGATAAGATAACTAATTTTGTATTAGACTTACGAAATCAGTCTACTACCTAAAAAGTAGCGTTTCAAAAAGTGTATTTTTAAGTTGTTATCCAAACAAACAGTTTCTACTTTAAGGTTGGGAAATCATACGATTTATTGGGTGGAGTTGGTTGCCACTTGGATCATTCCGCAAAATGATATGAATTTTGTACTAGGTATATAGACTTTAGGTATTCCGTGCATTAGGCATATCGACATTAGGCAATTCGTTCAGGAAGTATATCAACTTTAGGTATTTCGTGCGATAGGTTTAACAGTTTTAGGTATTTCGACCATTAGGTAAATCAAGTTTAGGTACATCGTTCATTAGGTATATCAGCTTTAGGTGTATCGTCCATTAGGTATATCAGCTATAGGTGATTCGTTCATTAGGTATAATAGCTTTAGGTGAAACGTGCAGTAGGTAAAACGTGCATTAGGTATATCGTGCATTAGGTGTTTCGTCCATTAGGTTATTTGAGCTTAGGTATTATAAACTTAGGTCAGTCAATGTTTAGGTAAAATGATCGATAGGTCATTTAAAAATAGGTGAATCAAGCATAGGTGATTCAACATTAGGTAAATCAGTTTTCGGTATTCTGATATGTAACCGTGGTAACACTGTGCACTGTAGTATCGTCCCTTTCAAATCAATTCATATAAGAGAACGGGACGACACTATAAGTGTTGCCACTTTTTAATTTCTACTCTTTTTTGCCAGGCTGTATGTTTAGCAGTAATAAAATAGTTATAGATGGTCAAGCAAATCTTGTCAGTAGAAAAAGGCGCGAAATTCAAATTTTCTATGGGACGATATCCTTTCGCGCCTACATTTTTCAAATTTGCCGCCTTTTTCTACTGACAAGATCTGCTTGACCCAGTATATTTACAGTACCTTATGGTCCTTATGGTCCAATGAGTTTTTCGGAACTTATGTACGAAATATCTTTTGATATTTACCACTAGCTTTTCGGTGAAGGAAAACATCGTGAGGAAACCTGCATACATCTGCGAAGAAATTCAAAGGTGTATGTGAAGTCTCCAATCCGCATTGGGCTAGCGTGGGGACTATATAGCCCAAGCCCTCTCGCGCATGTGCCCAGCAGTGGGACGTATATAGGCTGAAATGATGATGATGAATGGTCCTATTTACCCGCACTAGTGCGTAAAATAGCACTTTTCGTGCGTATGTCAAAAGTTTAAAGGACCATATGTAGGGTAACTTGTTGATCAATGAAACACTAAAAGTACAAACCTTCCTATCTCTGGTGTTTTTAAAGTTATGAGTGTGATATTTCGTGTGAAGATAAACAATTTATTTGGCTATCGTATGGCAATCTTGGTTTCTACTTATCTTTTACAGTTTCTGTATTATAGATGGTCAAGCAAATCTTGTCAGTAGAAAAAGGCGCGAAATTCAATTTTTTTATGAGAAGATATCCCTTCGCGCCTACATTTTTCAAATTTTGTCGCCTTTTTCTACTGACAAGATCTGCTTGACGGGTGTGTAATGTTTAATATAATTATTGAGTAATACACTGACGTTGGAAATATAATATATATTTAAATTAAACCATCATAACATTATAACACAATAACAGATATTCCTTTCTTTAGCGCTGTGACATTTTGACATAGAACTCTAGTAAATTCATAATAACATTGATAACTAACCTGCCAGTATAAATCTATACATACTCAACACGCCTCCTTAGATTTATACATGGCAACACATAAACACTTGCAACACTAATCTACAATATTAAATTAAATTGAATTCACATTATTTGAACAATTACAATTTTTAAACTTTATCTTGGACACGATGTATAACACGGTGTATATTATGTTACATTTAACATTTGTCTAAATTTAAAGAATTTAACATGACCTAACGATTTAGTCAGGATATCTGCTACATTATCTTCAGAATTCACTTTTATAATATCTATAACACCATTTTTAAAATTCTCATGTACATAGTGATAATGCACTTCAATGTGTTTTGAGTTTTTCGTAAAATTACCGTACTTTGCGATAATCATCGCACCTGAATTATCTTCATATATATTGACTGGATCATTGAACGTTACAAACACATCATTAAGCACACTTCGTAAAAGAATGATCTCAGTTACGGCTTCGGATAACGCAATATATTCGGCAAATGTTGAAGACTTAGTTACACTGCTTTGTTTCTTTGACTTCCAATACACAGCGTTTCCGAATAACCTTATTACAAATCCTGTGGTAGATTTTCTGTCTAAAACATCTCCGGCCCAATCGGCATCTACATAACAATCCATAATATTAGCCTTCATGTTTTGGCAATACGTGAGCTTAGAGATGGGTAGGGGTGAGTAAATACTGAGTATTTACTCGGTATTTACTCAATGTACCCGATAAATACCCGTATTTACTCATTTAGGTGGGTAAAAACGAATGCTTATAAAATATTCAAAAAGTGAGATTTAAGAACAAAATTGTCTTTTATGGAAGAGTGCTAACGTATATTAACAATATCTATAAAATAAAAAAACATTGAGGACGCTTAATTTTAGAAAAAAAGGTAATTATCAGTGAGAGGCAAATTGTGATAATGCATAGTTAACAATTTTGTTTTAATTAAGAAGGTACTTACTTTAAAAATACGGTACTTAAATTCTATCGATGTTATGGATAACTGCATGTCGCGCAAAAGTGCGTATTTACGCGGCACTTACGACCTTTTATTAAGGGTTTTTTTAAAGATAACTCAAAAATGGCTCAACCGATGATGTTCCAAATATTGTTTTTTGTACTCTATTATACGGCTTATCACTCGATATGCTTTCATAATTTTTCTGAACTTTGGTTCTAAAGTTATAGAGAGATAAACATTATTTTGGCCTTTCGAAACGGTTTTTTTCCAAAAATATTCAATTTATCCAAAAATGTTCTTAGAAACATTCCCGTTATTTTTAAAGACCCATTTAATGATGTGCAACACGTTGGTGGTTTCTGAATTTTTTTTTGTGACAATTAGTTACATGTATGGAGTGCCCCTTTTAAAAATACATTTCATAGAATTTTGAGTACTTAATCCAGTAGCGGCTTACAAAATACACCTATATTTCAAATTTGTATGGCCTTTTCAGCACTCTAAATAGTTTATACCCACCAATTTGGGTATAAACGAGTAAATACGGGTAAATTGAGTAAATACTGAGTATTTACTCGGTATTTACCCGTGAGTATTTACTCACTACCCATCTCTACGTGAGCTTAAGGCTCTTTGTCGCGTATAAATATTTTAAAACATGCAATGCACATTTAAAATGAGTCTCGTTGTAACTATTTTGAAACCTGCTCAAATAATTGACACAATAAGCTATATCTGGTCGAGTACCAGAACTAATATACAGCAACGCTCCTATCAAATTTCTATATTTTACATCCTCATTCAGCTCACATCTGTCAAGTTTCATATTAATCTCCATCGGTGTTTTATACAATTTAGAATTTTCAATTTTATACTTTTTTGCTAACGACTCTATATATTTTTCTTGGCTCAAAGTTAAAATATTCGCTTTACTGTAATCATACTCAACGTCAATTCCTATATAGTTTTTAACTTTTCCCATGTCCTTCATTCTGAAATAACTACTCAATTTATTTTTTATCGTAGTAACCATTTGTTCATCTTTGCAAGCAATTAATAAATCATCTACATATACTAATATATAAACTGTTTGGTTATTATCAGTTTTCACATAGAGAAAATAGTCATATTTACTTCGCCGAAACCCTAAGGTCAATACAAATTTATGAAAACATTCGTACCACGCACGTGGGCTTTCCTTTAATCCGTATAAGGACTTATATAATTTATACACTTTACCAGTATCATCGTTATAGCCTAACGGTTGCTTGACATATTATATAATCTGTCCTCTTTCTTCGCAATTGCTATTAGTTCTCTATTCCGGTTATATATCTTTGACAAATGTCCTGACGAAATTATTGTATGATTGTCTGTAATCTTCGCATAGCTCAACAAGTTTGCGCTCATCTCTTTTATGTAAAATACATTACCTATGACCACTTTATTTTTATTCTCATAAACAGGAAAATATGTTGTAATGCTGCCAACTTTCGTTGCGTTCAAAAATCTTCCATCTCCAACTTTTACTTTTACGGGCATCTTTAAAGTTATATATTTGTCAAAATATTCATCTGTATTTACGATGTGGTCTGTGCAGCCGCTGTCTAAAAGCCAATTTATCTGACCCAACTTTACCGTATTCTCTTCACTTTTCGTCGAATTATGCACAATTGATGTGTGGAAGCTATTTTTGTTATAATATGTATTGCTCTGGTAAGATCCTCTACCTCTATTTGGTCTAAAATTATTGTCACCACGTCCACGACCATGATGTGGACCTGAATATCCGCTGCTGCGACCACGACTTCCGTGCCAGCAATCTCTGCGCACGTGACCGGGCTTTCCACACGTAAAACAAGTCGGTTTATTTTCAGTATTTACTTTAAATGCGTTCGATCGGTTAGGTAGCTCTTCATCTACTCTTTGTAAATTTTTCATTCGTATTTTACTTTTTAGGTATTCAACAGTTCTTTCAGTTTCCGGCAACACGTCTATTAAATCGCCTATATAGCTGTAACTTTCCGGTAGCGCTTTTAACATATAATTTAATTTTTCACTTTCAGGAATAATGGCGCCGGCATTTTTCAAATCATTGACACATCTTTCAAAATCGTCGAAGAAAACATTTATATCCGTATATTTAGCTAACTTTATATTTTCTAGATTGTTTCTGCACACAATTTGTAAAGCGGTAGATTCTTTCAAATACATTTCGTCGAATTTTAATATTATTTTATATGCCGACTCTACCTCGCTTATATATTCTAACTGCCGGTTGGTAATAGCGCTGTAAATATAATTCGTGGCTTGAATATCCATCTCTTCCCATTTACTAGCATCGTCCTTGTCTGTTTTATCTCTAGTTGCTACTTCCTTACATTTCTTAAATTGTAAATATTTCATCAGCCGAATTTTCCAGTTCGCGTATTCAGTTCCGTCAAACACGGGTATAATTATTTTATCGCTATTACTCATTTTGCCACTTACTTGTCGATATCTTGCCGCTTATTCTTCATTCACACGATCCTGCTACCATATTGAGTAATACACTGACGTTGGAAATATAATATATATTTAAATTAAACCATCATAACATTATAATACAATAACATATATTCCTTTCTTTAGCGCTGTGACATTTTGACATAGAACTCTAGTAAATTCATAATAACATTGATAACTAACCTGCCAGTATAAATCTATACATACTCAACAATAATTATAAAAAATCTATCATACATTTCTTATAACGCCATTTGATATATTATTGTATGTTATAATGTAATTTTATAATACGTTTCCTTTATTATATAGTGATTTTATCTAAACTGTCATTGATGTAATGCCTAATGTAATATAATTTTCAAATAGTATATAGACATGTTTTATAATGACATTTGTTATATTATATTTTTGTATAACGTAATACTTCATACAATTTTATCAAGTATAAATACATTATATCGTATAACATTTTTTGTCATATTTCATTTAGTGATAACGTAAAGTTTTACATACTTTTTATAACTAGTACGTAGGCCTACTGCTTTTGCTAGCTATTTTATTCTAGGGATGTCGCAGTTCTAACCTAACCTAACCTACTTTTTCACGGTTTTCGTTCTGCGGGGGCCGCAGTTCAAACCTAACCTAAACCACCTTTTTGATAGAATATTTTATTCTACGGCGGGTCAAAGTTCTAACCTAACCTAACCCTCCTTTTGTTAGGTAGTTATTCGTTTGTGCGGAGTCGCAGTTTCAATCTAACCTAACCCATTTAT
This sequence comes from Cydia splendana, assembly GCF_910591565.1. Taxonomy (NCBI): domain Eukaryota; kingdom Metazoa; phylum Arthropoda; class Insecta; order Lepidoptera; family Tortricidae; genus Cydia; species Cydia splendana. Next base: position 14,917,738 of record NC_085972.1, on the reverse strand, counting down.
GTCATGCAACTATTATGCTACATAAATAATTATGTGATGTCACTTGTTATAACAAATAATATGCTTTAGAGTATGTAATAATTATGGCAATGTATATTAGACGAAGTGTAAATATACCTTATGACCACTATACCAATAATAACATTATGTATACCGTTAATTAGGTATTACGGTAGTATGACATTTATTACGTTATTCAAAATAACGATGTATCAAACTATAATATATGAAAAGTAATTATAACAAATGTAATGCACCCCTGCTTGACCAAGTATACAAACCTTTTTTTTTTAAATGAGTTTTGTTTCATTGTGTATCTATGCATGTTTTCAATGAAACACTAATTTTTACAGTTAAACAGATGTAATAATTATAGTCTACCATGAAACATCGTTAATAAACATTGAAACGGTGTAATAAATAAGTGACATTAATACATATATGCTTTCAATCAATTAATGAGAAAGGAAAGGAGAAAATGGCTGAAATTGGTTATTTAAAAGGTTTCCGACGTATGGAATATTATAAGATTGCTGAAATATATAAAAGCGAAAGACTTGTTTCATTGTACACACACCTGAGTTTCACGGTGAATCGAAAATCTGGTCTGCACGTACGGCATGCTGCGTCTTTTATGTCAACGGAGCATGATTGCCAACTAAGTGAACGCGGGAGGGTTTTGAGCATCTTCATGCTTGATATCATACACTTTCTGGCAACTAGTGTTTTATAAACGACTGTTTCAATGTTAGACATGTGACCTATACCTTGCCATCAATGAAACATTCAACATATAAACCATCCTATCTCAGGCGTTTCTAAAGTTAAGTATATTATATTTTGCCATATGATAGACAATTATTATCAATTTTCATGATATTTTACTTATTTTTGTAATGAAATAAAATAAAAATTAAATAAAAATAAAATAAAAATAAAATAAAATGAAAATAAAATAAAACAAAACAAAAATGAAATAAAAATAAAACAAAAATAAAAATAAAATAAAAATAACAAAAATAAAATAAAATATATTAAAAATAAAATAAAAATAAAATTAATATAAAATAAATATAATATAAAAATAAAATAAAAATAAAAATAAAATAAAATAAAAATAAAATAAGAATAAAATAAAAATAAAATAAAATAAAAATAAATATAAAATAAAATAAAAAGCCTTTTATTTCTTGAACATTTTAAAAATTGTTTACATACCTATTTTATTAATGTTTTAAATAGTTATTCAAGAACCCCGTGTTCACAGGTGAAGGCCTCCTCCAAAGCCCTCCATGTATCCCGATCCTTGGCCACTTGTATCCAATTTGGCCCGGCAATTTTGGTAACATCATCTTGCCATCTCATAGTGGGTCTTCCTTTCCCGCTTTTTCCTAGAGGTCCCTTCCATGACGTTACCCTTACTGTCCAGCGCCTGTCTTGGGTACGTGCTACATGGCCTGCCCACCTCCATTTAAGTTTTTTGGCATAGCTGAGAGCATCTATGCTCTTTGTGTGTTGTCTTATTTTTGTATGGTTAATCTTTTGTATTTTTTTGATGTTTAGCATGCTACGCTCCATTCCGCGCTGGCAAGTCCTTAACTTTTCCATAGCTTTTTGGGTAAACCTCCACGTCTGACAGCAGTTTCATTGTATACTACATACAAATGTTTCATTGCGAGACTAGGGGGTGTTTTTTAAAACAATTTAAAAAAACTTCACCAAAGAGTGAACTAAATTTAAAAATATATAGCTCCAAATAAACTTTAATACACATAGAACACAACAAAAAATTAAATAACGCCAAACTCTATTCTATATCTTGGTAAAAAATTACGAAACATAAATGAAAAAAAAAAATAGTTTTGTCGCACGTATTCACAATAACGCTCGTAGCAACTTGTTCCTTCTCCGAGGCGTGCTCGCGTATTGGTGAGGTGCTGGGGGTCCCTGAGCCTGCCCTTGCTTGACAGACGGCACTAGCTGGTAACACCTAGTTTCCGAGATATCGCAAAGTTTTACTGTGTCCGCTTGTTTCAACCTAGGACAACTGACCCTACTGTAAAACGTTGTACGATACACGTGCGAATAGGTAATTCGCAACTCGTGACGATTTAAAACACTCCCTTCGCACGTGTATCGTACAACGTTTTACAGTACATATGGCCCAAACTTTTGACATACGCACAATAAGTGCTATTTTACGCACTAGTGCGGGAGAATAGGACCATATGTACTGTAAAGATAATTTATGATCATTGGAAGATTTGGGTACGTGCCTGTGTCACGTCTTTCCTGTAGACATCCCCAAGAATTAAGGGCTTTAAAGATTAATTTTCTTATTTAACCCTTATCCACATGAAATGTACTCCTTTTATTTTGACAAATATGACAAAATCTTTACCTACATGCCCACAAGCCTTTTCGCTATCTGGACATATAATAATATATGGTAGGTACTGTCAAAAGATATACAAACGACCATTACCGAGCATAGACTACTTTATTCATATATTGCTTAGCCTACCCACATTATTGTGATTATCGGGATACCTACAACCCCCCTGTTACAAAAGAAATTGAATTGTATAAGATAATAAGTACATATTTACTCATCCTCTTTCCTTAAATTTTATTTCAACATTCCATTGTATTTTATTGGTATTAAAATTATATAATACGAATAGTTTATTTGATTGAATACTTAAGTAAAATTGGCTTCAATAATTATGCTTAACATAATTAATTGGTAAGATACTCATAATAATTTTATTATTTTTATCTAACATGAACATGTTCACCCGCATGCTATGGTGTCACATAATATTAAAATTGTAAAAAAAAACTAAATAGGTTTTAGCTTAGGTATTACAAGTATGTACCTATTGTGTAAGTTTATGCATGCATATTTTGTTCAAAGACCAAATCCGTAAGACAATGCAAAATCAACTCAAAACGTTAATTACTTTTAAATTCAACAACAACATCATCTGATCATTTGTTTACACTAGAATCGATTATCATTGTTATTATTATTCACTTGCGGTACACCAGGTGCCGAGTATCCCCACCGATCAGGAGGCCTCACTGTCCTGCCAAAGCGAGAAACAAAGTAATCAGTTGTCTGCAATGCTGGACGAGTACGTTGGAAACTACCTGTGGTACTGGAGCCGCGCACTCGGTTTGCCCCGGTGTCCCCTGCTACTATATCATCATACGGAAAGTGGTCGACGGGTGAATCACGGCGCCGCGTGGAGTCTAATATGAGTTGTCTGCGGTTTCGTCGTATTATTCTGCCCGTCTGAAGTTTGACTGAATACGATCTAGGGCCTACCAATGCTATGATTTTACCGTCACACCACCTGCCACTATTACGAACTTTAACTAACGAGCCAGGTTCTAGCGGTGTAAGGTTTTTACTTCCCCTATCAAAATATATTTTTTGCGAAACTTGACGGTCTTGCAATTCTCGTCGAATTTTCCTGTTATTTACGGGTTTAGGTAACAATCGGTCCGGCAAGCAAGGCAAAGGACTACGCAACTTCCTATTTTTTAGGATTTCTGCCGGAGATGGTAACTTGTCACTAATGGGTGTATTTAAATAACCTAACAGAGCCAGTCTAAAGTCCGAAGAATCTTCTGCGGTTTTACGTAATATTGACTTTATTGTCTGAATGGCACGCTCCACTTGTCCATTCGATTGAGCATATCTAGGTGATGACGTATGATGCTCAAAGCCCCACTCTTTACTAAAGTTTTGAAACAATACCGACGAAAATTCCGGCCCATTGTCTGAGAACACGATATCTGGTATTCCCTCCCTACAAAAAATATTTTTAAATTATTAATCACATGCCCCGACGTGAGGGACCCTAATTTTATAACCTCCACATACTTGCTAAAATAATCAATAATGCAAAGATACGATTCTATCCCGTAATGAAAAATATCAGTGCCGACCTTTGACCAAGGACGCGACGGAACATTGTGCGGTGTCAAAGGTTGTTTACTGTTCTCTTTTCTATGCATAAGGCAGGGTTGACAATGGGAGATCATATCTGTAATCTGAGAATTCATGTTCGGCCAATACATTATTTCCTTAGCTCTTAATTTGCACTTTTCAGACCCTAAATGGCCTATATGTATTTTTTGCAACATCTCTCGACGCAAACACTTTGGTATTATTATTTGTTCACCTTTCCATACCATATCGTAAGCTACCGTTAGCTCATCCCTGCAGTTCCAGTAAGGTTTGATAATATCATCTACTTGAGATTTGTGTACAGGCCAACCTTTTCTAATTATCTTTTTTAGGAGTTGCATTTCGCTATCCGTACTGTACGATTTCTGCAATTTCAAAAAATGCGAATCAGTTAGTGGGTTGCTAACCGCTACCGCACATACCTGCGCTTGCGCGTCCAAGTGGTCCCGCGGTTCCTCTGGCACCGCTGGCGCTGGCGCAACGGCGCGCGACAATGTGTCCGCTACGTATAAATACTTACCTGGCTTATACACTAGTGTAAAAGTATAAGGTTGCAACCTCAACAACATCCTTTGCAATCTGGCCGGCGCACTTGCTATTGGCTTATTTATGATGCTAATTAGTGGCTTATGGTCAGTTTCAATTGTCACATCGCCTCGTCCGTAAATGTAAGTATAAAACTTCTCACATGCGAAGACACAAGCTAACAGTTCTTTCTCGATTTGTGCATATGCTTGTTCTGCTTTTGTTAACGAACGTGACGCATAGCACACCGGCAAGTTATTTTGCAATAAGCAAGCACCAAGACCGTTTTTAGACGAATCAACAGACAATGTCACCTCCCGATCTAAACTGTAGTACTGCAGTACCGGTGGACTAATCAGACACTTTTTAAGCTCATCAAAACATTTGTCATGGCGATCGTCCCAGTGCCATGCAATATTTTTCTTTAACAATTCCCTAAGCAAATGTGATTTATCTGAGAGGTTCGGAATAAAGCTACCTACGTACGTGACCAGACCTAAAAACCTTTCTAAATCTTTCACATTCTGTGGTCTAGGCATATTTCTGATCGCAAGTGTGTGTGAACTATCCGGCAAAATTCCATGTTCCGATATAATATGTCCCAAGTATTTCAATTCCGACAACCCTATTTTACATTTTTCCTTATTGAGTTTAATATTAATTTGCCTGCACCTGTTCATAACTTGACGCAAACGCTTATCGTGTATCTCCTTTGTTTCGCCATAAACGAGTAAATCATCTATAAATAAGATAGTCCCCTCAATGTCATCAAATTGCTCGTATAGCCTCTTATGAAATATTTCCGACGCCGATGAAATCCCAAACGGCATTCTTAGGAATTTATACCTACCGAACACGGAATTAAAAGTACATAAATCCGTTGAATCGTCACTCAACTTCACTTGCCAGAACGACTGTTTCGCATCTAATGTACTAAAGTATTTGGCACCCGCCAAATTCGCGGTTATTTCGTTTAACGTCGGTAACTTAAAATGCTCCCTTCGGATGGCTTTATTAAGATCGCGCGGATCCAAACAAATACGGAGATCACCATTTGCCTTCTTTACGACCGTCATACTATTAACCCAGTCAGTGGGTCCTTCGACTTTGGCGATGACCCCTTGCTGTAACATCTCGTCAAGTTTCTTTTTAACACCCTCGCGTAGCGCAATAGGTAGTTTACGCGGCGCATGTACGACCGGGCGCGCATCTTCCCTTAATCTTATCTTATACTCGCCTGGCAAACATCCCATCCCTATAAATACATCCTCAAAATCGTTTAATATTTCCGCACTACTATTTCTCACCGGTGAATCTACGCTATAAACACGTTTAACGAGATTCATCTCATTACACGCAATTCTCCCTAATACAGGGGATGAATTTACGTCAGCAATAATACATTTCAGTACGTACGCATTTCCCCTGCACATGACCTTTAGCATCGCTTTGCCTACCACCCTAATCGAAGCTCCCGAGTAGCCTGTCAACTTAGTCCGCGTTTGGGCCAATTCATTATCTTTAATACCTATCTTTGATAAGAACCTATGAGGCAAAACGTTTACGTCAGCTCCAGTATCCAGTTTGAATGACACAGCAGTATTCCTTATCAAAATATCTTCATACCAACAAGTTTTTGAGGTACTATTATTATTACTACGACTCGCCTGATCAGTGGAGTTCTCCTGTACCATATACACACGGCACATCCTAGCAAAATGATTTGCCTTATTGCATCGAGTACATCGCTGGCCGTACGCCGGACATTTAAATCTATCATGCACCCGACCACAATAGTCGCATTTCTTGTTATTTTTCCTGCTAAATTGTCCATTCTGACGCGGTGAAGGTGACATTCCGTCGCTGCTACCACGGATGGCTGACGCCGTTGACGACGGCGGCGCGGCGCGCGCGCGAGACTGACTGGCGGCGGCGCGGGCCCCGCAACGGCACACGGCGGGCGGCGCAGGCGGCCCGCGGCGTCCAGGTGGCGCCGTCCGGCGCCTAAAGTGTACCTCACATACTCTTTCTTCTCCCTCTTGCTCGGTGACCTCGTGAATATGACTGTCAACTCCTTTTTCCGGCTTAATGTGGTTCGCTTGTGCTCGTGACATTTCCGCTATCCTACTAATATCCATCGCTTTAGTCAGCGTGAGGTCACATTCGCGTAGCAACCGCTCTCTCAAAGCATCCTCAGTGAGACCACATATCAACCTATCTTTAATGAGGTCGTCGTTCAAATCTCCAAACTCACAAGTTTTTGCCAATCTTTTTAGCTCAAACGTATATTGCTCAGTCGTTTCACCTTCCAATTGATTACGCATAAAAAACTTGTGTCGCTCCATTGTTAAGTTCTTCGTAGGCAAAAAATATTTGTCAAATCTGTCTAAAAGGGCCTTCGTTGTTGCAAACGTCTCCGTGAATTGGTCATATACTTCTCTGCACTGTTCCCCGATAACATGCAATAATATGCTAAGTTGTACATCCTCGGTCTTTTTCCCGATTTCACATGCTTTTGAATATGTTTCAAAGGCCTTCCGCCATTTTGACCATTGTCTGCTGAGATTGCCCGTAGTTACACTCGCGATATCGTTCTCAAAACAAAACGGAGACGGAGGTTTAAGTGTCGACTCCATCGCAAATCACTCACAGTTTATTTTTTGCACTTGATAAGTAGTCACAATCACGAAATTAATCACTTTTAACCATAAAAACCGACTGCGCCATGTCAGGAGATATACAAACGACCATTACCGAGCATAGACTACTTTATTCATATATTGCTTAGCCTACCCACATTATTGTGATTATCGGGATACCTACAGGTACTCTAGTTAATAATGTAAAACATGGAAGATATTTCGATTAGTTGAAATTACCCCGCAGTCGAAATTGCTCCGCTGCACCTTATTTCTATTCCATTTTATTTGTCAATCACAATCTAGTTTTGATTACAATGTAGGTACTATTAAAAATAACAATCAACATACTTAATTGTGATGTACTTATTTATTATTCAACAATGTATACAACATAATTAAAAACGCTACTTTCTGGAGCAGTCGCGTAAATACAACAGTCTTCGAATAGTTACAAGGCACTCACAACCTATGCTAAATACCAAATGTACACGGCAGGAAGAAGTTGATAACTGGCGGGAAAAAATAGAAGAAATATGGACCTCAAGCAATTCGATTTTAAGTTCAATTTTCTTCAATTCTATATCTCGAGTTATCAACTCCTTACCGTCGTGTACCGAATTATATTCCCTTCGTGGGCAATGGGCCCACATGAAATTATCCCGCGGGCTCATTGACCCCTTTATATGTATAACTTTCATGTAATACAAATTATTCAGTCGCTTTTTAATTATTGCCGAGTTCACAACAGTAAAAAAATATTTTGCACATAGGCGTGTAAAAAAGCAGCATTGTTGGATCGCGATTTAGAAATGAACTTGTAATATGTACATAATATCTTCTCATAAAATCAATTGGTTTCCTACTATCAATAAAATACATTGCAAAATAAACTTTAATATTTAAATAGGTGTTTGTTATATTCACTAAAGTAAAAATTTAACTTAGCAGCAACGAAACAGTCATGTAAAAAAGTGTAAAAATCCTAATAACATGTGCTGTTTTTACTTGATTTATGTGTAAAGTGACAAAGATAGCAGTCAACTCAGTTTAGTCGTAAAGTAAATAGTTAAATCAAAAATCAATTTGCCACTTACGTTACTAATAAAATATATAAATAATTCAAAACAAAACAAACAAGAATTCATATTAAAAAATATAGAAAATAGGTAAGTAGGTAAAAAAATGTGGTAAATAGAAGTCCAGAATATAAGGTCACAAAATATATGTATAAGTAGTAATAATTAACTAAAATAAGGGTTCGGACTGTTAAATATACCTAACATATAACAGAACGGCAGTTGTAAATAAAACGTAGACTATATACGTATAGAACACACTCATAACAGTCATAATCATAACACAACTTGTACAATGGTACTATTACAGAAACATACAGAAAAAACAAATGTTACAAGTCTTTTCAAGAAATTCGTGTGTGTTCGGTATTAAAATTGTGTAATGTACAAACAGCAACACTCCTAATTGTACATCGGTGAACATTATTAAAAAAGGCAGAAGGTCCACCGATGTACAGTTAACATTGTGGGCGATGGTACCGAACTGATTTCTTTATCCAATCGATTCTTAAACATTTGTAACAGCGAAACTATTTAATGTCTTAAGGGGCAGTTGTTCGGAACTGTCAAAATGTTGTTCTAACTGACAGGCCGATACCGTCCGGCGGACTGTTAATCAGTGGGCCCCTTTAAGGTGCGTTTCAGGTCTGGTGAAAACGCTAAATGCTCGCGTGCATTATACTAGGATGTAATTCATGTAGTGCGCGAGCGTCGTATAAGTTTGATTTGGATGTACTTTTAAAAGTTAGCAGTCTCTGTCTCTAGTTGTTTTGAAAACAGACAAGAGGGATTGTATACATAATAACGGTTTATATTATACACACTCGCAGTTACAATCGGGGCGGCGCGCCGAAGTACTATTAATAATTTAACCATTAAAAAACTTCCATTGCTGCGGTTTGGTGGGTGACTGCGGCGTGCTCGCGGTGCCATACGCAATGGCGATCGCAATGTCGCTCGAGCACATGTTTCGACCGCGTCGCACCCCTCGGGAGTAAGTATGGCTCTAATGGTCGTGCAGCAGGTCCCACAGCGGCAGCTCGGTGAGCGCGGTATGCAGCTCGTGCTGCAGCTGCGCCGCCAGCGCGGGCGCCGCGTGCGCCGCCGCCGCGCCGCGCGCCCAGGCCCCGAGCGGCGCCGTGCCCGACAGCGGGCCCAGCCCCGTCGCGTGCAGGTCCATGCCGCTGCAGGGAGGACATACCTAACGTTAGTCTGGCGAACCATGGGGTAGGCCGTATCAGGGACACGGCCGCGATGGTTTACGTGAAACGTGTCGTGTACGGCCTTTGCGAAGGCCGAAGGAGGCGCGGCTTCAGGCGAGGCCGAAGGCCGATCTAAAAGTGGTTAGTGCTCAAATAGAAATAGATACGAATGCCTAAATACGAAGGCCGAAGAAGGCCAAGCTCCGCGTAGGGCCGAAAGCCCGGAGTCAAGCTGAGAGGGAACACAGATTGGAATTGGCCCAGCAATGTCCATGTTTGAGAGTCGGCCAAACCATTGTGATGTCGGCTCGCCTGTTGCTCGGTTTTAGGCCTCGATCGACTGTACGAATTGCTGGGCTGAGATGCCTCATGTCTTAATTTATTACTCACTCCATGTGCAGCACGCGCAGGTCGTGCAGCTGCGCGTAGGGCTCCCACCGCGCGAGCCCCACGCTTAGTTCTAATCGCAGTGTGTTGTCGCCGAAAGCCGCCGCCATTCGTCCTGAACAAGACGCGCCTAGTGCCTTTATCCGGTATTCGTCGTAGCCGATCTGAAAAAAAGCAAATGCTATTACTATTTGAAGAAATTAGATAAAAAAGATGGTAGTCCATGTATTTTAAGCCTTTAAGTACGTTTAGGCAATAGTATTAGTAGGTAGGTATGTCAGTCAATCAGTTTGCATCTGCTCCGAGCTCCGACGTACTTCACAGCGAGAACTCTGTACGTAGTTATTATCTATTCTATGGTCAGGGTACACCACAAATTTCAAATAAAAAAAAAAATTGTTAAAATTATCCTACTAAGCGCCACTTGCACCATCCCATTAACCCAGTGTCAAATTGTACTTGTAGCCATGGTAACTCCAGGTTTAGCCGGTTAACCCCGTGTTAGTGAATGGTGCAAGTGGGCCTAATTTATTTAATTTACCAAGGCTTTCGACTAAAGATAACAGTTAAGAATTGGGAAACAAGTGAATCCATTGACATTTATCTCAGGACTGGCCTTACGGGATCTAAAAATGGCACTAGCTAAGCAGTGTCACTCACGAATTCGAGCCAATCGTGCAGTCTAACGCAACTAGTTGCGACCAATCGCGCGCGTGATGGGGACTCAACAACCAATCGCGTTGTAGCGGTCTCACACCGCTGTACTGGCCCCATTATTATTGCCCGAAAGGCCAGTCTTGAGATATATCTCAACAAGTGAACTCCAAGTAACCTGTAAGTCCTTGATCCGCAACGTGACGCTGAAACAGGTCTTCATGGGATCGGGCCGCGACACGCTGACGTCGTTCACGCGGTTCACCGTGGCCAGGTTCTTCACCCAGCCCGCGTCCGTCTCGAATTTGCCGATGAACGATATTGACCCGATCTGATATTAAGGAAATTGAGTTTCACATACCAGACCTGCTAGCATGAGTTGCTTTCTCGCGCGCGACTCCATTCATCTAGCGCGACTTCAAGTATGGACTCGCGCGCGAAAACGCAACTTATCCTAGACCGCCTGAATACGATGTACCAAAATCTTCGAGCAACACGGAAGGGAGGCGGCATTCGCACTATTTCCCCTCTGCCGAGGTACAAGATTAGCGCGTCAATCTAATCTAGCGCGGGTAATAAAACTAGTTGCACTTGGATTTTTCACTAGACCGAGTACAGACGCGCGCGTGAACACTGCTGCACAAAAATGCCTGTTTGCTCGGTTTTTTGTTATAAAAAGAGGTCGGGGACATCAAATTTACAAAAAGAAAGTCTTACATTTCACATGTAATATTTTTTTTTTACATATCATACGTTTAATTACATTCAAACACAATTATTATATTTTAGTCTCATGTAATTGTTGGATTTATCGATTTTGCTCGCTCAGTACAAATTGCGGATCGGTCGAGCGACAAATCCGACTTCTCATCTCTCAGAATACAATAACATACTTCAACGAAAATGTGTTAGTGTGCGTGTTGTGACACTTGTCACTCGTCCATACACAAAAAGAGATCGAGGTTTGCAAGATTTGTCTTTGACGTGTGTCATTTTCTATGTATTTGTGTCGTCATTACAGATTGGATAGTGTGTGAGAAGTGCGACTGTGTGCACCTTTCCCCCCGCGAAAAATGGCAGAAAGATTTGTACGGTGAGATATCGCTTGGGCCCCTCCCTTCCGATGTGTCGGAAGCCGGTGTTGCTCGAAGACCAAAATGTAATAAGGTGCAGGGGGCAATTTAGACTGCGGGATAATTTAAAGTAATGGAAATATCTTCTATGTTTTACATTATTAACTAGAGTGCCATATATGTCCAAATAGCGATAAAGATGTGTTGTGTGTCACTCTAGTTAATACATAGGCTGCCTTTTATATTTCGGGATTTGAATAAACTAGTGCTGCCATCTGCCAACTGAGTTTATAAACGTGTAGTTTAAACATTTTGGCGGAAATATGAAGAAAAAAAAGTTATGACTCGATCGTGTTTTGTTTTTAATTGTCATCTTAAAAAATATCGCATCGGCTACCATGGAATAATTTTCGACGCGGCCTCAGTCAACAACAGTGCATTGATGAACTTTTTTCTACTTTTGAAGATGAAACACCATCAAGGACGAGTGTTTATCGTTGGTTTGCAGAGTTTGTTCGTGGCCGTAGTTCACTTGTGGACGAGTTTCGCACAGGTCGTCCAAAATCAGTGGTTGTTCCGGAAAACATTGACTCTGTGTGCGAATTAATATCGCAAGACCGTCACGTGACTAATCGAGAGATTGAGGCGTCCTTGGGCATTAGTGGGACCAGCATACAAACAATATTGCATGAACATTCAGCAGTCAAGAAAGTTTGTTCGTGATGGATACCACATAATTTGACCGGTGCTCAAAAACAGGCTCGCGTGGATTAATGCAAAGACATGCTAAAAAAATACAGCGGCGGGGCTTCAAAACATGTGTATGATATTGTCACAGGTGACGAATCGTGGATCTACTCGTATGAACCGGAAAATAAACAGCAGTCGACGGTATGGGTCTTTCAAGGTGAACCAAATCCAACAAAAGTGGTTCGTGTACGAAGTACTGCAAAACAAATGGTTGCCTGTTTTTTTGGAAAAACTGGGCATATTGCAACCGTTCCTTTAGAAATACGTAGAACAGTTAATTATGAATGGTATATAACCATTTGTTTGCCAGAGGTGATTGAAAAGGTCAGGGAAGCCAATCACCGCAGACGGATTATACTGCACTACGATAATGCGAGCCCCCACCAGTCGGCACAAACATCCGCCTTTTTAAAAGCTCAAAATATCGATTTAATGGGTCACCCGCCGTATAGTCCTAATTTGGCCCCCAATGATTTGTTTTTGCTGCCGCACATCGAGGACAAACTGCGCGGTCAGCGTTTTTTGACACCTGAAGCAGCGGTCGATGCGTTCAAAACGCACGTTTTAGAGGTGTCCTCTTCGGAGTGGTTGAACTGCTTCAAAAATTGTTTTAATCGAATGAAAAAATGCGTAGACCTCAAAGGAGAATATTTTTAAAAACAATAAAGCCACTTTTGTTAGTATAAAGTTGTTAATAATTTCAAATCCCGAAATATAAAGGCAACCCTCGTAATGTAAAACATGGAAGATATATAAATTACCGCGCAGTCTAAATTGTCCCCCTGCACCTTAGTCATTCTTAGGGCCACTTGCAGTCTTGCACCATTCACTAACCCAGAGTTAACCGTTTAAACCTGGAGTTACCATGGTTACCAGTACAATTTGACACTGGGTTAACGGTTTAACCGGTTAACCCCGGTTTAGTGGGATGGCGCAAGTGGCGCTTAGCTGTTTTAACTTATATCATAATTTTTTACTCAACACAGACGCAGGACGCTTTACGTTCATGCCATCGTGGCGTTCGCTAAAGTGATAGAAGGATAGAGATCTTTATTTGAATTTAAATAAACAGTGATTTGGCCACTTCGGCTAATTACATCGCAACACGTCCTTATACCCATTGTAAGAAAGCTTATAATATATAACTACTTTGGCTGTAACAAGTAAGGAAACTGGTGATGGTAAGCCACTATTACCAATTAGTGGACAACCACTATTACCAAACTGTTCTTATCGACAGTCTCTGAAATGTAGACCGTGTCATATGAATGGAAATCATGATTGGGCTACGTATTGTATAACGGAACGAAAGGGAGAAAGGCATACCTTGTGCATAAAGGTGGCGTGTAAGGGCGGTAACTCCAGCACTTCCGTCCGCGTCTGCAGTAAAGTACGCCGCATGTTGATCAGCACCATATCTATCACCTTGTTGCCTTTCGCAGCCAGATTGCTCACCATCTCGCTGCGAACAAAATATTTTCTATAGGCAGGCGTGGCTCACTCCGCGATTTCGTCGCGTCGCTACAAGTGCATGCGGCCATACCAATTTTGGTGTCTAACCATATTAGTTGCCGCGCACCGCTACGGAACGGACGCCAGCTCGCGCTTGCGCCACCTTGCAGTCATATCTGTCGTAAATGTCGTAATAGACGCGTTTTGTTAGAGAGTGAACCTTCTGTACCTAGTCCTATTATTTATTCTGTGTCATTGCGCGTAGGAGTCTGCCAACTTGTAGCCTAAATTGAAAACTATAAACTTTACATTTCACGCCAATAAATGGACATCCTACGCTCCCACTTGAAAAATATTAAATTAAATGTTAAATTATTAGGGAACAATCTTAAACAAATCGAGTCGATCGATTTAATTGACCTAGTTCCATAGTAAGCTCAAAAAGGCTTATGTTGTAGACGCCGATGTATATAATTTGCTCCTTGGGGCCTAGCCTAGGTGACAATCTTATATCGACCAACGCCAAGACACAATACATCAGGACATAGAGAAAAAATACACAGAGTGCTCACTCCATACATCAGTTATAACACCAAAACGACTATTATTTTCGTAGTCGACATCTAGCATCGAGTAGCGGAATTATCAGTACTGCTACTTGACAATAGATGTTGCAACGACCGAAAAGTCTAATACTCAACAATTATCAGCTAATATATATATTATAACTGGATTAACCGGAAGTCTATTTTCAACTCCATCTGCTTTTAATATTAGTTGTAAAATGTTGTTCAATACAATTTTCGTAAGTCGCGACACTAGAGAATTCTAGTATCAAATAGCGGTACTGATAATTCCGCTACTCTAATAGATGGAGACTGCGAAAATAATAGTCATTTTGGTACTAAAACTGATGTATGGAGTGAGCACTCTATTCTTACTATATTTCTCTATGATCAGGATGACAGATGTTACGAAAAGTCGTGTGTCTGTCATTTACATTTTTTAAGTTTCGATTGGCGTTGTCTATCAACAATTGTCATCTTGGATAGCCCCCCCCCCCCCCCCTGCTTTCTTTCAAGATTCTAAACGGATCAGGTTTAAACGGGAATGCGTATTGGTTCCTATTGTAAAATAGCGTATTAAGCGAGATATCGTATTAAACGTGATCGTATTAAGCGGGCTCTACTACGCAGTTACGTAACTATTTACTTAATTAGTCTAATACTTACTAGTAGCACCAATTTGTGATTTAAGTATATAATCCTTGTTAATATCAACGGCAATTATATAAATTAAACATAAGCTAAATGGATTACCGATCATGGATAATAAAGCTCACAAAATTATATTCTGTAACAGAGGTAATTACGTAATTATAGGCATGAGTAATTTTCACAATGTACCCTACTTCTTTTAGAAATTGAATGGATGCGTCGTCTCGGTTAGAACTTGTGGTTAAGTTTGGGACTTATTAGATTAATGGCAGTTTCTTTTAATCTCAAAGAATACAGTTAATTTGCTACTATTATACATTAAATTGAACATTTTCTTGTAAGAAGTTAGGGTAATGGTACGCGTTTAGAACTATTATTAGTGAAGTATTTTAATACTTCTTTCAGCAGTAGTTATAAATAAATAAAATAAAATAAAAAATAAAAATAATTTATTTCAGACTTTAGGTCCATTGGGGTTAGTATCATTATTGCTAAACTTAAAGTTATAGTTAGCGTCCCGTTTTTTTTGGCACAAAATGAATAACGGTTCCTTTATCCGTTTAAATTCGCACCGATCGGAAAAACAGGTCTGCCGCTGCACGACCGATTAAAAATTGTGGCACATCAAAAAACTCGGCACCGCCTCAACCCGACCCGCTGAGTATTTCTTTATAAGAAACATTATACTATAACGCACACTAATCTTATCGGTATCGGAACAGCAGGGACGGCGCGCTTACCGTTCGTGATTTCCGCCTAAGCGCCGCTGTCACATAGGGGCTGTACCGTAAAACCTCCCAACTATAGTCCAAATTTAACTGTAATTTTTTCGTTCAGCTTTGTCTTTTACTGTATTTTTTGTAGTTCTAAGACAAGGTATGTTTATAAATGGAAGAAAAAACTCGGAGTGAACCAAAAGGAACATTGGTATTGATACTTAATTTCCTTTTTAACTTCAGGACCATAGTTGCAATATTGGACTATAGTTGGGAGGTTTTACAGCGCGATGTCAAACAGCTGTAGCCATGTAGGGGTTAAGTCGCTTGCGTTACGTGCTTACATGGTTAAAGACTAGTTTATAGAGAGTGGATGAGTTGGGTGTCCCTGGTCTGGTGTCGAGCTTCAGCGTGCTCCAACCCTAATATTGCTGAACTTTCTGTCACTACAGCGCGTCCAGCGACAAGTGTACATTAGGCTTACACACCTGTAGGCCTCATGGAGGCTGCCGCAGCACCCGCTAGACGTCGCTATCTCTGTCACAACAGCGACAGATATGTAACCGTCGGGTACACGCACCTGTAGGCCTCATGCAGGCTGGGGTCACAGCACATGACTTCAGACACGCTGGTGCTCTGCCGCAGCACCCGCTAGACGTCGCTATCTCTGTCACAACAGCGACAGATATGTAACCGTCGGGTACACGCACCTGTAGGCCTCATGCAGGCTGGGGTCACAGCACATGACTTCAGACACGCTGGTGCTCTGCCGCAGCACTCGTGCTAAGTGTCGCTGCAGTTTTTGTCGTAATAGCGCGAACAGCGGTAGCGACACCGCCGCCGACAGCGGTAGGTCATCTGCAACAGAAGTTTTTCCTAAGAACATTAAGCGCCGCTTGCACCATCCCACTAACCCGGTGTTAACCGGTTAAATCCTTAACCCAGTGTCAAATTGTACGGTTACCATGGTCCAGGTTTAACCGGTTGACGCTGGGTTAGTGAATGGTGCAAGTGGCCCTAAGGGATTTAAGGTGCGACGTCATTTATGTTAATTAATTAATAGTTTTTTTACTACGTGACATTTATAGGGATTAAATTATCATTATTATCAAGGATACACGGACTTTTCAATCTTCCATGGGCGGACTTTTAACAAACATCCAAATAACAGATCATGATCTCTAATTATGTCCGTCTGTCTGTATGTGCCCAACAAACAAACATATTAACACGAATATAACAGTCGCTTGACGGTTTCAGTTAACTTGTACAATTCTAATTTCAGATTTGTAAGTACGAGTAGGTATATTTTATAGATCACCGAATTTGGTTTCGGGTTTCCGTTAAACATCCATTTAGTTACGGTAACTGACTTCGTTTCTATATAATTCTTTTAAATTAATAGAAGAACTAAAGAAATCGCTGTAAATGACTAGAGGCTCCTTGGTTCGTTGCTTGGTTAAGTCAACTGTGAAAACTAGGTATTATTTTTATCGGCTAAGTGAAAATATAAAAGATTCGGTCTCTGTATAAGCGATAATATTACTACTCAACTAATTAGGCAACATTTAAAAGAATAACAACCTTTAATTAACGCCTTTTTTGTCTGTATCTGTATCTGTAGGTAATTATGTTTAAATTAGGGTAGTATTCCACCTGTCCAATTTCTTTGTCCAATGTCAGGTCGTCTCACTCTCTCATTAAAGCAAAATGTGAGACGCAATACAGATTGGACAAAGAAATTGGATAGATGGAATAGGTACCACCCTTAGATACGTAAAAAAAAACCGGCCAAGTGCGAGTCGGACCCGCACACGAAGGGTTCCGTACCATCCCAAGTAACACAAAAGTAGCTGAATATTGTTTGAATAATAGAGCATTCCGTACTGTATGCTGAATAAGGTAGCTGTATAACGTCTGTATAAGCGCTTATACAGACGTTATACAGAAGGTTTGGGCGCAAAGTGGGCTAGCCCACGCCGCTTATTACTGAATAACAGTAATGTAATAGCTGTATAAGTGTGTGCCCACACATTGAATCGCTAAATAACACTTGTATAGAGGCTGTCAAAAGCTTCTATACCGCTTTTAAACCAAAGTTATCCAGCTTTGTATAGAATGACTCAGTTAGTCACACGTTATGCAGCTTTTGGTTCAAAAGTGCATTGTTACAGAAAATATATTCAGCTATTTGTGTATGATTTGTCTTCCATTTTAATTTCTGAACTCGTGTCAAAGTGTAGTGTCTGAAGTGAATACAAAATAAGGAGGACATTACCCATATATTGATTTGATGTTTACATAACATCAATTTCATTGCGCATGCGACTTTACTGTAAATATATATATACATTTTATTTAAAATTTTAAAGCGCCGCGTAAATAATGCACTGTTTAGAAAGTAAATATAGAAAATGTAGTACTCCACTTTTAAATTTGTAATTTTTTTGCGGTGTTTAGATGTTTTAGTGATAGAAAATGTACTTTAACAAGTTATGCTACGATAAAACTAGTTTTATAAATGAATATAAATGGGTTTTTCAGTTCATTTTAAATTCCTGTTTAATTTTAGAGGTTAGAATATGAGCAACCGTAATGGCGTCCGACTGTGCTGAATATAAGCTGCTGCCACAGCTATTATGTGCTAAATTTCTGAATAGGCATTCACATTATTCGCGTTACTAAGTTACATGTTAGATAATAATGGTTTTAGAACAACATGTTTTGAATAACATCAGTATAATAGTAATTGTTTTCTCAATCTTAAAGCCTATTAGGGTTCTGTACACAAATAGTAAAAACCACATAGATCCTCACTAGTTTGATGAGAAACATTATAGGTATGTAACACGGGCAATATTCAATCCTACTTCCTACTAATATTATAAACGCGATATAATATTTAAGTTACATGATAAATCTGGGGGCACGGCAGACTACACAGTTATTTTTTCCGTTATCAGTTCCGACAAATATGTAGTAGGTAAAGGTATACGCAAAGATGTACGAAGTGAGTACGAAGATGTGTATAGTATGAGTATGGTGTGGTTACGAGTATGGTATGAATATGAATATGGTATAGGTGCGAAGGTGCGGGTATATTAGTAGCGGGTATCACGGGTATGAGTACAAGTATAGTTTGGTATGGGCAGTAGTGTTTAGGTATGAGTACGAGTATAGTGTGGGATGGGTATGAGTAGACCCACTTGAAACCTAAAAACAGTCTGTTCAAAATCGATTGTGGAGAATCGATTTCGCTATATTTTAATGGGGGTGATTATTTAATTTTTCTCATACCCAGTCCAGTCTACAAGTTTTTAATGCAACAATATCAATAACTAGCATTTGCCACCTTGTTTGCCAACTAGCAACAACCTTAAATGGCCATTGGTAAACTTTATCTCGTTGCAGTAAGGTATGCAAATGGTCAGTTAACAGTGTTTACGATGGTAGCTAGCAATTGTTTTACGTCATTAAAACGACAATGCATCTTGTGTAAAATAACCAACCGAAGAGAATTGTTAAGAAAACTAAACCTCGATTTTTTAAATAATGGTTGGATTAAAGAATAAATACGCAAGATGCGTTCAAAATAAAATAAAAACACGCTCAAGCTCAAAGCAAACAGGCTCAAGTAGCACTGTTGACCGTGTATAAACTTATAAAGCTACGGAACCCTCTCCACCGCGCATTTGTTGATACTAAGCAGTAGTTTGAATAGCGCTGCTCATTGCGTTCATTTTGCAGCTTTTAGCAAGAAAAGATAGTATGTGTACGAAAATCGCTATATATGCAGCTACTGAATAACAAATAATATGTGGATTTCATTACAGCTTCCAGTAATAGCGTCCACCTTTATTCAAAAACTAGCATTAAAACAGAAACTGCAACCGCTTTTATACAGTTGAAAGTCTTCACCGACGCTTGTTTTCAGCATTTAGTAGCCACTATCACATTTTTCTTAATATTGTCTGCTTAATATCTCACGACACAAAATATATACAGCTAAGTGCTGCTAATGCTGCTATTATGCAGCTTTTAGTAACCACAAATGCTTTAAGCTGAATAATGTCTGACTAACTGTGTAAGAAATAAGTATTATTCCGCTTTAATATGCAAAACCGATGCTATGCAAAATTTATTCAGCTATTATTGGTATATAGGCCCCACTAGGCCCACATATTTTCTTATTCCGAATTTAGTAATTTCCACCGCTTATACACAAAATTTATGCAATCTTAATTTGAATAAGATGATAATTTTACTCTATTATCCTGCTTGTGTGTTACTTGGGATTATCTATAAAAACGGTCACCCATCCAAGTACTGACCCCGCCCGACGTTGCTTAACTTCCGTCAAAAATCACATATGTTGTATGGGACCCCACTTAAATCTTTATTTTATTCTGTTTTTAGTATTTGTTGTTATAGTGGAAACAGAAATACATCATCTGTGAAAATTTCAGCTGTCTAGCTATCACAGATCACGAGAGTGGTAGTACAGCCTGGTGACAGACGGACGGACGGACGGACGGACAGCGGAGTCTTAGTAATAGGGTCCCGTTTTACCCTTTGGGTACGGAAACCTAAAAACAATTAAAAAGGTGCGATTTTTTTGGACGCCAAGTGTTATCGTATATCGTACTATAGCGCATAGAGCACGAAGTAAAACGCCGTAATTAATAATAATAATGATCTACCTATCCTACGACGTTTAAGATCCGTGCGTTGCTTCGACGCATAATCAATTTTATGCAATAATTGAATAGGAAATATTTAGGACTAAGGTATATGTGTAAAAAGACTCTCAAATAAACCGATAGATACACTCAAAGCCAGTTTTAAAAGACAAGCCTTGAGGACAACGAAGTAGTAATTACCAACATGAACATCGTTATCGCTGGAAACGAAGGAACACCGGTATACCTGTTATCTGCTCTACTTAATTAAATACATCGTCACTATCGCCAGTTGCTACACCGTCTTACTTAATAACAGATATATTGTTTACTTAGGTCATATCTTTTCCTTTTCTATTTTTCGGTCTATATTAGCAGTTGTTCACTTTTATATTATCATATTTGATGAATTTTTGATATGCATTGCAGCATATTTGATTGAAATCGTTGCACCTCAGTAGCCTGAAATGTCGCATGCAATGCAATGTAATGTGGTAACGTCTGTAGAGGCTGCGTATACTATCAATCAATCAAAACGTTTATTTCAGAAAACACTCCATAATATATACAATACACATACAAAAATTAAAGTAACATTTAAATAAATAAAAAAACTATGCAGCGACCTTTTATACAAACAACAACACACTTCACTGACCACCAGTAGACCTTATCTCCTTCTAATAAGGTTCACTCTGGGTCAGTGACCCTTTCAACGACACTCACCGATATGTTTGGCCAGTTGCTCGGTGGTGACGAACTCGTAGCCGCCATTCCGCTGCGGCGAAGGCCAAGACAGCTGCAAAAAACGACACTTTCTCTTATCATTCACTACTTTAGTTAAATAGGGCGTTAATTGTGTCATTTTTAATCGAAAGATTTGTGTATTGAAAGCATTAATGTTTTAAAAAAATATTATCAGTAACCCAAACAGTTTTACAATGTGCAGGTTTTGCAATGTTGCTTTTATGTTTTATCGGTATAGTTATTTATTTAGGTAGGTGTCGTAATTCTAAGTTTCTCTTTTTGGATGTTTCATAAAAAAGGGGCCTGACCGGGCTGAGCGTGCGAGTAATTCTGAAGAACTATTATCGTCAAGATATCATACCAACGCCATTTGTTCGCAGGCGGGATATTTTTGCAAAAATTAAAGATCTGCGAAAGCGACTTTTACCCCTTTAACTGAAATAACGGACTACATTTAAAAAAATACACAATTCATGCCACGTAGCCATTCCTCATTGTCATAGTCTTTAAAATTCTACGTAAGAAAAAAATACAAAAATATGATGTTAAAGGATGTTAATTATTGCCTTATAATACAAATTGCGTCCTATAAACGGCTAAAGGACTTTTTGCGAAAAGGAGGACTTTGCGAACAGGCCGTTTTGCGATTGGTCATTAACATTATATAGGCCAGTCGAGACGGGACAATTTTTCGTCAATCTGATTAAATCAGGTTGTGTAGAAGAAAAATATACTGTCGCAATTTTTTTTATAAATTGGTAAATTTGATTATTCCGTCTGGACTGGCCTTGTACATAAGGCCTAAGATTATTTTTTTATTAAATTGGTCAATTTGATTATTCCGTCTGGACTGGCCTTGTACATAAGGCCTAAGATTATTTTTTTATTAAATTGGTCAATTTGATTATTCCGCCTGGACTGGCCTTGTACATAAGGCTTAAGATTACCTTGACAAGGACTTCATCGTGCGAGAACTCGATGCCGGGGTTGATGAAGGAGAAAGCGTCGTCGTCCACGATCAGCCCCACGTTCACGTCCGCCGTCACGTTCGATAACGATATGCTGGAAATATGTCGCTTTTGTGACATGCAATAAGGCGAGGTTCCACTGAAAACGCACGAGTACAAATCTGGCGAATAGCCGGGTCCACACAGAGCGAGCATACGTGCGAGGCAATTACCTCGCGCACAAAACGGCCAGTGTAGACGTGCCTCGGCCGTGAGGCGCTCTGTGTGGACCCAGCTAGTGAGCCGCTTGCGCGCCATTGTCCACGCGTGCTGGAAATCGCGCAGTCAGCATCAATAGTAGTGTATGAAACAACACACCAAAAGTATCTGCCACTCATTGACGTATATCTCAGGGCGGGCCTTACGGGCACTAAAAATGGTACTAGTTCAGCGGTGTCACACACGAATTCGAGGCGATCGTGCAGTTTAACGCAACGTGATGCGAGCTCATCGTCCAATCGCGTTGTAGCGGTGTCACACCGTTGTACTGGCCCCATTCTTATTGCCCGTAAGGCCAGTCCTGAGATATACGTCAATGCTGTCTGTCACCCTTGAATTATTTTCAAATTATAAAAGTTCATATTTAAATGTATCTGCAATAGTTTGATTGTTCTAGAGATGCCTCTTTTTTAAGCTCGCTAGATACTTTGGACGAGTCTGATACACTACTTTTAATAGTGTCTGTACTACGTAATGTAAACGAATCTGTATAGCCTTACAGAAACAAGAACATTCGTGGAGCGTTCAGCGTTCTCCAGATCTAGACGCATTGCAAACAAGGTCTATTCTGTAACAGATTATTGTGTCTATCTGTTGCTGTTAATCTTTTCTGCATAGCATTACCTTAATCCATTAGGAAGGTACAGACCTGTAGTATAAAAAGGCTGGTTTATTGGCAGTTGAAAACTTGACAGTATATTTTCGTAGCATGCGCAATGCGCATGCATGAATCCTTTTAGAATAATACTATTTCCAAACTGCCAAAGTGTATTGAGTTGTAAGTAATTAATTTAATGAATAAAAAAGGTAAACATGTGAAAAAGTTAATAAAAACTTTATCATTTTCACTGGGTTTTTTAGTCTCAGTGCAAATGATGAAATGACTGTAGTCCCCATCCCATGCTAGCCCAATATGGGTTGGGACTCAACCACCCATATTGGGCTAGCATGGGACACACACACCCACCCACCTTTGATATACTTTGGATTGATTGCAGGTGTATTATGTTTACCTTAATGATATTTTATACACAAGTCCTAAAGTTATTCAAGACAAGGTTTAAGTCCACAGTTCTTTGCTCTATCTTCATATGTTATATTAAAAGTAATTATAAATAGGTACACTTATGTTTCTCTATATAAATTATTACTCTCATACCAACCAGCTCATTAAGTTATTAAGGCATAATTTATATTAATGTATCACTTTAATTACCATATTGTTTTACTACATTTCAAGTCTTATGACAATGACACCTCAACATGTTAAGATTGTGGTGTGTCAATAAATAGATACACTCACACACATACATTAAGAATATTGCTGTTGACTTCTTCAGAAGTGAAATAAAAAGTACAAATAAAATAATAATATAAAATAGAAACAAAGAAAAACTCACACAACATGTCCCTCAGACAACACAGGAATGAGGTTGTAAAGGTTCTCATTAAAGGCACTGTACTGGCCCTTGACATTGACCTCGCCGAGGGAGCAGCGCAGACTGAGAAGCATAGACTTGAGGTCCAATGATACACCTTGCATGTGGAACGTTGGAGATTTCACCAGCTCTAGAGCTGTTAAATTGCTGCAAAAGATTTGTTGCCATTAAATGTTTTAATAAAGTTTCCTTTAATACAATAATTTTACCCCCTCTCATACTCATAAAAATTTACTAAAGTTGAGAAGCAAATCATCAATAATCATTTGTCCCTTTCCATCATACCAATACGTTGGAAAGGGACAAACAATTAATATCGGCTTGTCAACTTTAGTAAACATTTATGAATAAGGGGGTTAGTCTATAAACTGGAATCAGATGTCATATATTAAAGAAAAAAGTGACGAAGCTCCCCACTGGCGAAGGTTAATAAATAATTTGATTTGTTCCCAATGTTGTGGATAATTTTAGTCTGTTTATAATAGGCTAGTTTCAGAATGAAACACACTCTTAATGAAAACCCAAAATAGTCCCGTGTATTTCTAATTGCAATTGCAGAAAGTAGCTACTAGAAATTAGTCTTCTGACAATCCCAATGGAAAACTAGATTATTTTTATTGGCCATAAATATACTTACACTTGGGTGTTCTTTGCAAAGTAAGAAGTGTCTTCCAGCGTGTCCCGAACAAGTTGTTCTCCATTTTTTGCCAGTTGAAGCGCTACGTTGGTAAAACTCTGCAATTAAATACTCAGTTTATGACCATTTTCTAATATAATAAAAACAATATTTAAGAACGATTAAGCGAGAGTAAGGAATATCATTTGATACATACCATTTAAAAAAGCTAGAGTAATTTCAGATAATTAGAAAATAAGCATTAAAAACAATATTTACTCTTTTGATAACATCCTGCAAGTCTGGCTGTACTTTCGTCAGTAAATCGTCAAGTTCTTTCGCAATATCCACTGTTTCTTCTTCTGACATTTTGATTTTAACATACCCTAATAAACTATTATCTTACAAGAATTTATAAAACAAATAAATAATATCGTCACCGCGAGTTTGGAAACATATTGCACTGCTACTCTGCTACACTACACGATTGCTTGACATAAACTGTTGTGTTGTCAGTGTCACTGTCAGCTGGCTGTCAACGTCTGTTGCGTTTTGTTTATGTATCTGTCGCAGTAAGATAGATAAAGCCGTTATATAGTTATAACCCTAGAGATATAATTATATGACGTAACAGGGTGGATTTCATCACCAAAAATTTCACCATACAAAAAAAATTTTTTTTTTAATGTTTAATTTAACACGATTCTAGCTGGGTAAAGTAATAGGGGGCTGTATATTGAGGATATTTATGGTATTTATACAATCATTTGTGGCTTATATTTGTAGTTATCACTTTCGGAAAATAAAAACGCAAGATGGTGATGACAATCATGGTATGGTAATGACTCTTTTATAGACGGTACTGACACTGCATGTACGGTAATGACGATTTGGGAACTAATTTATATATGTATTAAAAACGTATTAAAAAAACAAAAACTTTTTTTATTTGTAAGGCTTTAGAACTTTAATAAACATTACAAATATAATGTTTTTGAACATAAGACTAGCTACATAAATTATTTTTAGAAAATTATAAAAAATACATTTTATACATATAAATAAATATATAACAAGTATTTTTATTGTATAATTTTAAATAATTTATATTCCGAAATAGGCAATTTATGTATTCATTATTTTTTTTGGGTTTTTTCAATGTTAAATCATATTAATAATATTGTACTCTTATTATCAGTTTAAACCCGCATCTTCTTTTATCTACTGCATAACTTGGTATTTATATCATATTATAAAATTGCTGGCTTACCAGTGAGCTTAATTTTTATGATATATTACTTTTTTTTTGATAATTTGATTCATTGCATAAGTTTGTATTTTTGTTGTTTTATAAATTAACTTTAAAAATAGCTATAATGATTTAAAATCCATATATATATTGTTTAATAGCTAAACATTAATATATAATCAGTGTTTTATAAGTTGCAAGACCCCTACTTGTAATGCATGTCATAAGTTACAAAATGTTAGGTATTGGGTCCGGTGACTACCCAATGGTATAATTATTAATTGCTGTAATTATATACATCAATTAATATAATATTATCAAAAAACATAAGGCCATTACGATAGTGAGCCAGTACCGTAGCCTATGGTCGCTTAAAACTTAATATATGTTGCTTGTTTAAATACTTTGTTTTAACACGACTAACATGCAATTACAGACTCTAAGTTGCACGATTTACATTATTAGATAATAAAAAATAAACATTTGTATGTTCTAAGTTCTAAGTGACCTAAATTTTGCCTACTTCAGTCAAAATGTTATTTAAAACTAACCATCTCTAGTGTGAAAAAAATAGTCATATCTTCTTCTACATTTATAAGGTAGACATTACATAGTGTTAGAAGACATAGAGAACGTTTTTCAAACACAGCTTAATTTCATAATGAATTATAGCAAAATAACTAGAAAAGTTTCTGAGAACCGTCATCACCATACACATGAAATCATCACCGGTCGTCATTTTTTCCCGGTGATGATGGGTATGGTGTTGACGATTTGAGAGTTTCTTGTTTTTATTTCTAGAATACGAATAATAGTAGTTAATGTCTATGCTACACAATAAACTTCATGTAGTTTGCCATTCATTTCAATAATTATTTCTAATATATCATTTGTAACTTTTTTAAACCAAAGCATACCGGTGATGATGCTCTGTTGTGACAAACTACGTTTTACAAATTTGTTCGTAATATTTCTCACGATTCAATGATGTGACTTTATAGTGAAATCATTTTTGGCATTCTATATTAAAGTGAAAAATAGGGCAAGGACCTTTAGCGGTATTTCGTTGTTCATACACGGAGATAAGCTCACATTGACATTACCATGACGGTGTTGACGAATATTCGTGGAAAAGATATAAGTAAAAGAAAAATCGCAATCGTACGATAGGTATGCTATAATTTTCACTGCAAACAATAAGGTTCAGATTTTTCCGGTAGACGGTGATGATTTTAGACACATAAAACATTTTATATAAAAAAAAACTATTAAGTTATTGGAGATGGTAATTGAAGGAACATGAAGATAATAGTTCTTAAAAACATATAAAAACGTTGCAACTCGCACAACCTACTAGTTTTTTTTATAAAGACCGAACCATAAGTTTTCGCAGGATTTTGAAATCCACCCAACATAGTTATATGAAAGCGATTCATTACTAACTTACTAGGTATATAACAATAATACGGCTTTAGTTTAGTGATATAGTTATATTACTGGATTAAGTTTATTTTATTTTATTTATTTAAGGATCACCAACGGATAATACATCTACACAATTACATAGAAACAAGGACATTTAACAATAACAGATGCTTAGCCACTTATAGGTGACCACAGCTCACACGTGTACATATAAAGTAAGTAAGTGTAAGTTTAGTGATATAGATTTACTGGATTATGTTTAGTGAAATAATTGTAGGTAGGAGTGCAGCGGTGCGGCGGAGGTATAGTTATATCCCTAGGAAAAAGTTATATGCCGTATAATACGTATTATAATCATATTCCTAGTAAGATAGTAATATTGCAATTAGTTGTAATACTTTTTAGCAATATTACGTAAAAGTACAGGTCGATTCACGAAAGCTGGCGCGAGATTTTTACTGAGTGACAGCTATTTTCATTGAAATTCTGTCAAATCTCGCGCCAGCTTTCGTGAATCGATCGCAATGACTCATAAACCCTTAAAAATAGCAGCATGAAAATATAATATTAAGATCATAGAGTTATATATTTGACAGAGGGAATGTCACTTAAGACAAACTGTGACACTGCAATGGCGGAAGGTTTGAAAGTGTGCGTGTAGACGAGTGATACCATGTTACACAAATTCTCCCCTAATGGTGAAACAATTATTTTCAATATCGTCCTTTTTTTCAAATATTAAAATAGGACAGTTTTACGTTAGACAATAAAAAAGTGTGTACCTAACTGATTTTATAGGTCTTGAAAATGCGCATTGTTGCACAATTACTTTGTGCAAATATTATTTTCAATACCTAATGATATTTAACTTGTAACATATCTGGTTAAAACAAAAAATAAATATAAGGTAAATGTACTAGTGCTCGACATGTTAATGCCCAATAGATGACACCTTGCTGTCACCTCTATTGACAATGACTTCAGTTTCAAGATGACATGTACTGGACTGGGACCGCGTCGAGCACCATGAGTATGTTTACCTTACATAACAAATAAACGTTAACTATCAAACATTATTCATGTAAATGTCTTTAATCTCCTTATTATCGGGAAATTACCATACCGACCTAGTTTGAAATGCATAATCAATAATTTAGCTATTTACCTAAATATCCTAAATGATCTCTTATATACATAATAATTTAATAAGAAGGGCATCAATTACCCTACTTTCGGGAAATTACCCTATTCAACTTACTGGTCACACTCCTGTTTCGCATTTATTAACAATGAAATATGGAGATTTTATGTACTATATCGTGAGAATTGATAAAATTAGCTATGAAAAGTTATTCCAATAATTTTTTTCTTTCGATCGGTACAATTCTTGCAGGATTTAACTACGCATGCCGGCATATTTTACATTTTTCTTGGACAAATTTACTTCACTGACGTTTCGATCCGTCTGACGGCAAATTGGTGGATGAGGGCATTGAGATAACTGTCAATGTGTGTGTGTCACGCGTAAATACTAGGTAAAGCCTGACAACAGTTTATTTGACCCTCGCCATTTTGCGGATTTTCAATGGTACTAATTTCTTTTACTGGCAACAAGTACTCTTTGACAACGAACGTTGGATGTCATCGAATGTCACCGATGTAAACAAACGGAAAATATCTACGAATATATTCAAATATAAACGGTTTTATTACAAAAATGCCAAAAAAAAATACCAAAGATGCGAAAAAAATTGTAGTGAATGCAATCAAATACTTACAGCATAAAAAAGACGAAGGATTACATAGCATTCCAATAAACAATGTTTTAAAGTTGGTTGTTGACATGATCGGTATTGACATTTTATAGTGCGGTTTTATTGAACTGGTTAGTTGTTTGGTTTAAACTTTAATATTTAATTTAAGGTTTATGTAGATCGACGATAAAAATCCTATAATCGAATTGGAGACTGAACGTTTTATAATCGAGGTTGGTGGTCCTGAAAGCGACACAACATCTGATGAAAATCAGACTTCGTCAGAGTAAGAAAACAAAGAATATATACCTAAATATTGAATATTTAGAATCAGATTTTGACGAATAGGTAAATAAAATTGAAAGAACCGAATTCTCTGTAAGCAATGTTTTGACATTATACGAGTATGAACATGAAGCCAATGCCCACTACCCCGACTATACATGACGTACGCACATTATTGCCATACGTAAGCTGTTTGCAGCGACACTATCTCAGGGTTAAATAAACTGTTGTCAGGCTATAATTGGTGGATGATGGAATCACAGTTTTTGTCTTAGCAAAACTACATGATTAAGATACATCAAATTGTGTGTGTCTGTGTATTTGATTTTTTACAGGAACATTTGAAATAACCTTGGCCACCAAATGGCGATAATTGTTGGCATATTTCTCTCAGCGACAACTCTTCATTTGGTATAGGATCATTCAAAGTAATGTTTGTTAGCTGTATTGCATTTCTGGGTAACCAATCTTTCAGAATATGATTATAATACGGCATATAACCATATCCCTAGGGAGATAACTAAACTTCCGCCGCACTGCCGCACTCCTAATACCTTCAATTACTATCTTACTAGGAATATCGTAGTAGTAGACGACCGGTCTGGTCTAGTGGATAGTGACCCTGTCTGCTAAGCCGATGGTCCTGGGTTCGAATCCCAGTAAGGGCATTTATTTGTGTGATGAACACTAATATTTGTTCCTGAGTCATGGTTGTTTTCTATGTATATAAGTATGTATTTATCTATACAAGTATGTATATCGTCGCCTAGTACCCATAGTACAAGCTTTGCTTAGTTTGGGGCTAGGTTTGATCTGTGTAAGATGTCCCCTAATATTTATTTATTTATTTATTTATTTATATGATTATAATACGTACTATACGGCATATAACTATATCCCTAGGGATATAACTATACCTCCGCCGCACCGCTGCACTCCTACCTACAATTATTTCACTAAACTTAATCCAGTAATATAACTATATCACTAAACTAAAGACGTATTATAGTTATATACCTAGTAAGATAGTAATGAATCGCTTTCATATAACTATGTTGCGTCATATAATTATATCCCTAGGGTTATAACTATATAACGACTTTATCTATCTTACTGCGACATATCAATGATTGTGAAGGGCCTACAGTGGCGTAGCTAGAGTATATGGCGCCCGGGGCAGGCACCAAATTTGCCCCCCCCCCCCCTCCCAACGAAATGAACTAACGCAAGGGTTACCTACTTTTTTTACTTATTAAAGTTTACTTTTAATTTAGACAAATACAGTGTATATGTGTTTTTTTAGTAATCGGTGGGTGGCTAACAAGCTTACGACCCACCTTAATGGTGTTACATGCGCGTTGCCGACCATTTTAAAACTTATACACTTCTTTTTTCGAGATCTCCATACTGTAGCCCAACTGTAGCCTCTTGAGAAAAGGGAATTTATTCAACTTATTGTGGAATGAGCTCCCTTTTCTCAACGAATTTCCTCCCGCTCGCTGCTGGCTGTGGAGGAAATTTCTCTTAAACCACACAGTGCGCGACCATTTAGGTTCTAGGGTGTGAGGATGAACACTCTGTCTACGGCGAGCGGTGCAGTGATTGCAAGCTGTTTTCTGCAAGATATTCACCAATCTGACTAGATTGTCTGATCAAATCAGGAACGCAAGAATTAGAATACCTATTTGTGACGCTAGTATTCGCGTATGGGAGCTTTTTTTTTAATTTAGAGCGCTCAAATATCACTATAAATCTAAAATTGGTGATTAATTGGAGATTGACGCCAATTTCTTTTCTGATCGTTTGATCATCCCGTCTGTCTGGCCTAAAACCTATGCTGGCGCCTTTTATCAAAACCCATTAAAAATCACTGCAAATGCAATGCCCAGACTACTATGGACTTTGTATGAAACACTAGCATGTGACGTCACGATCAAATTACCTACTCTTTATAGTTTTACACGGGTTTTAAAATAGAAATTGTGTCTAAAAATAACTGCTGTCTTCATGTAAAATAATTTATTTTAAATACAGTCAAATACCTATACTAAATAAAATGTTTATAATGTGTATAATAGATACACATTATAAACATTTCATTCATTTAAGTAGTATAGGAAATTGAGACACGTAATAGGAATCTAAGAAAAGGATATAATAAATCGTAAATGTTATTTATATTGAAAAAATCATTCGTTACACTAGTATATACATATATATACATACTAGTTATATTAATTTAGGAATATTTTGTCGGATCAGTCTGACTCGCCGTCGCTCGTCTTAAGCTTTACTATCTCACCACGATAGTCTTTTTTTGGTGTTTCATCGTAATCAGCAGCCAATACTTTTCTATCACCGTCATTTTCATTATTTAACTTTGTCAGACTGAATGTTTCATTATGATCTATTTTATATGATTCTCCTTTTTCTGAACCATCTTTTGGGGGTAGTTCTAATTCTACGCTTTCTTTTCTAACAAAAGCATACTCAGGTTTCTTGCTATCATCGTCGTTAGGATACGCCGGTTCAGTAGAACTATCGTCCTCAGTATATTGTGGTTCTTCAGTTGGTTCATCACTATCATCATTCTCTGGCGGTTCAGTTTGTTGGTCATCTTCGGTATAATCTGGCTGTTCAGTAGGTTCATCGTTATTATCTGGCGGTTCGGTTTGTTGGTCGTCTTCGGTATCTGGCTGTTCAGTAGGTTCATCGTTACTATCGGGAGATGGTTCATCATTATCGTTATTATCTGGCATTTCTGTATCATCATTATTAGTAGGTTCCATTGGCGTAGTTATATCGTCGTCTTCATAATCCTCAGTAATTGTTTTTTCAGTAATATATTTTTCTCTATCCTCTTCATGGTCTTTTACAGGAAGTTGCGGATCTATAACATATTTAAAGATAAAATAATATGTTGACTTGGTACCTAAGCTACTCAGCAAAAATAAACATTTAATATTGAAATAATGCTTACCACACTTTGTCAAAGCACTCAAAGAAAGTATGTGGTGTATGAGCGTGCTGCTCATAATTGAAATGACCTGATGTTCTAAAAGGTGTTTGAAGTTAGCGATTATTCTACTGGCGGGCCCTTCAACCGTCAGCGATGGTCTGGAAAAGGGGGCTTGCGTTACTGATCAGCAAAATAATAATTAATATAAAAGGCAAGAACTAATATAAAAATAATTAAGGGATCTTACAGAATATTTAGCTTGTAAAGTTATCAGACATTTTTGAATGAGCACTCGTCAACTTAGTTTGACATTACTGATTTAGTATTTTATACAAAAACGAAGCACGACGGGCAACGGGTACGTGTACTCTAAAATAACTTACTTTCCATGTCCCAAGATGGTGAAAAGTAGGTCCGGGACAGAAGGCTTGTATCCGACGACCTGGAGAGCCATGTGTGCGCTGATGTCTTCGGAGTTGAGCACGAACACCCCGGACATCGGTGGCATGCCGGTCGTCACGTACGTGTCGTATCTATACTCCGTCTGAAAGTGAAACAGTTACATCTTGAAAGGTAAAAGTGGCGCAGTTCAGTGGGGTTTTGACAGCTCTAATGTTATTTGAATCGTATTAAAGTATTCTACTAGTCGAGGTACCTTTAGTCCGCTGAAACCGATGTCGGTGTTGACGTGGCGCACTTCGCCGACATGTTTGCCGGTGGTGACGGAGCGCCGGTACATGGTGTCTAGACCGCGAACGGTACCATCGTACAGCTTTATTTGCTACAGGAAAACAATTTTACGAAATTATCGTTTAATACAGTTTACTGATATGTGGCAGTCATCCGCAGCACGGCGTGTGGTCAAGCAGAGGGCCTACCGTGAACACCGAAGCACAGAATAAGTAATAAATAGTAGGTATTATCATACAGAACGGCCACGCACCGCCCCGCCCCTACTCTAATTACCTCGCCCCGCGACAGTAGATTGACGAGCGAGAGATTTTAGCGAATGCTCAGTTCGGTTAGCATCGCGACGACCGTGTTCCGCCGTGTGACCGAAGTTCGCAAAATGTGGGCATCTTTCTCTTTCACTCCAATTACGGCGTAAAGATGCCCGAGGAACACCGAACTTCGGTGTTCGCAGTAGGCCCACACCCTCAGGCACCCGCGGTGGGCACAGCGTATCAGCCGCCTGCCGTGACGTCATGGCATGGCATGCTGGCCTTTTAAGCAGACCGTAGCATTGTCGAACCAATTTTCGTAGGATCCTATTGTAGGATCCTACATCCGATAAGGAACGGAAACGGTAAAAAGTGTAAAAACGCTCTAAGGCTGCGTCCTACGACAGATAGTCGTGCGTCGTGGTCTGTATTTTCAAATGGAGGTATTCACATAGGTATAGGATAGGACGGTACAATTAGGTACTGTCGTTACGATACGATATAGTGAGAACCCGGCCTAAGGCATAGTAAGCTAAGCTTTTAAGCTAAACCTATACCTAACTTAATAGTTTTCCCAGCACCTTATATTGAAATAATAAGTTGCTTATTGTACCATTCCATTGGGAGTGTTCAGCGTAAAGTCTGGCATGATGAGGCTTGGTCCCTTTTCTCTCAAACGTCCATTCAGCACGCCCATAACTTGGTCCGCGAATTGATTTAGTAGGATCGTCCTTTCGTTTTCATATTCCCTAGTAAAAAAAAAACATCAGTGCCATGTTTATACATACCTATGCCTATGCGAGGACCTAATAAATTAATTAACAAACTAAATCTAACCAGCGACCAAACCAGAAGAAAGAGTCTTTCCTCGGCTCGTACTAAAGAATTTCTCGGAACTTACATTCGAAGAAAATATTATTCGATATTCACCAGTCGCTTTTCGTCGATACGATCTCTCCGGGTTGAAACCTTGAGACCCTCTTCAAAATTTAAAAATGAGTGGATGTAAAAATCCGAAAAGATAAACATCAATCAATAGGTATACCTTAAATTCCAAAAAGTCGTCGTCGTATTATATCAATTCAGTAACTATGGTATCTACAAGTTTTGTAAATGAACGTAGCTTGGATTTAACTCAAGTGGGGTAAAGACTGAAAAATGAAGGTTACCTACTGTATTTGCTTGTTTTTCTGGGCCTCCTCAACTTCATAAAGCATGAGAAAGTCGTTAAAGTAGTCCTTTAGCCAGTGGTCGAGGTCGGTCTGCATTCTGTTCAGGTAATCCTCTAGAACCAATAATGGAAATCATTTTTATTACTGTTTTCCAAAATGGCAAAGTATTTTATTGTTTATTGTGACTTCGGAAAACATACTTAAGCTATTAGGATCCAACGGAACACTCTTCCCATCACTGTCTAATGAATACTGAAAACAAATATAATAAAAACAGAGTTTACTGTACAATATGATTTTATATAGTTTGATATTTGAAATAGATGGTCACAGCAGATGTTTTCTCGTTTAGGACTTTAGGTTGCCTCTATAGGAAAAGATGTTAGGTTCCATCTTGATTAATATTTATCATTGAGCGCTCGATAAAATTTAGGTGATATAACATATAGACTTCCTTATGCTGTAAAAATATACTTGTAGCCATAATTTTGAGCGTATCATCAAAAAAAAAAACGTAGCTCAACGGAAAAAGTACATGTTTTTGGGACACATTGAGATTTTGTATTTATTCCGCCCGTAATGAGGAGCTTTTCAAACGAACAAAACAACAACCAAAAAAATACGACGATCTGTACGATTTTTTAATTTATATCTCGATGTTTTTTTTAGATTTGGTCCTTTGTACAAAAACTGGCTGCATGCATAATAGTGCATACTGTTAAGTATGGAAGTAAGTTGTAAACTTACACGCATAAGTATCTGCATAGGCGGTATCTCCGATATAATGTGCTCGATGTGGAACCTGCCATCGAGAAGCCGGTATCGTCCCTCCACCTTGTATTTCACATCTTTCAGTAAGAACCTGCAGGCGTGATATATTTATATAATCAATAAATATATAAATAAATGTGTGCTGCATTATTATAATTATTTGTATGTCTTTCCACATCTCGGGACCATGGGGTCCCGGACCTTTGGGTTGGGAGGCATGCGTGGGGCCGAAGCCAACAGCACAGAGGCTCCTTAAGAAAGTTTGACGTTATGTAATACACCAGCTAGAACTCATTCTCAGGTAGGTACAAATAAAATAGATACCCGTAAATCGGTCCCAGCTGGCATAGGAGCTATTGTAAATAGAGTGGAGAAGAGTGCCGGTTATGGTGTTGAAATTTGGCTGGTCAAAAGATAATTTATTAATTACAACTTATATTATTCCTTATATATAATTTAACAAGCAATGCTATCGCTACTTCATTTTAACTCTAGACTTGCTCAAAACATTTATACTGACTTCCTCTTTAGACGCGAATATATTGACCGAGCAGATGTAATCGTTGAAGGACTGACGCATCATCAGTGTCATATATTCCAGGATATTGGTGTAGTCTACTTACTCGACTTCTCCTTTATTCGGTCTGTAGTATAACTGCGATGGCTCCATGCTAGATGTGAGCGCGCGCTCATATTCTCCGACCAGGTGTAAATCGTTGAGCGACAGACGCATCGACAACGTAAGTTGTTCCACGTCGTTGTGAATGAAGTTGACAGTGAACCGCGTGTTGTTCCGGAGCTTCAGGCGGTAGAAGAAACTAAAAAATATCGTTAAAATTTAGATATATGTAGAAAACGCATATTAAGGGATTAATCCCTCTGAAGTACACAAGAGATCAAAAGGGAAACTAGTTCAAGCCTTCTTGTACTCAAATAGTCCTAATAAAAACTTCAAAATAGTCTTAAAAAATCATTAGGCAAACGTTCTGTTGTTTCTGAGTTTTCTGACCTACATTGCGTACCTACCAGTGGCAGCGCGTCAAACATATCCATATGCAAGCCGGGTAATTTGGCTTACATATTTCCTTTACAACTCTGCTCAAACGTCCAAAAACAGGCAAGCCGGTGGGAATCGGCTTTTATGGACGCGCCGCCTCTGGTACCTACTTAAGTAAACATTTAAAAGACTTATAATATGGAATGCTAGTAATATTAACACATGGTTTAATTTTGTCTTTACTGTGGGAAAGGTTTGCTCTCTATATATATTTGTATGCAATTGTAACTTCCTTATTTAATTTAATAGGCTCTAGCCGAGACAAGTTGTACTCTTGTAAAAGCGGTACTTTGCTTTACATACCTATTAAAATTTAAAATACGTTATGTGTAATTGTGTAGGCTTGTAACTATGGATTTTTCTTTATCGTTAATTACAACTTTTTGCGGTCAGACCCAGTAGCATAATGAAACAAAATAATATGCGTTCATATAGCGGATAGATAAGTTACCTGTCGCACTGTAGCTAATAGCTGTTCTGGTTAAAATAAAGTTCAACCTACTTACTTAATTATTTTTTTTAGTACGGCAATTTAGTTTACGCAAATGGGTTTTTTAGAGCTTGGTCAGAATTAGGAAGCCGAGGGATTTCAATGACGACCAATAAAAGGGCAGACATCACATTCCGCTGCCGAATGACCTATTACTGCAATTGCTTACTTAGAGATCGTTGACATACAAAAAATGAGCAAGGACAAAGAGAATTTAGTAGGTACAGAGGCGGATTGACAAAGTAATTTTTGTAGCCACAGTAAATTTACTGCCACCTTTCGACAACTGTTCATAAGTCCTAAAACAGCTACGTGCATAACGTTCTCTCGCTCAAACATGCCTTAAGCTACTCAACTGAATATTTTAAGAGAGCATAGCTACATTTCCCGCGCACGCTTAAATAAATATGACTTGAAATAATGTTGCCTTTATCTTTCAGAACTGCACAAAGATAACCTTATTTTGACATTTAAACTCGGCCCCTTTAAATTATGTTTTGAGAGGAAAGCGACCCTCGCTAGAGTATTAATGATCACGTAGATATTTTTACGATTTCTTTCACAGTAACATTTGTGAGTGAATTTGTATAAAGATATTATCTGGCTCGAGGCCATTTCCTTCTCCGGGTAAAAAATTCTACTTATTCATAAAATCGTGACCTTATATCGAATTCTTAACGCTATCGTATTTTTTTCGTTCTATTCGTGGGTTTTGAAGAGATACTTCTGGTGCCCTATTGACTCTTCGAATAAAATGCAGAAGCTGCCGAGATTGAGGCCGGCGGGGATCACGTTGGGGTTCCGCTCGAACTTCTGGAGAGCTCGCTCCGCTATGCCTCTCCTTTGATGATCACGATCACTCTACCAAGAGTGAAACGGCAAGGAAGATATTTGAGGAGTATATCTTACAGCACGGAGGCGGGCATCCTCATCATGCAGTAGGTGCCGAGGTTGACGCCGGCGGGGATCACGTTGAGGTTCCCCTCGAACTTTTCGAGAGCTCGCTCTGTTATGCCTCTCCTTTGATGACCACGACCACTCTACCAAGAGTGAAACGGCAAGGCAGATATTTGAGGAGTATATCTTACAGCACGGAGGCGGGCATCCTCATCATGTAGTAGGTGCCGAGGTTGAGGCCGGCGGGGGTCACGTTCGGGTTCCCTTCGAACTTCTGCAGAGCTCGCTCCGCTATGCCTCTCTTTTGATGACCACGACCACTCTACCAAGAGTGAAACGGCAAGGAAGATATTTGAGTAGTATATCTTACAGCACGGAGGCGGGCATCCTCATCATGCAGTAGGTGCCGAGGTTGAGGCCGGCGGGGATCAAGTTGGGGTTCCCCTCGAACTTCTGGAGAGCTCGCTCCGCTATACCTCCCCTTTGATGATCACGACCACTCTACCAAGAGTGAAACGGTAAGGAAGATATTTGAGGATATCTTACAGCACGGAGGCGGGCATCCTCATCATGCAGTAGGTGCCGAGGTTGAGGCCGGCGGGGATCACGTTGGGGTTCCCCTCGAACTTCTGGAGAGCTCGCTCCGCTATACCTCCCCTTTGATGATCACGACCACTCTACCAAGAATGAAACGGGAAGGAAGATATTTGAGGAGTATCTTACAGCACGGAGGCGGGCATCCTCATCATGCAGTAGGTGCCGAGGTTGAGGCCGGCGGGGATCACGTTCGGGTTCCCCTCGAACTTCTGCAGAGCTCGCTCCGCTATACCTCTCCTTTGCGCCAATGCCTAAACCATAATAATGTGCGCTAAAAAACTGACATATTCATAACTGAGGTCGTCTGTGTCCTCTTAAGCGCCAATTGCACCATTCTTTTAACCCGGGGTTAACTGGTTAAACCTGGAGTTACCATGGACACCAGTACAATTTGACACAACGGTTTAACCGCTTAACCCCGGGTTAGTGGGTTAATGCAAGTGGCCGTAAGAGTCCTAAGTGCCGACGTCCCTTTATGCGCTTAGCACACGGGATACGGTTCGCGGTCGCTGCGATGTTTGAGCGAGATAACGCTATGCACGTATTATAGCGACATCCCGCTCGTATCCAGTCTGCTAAGCGCCTTAGCGCCACTTGCACCATCCCTGTAGCCCGGGGTTAACCGGTTAAACCGTTAACCCAGTGTAAAATTATACTGGTAACCATGGTAACTCCAGGTTTAATCATTTAACCCCGGGTTAGTGAATGGTGCAAGTGGCCCTTAAAAGGACAAAATCAAATCGAATTTTGAACTATAGAATTAAAGAAGTTTTCAAACTGATAAATGGAAAAATGACGATGGACGATCCAATGGACGCAGTTGCATAGAAAATATAGGAGGCGAATTATTGCGATTCGATTCGATTCGCCTCGGCGAGTCTAGTGGACGCCAGCCTTTAGGAGGATATAACTACAAATAATAATAAGGAGGTACCATGAAACTCTTCATTATGTCTCTAGAGCAGTAGATCTTAACCCGTTAGTGATAAGGGACCACAGAAAAAAAAATTACAAGAACCATAAAATTGGTTGGAAGTAAGAGTGGAATCACATCTATCAGTATCGAGCCGCATTTTATATATGAAAAATTGCTCGTTAGTATGAAGACGCGTACGCATCGGAAAGCTGGGGCTCATTTAGACGATACGAGAACTCGCATGCGAGTTTCATTACATTGCGGTTTTTGATCGGTCGGTTGAATTGGACGTAACCAACAGTCCGCTATGTAACTAAAATCGCATGCGAGTTCGCGCGGCGTCTAAATCAGCCCTAAGTCTTACCTCCAGCATTCTCTCATTGAATTTTTGCGTGTCTATAGCCTTTGCGTATGCTTCCCTGACGTCCTTGTACTTTTCTGTTAATGATAAATAGACAACGGTTGTAATAAAAGTACCTACAGAATTGACACCAATTTTTTTTTGATAAAGACTTCTTAATTTTTGGCTCTAAATCTAAGTTTTATGCGTAATAGGTACTACCAGCAGCGGCACTACTGTTGCGAGTCCAGCTCAACAACTCTACCTCTCTCTCGCTCGAGATAGAGAAACAGAGATAATGAAGTTTCGATTTTCGTGTTTTGCGGTAGGCTCTGACTCACCGCTTAGTTTTGCGCCAAGTAACGACAGGCGGTCTAGCATAAGTTGCGTTCTCGCGCGCGAGACCATACTTGGAAGTCGCGCTAGATGTATGGAGTCGCGCGCGAGAACGCAACTCATGCTAGCAGATCAGGGTACACGACGTAGGAACTAATGCTGCGCTACGCAGTGTACTACGTAGGCGGACAACACGCGAACGCGAAGCGAAGCGATGCGGCGCGGGGTGAATCAATCCTTTGATACCTATAGAAGTGTCCTACGTGGGTGATCTCGTCTCGGCGAACGCCTCGGGCCCGCCGCGCCGCGCCACGTCGCGTTCGCGAGTTGTTCGCTTACGTAAGACGCAGCGCTACGAAAAACACCGCCCGTAGCCCGTAGCAAATTCCGTTTGTAGCAGAATTATAATCTGTGCAGAATAATTCTTTGAAGGCACACACGCTACGCTCGTGAGCGTAGCGTGTGTGCCTTCAAAGAAATATTTATAAAATGGAAAACGTCGCTTACTCTCCAGTTGACTCATTTTCGCAAAATGACTTTGTTCGTTTAATGATATCCAACATCCATTGGGATTTTCTGGATCTGCAATAAAAAAAAGGTTAATTTTGTACATAGGTCGGTTTTTAACAACGTCTGAATTGTATCTAAAGTTTGTCTTGACCGTGTAGGAAGCTTTAGAAGAGCAAATTTCAAAACAGTGCCCAGATTCTTGACACTTCTGTACGAAATAACATTTGATATTGACCTGACGCTTTTCAATTAGGAAAAAAAGGTGAAGAAATTGAATAATTCCTAATACGCCATACTGAATATTTTTTCTTCCGGGTTGAAAGGTTACAGTGTTGACCGAACGTTAATGCAATTGACCATTAAAAATTAACAATTGAATAGGTTAATTGCCATTAACCATTAACCATTGAAGGAAAATTAATTATCAATTGCATTGAACATCAAATTGCATTAATATTAATTTATTTCGAACCACTAACAATTAAAAATAATTAATGGTTATTGCTTTACAAACCATTAAAAATTAAATAAATTTTTAATGAAAATTAAAAATGTGATTGATAATTAACAATTAACAAGAATAAATATCGTAATTTTATAAAGGCGTCCAAGGGATCAAAGGTCTAGTGGAACTCAGGTTTGGTGCAATATAGGCAAATGCTATTTTGGTCACCTGACTCGTCTTGATGAGCACTTGGAAGAGCAGTAATGTAAATAATGGGTGTATTCCCATTTGTCCCCGTGGGGAACATATAGGAAAAGACTGCATATAAATATTTCCCATTTGTCCCCAGCTTATTGGTGTGGAGACAAATGGAAACACATCATTTTCCGATGTTTGCCCATTTGTTCCCGCCTGGAACAGATGGAATAGGCGCTGCATATAAATCCCATTTGTCCCCGTTTCCCATTTGTATCCACTCACATATGGCAGGAACAAATAGGAATACACCAATAATGAGTGTATTCCCATTTGTCCCCGCGAGGAACATATGGGAAAAGACGCTGCATAAAAATATTTTCCATTTTTCCCCACCTCATTGGGGCGGGGACAAATGGGAATACACAAATAATGCACCCATTATCACCAATAATTACCAATAATGGGTGTATTCCCATTTGTCTCCACCGGGAACAGATGGGAATAGGCGCTGCATACTTAATTATAAATAATTCCCATTTGTCCCCACCTTATTGGTGTGGAGACAAATGGAAACACATCATTTTCCGATGTTTTCCCATTTGTTCCCGCCTGGAACAGATGGAATAGGCGCTGCATATAAATCCCATTTGTCTCCGTTTCTTATTTGTCTCCAACTCACATATGGCAGGGACAAACAGGAATACACCAATAATGAATGTATTCCCATTTGTCCCCGCGAGGAACATATGGGAAAAGACGCTGCATAGAAATAATTTCCATTTTTCCCCACCTCATTGGGGCGGGGATAAATGGGTATACACCAATAATGCACCCATTATTGCCAATAATGGGTGAATTCCCATTTGTCTCCGCGGGGAATATATGGGAAAACCCTGCATAAAAATATTGTCCATTTGTCCCCACCTTATTGGGGTGGGTACAAATGGGAACACCAATATCGGGCGTATTCCCACTTGTCCCCACCGAAACAGATGGGAATAGGCGCTGCATAATTATAAATAATTCCCATTTGTCTCCACCTCATGAATGACGACGGTCAGCTGGGGCTTTCCCTAAATTTTCCATTAATATGGTTATTTATATTTATAATTTTAATAGTTCCAAGCAAAAATAACATTAATTACTTATTAGTTTATGAAAAAAAAAAAATCCATTAAACGTTAATGCAATTGAGAGTAATCTTAATTATTTTTTTAAAACTTTAATGCCATTAAATAGGTAATTAGATTGACAATCAATGTAATTAAACGTCTCAAAATTCAATTCTAACTAACTTTAATTACATTGATGCGTAATGCAATTGATTAATTGCGGAATTAATGGTTAATGCAATTGATTAATTGTTAATTAAAATTAACCATTACGGCCAACACTGAGAGGTTAGATGGCAGTATTAGCAGTCGCTTTCGGAACAACTAGTGGTTGCGCTAATTGCAAGCTAATTGGCATTAGTACGGCTATCATGAGTTGACGCTATAGCGTAAATGCCAAATGTCAACTCATAGCCGTGTACGAGTAGGGGTCTCCCCAGATATATCGACGCGCATTAGGCAAAAGCCGATAGGAAAAAGCTTTATGTCCACGCAATAAGAGCGAAAAAGTCGTCGTTCGGCTCGGCTCGCATCGGCCGGCGCCTGCCGACGCGTCCAGACCGCCTGCAGACCCAGAGAGTTTTAGGATTCAACTGGAAAAGCGTTAAAAT
This sequence comes from Cydia splendana, assembly GCF_910591565.1. Lineage (NCBI taxonomy): Eukaryota > Metazoa > Arthropoda > Insecta > Lepidoptera > Tortricidae > Cydia > Cydia splendana. The sequence goes on along the minus strand of NC_085972.1, from coordinate 14,875,293 downwards.
GGGTATATGGGTATGGCTGGATTAGCGTAGCCCAGAACTGGCATTTAACTTTTATAATCTGATCTGAGAGGTTTCTTATCATCTAATAAATCGTACGATGTGACGTGGAATATTCTTGATTCTTTTATTACCATCTAGCTTTTGCTTCTGTCCATTTGTACCTGAGTATGAAACAAACCGAATTAACAACCCATAAAACGCTAACATTAACATAACATTGCTAGGGAGATTACTTCGGTATTTTTAAAAACTTAATATATATTTCATTAAATAATCGTTTTATTAAAAAAATATTGTGTTTTTACCATCTGCGTCGATTGAGTTTGGTTGATCTTCTTTGGTAACTATGAAATAATACACAAAATTAATTAAATAAATATATACACGCGTACCTCCAATATTTCACCACCATTTCAGACGTTTTTGTGCTTATCTTTACTGGGCCTTAAGAGGGTAAAATTTGGTTTAAAGTATAATAACGATATCTTTGAGGACGCAGTCTCCGGCGGAGGTTAGTCAAATACAAAATGAAATGAATTTTACCGTCATCTTCGTTTATTGATTGATCTCCTTCGGGACCTAAACAATAATAAAAAAAGTTAAATAGAGTTAGACCAAGAAAAGTCTGCAGCGATTTTGATAGCCCACACAGTGCAAGTGTTATTTATATGTCATAATTTCATAGAAGTTTGACCGATCCTTTTATACGTTTTTATTTGCTAGCGTTGTATAAAATAATATCATTAATTTACACGATGTCATCATTCCTAGAGACAAAAGCTTTGAAGGAGAGCATTACAAAAACGTTTTTTTTTAACTCAACCCTTAGGCTGTTTTTCCACTGAGGCGAAAATGAGAGAAGACGTACCTACGGCAATCAATAGCATTGCATTAGTTGTAATCCACACTTCTCCGCTGGCTGACAACAAATCGGTTGTTTCCCGCACGTCTCATCTCCGCCGCAGTGGAAAGGCAGCTTTAAGGGGTAAACATTGAGTTGAAAGTTTTTTACAATATCTATGAGAATGAAGTCAGGGACGGAGGCTAGTATATTTAGACGTACAAAATTAAATGAATTTTACCGTCAACTTCGTTTATTGGTTGATCTTCTTCGGGACCTAAACAATAATTAAAAAAGTTAATATAAATAATAGTTTATAAAACCTAGTCCAGGTTTCGTACACGATCTTCATATCGTGATGCTTATTTTCCATTATTTAGACGTTTTTATTTGGTAGTGATATAAAATAATCTCATTATTTACATGATGTCATTATTCCTAGTTAGAGACGAAAGCTTTGAAGGGAGAACATTATAAAAAGGGGGTTTACTCAACCCTTAGGCTAGATTTCCACTGAGGCGGGAACGTACGGGAATCAACCAATAGCATTGGTTGTAATCCACATCTCTTCTCCGCTCCGCTGGATGACAACAAATTAGTTGATTCCCGCACGTCTCCTCTCATCTCCGCCTCTGTGGAAAGGCAGCTTTAAGAGGTAAAAATTGGGTTGAAATTTTTTTACAATATCTATGAAAATTAAGTCAGCGACGGAGGCTAGTATATACTTTATACAAAATTAAATGAATTTTACCGTTAACATCTTCGGGACCTAAACAATAATTAAAAAAGTTATATAAAGAATCGGGACTAGGTTAACAGGTTTTGTAAACGATCCTCATATCGTGATGCTTATTTCCGATTATCTAGACGTTTTTATTTACTAGCGTTATATAAAATAATCTCATTATTTACATGATGTCACTATTCCTAGCTTTAAGGGGTAAAAATTGAGTTGAAAGTTTTTTTACAATATCTATGAGGATGAAGTCAGGGACGGAGGCTAGTATTTACTTTATACAAAATTAAATGAATTTTACCGTTAACATCTTCGGGACCTAAACAATAATTAAAAAAGTTATATAAAGAAACGGGACTAGGTTAACAGGTTTTGTAAACGATCCTCATATCGTGATGCTTATTTCCGATTATTTAGACGTTTTTATTTGCTAGCGTTATATAAAATAATCTCATTATTTACATGATGTCATTATTCCTAGAGACAAAAGCTTTGAAGTGAATTGGTTGATTCCCGCACGTCTCCTCTCATCTCCACCTCAGTGGAAAGGCAGCTTTAAGAGGGTAAAAATTGGGTTGAAAGTTTTTGACAATATCTTTGAGGACGAAGTCACGGGCGGAGGCTGGTATATTTAATGTATAAAAAATTAAATTAATTTTACCGTCAACTTCGTCTATTGGTTGATCTCCTTCGGGACCTAAACAATAATAAAAAAAGTTAAATAAGAAACGGGATAAGGTTTTATCAACGATCCTTTTATACGTTTTTATTTGCTAGCGTTTTATAAAATAATATCATTATTTACACGATGTCATCATGTCTAGAGACGAAAGCTTTGAGCATTATAAAAACAGGTTTTTTACTCAACCCTTAGCCTGCATTTCCCCTACGGCGGAAATGAGAGAAGACGTGCGGGAATCAACCAATAGCAAAGCATTGGTTGTAATCCACATCTCTTCTCCGCTCCGCTGGATGACAACAAATTGGTTGATTCTCGCACGTCTCCTCTCATCTCCGCCTTTGTGGAAAGGCAGCTTTAAGGGGTAAAAATTGGGTTGAAAGTTTTTTTTACAATATCTATGAAAATGAAGTCAGGGACGGAGGCTAGTATTTACTTTATACAAAATTAAATGAATTTTACCGTTAACAACTTCGGGACCTAAACAATAATTAAAAAAGTTATATAAAGAAACGGGACTAGGTTTACAGGTTTTGTAAACGATCTTCATATCGTGATGCTTATTTCCGATTGTTTAGACGTTTTTATTTGCTAGCGTTATATAAAATAATATAATTATTTACACGATGTCATCATTTCTAGAGACGAAAGCTTTGAGCATTATAAAAACAGGATTTTTTACTCAACCCTTAGCCTGCATTTCCACTGCGGCGGAAATGAGAGAAGACGTGCGGGACCCAACCAATAGCATTGGTTGTAATCCACATCTCTTCTCCGCTCCGCTGGATGACAACAAATTAGTTGATTCCCGCACGTTTCCTCTCATCTCCGCCTCAGTGGAAAGGCAGCTTTAAGAGAGAGAGAGAGAGAGAGTAAAAATTGGGTTGAAAGTTTTTGACAATATCTTTGAAGACGAAGTCACGGGCGGATGCTAGTATATTTACTTTATACAAATTAAAACCAAAATATTATTTTGCTAATCCGCGAAAAGATACCGTGCTAGTCAATCAGTGCTAACCCGTTATACTTACTTGCGTATTTTTACATGCAATTAATATTCCCACCCTCCCACCGCAAAAATAAATACGCAAATAAATATAACAAACCACCACCAAAAGAATAAACCTCGACACGTGTTTCGCCTCTCTACGAGGCATCCTCAGGAGTTGTTGACGGTCTGACGCCCGGCAACGGAATGACCTGTCTAGAATGGTCGGCCATATTTATACCTTGACCACTCCCCCTACCGTGCAAGTGTGAGTGAGATGGAAAAATTCGTAATAACGGCGATGACGCAACATTCAATTGTTCGTTAAGAATCATGCCCCTATTGTTGTACCTAATTATTTCCAGTTGTTCCAGAACACCCAAACGCAATCCCTTTTCGCAAACATGTAAAATATCAAAAGAATGATTCTCAGATAAAGTGTGACCTGTATCTAATAAGTGCTTTGCAAAATTGGACTTCTCTGGATGGTTATGTCTATATGACGCAACATGCTCTTTATACCTAGTAGTGAAACTACGGCCCGTTTGCCCCACATACACTTTATTGCAATCGTCACAGGTAAGCTTATAAACTCCAGACTTTTTCCCATTCTCGATCTTATCTTTGCCATTGCAAAGCTTTGAGTGCAAAGTATTATTTGTCTTAAAGGCCACAGGAATGTCGTTAGACTTCAAAATTTTGTAAATTGCATCAGACAACTTGCCAACATAAGTTATGCTCGCTTTATATTTTTTAATCGGTTCAGAGGATCGTGCCGCATACAACATAGTGTTAACCATACTATTCCGCTTTTTCCTGATGATACCATCCACAACAGACTTATCGTAACCATTCGAAACTGCTAAGTGATAAATATTATTTAATTCAATCTGATAGTGTTCATCAGAAAGAGGCACAGTCAACATTCTATGCACATAACAATGAAAAGCAGCCAACTTATGCTGCCACGGATGCGTGGAAGAAGCCGGGATAACTGTATCGGTATGTGTAGGCTTACGGTAAATTTTGAACTGATGCCTGTTGTTTACTTTAGTGATTGTTAAATCTAGAAAATTCAATGAGTTGTCTTGCTCTAGTTCCTTTTTAAACTTAATTTTTGGATGCTTACCATTAATTTCAGCAATAAATGCATCCAGCAGGCCCATACTACCCGTCCAACAAATAATCAAATCATCCACGTATCTAAAATAGTATAATATATTATTGTTGCCCACAATATGCTGGTTCTCAAAATGGTCCATAAAAATATCAGCCATTAAAGGACTTAGTGGTGAACCCATAGCCAAACCATCACTTTGCAAATAATACTGTCCCCCAAATCTGAAATAATTTTGTTTCATACAAATCGCTGTTAGATCTATCAATTCATCTACTTCCCCTGGATGTAAAAGTTGCCTTTCAAAAAGACCCTTAATAATCTCCAAAGTCTCCCCATATGGCACATTTGTAAACAAACTGTCTACATCCAATGAAAGAAGAACAGCATTATCTGGTATGTTAATGTCCTGGATCTTTTCTATTAACTGCAAGCTATTTTTCAAGCAATATTTCGGCTGGAACTGGGACTTGTCTCTTATAATGGAATTCAACCTTTTTGCCAGATTATAAGTTGGCGCACCCAAATATGAGACCACTGGACGAACTGGGATATTATCCTTATGAATTTTGGGAAGTCCATAAAGAATAGGAGCTCGTGGATTCATAGGCACAACCATACTCTTCTGATGTTCGGTTTCAAAAACAAACGAAGAATTCTTAACTGCTTGTCTAAGATCTTTCTGGAACCCTGGAGTTGGGTCTCTTTGCAATCTCGAAAATCCGTCACCTTGAATAAGGTCTAGTACTTTCTGATTATACTGTCCCTTCTCCATAATCACAATGCAGTTGCCTTTATCTGCCTTTGAAACCACCAAATCACTGTCTTGCACTTTCTGTTGTATAGATCTTAGCAGCAAAACATCAGAATCAACACACGCATTCTGTGCTGGACTAGTACTCTTGATAACATTAGCCACCATGGTCTTTGTATCTACATCACCACGGCCCCGCACTATTGCAACCTCAGAATCCACTGCCAAATTTTCTAATGTTCTATGAGTAATTTTTGTCTGGAAATTATACTTCAAACCTTTATCTAAAAGCCCAATTTCATTTTCTGAGAACTCCACATTAGTTAAATTCTTGACTCGAGGATGGAAAACATGGTGAGTTGTTACTTGCACATCCCTTCTCCTTAAAAATGAACCAGAACTCGACTCTGTTAACCTATGCAATTTGTTAAGCTGGGTAGTATACATCTGGTGTGCAAGTTCAGAAGCAAAGTATCTCGCCTTCTGGTCCAGAATATCGAATTCGATATTATGCAACTTAAATGAAAGTTCTGAATATAACACCTTAAGATGCAATTTCAAATTATCCCTTACTGAAAACCAGTGGCGAGATTCTTCGTTCAACCATATTTTCTGAGCCCTATTAATAGCCAATTTAGCAGCCCTGGAAGTACTACTACAGCGGAAATGGATGTAATTAGGAACAACATTCAAACGCTTGCACTGTTGGTTATATTCATATTCATATTCATATTCAATTCTTTATTGCAGATAACAGATGATCCATATTAAATTAAAATAATTAAAATTACGTACACAATAATAAAACAATACATTATTAAAAATGATTAAAATAATAAAATTAAAAATTAAAGTATTCAGTCTTACACAAAAAATAAAAGGTACATTTTGGAATTACAAACATAAAATAAATAATAATAATAGTTAAAATTCAGTCAATTATTTACATGCAAACTATTCCAGTGTCTCGCTATGGGGGAGTCCAAACAGCTAGCGATCACACTCAGAATGCCGTTGTTACTCCCACGCACACGGCGCATGATGGAGGCGACCCGCTTTCGAACAATGGCATGGAAGCCGTCTACTCGCATTTCCGCAAACATGCCCGGTGCGCTGCAGCACCTGGGCAGTCCCAACAGCATCCTGAGCGTGTTATTATATTGCACCCTTAAGGCACTGACTGCCCGCTGAGTATAGTTCACCCACAGGCAGCACGAATAAAAAGACTGGCAAAACGCCTTAAACAAAGTAATTTTAACTTCATTACTGCATCGCGCAAACCTGCGGGCCAACATATTCCCCCGAACAGCCAGCGCCCTACGCTCCCTCTCAATGTCCAGGTCATCCGAGAGACACTCCGTGACCCAGTGACCCAAGTACTTAAATTTAGCGGTTCTTTTTAGTGGTACTCCAAACCATTGTACGTTAAACCAAACATTCTGGACAGCTGCACGATGTTGTTTGGTTAGTTTGACATAAAGTCGTGCCTGTTCGGCCACGCAAGCCGTTTTCAAATAGTGAATAGAATCAGGCGTTACTTTGCGGAAATCCATACTAATTAAAACCAAAATATTATTTTGCTAATCCGCGAAAAGATACCGTGCTAGTCAATCAGTGCTAACCCGTTATACTTACTTGCGTATTTTTACATGCAATTAATATTCCCACCCTCCCACCGCAAAAATAAATACGCAAATAAATATAACAAACCACCACCAAAAGAATAAACCTCGACACGTGTTTCGCCTCTCTACGAGGCATCCTCAGGAGTTGTTGACGGTCTGACGCCCGGCAACGGAATGACCTGTCTAGAATGGTCGGCCATATTTATACCTTGACCACTCCCCCTACCGTGCAAGTGTGAGTGAGATGGAAAAATTCGTAATAACGGCGATGACGCAACATTCAATTGTTCGTTAATAATCATGCCCCTATTGTTGTACCTAATTATTTCCAGTTGTTCCAGAACACCCAAACGCAATCCCTTTTCGCAAACAAAAGTAAAAAAAAAGCAAAGGTAGGGGGAGTGGTCAAGGTATAAATATGGCAGGTCATTCCGTTGCCGGGCGTCAGACCGTCAACAACTCCTGAGGATGCCTCGTAGAGAGGCGAAACACGTGTCGAGGTTTATTCTTTTGGTGGTGGTTTGTTATATTTATTTGCGTATTTATTTTTGCGGTGGGAGGGTGGGAATATTAATTGCATGTAAAAATACGCAAGTAAGTATAACGGGTTAGCACTGATTGACTAGCACGGTATCTTTTCGCGGATTAGCAAAATAATATTTTGGTTTTAATTAGTATGGATTTCCGCAAAGTAACGCCTGATTCTATTCACTACTTTATACAAAATTAAATTAATTTTACCGTCAACTTCGTCTACTGGTTGATCTCCTGCGGGACCTAAACAATAATAAAAAAGTTAAATAAGAAACTCCAACCAAATTTTTACCCTCTTAAAGCTGCCTTTCCACTGAGGCGGAGATGAGAAAAGTCGTACAGGAATCAACCAGTAACATTGGTTGTAATCCACATCTCTTCTCCGCTCCGCTGGATGACAACAAATTGGTTGATTTCCGCACGTCTCCTCTCATCTCCGCCTCAGTGGAAAGGCGGCGTTAAGGGGTAAAAATTGGGTTGAAAGTTTTTGACAATATCTTTGAGGACGAAGTCACGGGCGGAGGCTTTTATAGTACCTATATTTACTTTAATTATACAAAACTAAATGAATTTTACCGTCAACTTCGTTTATTGGTTGATCTCCTTCGGGACCTAAACAATAACAAAATATTTAATTATAATCCACATCTCTTCTCCGCTCCGCTGGATTACAACAAATGCTATTGGTTGATTCAAGCACGTCCCTCTCAGTGGAAAGGCATCTTTAGGGGTAAAAATGGGATTGCAAGTTTTTAACGATGTCTATAAGGTCGAAGACGAGAGTGGAGGCTATTATAGCATTTTATACAAAATTAAGTTAATATTACCATCAACTCCGATTGCGTTTGGCTGGTCTCCTTTCGATTCTAAAGAATAATAGAGATTAAAGAGTAAGTAAAATGAAGAAACTTCGGTATTTATAGAGCACATACACTTACGTACGAATTTATAAGTGCGACAGAGAGACAACACGTCGAAAGTGGTTCGCGGTAGGCTCTCAGATCAGCCCTAGATCCTAGATCAGCCCTACTTACTTTAATATATGTCATAAAAAATATTTTACCATCAGCTATCGCTGAGTTTGGTTGCTCTGTGTTTGTTCCTGAATAAAACAAATGCAATTGGTTAATTTTTGTCAAGCGCGATTCGGAATTGCGGTCAGAGGAATCCGTACCTTTCATACGTGTGCGTGTGACGGTGAAAAATCATGTGTTCAAACCTCAGAGAAAAATCTAAAATATGACTAAAAATTAGAAAATAAGAGGTTATAACCAACTCCCGCTTGGCCAGTTCTTATTATTTGTTATTATACTTATTATATTATATTCTGTGTAAATTTTACCATACACCTACCCACCTATTATTACGGAATACGGATCATGAATTCATGACTGTCTAGGGTACGGAACCCTACTATGGGACAAATGAATGTCATTAATTGATAAAAGAACAAAATATTTATATGCCTTAGCGCCACTTGCACCAACCCACTAACCCGGCGTTAACCGGTTAAACCTGAAATTACCATTGTTACAATTAGACACTGGGTTAACGGTTTAACCAGGTAACCCCGGGTTAGTGGGATGGTGCAAGTGGCGCTTACTGACTTACCCACATCATCATTTCGCCTGTGAGCGACTTTACATTGGGATAATGGCGTGAGGTATAAAATACAAAATAAAATAAATAATTTTCGCTTATTATTATTCATCACTTGTTTGAACATAACGTTTCTTTGGTTAAATCGGAAATCTTATATTGGTTATTTTATTCTTATCGAATATTCGGTCGTAAAGATTTTCAAGTCAATTTAATTTGAAATTGCGTTCATTCGAATGCTTAGATTGATACTGATTTTCAGGATATTTTAAGTAATGCCGGTATAGTACTTTTTTGAAAGATGATCAAATTTCTATACTTGCTTTCAGTAATAGCATTTTATTTAATAAAAGATATCGAATGTTCGAATATATATGATGCACTACGAAATTACTACGATAGTGGTGAGTTTATTAGAAAATATCCAATTTCAGCGGTACATGTCGGATTTTAATTGAAATAACATTAATTTCCAGATATACACACACAGTTTGAAAAGGAATGGAAGCAATATAGGCATGCTTTCGAAAACGAAATCGCATCGGTAGGTAACTATACTCGGTATTATGTATAGATATGTAAATTGGTTAACCCTTTACCAGGCTTAGGGATATATATTTCCCACATACGGCACTTCAAACATGTGATCTATGTTCGATGAGTAAGACTGACATTCGATTGTCATTTTTGAACTGTCAGCCTGGTAAAGGGTTAAGTTGAAATGGGTCTGGGCAGGGCACATCAGCCGAATGCACCCGGAGCGCTGGGCCAAATTGGCCACGGACTGGATCCCACAGGATGTATCTCGAGGTAGAGGAAGACCCAAACGGAGATGGGATGATACATTCTGTATAGAGGGGCGGGATGTGCATTGGACAGGACCAAATGGCGTGAAAGAGGGGAGGCCTTTGCCCGCAGTGGGACTCTTTCATACGCTCGTAAAAAAATGTATATTGGTACTACCCGTTCAATGATGTAAATAGGTCTTCTGGAAGAGATCTCTTTTAGTAGTAGTAGATAGTATCTTTATTGTTCAAAAACACGTAACAAAAGTAACACACAATTAGGAAAAAGTAAGTTTGCTTGTGTAGGTACTTTTTGGAAGATCGGGCCTTTTTCTACTGACCAAGTTGGGTGTGTTTAAGTATAAATTTAAATACTCGTATGTCTGAATTCGAAATAAAAATATTTTGGTGATAATCTTTTACGGACTTAGGGACATATTTAACATTATTATGGGAAAGCACAATTTTACCTATTTTCGAATAATTTCAGAGTCTGCAGCAAAACTTCGGTTCCAAAGCTCTAAATATCTACGAGCCGGATAGGCAAGATGCACACTACCTTGCAGGAGGCTTCCATCTAACAGACGGTGTGGTGATGGTGTCAGTATTCCCTTTAGTATCCTATAAAATATAGTGTATTTCTACTGTTAACTATTGAAAACGATTCAACGGCACAACACTGTTTTTCGAAGTATGAGCACATCACGAGCCTTCGGGAGAAAGCCATCTTGACGGCGGTTAGATCGATAGCGTCGTTTAGGTTTCATGCAGTTTTAAAACAGGATTCCATCGGTTAGAAGCTCAGTTCGTTGTAAGTTGTTACTACATAGATCGGGACTAGGGATTGCTGGCCAAGTAATTATGGACCCACTGACGCACGTCATGACGTCGCGGCTCGGACAAAATCCATTGCCACTCGAGTGCACATGTTTCGCAGTCTAGTTTGCATGCTTTACTCGTACAGAACAGAATACTATTTATAGCTGTAGTAAGTAGACACTGAGGTACGTAAACTACAACGTCGCTCTTTAAAAATAATTAAAATCATTAACCCTTTGATCGTCGAAGACGTCTGACCTACTGACGCGCACGGCTACCTACAGCCCAATATTGACTTTGAGAATTCCGACAAGGATTACTTTGACGCATGACGCGCGCGCTGCACACGACAGGCGTGGCGTTTAAAGGGTTAAAGTCTTCACGGAACGGCTTTATGCACTTGCTTGGATGCTTTAAAAAGTTTTTACTAAATTTTAAACAAGGAAAATCTCGCAAAGTTACAAGTTATGCGCAAGATAGGGTAATTTTTACTGTAAACAGTGCATTCACATACGCAACACAACGCACATAGGTCGGAAATCACGATTTAGGCCGCTAAAAATATTTTATTGCATTTATGCGCTTTATATACGATTCTGAACTAAGAAAACATATTTTTAGATAAATACAATTATTATTTTTAAATTTGTGGCCCTTTTTTCCAAAAAAATTTTGATTTTGCTCCTCCTCGCTTGATTATTTTATATATTAATAATGATATATATTACAGTAAATAAATATGTATTTTCTTCCATTGAATATATAAATAATAAAATACACATATATTTATACATATATATTATATTTAGGTATAAGAGTAACATATGTATTACAGAAACTAATAGAAATATACAAAGGTTATTATCTAATATTATTACGACAGATACATTTACTCAAAAATATTAACTTAAATTAATTAATAATTAAATAAATAAACCCACGCCACATTTAATCATCATCATATCTTAAAGAAGAATCCTCCTCATCGCTTGGGTAGCATTGATCATTCTCCGCTCTCGCCTTATGTGGCTCAGCAGAAATCAATAGCTGCATAGTTTCTGACAGAAATAATTTAACTCAAGGTTTCGTTAACTTTCTCGTACTGCTGATAAGCGGATCGGAGGTCAAAACCAAGCTATGGTAAATGTCTAGATTGCAGTATTCTCTAGAAAACTTTCGGGCATAGTTTAAACGATATGACCGAAAGTGTTTGTTTCGGGCTTCTGCAGCTTCCTCCGAAAGTTGTTCAAAGGGAACTATTAAGTTTTCAATAATATGTAATTCTGCCATGGATCAGTATTTTGTGCATTGTCGGTGTCATCGGATGCCACTCATACAAATTTATATAAAGCTTTGCCGTTTCTAGAGCGTATGACCGGAGCGGCGGAGCTTCCTTCCAACCAAGATTCATTAGATATCAGAAAATTTTCCACAATGCGACGTGATCTAATCCATCTCTTTTTAAATTCTGATTTAAAATGTGAAAATTTACGCTTCATGTTCTTTTTTTCTTCATCTCCGTCACCTGAGCGCATAAGGAGATAATTTTCCAAAAAGTCCAATTTTTCAGTTATTGACTGAAAATTTTGTTCATTTAACTCAGCGGTCGGCAACAAGCGGCGGCTTTCACTTGCGGCCCGCGAGCCTCTCTGGCATTTTTTTATGAAATATTGACAAACGACAATGTCTGATAAAGTCATAAATATTAACAAAGTGCGGCCCGCGTCAACTTCGTTAACTACTATGTGGCCCTTGACTGCTAAAAGGTTGCCGACCGCTGATTTAACTTATCAGACAGGTATTTTCGAGTAACAACTTTAAAACCAGAGGCATTTGATGAACCTAGAATAACAGAAAAGACATTTTAACGCTTATGAAAAAAAAACGTAATAATTTGCTATTTCCGATTTTTTTTTTGAAACTCGATATTTTACAAAGTGCCCAAAAGTGCCCCCAATTTTTTCATAAAATGTAAAGATATAGTTGATTTATAGAATGATATAAAAAATATCACTAGGACGGGCCCGGAAGCATAGTATTTTCACAATTGAATATGAAAAAATAACAAAATGTTCATCAAGAAAAGGGTCATGTTTAGTGGGTTATATATACAGGGTGGAAAGGCACGACGATCCTTCCCGGAAGTATTAGGTCGTTTAAGTGATACAGAGACTATTGGTAATGGTAAGAATCGTTAATTGAGTAAAAAATAAAAATTGCAAAAATACTACTTTTTAACTGTGGTGATAACCCTATAGCATGTGCACATGACGGCTAGATTAAGGATCTCCGTCGGGAAAGCTCGGGACTTTACACTTTTTTCCGATCGTTGACAGTATCGCAATGATGTATGAATGACGCATAAATGTTAAATAAATCAAATGCATGCAAAAATATTACAAACAATTTTATTACTTTCTTAGATAATTACTTTTTTCCAATATTTAATACTATCTTCTTTTCACATACGGTGTTCAAATGTACCTCCGTGTATTACAACGCCGCCGCAGCCCGTACCCGAGTATGTCGATGCACATGCGATATAGTGTATGCTCTTCGTCATTTATCCTCCGCAGAAAGCACCAATTAGCCTTTGTCTCATTTCGTCCGCAGTTTCACATTCCGTTTGGTTTGGTACACCATATCTTTTACACAGCCCCACAAATTTAAATAGCCACGAGCATCTAACATTTTTATTTGAAGAATATGACATTCAATAAGTATAGTTCAATGAAAATTTAATTTCAAACATCAGACGGTCTGTCTATTTCCTACCACGCAAGAAGGTTTGTTAGTTAGGTATTTAAGAAGTATTTATTCTTGATTTATTCTTAGTATTTCATTTTTGCAAGTTCATTTGGTGCAACTAACACAACCTACTTGTTATTTTTAATTATTTTAGATAGTTTCCAATTATTCGAAAATAATTTTGTGAAACGTGTTAAGAAACTAAAACCTTTTTATCAGTCAAGGAAACCAGAGATATTTATAAGACGATTGCGTACTTTTGAGTGGTTGTCAATGTCACCATTTGAACTGTCGTTGTAAACAATGTTGTGGTTAGTATTATTAATATTAAGGAATAACATAACTATTTCATTCAAGTATTGAACAAGTGGAACCACTAAGAAAGCGAAAATCCTGCAATGATTCTTACCGTGCTGTAAGCAGACCTAAAAATGGTTAGATGGCAACAAATTAGCATAATTTCCTGTCGAATACTGATTGTTTACAAGTAAGTTCATTGACCCTGTCACCTGTTAGGGTTAGAACAAAGTAGTTTTTTGCGTGGATGTTTAAAAGGTCATAATTTAGAAACGGTTGCCCATATTAACATAGTTTCTATGGAGAAAATATAGATCTTAGGCTAAACTATCTCCCATTTCCGGAAAGGATCGTCGTGCCTTTCCACCCTGTATATCATAAAATAAATATTTCTAATTCAAAATAATTGAAAATAATAGAAACTTACCTGAATTTTCGATATCCATCACTTTCACTGACAAATAAACTCCACAAAAATAAATATTGGCTTAGAAATGTTTGCTTCGGATAACAGTGCTAAGAACCGCGTGTGCAACGTATGTGATGACTGACTTTTGAGAACCTGGTAGATTACCTACGTAACTGATAAGGGTGGTGGTGGAGTGGAATTAATTCCGTGAAGATGTGGTGTTATTCGAGAACTAATTAGTTTTGCGATAAGCCGACTTTTAGAAAGTTGACTTTTGGCGGACTAAATCGCGATTTCCGACCTATGTGCAACGTTTCAACTAAATAAATGTTATCGATAGAAATTGCAAATTCTGCGCCAGTTGGATCGCAGAACCGTGTTCAATTCGAACGCTGGGTATTTATATATACCTACCGCTTTGTGTCACAATGAAATATAATATGCAAATGGTTAACATGAAGCCAAATGGCATTATTTACGAATTAAGCGGGTGCAAACGAATTAGGGATGCGTCGAGTGTGGATATTCGGGATGGCAAACAGGAGTTTAAAGCTTTCATAAAAGGAAAAATAAATTATGTTCAAATATAGACGAATAAACAAGACCGACAATGATTCTAGAAAGTCGCATTCCTCTTGTAATTTTATTGTCAGCTTATTGCCAGAAGGTGTCACTATAAACGCAGCAGGTCACAGTTTCAATTCTAAACCATTTTATTCGGCGCTTACCTCTGTTTTTGGGTGTACCGTAGCGCCATCTTTTGAACGGAAGCTGAGCTATTTTGAAGTAGGTCTTAGTTCTATCCATTTTTTCGAGTCTTAGACCTCTTGTCAAACAAACTTCCGTTCAACCGACAGCGCTTAATATTAGAATAGAAGAATGCGAATTTGTATTGACACTGTCAGTCTTCTTGTTTTATTCGTCCATGGTTCATTTACTAATTCAAACTTTACTGACCAAAGTATTCTTATTTAATTTTGCTTCAAAAGAAGAGTAATATAATTATCGTAACTTTCAGATATTTCTTTGAAATGGTATTAAGAGAACTGCCAGGTTTGATAGGACCGAAGCTGAATTTAGACCTGCCCTCTAACCACGTGAAGTTGGAGTCGAAAGTAGATCGCATGTTTATTGACACGACATACTATGTAGCGAGGAACTCCTCCTCTGTGATATACGCCAGTCCAGATGACCAGAAAGACCTCTCACCCTTCAGCTTACAGCAGGTCGACAATTTCGGAAGAGTGGCGTAAGTATTTACAGGTTCTGGCAAAATACACCTTCCAGCTTGATTAGCCATGTTCGAACTGACAATTACGCTGTGATGTGTGTGATGTGATGTTGTCAAGTGCTTAAGTTTGGAAATCTAGTTCCCACAAAACATATGGCACCTTACAACGCCAAATGAACACGATGTTTACTTACTTCTAGTTTGAAAGTTGTGACAAAATATGCCTTTAGTCGCGCTATGGGGCGCTGTCGTCGTGCACGCTCCTACTGTTAGAGGTTACATTTGAAACACTTTGTACGCGTTCATTTGTCTAGGTTTGGAATGAATGTTTGTTTTATTATTTTACAGAATAGTAGTCGAAGACTGCTCATTATCCGGTATTTCGATAGCAACTATGAACGGGGACTCTGTCAACATGGGACACAGCACGTTCATGCTCAGCAATTGCCAGTTTACGGTTGAGGTGGGTATACAGAAACGGGAATTGATTAAATTTGCTAAATATAAGTATGATCCGTTCAAATATGTAGCCTACTTAGTTTCGTCCCATGAGCTAAATTTATTAAACAGCAGTGTTTTAGACTTTAATAAAATAATATGTGCTAAAATTCAAAAAAGATTCCCTAACTGTTAATTCTTTTTTATCGGCAAATTACTGAATATTGGGAATGTTGTTTCATATCTATATGTATAAGTAAGAATAAGATAGCTGCCCTTATACACTATTAAAATAAGCAATTATTTAGAGATGGAAAAATACTTCAAAATGATAGCGATAATTATTGTTATAGATATCAACACCTAACTCAGGAGCACCGCCAGTGATTGCGCCATATTTCCCTAAGGGGCCAAGTGAGTGTTCCAACTCTTTTCAAGTCCAATTAAGTCCTTTAAATGAATACTTTTTATTTGTATATTAACTTTCTGTGTAACAAATACCTCCTTGGTTCTCTTAAAACGACAAGTTGATCGGGTCATTCACAGGTTTAAATTCAAATTTCACTTTCCTAAAGGTAAATTTTAATAACGCAAAGATCCACTATTTGGTACCTACAGTTCAATACTAAATTTTAGGCGAAATAAGTCACAATTATTTTGCTTCTCAAAATTAGATCTGCTTATCTTTTGCTTTTGGAAACAGAACTGAAAACATATTTTAACGAAGTTGTAGGAAACATACGGTATGCAAATAATTAATAGAGTTAGACCAAGAAAAGTCTGCAGCAATTTTGATAGCCCGTGCAGTGCAAGTGTTATTTTAAACGTCAAACTTCTATGAATTTGTGACGTATAAATAACACTTGCACTGCGTGGGCTATCATAATAGCTGCAGACTTTGTTGGTCTAACTCTATGTTATTTTCCATGGCAGAGGAAAAGCTGGAAATTGTAATTTCGAAGCCCATTCGCGAGGAATTGCATACAAAGCTGCAGGGAGCTATGTATAGCTACATCAACACTACTGTTGTGCTCGGAAGCAAAGTGTCCAATTTCAGGTACCTACGTTACCGTTACCTCCTTTATTAAGTATATAATTTATCTACCCTCGTAGCCCGTATCTTGCACTGGCACGAATATGTTGTAGTTGTTGAACAGATTTAAACAAGTGAATATTTAAAATGCAGAACTATAAAATAGCATGGTATAATAATATACTCCGCCTGGTACTCTCTTCCCGTCTTTTCGTGGTCACGTGACTGACACAAGCCTACGTCATCATGCGACAGCGTTATATGATAATATGCGATAGCGCTATATAAAGTGGCAATGTTATTGTGACGTAGGCTTGTATCACTCTGGGAAGAGAATACCATGTTTTATTAGACTATGATAAAATAGTATATAAATTGTTATTATCTTGTAGAAATAGTCAACACCAGCTGTTTAAAAGCTACGCTGAGTTTATGACGGACTATGTTGCAAAAGTAAATCAGAAGACATTGACAGCGAACAAAGGACACGTCAACCTGGCGAATTACGAAATTCTTATGAACACAGAAGTACCAATTCATTTTTATTAATTTTTATTTAGCACATCTCGTAAAAGTCGTTTACAGACGCCTGATGCCGTTTGGGATCATGGGTCCGACATGGGTTAAAATACTATCTACCCACTTGTTGTTTGTCATTAGGCTTTTTCTTTGTACCTATATCTTAAATAAAGCAATAGTCCAGACCATACTGAGTGTCCTTGTTTAATGACATGTTTTAGACGGACAAGGCAAAATGGCAGTGCCACATGGCTCTGAAAGACGTGATGTTGTACGGACTTGACACAGCTTACGTGGCGCGCTCTGGAGGGCCTTATAAAGACGGCTCGGAGCCTAATACCGCGGCTGATGCAGTTATCTTCAGTTCCATACAGGTACGCAAGAGAAAATAGTTATTAATTGTAGAAGATACATGAAGTCTATGAAAAAATCATGCCCTCAGATTTGATTTATATATTACTTCGTAATATATAAACAAGCGGGTGCGGGTGGCGCAAGATCGGTCATTGTGGCACTCTTTGGGGGAGGCCTATGTCCAGCAGTGGACGTCCCCTGGCTGATATGATGGTGATGATGATGATTACTTCGTAAACAAGAAGTGGGCCAGTACATTGGTGGTTACACAACGCGATCTGACACCTAAATTCTGGTCCACTTCGTTTCGCCTGTAAGGCCAGTTTTTACGAAGCAATATACCTTTAAATCAATGGCCCCCGAGTTTAGCACGACGCCTTTTCTTTTTGAATCGGATTCATTAAGTCGTCGAGTATTTTAATGTAATGTGATCTTTTTTAGATACATGGTAAAGTTACCCATGAAGACGATGGCAAAGGAAGTACGACGCATGATTTTGCTGCCGAACTGACGGACATCGCTGTGAACATTATTATCGACATACAGGAAGGACAGACCAAGTTACGAGATATTCTTTTGACGGGTTGGAGGTACATATTTTAGTTTACTTAGTTCAGATGTAAAAAAATATATATTTGTAACGATAAGTAACTTCAATATTGGTTTTAACCTACAAGGATAACACTGAAAGTTTTTAGAACATGTAAAACCGTCTTAAGGCAATTATTTTATTGTTGCTAATCATGATCATTTTTGGAAACGCGTACCTACTTACGCGTTTTTTCTATAAATAGCATTTTAAAAAGCACATGGTTTTTATTTTAAACTTATGACAATGCGCCTATGATCGCAGCTACACAACTATGGCAACGCCTGAGTATGCAATTTAAAAAATAACAAATGACAATCACTTCTTTTTCTTTTTTTATAAGTAATACATTTCAGAAGCTTTCAGTGTCACCTATGTTATGTCCTTAATAACGACTGGAAGTAAATATGAGACATATTTGAGATATAATATTTAAAACTTTCGCGTTTTGAACACATATTAACTCACATTTATAGACGGGTGTACGGTAAATAAAGGTAATAAAGTAAATTCGCGATAGACCCGTCTATAAATGCGAGTTAATATTTGAGATATGTAAGTAAGCATTAGAGCACCAGCGATATATGAGCTGCATTTGATAGTGTCTACTTAAGTTATTTCTAATGTTTTCTTTCTGGTTCCTCTTCAAGGTCTTTGGAGTTCTCAATTACCCCGTGGGAAACACAATATACAGATCGGCACGGATATCAATCGTTGGTGTATGGTCATATGCTGAACGAGATACCAGTACGAATTAAAGATCACTTGACAAGTATATTAGGTGCACCCATCGATGAAAATAAGCAAGGCGACGATGACAACAACTATGGTGATGATGGTGATGGTGGTGATGTGGCTGGTAATGACGAAGAGGGAAGGGATGAAAATGGAAGTGTAGATGACAATGACGATTATGGGGATAACACTGCTAAAGAAAAGCAATTGAATAATAAAGATGAATTCTTTTCTGATGGTCTTGACGAGAATTTCTTCTCGGATGAAGAGTTCTTTTCTGACGATGTTCTTGATGAAAATTTCTTCAGTGACGATAATGTACAAAATGATTTTTTGTCGGAATTTGAAACTGATGGCAAACAAGATAATGTTGAAGACGTAGGTGTAGATGATAAAGTATTGGGTGGTGAAAAGCCAAGTGGAAATGGCGAAGTTAATAATGAAGGAGTGGAAGACGATGACGGAAAACTTATGGCTGTCAGTGATGCAGAAAATGCGGAAGTTTTGAAAGACACAGCAGATGATGGAGGTGTAAACGATGATGATGAAGGCGATGTAGATACAAATGCAGAAGCCAATGTTGGTGTAGATGATGACGCAGTAGCGGACAACGAAGGTAACATTGCAACATTCAAGAGTGATGATAATGATGGAAATGTGGGCAGCCAAGGTAAATTAGAGAGTGTCAATACCGTTAGTGATAGAGAAGATATGGCTGACGATGATGGGCAGCGTATTTCAGGCGATGGAGTAAATGCGGACGTCTCTGAGGAAACAAATATGGGCGTCGACGATGATACTATTGGGTGGCCGGTTCAGGATGATGCTGTTGATGAAGAGGAGTCGGTGATTTCACAGGATGGATTCAATAAACAAGTCTTGGATGGTAAAAGTGTCAAAGGAGATGGCTTCTTATCTGACGACTTTTTAGATAAAGATTTTTTCAGTGACGACAATTTAAAGGAAGATTTTATCTCCGACATGACAGCAGAAAACAATGAAGCTCCACTTAATGAAGCAGTTGAAGACGGAGCTGAAGGTGCAGTTGAAGATGAGGACAAAGGTGCAGTGGAAGATGAGGACGAAGGTGCAGTGGAAGATGGAGACGAAGGTGCAGTTGAAGATGTGGAAGGTAGACACGAAGAAGCAGTTGAGGACGATGATGGAAAACAAATAAACGATGATGTCGCTGTAGATGATGATAATATAAAGAAAGATTTCTTGTCTGACGAACATATACAAAAAGATTTCTTGTCTGACGAACATATACAAAAAGATTTCTTGTCTGATGACCACATAGAGGACAACTTTTTTTCTGATGATCAGTTAGAAAAGGGGTTTTTTACCGACGACAATACAAACTCCCAGGGAGATGTTGCTACTAATGGCCTTCAGAGTGACAATGGCGATGGAGGAGGGAAAGTATCTGACGATGCTATTAATGAAGACGTAAATGACAGGGCTGATATTAAGGCTAGTTCTGTTGAAGACAATAATGGAGAAATTGCAGACAACGATCGTGGAAATAACAATGATGAACAGAACGCTGGCGACACAGGTGTAAAAAAGATGTGGGCTTTCGATTCTGAGGAGGGTAAGCCCTTTTTAGATGAAAATTTCTTTAGTGATGATAACATTGAGAGACGTTCCATGGCAGATAAGTCACAAAGATACGGTGCAAATAATCATACCGACGATTTACATGCTGTCACAATTGAAGGTGAAAATACTCAAAAAGGTAATGACTCCTCGGACGATATACAGGTTCTGCCAACCAACGTACATAACACTCGTCGACAGCAAAATCTGCATATGTTAGAAAATGAGATTCGTTGAAATGCTTGCAATAAAGTAATGTTTTTTTGTATTGCCTTATTTTGTCAAATTCCATAAATAAAAATTCATAAGTTTGAATAAATTCCTGCACTACATGCAAAAAACCCGACAGGGTTATGTGAGACGCGTCATCGCCGCAGCAGCGGGCCTAAATACTAATTTATTTATTTAGTTACCAATCAAAAATTGTATAACCAGGGGCCGCTATACTTAATTCGCGGTTGTTTGCCAGGCTTGTAAACTTTGTCAATGTCAATGTTCTGTGTTATGGTGGCTGTGGAACTGGAAAGTCGTTTTTTATGCTCTGTCCATAGGCTAAAGTATAATAATCTTGTAAGGTCTTTATTGTCTTAGTAACTTTTACAACCCCAAACCGCTACTGCGTGGCGTGGTCCAACGAATGCTTACGCGCTTGCTGCACATCGCACCTCTCGTACAGTTGAATGGGGAATAGTATTAGTGCTTCTAAAGTCTGAATGTATGGGCTGCCTTACATTCCACGACTCTACTCTTTCCGCACAGACTCTATGACAAAATGATTAGCTTAAAAACATATTTTTGGTCTATTTTTCTCGTAACCGAAGTGAAAGCAGAGTGCTTCCTAGCGTTATTCATTTTAACCTCTAATTATGTCGACCTTCTCTTAAGACTGCACCGGCCGTCCAGTGGCGACCTCATTACGGAATAAACCAATTAATATCTGTATGGTTTTTTTCACATAGTTTTATTTTGCTTCATCAATCATCATCTAAACGGCTAATCGCTGGCCCAATATTACAGGGTTCTATCTTACATTTTCAAGATAGTTGAAATTCGACTTAATGTCACTAAGACAATGTTCAAATTTCAGTTCGATAAAAGTGTAACATAGAACTCTGTAATATTGGGCCAGCGAAATGGTAGCCACTTTTTTCTGTTTCAAAATTAAGTAGGTAAAATGAAGTCAAAATTAAGTAGGTAAGTAATATAGTATTAAAACTATAGACCAAAAGTTGGGTAATCAATAGAACTAAATACAACATTGATATACTGGAATGGATTGGTATATTAGAAAACGTAATCCTCCAATGAGGACCGCCACTGGACGGACGATGCCCTCTTAACTCAGATTAGGTAATGATTACGCTCGTATTTATAAAATAAGATATGCACAAAAAATACACAAATAAAACAATATTTATTAAAAATAAACTGCGTCAAAAAGCGGACTAAAATTAGTTGCATTTATACGAGTATATCAGAAAAACTGCTTTCTAAAGATGACAACATAACAGCTGCTTCAGATTGTAACATTGTAACCTTTGTACAGGACTACAGGTCAGTCGATATTTATAGTAGCTGTCAATATTTTTACAGACAGTCAGCTATTGTAAATAAAAGCTGATTAAAACGCAGCCAACTAAACTATCGTACCTATCACATGGAACTGCCTTGCTAACATTACACAGCGTTGAAGGGTCTGCCACCTCGCCCGTGACCAAATTGTCACTTCTAGCGAATACTCGGTATGCAGGCGCTGCCACCTACAGTTCGTGCGAGCTCCCTTGTGCGTTGTAGGATCTTATGGCCTAAATAAATTAACTTAAACTTTACATTCACAGCCAATAAATAGGGGTCTCCTATGCTGTAAGTAGATAAATAGTTACTAACCTACGACATTTCTTTTCTGCTACTCCGCTTCAACTCACAAGTTGTAACATCAAAGTACATTACCTTACAGTAATGTAAATGTACTAATTCGTAATTGTCTTCAAAAATATAATAATGTTCTGTAATAGTTCTCGTCGTAGGTTGTGTCGGGTTCTTTAACAGCTTTAGTCGACACATGCCAATGTCGCATTGGGAGCCCCTTGTGCCTGTAGTGGAGTAGAATTTTATTTTAGTAATATGTATAAACTTAAATGTATTTAAAACCGACCACTGACTAACAGTCCGCCGGACGATATTGGTCGGTCAGTTGTTCGGAACTGTCAAATTTTTGTTCTAACTGACAGGCCGATATCGTCCGGCGGCCTGTTAGTCAGTGGTCGGCTTTATAATGGTATTTGAGATCTTGGTTCATTTGAAACATCTACCTATACATTACAAATAGTAACTGTTATGTTCAACCAAACTCCCAAAGGGTTCATTAGCACTTATACATTTCGTATGTGTTTTTTTTAAACGAATGAGTTTTAGTATAATAATAATTATGTCGTGAATTAGTAACTTTTAATTTAGCAAACAGTAGTAAGCCACCTGTTACGGCACGACAGATTTTTTAAACATCCTTTAGAGCAAGATTGAGAGGAACAGACGCAGGAAAGCTCAGACTCACATATCTCAGCCAAATAAAAGATAAAGTGTCTGTCGTATCGTATGAGGAAGTAAAAAGGCTGGCCAAGCAAAGAGAAGAGTGGCGATTACTACACCGACAAGAGTAAGCTCTTAAATATTGATGATTATCTAGCAACTTACAATGTATTGGGGAACCAGCATGACAGAAAATATTTTCGATTAAAGAAAAACCGCACACATATTCGTTCATTTGTTTCCGGGCTATGATGCCAGAGGTGGGCGCACAGATACGAAAGTTAAACTTATACCAACCCTCTTTTGTAACGGCGGTTATAACCCAAGAAAAAAATCTGCAAGCACAGGAAACTTACCTCCCGTACGATGGTATCCATATCTTCATTTCGGGATTGCCCGAATCTTCCTTCATTTTCCTCCTGCGGTAATTCGCAGTAGAAGTCTTGTAGAAGAACCTTTCTGGCTTCGTAGGACGCCACTTGGTAAGAGTTGATTTAGGCCTGAAGACCCTGATAACATTTTGTCGCAACGCACTCGCTCGGCGATTTATTGATATAGTCTTGGTTGGCTTTGGTTTAAAGGATTTTGACGCTACTTTTGGAGTTCTCGTTACTGAAGTTGAGAAGTCAGTCTAAAAATATGAAAGTCATGTAGTTACCTATTTGGATAAACGAGCTACTAAGTTAAACAAGCGACTAGACCAAATTTTGATTACCTACTTACTGCAAATATTTGTCTATTTCTCATCTTATAGGTACAAGCTCAAACATAAAAATTTGGATGTTACCAAATCAATCTGCTTACATTGCTTAGGGCCACTTGCGTTATTCGGGGTTAGTCACTGACTCGGGGTTAACCGGTTAAACCCCACCAGTACGAGTACAATTTAACCCTGTGTTAACGGTTAACTCTGAGTTAATGGCAAACCCTGGGTGGTCTGGTGCAAGTGGCTCTTACTGTACCATCCTTTGTTTACAGCGTTCAATTCAAATCATATTATGTTATATAAAAGTTTAGTACAGGGATACAAACAAATTCCCTTTATTTACAGTTACACTAACTATCTACAGTATAATTACGAGTATATTAGATATTTGTTTACTTCCTCTTTCACACTGCTCTTTATTCGCTCGCGCACGTACTCATTTACAATTGAAACCACAGTGAATCGTATCTTCATTCATCATCTAGCAGTCAATTATGAGTACATCCTCCCAATCTTACGTTACTATAGGCACATAAACAGATGCATACCACACGGAAAAAAATCTTACGATAGATTCCCAAAAGTCCCTCACAACATTTGAAAACTGGCTCGATTCGACTTTCTTGGTAGTTCTTGATGGTCTTGGTTCTACATTCCCGCTAGTTTTTGACGCTTTGATCGATGTTCTTGTTACTCGTATTGTACTTGGTTGTACATTCCCGCTGGTTTTTGACGCTTTGATCGATGTTCTTGTTATTATACTTGGTTGTACTTTCTTGCTGGCTTTTGACACTTTGTTCGATTTTGTTGTAGTACTTAGCACCCTCTTCTTAGGTGCCTTTGACACTTTGACCACTTTCTTTATCTTAACAGTGCGAGTACGAGTAATTGACGTCGAACTTTCAGTGGTACGTGTAGGTTCAGAGTATTCGATATACTTTGTAGTTCCTTTGTAAAGCCAAGACGGTAACATTGCCGCAAAATTAAGGTGTGACCCAGGGGCCTCCGCTGCTTTAAATTCTGGAATCAATGAGCGTTTTTAGGATCCCGTACCCAAAGGTTAAAACGGGACACTATTACTAAGACTTCACTGTCCGTCTGTCTGTCTGTCACCAGGCTGTATATCATGAACCGTGATAGCTAGGCAGTTGTAATTTTCACAGATGATTTATTTCTGTTGCCGCAATAACAACAAATACTAAAAAGTACGGAACCGGCCCTCGGTGGGCGAGTCCAACTCGCACTTGTCCGGTTTTTGACTATAGCTGTAGTGTATACGAGGGCAGATCCGAAAGTTGTTAGCTGCTCCGGCTCTACTCATGCGATTGCAGTATGATTTATACCATTATGAGGGATATTTCAATGGTAATTATGGCCATTATTTAATTTTTTACTTATATGTTAATTTTTTATATAATATATTTATTACTGAAAGCTGTTTTGTATGGAGTTATAAATTACGAGTACTAAGAAAAAAACTATTTTTTTTTACAATTAGATGAATCTCGTATTGAAATCTTTAAGAATCAACTTATATTTACCCGGGTCTAATTATTCGGTTCCTTCTGCTATTGTCGATGTATAATGGATAAATAATTTTATATGATAAAGCACATTTTTGAATAAGTATCTGAAATTACTACTTTTGATGAAATGACTCATTATTGACACCTATTAAGTCATAATTAGGTTTACTCAATCAAAATGATTTTACGTAAAAAGACGACCGAGATTCGCAATTAGCAGTACCTAAAAAAATTATATATTTTTAAACTAAAAATGTTTGTAAAATGATACCACATAATGGAGTCTCAATTACTAATCATCCTGGCTGATGGTTAGGCTTCGGCAGGTCGCAGAAAAAAAATATTGAAAAACAAAACTATGCGTTTTCTAAAAACGAATTGACGTCACCTCTTTACATACTGAAATATCCCTCACAATGGTATAAATCATATTGCAATCGCATGAGTAGAGCCGGAGCAGCTAACAACTTTCGGATCAGCCCTCGTACATAGTCTATTTAACACGATAAACTTGTTGTTCTTCGTAACTACGAGATCTATTATTTTCCTCGTAGATAAGAAAAATATGTATTTTTGGCCTCACTTTTCCATTGTATACATAGTATATTTAGTTTCCTATTAATTACTCTTAAGTAAATGTTAATAAGTATCATGAATGGTAAACAAAGTTTGAATAGAAAACTTGTTACTTACTGCTACGTGGCCCTAATTCGGTTCTAGTTAGGCAAAAGTTTGCAAGCAGATGTGCCCATTCTATAAGCCAAACATAAGCTGGCTTTGCAATCAATACAGGAAAATTCCATCCTCGTTAAGTTACACATGGCAAGCAGTATTGCTAATCTTTTAGTTATTTCGTTAGAAATAAAGTAATGAATGGTTGGTGCATTTGTAAAGCGTTTTAAACTGTTCGAGACACACTTCACACGAGCGAAATGCACTTAAAACCTCTTTCGACTGAACTATAATCTTAAACGGTGTATTGCGCTAAAATGTACTTTCAGAGTGTATTTACAAGGGAATGGTGCTAATTAACACCAGAGATGTAACGGATGTGGTTTTATCGGAACCGAAAACGGAAACAGATGTTTTCAATTTAGTTTAACGGAACCGAAAACGGAAACGGAACCGAAAACGGAAACGGAACCGAA
Organism: Cydia splendana; assembly: GCF_910591565.1. Classification (NCBI taxonomy): domain Eukaryota; kingdom Metazoa; phylum Arthropoda; class Insecta; order Lepidoptera; family Tortricidae; genus Cydia; species Cydia splendana. The sequence continues at coordinate 14,848,955 of NC_085972.1, read as the reverse complement.
AACGGAAACGGTACCGAAAACGGAACCGGAACCAGAATCGGAGCCTGACTTTTTAACGATGTAGTCGTTTTCCCCTTTCTAGAATAAACCTTCAGACAAAGTTTACACTTAGCCGTGTCCCACTAACTTCATCAAAATAGTTCCAAATCGAACTTGATTTCGGCTTCATTGTGCGTTTTTTTACACACTTACATTCACCACACACACTACACACAGTCAGTAGTCAGTACACAACAGAACACATACGATTTTAATTTTAATAACACGAATAAAACAAAGTATACAAACAAACAACAAATTAGCGTAGCACGTGGCAAGCGGGGCGATGAGCGAATGACTGGTATGATACTTGTACATATTTGATGTACGCCGCCGCCGCGCGAAGCATTGATATCCGTTATAACTTCCGTTTCAAACATAACGAAACCGGAACAGAAACGGATGTGTAATACCAAACGGAAGTTCCGCCTTAACGGAAACGGAACCGGAGCTCCGTAACATCCCTGATTAACACCCTGATGGGGTATAGCGCCACGTTGAACGTAGCGCACAATGTCTATCGGAGACCGAGCCCTAAGGAGATGAAGGTAAATGATGAATTCGTAAGGAAGGTGAATTTTAACGAAATATAAATTGTACACTGATTTGCACCGATATATTACGTAAATACCGACGTATTTGCTAAACTATAAAATGAATGAAACCTACTGAGGACTATATATGTAGAATAGACGAAGCAAAATGATAGGTTACTTGATAACACACGACACTTTCTTTAAAACTATATTCGAGGGCAAGATCGAAGCTGGGAGAGGAAGAGGAAAACCACGTGCAAGCTATAGACTACAACTAAAAGCAAAAGCAAAATTTCGTGTCTTACAGGGACCTAAAGAACTGGCTCTTTCATTATGATGGTGATGATGACAATGAATATCTTACCGTCGCCTTCCGACATGATGTCCAAACTGCCACGGCTCCGACGGCTCAGAACTTCTTCATTGTACTCTCTGGGCTTCAATTCAATTGACGCATCAGATCCTAGACCAGAGGAAAAATATCATTAAGCGTAAGGAAATTGAAATTGAATCAACCCGGGACAAAGTCATGCACTATGCGAATGTGTGGCGACCTACAAACAACGCAACATATGATGCAGTGTTCCCTGTGTCCAAATACGTGCACTACAGAAGACCTCATAAGGGGAGTAGCCCCCGGGGGTTAAAGGTGGCAACATATTGGCAAAATATTATTTAGTTATGATCCCTTCACATGACAAGAGGAAGAATTGAAATAAGTATTTTGTACGGATATTTCTCAGCAGTCAGCAGCGGATACTGTCTCACGCGCATTGGTTAGATATTTAGCGTAGGTCTCCGTTGCGGCTTGGTAAAAATGCTTTTCTATGTCCATATGTTCTCCTCTACGCTCACCGCATTTCTCGAACGATACTCGTGAAATTTTATGAGCAGGTTCAATAATTATATAACATTTTTTATCGATACTGTTTTTAAAAATCTTCTAAATGGCAAAGCCATGGGGGTTCCCGGTGTTTACAGCTCACAGTGCCACTAGTTTTAATTTAGGTTACAAACTTAAAACACACACACCTGAAATCGTATCGAGGATATTATTATAAAGTAAATGTCAAAGAAGATAAGAGCGTGCACTGACTGGCCAAGGTGGTGTGTTCTGCTAGGCAGTAGTCGTATCCGAAGGCGACTCCAGCGGCGATGGCAAGCGCGAGCGCGTACAGCACCATACACAGCACCCAGAAGCCCAGGACAAAGGTTAGCGTCCTGCAGGAATAAGCTTTTATTATGTAACTTAATTATAATTATAAGTATCGTAAATTAATTAACTAGTAGTTCGCCCCGAACTGAGAACTCGCGGTTAACCAAAAATTATATACCGATTGACTTTGTTGCACCTACTTAGGTACTCGTATAGTGCGACATAAAATAATAGAAAATAAATGAGGGCGCCACTTTCTACGTAACTGTCACATTTTTGACGTAAAATGCTTACACATGGCAACAATTTAGTATGGACATTTTTGAGTTCCTTTTTATTTAATTTCTACTATTTTATGTCGCTCTATAGGCGGCAATGGATCAAAGATCGCGTGGATTTATTGCAAGGTCTGTGGAGCCCTTAACTGATAGATTTAAGCAAAAAGTAGTATGTATAATATAGTTGGCCAAGCAGATCTTGTCAGTAGAAAAAATGTAGGCGCGAAGGGTCTCATAGAAAATTTGAGTTTCGCGCCTTTTTCTACTGATAAGATTTGCTTTTTTGCATCAATTTTGAAGCGCCATTTACAAGTTTAGCGTTAAGTAATATAGATGGCGCTATTTTTTCGAATAAAGGGCTTCGTATACGGCTGTCCCTCCCCTGGATTTAAGTCACCACCATAGAGATTAAAATAAACTGTATCTGTGCTAATAGTGTAGTAAATAAAGGTAGTGGACCCCGCAGTAATTCCTCAGCCAGAAAAAACTTTACAGTATGATAAAGTATCAATAAATAAAAAGTATTGTATAAATTTCCAAAGAATAATAATAGGATTTAAGTAAATACCTAAAGTCTTAAATCGTTAATATTTTTTTACGGAAATATGATCCGTTTAAACTTTCTTCTCCGGACATATTCATGTAACGTATTGCAACAATATATGAAATATCAAAAAAAATATCCCCGCAGAAATACCAATATTAACAAAATATATTTTTTTTGGCGTGTCTTGGACCGGAAAATTGCTCAGTCAATTTTTTTCACTGGAATGCCATTTTATTGCCGATTTATACCTACAAATTGAAAATCTTTAAAAGTTACCATGTAACTATACTTTTTTTCAGAAATTGCCTTTTTACTTGCTGTGGAAAATTTGTCTATCTATTTTATTTATTGAATTAAGTTCACAGTTTTCTTTCCATTCACATCCAAAAAAATAACGAGCGTATTAAAAACTAAACATATCGGGAGCAGTGTATAGGGAGCGGGGAGTACAAGGGATGATATTTCTTTTGGATATTTTGGATTTAAGTATATACGTGACTACTTAGTATATATTTAAAAAGAAATAAGGCTGAGAAATTTTCCACTCTCCGTTTTTAAGAGTTCTAAAATACATAAACATGGGTATGCATTTTTTTTTTGGATTTTCTTACCCACTACGCCAAATTATATTCTAAGATCATATAAGAAGGAAAAAATGCCAGAGCAATTTTCCGATGAAAATGAGCGTCAAAAAAGGAATTATCATAAAAAAATATTCTCATGTTTGACAAAAGTTTTAGATTTTTTTCTAGTATCACATACTGATACAAATAACTTATTTGGTAAAATAATTTTGGACGGAGGAATTACTCGGTTCAATATATAAACAGATTTGTATTTTTACGTATAAATACCTAACTTAGGAGTGTTTTTTTTTGGATATTTATATGTTAGCTTCGGCTCATACTATACAATAACCAAGCAAAATTTCATCGACTGAGAATTTAATGAATGGGTCTCCATACAACAACTTCCTTCACTATAAGCCGAAATATTTCCTGTCAAATGTCAAATACATAATTATGTTTATTCTATTTTATTTTTATCTTGCTAATTATTTCAAAATGATAAATTTAAAAACGATATTATAAAAGTGTAAGTCGAGCACTTTCATTTGATACTAAATTCGACCATGTTTCTTGCAAAAAAATGACCAGAATAGCAAGACCTCTCACAAACAGCTTTTTGGCCTTCTAAGCTGTTCTAGCTCAATAACCCCTTGATCGGGCCTGCTCATAATTTAATGACTAAAATATAATGCCCTCGACTACACGTTTACCCAATTTCATTTAAATTAGAACAAAATTACTTAAGTTATTGAGTATCAAACTATCTTCTGACAGTTCAGCTTAAAAACATCGAAATGCCGGGACGTCGTGCCGCTAGCCAGCCGCGTGTTCAAAGTCGAATGTAAGAACTTCGCTTCGCTTCGCTTCGCTCGCTCGTTCGAATATTAAGAGAGTTAGACCTTGCTTTAACTATTTGCGAACCGTTTTATGTATACTTCTACTATGTAATTCAACTGCATAAAATATTCGACAACTGACATTGACTCGAATTACATATTCTGTAAATCATAAAAAATACAAAAAAATCATAAGACGTTACACGGTGTGGATTACACCACAAATAGTCTGGTAGAAATTTGACCATAAAGAAAAGCTAGTCAAACGTTACGTTTTCAATAAGCAATTAAGTTATTGGAAAATACAGGGATCCGAACCGGTTTTTCGCAAAAACTTCGAAATAACCATATATTTTGAATACTTTTATACTTCAAATGTAGGACTCAGTTGTGTGTTCGTTCGTTCCCATACAAAAAATACCGTTATACGATGCCTGGGAAAATATACTAATTATTACAGCTATCAAAGTCTTAACTTTAAAACTAGACTCCTACGGCGCCATTCGGGAAATGAATTATAGATTTTCTAATTAATTTCCCGAATCGCGCCGCTAGTTCTAACTCGGCTGTAAAATGAACTGTAAATAATATTTGTATCAGTACAACACAGCGGAGTTTTTTAATCACGGCTCTCAGAGCGTTTTAATAACCCCAGCCAGCCGCGGTATTGAAACTGTTCGAGCCTTCTGATACGCGCCGGTTTTATGTTTCTTTTTAACGCAGTCTGAATTAAAAAAACAATTAAGTAGGTAAAGCCTGACCAGTAATATATGATCACGCGCCATGTTGCGGAATTTCACTGGAACTATTTTTTTCTTCGGATTCTGTTTTAACAATTTCAAAGTAATTCAGTAAATCAGATTGTATATCTGTATATAATGGAAATAATCAGCATAGAAACGATACATTTTGAAAGGTATCAACGTCAACGTATCAACACAACAAAGGGGCTATGGAAAGCTATATTAGGCGGTTTTCTATTTGCTACAGATTTAAGTGGTGTCCTCTCCTTTACAATTATAAAATAATAATTAACAAGATTCGTACCGTATCTCTGTTGTGGGAAATGACTTCGCAAACTTAATTTATTCGTACAGTGGTAAGAGGTAGGACGCGACGCCTACTAATTAAATTAAAATTAATTAAATCTTCATACTAATTATTTGGTTAAAGAAATTAAGTCGCTTATACTTTGGATTTTCTCATTAGCTATTCTAAATTAAAAGCAGAGACAAAAACTGTTATAAGTAAGTATGGAAGAGTCAATGACATAAGGGTGCCGTTCAATTGTAATACAAACATTTTGCATAATTACATTTAACTACTTTTAAAAGTCATAATAAACATAATGTATAGAAACAAAATCCTTAATATTATTCGTTATAATAATTAAATTACAGAATGTTCTGTAATCATAAAAACGTTGTTAATAACGATCATTAGGAATAATTTTACTTGTTATAACATACAGTTAGTATTATGATTAAAATGTAGAACTATATTTTAACGAATGATCGAGTGACATAATATAATATTACATAAATTATAAAACAATTTAAATATTCTACCTTGAGGCAGGTCGCCGTAAGGTACGACGACGAGCGAAGCGAGGAGGAGTGTTAGGCAGAACTGCGACCCTGCGCAGCGGCCGGCAAAGCGCCAGAATCGACTTATTTTATGGAACTTGGGTTTTATGGAAAAAGAACGTTATGGGCATTAAATAGTATACAAAGTGATCATTATACTGATTGCCTGTTATGCAAATACATTACTATGCAACTGAATTATTATTATTACTGAAATAATGCAATTTGTTCTTATTCATTTTGTTTTTATACTAAATAATCATTTCTGCATTTCAAAATTATGCAAATCGAATTAAGCAAAACGATGATTCGAAAATAGTTGTTATTAAAAACATTACATACACACACACACACACACACACACACACACACACACACACACACACACACACACACACACACACACACACACACACACACACACACACACACACACACACACACAGGTCATTCCGTTGCCGGGTGTCAGACCGTCAACATCTCCTGAAGATGCCCGGTAGAGGGGCAAAACACGTGTCGAGTATTGTTCTGTTATGTGTGTACGTAATATTAAGAAACGCAACTGTACTCATTACATACACAGTACAAACCAGGGATGTTACCGAGCTCCGGTTCCGTTTCCGTTAAGGCGGAACTTCCGTTTGGTATTACACATCCGTTTCTGTTCCGGTTTCGTTATGTTTGAAACGGAAGTTATAACGGATGTCAATGCTTCGCGCGGCGGCGGCGTACATCAAATATGTACAAGTATCATACCAGTCATTCGCTCATCGCCCCGCTTGCCACGTGCTACGCTAATTTGTTGTTTGTTTGTATACTTTGTTTTATTCGTGTTATTAAAATTAAAATCGTATGTGTTCTGTTGTGTACTGACTACTGACTGTGTGTAGTGTGTGTGGTGAATGTAAGTGTGTAAAAAAACGCACAATGAAGCCGAAATCAAGTTCGATTTGGAACTATTTTGATGAAGTTAGTGGGACACGGCTAAGTGTAAGCTTTGTCTGATGGTTTATTCTAGAAAGGGGAAAACGACTACATCGTTAAAAAGTCAGGCTCCGATTCTGGTTCCGGTTCCGTTTTCGGTACCGTTTCCGTTTCCGGTTCCGTTTCCGTTTTCGGTTCCGTTTCCGTTTTCGGTTCCGTTAAACTAAATTGAAAACATCTGTTTCCGTTTTCGGTTCCGATAAAACCACATCTGTTACATCCCTGGTACAAACAGCAACACTCCTCATCGGTGGACCTTATTACAGAAGGCCTAAGGTCCGCCGATGTACAGTTAACAGTGTGGGCGATACTATATTAGTAAATAATAATAGTTTTTTTTGTCTATTGTCTATTTTCTTAAATAACTTCCAAACTGTTGATCTAAACATTATAAGTACAATACATATAAGTATTTGAAATTATCACATTGAACCCTATCATTTGATCTTTTGCAAAACTTTTTTTTAATTTTCTCATTACCCCCCATAAGTGGCCCCTATGTGTAAAATTCATTTATTTACGTTACGTCTGTTTTTTCACAGACTTAAAAATAGATATGTGGACCAAATTTCAACATAATAGGCTGAAGGCTGTATTAGACGGACAGACAGATTTGAGGGAAGGAGCCCTAAAAATATTAAAGCAACAGCATATTGATTTAGATGACAATTCTATCACTTCACCTTCTCCTAAAATCTATAATACCATGTCAATGCCCGTATTAGTGAAGACGGTCGTTTACATGCCTAATACTGAATGTATTTGGGCTCAGAAATTCAGAAAAATTGAATACAAAAGTGTTTAGATTCCCAGCCTCGGATATAAGCGGCTTAGCATATTCGCAGTTGAATGGCCATTTTCTGGCTTGTTTACTCACGTCGGTAAAGAGGCCAATTCTATTACAACAATTTGATAACTCACTCTGATCACTGAGCACCAATCAGCTTTACCGTCTCATGCTGATTGATGCTGACGAAATGCAATCAGCCCTCTGATTCGATTGGATTATTGAAAGAGAATCGGCCTCGTATTCAATTTTCTGAATTTCTACCCGTCTACCGCCAACAACGAAAAATCATAAATCGTTATCTGCCTCCCTATCGCTCTTGCATATTCGAGCAACAGAGGGGCAGATAACGATTTTAGACTTTTCGATATTGGCGGTAGGCCCTTTGGAGTCGTTTCATATTTCGCTCGTACTTATTGATGTTGAGATTCTGATGACACGTCACACGACTCAAGCATGGTCGTATCAAAATGTTATGAAAACCATATCAAATGATTATAACAGAATCAGTCTTTAAGTTAGTTTGATCACGTTAAAGATTATATTATGATACGAAATCGAAATTTAATTTTGCGGTTAAATGTTACTTGTTCTCCGGGTAAATGTTGGCTATTTGTATTTCATAATTTCATCGATAGGAGGAAACTTCGCAAACGATAAAGGAAAACACGATACACGTGGAGCCGTTATTTGATAAATAGGTATATGTATATATTATATTGTAGAAGAGTCGAAATGTTACATTTTGAATTTTGAAGATTCACTGCCAAAGGTTGAAGAGACAACACAGAGAAGCTATTATTGAGAAAATAAACTTCCCCTTAAGAAATTTGGATACATAAATCAATATAATGTATTCGCTGTATTTACATAGAAATGTGTTTATGAATTAGTCTACCATGAATATGTTTTTGTTCAGGAAATTCATGAATGTCGAGCCAATACTTTCTAAAACTGAACTTTTGGTCTAATCATCATCCTCCCGGCGTTGTTTCGGTTTTTGCCACGGCTCATTCCTGAGCCTGGGGTCCGCTTGGCCATTAATACTGGCTACTATATTAACCAACTTCCAAAAAATTGATATAATATAGGTACGAAAAAAACAGGACTACATTTAAATTATAAGCCAGTTGGGTATTGATAGAGTAAATCATCATCATCAACGAACAATCATAGTTTTGAAACTATGATTGTTCGCAAGAAAATGGAATAGAACCTCCGCAGAGACTGGCAGCTTATAATTTTACCTATAAAAAAGTTAGCGTATGTCTTTTGTTTTTTTGCTTGTCAAATTTTATACTCATTTTTCCACAATAGAAGATTAAACATCTTATTTTATATTTTAATTTAATTTTAATTTATTTATAAATTGGAGTTTTTCACTACTATAAACCCGTTAGACCCGTAAACATGGTCCACACGAACCGGGTGTAAATAAAGGAACCAAAATCTATTGAAGGACCGAAGGGAAATACCTATAAATTACCAATTTGTCCCTGAGGATGTTATGACTGCCGAGGCTGTGATGAAGAAATTCACCGGGACATCGGAATCCGCCAGTGTTGAGTGTGTTAGGATTTATTATTAGGACCAGCACTCGTTATTAAGGTAGTGTAAATAGGTAGGATTTATAGTGTACTTCAGGTTAGTGAATATTTTATTATAAAGTGTACCTATTTGGTAGTTATATGAGTCAGATTCATTTGTAATTTAGTTCGTTGTAATTATTTAAAATGTGATATTGTCAACGCAACTTCTGACCGTTAATTTGCCGTTATTCGTGTACTCCTAATCTATTCACTTGAAACTATTGTCATTTATATTTAATTTCATGTGTATTGTGGACTAATTTTATCTGTATTATTTTTAAACAGGAATTATTTTACTAGGGATTATTTTTTATTAATTGCATTATAAATTGTTTACATTCAAGGTGTACGTACACCAGCTTCCCAAAAATGGTTGACGAAAAGGATTTAGTTCGCAAAAGAGGCAGTTATAAAGGTCAACTCACCTTATTTACTACATATCTAGGCAAAGTGAAGGAGTCGTCATTAACTCAAGCTGAAGCTAGTCAATTGCAGTTGCGTATAGGTAAGATTGAGGCATTGTATGCACTTTATGATGATGTACAGACACAGTTAGAGTGCAACAGTGAAAGTTTAGATGCACATATGACAGAGCGAGATGAGTTCCAAAATAGCTACTTCTCTGTACTCTCGCGGGCCCAGGATATGCTCAACAATTTTAATAAAAAACGTGACGAGTTTGAGTCATGTAGTAATCGTGGGTCGCGAAGTGGTGCGAATCGTAAACTGGTTAAGCTGCCAACTATTCAGTTACCGAAATTTCAGGGTTCATACGAGAATTGGCTAGGCTTCAGAGATACTTTCACAAGTCTGATCCATTCTAACGATGATATCGATAACATTAATAAATTCCATTATTTAAGAGCATCGTTGGAAGGATCTGCGGCGTTGGTTATTAATTCTATTGAGTTTTCTGGGAGCAATTATGAGGTGGCGTGGACACTCTTGTGTGAGCGGTACGATAACAAGAGGTTGTTATTACAAAACCATGTATCTGCTTTATTTAACATCGAGCCGATCATCAAGGAGTCGTCCGTGCATTTAAAACGTATTATTGACCACGTAAACAAAAATCTGAGATGCTTAGAATCCCTAGGTGAGCCTGTCAAACATTGGGACACGCTCCTTATTCACATTATTAGCAACAAATTAGATGCTACGACATTTCGTGAGTGGGAGGAACATAAAGGAAGCTTTGATAAGACTGTGCCTATTTCATTTGATAATTTTAACACTTTTATGCGTAATCGTGCAGACTTGATTGAAATCTTAGAGTTATCGAGCGCATCAGGCGCCGGTCAATCTAGTCAGCCGGCTAAAATCGCATCTAAACATAGGGTTTTGCTTTCTACTCAACCCACTGAACACTGTGTCACTTCTCAGTCTCAGTTATGTCCGAAATGTAATGGTGAGCATAGCTTAAATAACTGCTCTCAGTTTCTCGCGTTAAGCAATATCGAGCGGCTTAACTTGCTGCCGAATTATAAAGTTTGTTTTAATTGCTTCCGACGAGATCACTATGCAAACCATTGCAAGAAGGCAGGTTGTGGAATATGCAAGCGCAAGCATAATTCACTCGTTCATGTCACAGAGCATACGCAAACAACGGAATCAAGCTCGTGCGAGCGGCCTGCGTCGCCGGCATCAACGGCGTCGGCGCCGGCTGCCGCCTCCGTTCCTGCATTATCGGCTCGCATGCGAGTCACAACTCCACATTCGAATGCATCTGAACCAGACGTCGGACTACTAACAACTGCATTGATTAAAGTATATGGGCATGACAATCGCGAGATCATAGCCAGAGCAGTTTTAGATAATGGTAGTGCGTCTTGTTTTGTGACTGAGAAGATGAGTCGGCAGTTAAATTTACATACTAATCGTGTAAATAAATCGGTTACAGGCATAAACAAATTAAAGTCTCACGTAGGTAAAATGTGCCAGGTGCCAATTAAATCGTTGGATGACACCTACTCGACTTATTTAAATTGTTCTGTTTTGCCATCAATATCTGACGAAATGCCTTATCAAAAGATGGAGATATCACGAATGAATATTCCGTCTAGCATACTCAACTTCTATAAGCCATCCGAGGTTGATATCTTGATTGGGGCTGACCATTTTTGGAACTTGTTAGGGTCGCATAAAATTGAATTAAGCGATGGACAGACGATACTATTTGAGACTAAATTAGGGTATATAGTCGCAGGCCCAACAAACAGCGGTCAAGTATCGGCTCCTTCGCGAATTAATTGTTATTTTACGAATGTCACCTCATGCGCTAGTAATAGATTGCTTGACGATGAGACTCGAACCCAACTCACGCGGTTCCAGCAGCCTGCCAAGGCCTGCACCAAACAATCTCATCATTCCTCGAACAGGAAATTAGTTAGAAAGCATTTAACTACTAGGATTTTCACTAGACAAGAAGACTAAATATTCTCTTAAATGTAAATTTAAAGTTAAAGAAAAACCCTAGTGTTCTGAGATTTTACTTATTACAATAGCAACTAATTAGCACAACTATTATTACTTACGTTTTTAAATATGTAAACTCGTTTGTGTACCTACTTTGGCTCTTAGTAGACTAAGACTTAAAAAAGTGCTATATAGGCATTTTTCGTATGTGTTCGTACTATGTATAAAGGTACTATCTACTGCTAGCAGGTGACTTAACCAGTATTATTTAGTATTTACTTGCTAGCATTAATTAGGGTAAAAGTGGGATAGATGCCGAAGGGGGATACATGCCTCACTTTACACGTAGCAACCTGTGCGAACAATAGGTCTGCGATTTTTAGTTTAAATGCAAGCTTGCCCCCTCCCTCCCGCCGGTCAGTGCCGAGCGCTCCGAGTGGACGGACGTATTACTAGCTATAACGTGGGAAACATATTACACGACGAAAATTTCGTAGATTTGCATTACGATAAATCTTTGCGCGCTCGGAACTTTTGATGTGATAGGGTAAGTATTTATATTTTTGCTATTGTGGTCTGTATATGTCTTGAATATTTATTTTCTAATGTTAATTAAGTACTTTTTAACAAGATTTATTAATTTAAGTATAGGGCGTCTATCCCATCGTTACAGGATTCATGCCCTAGTTTTTGTGAGTATAGATGCCCTTAAGGAAATCTATCCTACTCTTAACGGCATCTATCCTTCATTGTATTGTAATAAAAAATATTTTCTTTTTTTATACAGGTGTCACGAAAGTAAGTGAAAAAAGCCAGGGCGCGGCCCCACTGACTGTGGACAGAGGAGGCTCCTCAAGCCGTCTTTCAAGACCTTACAAATGTCCCATAAATGGAGTAGCCAGCCAGCAGTAACTCTGAGAGTTATGGAATTCCATCTAGGACTTTAAAACCGTTCGCAAAAAACGTTTTTAATGGTGCCATTCAGCTAACGCTGAATAAAGTATTAAAAAATCGAAATATTTTTTCATTTTTTTCTTAGGGCAACTACCCCCCGGGTCAAAATATGTCTGGGGCATCTAACCCATACAGTAGGCATGTATCCTCCGACGTGAGGTTTTTTTGTTACATTCATTATTTAACAACGAACATCCACAGAATCAAATTATCTTAATAAGTTTCTTCGTTAATACATAAACTAAAAATAAAAAATGTTTGAGGCTATTCAAAGCTTATCTTCTGCATAATAATTGGACATCTGAAAAAGTGGGGCAACTATCCCACTTTTACCCTACTCATTATTTAAGTTATATACTGTACATCATTTATGGATGGATGCAGTGAGTCTTAAACTTATTTATCAAAGCGCAGCTGTGATTCGCAAGCTAATGCTGCAGCAATGATGACATTATTATTTTCTAATGTTAGTTCTGCGTGTCCTCCTTTACATTGGAGTTTCATGGGAAGCTGGGGTAAAGTCAACCACATTTTATTTAAGGAGTGCTGGGTATTGTAACATAATGTTTATCGTCGATGACCTCAACACTGGTTTGGTTGCCACTTCCCACTGATTTGAATTTCGTCCCACCCAGAAGAATTGCTGCCATTTATTTCAAGAATGCTGCAAGGCTGCTGCTACCACTCCATCGGTGACCGCCCTCTTTCGTCAGTGTCGGTTCATGACCTCGAGGAGTACGCTACATTGGCCAGTCTATTAGCGTTGAACAATTGTGACAGCAGTCAAATCAAGCAGGAAGCATTGGAATCTTCCACCAGAGCCTGAGTGATACACACTCAAGCGTTGCAACTTGACGCCGTTATGCTCTTAGAAGAGAAGATACCTCTTCAGTAACTCGGCGATCTGCTGTTATGATGTACTTGCATCCTGGGTTGAGCAGTTTGGGTTGAAAGGCAAGCTTTCAACGCCCGGGGGCATGTTCGCAAGAAAATGGAATAGAACCTCCGCAGAGACTGGCAGCTTATAATTTTACCTATAAAAAAGTTAGCGTATGTCTTTTGTTTTTTTGCTTGTCAAATTTTATACTCATTTTTCCACAATAGAAGATTAAACATCTTATTTTATAAATTGGAGTTTTTCACTACTATAAACCCGTTAGACCCGTAAACAATGATCATGCAAGTTCTAAGGAGATGGTGGGACGACTTGGACGCATTTAATCCGGATTCAATAAATATTGCCATACCTTTGTATAAGACCGAGAGACCACTTAATAAAACCGAATATGCAGCACATTTCAAGAACAGCTGATCATTAACAACGGCGCTTCCGGCTACACTTCACCGTGTCTAAATATTCCATTGCAAGCATTCGCAGGAACTCTAAAATAAAATGAAAATATTATTAACATTATAACATTAGCCTAGACCAGGTAAAACCTGGAAAAGAACCTTCTTGACAAAACCCTAGTTTTTAGAAATCTGAAAGTTTTTTTCTCATATTATGAAATTATTCCAGGAAATATTGTAATATAACCAGTTTTTTCATGCTTATGCCCGTTAGTGGACTTTATTTTTTTTAATAAGGTTTAAGTCTGAAGTAAATCTAACAATATGAATGCTATATGCTGAGCATTAGTATGTTACGGTACTTGGTGGTGGTACGGTCCTGAAATTATAAAAAAGTGCTCAAAATCCTAGCACCAGGCAACCATAGCCTCTTTAAAACGGGCAAAAACGTAAATGAATCATTCATGAGTCGCCCATTGTGGTGTGAGCGAGCTCATTCTGTATGCACTCGGTTTGGTGACAAATGGTCGAAACATAAAACTGCGGCTTTGTTAATTGTTCAAGTGTAGCCTAGATGGGTGATTCTTCTTTCCATATTGTCTACTCCTTTCCTGGGGGTTTTGAAAAGATGACAATATTGTTTTGATTTTTCCCTCTATATACATCTAATGGTAATCTACCTTGATGCAAAATTTCAAGTTTCTAGGTTATCTGGAAGTGAGTTAGGTTTTTGATCTATAAGTCAGTCAGTCACAGAAATAGCGGTTTTTAAACGTTAATTTATCAATAACTGTTTGAGCTACCTTTATGAAATTGGAAAATGTATTTTAGGGCTTGGGGGCTTGAATAAATGTGCCAAATTTCATGTGTGTGGGTTAAATAGGTTTCAAGTTTTGAAGGGGTCAAAATTAGCTCGAAATGGTTCGTGTAATATGTATTACCTACACATGGTTGCTGCGTTGCCAGTTTCTTTTTCTTTGAACTAGACTGGACACGCTAGTAGCGTGTCTAGATAGAGATATCGATTAAAAAGTCATTAGGTTATCGTTTTGATATTTTACCAAAGGAAACCCTAATAAAAACTTAATGCAGTATATTTTGAATTGCAGCCCAGTGCAACTCTAGCTAATTCAATAGAACTGCTACCACTGCTCTTAGCGTTTTCTTAATCATGTTCCAGCTCGCGTATACAAACACTACTGGAAATGCAGTCTACTAATTGAATTTAAGAAGAAACTTACGAACTAATGAAGTTAGGTATTTACAAACAGTAACTATACGACGGTTTATGTAATAGTCTGTAAGAGCAGTTGTTTTGAAATGTGAAACAGTGCTCATTGTGATATTAAAACTATACAAATTTAATTTGAAATTGATATTGATTTGATATCCCTCGGACGGCACCATGTGATCTAAAATCAATATGAAATGTTAAAATTTATTGTGTCGTTCCAGTATTTATATCTTACAAAACCATAAATTATAAATTACAATCCGAATTTTTTACATCGTAAACGGGTGAAGTCAAGATAATGTTATTTTATTTAGGTAATCACTCACGTAAAATTACGAAATAAGCCTAATGAAGTTTGGCATATCTTGTTACGTGAAGGGATTTAAACGTAATTGTTTATGATGTGCCGTACGACAGCGTGAAAAACAAGATTATACGGAATCGAGGCCTACTCATGAATGTAAAATATTAAAAACAATTGAATTTTAAAATCCTGCGCTCGAAGACGCGTTACAGTAAAATTGTTCAGGTTTTTGGACTGAAAGGTTTACTTTCCGATTTTTTTAAAGACAAACATAGTGCGAAAAAATATCATCCTTACTTTACGTGTAAGGGAGGTCGGTAGTCTAAAAATTTCTTTTATTTTTACTATTTTGTCGGCGCGATTGATTTGTATGACCCATGGAAAATTAGGTACAGCGACCACTGAGCTAAGTCACGGATGGACGACAGGCAGATAGACAGACGGACATGACGAAATTATAAGGGAACTAAGGGAATATACTACGGAACTCTAAAAAGGAAGGGGAACGACAAAAAATTATCGAGAAACTATGTTATTATTGGGTTTGTTTTTATTCTCCGCGGGGAATTTTTCATACAGATGTGGTTTTTGGTCATACATAGTAAATGTTATCCTGGTATTTATAAAACTCCAGCCGCAAAAAATTTAAATGTACGAGTAAGTATAATATTTTATTTCATGTAAAACTTTAATGGATGCAAAACGGATCTATAGACGTACCTAACTACTTGGTAAAGATTCAATTAGACTCACCGCAATCTAATAGTTTAATTCCATTCAAGTTGTATAAACGCTTTACCTACCTAACAAAATAAATAAAGGAAAGGAAAGGTTTATTTACATGATTTACATTTGAAGTCAAACGACTACTGACAATAGAGTAGGTCATTTATATCGTCTGACATTCTCATTCATAAACTTAAGAAAGAGTAATTTAGTCATCAAACCTATGTTAAGTATAGAGTATTACAGGAAGATCTTTATGTTATAGAACATAAATAAAAAAACAAATAACTAAAAGCGACACATGGTGGTAACACCAGTTTTATTGTCAATCATATGTTTGATCATATGTAAGTTGTCAGATGTCAGGGTAATTTTGTAGTGTTTGTAAACACAAATTAATTTTAAAACATTTCTGTGTTAAATTTATTAATATAAATTACTAAAAGACATAAACAGGAATATAAAACTAAAACTAACTACAATTAAAAACTAAAATTAAAAACTACCTAAAATTAAAAACTACCTAAATTTAAAAACTAAACCAATCTAAATGAAAATAAATCTAAAAAAGGTCCACGCGGCATTGTGCCAAAGATGCTGGCAGCATTCCCTCGCTGAATGGCAATACTAATGCGTTGCGAGAGAAAGCTGCCAGCTCTCTGGTCACCGGTAGTATCGGCCAGCTTTTTCGACAGTATTGGGGGACCTTGATACTTTGAAAACTTTTTGTTTTCAGCCGCCTCGGCAGCCGCCCCAGCCCTGGTCGAAGTTCTTGGTAGATGGGACGGTGCCAGTGTATCGACGCATGTGGCGTCCCAGACTAGCACCCGTCCCATCTTCCACGGGACCAGGGACATACCGTCCGGTCTCTTGCTGTCGTCCCTCAAAACGCCGTTGGGTTCGAGGATAGCTGGCGCATTGACGGTGGCAAGAGACCGGCGGATGATATCATTTAGGGCAGCATGTCTGGAGAGGCGGCCAGCACTTAACCGACAAGAGAGGCCGTGGTATCCAAGCACGTCGACGGCTGCGCCGCAGGGGCATCCGTGGGGGGCGCAGACCTTGACCCCTAGCCTAATGCTTATGGCTAGGCGTAGGGTATCCGGTTCTAAATATGTACCAGTGGGCGGGGAGGGGGGAGGGGTAGGCATGCAGCCACTGGCCGGATTTTCGTTCTGCAGCAGCGAGCAGCCGCGCACGTGTATTAGGACCATCAGAGCTGGAAAGTAGTACCTCAAAGTTAATTTTGCACAAAGTGTCGTCCCAGCAACGTTGAATATGTAATTTTGAAGGTAAATCTTGACCCGGACAAGCCGTCAGCCAGGCGTCTCTAGCTTCCATCAAGCACGCCGTCTCGTAGTTTAAAGGGCAGGCCCTTAATATTTTTCCTACGAGGGAGGAAGTGCCATGGACGGAAGATAGAAACGCCGGCAAAGCAACGCTAGAAATTTTGCGTGTACCTAGCCCGCCGAATCTGATGGGCAGGCACGCCTGGTTCCAAGATTGCTCGCTAAGGTGTATATTTAGAATGGTTTCAAGGGAAGATCTAATAAGGTTGTCAATCGGTAATAAGGAGTTTTGGTGTTTCCAAAATGGACAGCAGCGGAGCAAATAAGTAAATTATGGTACGAAAAGGCAGAATTTTAGAATAGTCAGAGCGGAATGAGAATTGATGTCGTTCAGGCGATCGGCGCAGTTTTTGAATTTAGTAATCGTGTTTGTGAATCGTCCTTGTTGACTACTTTTATATTGGGAGTGAGGGCTTGAAATGTTTGTACGATGTCGGGATTGTAAAGGTATATAATTCGCACTTCGCGAAATTCAATTCCAGCCCTATAAGCTTAAATTTATTTTTTATTTCCGAAAGGTCTGCTAGTACTGTGTTTACATCTCCTCCTAGGGTGCCATCATCTAGGTACCAAACGTTAAATTTTGAATTATGGTTTTGAACAACTGGATTGATAGCTAAATTATGATATGATATATGATATGATACGCGTCAGTAACTGGCAGGAAGTTGCGCAGGATCGGGACAGGTGGCACGCTCTCGTTTCGGAGGCTAAGATTCCCTTTGGATCGCTGAGCCAAAATAGTTAGTTTTAGTTAGTTAGTTATATGATATGATATATGATATGATATATGATATGATAATAATAATAATAAAATAATAAATATTAGGGGACATCTTACACAGATCAAACCTTGCCCCAAACTAAGCAAAGCTTGTACTATGGGTACTAGGCGACGATATACATACTTGTATAGATAAATACATACTTATATACACAGAAAACAACCATGACTCAGGAACAAATATTAGTGTTCATCACACAAATAAATGCCCTTACTGGGATTCGAACCCAGGACCATCGGCTTAGCAGACAGGGTCACTATCCTATGATATGATATACTAGCTGTGCCCGCGGCTCCGCCCGCGTGGAATTCGGTCTGTGTCAGTAAGCGGCTAATTTCTAATCCTAATTTCTCTCCCTCTCCCCTGGAGGCGGAACTTGAAGTAAAGTTGACAGATGGATTGCTAGAGGACTGTAGTCCAGATAAAATATTTTACAATTAGGTACCACTAAATAAAACTACACTCCAAAGTCAATAGTTTTTTCGCCCTTATTCAAATTTTACACGTGACTTAAACGACAGAGTACTAGGTGTATATCGGACGATACAGTACCTAAGCCGTAAAGGGGCCCATTGATTAACAGTCCGCCGGACGGTATCGGCCTGTCAGTTAGAACAAAATTTTGACAGTTCCGAACAACTGACAGGTATACGACTCCTTAAGGTATACGCGCGCGAGCGAAAGCGAAGCGGCCTGCCTGGCTAGACCGCCACTCACCGTGGTCTTCTTCAGACTCCTGAGGAAGACCACGTGCCCCTTGTAACCTCAATGCGTTGCGAGACTTTCGGGAATGATTCGATTTTTTTCGGGAATGCATGGTAATGCGTATAAAATGCGAGTCCCAAATCGTTTGACTCTGCAAACGACCAGTGCCGGATTAAGATATTTTGATGCCCTAAGCATTTCTAGACCATGGTGCCCCCTCTCCCTGGTCATCAAAATCACATTGATTTTTTTTGGTTAATTGAGTGACGTTCATTGCCGCATTACAGCTGAGAATGGAAATTAATCACATCATTTTATCACGACAATTGATCACTGTCACTGCGGCACTCCGCAGCAGTAACGTTGCAACAGAGTATCTAATGCTGCTGCAGTCGCCACCCGAATGTCACCTTAACATATCTTAGAATGTTATTGAAAACGCGATCGAAGCGAGCGCGAACATTTTTCGATATATTATTAATTTATTAAATCAACATAATTATTCAATTATTTTGGTTGATATCCGTGTCTTCTAAACTTAGAGTTAATTTGGCAAAATCTTTCCTCGGTGGCTTATTCATGTCACAACGTATTAAATTCAGCGCCATCTGTTAGTTTACCAGGGTACTCAATAGTGGTAGCACATATTTTAAAAAAGTTTTCCCCTCCTTCCTAAGTAGCGCCATAAGGTTCAGGGGCAAACTTAAGTCAATCGAGTGTTGTGGCTACCCCTCCTTTTAGGGGTTGAAATTTTATAGCCTATAACCTGGCCGGGGATTTTCTCGACAGATTAGTAAAGTTTTCATCAAAATCCGTTCAGCCGTTTTCACGTGATGCGCGTTCAAATAAACAGACAAACAGATGAACAGATAAACAGACAAACAGACAAAAATTCTAAAAACTTTTGAAACGTGTTCTATTATCGATTCTAAGTATCCCCAGCCAACTTTTTTTCAAATATCTTCCATGTACAGACTTTCGACCGTCTTCAGCTTTATTATATGTAGGGTCAGTTGTTCTACATTGAAACAATCGGACACAGTGTAACTTTGCGATATCTCGGAAACTAGGTGTTACCAGCTAGTGCCGTCTGTCAAGCAAGGGCAGGCTCAGGGACCCCCAGCACCTCCCCAAAACACGAGCGCGCCTCGGAGAACGAGCACGCTGCTACGAGCATTATTGTGAATTCGTGCAACAAAAGTAAATTTTTTCATTTAAGTTTCGCAATTTTTTACCAAGATATAGACTCGAGTTTGGCGTTTTTTAAGTTTTTGTTATGTTCTATGTGTATTAAAGTTTATTTGGAGCTAAATATTTTTAAATTTCTTTCACTCTTTGGTGCAGTTTTTATTAATTGATTAAAAAAACACCCCCTAGTCGCACAATGAAACATCTTTATGTAGTATACAATGAAACATGATGTTCACTGAACACCAGTACCAGCACACAATGAAACAAACTCATTATTTTTTTAAATATAATTAAAACCTATGTGCTAAATTTGTGAAACTAAAATACCATGAAAATTGGTAATAATTTGTCTATCATATGACAAAATATAAGATACTTAACTTTAGGAATGGCTGAGATAGGATGGCTTATATGTTGAATGTTTCATTGATGGCAAGGTTAAGGACACATGTCTTACATTGAAACAGTCGTGTATAAACACTATGTTGCAAGAAAGTGTATGAAATCAAGCATGGAGATGCTCAAAACCCTCCCGCGTTTACCTAGTTGGCAATCATGCTCCGTGGACATAAAAGGCGCCTTTTTCGCAGCATGCCGTACCTGCCGACCAGATTTTCGATTCACAATGAAACTCAGGTGTGTGTACAATGAAACAACTCTTTCGCTTTTAGATATTTCAGCAATCTTATAATGATTCCATATGTCGGAAACCTTTTAAATAACTAATTTCAGCCTACCACTATTTTCTCCTTTCCTTTCTCATTAATTGAGTGAAAGCATATATGTATTAATGTCACTTATTTATTACACCGTTTCAATGTTTATTAACGATGTTTCATGGTAGACTATAATTATTACATTTGTTTCACTGTAAAAATCAGAGTGTTTCACTGAAAACATACACAAGTACACAATGAAACAAAACTCATTTTTCAAAAAAAGGTTTATAACACAGGAACTGTTACAGATAAGTAGAAACCAAGAATGCCATATGATAGCCAACGAAATTGTTTATCTTCATACGAAATGTCACACTCATAACTTTAAAAACACCAGAGATAGAAAGGCTTGAACTTTTAGTGTTTCATTGATCAACAAGTTACCCTATAATATAGATGATATGATATATGATATGATATATGATATGATATATGATATGATAGATGATATGATATATGATATGATATATGATATGATATATTAATGATAGCTGGAAGAGATCCCTTACAGGGATAAGTTCGCCTTTGTACCTTTATTTCTGTAAATATTATGTAAACCTGTGTTGTGTACAATGAAGTGATTACTACTACTACTACTACTATAGTACATTTCGATGCTAGTGCGGAAGGTATGTCATTACTTCACGAGTACCGAGATATTTTGCCACGAGCCGCAGGCGAGTGGCAAGACTCGGGACGAGTGAAGAATGACATTTCCGCACGTGTATCGAACGACGTTTTTTAATACAGTTGCGAAAAAATAAGTAAAACATTGTTAATCGTACACTAAACAAAAGTGGTAACAGTGACAGCTCGCTTAGACGTCGTCTTTAAGTATATTATATCTATGGGCGTTTGGCAGCTATTCCGTTCCATTCAGACAACTTATTAAGAACGGAATTTTCAATATTCAATATTAAAAAATAAACGTGTTATAATGATGAAGAGGTAAGTATTAAAATATGAAATATGTATATTTTTCACATTCTTACATTAACAGTAGGTTTTTATGCTGATTACGATGTTTAAAGGAAACGAATATTAACACTCATCAATAAGTAGTCGTGAATTGGAACAAGTATAAATTTAAAAAAATTGGAAAAGTAAAAAGCACTAGTTCGAGATAACCAACTTTCCGCACGCTAAACAGCTACGTAAAGTAGCACTTTTTGAGCAACTGTATTAAAAAATTAGTTTCAGTCAAAAACACAAAACATTAAGCGCCAAAGTGAATAAAAGAGCACGAAGTAAAGTCCGGAGGATACCTAATTGTTATACTTAAACCGTGATTTTAAATTTTATACAAAAGTGGTTGTTCACAATTTCAAGTTTGCATGATATGATCAGTTTTAGAGGTTTTCACGACTGAAAAGCTGAAATGGGTATGTATTTTGTAAAAAATTACATTTGTACTTCATTGCTTACTTTTGTATTAAAGTCTACATAGTTTTAATGGGTTGAGATCCATGAGTATTAACTTATTAAGCAAACTCTTCATAAAGCGTTTTTTGCATGTTCATCTACAAATCAAGTATGCGTTTAAAAAGTGATAATTGTGAAGTGGAACTGCTGATGACGATCACAACGGAACTCCTCAATGGCAAGTATTTTTTCGCGTGAAAATTTGTAAGCAATTTAAAGGTGATGAATTATTTGATGATGACGACAAAATTATCAACATTACAATGTAGCCCTCATTTGGGTAATTGTGATTGTTATGAGGTTGCATTATAGTAATAATAATGTCATTTTAAACTGTTATTTCAATTGAAGTTAGTGTCTTCTGCTGAACGTTGTTTGACTAATGATCCAAGCAAGTTTCCACTTCAGCAGACGATCTTACACGTCCCAAGTTATTAAAACGTGTAAGTTCATGTACATGAGGGTGGAATTGTTATGAACAACATCAAAGAGGGAATCGTAATAGAAAACACTATTTAAATGAGCAAATGTACATGAAGTCACGCAGTTTATTACTGATATTAAAAAGCAATATGTCGCGGAGTCAATATGGAACGTTTTGCGACGCGCCCATCTATCGCTCGTGAACATGAAATGTACACGCACTGTAATTAAAACACATGTATCTTATATATTTGCTGGCTATCAACAGAATGAAATACCTACTATAGCTAATACTTAATACAGTTCATATAATGTCTGCAATGTAATATATAACAATTCTAGCAGTGGCTCTAATTCTCTAAACTGGTGAGCTGTAGACCTCACAGACCCCAAATGCTCCGCCATTTTGTAATAAATATCAAAAATTGAACTAACTACTTGGGCTAGCAATAGGCTACGCTCGTAGCCGATAACGCGAGTTTTCCGTTTTAAAGCGAAAAGCGCCTACGAACAGAACACCCGTCTGTCAGTCAATGTGTTAAATTTTTGAAACTTCTTACACTAAAACGCAGTGATTCTCTTTGATTGGTACTAAAATTAATGAAGTAAATATTTGCACCCATACTGAAGATTATAACGTAATTAAAACACATTGGGATTTATGAAAATTGCTGTTATTTAAGTATCCTTCAAACAAGTACTTACGGTTTACGAAACGATATTAGGTACTAAAGGCCTGTTTCGAACTTTAAGATACCTATGTCAAAAATGTTCAAACAAAAACGTCACTTTTGACACTGACAGATCCAACACATGTCGTACAGATGTAGTGCATAATTATTTTCCATCGTATTTTCACGGAAACGTACGAACGTGTCTTTCTATTTCAGTTAGTCTCGGTACAATAAATACTGAGGTTGACTGAAGTAGCATGACAAATACGAACTTTTCCGAGAAAATACGATGGAAAACAATTAAGCACTACATCTGTAGGTATATTAAGCAATTTTTTGACGTAAGTATGTATCTCAAAGTTTGAATCAGGCCGCGACACTTGTAAAACTTCATTTCACATTTTGTGAAAACTGAAAACAAAGCATGGTCGCGCTTTGTAATAACTTTATTTATTTACGAGTTCACGAGAATCACGTGCGCTAGAACATTAAAATGCCAGTCTACAGGTAAAAACGTTAATTGACAATACTGAAATGTATACCGACGGTGTTCAGGCTCAGTCCAACTCGCGTCGCTTGGCTGGCCGGTCGCCCCGCCCGCCCTACGTTCCAATTCGTATTTAGAATTTATCGCAACCGCGAACATGTGAATCCAAATTGAAAACTTTTAAAAGTAATAAGACTTCTTTTGAGTGACTTTTGGAGGTTTTAGTGCTATTCAAGTGTGTAAAAGCAATTAAGGTCTGACTCGGATTTTCTTCTTAAGGTAAGTAATTTGAATTTCTTGGGTTCGTTAAGCTAAGCGTCTTAAAGTATGCGGTATTTTGCTTAACCTGCCGGGTGTAGATTATTTTTATAATTGGTTTTCTACTTTTCTTATTAAAAATAAGCTGCTTAATAAACTGCTGTTACTTAAGTGCACTTCATAAGGGAAAAAACGGATTTAACTGATATAAAATTATTTAGTTCGCGTTGTTATTTTTTTGTAGCAAATAAAAGAAATTTGTCAATAACAACTTTAGATAAAACACTGATTGTTATTGTTTCATAATTAATATCAATTGTGTACAAAGGAGGTTCCTCAGATGAGACAGTATGTGGACAGAATAACCAAAGGTAATAAAATGCATTACTTAATTCTCTTTGGTATAACTAATTACGAGGTAGTCCAGGGCGGTAGGTAATTATTTATTTATTTAACTATTAAATACCCATTTCTCATACAAACATATACCTACCGACTTATATCGATTCGCCATGTGGTTTAAAGTGAGTAAATAATTTCGTTGCTGGGTCGGATGCTAATTACCCCGTGGGAAAGAGGTAGCCGGTCCGTAGTCGTTGGTTAACGTAGCGTTCGTCGGCTCTCATAATATTGAACTACAGTGGTTGCGATTAACTACCTATCTGAAAAGCTGCTAAAGTTATTACTAATATATTTAAGTGCCCGGGGCGGCATTTCGAAATGTTACATTTAATATTATTTTATTCCATAGGTAATTGATTTAGGTATACCAGAATAAAATCTCTCTCAACCGTTTTTTCATGGAGAATATTTCATTGAAATTCAAAAATCACCCACTAATTTTGGTGTCCCCATGGTGTCCCTAATGTTTTCCACCCTATAATGTTAAGACAATAGTTGATAAATTGATTATGAATAGATGAAGTTGTATTAAAAAATGGCTAGTTTACTTTATTTTCTAGTTGTACAGTAGCCATCAGATATATCGGAGCGCCCAAGGTCTTCAAAATATGTGAGCATGCACTTTGAGGTCTTGATAATAGAGCCTTTGTTCAGATCTGAACACCTTGGCCGTTCCAATATATATGATGGATGGAGACTGTAGCTATATCAAATTTTATATTAAAGGAATAAATTGAAAAAATTACGCTTCAGCTTTATTTATTTACGGATTGCGGAGGTTGCGGGTTCAAGTCCTGCCACGCGGAAGCGTACATTTTTAATTTTTTGCCTTTAATATAAAATTTGGAATATCGGTCGCAGACGTATTTGCTTGTTCAATAATTAGTGTAGCTATATCACAAATTCAAACTATTATCACTAGAAGAATTTATAACGTATATCCCGTAGGTATCTATTTTAATTTTTCGAAAACACGAAGTGAATTTAGGAGAGGACGAGGTTCCGTCATCAAGGCTATAAATAAAAATCGACTTTTCACTTACCTTTCAGATACAAATTTAATATTATGCGCCTGAAAAGCGAGGTCTAAATGTACTCGCATTGATGAAATCGCAAAGGGATCCCTTTTATAATACATCAAAGGTTCTAAAATTCATAATCGTTCACTTCTGATAGAACAGGGCCAGAGAAACGTTTTGCTTCGATGTTCATACGTCTCTCACAGTTGGATAGGTCACGTTTTACGTTTACGTGGGATTCTGAATAAAGTATGACGTTACAATCTTACAAGTGCCGCAAATGAATCCATGCTAGTCATGTTAATTTGGTATGTACTACGACGAATAAGTACCGTAAACTCAGGTAACTTTAGTCCACAACTTACAACTAAGGTCCAAATTCAAAATCCAGTAAAATATGTATAAGTATTTTTCAGTATCTAATATCTTGAGTACTTAATATAGAACTAGCATTTATATACTAATGCTCCAAAATAAATGTAACGAGTACCTACCTACATATCAAAACAGCTCGTTAATAATCAACGTTAAAGACTGGTCCATAGTTGTTTTATAGCTATAGGACATACGGCTCGATTCGGAAAATGAATTAGATTCCTACTAGACTTCAACAAGTTACGATACGGATAATTTAAAGATATTTTGTAAGATAGAAATGTCAAATTTGACGTTTCCGCGATTCTGGAGGTCCTCTTGAACGATTTCGACAAGTTACGACTTAGATATCCAAGTCACATCTAGTCGATATCTAATGTTGATCTAGTTGATCTCTAAATCGTCTCAAGATCTTGTGATTATCTCGAAATCCGAATAGACCTGTTACTATAGTTATCTAAGTTTACGGTATTTTAAACGGTGCCATTAAGAGCCAACAGGAGTGGTAATTTCTCCATACAAACGTACTCCTCGTTTTCCTCCGTGGGTTTTGAAGCTAGAGCTATGTTTTTTTCAACACAGATTAATATTGTCAATATCTGTGTCGGACCGTTTTACTTTTTTTGATATTTTTGTTTTTTAAGGCGCTAGAGCCCTTCAAAAATGGCCAAAATGGCCTAATTAACTATGCCGCAAAATGAGAGGCGTGGCATTCAAAACTGATATCAATTAGCCAAAAAAGCAAAACGGTCCGACACAGATAATTTCATAATCATTTAGATTTCCAAATTTGGTTACGATTGGTTAAGTTTTGGAGGAGGAAACAGAGGAGTACGAAACCTCGATTTTTGAGATTTTTTCGCAGGATTTTTCGCCTTGTCCTTGTCGCACTACTTTTAGGTGCCGCTTCCGTTAGCGAGACGGGTATATTTACCTAAAATATTTAAAACTCAGCTCCTGTTTCGTCTTATATTTTTTTATATACCTACAACAACCCATTTAGGGTTCCGTACCCGAAGGGTAAAAACGGGACCCTATTACTAAGACTCCGCTGTCCGATGTCCGTCTGTCTGTCACCTGGCTGTAACTCATGAACCGTGATAGCTATACAGTTGAAATTTTCACAGATGATGTATTTCTGTTGCCGCTATAACAACAAATACTAAAAACAAAATAAAATAAATATTTAAGTGGGGCTCCCATACAACAAACCTGATTTTTTTGCCGTTTTTCGCACTTGGCCGGGTTTTTTTTACTTGTTACTTACTGTATGTTTTTTGCGACAGTAAATGACTTTTTTTTCATGAATGTACCGGCATCGGCAGCGTGAAAATTATTATGAGAACATGATTTTAAAATACTCGTACTTGTACAAACTAGTATAATATTTTAAGATTATGAACGCGCCCCCATAATAATTGAACAGACGTCCCGGTTCACTGGAAATCTCATAACAACTGTCGTCAACATATCAAGGCCGGGGATTGTTATGATAAACAGGTAGCTGTACAAAAACACGGCTTACTGTTATGATAATATGTCAAAGGTACAACCTACAATAATATCTTATACAACGGAGCGAGCAAAAACATATAATGGGCCTATTTATACTTTCTTTCCCAATTTTTAATTCCTCCGATTTCGTTAAAATTTGATTGACAGATAGAGTTCCGTACTCCATACAAAATAAGTACAATTACAGCCTATGTCAAAAAAAGACTTCGCCTCACTTACGAAAACGTATGGTATTTTCGTAAGTCCGTATTTATTGCCACTCAGAATGAAAATAAGCCCTGATAGGTAGTCTTATGGCTCGTCCTAAAATCGTGTTAGATATTTTTTTATGCTTCGCTGTGCAAGATATTATTGCAGGTGAGTGATTCGGAATTCAACTTGTATAGAAAATTGTGCGGTTGTCCGATTCAATGGATTTTCTATACAATTTGGATTCAGATTACATAGCCTTTTTTACCTAAGTTTATATATACTAGACTATAGTTTATGTATTACGTTAATATTTTACGTAAGTAAATGTTAATAAAATAAGAAAGTAAAAACTCCGTAGTGTTCCATTTCAAATGCGGGATTCCTATTTTTTTCTGTCAATCAAAATGATATTTTGCATGTCTTATAC
Organism: Cydia splendana; assembly: GCF_910591565.1. Lineage (NCBI taxonomy): Eukaryota > Metazoa > Arthropoda > Insecta > Lepidoptera > Tortricidae > Cydia > Cydia splendana. The sequence goes on along the minus strand of NC_085972.1, from coordinate 14,821,182 downwards.
AAAGTCAGTACTTTTTCCCAATATTTTAAAACTATGACATATAAATATGTTTTCACAGACTTTTTTTTCGAATTCTATTACCGTAAAATGGGGTGAGTAGGGTTCGCGGGGAGAGTTGGGTTATGAATAGGGACAGAAGGGATGAAAGGGGGGTGAGATGGGATTTTAAGGCTACTGCTACAAAAATAATGTATTCCAATTTAAAATGGAGGTATAGTAATTAATACTCATAATAAAAAAAAATCGATCCAACAATCTTCCAAAATCACCTTTGTATGAAAACCCAACTCACCCCAAATACGAGGGACTAAGGGGTGAGGTGGGATTTCCTGTTTATCGTCAAAGTTATGAAATGGAACTACCCAAAATAAAATAAAAACTAAAATACAAACGTCCGGAACACTTATTATATACACCATTCAGTTGGCATATTTAAAAATAAAATGTTATTGAGGTTTGAATGTCAGTTTTGCACCTACTCACCCCATTTTACCCAACATTTGTGCAAGCTAGTAAATTGTCGATAATTGAAAAATAAAGCTTTTGTACACAAAATTAATTGGAAGCAGTGATTGAAACGAATCGCATAGAAATAATATTGGTTTTTGTGGATGTTAGCAATATTGCCAATTTAACACAATGCATCCCAATCAAAATTCGTTAGAAGCGTATAAATTGATGTCGAAACGGTTCACAAACCACCACACACTATGATTTCGTAACGGATAAGATAAAATTAGGTGTCCCATTTGTTATCTTTAGAATCTATTAATAATAAATACAATAAAAGATATAAACTAGCGATATTTGCAAAAATCACAGATACGATTGATGATATTGGAATGACGCATTTTTAGGGTTCTGTAGACTAAATGGCAAAAACAAAACCCTTATAAACTACAATAAGTCATGTACGTTTTTCCGTCCGTATGTCACAGCCATTTAACTCTGAAACTATAAGGTCCTACTTATAAAATGTACAGTGTGGAAATAGTTATTTGTGTTACAAGGGGGCAAAGGTTGTTGTTTAACCGCTCGTGCTAATATTGATACCCGAGCAAGCCAAAGATTTCAAAATTGAACCACGAGCGTAGCGAGTGGCTCGAACAATGGAATCATGAGCGTTGCGGGGGTTAAACAAAATTTGCCCCCGAGTGAAACAAAATTTTTCACCACACCAACCCGAAGCAAATATTAAATGTAAAATATTAAACAAAATCAAACCAAATCAAATCCAAATGAATGTTATTAAATATTTATCATCCAAAATCATCATTTAAAAGTAAATTCTACCAGCAAACATAAGAAAACAACTCAAAATTAGCATTTGATTTCTTTGCCTCACATGTGAATAAAATGCAACTTTGCTATCAGTTTTTGAAGTGCAAAGTAAGTCTTTCCGAGCTGGTGTGGTGAAAAAATTATATCAACTTTTATATACTGAATTTTACAGAAGTGAATTGGTTTATTAGAAAACACAATCCCCCTAATGAGGGCGCTCTTAAGACTGCATCCTCCTGCGTCCAGTGGTCCAATCAGTAGGTATATTACTTTATTGTTGTCCTACTGATTCCCCAACTTTTGATCTTTGTCACATAGTCTATATATTTTGCTATATCCCTTAAACGGAATAATGTGGCCACCATTTGCAAGTTTTCATTTTTGAATGGACCTCCTGTTATTTTAACAATACATGTTTCTCGAGAAAACTTTGTGAATGTTACTTGCAGGGTAACATGTATACTTTGTTATTATTTCCAAGTTTACACAAAGGCTAGTTTTATGTAACCAAGAATCTATTGTGTACTTTAAGCTGAAGTAGTAGAATAAACATTGTTCTATTCACGAAGTTTACCTGCGAAGGTGAGCTGAACAGGTAAGGTTCTTGGTATAGTTTGCTCAAGGTAGTTTCATGAAATTTAACAAAAATATGTATCTAATTAATACCTTTAAACGAGCAATTCTTGTATATTTATTTATACATAATATATATAATTCGGGGGTCTCGGGAACGGCTCATGGATTTCGATGAAATTTGGTATATGGGGGTTTTTGGGGCCGAAAAATCGATCTATCTAGGTCTTATCTCTGGGAAAACGCGCATTTGTGAGTTTTTATATGTTTTCTAGCAAAGCTCGGTATCACAGATATTGTAAGTTGTATACATTTGTTGATAATAACTAAGTTACTTACAGTAGCAAGATACACAAATGGTGTCCGGTGAGCCCCAAACTAGACTTGAGTCTGTATCTTGGAACTTATGTAAATGAGAAAATTGACTGAGCCAAGTGTGAATTAGATTCAACTACGGTGGAGACAAATAAACAAGTAATTATAACTATTAAGAACATGTTGTTTATGTACGGTGATCATTTTTATTCTACTTGCATAAAGAAGAACAAAAATTCTCCCTTATTCATAAAACTTTACGGGCCTGATTTAGTTAAATTATGTTTTATCCCTTTCTTACAAATACATAAGTCAAAATGACAGATAAAGACAAGCGATTATTAGCTAATTGAGTTTTGTAGCGTTTATGAATAAGGGGGTTATTCTTTATTGTGCACCATAACTATAACATAAGCATTTTATCTTCCTACCCAGAGGGGAAACTGGGCCTTATTGAGATTAGTCCGGTTTCCTCACGATGTTTTCCTTCACCGAAAAGTGACTGGTAAATATCAAACGATATATTGTATATACAATATATGTTTCGAAAAACTCATTGGTTCGAGCCGGTATTTGAACCCGCGACCTCCGGATTGAAAGACGCACGCTCTTACCGCTACGCTACTGGCACTTACTAAGCAAGAGTTAGGAGTATGAGCATAAATAAATCCACTTACTAGGGTGCAAAACAAACCCAGACAGGTAGACGCTACACGTACATTTGTATTCATTTGTATGAATAAACCATGTAAACTCTGTAAAATATGAGTCTCACACCTACGATGGCGCTACAAGACTGTTAAATAAATAAATTACAATTTCTAAACTTGTTTCTTATTTTTCTACACTTGGTAACTTAGTAAACAATATTTTCAAATCAAAGTACGAAATGTGTATCATTTCTTTGAGTATTATATATATTAACAAGGTCTTTAGGTAAAGGCACACACGTTAGGCAACACCGGCTTTTAAATCGACACGAGTTGCGAATTACCTATTCACATGTGTATCGTACAACGATTTACAGTACATATGGCCCTTTCAACTTTTGACATACACACGAAAAGTGCTATTTTACGCACTAGTGCGGGAAAATAGGGCCATTACCTCTACCATCAGTTGGCAGAGTATTTCTCACTTACTTTCAGTGAATAAACGTGCCGTATGTCACGTTTTACGTTTCTTTACGGTCTAATGTGCCTTACTTCACTCCACTCCAAACGATACTGTCCCTTTCTAAGTATACTAAAAGAAAGAGCAAGAATTATATCGGAGGATTGTAAAGCGCCTCTGGGAGTCACCTAAAGCATTAATATCAAAAGTACGAGTAAACGGTAAACGGCGCAAACGGTTAGGCAAAGGCATTCATAATTCATAAGTCATAAATACTTAGAAATATTTAAGTACAGATCAAATATTTAATAAAAGCTTACTTTGACCTTATGAAATATAAGTCTTCAACTATAAAACGGTTAATTTATTTGGCATTTCCAATCTAAAAATTGTAAACCAATAATTTCACTTTTTCATTCGAAGCAGAAGCCCTAGATTCCTAACTGATAACCTGATGTCATCGATAGGTACAGTTTATTTTGGTATAGTTCAAACTTAGACTATATATTGTAGACTACGCATCGTCTATGTAGAATATACAAAGACTCTTTTTTATCAAACAAATGCGCTCATAAAAAGTAAAGTATGTAGTACGGTCCGAGCTGCGAAGCACAGTTGCATGCCGTGTAACACTGCTACAGCCCAACCTCTAGAGTCATCTTTTAATGATGTTTGTAATTTACATGAGTAAATAAGAGCCAAATTTGACTCGATAACATGACAGTAGTCGGATGACTAACATAACATCATAGATATGACGTTGACCATGCATTAAATTCAATAAATCCCTCGAATCAAGGCGATAAATAAGACTAAACTGCTTGGTGGCATTAAAAATATCTACAAAAAGGTTTTTCAGGCAATGTATTTCCTAGTCTCATTGAAATTAGCTCGTGTTTACGGTACATCTATGTAGTGGATATTAGGTAAGTGATCTGTGATCGACCTTCAGCCGAGTATAATGAGGGAAATGTATTGATTGATTTATTATTTCCTGCCGTACTTTATAGGTGCGTCTTTCATAAATTTAAAGGTAAGCTTTGTCGATAAAACTCGCACGTGTTTTTATCTTTACTTATACTGTGTTTACAGCTTATGACTTACAACATATATATTTTGGAGGCTACTGTGTGTGTGTACTAAATTCAGGTAATAAACCTTCGAGCTTCGTAATAAAGTTATAATTATGTAGCTGTTGGTACTCGGAAAACCTTCAAAGATGTATGATATTTGCACTGGCTGTATTTCGTAAATAGTTTTAGTTGGTTTAGGTAAATATATTATGGTGACTCCTAAGACGTATTCACTTTCAAGATACTGATTTTGGAGTAGTTAATAACGTGAGTAGGTTGCCTAATTAATATTGGATGAGTTTTACGAGTAAGTAATAGCAAGTGTAGATATGTTTAATTTATGGAGAACTAATTTTCATTAAGAAGCACTGGCAGCCGCGAGCTAAGGTTTGTATTTAGGAATGAGATTTTCCGAGCGTATGCTGTAAATGTCGTGCCATGGACACTATCAGTTGCTTTTCTGTGCTTTGGCTTAAAGTGGGGGACTGTAAAGGGGCCCAGTGATTAACAGTCCGCCGGACGGTATCGGCCTGTCAGTTAGAACAAAATATTGACAGTTCCTAACAACTGACAGGCCGATACCGTCCGGCGGACTGTTAATCAGTGGGCCCCTTTACCCAAAATCCTTTAGAGCAGACCGGTGCCTAGCTGTGGGACGTATTTATATAAGTAGGCTGATGGCGATGAGAAACTTACCTTAAAATACGCGGTTACTTTTTTACCTACGAGAAGTTAATTAATATGGTTTAGAGCTTTGTTGCGTCGTTTATTCTCAAATAGATCGATATGCGATCTGTTTATACATTAGTAAAGACAACCCCTCACATCTGTTATCATTTGAGTTAAGAGAACGAAGCAATGCAGAATTCTATCTCGATACTTAGGGCCACTTGCACTATTCGGTAACCCGGGGTTAATCAGTTATATCTGGAGTTACTATGGTTACCAGTACAATTTGATACTGGGTTAACGGTTTAACCGTTTAGCCCCGGGCTATAGGGATGGCGCAAGTGGGCCTTACTCGTTTTTGAGGGACCTTTACAGCTTAACCCACAATTCTACCTTATTACGATCTTAGCCCTGTAAAAGATTTCCGACACAAAGTGGAAAACTGCTACATATGTAGATTTACCTCGAGGAGTTTAAAGAAAATTTCAAGTTATGTTATGCCGGAACGTGATATTTGAAGTAGGTATTGAGATTAGATTTGAATTGTATTTATTATAAAGTAGTGCTCATACTCACCTATAATAGGTATATCAAGTAATAAATGTATTGGAAGATTTACTCGTAGATTCAACGATAAACACAAAATAGTAGGAAATCCCAGCTCACCCCGTAGTCAGGGTTAGGGGCTATAGGAATTCAGTGAGATGGGACAATTGCTAGAATTGACACAATATTACAATAGCTTGACTTCTCAAGAGAATAAAGTATTTACATAACAATGTGATAACTCTGGTCTAAAAATACCATATCACCCCCCTACCATCCCTCCTCATCAACCAGAACCAAATGCCCTCGTAATCCCTACTCACCCCATTTTACGGTAGGTAATTTACTAGGCAATATAAGTAAAACAATCCATACGAATCCATATTACAGTAAGCAACATCCATAACAACTTTACTACCCATCGGAGTCTACTCGTACATTGCCTAGTCGAAATTCTGCATGATATATTTTCTATATCACCCACGATTGGTATTCATTACCTATACATCAGCCTACATGTCAACCTGCCAACTTGAACTGATTTAATAATTCAGACTTTATTTCCAGCGTTCAATGTCATGGCTTTTATTAGAAAAAAGGTATCCAATCTACGAATCCATTAGGTACTCGAACGGGTAACGCGGTATTACCAAAATTGAAATCACCTTTTTGAAGCACATAGAAGACCGCCAACAAGGCAGGTAATACTAATGATTTAGTCTAAAACGAGGCAACCCCTATTTAACAGGATCTAATATAATATGTACCTATAATATATTTAGATAAGCCTCATAAATTCAGTGATCGGACAAATCATTGCAAAACCATCAAAAATCATTTATATCTCAAAACAGGACAAGATTTATTAAACTATGATTAAACTCATATTATGTACACAGTAGGTATCTTTATACAATTTCCAGATTATACTCAAAAACTGCAGTTCAAAATTGTTAAAAAAATTGTATCATGTTTGGTATGGAACATGATAAGTACAATTTTTTTGACAATTTTGAACTGCATATTTAATTGAATGTAATATTTAACTAATTTTGCGATAAATTATCCGATCTCTCCTCATAATCCCAATCTTTAATTAATAATTATTTAAAAGAAAAACAAATAATATTTGTCATTAAAGTTGATGTAAAGTTAATGTGGCTAAATCCGTCATAGGGACTATTCCGTATATTTCTTTGATTTTTTCCGTAGGAAAAAAACATTAGCTTTTGATTGCTGAAACTAAAAGCAATCGCTGCTTTGTCGACGAAATTATTAATATTGTTCGAGAAAAACGCTAGTGGACGGAATAGCCCGTATGACGGAATTAGCCACATTGACCTTAGTAGTAGCAGGTAGTAGTAATGCAACACATACTCGGCAGGACAGTTAAAGTAAGGGACTAATCTACACTTTGGTTAGTGTTTAATACGACTTCATACATTTTGCTACTTGCATTTAGTAGCTCGGCTAGCTAACCTTGGTCAGGCGTGGCTCACTCCGCGATTTCGTCGCTTTGCTACAGGTACATCCGTTCCAGACCAATTTTGGTGGCTAGCCATAAGCCGCGCGTGGCGCTGTCGCCACCTAGCGGCCATATCTGTCCTGATCGTAACAGACGCGTTTTGTTAGAGAGTGAGTCTTCTGTACCTAGTGCTATTATTTATTCTGTGCCTTGGTGCGTTGACATCGATTGCCTGCCCCAAGAGGGTGTACTTCGAAAACCCCATAATAACTCGTATTGCTCGGTTTTTCCGCTCATGCCCATTAGACGTGCGCGCCGGTAGAAAAAAATCGGGCGGCGGCGCGCCACGAAAAAATCCATGGCGGCGGCGTAACGCCGGCGGCGTGGGATTTTCAACTTTTCAATATACGTATAATGAAAAACCAAGATTAACTCTAAATCAACAAGGGAAAAAATCTCAAAAAAAACTGTGTTACATCGTTTTTTTGGTATATAAAAAATATCTAATTATAATGTTGAAAAAAACATATGTCAAGTATGTTGGACGTTGCTATGATCGGTGTAAATAAAAAGATACGCCGCGTAATGAAAAGACGTCCAGTATTTTGGACACGCCGAGTATAGAGTACCTACTGTATGTGCATAAGGGTGTTTTAGTCCTATTCATGTTTTTTTAAATAAATTTTAATTTTTAATTAGAAATACACTTACTGATGTCAACTTATGTAATGAATTTAAGTAAGTAAAACCTATTATTTATATATTTTTGCAATAACTTTATAGCTCGTAAAATTGTGTAAAAAGGTGGTAAAATTTTACTAGTCATTGACGTCATTTATTTCACATTAAATCTAACTTAGCGGGGTATCCTAGGAAGCAGTAACATATGAGCAATGGTTTTTACAATAATGCATGCACTTTTATCAAAATTTTCGTAATAAATTTCTCAAATGAAATCGGGTCTGTCTCTTTGTGACTGGCCATATGCCTATTACGTAATATTAAGCTCATTTATCAATAAAAACTTACATTTTAGCGGTGAAGGAAAGCTTCCGGGAGCTTCCTTGCCGGTCGTGGGTTTACGTTCTTGATTTTCATTGAAAGATCTAAACGATGGTAACTCGATGCACTTGATTTCATAGTCTAGTCTTTATCATATGTATCCACGATTAAATTAATTGCTAATTAACTTAGTAAAAACAAAATAATAACAAGAATTTGCTTAGGAAAACAAATATTGTAAGGTTGTTTACATTGACTTTGACAGGTATAGGCGCGGTGACGTTCTGATATCGTTTTAAACCGCAAAATTCAAAAAGCGTGAGGTAGATAAAAGGTTACAATGATTAAATAATTAACTTCTATTATATGTTTAATACATTATTATAAAAATAAACATGAAATACCTCAGTACGGACGCAATATTTGGAATCATAAAGGGAAAGATGTTAACTCAAACATACTTTTGGTTGCTTTAGTGTGCGTAGGTATCGTTGAAAAATAGCTTCATCAGCATTAATAGATTATGAACGTTAAAGTGTAGGACATAAGGCTTATGTAAACAAAATAGGATTTAAATATTTGAATTTCGAATACTGTCGCCAGTTTTATGATCGTATTGTTCGGGTATGGTTCCGCTGGGTTCGGCAGATTATGAGCCTTAATGAGTGGGACATATGACTTAGTAAACAAACAAGGATTTAAGATCTTTACTTCTAAGAGGATCATGTCGCTATTTTTATGACTGCATTGATAGCCTCCACCTTGCTAACATTAAACGATTATGAGTATTAATATGCAGGGAATAAGCACTTTCGAATAGTAAACAAACGGGGATATATGACTCTTCTTCTTGAAGCGTTGAAACGTTTGTCGCCATTTGGATATTATATAAGGCTGAGCGGGCCTTGCTTACGGACTTATTCATTCTCTAATCTTTGGCTAGCAATGTCCCTGGCTTTGGGCGTACATAACGCTGGTGGGTGAAGTTTCTCTGCTACTTTTTCTGTGTTTGGGTTTACCTGGAATTATCCTAGTAAATTTAAGCTTGGAGATTGTGCGTCTGAGCTTAATTGTTCGAAGATAATAGCTATCTTTGTGGAATTAAGTTAGGACTTTGGCGGAGTTTCTTTGCTTTCTTTGTGTGTGGGTTTTATCATGAAGTTTTCTATACTGTGGTTCTGGATTCAGCTTTGGGGGTACAACACCGTTACAAAGCATGGATTCGGAATGGCAGTGTTTGAGGGAATTTCATGGTTTTGTTTTATTTTGTGTGGGGTTCTTTTGTAAAAGTAAACTTAGATATTCTCATACCTTTCTAAAGAGACTTTTTGCTATTTTTAAAGCCAGATCATTGTTTGGACTGACAGTTTGTCCAGCTAAGCATTCACTCCGCCTAACGGTGTCAAAGGATTGAATGGTTAGGGGTCTTTGTTCCAAGTGTGAGAGAGCTTGGCATTCCCTTTTATATTTGCACAAGGGATGAGCATCTCACTGGTCTCAAAGTCCAGCTGTTTAGATGGATGTGGGGGCGTCACGTGTGCGCCATCCGGAGTAATCTGGGCCCACTGAAGTCGACAGTAATTGAGACTAGGTCTCCTATGAAATACATTTATCTATTTCGGTGCTCTGGTGCGTGCTTGTGCTGGTTGCAGGATGGGATTCTGTCATGATTGATATCATTTACTCATGGTTTAGGACATGGCAGAGTTTCTCTTGTGATTGGTATATGTGTGTGCTAGGGTACTGATCCTATTATATACATGGAATAGGGCCGGCTTACTTTCTGTATCCTAGCTTGCGAGCACAGAAGGGGGAGCTACACACTACACTGGCCTGTAGGTTGCCTTCTCGGTTTCGCCTGCCGAACTTGACAGCTTCTCGTAGGGACCACACTTGCGTATATTACAAAGCATTAGGTCGATGGTAAGAACGAACTATGCTTTGAATGTACTAGATTAGGGACAACGGGTAGGGATAGGGTAGAAGCACACACTCAATTTGTTATCTACTAGGGTTCCTTTTAGTTCTGGTCTATAAAATTTATATGGTTGATATATATTTCACAGTACGGGCTTCAAATATGGTATCATTACTTTAGAAGTCGTGCGGTAAGGTGATTAATTGTCTTAATTTCTTAGTGTTCTAATTTATCTGGGTAAAAAGATATTATATTAATTTTATCTATCACAATTCTGGTCTTCTGGAGTAGAAACGAAGTACTGGGTATTGTAATCAGGTTTCCAAGGTATTTACAAAACAAATTCTTTAATATCAAGCTGGGTTTAGGAACACAGACCTTTCTGAGATAGAAAATCGAAGAATGGTTTGTTTTAGGGACCCTTTGGCAGGCAGAAGTAATCCAGAGGATGTTTCGAGCTAAATATATCTACTCGTCTTGATATTCTTAGTCTTATAAAGTTTAATTTTTAACAAATAAACTTAGTACTTCGTTTATACCTCTAAAAATCAGATTTACTGTTTATACTCTTAGCTCTGGGAAATGGGATTAAAGGATTCGTATCCTTAGCTTTTGAATGTAAAAAAGATTAGTAATTTTGATGACTGATGGATACTTTGACACTTCTTTTCATCATCATCTAGGTGCGCTTATCTTACGAAGTGTTGGTCATAGCCCTTCCGGCTAAAATGGTAGGCTAGGTGTTTCGATTGATTTTGTAATCGGACTAAGAGTTCCCTGACTTGCATCGGGCATACGGAGTAGCACGTGTGAATAAGTCCACACATCGCTTAGAAGTTGATAGTTAACTGTAATTATCCTTAAAATCCTAGGGAGTAAATGAGCTTACCTCAGGAGTGCTACTTCTATGTTATCCCGGGGACTTAATAGGCGTAGCAGGATTTTATCAACAAATATTTTTATATTTATATTATCAATTATCGTATATGCTGCATATATCTTCAATATCATTCTTGTTTTGGTTCTTTTGATGACACTTACATTACGCCATAAAACTAGTAGTATTTTCTATTCTTATAATTAAATAAAAAGGTTTCATTCTATTTCTTAGCTACGTCATAAATTATTTTAGTAAGTATATTAAATATTCTTTAATTAAAATCTAGGTAGGTAATAATATCTAAAAACAGAGTCCAAAATTTAGCTTTACTCATTAAAGAATCTAGGTTTCCGCGGTTCACTTCGATGGGGTCCTAACTGCTAGCTAGAAGATCACGACAAGGCCAAATTATAGGGGTAATTATTAAGGGGGGGTTTATTATATGTATTTATAAGGGGGTATTTATATATATATATTTGGGGAGGGTACATTTTGGTTCCGTGACCAAGGGATCTAAAATGTTCCTTTTAGGTTCATTTTGGATACCGAGGTTTCTAAAAATAAATAATAGAAAGTAGCCCAATGGGTTACATCTTGATGAAAACAAATCCACACACACACACACAGGACAAAAAAATCCATAAAAACATCTACAGGAATAAAAATCCATAATTTTTTTTTTTATCTATTTGGTTCATTACGTTGTATTACCGCAAGTAATGACTTTTTAGAACGTTTTGAAACACCTAACATCCCTCTATTTAATTTATTTACCACAAAAACTACCAGAAAATTTAATAATTTTACTCTTCGCATACTTGGCAACGTCCAACATATTGGACTTAGCAAAAGTGCCGTGTAATCGACAACGGGCAAAATACTGGACATTACACTTTTTACACTTGTTTTTACCCATAAACACGAAACATTTTTATGTAAATCATATCGCCACGTAAAAAACAGACCAGTTAGTAACCTATTACACGTTTTAACGCTGCTTAATACTGTCATATAAAAAAAATTAAAAAAGGGAAAAATGTCAGTCTGTCGGATGCTTCCTTGCAAGTTCTGCGTTCTGTAGGACTTTGACAAAAAAATTAGGTTCACACTGGTTCCCAATATTTTCTTACTTACTTAAAAATATCATATCATTCAAGTAGTAGTAGTAGTAGTCGTAGTTTCCTGGTAGTGTAAGTACGCTACCAGGGGAAAGTAACGCTATGCTTTAATATTTGGTGCAGAATTTTTTTCTTGGGATGTCCAGTATAGTGGACGTTATCGATTTAAGGGTTAAAATAAATCAAGCATTGAATTAAAAAAAAACGGAACAGTCGGAACGCTAAAGCTAGGCACGTTGCACGCGCTTTATATCCATTGATTTTAAATTTGTACCCTCTTGCGGGTTTTGTTTCGGCGCGAATTTTAAACTACCGGCGGCGGCGGCGGCGCGCTGACTCCTTATGGCGGCGGCGCGCCGCGGCGGCGCGCACGTCTAATGCCCATACAAACTTTGTAGGGCTTGAAATAGCCAAGTTATCGACTGACATGAAACCTTATGACGTGATGTTTTGTTGTTTATTTCTAAAGTGTTTTTTGAGTGAGCTTGTTTTTAGGTAACCTAATTTAATGTTGACGATAATTCAGAAGCACTGACACCCTCGTCTTTGTTATTAAGTTGTAAGTGCTACTTAGTGTCATATTGCTAGGAATACTTTATTTCTCACGAATGTTTCGGCTTTTTATTTTTGTAATGGAGCTTACTTTATTTATTTCGTGCACAATAATAAAATTTCAATTCGCAATCGTCACAATTACCATATTATTTATTTGCAAGTCTTTCTAACAATAAACAAGTTGAAGAAAAACCGGCCAAAAGCACTTTTATCCAGTAACTTTGTCGAATTTTGTAAGCTGGCTCTTTTGCGTCAAATCCGGTAGTTCTGATTTTTTGCAGACTTGTTAATGATGTTGGCCCAATGAATAATCCAAGTTTGTGACTTCGAGCGCCGAACGCAACTTTGTCAACCCTGTTTTGGGGGGGGGGGGGGGGGGGGGGTACGATCTTGTGGCTACCGGGCCAAATCAGCTTTGATTGACCTTAGAAACAATTGTGCCAACCGGCAACAAAAGTGTATACCATTATACATTTTGAAAGGCTTTATCTCGGAAAATATTAGATGTACAGAGACAATTCTAGTGTCTTATTGTAGCAAATTTAGTCTACTTTAAAAACCCCCTAGGAAGTTGCGGTTTATTCGATTTTTGACAAAGTTGCGTTCGGCGCTCGAGGTCACAAACTTGGATTATTCATTGGGCCAACATCATAAACAAGTCTGCAAAAAATCAGAACTACTGGATTTGACGCAAACGCAAAATTTATAATTTTACTGTATTACTTGGACTATGCCCAATTAAAGATTATGTAACTTATGTACCTACATAGTAGCCTCTTTCACATACCAAACTCTAAAAACTAAGTCTTGAATTTCTAAATACATACGTTCTAAGTACGACAAAACATATTAATATTAGATACTCGTACTTCGTACTTATCATTCCTCTACGTTCGAATACACACCAGGACAATAAAATTGGAGAACATTGTCTGATTTTTTTTGGATTGTGTCCCGTTTTTATTGCGTCAGCGTACATTATTGAGCGCGCGACTCGGGTGCACGGGGCGTCCGTGAGCGATTTCAGCCATAAAATATGTATGGCGCGACCTCGGTAATGGACTGCTAACCAGCCAGGGTTGACTTGACTCATTGTTGTCGTTTATTGTAATATTGTATCACTTACAATAAAATTAACTATGCATACCTTTATCAAAGAACAACTGAGGCCATTGTTAGTTGAATTCTTTTTGGGGTAAACATTTTACATAGGGTGGAAATTGCTTTTTCTTCTTATTTTAAAACCAAGACTTGGCGTATCTTTCCAACCCCAAAAGAAACATTATATTAATTTTACACGCAAAAAAGCAAAAAAAGTAAAAATATCACCATACTACATAAATTACATTCCTGTGTTATGAGGTATTGTTATCTTATTATATATATATATATATATATTCTGTTATCTTTACCTATATGAAATTAGCAGCCCTAGCAGCGATAACTTCCCTATTGTACAGCTTATCGACTGTCAATTGGGGAGGCATCGCAACAAACGCTGGCACAGACTACATAATATTAAAGCAGATATGCCATTAAAAAGCCAAGGACCAAGATCGTACTTTAAGACTTAAAAGCAAAAACAAAGTCATAAAAGTAAAAAGCGTATATTCACGGCAACTATGTAGGTATGCATTTGGTAAAGGTTTATTTCCTGTCTCAAAGCGATGTAAATCTTTGTAAAATTCTATTAACATAAGCACATATTTTTAAGTAGCTTTATTTATATGTGACTATGTTGCTTTTTAATATATTTTTTTTTATATTCTAGTTTATGTTTTGAATTATTTGATGCCTGTATAAAATTGTTTAATTTTTCTTCGAAGGGAGAAAGTGCTAAAGCATAAAGATTTCTGAATGAAATTCCAAATGGAATAGGTCCAAATGGAATGGTGTATCTGTTATGGAAAGTTATTATGTGATCTGTGCAATCGACAACTTTCCCGCCAAAAATGCGTGTTCACTGCCATTCCAGACCATGACTTGCGTTGTTTTTCTTTATAAAAACTGCTTAAATAGCCTTTCATGTTTTATTTTTCTTGTATTTAGCAGCAATGTACCTAAGGACTTCCCTTTTTTAATGGCTTAGACTATCGTAAACCATTATTATTGAAAGGGGCAAGTACTTATCCTTTCGAGCTGTCGTATAGTGCGACATAAAATAGTAGAAATTAAATAAAATTGAACTAAAAAAAACATACTAAATTGTTGCCATGTTTAATCAATGCATTTTACATCAAAAATGTGACAGTTACGTTGGAAGTGGCGCCCTTAATAATTTTCTAAAAATTTTTGCCGGACTATAAGCCTAATAGTATTCACGGTTTAGCGTCAAAACCCATTTAGACTGTTCAATAACTTGCATGCAATATTCGATATATTGCTAAATGTCATTCGACCAAATACCGAAATGTAACGAAAATCGCATGCAAGTTCTTGAACCGCTCGTGAGATTGTCAAAATTATCAACAATATGCACGGTAAAAATCTTATTCAACGTTTTTAGAACTTTTATACTCGTAACAGCGCTGGCTTTGCCAGCAACATGCTGAGTTGTGACCCTTTTATGGCATTTTTCACTAAATGTTATACATTGTATATTTGTCAACATGTTTTTGTCATCTGTGTTTGTTTGTCATAAATAAATGTATTTCTATTCTATTCTATTCTAAATAACATTTATTTATTTAGATGGCTCTACTAATATAGATAAAAACCAACATATTTGTGAAGTACTAAAATTTCAAGATAAATTAATAATATTCGATCTCTAAATTCCACTTGTCCTTTGCGTATTGAACACAATAGAGCAACTGTCTTTGTGACACGGTGAAGCGATAATTTGTCAATTGCCTATTCATGACGGTTTATGTATCTAGGAAGTCATTATGGGTAATTATTGTACTAGTCTAGTAAATGCATGAGTAATGTTCCTACCACTATTCCTACTAAGTGTATCTATCCAGGAGGTACATACATTGTTTTTAGGGTTCCGTACCCAAAGGGTAAAAACGGGACCCTATTACTTAGACTCCGCTATCCGTCCGTCTATCCGTATGTCTGTCACCAGGCTGTATCTCATGAACCGTGATAGCTAGGCAGTTGACATTTCACAGATGTATTTGATGTATTTCTGTTGCCGCTATAACAACAAATACTAAAAGCAGAATATAATAAATATTTAAGTGAGCCCTCCCTTACAATAAACGTGATTTATTGCCGTTTTTTGCGTATATGGTACGGTACCCTTCGTGCGCTAGGTCGACTCGCACTTGGCCGGTTTTTATATCAACAGTATTAGTAGGTAGAACAACGAGCCAAAATATAAATAATTCTCTCCCTAGTTATTTCATAAATAGGGATATCTTTAATTGTTCAGAGACAATTTCAATATGGCGGTTCGTTTACATAGTTAGCAAGTTCCATAGAATGACACTTTACATTTTTTGCCTTATTACATAGGCGTAAAACGTAAAAGTGTAAACATAACCTATACATATGTATGTCAAATATTTGAAGGGGTTATTCGCGGATGGTCTAGAACGCAAAATGACAAGTGTAATATTTTGTCTATATCGCTATTAGTCTACATCGCAAACGGTCTAGAACGCAAAATGCCCACATTATTTTTTCCGTTTTATCTTAACTTTATAACGATGTCGATGGAGCCCCGCTTCCGCGGGGCTCCTATTCTGTGCTGTTTGGCCTTCGGCCATTTGAAGATACCTAGAGAACCTAACCTACCTATGTAAAATCTGGTGATATAAAAAGTGGGCATTTTGCGTTCTAGACCGTTTGCGATGTAGACTAATAGCGATATAGACAAAATATTACTGTAGTCATTTTGCGTTCTAGACCGTCCGCGATTGACCCATTTGAAGTCGACAATCACTTTAATTGTTTTACATAATTGAGACATACATTTATGTAAAGCTATAAAGAGAGTGGATACTTTTGACGTGTAGTCTCATCCGCTGTTGTAGCTTAATTATGTATGACACAGGGAATTTATTTAAATAAAAGGATTTTACCTCCATCACTTAGGGTCGGTTGCATCAAACCGCCTGTCACCGTTAAAGGGTTCGCTAAATTTTATTGTGAGGGAGGTCTCTTAGTTGACTGCTGATTAACATTAGTCAGTCCGTCAACTCTGGTTGATGCAATTTGGTTGATTTATATTGATAAAATTAAAAAAAAAAAAACAAAATTCTTTATTCAACAAAAACAAAATTCTGTAAGTGTTAGTGCTACACAAAACTAAGTACAATACCAGACAATCTTCATTCATGGAAATGTTATTCTTAATCTAAGTTCAGGTCACGTTCAACATACTTACTAACTACTATGAAATTGACATGGTGTGGCGCGTTAGGCGCATAACATTGCACGCGTATGTGTCCAAATACCATTCACGATTTTAGGATGGAATAGAAAACATTCCTACTTTTATGGAACAAACTATTTTCTCCGTAGATTTCTAATGGAATACAGTCTGATGATTTTCGTAAGTAGGTAGGTAGGTACATTATTTTAACAAAAATAAACGTTCTTAATTGAGATCGCACCTGTTATGTTTATTTTGGAGTTGTCGTTATGATCGCGGTCTTGATAATATTATTAGCGCCACTTCCACTATCCCACTAATCCGGGGTTAACCGGTTAAACCGTTAACCCAGTGTCGAATTGAATACTGGTAACCATGGTAACTCCAGGTTTAACTGGTTAACCCTAGGTTAGTGAATGGTGCAAGTGGACCTTATAAGATTAGCTGATTTAATCTCTGCTTATTTCAATTGAATTTTCACGTTGTAATTTTGTGAGTATTCAGAACAATAAGACTCAAAGCAGTAATAAAGTGTGCAAATACGGTCGAGTGAGTTAGTGTCCCAAGTTGCTAAACGTATTGTTAGCCAAAAAGTTACTGTCCGGGTTCTTGGATCACAATACGTATGAAAATCAAACCTTAGGGAGCCATAAGCTCAAGAGCTTACTTGGGATGAATATAAATGGAGTGGCCGAGGACAGAATAGGTAAGTTGCCATTAGATTAGGATTGTTGGTGATTTTTGTAATTTATCTATGTAAGGGCAATCTCGTGTTTCATTTTGATTACTTTCTAACTATGTTAATAATGTGTAATTATACTAATTATGTTACCTCTCGAGTACGTTATTTTAAGTTTGGGATTTGTAGAGTGTTTAAAGAGTTTAGGTTAAACATTGATTTATTATGTTATTCATAAGTACATATTATGCAAGATGGTGATCGGGACATACTTTTAGCAAATCCTGTGACATGACCGCAATTGTCCCCGAAATATGGACAAACAATTAGGTATAAATAACAATTATATTAAATATTCAAGCTATGAATACAGTCATCAAAACTTGTGTATCTAAGCGGGTGTCGTGTTCAAAATTACAATTACCTACTGCTCTTATTCTCTCAATATCACCTCTTGATGTTGAGCTCATTTGTAACTGGCTCGCTTTATAACTTCTGCTGCTGACAGTACATTCAGTTCATTTTAACCTTTTCGACGCCGTGTCAAACACAAACGCTGTCACTCGGACGCCACGTCACCGAAGTGTCAAAGCTGAAATTGAACTTTATGCATATGCACGTACTTAGGTCTATGTTGCTCTGTGACCAATTAATCCGTCTTCGGCGTTGGACCTGCGGTGCGGATATAGGCGTCCAAAAAGTAACACCGCTTCACTTTGTAACTTCTTCTGCTGACTGTACGAGTAGACGAGTAAACTTACAAAGCACGGTCACGTCTGCATGCATGTGGTCAAGCGGTGTTGTTTTGTTTATCGCCCGCCGGATCGTTCCAGTTTTCGTACTGGCAAGGTCGTGGTCACGCTTCTGCATCAAAATATTGAGTGTAATTTACTCGGAAGTCGATTCTAAGTTTCATTTTTAAAATTAATAGGTATGTGTTTGTTATGTTGCGAAAGACTCGATAGCAGCAGCAGTGCATCTCGCGTACAGTGCATGGTTTTGATATTGGTATGATACGATTACTCGCTCTTATTGCTGTCAATAAGAGCGAGTAATCGTATCATATCAATTTATCAAAACCATAATTGATTAGAAATTATGAATAGTGCGTCCGGAGTAAGGGGTACGTAATTTTTTTTAATTCAATTTAAGTGCCTAGAAATTTCCAGAATAAGTGGATTAGAAGTCGTTTTGGTAACACGCTACTAAAACATTAAGGAACGATATAAATGAGTTTGTAAATACCTATGGAGGCACTAAAATAAAATTGACTATTTCTGGCTTACCACAGACGCATTAAAATTTAGAGAGCGTTACAGAAATTAGTCAGAAAAAAATAACAGTATTATGGTTAAAAGTACAGGCGGATCCAGGAGGCCCCAGGGTCAAGGGGGACATGGGACTACAATAAATAAATTTCAAGTTATATAGCGAAAAAATAAAAACTAGAATTTGACCATGTGACACCATCCTGACCTTAAAGCTGGATCCGATATTATTCCGACGGATAGAAAAAACGAATACCTAACTTATTTTATTATGATGGTAGATGAGATGATAGATAATTTTCTCAATGGTTCCTTTTTCGGTTTAAGTTAATTGTAGAGTGCGCTCGCGATGATGGTCCCATGACGTCGGAAATTACAAAACCCTCATTTACCTTCTTGTGGGACTCCCCTGAACCTAATCTCAACTGTAAAAAAATGTCGTTTCTTTTTCTGTATGTATGTGTACCCTTTCGAAATTCGGCAAATGCTTTTTCCTTGCCCTAAGGGCGTTTCCTATTAAGAATTTATCGGTCCCATACGCCCTCTAACTCATCTTTCCGATCCTATTTTATTTTACATTTTTATCTTATTTTTTCTATAATAGTAGATTTCGATGCTAGGGCGGAAAGTATGTCATTACTTCACGAGTACCGAGATATACCAAGACTCGGGACAAGTTAAGAATGACATTTCCGCACGTGTATCGAACGACGTTTTTTAATACAGATGCGAAAAAATAAGAAAAACAACAAGTAAGGAATTCTAAACTTACTTATTTTTAGTTTTTCAGGCAAAGCACTCTCATTTGCAATTGCAGCCTTCTCACAAATGTATGGCGGTGTTAAATCAATTTCAAACTCTGATTCACTCATTTTATAAGCAACTTGTTGAAAACATAAGATTGGAAAACAAAGTCGTTGTAAGTTCGATCTTTCGCAGTGAAATTTTTTGACATTATGAAGAGGTGTTTTTTTCTAGCTTTTATTCGACTATTGAACCCACTTTAATGAAAGTTTTTTTTTCATATACATGTTCTATAAGACATAAACAATTGTAAATATAAAACGTTGTATTATTATTACCCAAGTATCGTTATTTACGATTATTTGTGTATCGTATATTTATAAAACCAATATCGAATGTTGCCTTTGGAAACTTAAAAAATGCTTGCAGTAAGAAATACGCCTCTTCTTTGACAGGCGTTTGGCGTTTAGGCAGCTATTCCGTTCCATTCAGACAACTTATTAAGAACGGTTTTTCAATATTCAATATTAAAAAATAAACGTCTTATAATGATGAAGAGGTAAGTAATAAGTAATAACATATGAAATATGTATATTTTTCATATTTTTACATTAACAGTAGGTTTTTATGTTGATTACGACATTTAAAGGAAACTAATATTAACACTCATCAATAAGTAGAGTCTGGCTACTGAAATATTACACAATTTTTTGGCGGGAAATTCAAAAAATCTTGGGCTGGTCACACTTCGTGTAGTAGGAATTGTAGTTGGCTTCCCTTTATCTTGCATAATATCGATTGTCCGAAATACACTTCGCATAGCATGTTTCGCAGAAACATTTTTAACCGAATGATACTTTTGCATAATTGTATAATTAGCATAATTGTCATGTCGCATAACATTCATTTGGCAGAATTTTGAATAGCAGAATACTAATATTGTCGATTTTACATACGCAGAATTGTATGTAACATAAATTACATTCCACCGATTTTCTTATGGCATATTGCTCATATTGCAGACTTGAATTTCGCAGAATAACACTCATGTCGCTAACTGAACCTACACAAAAGGAATTGCTGCCAGAAATACAGGATAGGTTAGGTTAGAACTGCGACCCCTACAGAAAAGGAATTGCTGCCAGAACTATAGGTTAGGTTAGAACTGCGACCCCTACACAAAATAAATTGTGCCAGAACTGTAGGTTAGTTTAGGTTAGAACTGCGACCCCTACACAAAAGGAACTGCTTCCAGAAGTGTAGGTTAGGTTAGGCTAGAACTGCGACCCCAACACAAAAGGAACTGCTTCCAGAACTGTAGGTTATGTTAGGTTAGAACTGCGACCCCTACTCAAAAGAAACTGCTTCCAGAACTGTAGGTTAGGTTAGGTTAGAACTGCGACCCCTACATAAAAGGAATTGCTGCCAGAACTACAGGTTAGGTTAGGTTAGAACGGCGACCCCTACATAAAAGGAATTGCTGCCAGAACTCTAGGTTAGGTTAAGTTAGAACTGCGACCCCTACACAAAATAGATTATTGCCAGAACTGTAAGTTAGGTTAGGTTAGAACTGCGACCCCTACACAAAATATTTTTTTGTCAGAACTGTAGGTTAAGTTAGGTTAGAACTGCGACCCCTACACAAAAGGTACTGCTTCCAGAACTGTAGGTTAGGTTAGGTTAGAACTGCGACCCCTACTCAAAAGAAACTGCTTCCAGAACTATAGGTTAGGTTAGGTTAGAACTGCGACCCCTACATAAAAGGAATTACTGCCAGAACTACAGGTTAGGTTAGGTTAGAACGGCGACCCCTACATAAAAGGAATTGCTGCCAGAACTATAGGTTAGGTTAGGTTAGAACTGCGACCCCAACACAAAAGAAATTATTGCCCGAACTGTAAGTTAGGTTAGGTTAGAACTGCGGCCCCTACACAAAATAAATTGTTGCCAGAACTGTAGGTTAGGTTAGGTTAGAACTGCGACCCCTACACAAAAGGAACTGTTTCCAGAACTGTAGGTTAGGTTAGGTTAGAACTGCGACCCCTACTCAAAATAAACTGCTTCCAGAACTACAGGTTAGGTTAGGTTAGAACTGCGACCCCTACACAAAAGGAACTGCTTCCAGAACTGTAGGTTAGGTTAGAAGTGCGACCCCTACACAAAAGAAACTGCTTCCAGAACTGTAGGTTAGGTTAGGTTAGAACTGCGACCCCTACACAAAAGGAATTGCTGCCAGAAGTGTAGGTTAGGTTAGGTTAGAACTGCGACCCCTGCTCAATAGGAACTGTTGGAGTAAGTGTTCATTGGTGGAGTAGGGTACGGAAAATATTATTCTCATCAACACTATGCCAATGAATTATTCTGCCTAAGGAAATTGTGCGAAAAGACACTATGCCAAGTAAATATTATGCGACGCAATTTTTGGCAAAACAATTATTCGATTATAGGATTATTTTTCTAATTGACATTATGCCATTGCATTATTCAGCTTTACAAAATTGTGCGAAACAACAGTATGCCAAGAAACTTATGCAAAAAGTAATTCTGTGAAATGATGATTCTGCCAAGGTTTGCTATGCGAAAGTAAAATATGACAATAAATTTTATGCAACATATTAGTAGTTGATACTAGAAAATATTTTTGATTTTATGTATGTATGTATGTATAAACTCTTTATTGTACAAAACACAAAACACAAATTTATGGAACAGGATAGGCAATACAAAGGCGAACTTATCCCTTCACGCCTTGGCGATTTTCTGTGCACACGTAAGGTACCTAAGGAAATGAGTAAAATACCTATACGTTGACTTGCACTCAAAGTTAGCTACCATAATTTCTACCACTATTTAAAGTACAGTCAATTAACGACAAACACATAAGTTTATACGTTCCAATGTTTTGATTTTATTGATATTTTCCAGAACTTCTAGTTTATCCCTTTTTTTACACACTTGTCCTGTTTATGAGATTCAGGTATTAATAAATTCACGTACTTAATCAAAGTTATAGGGAAATGTTAGAACTAGTACTTAAAGTATCAAAATATGAATAGAGCACCAACCTACGAAATTGTTTACGACTTGTAAACATTGCAGTTTTTTGTTATAAAAGGCTTCACGTCGACTTCGCACACTGTCGCAATTATTTACGAGCTTAAATGATAGTTTGCGGACCACACTCGGTATAGTCATTATTAATATTTTTTAAGTATTATTTAAAATATACGCTTTATAAACCGCGAACAATTTGAATGAATGACATAAATTGACAACAGACTTTTAACTTTTTTTAAAAGCATAGACAATTGGTGATGCAACAAGGAAATATCTGTCAACAAAATTTGGCTAGCCAGAGTATAGTCGTGAATTGGAACAAGTATAAATTTAAAAAAATTGGAAAGGTGAAAAGCACTAGTTCGTGAAAACCAACTTTCCGCACGCTAAACAGCTACGTAAAGTAGCACTCTTCACAGGTTTCAACATGTATCTTGCAACTCTCAAATGACCATATATCTATGTAAGTACATCTCTAACCCGAGGACCGTAATAATCATGGCGATCTGTTATAATTGGACGCGCGGGCCCACATACGAAATGAGCAAACAAAATGCTAGTGTAAAAGCGCTCTTACGGATCTCTAGGTCACACTTGCTCGATGGGAATAGAGTGCCAAGCCCGCGTCATAAATCTGCAGTAAAAATAATGGTGTATTTCGCAAGTCCATTATTTTTATGGAATCAGTGATTAAGACATATTTCGGCGCCCAGACGGGCATTATAGATGAACTTCTGAATATGCTATTTTTGCCAACGTGACCCAATTGCTGTTGAGAGTTTAACTGCTGTTAAAAAAAGGAAGTTTATTTAACACTGTCACCAGTATCAACACTACAATGAAAAGAATATATAAAGAACTTCGTTCCTTTTCTTTCCTTCCTTTGTCGGTCCTCCATTACTGAAGATAATGACTAATGACCACTTGATTTCGCAGTTCCTGTGATTTGTCTCTACAGGTCTCGATCTTCCGTAATAAACACAAAAGTCAACTACGTAATTAGTTTCTTTTGTCAACAGTCTGAGTAATTAATCGAACAAATACACGCATTGTCCAAATTGATCTCTGTAATAAGTACATATCAGACAGATAGCTTCAATATAAATATAATTGAGTCATAGGTATACACACATAGAAGTAAGGTTAGCAACATCCACTTTTTTCTGCGAATGTTGCTTCGACATGACTCAATTATCATAGAAACTCACACTCACAAGTTATAAAAATAGGTGCATACAACTTATTCAAAAATATGTCCAGTTTCTAAATCTCCGACATAAGCGCTATGGGGCATAGTTTTGAGTAACACACTAACTTGACGTTGACTAACAAATGTAATATTATTTTTGAACCTCATTTAGATAATAGTACATTTCGATGCTAGTGCGGAAGGTATGTCATTACTTCACGAGTACCGAGATATCTTGCTACGAGCCGCAGGCGAGTGGCAAGACTCGGGACGAGTGAAGAATGACATTTCCGCACGTGTATCGAACGACGTTTTTTAATACAGTTGCGAAAAAATAAGTAAAATATTGTTAATCGTACACTAAACAAAAGTGGTAACAGTGACAGCTCGCTTAGACGTCGTCTTTAAGTATATTATATCTATGGGCGTTTGGCAGCTATTCCGTTCCATTCAGACAACTTATTAAGAACGGAATTTTCAATATTCAATATTAAAAAATAAACGTGTTATAATGATGAAGAGGTAAGTATTAAAATATGAAATATGTATATTTTTCACATTCTTACATTAACAGTAGGTTTTTATGCTGATTACGACGTTTAAAGGAAACTAATATTAACACTCATCAATAAGTAGTCGTGAATTGGAACAAGTATAAATTTAAAAAAAATGGAAAAGTAAAAAGCACTAGTTCGAGATAACCAACTTTCCGCACGCTAAACAGCTACGTAAAGTAGCACTTTTTGAGCAACTGTATTAAAATAGTACATTTCGATGCTAGTGCGGAAGGTATGTCATTACTTCACGAGTACCGAGATATCTTGCTACGAGCCGCAGAACTGTATTAAAAAATTATATTTCTGGATTGAGTTTTATTTGTTTTTTAGGAAGCTATATGAGATAGGTAGGTATATTATCCCGTTCTTCTACGTATGTAGTTGGAATTGTTGAACGAAACTTCGAGTACTTACATGAATTTTTTCTAAGTCAAAGTATAACTTCACTATGGCACAATTTATATAATTTATAAAATATTGATATTGTGACCAAAATTATGGTTATTGCTGTAATATTCTAACTTAAATACATGGGAACCTGGCAATAAAAAGAAGTCCTTCACTTAGTTCACTTTCGGATACTAGATGAACGTCCACAGAATAATAATTTATCCAACATTTGTCATTTGTCGAAATAATGCTCCGTCTCATTTTAATCATATTTTCTCGTAACAATAAAAGTGTGATAATCAAAGTGATATATATATGTATTATTTTTGGAGAAAAATCGCAGTTTCTTCATAACTCATTTGTCGCATGATCCCTGGCTTACGCGCCCGAGCACTCGGGACGGTCGGGACGGGCTAAAAGTACACAACTTTCCACTGAGAAATACCAAGGATTTTTACTGTGCGATGTACAAGTTTCTCCTTTATAATATTTGTTAGATACTTTGAGAACTTGTGGCATGCGAGCAGTGTTCACTAAAAGGTTTGATACTGAAGTTTTTATTGGGTTAAGTGCAGACGCATCGTTCGAAAGTAGGTATTTTTGCTCATATCGGAGGTTTAAAATGTGATTTTATGTGTAAATAATTAAATTACTTACAGTCAAAGTCTGAGTATCGTACTATACACACGAAACGCCTATGGTACTTGTACGTGACGTCACGCTTGAGTTGAAGTAGTATGGAAAACAAGAAAATTGCTATTTTGGCGGCGATATATTGCGTTTACCTGTGTACCTACATATTATATACAAGTTGCCATACAATCTCTTCTATGATAAAATGTAAGGAATCGAATGGTACCAAATTGATTAAACTTCAACCTGCAGTATTTTATTTTATTTGAACCTTTATCAAATCAATGATATCCTTAAAAAGGGAGATAACCATTTTCCATCTCTTTCTTTTAGGCATTCGGCAAATACTAAATAGGCGTTTTTTTATTTCTGTATCCAGAATTAGATATCTTAACAATAATCGTTATTTTTACTAAGTAGCAACGGATTGCAGATTTCCTAGTTTTAACTTATTTTTTATGAGGCTTTCGAAAGATGATAATAATTCCTATTTTATTGCAGGAAGGTACATGTGTCATACGATTTTTGAATCTGCATACCATGCTCAATAGCTTGACGTTATTTGCTCATTACTTTTCTAGTAATTTTTTTTCACGATAGGTGGTCAAAATCGAAATTAATGTTTCGCTGTAAATTTAATTCAAGATGAAACCAGTACTTTTTTGGCATTTTACATTGTTTATCGATAAAATACCTATTCTGTTATCTTAATTAACTATTCATGATGCCGTACACATAAAAAATATTAACTTCGAGACCTTTCCGATTGCACACTGGCACTAACAATGTTAAAAACGGTCAAAATTCATGAAAAACCTTAATTTGGCAATAACTCGAAAACCGTGCCACTTTTACTGGGGTCATGTTAAGTTGGTTTGGGTCCTCTTGGCCTGGTCTACCTCCAGTGTCACTGTGACGTGTCACTTATGGGACACCCTGTATAATCTAAGGCGTTTCTTTGCCGTCTCTTCTGTTGTTTAGGAGAAACACGTGCTGACGATCTCCATTGTGTCCCCTCCTGGTTCCCTTTTCTCAAAGTTATTATATATTTGTTTCAATGAAAGTATCCGAAATTTAAGAAAATTAAATATATTTCCTCAATTGAATCGAAAGCTAAATGAAAATTGCCTTTCAATGTAGGTAGGTATACATACCAAACTGTAAAGGGCCCTGTAGTAACGTATTAAAGCCTCTTCTCGCCGCCTGATTTACACAACACTCGCGTATTTGCTAATGATAATTTATGGCTACGTCTTAGGCCCGTGCGGAGAATGAGGCCGAAGGTGATACGGTCGGCCTCGTTATGTTGTATGGGGAAAAAGGCTTGCAGGACTTTATGATAGGTACACTGCGAGGTCGCTCTATTTTTTTAAATTGGCAGGACTCGTTCACCCTACCGTGTGTAGACTGTGTAAGTATAGATGTTATAAATTAGCATTAGTATTTTGTTTAATTAAATAAGTAATAATTAATTCGTTTAATATTTCTTTTAATTCTCTTATTTTATTACCCTCGTTTTTCTTCCAAATTTATTAAATGGTTTGATTTGACGCGTTATACCTACAAAAGTAAAAAAGCCACAAATAAAGGCAGTCGTACTGTGCACTGTGTTTGGGCCTTGGTTATTTTTTTTGGTATAGGACATTTAGTATTTGATTTTATTTTATAGAACTTTATCGTATTAGGATTGTTAGTATTTGACTTTCAAAAATATTCGGAAAAATTATTATACAAACAGCAAATTACAACAGTTCGTTTTACTTTTAATTTAACGTCAAAGATTCACGATCGAACGCAATCGCATTGCATACTCCATAAACGTAACAATACATTTTTCAACTGACGTCCTTGGGGGAAGCCGCGCCTCTAAGGCATCATTCCAAGTACTTGCCAAGGCTAAACATAAAGGCTAGCGAACCAGCCAAAATGATCTCTCTGATTACGCATAGCTCTTATGGGTTTCACAGTCAAGATACACTGGTTCTTTGGTAAACACAACTTGCAAGCGCTCGCGTGACAAGTGGAATAACTCAACTCTAAAGGCATTGCGATACTTTACATTGATTTAGAATCCAACGTTTAATGGATTAATCTGAGATTACGCACGTTAGGTGTTAGTCGCGTTAGCAAAACGTATTTATGGACGGTTTATCGTTTAATCACTTAACAGCGGACGTGACTGAACGATGAGCGTTGACATCAAGCCAGTCAGTTGTGTTGTAAAGCTTAAAGGATGACTCACGCTAGACCGGGCCGGGGCCGGGCCGGAGCTTTCGGCACTTCGTTTTCTATGAAAAGCACCACGTCATGAATCACTCTGATAATATACATACATAGATAGGCCTAGCCAAATGACAATCGCTTATAGAAAACGCCAATCAAAATGATCATTTGATTTTTCTAATTTTAATTTTTAACAAGCAGTAACGTCTGCGAATGATTTGATTTTTCCTTCACAACTGTCACTTGAATACATTTTTACTTACTTACCTATATACAGGGTGGCCAAAAAATAAGTGCATTCCTGTTGCCAGGGAGGCTTTGGGGTTATACTCATACTCATTTATTTATAATATAATCACATATTACACGTCAAAATTGAAATTAAATTAGATAAATTAAGTTACAATTATTATTATTAAGTTACAATTACATATTATTGTTTCTCCGTTCTGGATTTCACGGGCCTGTAAATCCCGGTCTTTTGATAGGCTTGCGTGGGAATACAGATCCAACACGTAGAGGCCCTTTGGAGAGCTTTAATTTAATGTCATGTAGAACGCCTGCTGGAACCCGTTCACAGGCGCAACAATAGACACCCATGAACCGGTCGCAGCAGGCATTGGGACTATTGTAGAAAAAGTGAACAGTATACCGGTCTATGGATTGATGTTTGGAAGGGTGGACGATGAAACTGGGCTATTGTAAAGAGGTCCGGACACCTGCCATAACAATGTTAACACCGTCATCGAGGCAGGCGGTGACTCGCCGCTGACTAGATGGGCCCCTGAAACTGCCGTCGTAAAGACATTATTACAATTACATTATTATTACAGTTTTGGTTGGCAACTTACTACTGACCAACTGACACTGAGCAACTTTTACTATGGGACCAACCCCGAAATCGCGAAAAAATTTTACCCTCCCATAGAAAATGGACCAGCCAAAATGTATGAAACTGCCAAATTTTTTTTCCCCCATTACGGGGTTGGTCCCATAGTAAAAGTTGCTCAGTATAATCCCAAACCCGCCATGGCAACGGGAATGCACTTATTTTTTGGCCATCCTGTATAGATCGGCGTTTGGCAATAAACGATTTTGGCTACGGCCGGGGTTTCTAACCTATTTTGGGAATTTTAAGGATGTCAACAAAACAGTCTTAAAGTATCAATGCATTTTGCCGTAACATTCACTCACGTTCCCAGAGAAAATTTAGTTGATTAAAAGCAAATACCATATTTTAAATAACCACAGAATATCATGAATTCTGTAAATAACTTGTCGCGTCAGACGGTGGAGTGACTCCTTTATAGGAGTAATTTCTGTATTACGGGAGCATTTAACCTTGGTTACCTTGGGTGGTACTCCTAATGCTTACTGACCACGGACGAGTATAACCTTCTAACATACTGCGGAAAAAGCTATGAAAGTATTGTCATACCGTAAAATGTCTACTTTACTTTGGTCCCTACTGGATGGGTTCCGACCGTTTTTAGGGTTCCGTACCCAAAGGGTAAACATGGGACCCTATTACTAAGACTCCATCTGTCTGTCCGTCTGTCTGTCACCAGGCTGTATCTCATGAACCGTGATAGGTAGGCAGTTGAAATTTTCACAGATGATGTATTTCTGTTGCCGCTATAACAATAGGTACCTATACATACTAAAAACAGAATAAAATAAATATTTAAGTGGGGCTCCCATACAATAAACGTGAATATTCTGCCGTTTTTGGCGTAATGGTACGGAACCCTTCGTGCGCGAGTCCGACTCGCACTTGGCCGGTTTTTATACATGGAAACTATGTCACAACCTCATTTAAATAAACACATTTTACGGTAGCATTTTCTTTCTGTTTTATGAAACATTTTGTTCGATACTTTTTACCTGCTATGTTTTCCTTCATCCTTTGTAACTTTGCCAATAATTTACACCTGCTTCAGCTAATAAATGTGGAGTGGCTCTTGAAACTCTAGATCGCTAATTGGATCGGATTAAGTTTGAGTTAAGACCCCTTTTGAGAATATTTTGAATACCTATAGACAAGTATTATATTAACAAAAGCTCCGAATGGGTAATAATTGAAAAATGATTCCACTCAAGAATGTAATGAATGCGCAGCTCCACAGACATGTTTCTAGAAAGATCACGCAGATGCCAACGATCGCTTATTGTAGAGCACGTTCCATGCAGTGCATTTCACTCTTATCAAATGAATATAAATTTAAATACTCGTCATGAAACTAGTGTCCCCCAATTCTCCAAGTTTTAAACCATGCAAAAACGTGAAAGAAAGCTAGAGATTTTCCTGTGACGTTTGGCTAGGTATACGAAGTTCTCTAAAAAAATTTCAGTATAGAAATTGAAAATGCGTCGAAGGATATTTCAGTGATAAGGAACATTCCTTATCACTGAAACTAGAGCATATAGTAAGTGTATAACGCGTCATTGATAAAAGGACACGTTAGATTTAAATTTTCTTCTTGCTGAATCTACTTATAGCGGAATCAGTTATGAAGTTGACCCAAAAAAATTTTATTAAGCTATGAGCTTCATCACATATGATCTTTGAGTAATTCTAAGCATTTCAAGCCTGGGAGGCAATAAGGGGAGGGGGGGTACAAAGATGGCCGCCACTCGTCATCATTCAAAAAAATCTGTTCTGGTCCTGGTGGCTACTAGGGCAAGTTTGGTATCATTGTCGTATAAACCGAAGACGTAGAATTCATTGCTGATATTTGTTTTTTCAGTTTCATAGTAATTTTACAAGAAAAACGTAAAAAGATGAAAATTTAGGATGGAAATTTTTGCTTTGAGAGCTAATAACTTTTGTATAATGGCCAAAAATATCATACAAAAAATACTATAATAAAGCGCAATTTATGCAGATTCTAAACATATACACGTTTAGTAATATCCTATTGCAAAAAGATGGTGAAAAAATTATTAAATGACCGCAGCGCGGGTAGTTGGACTCTCGTTTATCTTGCGGACTGGCGTTTATCTTACAAAATGATCGAGTACGAGTATCTACGTAGGTATGCTTACTTTGCTAGATTTTATGATTAGACGCACTCCCCGACTAGACGCACGCTTCTTATTGCCTCCCAGGCTTAGAATTACTCAAAGATCATATGTGATGAAGCTCATAGCTTAATAAAAAAAATTTGGGTCATATATGGCAGCGATCCATAACTGTTTCCACTATTACAGAAATAGATATCTTTGTGCAAACACCATCAGGATATAAACGGCTTTGTAAAGCGATTTTCTTTTTGGATGCTTTAATTAAATTCAACAAAATTGATTTTCGCCGACAAAAGGAGCAGCCTTGTTCTTTATGTACTTTTTGTACTTCAGAAACGTGCCCTAAAAATAATAGCCAGAGCCCCACCAGGTACGTCAGCAAAACATCTATTCGCAGACATGAAGATACTCACATTACCCTCACAATTCATATTCAACATAGCTAAACACGTACGTACACACACACAAACACACTTTTGTTACCAACAAACTCACACGCACCCGTTTAGGAAGCAAGGAACGACTGCTACCAGCACCCCACAGACTATAAGCAAGTCTTCAAAGACCATGCATGTTTTAGGTCCAAAGATTTATAATGCACTGCCCAATGACATCAAAATGTTAGATAGTACTAATATGTTTATTAACAAACTTAAAAAATGGCTTATTGATAGAACTTTTTATACTGTAATGCAATTATTTGACATTGAAAAATGCAATAACTAATTAATTATTACCTAAATATAACTGTGTACGTACTAACATGACATGATACCTATTTTAATCTTGACATATTATTTCAATTGTATTTTTAATTTAATGAACATAATCATTATTGTAATTTTAATTCCAGACATATGTTTTTTATTATTCTCAATAATGTGATTATAACATGTATTTTATTTTAAGATGTTGACATGTAATATTTGAAGAATATTATGAATAAACGTAACCGTAACGCGCTAGCTGACGTATTGATGTCGATTTTTGAAGATTTGAAGAATATTATGAATAAATGAGTATGAGTATGAGTATGAGTATGCCGTAACGCGCTAGCTGACGTATTGATGTCGATTTTTATTTACCTATTTGTCGATTTTATTTTCGTTAGATTTGGATAAAATTTGGCTGCTCTGCTTTTATTTATTTATTTAAACTTTATTGCACACATTTACACAAAAAGACCTTGAGGCATTCTTTGTCAGTCAACCATCTATTTAAACTCTCTATCGTCTCTAACTAGATAACTCTCTATCGTCGTCTAGTACCCACAACACAAGCCTTATTGAGCTTACTGTGGGACTACTTAGGTCGATCTGTGCAAAATTGTCGTATTTTTTAGGACATTCGGTGAAATTGCGCTTATATATTTACAGAATAGAGAACTCTATCTATCCAACCCACATCCAACCAGATTGAGGGTGACAACTTTATTAGAATAGTGTCCATAATTGAAACATTTACATGACGTTAATAAATAAATATTATAGGACAACCTTACACAAATCGAACTAGTCCTACAGTAAGCTCAATAAGGCTTGTGTTGTGGGCCGGCCACTGGACACGATATATATGTGCCGTGGACAATAAACATTAAACTTTAACGGGTAGCTGCAATTTCTTTGTCTACCCGGAACATTTTTATAAACTAATTTCGGGTAGTTTAGTGGTGTTTTATTTATATCTCCGTTGACATTTGCTTGGACGTCAGTCTTTCCGTGACCACAGCTGGTGCAACTCAGCTGAACCGTCGGAATTTAAGGTAAAAAAAAAACACCGGAGTGCAACCCGTTGTTTTTAAAAAAAAACAACGGGTTGCACTCCGGGAGTGCCGACAGAAGTGAAAACTCAATAACTAGTCCAAAATGTTTGCAGCACTATGTATAATTGACCCATCCTCCTTTCTATTGAAAAACTTTAGTTCTGAAATTGCTGGCCAGTGAACTTAAATTTGTAGCGTTAATTGTTTAAAATTCGAATAGAAATTGTAAAGTTACCTTGCAGACCTCGCATCTAAATATATTTGGTCATGATATTTTGAGCTTTATTCACCAGTACTAGAGTTCACTTTTATTAGCGATTTCATCAAGATGAGACTTTATTGAATTATTGAATTATATTGGAGTGATATAAAGTTAGAATGTAACTGTGAGATCCTCGTATTTCAGCCCGTACAAGATTAGAACATTGAGCTTTATTGCTTAATATAAAAGTCCAGTTTTAAATAATTGACCTGATTATGATACGTTATGACTAAAGTTCTTTGGTGAATAACATTGTCCGTCACACATGACATAAGTCACGCAAGCGCCCTGTGCCGCCTACATGAAACAGCAGGCTCAGGCATACATTTTCGCCGTGCGGTAGAAAGAGAGGAGAGACGCCTTACGCGTTACGCGTAACGCTGTCCCGAGTTTATCATTTTATCCCCACCTCAAAAAGTGCTCAGCGCCGCTAAAGAAGTTTTCACTTCAAAAATGAAATTATATCGCGGTAGACCCATTTGTGTAATTGAATACATTAGGTATATAATAGGTATAGAAAATGAATATAACATTAGTACTTATAACCTTTAAAACCAGCAATAGTTGCATGAGTTTAGAAAATAATATGTAGTAGTTACCCTATACTTAGTAAGTACAAATATAGGCTTCGTTAGTAGCGCAAATTGTGGCAAAAGTTTGATTGCAAGCGAGCGATGTAGTTACGTAAAGTTGTCCTCAAAGATATATTTACTCTTTTGCACTTTAACACAATGCAATAAGGCGAAACGTGCATACTTATTACTGGTGTTTGCCGTACAAACACAAATAAACACGGCGTGCGCCGGAAAACAAAAGAACGCGAGAGTTGCGCAGTGAACGTATTGAATTAGGTCCGCATTTCGCGCTTCGTGTTTATCGAGTGACATTGTTGTGCTATCGAAAACGTTTTCATGCGTCACTATTCATTCAATACGTAACTTACACGATGTAAACGGTAACAACTTAAAAGCTAGTTTTAAAAACAAAATAAAATACGAAACTGTCCTGCATTCTGCATGTTATATTTTAGAACAATAATTTACTCGTTTATTTCATCAAACCATGTAATCAGCATTTATTTAGAATTTCTTTCTTTTC
Source organism: Cydia splendana (assembly GCF_910591565.1). NCBI lineage: Eukaryota > Metazoa > Arthropoda > Insecta > Lepidoptera > Tortricidae > Cydia > Cydia splendana. Next base: position 14,787,464 of record NC_085972.1, on the reverse strand, counting down.
AAGTGGCGCGTTAAGACATTCAAGTGGAAAACATCTTAACTGCGCTTATATTCTACGATAGATGGGTCTCTTAAGAACTCTTATAATAAGTGCGCGCAGAATTAGCCCAATCTCGGAGCTTGGCCAACATCCAGACGAGATTACAGGACCGCAATAGCCTGTCATTGCTCTAATTTCTACAATTTACTTTCACTACTTTCCATACTATACTTAATACTTGAGAGTGGTATGCGACTTTTAAAATGACAACTAGTGATATAGCGATAATTCATTCACTCAAACTTATTCGAATTACGAGCCTCGCCTTAAAGACTTAAAAGTATTTAAAGCAGGCATTTAAATATTTCGGTAGTTTATAAAATGATCAGATGAATTCCAAGTGTAGGTAGGTATTTCCATGCAAATATACATACAGTTTAAATACAAAACATTAAATTTAGAGATTTTTTTTTCTTTACATGGCCCCGCTTTGGGTAAAGGCCTCCTCCATCTGCTTCCATTTTATTCTGTCCTGTGTTTTAAGCTTCCAGTCTCTACCAGCAATTCTTTGAATTTCGTCAATCCAGCGGTCTTTAGGTCTCCCTTGGCCTCTTTTTTTTCCGATAGAGCCCACCCATTCAGTTACCCGTTTTGTCCATTTTCTGTCTGTGATGTGAGCTACGTGTCCCGCCCATCTCCAGGTAGTCCATCTCCGTAGGTACATTTATTGAAGAGAAATTCAGTATTTTTGCCATAAACCTGAAGCACCAACTGCTTTAAAAAGGCATTTTTCAATTAGCTCTTCGTACACGAGTCCTGCAAACAAGATAATCCTTTAAAAGTGGATTACGAAAATAAAACATAATGGAATATTAAATGATCTAGGTATATGCGAAAACACGAGTCGCTTTTGAGCAACGAATTTTCGCTATTCGCAAATTGAGAGTTGCAACAATGGATTAGTGAAAATATATTTTCATTTAATTTAAAATTAAACCGCCGGACGAATTTTGCATGTGATAGGGCAATGTTAAATTCGTGCGTAAAATTAATTGGAACGACATTTTGTCGACAAAATGGTAATTTAATTGAGATAATAATTTACGTCCGATTTAATGATGATTTTTGGGACTTATTATAATTATATTTAACTGAGTTAATATTTGTGTCAGTAATACAGGTGACATCAGGGTTAGTCCAAAATTGATTAAGTACCTAAGTAAATACTGTAAATATATATTGTAATTCATCAGAGATTCCACAGCCAGTGGGGAGACACTCCTGACTTCGGGCAAACTCGGCTCCGTTCGGCCACAGAATAACTAATAGTACTACCTTACAGAAAATTCACTCCTTCACAAAAGTCAGATTTTGGTATAAAATTATACCTATACTCGCCGCCTGCAACAAAAATGAAACTTATATCCGCGCACGAACCGTGAATCTTCTTTGCGCGAGCGCCACGTGACACGACTGTCGTGCGGTCGAGCGGCAGCCCACTGCCATACGCTGGCCAACCCGGGAGGCGCGCCGGTCAAATGTACCTAAACTGCGTAGAGACACCCCCCTGGTCCGCCTCAGCATTGCTCCGAGCAATTATTAGGGTTGACACACCTTGACGTCCTTTTGCGTGCACGACCACAGATAAGATAATCACTTGAATTTTGAAAACCCTAAATAGCCGAAAGGGATAGTGCCTTACATTAGAAAGGGATAGCATGATTCGTCCCTGAATCGCCGTCAAACTTCGGTTTTGTAGGAAGTGTCCTTTCTGTACGGTAGTAGGTACTATTATTTATTCTGTGCCCCGCCAGCCACAGTCTTAAAGAGACAAATGCCCTACAATTTTCAGTTCCCGGTCAGGGCTGATCCCTGCTTTCTGGGCATCCACTTTTAACACATTCATTGCCACTAAGTGCTACGGGTTAACGCTCGCGCTCGTAGCACGCAGCCACGTTTTCGCCGTATGTAGCGCGTAGTCGCTACGAACAGTGTACCCGACGGTCGGGTTCTTGGCCCTGAATGTGTTAAGGAAACGTCGACACGAAAGAAGAAGAGGAAGTTCCCCATCGTGACTCAAAATAGCAATCGTTTGACATCATAATTCGATTGCCCTATACTAGTGATTTTACGTCGCCTCGTTTTAGTGTGTTAGCGCCTCCCGTAGGAGCCAATTTATTGGCTCGTCTTCTCGTCGATAATGTAGGCTGGCGGGAGATATTAATAAATGGAAGTCAAAGATCATGTAGCACTAATAGTATGAAATATGTAGATAATTATAGTACCTATCTATGAAACAAATTTAACTGATGATTTGCAAGACCGAAGCGATCCCATAAGTGTACCGCGAACAAATTTTTGTGCGGTATACTAAAAATACTAAAATAAGTTCATGATGAAGACTGGAGGGAAAGTTAGAAGGTGTTCAGTGAATGTCTTTCACCAAATCTAAAAAAATAGGAAGAAAGATGTCCGAGTTCTCGTCACTGTCCTCCCGTGCATATCATTTAACGTCATTAGCGATTCTAGTTGTGACAATAGCAAGCCAAGCATGGGTATGTTGACTTTACCAGGCACTGATGGGGGTGTGACTACTGTTTGAATATCTGTTATTTTTTTTATTACTTAAATGCAATATAGAGTCTGTGCGGAAAGAGAAGAGTCGTGAAATGTATGGGATCGAATACATTCTACGACTCTTCTCTTTCCGCACAGACTCTAATAAAGAAATTTTAGTGAAAATGCAATTCCGAAGTCCGTTCCTAATAATAATAACGCTTTTAGCTTGTAATATAAATATAAGTAGGTAGTTAATTTTAGTTTACTGCAATTTGCAATTTGTACCAAACGATTGATCGACATTTTAACAAAGCACTTACCTAAGTAATTATTTTAGGGTTTCTTTAAAAAAAGATTATATATAGTTTATTCTTTAGTTAGTTAGTTAGTTCTCCGGGGCATTTTCCGCAAGTCGACAACCATTGTGCCTATTTTGCGTGAAAACGAGGTAGCACTACTCTAGCCACCCCAGCTCCTCCATTAAACCTAGCAGTGTCTTCAGGATGCTAACTACCTCCTACAGTGTGCACGGAGTCCCTAGGTATTGGTTCCTGTATACTTCTACCTGCTTACAGTGTAGGAGAATATGTTTTGCTGTTTCTTCTTCTTCCATGCACGCTCTGCATATGGGGCTGTCTGTGGTTTATTCTTCCTAATTTCTCAAAACCTATAAAATTATTATCTTATTATTAAAAATATATAAGTTAATCCAACATTTTAAAGAGTGAAACATGGCTAATGTTATATGGGCATAAATAATTAGGAACCTCTGTACCGCACAATAAAGGAAATCCGTGATAACATAGTGTGATGAATAGTCTCGATAGTCAGATAGTAATTAACTTTGCCGGAAATTGGTCTCAGCTGCGGTGTTGCGGTGCGGTAGTTCAGAGATGTAAGTATCTATATAGTATCTATACACGGTGGCCAAAAAATAAGTGCATTCTCGTTGCCAGGGAGGTTTTGGGATTATACTGAGCAACTTTTACTATGGGACCAACCCCGAAACCGCGAAAAAAAATCAGCCAAATTTATTTATCGCGGTTTCAGTAAAAGTTGCTTAGTTTAATCCCATAAACCTCCCTGGCAACGAGAATGCACTTATTTTTTGGCCACCCTGTATATACGGGTCCTTATATGTAAAAGCCACATAAGTAGGTACTTGCAAAAATGATAAATTTACGTCTATTTTTTAATTACCTGATCGCCAATGTAGGATTTTATGCGAGGAGTAAGATTAGATTATACGGACAGTTTTTGGGTAACAAACGCATTTGTTTGCAACAAAAATTTACATACATAGGTACGTAAAAAGTATAAATCTTTTTCATTCAACTATTGGCTTTAAAAAAAATTAGGGGTGATAGAATAAAAACAATAAAATAAATTTCACTTAAAAACAGAATAATGTTTGTAGCTAACTGTCGCGAAGGTTGCCTTAGAAGGTACGACTTGAGGACTTTGAGGGTACGACTCAGTACAGTTTGTTATAAATAAGGAACATATCTTTTCTCAAAAATGGACGGCAAAGTCGACTTTGCCGTTTAAAAAATAGGTCGCGAAGCGCGTAGTTTATAGTCAGTCAAAAATTAAAAAGTTAAAAACATTGCAGTCTCGATTTTGGGACTGCAATGTTGCATACAAATTCCATTATTTGTCGAGTTCCAAACTTTTTAAAAGTTGAAATGGCCATATCAAATGAAGGCACAGGCCCATTAAACAGCCAAACAGATGATTAGTACCGAGACTATTTAGCTGTCTCAAATAGGTTGGCGTATTTTCGGCAGAAAAATACACTTCTATTTTTTTATTAAAAAAATAAAAAGGCGGTAAAGCTAATTTTTCCCGTGAAAATATATACGTAAGAACGTTGCTTATGTAAAATATTTCTATGATATTTATATTTCTTGCACCATTTTTGAGAAAAGCACTATATATGACTCGGCTGGAAGGCTACTTGCTGGCTTCGGATTCAATTAAACGGACTCCCAAGGTCGTCCGTTTAAAACGAATCCTCAGCCTGCAAGTAGCTGCTTCCGAGCCTCGACAATAATGTACTATTTACAAGTATCCAAATCACTCAAAAGTGAAGGGCTGGTAAGCCTAATCATCGGTTTGAACCCTTATCTGCATAAAGAGGGTACCCCTTTACTAAAAAGCCTGTGTGATAATATTAATATAAGTAATTGTTACTGATTTTTAAAAAGGGTTTTTAATTAAAAGACACGCCAAGATCACGTAGAAAGACTTGTCCAGAGGAGTGACCACTACTGTTTAAAAATATGTGTAGCATTTCTCTTCGTTCAAATTAAAAGAAAAAACGCATTAAGTGGGCGGGATACTCATCACAAAATAACAAAAACTGTGTTGTCTATCGTAGCGAGTGAGTAGTGACAGTATATTTTCGTTAAGAGATAGTAGCACGTTAACTATCACTTTATAACAAACACGTTTGGATTCCTTATCTCTGCGATATACAGTCTTATTTCGCTTGATCTAGCTGTATCTAAAACAGTGTTGCACGTAGAAATAGAGCTAGGTAAGTATCGACACCAGCTGGCAGCTGAACGCGATAAAATTAGACTTTAATAGCGTTTTTACACAAAATCTGTCGTTTCTCGTCGATGTCGCAGCCCGGTCACTGTTATATTAAATAAAGAAGTCGACGTCACAGAATTAGGTATTGACAACAGTATTGTATGTATAATTATTAATTAATGACCATATGATCATCGTCTACGATTTATTCGTAGACTTTACACCTCTTCCACAAACAATAACTCTTTGCTGTGATTGCAATCGTGATAATATGATTATAATTATGTTATGTAATATAAACTACCAAATCTACATAGGATTAGACATTTATCCAGTATAATGGAAACACTTTAGTAAAACCCATGGTCTAATAAAACATGGTCTTCTATTCCCAGAGTGACACAGGCCTACGTCACAATAACATTGCCACTTTATTTCAACATAACATGTTACATGGGTACATTATACCTATGGTTAATAAGTTAAAATATTTCTTTATAATTTTATAATTTCCATTTATATGTATTTTATCTTAAATTTTACAATAACACGTCATTTTTAATTATTCGTTAGCAATGTCTTCCGATTCACGAAAGAAATTTCAGACGTTCGGGTAATTCTGTTTACACTACTGGCAACACAGGATAGCGCTGTCACATTTGACAATTCGGATCTAGATAACTTCATGCCCCTGACCGTCATCCTTGTCGAACGCGTGTTAATTGTTATTTCCTTCTCGCTCAGTGTCAGCAGTAAGATAAAATATATATAAATGGAAATTATAAAATTATAAAGAAATATTTTAACTTATTAACCATAGGTATAATGTACCCATGTAACATGTTATGTTGAAATAAAGTGGCAATGTTATTGTGACGTAGGCCCGTGTCACTCTGGGAATAGAAGACCATGTTTTATTAGACCATGTGTTTTCCAAACTTTTCACGTCGTAAGCTTGGTAATTAATGTGTAACTGTGAATTAGTTTTTCAAACGTTTGTCTAGTATAGATAAATAAAGTTTAATTTAATACATTAGATTTGTTTTATTTTACTATGTTTCTACATGAATAACTTAAAATTAATGCCGTTAAAATCATTTTCACCGTTGGTTAAAATTCTCCCACATTTTAAAGTTTGAGAACCTGTAAAGAGCATGATGACGTAGGCCTGTGTCAGTTAGGTCATTCGCGAATCTCGGAATAGAGTACCTACCAGGCGGAGTATATTATTATACCATGGTAAAACCCTTTTAATTGGTCGAACATCCAGTTGGTAGTATACAATATAACTATATCCTAATCGATCGTTTATTATGTTTATGATACTGACAAATCAAACCCATTAGGCCATTAATTAGTGACCGCTGTAGTCGATAGCTCAGCTATATCTAGTTCAGAAACCATTCTGTCCTCATTCTGTCCTTATACCCTAGTGTAGCTTGAGCTCTAGGATCTATGGAAAGTCAGAGTTCATACTTGTCCCTGGTTTAAACTAAGTAAGTCAATGTTATGCTAATGGCTCCTCTACACGAATGGCCAACGCCGGCCAATCCAAGAGCCAATTAGAGGGAGCAAGTGATATTGCTATCTCAGTCTACCGCATGGCTGCGTCCCTTGGATTGGCCGGCGTTGGCCATTCGTGTAAAGGAGCCATAAGCGTGGTGGTATACGTTTCTGGTTATTACATACTATTTAAATTAATATTAGTTTAGTTTCGCTTACGTAAAAATATATAAAGTTTTGTAGAAAAACGAATTAAATAATTTCAAAATCGAACAAGTGTGTGTGTGCCTGTCCAGCGTTGGTCCGACCAAGTTCGAAATCAAAGTTTCAATCGGCCGCAGTACCTACCTCTATATGTAAGAGTACAGTCACCTGCAATAATATGTTACACAACGAAGGCCGCAAAAATATCTGACACGATCTTATTTGTAGAGCCATAAGAGCGTGTCACATATTTTTGCGGCCTTCGAAGAGTAACATATTATTGCAGGTGACTGTACCTACCTACCTTTTACATTGACACCATATAACCCCTTTTTATCGCCGTAATATCTTCTTTGATAATAAGTACGGCCAGACTTTTGATTAAGTAGGTACACGACTACACAAAGCTACTACACTAATCGAAATTTTTTATATACCTATCGGCCTCGACTTAGCTCACCTTCATGTTTGATAGCAGTTTTCTTAGGTATAATTTTAAGTGTCTCGAGTCTCAACAATAGGTACAATTTCTGTAAAAACCTTCGGTTAACATCCCGAAACAACGTGAATTAATATAATTATTTCAGGAATAAAATTGGTACTATGGAGCATTTTAATTGCTTCTGTTCAATTATTGAAGATTACCAAGTCAAGAGCCGTTTGAATTGAACTCGTAATTGATTGTTGTCAAATGTCAAATAAAGAAGGCTGGTAAATGTAAAGATTCTGACATTTCTGGCTGTATAGTAATAAACACCATAGAGAAAAAATTGTAATGAAGAATTTGTGTTATTAGTTATTTTAAATTTAAAAACTTATTTGGTCACAGGAAATCCGTATATTTCCGTACTGATATACGGAAATCTCAATAATAGACAGTAAAGAGGTCAACAATTAATGATGTAGGTAATGTCGCATGCCCTAGGACATATCAAACATGTTACCCAGCTCATGTGGTTCAAACAGGCCGTGACATCGACACTTTTCACAAAAGTAGCGAAAAAAAGTGAAATGTGAAAAAAATAAAAAAATGTGAATGTGAAAAGTATCGATGCCACGGCTGGTAGCTATATGACAAGGACTCCTATTCGACAAGCGACGTTTGACGTATCGTGTTGATCTCCCGTTGATGTGGGAAAAATTATAAGTTCTCGAATGTCAAAATTTGACATTATTAATCCACAGTTAGGTGACAACCAAACCAGACCGAACCACCCCGAGTTTGGAGTTGAGGTTTGGCTGTACCAAATAATACTTATTATCCACAGTTGATCGAATCAACACTTGATAGAGTCAACGTGAAAAAAATCAATTGTTGATTCGAAGTGGATGCGAAATCTGACAGTTGTACATGTCGAATTTGGCCCCAATATTGCCGCTCCTAATAAAGCTAATCGTTACCAAACTTAGATTTTATATGTATCCGAGCTATAGCAATAACAGCCGCATATTTTCTGCGTAGGAATATTTCCACTCAGACAAGGAATTTACATCGAAGTGCCATCAGGGAATTTTATTACTCCACTCGGCGTAACTGGCCGGAATTGGCCGCGTTTATTAGACAGTTACTGAATTTCAATTTTGTACAAGCTTTCATCCATTTAATTTGCAATATTTGTCAGTTTGCTTGTTTTTTAACCGACTTCAAAAAATGAGTTTTAATTCTGGAGATCGTTTTTTGGCTTTTTATGGCACCAATGGCAGAGCTCCCCATACGCTTTATCGCGGCCAATAAAAGGTATCTAAATTTCAAAGCATTTCAAAGGTACCTATACTATGGTTTAATTCTTGCAAATCGCTCTTTCTTCAACCTCCATACAAAATCAGTACTTATTCTTAGAACTCAATTTACTAAGTTTTTTATTTGAGTCGTCGAGATCCTGACCAGCGGGCTTAGCAAGGTTATATCATATTGCGCGTGGAATCTACTGTCGTCTTTTAACGATAGTCGTATTTTTATCGTTTTGCTGAACATGGTTACGGGCTACGATAAGAATACCACGTCGATATCGTATAAAGTTATCCAGTATCATTCGTAAGTGACCACGATTGTCTATGCCTAGAGTTTATGAAAAATCCATTTAATGCCTGGCTTTATTAAAATGTCGGACGTGTGTCGGACGATGTTTGAAAACGAATAGTTAGTTTTATTACTACACTTCCAAATTGAAAGATGTTTAAATGAGTGACAGCTTTATACAAATTGACTTACATTATAACATGCACGGATAATCGTGTTTTCTCAACTGACAATTCACTTGACATTGACAAGCATCGCGTACGCGCATGATTCAGTGAATTTAGTGAAAATACAAACCAAGTCGAAGAAAAATACTGATTTGCTGTGTAAACTAAAGGAAATGCCACCCAAAATGTAAGTTTCTCTAATTTATTTATAGAAAAAGTTATAGTTCGTTTGATCATTAACTGGTTTTGTCATGAATATGTTTAATTTCAGTCGGCGCACAAGAAAATGCTAGCCAAATATATAACTCAGCATCCCCTGTTCGCCTACACCTACAGGGAGATTCATGAGCCTCTCGGAACCCAGAGATACAAAATGCAATGCTGCACAGTGCACATAAGTTCTAAGATCTAGAAGAAAGGATTGAAGATGTAAGTACACCTTTCTTAAACTAAAATCATGAAAACTTTCTGGTGCCTTTTAATATTATTGACACTTAATATCTATTTCTTCTCATTCTATCTATTATGTTCTACTAAGTGACAAAAGTTTGTTAAAAACCTGTTCTATCACTACTATAATTGCAGGAAGTTGATTTGACAACAATGATGTGTAAAAGTTACACTACAACACTACCTATGCATACATTTATTCACACTGCATAAAAAGTGCATACTTAAGGGTTCTAACAAATATTAAAATCTTTGAAACCCGTAGACCTCACTTTAAAAACTTATATATATTTTTACTCTGTTTGTATATTCTAGAAGCTGGTTTTGTAGCAAGAATAAAAGTTTATTGAAAAAGAAAAAGACACACTTTATGCCATAAATCTAAGACATAAAGATAAAATATTATTAATAAGTATTTAGTTTTTATGCCCGTTCCGGATGTCCCGCTCACTTAAACTTTAAGTCCTTCCTCTTCATAACCGTTTTATATATGATTGTTTTGCCTTTCAGGCAACCTATCTATGGAATGCACTGCCTCTACCTGTAAGACAAGCCCCAAGAAAATTTGTTTTTTGAGTAGTCATGCTCGGTAGTTATCTGCTAAATGTCTCGTCTAGTGTCTATCATCCCATATACATATTAGTACATTTATTTTTATAACATATATGTATGTTTATGTTAGTATGTATATCTAAGATATACCTACTGCATTTGCTTTTTGATTGGTTTTTGCACCAACCTTTAGTGTTTATATGTGACGTCCCACGGGTAAAGGTACCTTATGGCGGTTGGCGCTTACGCTATTAACTATTAACGCCGCTCCAATATTATTGCGGCGCTATGCGACGTAAGCGCCAGCCGCCATAAGGTACCTTTTGCCGTGGAACGTCACATATTTGTTTCTATGGTTGACTAGTAGGTGATAGATAATGCCTTTTGGCATTAAGTTCGCCATTTTTACGTAATTCTATATTTTTGTGCTATAAAGTTTATAAATTAAATAAATAAAGTAGCCATACCCACAAGTAACTTACAAATTCCCTGCAAGAGTTAGGTCGGCGCCCCACTGCTGCGCACGCTATGTACACGACCCACGTTCCTATACAAAATTTCCTGGGCTTGCCCACGGTTTGTATTAAAACGTGGGCCGTGGATGTAGCGTGCGCAGCAGTGGGGCGCCGGCCTTATTCAATACAAATAAATTGTATTAGTACCTATTCTACTAAGATTATAAAATAATATAATACCTACTCGTACAATATTCTTACTTATAACATGTAGGTAATATAGAAATACTAGGAACAGTTATGTTAGCACTAAAGCTGGCCATATACATTTGACAGCTAAGTTTGACCCACTTCCCGATTTCCGAATGAGCTGAAATTTTGCATACATAACAATATGTAAATCGGATGACAATTGCAATATTATGATGACATGGAGCTGATCTGATGATGGAGACATGAGGTGGCCATGGGAACACTGTGATAAAACAACGCAAACTAATTGTGCTTGGTGTTGTTAGAATGGACTCATGGAGTATTAGTTGCCTGTTGAAAGAAAAGTACAGTCAGCGATAAAAGCTTGTACCAAAAATTATATTTTTGCCAAAAACTTATTTATATTGTTAGGGCTTGGGAGTAGAAGCTGGTTTCTTTACTGCTGGCAGCTGGAATATTTTTTTTGTGTTTGGTAAAGTGATCTATTGTACCTATACCTGACTATGGGAATTATTTTAGCAGCCTATGTATGTGTGTGGGTATGTTTGTGTCGTATATTACCCTAGCATAGAATATCTGAGATACATTTTGATAAATAAGGTGTTCGTTGGTTTGTTTTTATGACGCAAGTGGTACAGAACTACACTTGATACATAATACAACTTTAATATCGGATAAATAATTACTAGAACAAAATTCAATTTATTTTCAATCGATAATTTGGACAACTGTAACAAAAAAATCCCCCTGGCTTAAAAACGAGAGCTTTCTAAAAGTGACATTAATTTCACATAATTTGCCAATGAACCGCTGTAAGTACTAGCCTGCGCCTGACCTCATCTAATATAATTTGTTTCTGTTTCAGTCATAACATATTGGAGGCTTGAAAGTGCACATACCCATAGATTGGACGTTAAGCTCAACGAGACCATGCGATGCATCTCAGGCACTATCCGATCTACAACCGCCACTGGCTGCCGGCATTGAGTCACATTGCCCCTCCTCACATCCGACGACTCAAGGCGTTGAAGAGGGAGGCTGAGAATATCACTAATAACCCCACAATGCCTGTCCACGAGGAATTCTGCCGCCCGACTGCCCGCCGACCCTGTGCTACAGCTGGGAGCCTGAGCAGCTTTAATATTTCGGATAGGTGGATAGCGGAATGGTCAGCTTCGGCAGCTCGGAGTTGCTGTATATCTGACCCAACTAAAAAACCAAAAGGGTTTGACCTTCCTCGGAAAATCTGGTGCCGCCTGAGAACCGGACATGGCCGCTGCAATTCAGCCACACAAATGGAGATAGACGGCTTTCCCACTTTGCGAATGCAGACCACTTAGCATATCTTCCAACGCTGCCCACTCCACTCCTCCTCCACTCCTGGGCCTGTTGAGGACCTGAAGACCGTGACACCTGACTTGGTTGCTTGGCTTGGCAACCTCAAGGCTACACTCTGAATGCCCTCATCAGTTTATGATATGAAATGAAATCACTTTATTGGAGCATTCCACGAGCTGTCCCGTACAAACGCATTTTATTTCCTGTGTTGCGACTTTTTTTTTCGCCATTTAAAGCAAGCGATTAATTTTCCGTGCATGTTTGACCATTTGTCATAGAAAAGGAAACTCTTATACCTGCAAATCTCCAGAAAATCTGCATTTCTACGGGACAAACGGTAGACAATTGCATGGAATGCTCCATTGCCAAAACATGATAAGTTGATGGTAGAAAAAATATTAGGAATACAAACCATATACCTACATATAAATTCTATGTTAAGTATGTACTAAGTTATTCTAGGTTAAGTACTAACTTATTGTCTACTCTATACATAGGTAATTACATTTATCAAGACATGTTGGCCGTGGGTACCAAGCTCAGCATGTGCTAGACTGGCGTCCAGCGCTGGTTTTCAGTTTGGCCCCTTTTTGTTGGAGGTCTGAGAGGAATGTTGATCTTTTCTGCGCCGTTAAGCATTCTATTTATATTGGAAACGAAACTTATAGATGAGCAGTTATGAAATAGCAATAATACAATGCACGTGCCCCGGGCGCCGTCCAAGGGGGGGCGCCAAAATGGGCTAAAGACTACCTCTCCGCCTTGCCAAAGGCAGCAGGGAAACTTTTGTCAGTCGTATTTACCACCACTGTGAAGTGTGAAATGCGGATGGTAATCTGGCCCACAGCGCAAAAGAGAAAGACGATCTTTTAGGAACTCTTTTTGCATCGAACTCGACCTTGAAAGACGACGGTAGCGCCCTACCGCCCACCATCCCGTAGTGTGAATACTCTATGCCAGAAACTTCTATCAAGCAGAGGGATATTCGGCGGGAGTTGCTATGCTTTCGTTTTATAAGGCGAGCGGGCCAAGTGCTTCAGAGTTGTGTCCAGTGTTAGCGCGTCTTACGTTAGGGGTCTTCTGTCGAAGTTACCATCTTATGGACTGTCCAATAGACTACCTATTATGCAAGTGGATCGCTAGCCCTTTGTCCGGCAGGCGCATATGAGCCGTAGTTGACGGAACCTGCTTCAATAGCTGCTGCTGCATATCTGTGACATGTTGTCTATCGACGACATTCATCGATATGTGGACTACTGAGGCTTCCTATACACTATACAGGATGGCTAAAAAATAACTACATTCCCGTTGCCAGGGAGGTTTTGGGATTATACTGAGTAACTTTTGCTACGGGACCAACCTCGAAATCGCGAAAAAAATAGTTTACCCTCCCATAGAAATTGGACCAGCCAAAATGTATGAAACAGCCAAATTTTTTTTCGCGACTTAGGGGTTGGTCCCATTTCGTTTCGGAGAGGGGGGGGGGAGGCGCAAATTTGGTGCCTGCCCCGAGCGCCATATGACGTTCCTGGTACAAAAGCTGTTCATACTTCATAGTAATCCAGCGATAAAGCTGCTGGCATGATGGGCACTTTCACACCGGGTACGGCAGCCAATGATTTGTTTGTACACCTACATTTAATGTGTAAATAAACTTTGTTTAATTTTTTGGCAATAGTTGTTTTATTTACCCATTTATAATATTCTCTCTAGCACAGAGCCGAAATTGTTAACTTATCTATAGAGTTTAGTAAACAAAAAAGACTTGACAACACCACAAGTGACGAGAATTGTCATTCTTGTATCTACCTAAATGGAATTTAACATACCGTAAACCGGGGTTACTTTGATCAATTTTAGAGTTTGGCACCATTTTTTGACTTTCCTAATATAGGTAAAAATATGAAATAAAAATATAATAATCGGTTTTTTCTCTTCTTTCCGCCTGCCAAATAAAAAAAAATTAGGACTTATATTTTTTTCGGAAATAAATAAAAACAACGCGATCAAAGTTATATTGAGAATGGGGTTACTTTGAAACCACTATTTTTTTTGCTGACAATCTAAAGTAGACCCGCTAAAAAGCCCATAAAAAATAAAAAAATAAAAATCGGTTAAGTACTTTTTAAGTTATTTATATTTTTAAGGTGTGGGGTTACTTTGATAACATACCAAATGATACAAATTAATAACTTTAAGCGCTTATTATATTATCTACTATAAATAACGTAGGATTATAACTTATTATCTCACTTAGCAACTGATTTTTGAATTGCAAGCTTTACGGTTTCAGTAAATTTGGTCTGCGCACCCGGGTTTTTGATATGTTGCCTTTATACTTATTGTGTAAAGTTGTATAAAAAAAATTGTATGCTTTCGATGCGGCACAAATAGATTTTGTGCCCGCCACTATGTGTGCGAGTGCATCATTGAGTTGTTCTTCTTGGTATTCTTTGTAGTTGTCGTTACCCGATATTTTTTTGTAATCTCTGGCATTGTTTTTATAAAAAAAAAATGCATATTTAATAATAGTAGAATTAATTAATACCCTGGTGGTGGTGGGCTGGTGGCCTTACGCACGTATAATAAAACACCTAAAGCAAAGACGCAGGATTAAATATAGCCAATTTCCACCCAGAAAGTTAATTCCATACAATAGAAACGGATAAAAGAATGCTTAAAATCAGATAAGCAGTTCCGGAGATCAACATTTACATACAAACTTATAATTCTACAACCTCTACCTCTTCCACTGACTCAAACGATACCTATTTATTATTGAAAAAGATACATAAAAAAATCATAAGTTGCCAAAATAATTCATGGTGTTACTTTAATATTTTGATCAATTTCACCACGTATAAGTGATCAAAGACACCCCGACCCATGGATTCCCCGGCTATGTGCTGATGTGTAGGTTGTTGAATACAGGTATTTTTTTATAAACTCACGAATAAACACTGATTAACCTAAGACACTATAAAATTACATGTATTTAATTATTGACACAAATACAGTTTAAGTTTTTCAAGCAATAAAACCAGGAAGAAATGCGTACCCGCCATTAATATTTTTTTTCAAGACGAAATAATAATATTACACTCGCGTCCGGTTACTGGGCGGTGAAGCAACTATCAGTGTTGCCAATAAAGAAAAAATAACTGCGAAGGTATTTTCCAACTCGTCAAAACAAGCACTTTAGTAGCGGAGGGAAGTCGTTATCAAAGTCGACCCGCAAATCAAAGTAACCCCGGTTTACGGTAGTTTTTAATATTCAACATTAGTTATTGGCGTATTGAGTCTGACCGCAGTTATAGTCACTAAAGTAGACTTATTAGCATAATAGAGCATTTAGGAATATTCTTATTTGACCTTTTCACCGCCAGACTCACTAGACGCGTCGTTAAGACGCGTCTTTTCATACAAACGTAGTCCACATTTTTCTCTCTGGATAATAACATTAAATATTTTGATACAATTTGTTGTATATCATATCAACATCAACTACAGCCATGCCCCTACGTTTGTTCTTTTTTTTTAATTTTTATATATTATAAGAGTTAGAAGCATTTAAAAATTTGTATGTAATCTGTCTACCGCTCCTAATTTTTACAATAATCAAAAATTCGAACGTAGGGGCATAGCTATATGGTTAATATACATTAAATTATGTAAAAATATTTTCCATAATGTCAATATCCAGAGAGGAAAATGAGGACTACGTTTGTATGGAGAAGCGGAAGCGGCCATCTCCCTTTCCTCTTAAGTAAGAACGTGCCTAAAATGTTTTTATTACCTATGCTTTCATTGTACTATACTGCATATGAGTCGGATTTTACATTTAGAAGCTATAATATCAAAAATTTTGTACGCATAAGGCTAAAATGAAAAATAAGAATAAGTGACACCTACATTGAAGCATGCCCGGGAATGGTGTTCTGTGTGAAGATTATCCGTCTTGAATGTTTACTGGTCTCTACTTGTATAGAAATATAGGTAAATTAGGTAGGTATTTGTGTGATAGTAAAACATAGTAATAGGCGAAATATGTATTTATTAAGCTTATTAAGAGCCGGTTTTGTGCATGCTTGCATGCTTAGGAAGTTTTTTAGGAGCGTCTTCTCTAATTTTTCCCTTGATCCACGAGAAGTTTCCTGGAAGAAAAAGAAGGAAATAAGTAAAAGTAGGTTCATGTGGCAGCGATGGAGTAAGTATTTTCACATGAGTGCAGTCTAGTGCACTCAAGATATATACTAAACAATCGCCAGGAATAATATCCATTAAACAAGGCAGCACATTAGAACTAGGTGCCTTAGTTAAACCTAATAAGTATTGCATTCCCAGATTATATATCCCAGAGATAACTACTTATCATACATAACTATCAAACAATGGGTAGGTACATATCTCAATGCATAATACAGCCGCACTCATACTTATTCAAAAAAGGAAAAGTTACTAAGACAGTCCTTGTGGAAAGTCACAGTTTTTTATGTCTAATTCTTAATTCAGTGCTCAAAAGAACTTACCTTCTGTTTACAGCATCTACAAACTGCTCGAGGTTCAGGCTTACAGTAGTGTGGCCAATCCAGTCAGTAGTGCTCCAATAGACAAGCCATGATCTTGACTAGTCCCACGTTGGTAGTTAATTGCCATCAGCTAGCAGGTGTAACTGTTACACACCAGCAGCTGCTGCTGCTGCTACTGGTGTAGGTGTGCTGCTGGTGTGGTGTATACTGTTAGAACCTAAAACAAATAAGTACCTAATTACAGTACCGGCCAATAATATATCACCTCCATGCTTTTACGGTATAACTTTTTTATATATTTGTGAGTGACTTCCACAGCTTTAGGTAGTTTAGTAGTATTCCTTGTCCAGTGATGAGAAAAATTGGTCTATGTAATGATTTTTTCATAGAGGTTTTTTGTTTTAATGTATGGTCAACTTCATTATTTTTAAAGAGCTTTTTTAGTAATATGCTGAGTCTCTTATTGTAGTTCACAGTATTTCAGTATTCATAATATCTTATACCTTTAAACGAGCAATTCTTGTATATTTATTTATTTATATGTATATATATTTCGGGGATATCGGAAACGGCTCGAACGATTTCGATGAAATTTGCTATATGGGGGTTTTCGGGGGCGAAAAATCAATCTAGCTAGGTCTCATCTCTGGAAAAACATGCATATTTATATAAAATGACTAGTAAAATATGAAATCTACAAACTAACCTACTACAAGTTCATACAAAAACACACAAAGGTGATATGTTATTGACCGGTACTGTAAATCTAATTTTGTCAAGTAGATTTTCCCCCTGGAGGTTAGGATATGAATGTTGAAGTAAATAGTAGCTTAAGTAACCTCTGTTAGTAGGTTAGTAGCATAAGTAAGAGATTGTACAACAGATATCTTAACATACTAACTTTTACATATAATAATGAGGCCGGTACCTAGTATTGAAGAGTTTAGTAGCATTGTCATTAAGACGTCTGTTTTACATAGAATCAATGATTTCAAATATAATAGGGTCTATGCATAGAATACATATTAACTTTATAAGAAACACTGCAATTTTATAGCTTTACCTTTAAGATGTTTTGGTAGGTAACCCATCACCGTTTTGAAGCTCGGCGTTAAATTCGGCACATAAGTAAATGCACTGCACACTCCTTACGCACTCTGTAAATATGCCGAAACTCTTCGTCCGTCATATCAAATGGGCTGCAAGTGTTTCTTAAAGCTGTTTACGATATTTTTCTTCAACAGCAGCCGCGAGTAGGAATAATAAAATTTGACTTCCCTGCGAAGAAAATATTGACAATATTATATACAGCGGAACATTGTAACTAATAACTCTCAATATAATCATAGAAAAACTGATATTTACCTGTAATTTATACCTTAAAATATGATTATTCACTACTTTTGCTTTCACGACAAGGCTTATCGTCATCTAAGAAGCACGTAGTTAAAATTAACTAAGTTGAACTGTCAAAATGGGACAATCTGTCAAATTATCCACATCTTATCCAACGACCATGTTATGCAAATTGTCTTCTATCATCTACCGCTGTCAAATGTGGATAACTCCATATATCGTCTGCAACCATAGTATGGATGATAAAACCGACGATAACGGCCGTTTTATCCACACCTATTGCGTGATAACTACCATGTCGTACAACCTTGCTAAGCCCGCTGCACGGCGCGGCGGCTACACCAAGGCCTATTGACTTCCTTGAAACGATGTGACCCTTCAAAATTGTGCATGTGTTGTCCGTTCCCAGACGAGATTGCCAGTAATTAACATCAAAATATTTTACTACAGCAACATTGCTAGAACTGGCTTTGTCTATAGATGCGATTTCTAGGAACAAATCAAATTATTTTGATTTGTATTTTATGAAGTAGTCATATGTAAATTATTATTTATTTTTTGATATATGTATATTATTATCTATTATATTTCAGTTTTTCTTTGTCTATGTTCATAAAATCTACGAAGGGTAGACGTGCCTCTACCCTCCTTGATAAAATAAAAAAAAATCTTTGTCAATTGGCCTCTTTGATAGGCCTTGATTTGGGTCTGGCCGGTAAGAACATAGACAAGATAAAAGTCTGTAATGTCAATGCTGTCATTTAAGTCATTTAATGCAAAAATATCAATTTTCATATAAAACGATTTATTCACTTGAAATATATTTATTTACCTATTAATTTTAAAAATAAAATCTATTCATATGTCCGAGCAACATATCTAAATGCGTTTTCGCACAGACTTAGTTAAATTTAAACCGTTGTCTCTCTTCCTTCCTTGCTGTATGTATCCGGCAATGGCGACTTTATCAACAATTCTTATCCGGATTATGGAAAGCCCTAATGTGTGTGTGGAAACCGTTGTAGTAAATCAGAAACAGCGATAATTTTAAGGTAAGATATATATTAATCTTTAAATAAAAATGAGCGTGCTAATTACCAAATTCAAATATAATAATTTAATCTTACTATCCCCGTAAGTCCCGCGGACGCGTCCGAAATTATAATCAAAATTCAACATAGATGTAAAACCCCACATTGTTTAAGCTGGTAACCCTAGGAATTAGCGACGTTAGTAATTAGGAAGATAGATTATATTGTTTAATTTTTTGACTAGGTATTTTGTTTTAGAAAGTGAATCAGCAGATGGCTTGAGCGTGAGATAATAATATAATCCTGGGCCGTCATATGATTTCTTGGAAAAAGCTCAGAAGGGCACGTATCTGCCGCATATCCAAACTAGTTTCCCGGTGACCAAGAACGCTGCGCGGAGCTGTGAAGCAGAAAATGTCCGATAACCGGATAGATGTAATAACAACTTGTAACCATTTGCCATATCAGTGTATGTATTCATATGTATTATGAAAATATTTATATCTTAATAATACGTAACTTTTTGTTACCTTTTATATTCCACGAATTTCTAAATATAGTACCTAATCATTATCTTTTAACGTATTTTTTTACTTATTTGTGAAATGCTAATTTCAGAGCCCAACAACGTGCACACTAGCGCCACTGCTAAATAATCGTGATTATTTAAATTTAACGACATGTATTTAAAAAAGGGGCCGCTACGGACTGTATTGTGTATTTAGGTACCTTTTGAATACATCACGTTTACAAGAAAGGTGTAAAAAGTGACCCGAAAAACTACCGGCCTATAGCGCTTCTGCCCGTGGTCTCAAAAATCTTTGAAAAGCTGATTAAAACGCGACTTTTAAAACACCTCCAGGAGAATGATATAATTAACCCGCGACAATTCGGTTTCCAGAAGAATAAGGGAACAGCAGATGCCGTAGATGCCCTAATCGATGATGTGATCACTAAACTACATGATCGTAAAAGAGTTGTAGGACTATTCCTTGACCTGAGTTCCGCATTTGACACGGTCGACCATGTGATTCTAATGGAAAAGCTTGAATTTTATGGAATCAGGGGTAATGCGTATCATCTTTTAGCTAGCTATCTTCAAAACAGGAACCAATATGTCGAAATAAATAATTTTGAAGTTAGTGGTGAATGTAGAGTTGATATTCCTGTTAAATCAAAGTTAGTTAGAGTAAACAGAGGGGTACCACAGGGCTCCATATTGGGCCCTATACTTTTCCTCCTATTTGCTAATGACCTAGTCAATTATGTGCCTAGTGTCGTGCCGAGCTGCTCCTTGATTGTCTTTGCTGATGACACAAACGCAGTGATATCTGCGAATAGCATGGCCGAGCTCAATAGTATTACCAATAGTGCTATTTCAGCCTTCACCCATTGGTTCAAGTCTAATAACTTACGCCTGAATTCAGACAAGACCCAAGCTTTACTATTCAAACTAAACGCCAAGAAAACTGACAAACTTGATGTTACTATGGACCAAGTCAGTTTGAATACTGCTGATCACGTTAAATTTCTAGGAGTTTACATTGACGCTAATCTAAATTGGAAGCGAGAGCTGGAGGCTATAGTAAATTCGATCCATTCCGCTTGTTATGCCCTTAGAAGCCTCAGAGATGTGTTAGATCTAGATCAACTCAAAATTGTTTATTATGCCCTAGTAGAGTCAAGATTGCGGTACAGTATAAGGTTTTGGGGAAATAGTTTTTTATATAATATAAACGGAGCCTTGATTGCCCAGAAAAGAGCAATTCGAGCAATGGTACGCATTCCTACTCTGGGTTCATGTAGAGAGTTTTTTCAAAAACTAGGTATTCTCACGGGTCCCAGCTTGTACGTCCTCATTCTTCTTACCCAGTTTGTGAAAGACGTTGCTAAAGTTTGTACGGTTGAAGAACAGGAGTCTCGCCTAGCCACAAGGACAAAAAACATAAAGCACAGTTTCATTCCAAAGCTTCAGGTAGCTAAACATTGTGCAAGATATCAGGCGGTCACTCTATTTAATAAGCTCCCTACTGACCTAAAAGTAATTACGGACTGGTTCTTATTTAAGCGTAAGTTGAAGTCGTTCTTATTGACTAGATGCTCCTATAGTATTGAGGAAATATATGATAGGTCCTAACATAAGGTATTTATAATTGTTATTTAGTATTAGTATTAATGGTTTATTGTTGTTACTTATAAAATGTATTTAATGTGATTTCTGACACAATGATTGTATTGTTTAAGAATAGAATAAATGAAATGAAATGAAATGATCAAACTAGATTTTATGTTGCTGGATTCGTCGATCTATGAGCTCAAAACAAAAACGGCCGTTTTAACTTTGGACGGGTAGATTGACGAATCCAATAACATAAAAACTAGTTTAATGTATTCAGCAGTGGCGCTAGTGTGCACGTTGATGGGCTCTTAAAAACCTGACCCCAACAAAAAAGAAAAAAATACAAAAAGAAATTCCCTCTCTGGGATTCGAACCCAGGACCATTAGCTTCCTGAACTGGATTACTGCCAATACCCGCTTGGCTAAACGGGTTGTCAATTCTAATTACAATGGTATCCTACCAGAGCGCTAGTAGTATAAACGAACTTTTGAAAGGGACATTTTTTTGTACGGAGTTATCGTTCTTCTGCTAGTGAGTATTATATTCTTTGGGCTACACTCATCATTAATATCAAACGGTCGTACGGCTACGCCTCGCCGTTGATAAACGCATGTCAAAAGGGGTTATTACATCTATAATTATGCCGCACATTTTCTGCTATCTTGCTGCTTTGAGGGACATATGGCATTCTCTGTTCCTAAGGATAATATTTAGTCGCTCAAATTCGCGTTTATCACAAAAATAATACAAGCGCATACCTCTTTCACTAATGAGGACTTCAAACGCAGTGAAATTCAAAATAATCTTAACCTGGCTTTAAACCGAGATAAGGGCCCCTAGAATACGGAATTTTTACGAAAGGTGTACAACCAAATGAACGTGTATATTATTATTGTGCAAACAAGAGTTTAGCCTGCTTTTTAGGTCGTGTTGACTTGGCGGAAATATGCTAGTAAAATTTATTCTTCAGCTTTTTCGCTAGAAATAATCTGTTATTGTTAACATGAAACTCGATTTATTTTTAAAAATAAGTTTGATATAAAACATAGTTAATGTTTATGTATATGTAACATATTTATGGATATGTCCCTATATTTATGACTGTAGCTTTATTTGTGTAAAAAGGGTTTTTGTTATTACAAACTTAATTACACCCGTGGCTAGCAGTCCGTCCTCAGAATCAGAGTTTTTATTTGTGTCGTGAAAATTTCCCAAAAAATTTTGATGACAATCTGTCATGATTACCGCTGATTGATTCAATCAAGTTGTTCATCACAAACGTACATTTATTAATCGGATTTCGTCTATCTATATCTATAATAAAAAGAAAAAATTTCAAATTTTTTATTTAAATAGTGTAGGTACTAAACCGTATTGAAACTATTATGCATGCATTCAGGTCATCCAAATATATCGCGATAAACTACTTTTTAAATATTCCTAATGCTATCTAAATAAAAAGTCAAAGTGTCTTTCTCGGCTGCATATTGGGTCATTCATTAGTGCACCTTTTGTTTACATATTTTAATCGTAGTTTGCTTTGAATTCGCAAAGTAGCTTTACGAATAAATACGCACAATCGAGGTAGTAGGGAATGCTCCCGGTACTGAGTTTGTATGGCGAGAACCGGGAATTCCCGGTACCGGGAGCATTCCCTACTAGGTAGGTACCTACTTAGATTGTACGTTACATAATTGAGTTGTACACGGATACTCGGTCGATTCCGGGCTTGTTTTAAACAGTGTTAAAATAAGTAAACTCAGCAAGATGGAACCCTAGCCCATCATGAAACTATGTCAACGTGATGTTAAAGATAGGCAGCCACTTGAGATAGCCTATGTATTTATCTACAGGGTCTATAGGTAATTTTAAAAGATCAGCCGGAAATACCGAGATAAATGAAACTATGAGGGATTATTGCGTTCAATAGTTATTTGTACAACAAGAGATCAAAGTTTGATATTTCTTCGAGTGCTTATTTTGAGTCCCGTGCAAGCGAAAGATTCTATAATAGATTCACGAGCGTAGCGAGTGAATCTAATTTAGAATCTTGAGCGTAGTAAGGGATTCAAAAGCGCACGAGATGTAAATAACTTTGATCTCGTGTAGTACACAAAATTTTTCACCCTAAGCAGTGAGAACATACCTAGAGGGACAGAGATAATAGAACCCAAGTATATCCAACTTGTATTAGACCCCGCATGTTGAAATGATATTTGACTATAAAGGTCACTTGAATGTCATTTTGTCTCACTCAGTGAGCAAAATCGCATTTTGCTCACTGTTTTTAAGAAGCAAAGTACCCTTGTTCGAGCTGCTGAGGTGAAAAAAGTATTGCATTATGTCCGCGTATATTAGATGTGCCGTTCTCGAGAACGTTCTCCGTCTACTATGGGGAATGTTCTCGCACGAGAACATTCATCACTTAATAGTATTTAATTTCGAAGTGGTTTGCCCTTGGCCATCCCTTGGCAAAATATGCACTCCTGTGAGAGCAAACGTTAATTGACTTCAAAATAATTTCAATAGATAATTTATGTTGATTATAATTATAAACCTGTTTTTATAATGTAGTGAGTAAGTATTGTGGCTTTATATTTGGTCGTATTTTCTGCACCAAATCAGTAACGCAACATTAAAATTGAGTTTTTGGCAGCTAAATCCTTTGGCTCCCTGCCCCGCTGTACTTACTCGTCCAAAATGCCATTCAAATCAAGCCTTTTTGTTTTCGGCTGCAGCCTCTGCCAAGCGGCAAAGGGGCGCCTGCAATATAGCAAACTACGCGAAGAAATGCTTTGATGGGAATAAGTTCTCGTGTTCAAAGTACCTTCATTCTTAAGGGACTTCTGAAAGTAGGCCAAGCCTTTTAACGTCATAACAAGTCGATCAAAAGTAATCCTGCCGTTTTTTACTCGTGATTTTATTTTTTTTTACCTCATAGACGAGAAAGGGTGCCCTATTGATATTCCGAGAATATATACGCCGATTTTTGTTTCGCCGATAACGATTCGCCGACGGGTTCTTCGACGGGGGGAGTAACGATTGGCCGAATCTCATTACGCATAGTAGTCGTTTGCGAGAGTAGTCAATAAGCAGAACATTGATACGCATATTTACTATTCGTAGAATAATCATTTAGTAACTGTCATAATTACCCGAGAAACCATTGGCCGAAACACAATAGGTCGAATGTTCATTTGGCATTAATATTGACTAGAAAAACTTCTCTCTCATTTATGACTAGACTAGGACATGACTAACCTACACAACAGCTTTTAGTTTGAGTCTTATAAACATGGTTTTAGATACATTTATTCATAGAATAATCGAATCCTACATTTTTGTTATGTTTCCACGATTATTCATTTCAAAGAAACATACTTTGTAACATGATTAAAATTCAGAATATTTATTCAAAGATTTTTAAATAAAATAAAAGACTGCCTGTAGAATTATTATTCATTGAGTATTACTACAGTTCACAGAATATCAATTTCAACAATTATTATTTTACTAAATTAACTTTCACATACTCGTAGTATTCATTGAAATTGCTAAAAAAGCAGTTTAGGTTAGTTTAGAGCTGCACCCCTAAGAAAACGTGCCGTTGCTGGAAAAGTGGGTTAGGTTAGGTTAGAACTGCGACCCCCGAGAAAACGAACTGTTGTCAGAAAATTGGGTTAGGTTAGAACTACGACCCCCAAAAAAATTTATAAGAAGTAACTTTTCTACAGGTCCATGATTCTGTGAAATGAAATTACATGAACAAATTGTCCTTGAAACTAAACCAATGTTTTAATTTTTTGGTGAACCATAACTAAATCCGAACTAAAATTATTTGAAGTAAATATTCTGTGTAAAGATTATTTTGCTATTTGAAATTACTTGAAAATTTTTCTGTGAAACAAAAATCTATAAAAATTGTCGGCAAAACAAAGCTAAACCATATAAATATAATAATTTTTATGATTCATCATTTACTTAAAAAAGGATAATATTTTATTTCATCCTTTTGGATGTGGATTTTCTTTATTTTTGTAAGTTTTTGCTTCGAAAATAACGACTTATATGTAAAATGTGAAACGTTATTCGACTAAACATTGCTTAAACGAAACGATTACTCTGCTAAATGGAAATTGCGAAACGATGTTCGGCGAATCGTTGTCGGCGAATCGATGATCTGCTAAAAGTTTCTCGGAGAATCATTAGGTACCCACGAGAAAGAGTTCTTGTATTAATTTATATGTAATCTACTTTTAAAGGTAGTTTACTTAAAAAAATTGCATGTGTGAATACCGGCTAACCATGATGATATCTCTGAACGCATTCACTGCCAACAACTCGCCAGGCGGGCGCTCAGTCTGTAGTCGCTTTTCGCTACATACCGGTTTTCACATGTTATCGGCTACTGTCGTAGCGTGTAACAATCGCTGGCATTGTACATACTTAATTTTTCTTAATTCTAAGTTAGGTGCATATGTAGATGAACCTGAGCTTATACTTTTTTCAGATTATTATGTAAGTGAGATTTATTTTAACGACACTTTCCGAAGCAAAAACACGAAACTCGCCTCGTGACCTTCACATCCACATTCAGATTGTTTTTCTGCAAATAGAAAAACAATACACTCAACAACGTGAAAATTGAGTTTATTTTCGTAAGGGTACTTTTGGATGTTATGAGACTATATCGTAACATCAGATTGAAGAAGAGACTGGTGACCGAAGAGCTGGCGGCTACCTCGCACAACGTATCAGCATTGCGATACAGCGAGGAAATGCCGCCAGCATCCCTTGATACAATGCTAAGGGGCCTATTTTTGATTTAAGCTAGTTATTCATTTCGTTTAGTAGTACCACTGTATAATTATATCTTGTACCTATAAATAAATGTAAATAAATGATTTTTTCCGATTGAAGAAAGATGCTTGTTGAAAAATATTCATGTGAGGTTTGAATGTTAACTTTTTTTGTAACCTTTAAAACCAAACTTTACGTATCTACAAGCTATCCCTACTTGTAGATACGTAAAGTTTGGTTAATATGTGCCTTTTATGCACATCCACAAAAAAAAGAAAAATGACAATAAAATTATTATAGCATACGTGTATTGTCACCTTCAGCATTTTTATTTGACCTTTATTCCACCTAGCCTACCCGAGGTTTTACCTAGGTATACCTAGTATAGATATATCTATACTCTTAGTGAAAATGCTGATTTGTTTCAGGTAATAATTGCGTGGGCCGACTAAATAATACCTAATATAAATATGATCTAAAACTCGTTGAGTTCTTTTAATCGTTTGTACTCGTACAGTCAGCAGCAGAAGTTGCTAAGCGGTCCAAGTGTTCAAAATGATCTTGACGCGTCTCTATTGTTAAGAGAATAAGAGCGTGTCAAGGTAATTTTGAACACCTCGCCCGCTTAGCAACTTCTGCTGCTGACTGTACCTACTCTACCTATTTATAGAAGAGTTAAAAAAATACGCACAATTTCTACAATATTGTAAAGTAAAACTAATCATCTACGATAAAATGTAAAAACTGAATAAAACCATATAAAACCTACAAAATAATCCGTTCCTATTAACTTGTTTCTAATTGTAACCTGAAAATTCCTAATGCAAATTCATAGCCGTGCATTTTTTTATATTTTGCTAATAGGAATATTTTTAAGATTGGATATGTTATTTATATCATCATTTGAATGTGCTATCAAAAATATTACATTATGTTATCAGAGACATATACTTACGCCTTTTTCATGAATAAAATCAAAATTAAATTGAAGTAACTTATTTCCTTTTTTATTCTTTTGATGGGCATTCATCGTCCATTCTAAAAATCTACGCTCGCATCTAATTACGTATTCTACCACCATTGTTTTCATAAATTAAATTTTATACTAACCACACACATATTTTCAGAGAATGACTACCTACGTGTTATTCTTATTTCTCCCATGTTTAATATGTTGAAAAAGAAAAATCAACGTAGTTAAAATGCTTAGTTAACATTGACGCATAGACTAGGAATCCTCTAGACGGAGTTTAGAGCAATTATTTCATGCAACCGATGCTGCCAAAAAAGCGGGGGTGCGCGGGACGAGGTTAGCGAGATCCCGTGCCGTGATTGGTCCGTTCAAACGACGAACGAGTTCACGGACACAAAGACACTTTCGACTCGAACATGGAGTAAATTTACCGTATGCGTGGCAGCGGGGTAGCGCGACTATGCTCAGTCTAGAGGATGTTTTGTCTGTGCATTGACGTATATCT
This sequence comes from Cydia splendana, assembly GCF_910591565.1. Taxonomy (NCBI): domain Eukaryota; kingdom Metazoa; phylum Arthropoda; class Insecta; order Lepidoptera; family Tortricidae; genus Cydia; species Cydia splendana. Next base: position 14,760,172 of record NC_085972.1, on the reverse strand, counting down.
CAGGACTTACGGGTAATAAGAATGGGCCATGGATGGGGCCAGTACAGCCCATATAACCATTCCAGTCGCAGAATCACAAAGTGGTAACTAAATGTCAGATGTGTCGTAACAGAGTCCACACAATGTGTCTAGAATTGTTTCGAAACAAAGTGTCGTCGCCGTGTCTACACTTTTCCGTAACAAGGTGTCGACACATTTGTGTGCACTTTGCGTGCGGTTTGCGACTAAATCTGACAGCAAATTTGTGACAGCAAATGTCAATATAAAATACCTCTTGAAAACCAAGGTTTGTCAAACTACTATTAGTGTCTCGTGTGCTCGTAATTCTAGTAAGTCATCATGGGCAATGCAAATGATAATAATCGACCGAAGCCATATAAACACCCAACACCCGTCAACCTTTTACAGAAAAGTTTTTAAAGAAATTCATTAAGCTACTTAGGTCAGGCAACGAATGCTCCAAAAGTTGTAGAGGGAAATGCTCGGAACACAATTTTTGACTCCGTAACTCGGTTTGACAAGTTAGGAGGTGAACATATCAAAAGTCCCCGGCCGTAGCCCTTGAGCGGGGGGGAGAGAGGGGGCTTTGAAGGTCCCATTTTCCCGTTTTTCGATTATATCTCGGAAACTATGCATCTCAGCAACATGGCCACTTATACAAAATGAAAGTTATTTTAATTTTTTACAAGTTTATTCAGTCAATTTTTTCGATATGTTGAATAGTTTTTGAGATATCCGCTCTTGAAAGTTTATTTAGGGCTCTCAATTTTATCTTGATATATCTATATCAGTGAAGGTGCTAGGCCGTGTTTGGTATCGTTTTCGTATAAATCTGGGGTGCTGAATCCATTTAAGATATCACATTGACACCATTCCACAAAATAAAAATAAATCTTTTTAGGGTTCCGTACCTCAAAAGGAAAAAACGGAACCCTATAAGATCACTCGTGCGTCTGTATGTATGTCCGTCTGAATACACAAAATAGTTCTTTACCTATAGATGACAGGAAAACCTATTAGAAATGTGCAGTCAAGCGCGAGTCGGACTTAATGTACGGAACCCTTAATACGCGAGTCCGACTCGCACTTGGCCGGTTTTTTTGAAACTCTTCTTGACGCTAAACCGCTGAACCGATTTCGTTGAAATTTGGTATAGAAATAGTTTGCGTCCCGGAACAGGACATAGGATAGATCTTATAACCAAAATCATCTTTTGAAGGTGTGAAAAGTGGCGTGGAAATTTGTACGGGAAATCAATAACCGCTGAACCGATTTATATGAAATTTGGGATGGTCTACATCTTTGATTTAGTTAAAAATGATGAAAAAACATGACTTCAAACCTAAACTTAAACAGTATTAACTTCAAGAAGTCAATTCTGAATTCCCCCCTACACCTCATTTCACACCTTTAAAGGATGATTTTTGAGATAACTTATTATATCCTGTCTCGGGACTCAAAATATATGTGTACCAAATTTAAATTAAAACTGTTCAGCAGTTTAAGCGTGAAGAGGAGTTTAAAAGAAAGTATTTTAATAAGTTTATATGTTTTTATTTCGGAATGGTGTCAATGTGATACCTTAACTAAATTTGGTACTGCGAATTTATACGAAAACGATACCAAACATGGCCTCATAGCTTTACTGTTGTAGAAGTCAAAATAAAATTGAGAGCCCTAAATTCTTATTACTTGGCCAAACTTGTGTAGAAGGAAAAGGTAAAATAAAAGTCTTCGGCAGGAATATAACACACAAATATATTTTTTTTTTGCGTTACTATTTCATTCATCAAATATAAACATACCTTGATTATACTATTCTAGTGAGATCCTCATAGATAAACAAAAACATTTACTTAAAAAATTACAAGGTCGAAATGTCACGGAACTTGTGAGAGTAATATGTGAAAAATAAAAACTTTTATGACAAAAAAAATCTGGACACAATTTAAGAATCACCCAATTGCGTCGAGGAATCATCTGTATTTTTGCTTGTTTCATTACCTCCTCGCTTCTTTTTTGTCCTTTGTATTCTGTAGCAATTTGTTAGATCTGAAAATAAAGATAACTTGCGTCGTCACGGATGTCGATTTATAGGTTTTAGGGAGTGCAGAATTCGAAAACGATGATCATTTTATAATCCAAGATGGCGGCTACGTATTTTGTCATAAAAGTGGAATCCAAAATAGTCATCATTTTCGAAATCTGCGCCCCCTAAAACCTATAAAACGATATCCATGACGACTTTTATGACATAGTGCATTGCCGCCATTTTGCAATTGAAAATGTTATCATTTTCGAAATCTGCGCCCCCTAAAACCTATAAAACGACATCCATGACGACTTTTATGACATAGTGCATGGCCGCCATCTTGGAATCCAAAATAGTCATCATTTTCGAAATCTGCGACCCCTAAAACCTATAAAACGATATCCGTGACGACTTTTATGACATAGTGCATTGCCGCCATTTTTAAATTGAAAATGTTATCATTTTCGAAATCTGTGCCCCCGAAAACCTATAAAACGACACCCATGACGACTTTTATGACATAGTGCATGGCCGCCATTTTGGATTCCAAAATGGTCATCATTTTCGAAAGCGGGGCCCCCTAAAACCTATAAAACGATATACATGACGACTTTTATGACATTGTGCATGGCCGCCATCTTGGAATCCAAAATGGTCATCATTTTCGAAATCTGCGCCCCCTAAAACCTATAAAACGACACCCATGACGACTTATATGACATAGTGCATGGCCGCCATTTTGGAATCTAAAATGGTTATCATTTTCTAAATCTGCGCCCCCCAAAACCTATAAAACGACACCCATGACGACTTTTATGACATAGTGCATGGCCGCCATTTTGGATTTCAAAATGGTCATCATTTTCTAAATCGGGGCCCCCTAAAACCTATAAAACGACATCCATGACGACTTTTATGACATAGTGCATGGCCGCCATCTTGGAATCCAAAATGGTCATCATTTTCGAAATCCGCGCCCCCTAAAACCTATAAAACGACACCCATGACGACTTTTATGGCATAGTGCATGGCCGCCATTTTGGATTCCAAAATGGTCATCATTTTCAAAATTGGGGCCCCCTAAAACGTATAAAACGACATCCATGACGACTTTTATTACACAGTGCATGGCCGCCATTTCGGATTCCAAAATGGTCATTATTTTCGAAATCGGCACTCCCTAAAACCTATATATCGACACCCATCTCGACTTTTAAGACAAAGTGTTTTGCTACCATCTGCATGCAAGACATTTCTATTATTTTTACGTACAAAAATGGCCCCCTGTCAACTTTCAATCGAGATTTAATCGATAATTTATTCGATTAATATTCAGATTAATTCAATTTCAATCTATGTTAGGTCGACTAAACTAATCGCGATTAAAATTTGAGAATTAACTTTTTTTATTCCATTAATTAGTCGAATAAACAGTTAATCGATTAATGCCCATCTCTGACCACGGCATTTTTACACTTTGAGAATATCTGAAAACAAATCAACACAAGGAGCCATTTTGCAAATCCAGTAACATACCACTAACTTTGTTATTACTTTTGACAGCGCGTGTCATGTGTCAACACAGAGTCGACACAAAGTCGAAACATTGCAACTACTTTGTGACTGCAATATTTCTCAGCCTTAAACCATATTTATACATCATAATTAACAAGTTTCGTAGTATGTAAAGCGTTATTTCTGTTATTTAAGTATAGTATACGCATCGAAGTACTAAAAATGCTTCAAATAATATAGTTATGAACACAGGCACTGAGAAGTAAACAATTTCATTTCCGGCTAAACTAAAACAATGTGGTGGCGCGTTGATTATATTACACTTAGTTTATCAAATCACTCGAGCAGTTTAATTCCCCATAATAATTTAAGTCCTATTGTAATATAAATGCAAACAATATATAATTACGTCTTGTAATCCGTTTTAGAGATGGCGTATTAATGTCACTTATTTTTATTTAAGTATTTTTCCATCTGACAGTTTCCATTTGACAGGAACAAAATGAACGAATGAACGAATGATTTTGGCATAAAGTAGTCGCAAACCCGAAACAATGTGTGCACACGGCGACCACACTTTATGTCACTTTGTGTCATGTGTCGACCCTTCCCCATTTCTGGTAACTGTGTCGACACGGCGACGACTCTGCGACTGGAATTGTGACCGAAACAGACGGTGTCGACACAAGATGTGTCAACACCGCGTCGTAACGGCGACTGGAAATGGTTGTATGGGAGCGGTGTGACACCGCTACAATGCGATTGCGATTGGTGGCAACTAGTTGCGTTAGACTGCACGATTGGCCTGAACTCGTAAGTGACACAGCTGAACTAGTAGGTACCATTTTAGGGCCCGTAAGGCCAGTCCTGAGATATATACGTCAATGTTAGTTAATTAATTTTTATTCGTCCTGGCCTTGGCCAACAGGTAGCAAAAGGTAAAGTGAGTAATTTCGTTGAATTAAGGTGTAGTCTTAAGTGCATCGCGTGACTGAAAGAAGTGAAACCACTTGTCCGCGATGCAGTGCCTACGGAATACTTCATAGTAGTGGTCTGAGTGATACAGACCACTTACCAAATGGAACTGGACAAAACGCGGATGAAACATATCAATGGCACTTCCATATACAAAATCAAGTAGAATATAATAGAACCACGCTAAGTTTTCATGCCAAGTGTTACGTTATGCAAAATTTGTGCAAAGTTAGAATGGTCAGACTCTAGTACTTTTATACAGTAGGTATTGCCTTGAGTCCAAAGTTTGTTTCTCTAGTATGCAGAGAGAGTAACATAAATTGAATTAGGTTTAGGGTATAATAGGTACTGATTTGGCACCGAGTAATGATGTTTATGAAAGTACGAATCTACTTAAATTGCCTACAATTATTTGTATTAATAAAACATTTATTGCAGGCAGAGCCCATACAATTTTGTTAGTAAATCTTAAAAAGTAATTATTAATTTATGTAACTAGCATTACAACTAAATCTGTTGTATTGAGTAAAGTGGTTTTCTCTTCATACTTAATAGTTTCGTAAGACAAGTCGGAAACAAGATGATGGATGTTCATTTAACTCACTTAGTAAACGTCAACTTTTTGGCAACTGAAATTGCTTTTAAGAATGTACATTTATCATTAAATTTGCATTTTCTAAGCGTGCTTTATCTTAAAACTGTCTCAGAACATACAATCCAAATTTATTAGAGTTCGCCGATCCAAGTTTCCGCTCCGAATAGTTTCTAAGTTATGTCGCATACACGTCCTTTCCTATGTAAACAGCGAGTCAACTACGAAAAGCTTTACGTTGTAAACCAATGTAAACTTTGGCAACATTTCTCACCGATCGAATATCTAAAAACCGGGCAAGTGCGAGTCGGACTCGCGCACGAAGGGTTCCGTACCATAATGCAAAAAACGGCAAAAAAAAAACGGTCACCCATCCAAGTACTGACCCCGCCCGACGTTGGTTAACTTCGGTCAAAAATCACGTTTGTTGTATGGGAGGCCCACTTAAATCTTTATTTTATTCTGTTTTTAGTATTTGTTGTTATAGCGGCAACAGAAATACATCATCTGTAAAAATTTCAACTGTCTGTCTATCACGGTTCGTAAGATACAGCCCGGTGACAGATGGACGGACGGACAGCGGAGTCTTAGTAATAGGGTCCCGTTTTACCCTTTGGGTACGGAACCCTAAAAATGAGTAGCGTAGCGGGTGAAGTTTGATTTTGTCGGTCACTTCTTAGGGTTCCGTAGTAAACTACGGTCTGTTCTGTCTGTCCATCTCTTCGTCCGCGGCTTTGCTCGGTGATCGTTGGTGCTATGCTAGACAGCTGCAATTTGGCATGGGTATTATTAATCAGTCATACCAACAAAGTGGTAAAATAAAAATTATAACAACAATTTTTTAGGCTACCTATTACATGAAAATGTTACACATGTCTCGTGATAGACTAAACCAGCGGTCGGCAACCTTTTTTTGCGTAGTTTTAGTAGCGTAGTTAACGATGAGTAAGTTGACGCGGGCCGCACTTTATTAATATTTATACTTTATCAGACATTGTCGTTTCTCAATATTACATAGTCAGAGAGGCTCGCAGGCCGCAAGTGACAGTTTCACGAGCCGCATGCGGCCCGCGGGCCGCAGGTTGCCGACCGCCGGACTAAACCATCTATCATCAGACACGTGCGTGTATTTTTTATCGTAATCGATATAAATACTAGCTAAAAAGAATACTTGTAAGCTGTCATTAAAAAAGAGTTCCCAATTCGATTGAGTACAGTGTTCGTTTACTTACCTTCTTTATACCGGGTGTGGCCTGTAACACGAGCAAATAATTAAAACATAGATTGTACTCCTCAAACGATGACACTTTTGTTCAACAACTTTTTAACATTATGAAGTATTTAGAGTCCCTATTTTTCATACAAAATAAATATTATCTTCAATGGACGCCATCGCCACGCCATATCATTGTGATTGACGTTGCTTGTCACGCCTTAAACATAACAAAATTCGCAATACATTGCGTCTTAGAATAAACTTTAAAGTGTATTAAAAATCAAACCACAAGTTATTTTTAAAAGTTGCTGAACAAATGTTGGTCAGTATGAGGAGTACAGCCTACAGTTAAATTTTTTGCTCGTATTACAGGCCACACCCGGTATAAGTAATTATACTAAAGTATTAAAAAGAGGTCTTCTTTATGATTGATGTGGAAAACGAGCAGACGAGTGGCTTGATTGTAAGCATTTAGCGTCGCCTATGGACAGTTGCAACACCAGAGGGGTTACTAGTGCGCTGCCAGACTTTAAGATGCGAGTACAGTCAGCAGCAGATGTTGCTAAGCGGGCGAGGTGTTCAAAATGATCTTGACGCGACTTTATTGATAAGAGAATAAGAGCGCGTCAAGGTAATTTTGAACACCTCGCCCGCTTAGCAACTTCTGCTGCTGACTGTACGCTCTTTGATTGAAGGTTTTTAACATTAAACGTTTCTTAAATTCCCTCTAAGAAGGTAAATTGACTGAAAATAATAGTGAATTCGTGTAAATTTAAAACGCCTTGAAAGCCTTTGTCGCGTCTAAATGGTTTGACGAAACGTTTTCAGACTGAAAAGTCAGATCTTATAGTTAGTCGGACGCGATCTGAATCTCAATAAGGCTTGGGAAAAGGCTCGTGCGAAACTAACGCTTAGGTGATAGAATATTTGAGAGTCTGTTAATTTACGTGAACCATATGTGTTTATTTGATATATATTTAACAGACAGTCGGTTTGGCATATATCTGTAGATAAAAATATATAGGCTGTTGTTTATGGCAAGTGTATGATAGTTTTATTAGAGTCGCACCAAGAAAAGTCTGCAGCGGATTTGATAGCCCACGCAGTGTAAGTGTTATTAATACGTCATATTAACTTCATAGAAGTTTGACGTTTAAAATGACACTTACACTGCGTGGGCTATCAAAATCGCTGCAGACTTTTCACGGTCTGACATAATAATAGGTATGTATTAAACATTACACACCCATAATATGTTTCGCTACGCGCTGGTGTTTTCGGCCTGACCGACGCAGACTGCGAGCCAGCACTGACTGCGAGACTGTGGTGTTGGGTGTACCTAAGTAGCTGTAGTTGTGATGATCACAATGAACTAAGGCAGAAGTGCGCTATAAAGTTTACGATAAACACTAATCGACTGTTCTTCTTGTCTGTATTTTACCAATACCAATAAAGAACCTAGAAATTTAAAACTAAAACAGAAGGAACGCCCACTTAGCCGTTTTCTTCGAACGAGATGGTAAAAGTCAAAGGTCCATTTATGTCATCGGAGCAAATCGTCGGTCGGGCGCTGCGCTGCGGTGTTCTGTTGCTCAAAAGGCGACCCTGTCGCAGCCACCTACGCTGTCACTGCTAATGTAATTCGACTAATTTGTAATGGAAGATTTTTAATTCAAGACAAAACTTTATAAATACTTCGTATATACATTTAAATTAAATACTTCTCAACATGTTAACCAATGCGGTGAATCCGGGGTTATGATTCGAAATGACAACGAAACAACAACATTAGATTAGTATGTAAATCTCGCAAACATTCTTGAGGGATATATTTTCCCACGTTTCGGTTTGTTTGAGCTGTCGATGAAACCGGATATCAGATTTTTTTTTTACGTGATTTTGTGGTTGGTTCAATAATAACCAATCTCTAGCACATGAGTATACCATCTTCATCACTCACCCATTATATTTGAAAGTAGGTTTTGCCCAATTGATGAAGACCCCGCGAAAGTTTTAATTTTAACGAGCATATGTACCTTGTATTCTGTATTAATTGAAAAAAAAAAAACGAATAATTATGTGTATTTAAAAGAGCTGAATACCGAACTGAGAGCCATATTTGTTAGAAAGGGACTTCCGCTTACTGTATTAAAGGTTGCAGACCATTAAAATAAAATAATCCACTGGTAGTCCGCCTCATTAAAAAAAAAATCAAAAGCACCTATATTCTGATCTGGAAGAAAGCATGAAACTTGGCATGCATGTAGCTTATATGGATAAGCAAAGTACAACAATGAAGAACTGTAAAATGGGACACAAAGGTGGGAAAAAGAGTGGGACATACGCACGAGACAAGTTGCTTCCCCTTCTATTTTTTTCTTACCTATACAAGGTACATGCATTCCAACTATTCCAAATTGCTTATTTTTTTCCGGTTGGGTTACTTTGAGCTTACGAGTTGGACTATCGACGTTGTTAATTACTCAACGTCAAAAGCGTAGTTAAATAAAGTTTTCATTAGAATATTGTTGCTTAGTTAGTTGCTACCACTATTACATTTCTTTAACATCAAATTTTGTTATGCGGCTTTTATATTTTACCACTGCAATGAAATTTAAATTTTAAAGACATTTTCAGACGTCTGCTAAAGCTAGACCTGCTCTGGTATACAAATTAAAAATACATATTCAGACGAATAACGTGATGCCCGCGGCGCTAAATTAAGCTAGGTACCTAAGCAAAGACTTTATGCATAGTTTATTTTGCATTTTAAACTAACAGCAGGGGCTAAGATGGCTCCGCTCTTTATCATTTGTCACCATGCCTGTCACGTTCTAACAAGTATCTGAGTGTGAAAGTGACGCATGACATGACAGGTGATAAAAACGCGACAATAATACCGCTGCAAGGTTTCATTTTACTTTAAAAGTGTTATCCTAACTAAACTTGTAAGGTGGAATGATTTGTTATAGCTATATTTAGCTCTAGTGAAAAGGTGTACAAGTTTCGCGCAGATCAGCTTAAAAACGGTATAAGTTTTATATAGTTAACACTTATGTCCTTTTCACTAGACACAGTTAGATCAGATCGTAGGTAGGTAAGTTATATATACAATGTACCTAAAGACTCAGTTTAATCTAAAGATTTTTGTGTGGATCAAATTTCTAATGGGACCATGTGGGTGGGATTTTGATTCCCTTGAGGGCGTCGAAAGTCGAAATATACGTTTTTTGCGATATTTAAACAGCCGTATCTTTTAACGTTAAATTAAGTAGAAGTTTGATTTTTTCACAGCTTCAAGGCACTGTAGAATGAGTATATTAATGGTTTTAATTTTAACTCGATACCTTCACGTGTTCCCGAAATAAAGGGTCTTGACATACAGACGGCCGGATTGACGGACAACAAAGTGATCCTATAAGGATTCCGTTTTTTACCTTGTGAGGTACCTACGAAACCCTAAAAATATGGAGACAAACTTGAAGGTTACCTGACGTGAGAAGAGAACTTAAAAATTCTTTAATGTAATAGTTAACTTGTTACGTAAGCATTTCTGAATCAACTCAACATGAACAAAAATACTTGCATGTTGACCCAAATTGCATTCCCGAAACATAATACCATTTTGCCAATTGTTGCAAATGCACTACGAATGCAACACCACCCGGTTAACTCAGTTAACTAACTTCGCTAACAATGCACTCAGTAATTGACAGTTCTCGTGTCTCGGGTGACTGCTGACCACATTATTTGCTCGCTAGGGTGTGTACACATTTGAATTTTATTGAGATTTTGTTTATATACATAAAGTCTATTTTTTTATTCGGTAGACTAAAATGACATTTTCTAGTATGAACATAAAATGTCATTTCATAGTATGAAATGTCATTTTAGTCTACCGAATAAAAAAATAGACTTTAGTAATTATTCTTACCTATTAATAGCAGGTTAAATAAATAAAGAATAAATATTCCGGAATAGCTAAGCAATGTTATGTTTATTAATAAGGATTTCCGCAAAGTAACGCCTGATTCTATAAAATAATGTACCGTGAATTTATACATTTTTTTATTGAAATTGAAATTACAACTTTGGGAACAAATCAAATTATTTTGTATTTGTTAAAATGAGGCTATGGACAATTGAACATATACTCAAATTATCATATTTAATACTAGTTTTCATCAAAGTACTTTGTGAAAAATAGTTTTAACTACGTAAATAATACAGTAAAATTATACATTTAGCGTTTGCGTCAAATCCGGTAGTTCTGATTTTTTGCAGACTTATTTATGATGTTGGTCCAATGAATAATCCACGTTGGTGACCTCGAGCGCCGAACGCAACTTTGTCAAAAATCGAAAAACCTGCGAAAATTTCGGTTTTTTTTTTAGTTTTGGGCGATTCTAACCCTAAAGAACTAGTTTTTGATAGTACTTTCCTTTGACGTTTTTAAAGCAAACTAAATATGCTACAATATGAGACTAGAACTGTCTCTGTAGATTGAATAGTTTCCGAGATAAAGGCTTTCAAAATTTAGATTTTTTTGAAATTGAGCTCGTAAGCTGTGTGTGAGTGAGTGCAGTGAGTATGCACTTTTGACTCAGGCGATGCCGCTTGGCACGATTGTTCCTAAGGTCAAACAAAGCTGATTTGGCGCGGTAGCCACGATATCGTACCGTGCCTACCCCCCAAAAAGGGAGGGGAAAGGGTCGGATCCCCAGATCCAATCTACGCTATATTTCTTCCTGCTCTTAGCAACTAGGGCAAGTTATATATGATTTTCATATAATTTAGGGCTTCCTTATTCTATAAATATCACTTCAAAGCAGGCATTCATACATTTTTTTGTAAAAATATGAAGCGGATTGAGTGACGATTTCCATAGAAATGTAATAATCGCCAAAGTCAAAAGTTAAAAATCTTTAAAAAATACACTTAACTTGGTGTTTTAAAAGTATGAATATAATGTTTTCATCCCTAAATTATATGAAAATGATATATAACGTGCCCTAGCTCCTAAAAGTAGGAAGAAATATAGCAAAGATTGGACCTGGGCATCCGACCTTTGCCCTCCCTTTTTGGGGGGTATGCACGGTACGATGTCGTTGCTACGGGGCCAAATCAGCTTTGTTTGATCTTAGAAACAATCGTGCCAAGCGTCATCGCCTGAGTCACAAGTGCATACTCACTGCACTCACTTAGCTTACGACCTCAATTTCAAAAAAATCTAAATTTTGAAAGACCTTATCTCGGAAACTATTCAATCTACTGAGGCAGTTCTAATCTCGTATTGCAGCAAATTTAGCCTTCTTTAAAAACGTCTAAGGAAGGTACTATCAAAAACTAGCCCTTTAGGGTTAGAATCGCCCAAAACTAAATAAAAACCGAAATTTTCGGCGTTCAAGGTCACAAACTTGGATTATTAATTGGGGCAACATCATAAATAAGTCTTCAAAAAAACAGAACTACCGGATTTGACGCAGAAGAGCTACGTTACAAAAGTCTACAATTTCACTGGATTAAAACGCGTTTTCAACTGCTTCAGAAATCTAGTGTTCACTAGGGAAAACGCTTACATATTTACTTATTAAAAGGGGTTTAGGCTTCCTAAAGGTAAATATCTCACTCATCCTATCAGATTAATCTATATTAGATCTTTTTTGGGTATAAATCCCAAGAGATTTAAATATAAATATCTGGAACGACGGAAACTTAATATCCGCCGAATTTTGATCCGTTTATCGAAACGGATAGATTTTGCTCACAGCTGTAAAATAACTGCGGATATTGCGTTTATATTGAATAAACTATGAATTTGAATATTTTTCTTGACCAAGTAATTTTTTTTTGTTTATTCCTTTCACAAAGAAATAATTCTAACTTTCTTTGTGAAAGAAAATTAAAGTTAAGATTAATATGTTATCAGTAACGTTATCGGAGGTATACGTAATATGTAATATTATATGTATAATCATTTATTTATATAACAAAAAAAATATATGTAATGCAATTTATGAATATAAATAACTATTCTTACTCATTTAGAATTATTATTTTATGTATCTTCTAATTGTCATTGGGTATGCATGGGGACTAAAACCTAAACTTGCATGTACGAGCCCCGATGCATATGTTTTCGTCTAGTAAGACAATTTTTTGAGATTCTCGCGTTTGTTCAAAAATAACGTTTTAGTTTAAAAATTACTAATATTTAATGCTTATACTAATGTAGTTTAATTTTATATGATAATATTCTACAATAATTAAATCCATATATACAAGAAATACCGTTTTTGTACTGAAAGAAAAAAGTAACGATTTTTTATTTTTTATTTGACGGGTAGGATTATAACAGATGTGAAAAGGGCTATTACTAGGGAAGACAACAGAGCTCTGCCAATGTACTGACATATTTAATTGCACAAACGGGTCTACCGCGATATAATTTCATTGTTTTTACCTTTAATTCCGACGTTTCAGCTGAGTTGCACCAGCTGTGGTCACGGAAAGACTGACGTCCCAACAAATGTCAACAGAGATATTAATAAAACACCACTAAACTACCCGAAATTAGTTTATAAAGGTAAAAACAATGAAATTATATCGCGGTAGACCCGTTTGTGCAATTAAATATGTGTACAAAACGCGAGAGTTTAAAGTGTTATAATGTACTGACAATTTTGTTTCGAGCCCATGCATGCAACAGTGCTGTAGGAGATGACAATATGATTTAGACAACGTTTTTAAAAAGTACATTTTTTCAGCAATAAAAGTATCATGCAATTTTATTATACGATCAAAATAAACTACATTAATCATTACTATTATGGTTCCCATTATTGGGTCATTTTATGTTCATGTGTAAAATTTATTAGAATAGTCAAAATTGTTGCGATGGGACTAGACGAACTAATTTGCATCGGGGCTCGTATTATGAGAGGAGGCATATACCCGCTTTATCACCCTACACAACTGCTTAGCAATATTATGGGATGATAAGGTAACTGACTGACACCATTATGTAGTAAGGTATATACGTATGTAGAAGAAAATATATCTGTGACTGAAAAAGAACGTTGAATTCAAATTATATACAATTTAACTGACCTTATGTATTTATTTTAATATTTTTGTGATTTCTAGGTAAGAGGCATTTTTGGTAACGCCAGAAACGTGAAAAGTGTCGGTCTAAAAGTTGATTTGCCCAACTGTGTACACGAATAACAGTAGGTACCTATTACAAATGAAACCATATTTACAATAACAGAACCAGTGGTCCGTAGGTCAAATTCAAGCCCCGTATCCAGAGTTATGCCATAATCGAGAACGTTCTCCTTTTGTATGGGAATCTTTCTCGCTGGAGTTTATTTTTTCGAAGAACGTTCTCGAGAACAGCACAACTCGACCCGTATCGAACCCGCAGCAGGTCGAGGTCGTCGTTCACTGGTTTATAAAGTATTCACAGTATCTTTTCAAGACCTTCTCCGAAGGGTTTAGAAGCGAGGCGCTGAAAAACATTTACTGTTGGGTCTATTTATCGAGTGTTGTTTGGAAACAAACATTGCCAGAAATATCTATTCCAAATGTCGTATACCTATTTTTTGCACTGTTTACTCGTACACCATTTTGGATGCGTTATCTATAATGTCGAATACTTTCACACCCTCCATGTTTTTTAAAACAGGATGTCGGGTTATTTTTTTGGAATTCAAGTGTTGTCAGATTAGCTTTACCTGTATTCTTAACTTAAGGTGCGCTTAAGTTAATATTTGTACAGTTAAAGTTTCTAACAATACATCACTATACCTTATAAAAGTATAAAACAAAGTCCCCCGACGCGTCTGTCTAATTGTGTGTTTGTATATTTGTTCGCAATTAACTCAAAAACTACTGAACGGATTTTCATGCGGTTTTCACCTATCAATAGAGTGTTTCTTGAGGAAGGATAAGGTGTATAATTTGTAAACCCGTGCGAAGCCGGGGCGGGTCGCTAGTTCATAATAAGGTCATATGGGCACAGAATAAATAATAGTACTAGGTACAGAAGACTCACTCTCTAACAAAACGCTTCTGTTACGATCAGGACAGATATGGCCGCTAGGTGGCAACAGCGCCACGCGCGGCTTATGGCTAGCCACCAAAATTGGTGTGGAACGGATGTACTTGTAGCTACCTGTTGCAAAGCGACGAAATCGCGGAGTGAGCCACGCCTGATATGGGGTAAGAAAAACATAGTTTATTTAGCTCGGGGCAAGAGAAACAGTAGGTACCTATCGGGATTCCCTACAATCATGCTCCGATGTTTCTTTTACCTCATCTAACCGTATCGTATCACATTAAAAACTGAGAAGTAAAAATTTAAATAGAGCTGATTTGTATATATACATGCTATTACTTTAAGGTTAATCTTTTATGGTAATAATACCTATATGTACTGTTTATATTTGCGTAGAAAATAAAAATTAATATAAAATCTAAGGACATTATTTAATTCTTACGCAGAACAGGCTTTAGTACCATAAACAGGAAAACAATTAAACAACTTTCTAGATAATTTATAAATTTCATCATCTCAGGGGAAATTACGATTCACAATTCAAACTCCGGGGAGACAAAGAAAAGCCATAACTTAATTATGAAACAATTCATGGTAATGAAATCATAACAGCGGTAGGGTACCTCCGACCTCATAAAAAGTCAACCTTACGTCAAAAAAGGCATGGCTTTAAAATAATAACATAAAATGGCGGTCACTACGTTATTACATTTTAATTTAGTTAAAATTAAAATGTAATAACTTTTTGACCGCGTTCTATACCTTCTGGGACTTTCAGATTTGGCAAGGCCATGGTATAATAATATACTCCGCCTGGTACTCTATTCCGAGATTCGCGTATGACCTAACTGACACGGGCCTACGTCATCATGCTGTTTACAGGTTCTCAAACTTTAAAATGTGGGAGAATTTTAACCAACGGTGAAAATTATTTTAACGGCATTAATTTTAAGTTATTCATGTAGAAACATAGTAAAATAAAACAAATCTAATGTATTAAATTAAACTTTATTTATCTATACAAGACAAACGTTTAAAAAACTAATTCACAGTTACACATTAATTACCAAGCTTACGACGTCAAAAGTTTGGAAAACACTGCGACTGCTGACACTGAGCGAGAAGGAAATAACAATTAACACGCGTTCGACAAGGATGACGGTCAGGGCATGGAGTTATCTAGATCCGAATTGTCAAATGTGACAGCGCTATCCTGTGTTGCCAGTAAAGTAATGTAAACAGAATTACCCGAACGTCTGAAATTTCTTTCGTGAATCGGAAGATATTGCTAACGAATAATTAAAAATGACGTGTTATTGTAAAATTTAAGATAAAATACATTATAAATGAAAATTATAAAATTATAAAGAAATATTTTAACTTATTAACCATAGCTATAATGTACCCATGTAACATGTTATGTTGAAATAAAGTGGCAATGTTATTGTGACGTAGGCCCGTGTCACTCTGGGAATAGAACACCATGTTTTATTAGACCATGGGCAAGGCAAGGTTTCATTAAAAATTGGTGTCCTGAGTGTTACGGGTTCACTTTTAGCAGGCGTGGCTCACTCCGCGATTTCGTCGCTTTGCTACAGGTAGCTAAAAGTACATCCATTCCACACCAATTTTGCTGGCTAGCCATAAAAGCCGCGCGTGGCGCTGTCGCCACCTAGCGGCAATATCTGTCCTGATCATAACAGACGCGTTTTATTAGAGAGTGAGTCTTCTGTACCTAGTACTATTATTTATTCTGTGCTTTTAGTATGCATCAAACGATGGCCAATGACAGAGAACCTGAAAAACTTGATCCTCACTATTCCTTACGTATGATCCGCAAAATTGGTGGATTCGGAGAAATAATGGAAATTTATTGAAAATGTCAGTTAAAGTTGTATTATACATACCTAGCAATTAAAAAGTAAATTAAATCGACTCTAAATTAGAAATAGGTCAATAGGTCAACTTGAGGTCGATCAACAGCCAGACTAAGCTCTAGTGAGGTTTGTTTGGTTAGCATATGTGATACAAATATTGAAATAATAAACGGGTCTTATATGTACGATGATGAATAAGTGGATTAATGTTGTTAGCGGAGTAGAAATTGGTATTTAAATAATTAGTAGGGGGTATTATAATTTACATTTCTATTTTTACGAGTTGTCCTGATTTAATAATAGGTCATTTGTGATCACCGATTGATGTGGCATAAATCTTTTTGAAGTGAAAACTTCTTTAGCGGCGCTGAGCACTTTTTGTGATGGGGAAAAAATGTTAAACTCGCGAGAGCGTAAGACGTAACCCTCTCGTTCTATCGCGCAGCGAAAATGTATGCCTTAGCCTGCTGTTTCGTTAAGGCGGCGCAGGGCGCTTGCGTGACCTCACGTGTGACGGACACTGTTACAATGTCATTGCGTTTTTCTTTTTTGATTTAAATGCCATCTAGTGAGTTTCCCTCAAACTGGTATTAATATAACTCTAGTACTCAGTGATGTGCTTAGGGGTCATCCATTAATTACGTCACACGTTTAGGGGTGGGAGGGGGTCAAGAAAATGTGACATATTGTGACATGGGGGAGGGGGGAGACACAAACTTTGTGACGTCACTTTAACTTCATCAGTAACCGATTTTTTTTTTAATTATTTTATTCGCTGTACATTTAAATAACAAGTTTTTAAAACGATAATCGTTTTTATTCTTTTAATTTTCTTTCCTAAGCAGTTTTGGGTTATAAAATTACTAATATTTATATCGTCAAAAATATTTTGATAAAATATTAATAATACTTAGGTACTTACTTAATTCGATTTGGCGATTTCGTAGAAAAAATGTGACGTCACACTAGGGGGGAGGGGTTTGCCAAATGTGACCAAATGTGACAAGGGGTCAAAAAACCTAGAAATTCGTGTGACGTAATTAATGGATGACCCCTTAGGGGTTTCAAGTAATGCGACGAAATAACGCTAGATGGCGTTAACCTCAATTGTACATAGTGCTGCAGACATTTTGCACTAGATGGGGCTGTTATTAATATTTTGAGTTACAATGTCGTTGAGTTTTCACTTCTGCCGGCACTCCCGGAGTGCAACCCGTTGTTTTTTTTTTACAATTTTCCGACCGTAACACTTACCAAAAAGGTTCACTTACGTACTATTTAGCTCAACATTGTGTCCATTTCGAAACTCCCGCATTAAAATGTGTCCTCATACTTATTGTCGTATATAAAATAACGATTGAATTTTCTCAAGTTATTTCATTATAAACAGGGTTAAAAGCGGTCTCGGATGTTACCCTCCATTTACTGTATCACAAATAAAATAGTTTATAGCCATTTTACAACAAAATCGATCACTATCAAGGGTATACTCCATAATACTCCAACTATGAATACTGTCAGATACATTTTGGGTGCGCGATATGGAGGCGAATTCAGAGTTTAAACATAAATGAGTGAATTGCAAAAAAAATGTACGTAATTAAGCGCAAAGAAGCTGTGTTTAGTCTTAACTTAATTGATTCATTTGTGTTACGAAAATTAACTATGTAAATTGTATTGTATTGTATTTATTGTACTTAATTCGTACACATATAAGTCTATAGCATACGTTAACACACTTTCATCCATCTAACTTAAATAGAAATGGCTTAACTGTCGTAACACAATGGAACCAATTAACTTTAGACTAATTACAGGGGGTAAGTAATATAAGACATAAGAACTTATACTATAATATTCATATTATATACGCTCATATTGTATAAGTTTGTTTTGTATACCGTTCAAGGTGTATAACGAACGTTAGATATAACATCAAAATATCTATTTTTGTTAAGTATAACGTTATTTAAGAATAATATCATTGTATATAACGATCATTATGTATAACGTTCATAATATCTCAGATTTATAATGTATATTACTCAATACACCTAACACCAAAATGCATAATGCTCGTAGAGAATAACCTAACCTAACCTACTTTTCTGGCAGCAGTTTGTTTTCTGTAGGGGTCGCAGTTCTAACCTAACCTAACCTACTTTTCTGGCAGCAGTTTGTTTTCTGTAGGGGTCGCAGTTCTAACCTAACCTAACCTACTTTTCTGGCAGCAGTTTGTTTTCTGTAGGGGTCGCAGTTCTAACCTAACCTAACCTACTTTTCTGGCAGCAGTTTGTTTTCTGTAGGGGTCGCAGTTCTAACCTAACCTAACCTACTTTTCTGTCAGCAGTTTGTTTTCTGTAGGGGTCGCAGTTCTAACCTAACCTAACCCACTTTTCTGGCAACTGTTTGTTTTCTGTAGGGGTCGCAGTTCTAACCTAACCTAACTACTTTTCTGGCAGCAGTTTGTTTTCTGTAGGGGTCGCAGTTCTAACCTAACCTAACCTACTTTTCTGGCAGCAGTTTGTTTTCTGTAGGGGTCGCAGTTCTAACCTAACCCACTTTTCTGGCAACTGTTTGTTTTCTGTAGGGGTCGCAGTTCTAACCTAACCTAACTACTTTTCTGGCAGCAGTTTGTTTTCTGTAGGGGTCGCAGTTCTAACCTAACCTACTTTTCTAGCAGCAGTTTGTTTTCTGTAGGGGTCGCAGTTCTAACCTAACCTAACCTACTTTTCTGGCAGCAGTTTGTTTTCTGTAGAGGTCGCAGTTCTAACCTAACCTAACCTACTTTTCTGGCAACAGCTTGTTTTGTATAGGGGTAGCAGTTATAACCTATTTGGTATATCATACGCTATTATATTTTATACTCACTATACTAAAAGATAGTATATGCTATGATCAATATACGTTATGTATGTTATATAAACTGAATTTATAGTATTTGAGTGTTATATAAAAAATCATTATACAAAATGAGTATTATGTTAAATGACCGTTATTCCTAATAAAAATATTGATTTTGATGTTACAGCAAACGTTCATTATATCCTGTGAACGTTATTAATATGAAATTATATATTGTGTAGTTATATCTCATGGGACGCACCCATTACAGGTACTTAACTATGTGCAAAGTTTTTGCAATTCACTTAAATGATAACATTGATAACTGATACTATTGTATTCTAAACTTTAATAAATGCAACTCGCAGGCACTCTTATATTGATGCGAGACGTACGCAGGGAGATTGATATCCAATGTCATAATTTTAACATCTGTATACGCTTCCGTAGTAGAGAAAATAGGAAAGTATTTTGGTTCAATACAAATTTAGTGCACAAAACGAATGAATAGTAGACTTTGCCATTATCTGCCATTCTAAGTTCCTTAGGACAAAGCAGAAAAAAGTGTAGGCATTTATAATACATATGGTCCTACTTTACCGCCCTAGTGCGGTAACTAGCACTATACGTGCGTATGTCGCAAATTTAAAGGGCCATATGTACTGTAAAACGTTGTACAATACACGTGCGAAAAGGTAATTCGCAACTTGTGTCGATTTGAAACACTCCCATCGGTCGTGTTTTAATTAACGCCACTCGTTGCAAATTTGCTACTTTTCGCACTTGTATCGTAATGTACTATTAAGTTGTGCATATACAAAAAACTAAAAAGAACACAAGTACCGTAAACGCCCAACTAGCAAAATCACGCTAACAACAGTCTCTAGACTACAATTTTGTCGCTCTTATATTAATTTTATATCATCGTATAAGCCCGGGTTTGGGCACAAAGCATAAGCGTATTTATTTTAATATCGTTCTAATATCAGTCTAATTGAATGTTGTTTGCATTCACAGTAATCTTTTTCAAAACTATATTAAGCTGCTTTAGGCTAATATCGCTTTTACGTAAGTATCTTGTAAGCCTACATAGGCTTATATTGGTCGAACGTAAGTATCTTGTAAGCCTACATAGGCTTATATTGGTCGAACGTAAGTATCTTGTAAGCCTACATAGGCTTATATTGGTCGAACGTTAGAATCTTGTAAGCCTAAATAAGCTTATTTTGGTTTGAAACATTCTATTTGTGAAGTATAAATATACGGGTGAAATTAACTGCAACGTGACAAAAACATATTAGTGTAAGTGTTTATCAAACTTTTTATGAATTATGTTTAAGTATACTAACGTGCTGTTTATCATCGTCTGTTTATGTTTCAGGGTAAGTATTCACATGGGAAAATATTATTTATTGTAAAGTAGACCCTGTTTTACACTTCAAACTTCATGCGCCTACTCAAATATGGTATTTGAATATTTTTATAATTATTTTATTTCTTTATTTTGTATTGATAGTCAGCCATTGAAGTAGGTGTATTTTTCAAGCGCACTATTAGAGTATTTTAAGCATTCTGAATACAAATGATGTGGCCATGTTGAATAAATTACGGTTCCTTGCTTTACTTATACTAACAATAGTGTTCCCAAAAACGATTTAAGATCAAACCATCTTATATTGATCTTCTCTTTTGTGATATAAGTGTCTTGATCTTATATCACTCTAATATCTTACTAAAGTGCTGCTGTTGATCTTATTATAGCTTTAAATAAGATCAGAAAAGTACGTACTTACAGTGTTCTTATGCTATGTTCATATTTGTCTTACATTCTTACAATAGCATTTAGAAATGTAATATAAAATCAAATGAACTAAGAGAATGAGGATATAAGACCAGGTACTCTCAAGTTCAATGAGACTTCGTAAATGTTGTTGTAAGAGCAAGAGGCTTATAATAGTATTATGCTACGTTGATATCCCTTCGAGTGGCATTGTCCTCCTCGAGGTCTCTACGGTAAGTGGCGGTGGCCGCGAGACGGACAGACATAACAAGCCGGTTGAATGGCGCAGCCATTTTGGAAAAATATACGTCAAGTGGCGGGGCCTCAACGGGCGAATTTGGCGCGTGTTAGAAATATGACCGTTTCCCAAAAAAAATCTATGAATGATATATACAAACTATATATCACTGAATTCAGCATAAAATGGGTTATTTGATTGTATACCAATGAATTCTATTCTATTTATGTGAATTATGCTAGACTTGTTCTAATCTCATATTACCAATTTTTTTCTACTTTCATGTAAAAATACGTATAGTTACGAAATAAAACAATTGATTGTAGAAAAAGCAGTCTTTATGACAAAACAATACATTTAACACGATTCACACAGTTTATTTCACTTTTTATCAGTGCGATTACGTTTGAATGTTCGCGGCTCGACGACGGTCGGCGCGTAATGGGCGAGGTGGGGCAGGAACATCACGTCATTTCTAACAAACTTTGTTTTACGCGGGAATTCGACCGTTAGGGAATACCATCCTTGTTTATTGACGAATGCATCTTGCAAGAGTGAGCAAGCAAGGCATAGTTTTCACGGTTTTATTTTAGGCGCGAAATGCAGCGTCGCACAGAGGCCGCGAGACGGTCTCTGCCAATTACGGGCTTGTTATGACCGAACCTTCTCGCGGCCTCTGCCACGCCGAGGCATATTTAAAAAAATGGCCGCGCCATTTGTCCTACCGTTCAACCGGAGGTGCTGCCACCCGAAGGGATATTAGTCTTACATTCTTATAATAGCATTTATAAAGTCTAATATAAGATCAAATGAACTTAGAGAATGTGGATATAAGACCACGTACTCTCAAGTTCAATGAGACTTCGTAAATGTTGTTATAAGAGCAAGAGGCTTATAATAGTATTATGCTATGTTGATATTAGCCTTACATTCTTATAATAGCATTTAGAAAGTCTAATATAAGATCAAATGAACTTAGAGAATGTGGATATAAGACCAAGTACTCTCAAGTTCAATGAGACTTAGTAAATGTTATTGTAAGAGCGAGAGGCTCATAATAGTATTATGCCATGTTGATATTAGTCTTACATTCTTATAATAGCATTTAGAAAGTCTATTATAAGATCAAATGAACTTAGAGAATGTGGATATAAGACCAGGTACTCTCAAGTTCAATGAGACTTAGTAAATGTTATTGTAAGAGCGAGAGGCTTATAATGGTATTATAAAATGCTCTTATATACATATATAAGACTAGGTAATAAGACTAAACTTACTAAAGTGCGTATTAGCTTGTCTAAGACTAATATAAGAGCGATGATAAGTTCAAAACAAAAATAAGAGCGCTATAAGCTCACTACTCTTATAAAGTGCGCAATCTGAGACTTTTTTGCTAGTTGGGCGGGGTGAGTAGGTTTCGCGGGGAGAGGTGGGTTATGAATGGGGAGAGGTCTGAGAGGGGGGTGAGAAGGGATTTTAAGGCTACTGCTACAAAAATAATGTATTCCAATTTAAAATGGAGCTATAGTAATACGCATAATAAAAAAAACAACGGGTTGCACTCCGGGAGTGCCGACAGAAGTGAAAACTCAATGACTAGTCCAAAATGACTGCAGCACTATGTATAATAATTGACCCATCCTCCTTTCTATTGAAAAACTTTAGTTCCGAAATTGCTGGCCAGTGAGCTTAAAATTGTAGCGTTAATTGTTTAAAATTCGAATAGAAATTGTAAAGTTACCTTGCAGACCTCGCATCTAAATATATTTGGTCATGATATTTTGAGTTTTATTCGCCAGTACTAGAGTTCACTTTTATTAGCGATTTCATCAAGATGTAGCTTTATTGAATTAATATAAAGTTATGTATATTTAATTACACAAACGGGTCTACCGCGATATAATTTCATTGTTTTTACCTTTAATTCCGACGTTTCAGCTGAGTTGCACCAGCTGTGGTCACGGAAAGACTGACGTCCCAACAAATGTCAACGGAGATATTAATAAAACACCACTAAACTACCCGAAATTAGTTTATAAAAATGTTCGGGGTAGACAAAGAAATTGCAGCTACCCGTTAAAGTTTAATGTTTATTGTCCACGGCACGACACGCAACACTCACAGTATCCGTACACTGGTCCGAAGATATATCCGCTGGTTTCAACATTTGAATCACTGGTCCCCAAGTAGACGATAATTTGTACCCGTCCGTGTGTCGTGTTTGTGTCCGTAGCGGATATATCTTCGGACCAGTGTACGGATACTGTGAGTGTTGCGTGTCGTGCCGTGGACAATAAACATTAAACTTTAACGGGTAGCTGCAATTTCTTTGTCTACCCCGAACATTTTTATAAACTAATTTCGGGTAGTTTAGTGGTGTTTTATTAATATCTCCGTTGACATTTGTTGGGACGTCAGTCTTTCCGTGACCACAGCTGGTGCAACTCAGCTGAAACGTCGGAATTAAAGGTAAAAACAATGAAATTATATCGCGGTAGACCCGTTTGTGTAATTAAATATGTGTACAAAACGCGAGAGTTTAAAGTGTTATAAAGTTATGTAACTGTGAGATCCTCGTATTTCAGCCCGTACAAGATTAGAACATTGAGCTTTATTGCTTAATATAAAAGTCCTGTTTTAAATAATTGACCTGATTATGATATGTTATGACTAAAGGTCTTCTTTGGTCCGTGACACATGACGTCACCGTTAGGTTACGCGTCTGAATCGAGTTTATCATTTTTTCCCCACCTCAAAAAGTGCTCAGCGCCGCTAAAGAAGTTTTCACTTCAAAAAAATCGATCCAACAATCTTCCAAAATCACCTTTGTATGAAAACCCCTCTCACCCCAAATACGAGGCACTACGGGGTGAGGTGGGTTTTCCTCTTTATCGTCAAAGTTATGAAATGGAACTACCCAAAATAAAATAAAAACTAAAATACAAACGTCCGGAACACTTATTATATACACCATTCAGTTTTCATATGTAAAAATAAAATGTTATTGAGGTTTGAATTTCAGTTTTGACCCTACTCACCCCATTTTAAGGTACTTAGATACTTACATGGCATGATAAAAAAAGGTAATTGAATCAAAAATAATGACTAAAAGGATAACAAAGCTTTGAGTGTTATTGCGCTTTTGATTTTAACCCGGTGCTGGATAGTCATTGCAAAATTCCGTGTTTACGTACGAATCGTGCGATAGATATAAGTATTCAATGGAAATATGTCAAATATGTGTCATCAATATTTTACCCAAAAATCCGTGTTTATGGGCGATATACCTAAGAACCTCCCTTTCAATATTTAGAACTCGTTCCCAAAGCAATCCGAGTACGTGGCTTAAGGGAACTAGTATTGGTATGATCTTTAACTAATAACTACACTGAGAAAAATTTGCTACTTATGAAGCTAAAAATTGTAAGTAGCTTGCAATTTGCTACTTACTACGGGTGCAGCATACTTAATACAGCTGCCGCATACTGCTTAATGGTGCAAGCTACTTACGCGTTTAGGAGATACACAATGTTGCGTACGGGCATTGCAATATTGTACGTATAATGTCAGCGCCTACGTAATAAGTATGTTATACCCGTACAATACGTAGTTGTTTAAGGAACTTGAATGTAAGTAGCTGCCACCATTACCCATACATATTCGGGTACATTATCCAGTTCAACCTCCTACTTATAAGTAGCTTATACCTTTATAATAAGTAGTTTTCAACTGAACATGAACATAAGTAGAAAACATCTTTATTCATACATGTGTTGGTTATCATATAGAGTTGTTTAAACGTACACCTCCTACTTATTTAAAGGCTTTACTTACACGATATCCGTATCTTTACGAATACGTAGGCGAGTTACGAGAGTTGTAATACAAATACGACCTACTATACAGTCCCATGATGAGTAAATATGCCGATTCATTATACGTGTGCGGTCTACTGTTATACATGTAGCAGCTACGTATCTTACGTAGCCCATGCCAGTACGTAAGGACCCTGTCACCTGACGCTAGCACGCAAGCTACGTAAAATACGTAGACAGTGCCATGATGAGTAAATATACCGATTCATTATACGTGTGCGATCTACTGTTATACATGTAGCAGCTACGTATGTTACGTAGCCCATGCCATTACATAAGGACCCAGTCACCTGATGCTAGCACGCAAGCTACGTAATATACGTAGACAGAGCCATGATGAGTACATATGCCGATTCATTATACGTGTGCGGTCTACTGTTATACATGTAGCAGCTACGTATGTTACGTAGCCCATGCCAGTACGTAAGGACCCAGTCACCTGATGCTAGCACGCAAGCTAAGTAAAATACGTAGACAGTGCCATGATGAGTAAATATGCATATTCATTATACGTGTGCAGTCTACTGTTATACATGTAGCAGCTACGTATCTTACGTAGCCCATGCCAGTACGTAAGGACCCAGTCACCTGATTCTAGCACGCAAGCTACGTAAAATACGTAGACAGTGCCATGATGACTAAATATGCATATTCATTACACGTGTGCGGTCTACTGTTATACATGTAGCAGCTACGTATGTTACGTAGCCCATGCCATTACATAAGGACCCAGTCACCTGATGCTAGCACGCAAGCTACGTAATATACGTAGACAGAGCCATGATGAGTACATATGCCGATTCATTATACGTGTGCGGTCTACTGTTATACATGTAGCAGCTACGTATGTTACGTAGCCCATGCCAGTACGTAAGGACCCAGTCACCTGATGCTAGCACGCAAGCTAAGTAAAATACGTAGACAGTGCCATGATGAGTGAATATGCCGATTCATTATACGTGTGCAGTCTACTGTTATACATGTAGCAGCTACGTATCTTACGTAGTTCATGCCAGTACGCAAGGACCCAGTCACCTGATGCTAGCACGCAAGCTACGTAAAATACGTAGACAGTGCCATGATGAGTGAATATGCCGATTCATTATACGTGTGCGGTCTACTGTTATACATGTAGCAGCTACGTATCTTATGTAGCCCATGCCAGTACGTAAGGACCCAGTCACCTGATGCTAGCACGCAAGCTACGTAAAATACGTAGACAGTGCCATGATTAGTAAATATGCATATTCATTATACGTGTGCAGTCTACTGTTATACATGTAAAAGCTACTTATCTTACGTAGCTCATGCCAGTACGTAAGGACCCAGTCACCTGATGCAAGCACGCAAGCTACGTAAAATACGTAGACAGTGCCATGATGAGTAAATATGCCGATTCATTATACGTGTGCGGTCTACTGTTAAACATGTAGCAGCTACGTATGTTACGTAGCCCATGCCATTACATAAGGACCCAGTCACCGGATGCTAGCACGCAAGCTACGTAATATACGTAGACAGAGCCATGATGAGTAAATATGCCAATTCATTATACGTGTGCGGTCTACTGTTATACATGTAGCAGCTACGTATGTTACGTAGCCCATGCCAGTACGTAAGGACCCAGTCACCTGATGCTAGCACGCAAGCTAAGTAAAATACGTAGACAGTGCAATGATGAGTAAATATGCATATTCATTATACGTGTGCAGTCTACTGTTATACATGTAGCAGCTACGTATCTTACGTAGCTCATGCCAGTACGTAAGGACCCAGTCACCTGATGCTAGCACGCAAGCTACATAAAATACGTAGACAGTGCCATAATGAGTGAATATGCCGATTCATTATACGTGTGCGGTCTACTGTTCTACATGTAGCAGCTACGTATCTTACGTAGCCCATGCCAGTATGTAAGGACCCAGTCACCTAATGCTAGCACGCAAGCTACGTAAAATACGTAGACAGTGCCATGATGAGTAAATATGCATATTCATTATACGTGTGCAGTCTACTGTTATACATGTAGCAGCTACGTATCTTACGTAGCTCATGCCAGTACGTAAGGACCCAGTCACCTGATGCTAGCACGCAAGCTACGTAAAATACGTAGACAGTGCCATGATGAGTGAATATCCCGATTCATTATACGTGTGCGGTCTACTGTTATACATGTAGCAGTTACGTACCTTACGTAGCCCATGCCAGTACGTAAGGATCCAGTCACCTGATGCTAGCACGCAAGCTACGTATAATACGTAGACAGTGCCATGATTAGTAAATATGCATATTCATTATACGTCTACGGTCTACTGTTATACATGTAGCAGCTGCGTATCTTATGTAGCCCATGCCAGTACGTAAGGACCCAGTCACCTGATGCTAGCACGCAACCTACGTAAAATACGTAGACAGTGCCATGATGAGTAAATATGCATATTCATTATACGTGTGCAGTCTACTGTTATACATGTAGCAGCTACGTATCTTACGTAGCTCATGCCAGTACGTAAGGACCCAGTCACCTGATGCTAGCACGCAAGCTACGTAAAATACGTAGACAGTGCCATGATGAGTGAATATGTCGATTCATTATACGTGTGCGGTCTACTGTTATACATGTAGCAGCTACGTATCTTACGTAGCCCATGCCAGTACGTAAAGACCCAGTCACCTGATGCTAGCACGCAAGCTACGTAATATACGTAGACAGAGCCATGATGAGTACATATGCCGATTCATTATACGTGTGCGGTCTACTGTTATACATGTAGCAGCTACGTATGTTACGTAGCTCATGCCAGTACGTAAGGACCCAGTCACCTGATGCAAGCACGCAAGCTACGTAAAATACGTAGACAGTGCCATGATGAGTAAATATGCCGATTCATTATACGTGTGCGGTCTACTGTTAAACATGTAGCAGCTACGTGTCTTACGTAGCCCATGCCAGTACGTATGGACCCAGTCACCTGATGCTAGCACGCAAGCTACGTAAAATACGTAAACAGTGCCATGATGAGTAAATATGCATATTCATTATACGTGTGCGGTCTACTGTTATACATGTAGCAGCTACGTATGTTACGTAGCCCATGCCAGTACGTAAGGACCCAGTCACCTGATGCTAGCACGAAAGCTACGTAAAATACGTAGACAGTGCCATGATGAGTGAATATGCCGAGTCATTATACGTGTGCGGTCTACTGTTATACATGTAGCAGCTACGTATGTTACGTAGCCCATGCCAGTATGTAAGGACCCAGTCACCTGATGCTAGCACGCAAGCTACGTAAAATACGTAGACAGTGCCATGATGAGTGAATATGCCGATTCACTATACGTGTGCGGTCTACTGTTATACATGTAGCAGCTACCTATCTTACGTAGCCCATGCCAGTACGTAAGGACCTAGATACCTGACGCCAGCACGCAAATTACGTAAAATACGTAGACAGTGCCATGATGAGTAAATATACCGATTCATTATACGTGTGAGGTCTACTGTCATACATGTAGCAGCTACGTATCTTACGTAGCTCATGCCAGTATGTAAGGACCCTGTCACCTGACGCTAGCACGCAAGCTACGTAAAATACGTAGACAGTGCCATGATGAGTAAATATACCGATTCATTATACGTGTGCGATCTACTGTTATACATGTAGCAGCTACGTATGTTACGTAGCCCATGCCATTACATAAGGACCCAGTCACCTGATGCTAGCACGCAAGCTACGTAATATACGTAGACAGAGCCATGATGAGTACATATGCCGATTCATTATACGTGTGCGGTCTACTGTTATACATGTAGCAGCTACGTATGTTACGTAGCCCATGCCAGTACGTAAGGACCCAGTCACCTGATGCTAGCACGCAAGCTAAGTAAAATACGTAGACAGTGCCATGATGAGTAAATATGCATATTCATTATACGTGTGCAGTCTACTGTTATACATGTAGCAGCTACGTATCTTACGTAGCCCATGCCAGTACGTAAGGACCCAGTCACCTGATTCTAGCACGCAAGCTACGTAAAATACGTAGACAGTGCCATGATGACTAAATATGCATATTCATTACACGTGTGCGGTCTACTGTTATACATGTAGCAGCTACGTATGTTACGTAGCCCATGCCATTACATAAGGACCCAGTCACCTGATGCTAGCACGCAAGCTACGTAATATACGTAGACAGAGCCATGATGAGTACATATGCCGATTCATTATACGTGTGCGGTCTACTGTTATACATGTAGCAGCTACGTATGTTACGTAGCCCATGCCAGTACGTAAGGACCCAGTCACCTGATGCTAGCACGCAAGCTAAGTAAAATACGTAGACAGTGCCATGATGAGTGAATATGCCGATTCATTATACGTGTGCAGTCTACTGTTATACATGTAGCAGCTACGTATCTTACGTAGTTCATGCCAGTACGCAAGGACCCAGTCACCTGATGCTAGCACGCAAGCTACGTAAAATACGTAGACAGTGCCATGATGAGTGAATATGCCGATTCATTATACGTGTGCGGTCTACTGTTATACATGTAGCAGCTACGTATCTTATGTAGCCCATGCCAGTACGTAAGGACCCAGTCACCTGATGCTAGCACGCAAGCTACGTAAAATACGTAGACAGTGCCATGATTAGTAAATATGCATATTCATTATACGTGTGCAGTCTACTGTTATACATGTAAAAGCTACTTATCTTACGTAGCTCATGCCAGTACGTAAGGACCCAGTCACCTGATGCAAGCACGCAAGCTACGTAAAATACGTAGACAGTGCCATGATGAGTAAATATGCCGATTCATTATACGTGTGCGGTCTACTGTTAAACATGTAGCAGCTACGTATGTTACGTAGCCCATGCCATTACATAAGGACCCAGTCACCGGATGCTAGCACGCAAGCTACGTAATATACGTAGACAGAGCCATGATGAGTAAATATGCCAATTCATTATACGTGTGCGGTCTACTGTTATACATGTAGCAGCTACGTATGTTACGTAGCCCATGCCAGTACGTAAGGACCCAGTCACCTGATGCTAGCACGCAAGCTAAGTAAAATACGTAGACAGTGCAATGATGAGTAAATATGCATATTCATTATACGTGTGCAGTCTACTGTTATACATGTAGCAGCTACGTATCTTACGTAGCTCATGCCAGTACGTAAGGACCCAGTCACCTGATGCTAGCACGCAAGCTACATAAAATACGTAGACAGTGCCATAATGAGTGAATATGCCGATTCATTATACGTGTGCGGTCTACTGTTCTACATGTAGCAGCTACGTATCTTACGTAGCCCATGCCAGTATGTAAGGACCCAGTCACCTAATGCTAGCACGCAAGCTA
The DNA here is from genome assembly GCF_910591565.1 of Cydia splendana. Classification (NCBI taxonomy): domain Eukaryota; kingdom Metazoa; phylum Arthropoda; class Insecta; order Lepidoptera; family Tortricidae; genus Cydia; species Cydia splendana. The sequence continues at coordinate 14,729,792 of NC_085972.1, read as the reverse complement.
CGTAAAATACGTAGACAGTGCCATGATGAGTAAATATGCATATTCATTATACGTGTGCAGTCTACTGTTATACATGTAGCAGCTACGTATCTTACGTAGCTCATGCCAGTACGTAAGGACCCAGTCACCTGATGCTAGCACGCAAGCTACGTAAAATACGTAGACAGTGCCATGATGAGTGAATATCCCGATTCATTATACGTGTGCGGTCTACTGTTATACATGTAGCAGTTACGTACCTTACGTAGCCCATGCCAGTACGTAAGGATCCAGTCACCTGATGCTAGCACGCAAGCTACGTATAATACGTAGACAGTGCCATGATTAGTAAATATGCATATTCATTATACGTCTACGGTCTACTGTTATACATGTAGCAGCTGCGTATCTTATGTAGCCCATGCCAGTACGTAAGGACCCAGTCACCTGATGCTAGCACGCAACCTACGTAAAATACGTAGACAGTGCCATGATGAGTAAATATGCATATTCATTATACGTGTGCAGTCTACTGTTATACATGTAGCAGCTACGTATCTTACGTAGCTCATGCCAGTACGTAAGGACCCAGTCACCTGATGCTAGCACGCAAGCTACGTAAAATACGTAGACAGTGCCATGATGAGTGAATATGTCGATTCATTATACGTGTGCGGTCTACTGTTATACATGTAGCAGCTACGTATCTTACGTAGCCCATGCCAGTACGTAAAGACCCAGTCACCTGATGCTAGCACGCAAGCTACGTAATATACGTAGACAGAGCCATGATGAGTACATATGCCGATTCATTATACGTGTGCGGTCTACTGTTATACATGTAGCAGCTACGTATGTTACGTAGCTCATGCCAGTACGTAAGGACCCAGTCACCTGATGCAAGCACGCAAGCTACGTAAAATACGTAGACAGTGCCATGATGAGTAAATATGCCGATTCATTATACGTGTGCGGTCTACTGTTAAACATGTAGCAGCTACGTGTCTTACGTAGCCCATGCCAGTACGTATGGACCCAGTCACCTGATGCTAGCACGCAAGCTACGTAAAATACGTAAACAGTGCCATGATGAGTAAATATGCATATTCATTATACGTGTGCGGTCTACTGTTATACATGTAGCAGCTACGTATGTTACGTAGCCCATGCCAGTACGTAAGGACCCAGTCACCTGATGCTAGCACGAAAGCTACGTAAAATACGTAGACAGTGCCATGATGAGTGAATATGCCGAGTCATTATACGTGTGCGGTCTACTGTTATACATGTAGCAGCTACGTATGTTACGTAGCCCATGCCAGTATGTAAGGACCCAGTCACCTGATGCTAGCACGCAAGCTACGTAAAATACGTAGACAGTGCCATGATGAGTGAATATGCCGATTCACTATACGTGTGCGGTCTACTGTTATACATGTAGCAGCTACCTATCTTACGTAGCCCATGCCAGTACGTAAGGACCTAGATACCTGACGCCAGCACGCAAATTACGTAAAATACGTAGACAGTGCCATGATGAGTAAATATACCGATTCATTATACGTGTGAGGTCTACTGTCATACATGTAGCAGCTACGTATCTTACGTAGCTCATGCCAGTATGTAAGGACCCAGTCACCTGACGCCAGCACGCAAGTTACGTAAAATACGTAGACAGTGCCATGATGAGTAAATATACCGATTCATTATACGTGTGAGGTCTACTGTCATACATGTAGCAGCTACGTATCTTACGTAGCTCATGCCAGTATGTAAGGACCCAGTCACCTGATGCTAGCACGCAAGCTACGTAAAAGACGTAGACAGTGCCATGATGAGTGAATATGCCGATTCATTATACGTGTGCGGTCTACTGTTATACATGTATCAGCTACCTATCTTACGTAGCCCATGCCAGTACGTAAGAACCTAGACACCTGACGCCAGCACGCAAGTTACGTAAAATACGTAGACAGTGCCATGATGAGTAAATATACCGATTCATTATAAGTGTGCGGTCTACTGTTATACATGTAGCAGCTACGTATGTTACGTAGCCCATGCCAGTACGTAAGGACCCAGTCACCTGATGCTAGCACGCAAGCTACGTAAAATACGTAGACAGTGCCATGATGAGTAAATATGCATATTCATTATACGTGTGCAGTCTACTGTTATACATGTAGCAGCTACGTATCTTACGTAGCTCATGCCAGTACGTAAGGACCCAGTCACCTGATGCTAGCACGCAAGCTACGTAAAATACGTAGACAGTGCCATGATGAGTGAATATGCCGATTCACTATACGTGTGCGGTCTACTGTTATACATGTAGCAGCTACCTATCTTACGTAGCCCATGCCAGTACGTAAGGACCTAGATACCTGACGCCAGCACGCAAATTACGTAAAATACGTAGACAGTGCCATGATGAGTAAATATACCGATTCATTATACGTGTGAGGTCTACTGTCATACATTTAGCAGCTACGTATCTTACGTAGCTCATGCCAGTATGTAAGGACCCAGTCACCTGACGCCAGCACGCAAGTTACGTAAAATACGTAGACAGTGCCATGATGAGTAAATATACCGATTCATTATACGTGTGAGGTCTACTGTCATACATGTAGCAGCTACGTATCTTACGTAGCTCATGCCAGTATGTAAGGACCCAGTCACCTGACGCCTGCACGCAAGTTACGTAAAATACGTAGACAGTGCCATGATGAGTAAATATACCGATTCATTATACGTGTGAGGTCTACTGTCATACATGTAGCAACTACGTATCTTACGTAGCTCATGCCAGTATGTAAGGACCCAGTCACCTGATGCTAGCACGCAAGCTACGTAAAAGACGTAGACAGTGCCATGATGAGTGAATATGCCGATTCATTATACGTGTGCGGTCTACTGTTATACATGTAGCAGCTACCTATCTTACGTAGCCCATGCCAGTACGTAAGAACCTAGACACCTGACGCCAGCACGCAAGTTACGTAAAATACGTAGACAGTGCCACGATGAGTAAATATACCGATTCATTATAAGTGTGCGGTCTACTGTTATACATGTAGCAGCTACGTATGTTACGTAGCCCATGCCAGTACGTAAGGACCCAGTCACCTGATGCTAGCACGCAAGCTACGTAAAATACGTAGACAGTGCCATGATGAGTAAATATGCATATTCATTATACGTGTGCAGTCTACTGTTATACATGTAGCAGCTACTTATCTTACGTAGCTCATGCCAGTACGTAAGGACCCAGTCACCTGATGCTAGCACGCAAGCTACGTATAAGACGTAGACAGTGCCATGATTAGTAAATATGCATATTCATTATACGTCTGCGGTCTACTGTTATACATGTAGCAGCTGCGTATCTTATGTAGCCCATGCCAGTACGTAAGGACCCAGTCACCTGACGCTAGCACGCAAGCTACGTATAATACGTAGACAGTGCCATGATTAGTAAATATGCATATTCATTATACGTGTGCAGTCTACTGTTATACATGTAGCAGCTACGTCTCTTACGTAGCCCATACTAGCACGTAAGGAGCCAGTCACCTGATGCTAGTACGCAAGCTACGTAAAATACTTAGACAGTGCCATGATGAGTAAATGGGTATCGTCTTGGGTCGTCCCATTAGGTTTTTGCCAAGTTCTTAAATTAGTCCTATTCTGCTTTCGTCACCCATTCTACATTCGTCACTTTTGTCGGTGGGCTTTCTCATCTTTGGTCATATTTGTTGTTTGCCTTTTTCTTATTCCGACCCATTCCGGTATTCTTCATTATCTTGTTTGGGCATGTTCGATGTTAGTCTATCTCGTATTCAGTCTCATTAATTATTCGTCATTTTTCTTCGACACGTTCGATATTGGTCCCATTCGGCTATTGACAAGTTCTTAATTTGTCTTATTCTGTATTCTGTCATATTCTTCATTCGTCACTTTCGCTGGTAGTTTTTGTCATCTTTGGCCATATTTGTTGATTGTCTTTTTCCCAGTGTGGTTATCAATTTCATCATCCCTTCCCTCCCGTGAGCGTCATAGAAGTCGCCCTGAAGAAGGTTGACAGCAGTTACCAAAGCTTTAATCAGTCTGAAACTATCTAAGTAGCCATACTACTGTGCCCTGGTCTAAGACCAGGCACGGCACGACGTAGTAAGCCCCGTGTCCCCGTTTTGGATTAATCTGCCCTACATTTGTATTGTTTAGGATACATTTAATTAATATTTAAGTATAAGGATTATTGTTTATGGAATCAAAACAAAAAACAAGACAAATAGTAAATGGGACGAATATCGAATGGGACGAATATCGAACGGGACGAATATTTAACGTGACAAATAGAGAATATGTCCAAATTTCAAAAGATCCTAAATAATAAAAATACGAAATTAGAATAAGACCAAAGACGATATTACGAATAACGAATGAGACTAAAAAAAGAAATTGACTAACATCGAACATGCCCAAAGAAGATGATGACGAATACCGGAATAAGCCGAAATAAGAAAAAGGCAAACAACCAAGTATAACCAAATATGAAAAAGACCACCGATGAACTTGACGAATGTAGAATGGGTGACGAAAGCAGAATGGGACTAATTTAAGAACTTGACAAAAAACTAATGGGACGACCCAAGAGTATACCAGTAAATGGGTCATTCCACCGTTTCGGGTGTTACACTTGAACTCATAAAATAAGGTTTTATTCGATATTGTAACAGGAACTAGGAGGTTAAACTATTGATTTATCTACTACTTTGATAATATTTTCTTTTCCTGAACACACATAATTTAAAGTATAAGAGCAATAACGAGAGACTCACTAAAAAGTAGCTGTTTCGGGTGTTACGCCAATTGGCCTATAACTTCTGACCATCAGTACCAAAATGCATAAATTAGCGAATTTTCTCAAGTAACCTCCAGTTTTATTTATGTCAAGTAATAATAGTCCTTATAGTCTACTGAAACACTAAAGTAACACTTAGTATCACTTTTTATTTAATTTTAATATAATAAATTACCTGTTTCGGGTGTTACTCATGGTTCGTTTCGGGTGTTACGAGTACGAAATTAAGACAGATTTATACGAAATCACGGCTCATTTTATTGAAAATATTGTCTTTTTAATAAATTCGATTAAAAACATAAGTATTAAATGCTGAATTATTATAAAATACATTAGTCTTAACAACAAAAAGTGTTTCTCGTAGATATCATAATTATTTTTCTTTCAATGCGAATATTTCCGAAAATATTCCCTTAATCAAAAAATGGTTGACGGTGACACCTATTCATTTTGAGAAATCTATCCAACGACACCCCACATCACAGGATTAAAGGCGAAAATAAATAAAAAATATGTTGTACAGAAGCTACCCTAAAAAAATTTTTTTTTGTCATTTTTGTTTTACTACTTTGTCGCCATGATTGATTTATGTATCCATGCCCAATTTCAGCTTTCTAGCACTAACCACCACGGAGAAAAGCCGGGGACAGACAGGCGGACGTTTCGGGTGCTACACAACTTCAAACCTTAAAACATACGATTAAAGCAGACGCTAAAACAATAATTACTACACATTTGAATAGATTCACATCATAGCCTTTCTTTGGCAAAACATGTTTGGCTATAGTTAATTACGGGGAAAGTTACACATATTTTTGTCTCTTTTTCGTTTCGGGTGTTACTTTGAGACCACAGTCTAGAATACTCTTCTAAAAACCGATTAATCCATGCTTTTGATGCTAGCACGCAAGCTACGTAAAATACGTAGATAGTGCCATGATGAGTAAATATGCATATTCATTATACGTGTGCGGTCTACTGTTATACATGTAACAGCTACGTATCTTACGTAGCCCATGCCAGTACGTAAGGACCAGTCACCTGACGCTAACACGCAAGCTACGTATAATACGTAGACAGTGCCATGATGAGTAAATATGCCGATTCATTATACGTGTGCGGTCTACTGTTATACATGTAGCAGCTACGTATCTTACGTAGCCCATGCCAGTACGTAAGGACCCAGTCACCTGATGCTAGCACGCAAGCTACGTAAAATACGTAGGCAGTGCCATGATGAGTAAATATGCATATTCATTATACGTGTGCGGTCTGCTGTTATACATGTAGCAGCTACGTATCTTACGTAGCCCATGCCAGTACGTAAGGACCAGTCACCTGACGCTAACACGCAAGCTACGTAAAATACGTAGACAGTGCCATGATGAGTGAATATGCCGATTCATTATACGTGTGCAGTCTACTGTTATGTAAAGTAGGGTATGTATATAGTATTATTAGGTTTTAAAAAAAAAAAAAAAATAATGTATCGGTATTATATTTTACTTCATTTTGGATTTTATTAGTAACATGTTATTTATGAATTCGTCTGATTGTGCCTAATTTGAAATTGTTGACATTTTTATTATTTTTAACTTATTTATATTTTAATTTATTTGACAACGATTTTACAATATTTTAATGATTTTATTCTAATTTAAGTAACTTATTATTTTTATCTAAACAGTTTTATATTTTAAATGTGATTTGGTTGTTTTCTTTTTATAAATGTCAGGAATGTTCAAATATTTCAAAATTTCTAGTGTTTATTATTTTATTGTTAATCCTATGTAAATTGTAATGCGATGTGTTGGACCTATGTTGTCTTAAATAAACGGATTTATTATTATTATTATTATTATACATGTAGCAGCTACGTATCTTACGTAGTTCATGCCAGTACGTAAGGACCCAGTCACCTGATGCTAGCACGCAAGCTACGTAAAATACGTAGACAGTGCCATGATGAGTGAATATGCCGATTCATTATACGTGTGCAGTCTACTGTTATACATGTAGCAGCTACGTATCTTACGTAGTTCATGCCAGTACGTAAGGACCCAGTCACCTGATGCTAGCACGCAAGCTACGTAAAATACGTAGACAGTGCCATGATGAGTGAATATGCCGATTCATTATACGTGTGCGGTCTACTGTTATACATGTAGCAGCTACGTATCTTACGTAGCCCATGCCAGTACGTAAGGACCCAGTCACCTGATGCTAGCACGCAAGCTACGTAAAATACGTAGACAGTGCCATGATTAGTAAATATGCATATTCATTATACGTGTGCAGTCTACTGTTATACATGTAGCAGCTACTTATCTTACGTAGCTCATGCCAGTACGTAAGGACCCAGTCACCTGATGCAAGCACGCAAGCTACGTAAAATACGTAGACAGTGCCATGATGAGTAAATATGCCGATTCATTATACGTGTGCGGTCTACTGTTATACATGTAGCAGCTACGTATCTTACGTAGCCCATGCCAGTACGTAAGGACCCAGTCACCTGATGCTAGCACGCAAGCTACATAAAATACGTAGGCAGTGCCATGATGAGTAAATATGCATATTAATTATACGTGTGCGGTCTGCTGTTATACATGTAGCAGCTACGTATCTTACGTAGCCCATGCCAGTACGTAAGGACCAGTCACCTGACGCTAACACGCAAGCTACGTATAATACGTAGACAGTGCCATAATGAGTAAATATGCCGATTCATTATACGTGTGCGGTCTACTGTTATACATGTAGCAGCTACGTATGTTACGTAGCCCATGCCAGTACGTAAGGACCCAATCACCTGATGCTAGCACGCAAGCTATACCCCCAAATATATACCCCAGGGGAGAATCTGCAGAGATTCTCCCCTGGGGTATATATTTGGGGGTATATAGACGAATCTTTAATTTTGTCTAGAGGCCGGAGTGGCATTCGCCAATATATTAAAGGTAAACGCCACAAATATGGCATCAAAATGTATGTGTTAGCCACTCCTGGTGGCCTTGTCCTCCAATCTCATATGTACAGAGGGAAAAATGATATTGAAATTGGAGGGCAAGGCCATACAGACAAGGTAGTGGCTAAACTTCTCCAGCCATATTTAGAAAAGGGCCGCCATATTTTCATGGACAATTTTTATAAGTGTCGGGCTCGCAAAATTTCTAATGGCAAAAAAACTAATGTTACCGGAACGTTGCGATCTCGATGAAAAAATTGGGCAAAGGAGGCAGCATATATATTAGGTTCGATAAGAATGGGATTTGTGTTTGCAAGTGGAAAGACTATTTATGACTTAAATTCTATGTTTTTATCATCTAATGACTACAAAATCCTGCCTTTTTTGGTTGTGACGCCTGTGACTATATTTTTTGTCATTCGTGTACTTTAATAATGAAAATATACCAAATTTACTTCCTTTAAGGTAAAGGGCCCCTGTTTCGGCAGGTTAAGGCTCTTGAGAGTTTGTATATTTTTTTAAATATTACTAAGCATATCAATACCTTGAAAGCTTTTGAGTAAGTTATATTAGTTCTTTGTTTCGAATTTTTTCGTGGACCTCTTATTTGGCTCCCATTTCGTGATACAAATTTAGGTCAGCTCCTAAGTTCGTGAATTCGTGTCCCCTGTTTCGGAATAAAGTATTCTTAGAGTAATTGGTGATAATTTGCTGATAATCATTTTAAATATTTAACGGTCTTACCTACTTACGAGTAATTGTAAGGTCAAATTAAAAGTAATATTTAAAAATAATGTTAAATTGAGAGCTAGCTTAAAGTTTTTTGTACTCGTCGACTTTAACCCTTGGGACGCCTAGTGCCATATCCGTACCAGTCCTGTCAACTGCCAGAGGGTCTTCAATTTTTGTACCCGTCAACTGCCTAGTCCCAGATCTGTACAAAGTGTCTCAACTGCCTTGTGCCTTATCAGTCACCAAATCTATTGTATTATATTTTTACAATTTTGAGATCTAAACACTTACAAATAGAGTTTTATATCATTTGCACAATAGCACTTTTTTTTTATCGCGGCAGTTGACGGGTGCACGTACGCGAGCCTATCCGGCATTTGAGGGGGATGGGACGGATCCGGCACTAGGCATCTGACGGGTACAAGTACGTTTGTCGGTTCGGCGTTCCAGGGGTTAACCCTTGGGACGCCTAGTGCCATATCCGTACCAGTCCTGTCAACTGCCGGAGGGTCTTCAATTTTTGTACCCGTCAACTGCCTAGTCCCAGATCTGTACAAAGTGTCTCAACTGCCTTGTGCCTTATCAGTCACCAAATTTATTGTATTATATTTTTTAAATTTTGAGATCTAAACACTTACAAATAGAGTTTTATATCATTTGCACAATAGCACTTTTTTTTTATTGCGGCAGTTGACGGGTGCACGTACGCGAGCCTATCCGGCATTTGAGGGGGATGGGACGGATCCGGCACTAGGCATCTGACGGGTACAAGTACGTTTGTCGGTTCGGCGTTCCAGGGGTTAATGGTTGAATTAAGACTTTGTAAACCATATGGGTACTTTAATACTTGATTAAAAGCCGAACTATATAAATTAAAAAAATTAAAAATATATAATAATAATAATTAAACTGAAACCGGTTCACGGGTATCTATTGATGTACCCGTGAATGGGTTCCAGCAGGCGTTCTACATGACATCAAATTTCTCCAAACGGCCTCTACGTGTTGGATCCATATCCCCACGCACGCCTTTGTAAATGACCGGGCTCGAAAGACCCGAGAGTTTTAAAACGGAGATACAAATAATAATTATTTACAAAAAAAAATTACTATCTTATACGTTAAATATAAACATAGACAAAAATAAATCAAATAAATTGAATTATAAATAAATTTGTGCTAGTAGTTAATATGAGAATATACGTGGAATATACCTTAAATTTTTTAACTCGGGTCACATTCAAACTCGTTTTATGAGAATGCTAGTGAAAAAAACGTATACCGAATTTCGCTCAAACGAAACTTGATGAAATACATTAATTGTTTTCTAATTTATTTTTTTAATTTTCTTCGATGTTATATTTAAAAACAAGCACTCATAATGTATCTAGAAAATCCTTGATTCGTTAGTGGCACGAAATAGGAGACACACGAAAAATAAAATGACCGCTATTTCGTGAGTCGATTTATTGCAATTTTAAGGTATTTCTAGGCATATATTCAGTCTTTTTTCTTATCAAATCAATTACTAAGGAACCCACAGAAACACTCCCAAAAACTTTTATTCGAATGGGTTTAGCTTTTCCTTCCTATAAGCTTAACAAGTGAGAGCACGCACCTTACGCCTAAAAAAAGTGCACGCATACAACACAGCTGTTCGCGGCCTTCTGACAGTTTCGACCGTCGTATTACTCTCAGTTTAATCACTAAAATATTGGTTATTATTTTATTGAAGAGATTAAATAATACAGATTTTTTCATATGTATAATTTGAATAAAAAATATTTGAATTCCTTATTATTTGCGCCACAAACAAAACTAACGAAACAACGTACTAACACGAACTTGGGGCCCTTTACCTTATTTATGAAATATTTGTATTGAATATTGTATCACGTCCAAGGTCATATTTTACTTTTACAGTATTTTGTGTGTTTTATTAAAAACGAAGACTTATACTCACATTCCCTAATACTGTACCTTTATTTTCGTAATTTTTTAATGACTTCATTGTAAATTTATCATTTTTTGTTGAAAATAACCGTAACCGATTCTAACCGATATTCGGTTACTTTTCGGGCATAACCGTAACCGAAACCGGTTATGAAGTTCGGCCGGTTATTGCATTCCCTACAGGGCAAGCTATGCTGGCGCCATCTGCTAAATACTTTGACCGGCCAACCCCATTTGTGGCGTTTTCCTTGGATATGACACCGTAGGATTGTGAACCCGTTAGTTTGTAATCTAACGTAGGTTAGGTTAGGTTAGATTGTAATCTCCCTACCGTCCGTTTATAATTTAACTAGCGATATTATAAACTGACGACTGACGAGTGTTTACAATTTTACGGTGACATATAATTATATTGCCTAATCCCACTGCGGCCTCTCGATAAAATCATGGATTCGTCAATCGATAAATTAATATTCTCCCAGGACTATACAATTCAGTCATTCTATGATTAAAATAACTAAACAATGAATCTAAATTGTCCTGTCCAAACCTTAACCATCTAAAGATAATTAAAAATCTGTTACGCGAAATATAAAATGTACGAACTATATCTTTCTATTTTCGCACCGTGAACCACGTTCGATGTGTTGCCTCCCTGTCACACTTACGTACGAATTTACAAGTGCGACAGACAGGCAATACGTCGAACGCGTTTTGCGGTTGGTCTTGGTGTAGGTACGTCAAGGTACGTATTTTTACGTAGCTGGCGTACTTAAATTAAGATACGTTATTAGAAAGCGTGTCCTTGGCGAGTGTTGCCAACATAACGCATTTCACGTCAAATCTAGCGGATTAGAATAAATCGTATCCCACCCATGAGTCGTGTGATTGGGGATTGGAAAGCGCTCAGGCCCGGTGTATTTGCCTTTCTTTTGCTAGAATAATACGCAAGAGCGATAGAGAGGCAAATAGACGATCGAACGATAGAAATTGTTCGCGGTAGCCTACCCCCAGGTCGAGTCAAAGGGCCTACCGAGAAACACTAAAATCGAAATTTCGTTGTCTGCCTCTCTATCACTCTTAAAGAGGCAGATAACTAAATTTTTTAATTACCTATATAAAGTTTTAGCATTTTTTTAGCACATTTCAAAATTATCTAGCATATTTCTGGCATAATCTAGAATCTAGACATGTCTGGTATTTTTTCAAATTCCGAGTTGGCAACACTGCCCACCCCACGGCCAAACCACTGATACCAGTCGCGAGAGAAAACAAACGAGCGTCGGCACGTTTTTGCTATGGCGGTGTATTAAAAATTGTTTAATTGTGAAAAGACTATCTGTGACGGTTCTGTGTCTGTGTATTAAGTGCCAGGAACCTCGGAACATTAAATTGAAGCATCAACAAGAGCGGGGGCTCTGCCCCTGACCACCTTTGGAGCCGGCTTCCATCCCATGACGAGGCGGTTAGCAACAGGTATCTACTCGTATTTGTTTGTGTACCTAGTTGATGATATGTAATTGCCTGAACATATATAGGTATGGGTTGGTGATAGGTAATTAAATTAAAATAATAGTTGTTAGCAGAATAATTATTTAATTTTGTTCTATACTAAAATCATTCATTTTCATTAAAGATGTTCGTCAAATCTATTATCCATTTAAAAGTTTAAATGGTAGGCTTGTCTGGGGAATAATGTGTCGCGGCCATTTTGACGTGAAATGTGGTTTGCAAATTTGCAAATGATTAAAAACCGGCCAAATACGAGTCGGACTCACGCACGGAGGGTTCCGCACCATCAAAAAAAATAGAGCAAAAAAATCCCTTAAATATTTATTTTATTTTATTTTTAGTATTTGTTGTTATAGCGGCGACTGAGATACATCATTTGTGAAAATTTCAACTGTCTAGCTATCGCGGTTCATGAGATATAGCCTGGTGACAGACGGACGGACAGCGAAGTCTTAGTAACAGAGTCCCGTTTTTTACCCTTTGGGTACGGAATCCTAAAAAACTGACTGATTAAAGGCTTCGTCACACAGGCGCGTTTTCCGGGCGGGGCGTGAGCGTTTTGTATGTAAAAGCGGATGGATAGGAATCATTCTAGATTATATCTTCATAATTTTTCATACTTAAAAACACTGAATTAATAAAATTATACTAATGCAGCAGGTGCCCAAAATATAATAAGCAGACAGGTGGTTATCTACCTTGTTTGGTTGATATCTTGCTATTAACAATTAGCATAAACATTGTTAGAAATGATTAAATTGTAAAAAGTCTCAACTGAGCTGGCATCTTTCTTGTCACCATACACTTACTATAAGTATATATATTAGAAAGGGAATATACTATTTGTAACGTAGATACGTTACGTAACCTAGGTTACATTTATAAAATTAAATTAGATTGATAAATAACTTATAACACTTTAATATTATGTTTACAAAACTGTTCCTTCTTATTGCGACTCACTGTACTTCGTGCAACACTCTTTTGTTCGAAGTAAACCGGCTAGCGGCGTCCCCGTCCCGCGGACCCTCTCTCCGCGCGGGCCCGCGCGCGAGTCGATCAGAGTGAGGACAGATCTAGCTTTCGTCGCCGGCGCACGCTCGCTTGCCCTCGCGCAGCGACGTCTGTCGTGCCCGGCGAGAATTAATTTGTTCGATTGTATTTATTCATTCCGTTCCTGCACTCATTTAGTGCAAATGGAATTATTTTTTAGTGTTTAAAATCCCCTTTGGGGAGCCTAGTTACGGCTAGAACCGTAGCCGTGAAGACAGCCCGGCAGTTCCTGAGCGGCCCCAGCTGACGTCCCTCAGCTCGTCCGTCTCCCAACCCGCAGTGGCTCCGGCAGCTTCAGGGGAGTACTTGCGTGGTGGAACTGTCCTCGGAGCAAAATCAGTACCGGCCTAGAACGTACCCTACCCTACGACGTAATCGTGTGCTTGCGGCGGAAGTTAAGGGAGAATAAATTTAGTTCGTTATTTTAAAAACTACAGTTTTATTTATTCTCACCGCCTACCCGTAGCACTGGCGCCTCACCGTGGTTTTTTTTAAATAGGGTCTGATTTTGCTCTGAGTGGGTATCTGTGGTTTGTGTGTTTGTGTGGTGTTTTGGTTTTTTTTATTTTTTGTGAAACGTTTTTTCCTTTTTTTATTTTTTGGTTGCCAGCAGCTACAGTGTACGGAGTAGTAGTGAGTAAATTTTATTGCAATCTCTTTGTATCGTACGCACTGTATAGTCAGCCGCATTTGTTGAATTAATTAATTTTTTTTTCTTACTTCTTTGGCATCTTTTATTGTAATTGTTATTAGTCGTTTTTTCATTAGTACAGTCGGCCATATTAAAGTGTGTTTTTTAATTTTAGCTAAATCAGTTTTTTTTGTACATTTACGCTCCGTACGCATTAGTTGCATTTAAACGCTTTTTTTATTTTGTGTTGTTTTTTTTCTCTTTCTTTCTGCTTTTCCTTCTTACAATTTTGTAAGAAAAACAACCAAAAACGTTCTTTTAAAGAAAAACAACCAAAAACGTTCGTAACTTATTAATTACTATTGTAACAGACGGAGTATTTTTTTGTTGTTTTTTTTAAATCTGTTCAACATTTACCCAATTTTTCTTGACGTATTTAAAAAACCAATGGCTTTTACAATTAAATATTGTCACTTCCAAATACTGTACACACAGTGCGGGAATTGCGTAATCAATTGCGAAGTGTGGCCTCCTTTTCCTTCTGGAGATAATCATTTAATTTTATAATAGTGTGTGATACCTCCTATTTAACAAGTGTACTTGTAGGGTTTCTAGTTCGTGTAACGAGATGCCTCATTATTATTTTGTAATTGTGCGTTAGTAATTTTAATCTTGAACGTATTTTCGAGTAATTACTAATGTTCTTTATGCAAGCGTGAAGTATGAATGAAGATTTATGGAAGCGTGTTAACAAGTGCTTAGTTCTGCGGATTTTATTTCATTTAGATGACATAAAATCCTTGACCACGCGCCGGGGTATTGTAACGTAGATACGTTACGTAACCTAGGTTACATTTATAAAATTAAATTAGATTGATAAATAACTTATAACACTTTAATATTATGTTTACAAAACTGTTCCTTCTTATTGCGACTCACTGTACTTCGTGCAACACTCTTTTGTTCGAAGTAAACCGGCTAGCGGCGTCCCCGTCCCGCGGACCCTCTCTCCGCGCGGGCCCGCGCGCGAGTCGATCAGAGTGAGGACAGATCTAGCTTTCGTCGCCGGCGCACGCTCGCTTGCCCTCGCGCAGCGACGTCTGTCGTGCCCGGCGAGAATTAATTTGTTCGATTGTATTTATTCATTCCGTTCCTGCACTCATTTAGTGCAAATGGAATTATTTTTTAGTGTTTAAAATCCCCTTTGGGGAGCCTAGTTACGGCTAGAACCGTAGCCGTGAAGACAGCCCGGCAGTTCCTGAGCGGCCCCAGCTGACGTCCCTCAGCTCGTCCGTCTCCCAACCCGCAGTGGCTCCGGCAGCTTCAGGGGAGTACTTGCGTGGTGGAACTGTCCTCGGAGCAAAATCAGTACCGGCCTAGAACGTACCCTACCCTACGACGTAATCGTGTGCTTGCGGCGGAAGTTAAGGGAGAATAAATTTAGTTCGTTATTTTAAAAACTACAGTTTTATTTATTCTCACCGCCTACCCGTAGCAAAGAAAAAAAAAAAAAAAAGAAAAAAAGAAAGGGAAAAAAGAAAGAAAGAAAGGGAGTACTGCCATATCCTTAGCACCATCCCATAGGTGCCATTTTAGAAATGAAATTTAGCTTAGAGTCTATTCGGAAAGAGAAGAATAGTGAAACATATAAAAAATAACTACAGATGTATTTTATATGACTGAAACCATTTTTTTATTTTTTGTTACAATTTAAATTCTTTAAGTAATATTTTACAGGCGTTTAGAAATTTACAACATGAACTGGTCCATGGATGAGGGCCTAGACAACATGATCATCAGTGGAGCCCTGTACAGAGTGCCTATTGCTGTGGTGCGGGACCGGAAGCAGTTTGGCAGGATTGCAACCACTGCCAAACCTGTCATAACAATTTACAACTGTGTAGGGAATGTTCTATCAAAGATTTTGGTAATTTCTTTAATATCTTAATTCCCTTTTAAAAATCTTGTTAACAGTAAGTTAAAAATGTTGTTAACCACACATTTTCAAGTGTCCTGTTAACCTCTGTATTCTTATATCCCTGATTCTTAATCCCTAAATAATATTAGAAATGCTAAAGAGGTACCTACTCTCAGTCTGTCTGTCTTCACGCTTAAACATCTGAATCAATTAGCATATTACACAAATGAAAAATGCCTTTACCAGGATTTGACCCAGGCTTTGTAGTTTGAAACATACCATCATCTGTGATATTTGCAGTGGAACAGCGGAGTCCTGGTCCACATGGGCTGGTCGGACGGGGAGCAGCTGCTGTGTGTGCAGGAGAGCGGAGATGTGCTCGTTTATGACATGTTTGGCGCCTACCAGAAGACATTCAATATGGGGCAAGAAATTAGGGACACTAAGGTACCATCATATTCTACTTATACATAAGGATATATTTATGTGTGGGTGTGGGGTAAGTGTGGCTGGCCTTTACAACTTTAATTTGAATTAGATATTTCTATGAACAAAAAAAATAACTTAGCTAAACACACTGAATTTACCTAAATGGCCTACTGTGTTTATGTAGAAATAACTATATAAAATAAAATGACTCGATTTTATTACTCTTTACTTAACTAAGAATGTACTAGAATGAATGGTACTTATATAATGCACAGTTATACTCGTATTATATGTGCCGATGCATTTTTCCTCCCCTACTCTACTACTATATTCCCTAATATATTGTTTATACTGTTTGTGAACAGGTCAGCAAAGCACAGCTGTTCTCAAATAGGACTGGCTCTAACACCAACCGCTGAGCAACATCTCCAAGCCCAAAGTCAGCCCGTACCAGATCTGCCACGTAAGTTGTTCAATTTGTTATATTTATTAAAATAAAAAGTGTAATATAACATTTCTTTTTATGTTCAACTTGTTTTTAGGGTACCCCAAAACAAAAGGAAACAACTAAACCCTTATAGGATAACTATATTGTCGGTCCGTCCGTCTGTCTGTCAACGTACAATTATCCTTATTACAATAATCCGTACTATGAATATTTTAAACATACTAGAAAGTTAAATGGTGGGGACTAGAGACAGGTTTATTCCTATACACAACTTGTTCTGTGCGTGGCTTCTCTTATTTCTATGTATACCTGGCAGTACTGAAAGAGAATGAGCTAAGTATTTATTATTTATGACTGTGACTGTTTTTAGATTCAATTTGTTTACCCCAAAATCAAGCAAAGTTACTATCCGGTATCACAGAATAAGTAATAGTATTATCATACAGAACGGCCACGCACCGCCCCGCCCCGACCCTCATTACCTCGCCCCGCGACATGAATTTTTATCATTTTATTTGTTATGAAATGGAATTTTGATGTTTAATTATAGTAAGTCGGTTTGCTGCTGACGACACATATTGCTGATTTTTGACAGGAAGTACCACCCGGAAAATTTTGATGTTCTGGCAAATAGTAGACCAGTCGGTCATAACCTAGCCTAGAGGTAGCCATAAAAAAAAACAACAGGTTGCACTCCGGGAGTGCTGACAGAAGTGAAAACTCAATGACTAGTCCAAAATGTCTGCAGCACTATGTATAATTGATCCATCCTCCTTTCTATTGAAAAACTTTAGTTACGAAATTGCTGGTCGCAGGTTGTTGGTGAGCTTGTTTAAAATTTGAAATTCAGATTTATAGCGTTAATTGTTTAAAATTCGAATAGAAATTGTAAAGTTACCTTGCAGACCTCGCATCTTAATATATTTGGTCATGATATTTTGAGTTTTATTCACCAGTACTAGAGTTCACTTTTATTAGCGATATCATCAAGATGTCGCTTTATTGAATTATGTCATTGAGTTTTTCTTTATTGATTTAAATGCCATCTAAATGAGTGGCCATCTAAACCTTACGGTCACATGATCGCCTTACGGTCACGTGATCGCCTTACGCTGTCTTGAGTTTATCATTTTTTCCCCACCTCAAAAAGTGCCCAGCGCCGCTACAGAAGTTTTCACTTCAAAAAAACAGTCTGTTTAACGCAAGGGCCGATTTACTATGGAAAGCCGACTATGGCCTTTATACGATTTTATGATCTTTTGTTACTTTTTAAAATAACCATTGCCAATTGTTTCAGATGACGACACAGAGACTGTAAGGAACGTTTGTCTTATGCTTCTGGCATATGTCATAAACGTATCGCCGGCTCGAAAACGGAAACGCGGGCTCTGAAGTTTTCTCGCGCGGAAATATGCGACGGATTTTTCAAGCAAGTGTCATCAGAAACACATGTCATTAGCTACATAATCGAGAAGAGAGAACAATACATGAAATAGAAGTGGACTATGCAGCCATTTGTTATTTTACTATTTTTTGTTACTATTCGTACACTCAGTATTTTTTTGTATTTGTCTATTATTCTTTTAGGAACATATGTACACCCTTAAAACATGTCTTAAATCAGAAATAATAGTAACACAATTTACAATTACAGAAGTAACAAGTGAATGTCATTATTGTTTTAGTCACTAGAGTCCCAGATCAGTCAACAGAGTGATCACTACCTGTGAGCGTCTATCAAATGGTGTTCTTATGTTGTAGAATCCCAATTGGATAAAAACCCACAGATCATTACATTCTTCGGGATAGCAAGCTCCGGTTGATTGGTATATTTTAAAGACACAGTCTATGGCAGTTACAAGTTTTTCGAAACGGTAAACAGTTTCGTTGACGACAACGTATGCAGCGTTTACATTCGAGATTAAAAAAATACCCAGTAGTTACCACTATCTTAGTTTGGTAGTAAAAGGTGGGGAAAAAAATCCTAGTAGTTACCACTGGTAACAACGTGGTGGTAACTAGTGGGAATAACCCTTGATCTTAAGCATAGTATTAATATAGTACTTTTGTTTGTAGGTATTAAAATAATGGTCAACAATAATCTGTCATAAAATGTTGTAAAATAATACAGTTTCAAACTGATTAGTTTATGTTAGTTTGTTTGTAATATTTCTATTGACATAAACATTGGAAACACTCAAATGCATATTTTTTTCTAATAGCTCACTTCAATTAGCAGTCCTTTACCTAAAAAAATTGTATCGTACTTGAATAGGTTTGCTTAAATAGGTACTTAATATTTGTAAAGCTCCAAGTAATTATAAGTTAATGCGGTTTTTTACTTTATTAAATTGAAGAACCATGCAAAACTACGTTTACGTAATCTGCCATGTAATTCTCTAAGCAATGTCGTTCGTGAAATCCATACTTGCATTGATATTAAACCTAAAATTTGTTGTCAATGATGTTGATAGGAGAATGTCATGGCTGGACAGGTGCGATAATGGCTCATGATCAGTAAATAAAATGTCATCCTACGTATGTTGATAAGTCGGCCAGGTACCGTACCGTATAATATTTATTGTACTATTATCGTGTATCCTAATAGGTCTACATAGTAGCTTTGTATAATTATAATGGTATAGGGAGTATTACTGCAATGTTCTGCCGCCAGAGTGCAGCACTAGCACAAACTGTAAACCATATAAGAGTAGCTTATAATATACTATGCCGTAAACAGTTTTTAGACCAGTTTTCACAGATTATTTGTTACGAACAAATATGACATTGATGCATCGAGGAGGTTTGTTTACTGTTTGTTCTAGTGGCGCCCCCCACGCAGTTTTGCGTAATATTGCCTATTATACTTAATACTTACACTAGATAATATTTATGCTGGTCAGTTGTCGTACTGATTTGGGTTCTAGCCTCCCGAGTCCCGCTTGTAATTTTTGCAGTTTTGAATTTGGAACCTTGTAGGTACCTATTTTATTTTAATCTAAAATTCGATTTGGATTAAAGCCTTTATAAAGGCCTCAGGGACTCAGGAGGCTAGAGTCTGATGAGCGAAAAAAAATGAGTTTTGACATGACGATAGTATCAACCTTCAAGTTAGTTCCTTTACCTACCACGACTCATGTTTTTTCGCACAAACTCTTAATAATTGTGTTTTACGTATGTACATACACTGTGACAGGTACTGTACTAGCTCAGGCAAAGAATATAACGGTGCGGCCTATGTATGTATGTATCGACAGGTACTGTAATTGCTCAGGCAAAGTATATAATGGTGCGGCCTACGTATACTTAAACGTATGCCTGACAGGTAACTTACTGGCTCAGATCCAGTGTATAATAGAACATCCTACGTACGTAGCGTAGATATGCCGGTGAGGTACCGTACTGATTCTTGTCCAGTATATAATGGAATATCCCACGTATGTAGTACAGTTGTCATCAGATATATCTGAGCGGCCAGCGAGCTCACAAATATCTGAACATGCCTTTATTGTCAAGGTGTTACAGTGCGTGTTCAGACATTTTTGACCACCTCGTCCGCCCCGATATATCTGATGGCGACTGTACTACGTACGTGGGATATTTCATTATATACTGGACCAGAATCAGTACGGTACCTCACCGGCATATCAACGTACGTAGGATGTTCTATTACACACTGGATCTGAACCAGTAAGTTACCTGTCCGGCATACGTACATACGTAGGCCGCACCATTATATACTTTACCTGATCAAGTACGGTACCTGTCCGGCATACGTACATATGTAGGCCGCACCATTATATACTTTACCTGAACAAGTACGGTACCTGTCCGGCATACGTACATACGTAGACCGCACCATTATATACTTTACCTGATCAAGTACGGTACCTGTCCGGCATACGTACATATGTAGGCCGCACCAATATATACTTTACCTGATCAAGTACGGTACCTGTCCGGCATACGTACATACGTAGGCCGCACCATTATATACTTTACCTGATCAAGTACGGTACCTGTCCGGCATACGTACATATGTAGGCCGCACCATTATATACTTTACCTGAACAAGTACGGTACCTGTCCGGCATACGTACATACGTAGACCGCACCATTATATACTTTACCTGATCAAGTACGGTACCTGTCCGGCATACGTACATATGTAGGCCGCACCATTATATACTTTACCTGAACAAGTACGGTACCTGTCCGGCATACGTACATACGTAGATCGCACCATTATATACTTTACTTGATCAAGTACGATACCTGTCCGGCATACGTACATATGTAGACCGCACCATTATACACTTTACCTGATCAAGTACGATACCTGTCCGGCATACGTACATACATAGGCCGCACCGTTATATACTTTACCTGAGCAAGTACAGTACCTGTCCGGCATACGTACATACGTAGGCCGCACCATTATATACTTTACCTGATCAAGTACGGTACCTGACTGGCATACGTAAATACGTAGGCTGCACCATTATATACGTTACCTGAACAAGTACGTTACCTGTCCGGCATACGTACATACATAGGCCGCACCGTTATATACTTTACCTGAGCAATTACAGTACCTGTCCGGCATACGTACATACGTAGGCCGCACCATTATATACTTCACCTGAGCAAGTACATTACCTGTCCGGCATACGTACATACGTAGGCCGCACCATTATATACTTCACCTGAGCAAGTACATTACCTGTCCGGCATACGTACATACGTAGGCCGCACCATTATGTACTTTACCTGAGCAACTACAGTACCTGTCCGGCATACGTATATACGTAGGCCGCACCATTATATACTTTACCTGATCAAGTACGGTACCTGTCCGCCATACGTAAATACGTAGGCTGCACCATTATATATTTTACCTGAACAAGTACGTTACCTGTCCGGCATACGTACATACGTAGGCCGCACCATTATGTACTTTACCTGGTCAAGTACGGTACCTGCCCGCCATACGTAAATACGTAGGCCGCACCATTATATACTTTACCTGATCAAGTACGGTACCTGTCCGGCATACGTAAATACGTAGGCTGCACCATTATATACTTTACCTGAACAAGTACGTTACCTGTCCGGCATACGCACATACGTAGGCCGCACCATTATGTACTTTACCTGAGCAACTACAGTACCTGTCCGGCATACGTATATACGTAGGCCGCACCATTATATACTTTACCTGATCAAGTACGGTACCTGTCCGGCATACGTAAATACGTAGGCTGCACCATTATATACTTTACCTGAACAAGTACGTTACCTGTTCGGCATACGTACATACATAGGCCGCACCGTTATATACTATACCTGAGCAAGTACATTACCTGTCCGGCATACGTACATACGTAGGCCGCACCATTATGTACTTTACCTGAGCAAGTACAGTACCTGTCCGGCATACGTACATACGTAGACCACACCATTATGTACTTTACCTGAGCAAGTACAGTACCTGTCCGGCATACGTATATACGTAGGCCGCACCATTATGTACTTTACCTGAGCAACTACAGTACCTGTCCGGCATACGTACATACGTAGACCACACCATTATAAACTTTACCTGATCAAGTACGTTACCTGTCCGGCATACGTACATACGTAGGCCGCACCATTATATACTTTACCTAAGCAACTACAGTACCTGTCCGGCATACGTACATACGTAGACCACACCATTATAAACTTTACCTGATTAAGTAGATTACCTGTCGCCATACGTACATACGTAGGCCGCACCATTATATACTTTACCTAAGCAACTACAGTACCTGTCCGGCATACGTAAATACGTAGGCAATACAATTATTTACTGGACCTGACCCTAACCAAACCTACACATACGTAATATACACCGTGCTTTCATGGATAATTTTGGGCGTATCGACAGCTACTTATTGTAAGTAGCAAACACCCTACCTACTTATTGTACGTAGGAAAACGTGCCAGTGGTAAATTACGTAGCCGTACCAATTACTTTTATCAGTAGCGCGGCTACTTACGCTTAACTACGTACGCAACATTGTGCCGGCTATAAACGTCATGCTGTATCATTTTTCCATGTATTTTCCGTATGCGGGCTACTTAAAATTTTCTCCGTGTACGGATAAGGGATTGTGGATTCCTTTTCTTTTTTTGTACAAATCACTAACGTAAAGTGTCAGCAATGGAACTTGCTCACTATGTAAACAAAAGTCACTAGTAAATTCATCATTCTTTGACAATTTCAATATGTTTGTTTACATAGTTAGCAAGTTCCATAGAATGACACTTTACACAAAACTATTTTTCACCTCAGCAGCTCGAACAAGGGTACTTTGCTTCTTAAAAACAGTGAGCAAAATGCGATTTTGCTCACTGAGTGAGACACACTTAGTTAGCAAAATGCGATTTTGCTCACTGAGTGAGACAAAATGACATTCAAGTGACCTTTATAGTCAAATGTCATTTCAACATGCGGGGTCTAATACAAGTTCGATATACTTGGGTTCTGTTATCTCTGTCCCTCTAGGTATGTTCTCACTGCTTAATAGGGTGAAAAATTTTGTGTACTACACGAGATCAAAGTTATTTACATCTCGTGCGCTTTTGAATCCCTTACTACGCTCA
Source organism: Cydia splendana (assembly GCF_910591565.1). Lineage (NCBI taxonomy): Eukaryota > Metazoa > Arthropoda > Insecta > Lepidoptera > Tortricidae > Cydia > Cydia splendana. The sequence continues at coordinate 14,706,654 of NC_085972.1, read as the reverse complement.
AGATTCTAAATTAGATTCACTCGCTACGCTCGTGAATCTATTATAGAATCTTTCGCTTGCACGGGACTCAAAATAAGCACTCGAAGAAATATCAAACTTTGATCTCTTGTTGTACAAATAACTATTGTAGCTTTTTTTAAATACGAACGGATATAGTTCGATGTGCTTAGGCAATTTAAAGTGGAATTTTTAATTTAAATTTAGATTAAAATTGAACTCACAGTGTGCTAAACAAATACACATCACAACTAAAAAAACCGGGCAAGTGCGAGTCGGACTCGCGCACGAAGGGTTCCGTACCATAATGCAAAAAAAAAAAAAAAAAGCAAAAAAAAAAACGGTCACCCATCCAAATACTGACCACTCCCGACGTTGCTTAACTTTGGTCAAAAATCACGTTTGTTGTATGGGAGCCCCATTTAAATCTTTATTTTATTCTGTTTTTAGTATTTGTTGTTATAGCGGCAACAGAAATACATCATCTGTGAAAATTTCAACTGTCTAGCTATCACGGTTCGTGAGATACAGCCTGGTGACAGACGGACGGACGGACGGACGGACGGACGGACGGACGGACGGACGGACGGACGGACGGACAGCGAAGTCTTAGTAATAGGGTCCCGTTTTACCCTTTGGGTACGGAACCCTAAAAACGCAAGAATCCAAGGGAGGGGGAGGGGGCTTTCCTGTTGTTTGGTGCATGGTGCTCTAAAAATTTTGAATTAAAAAAATATGGTTGTCTGTAAAGTTGGTTTAGGGACGATAATTTTGCGTGATAACGTCATAAGAAAACATTGATGAAAAATTGCATACTTTGGCCGTAACGTTACCATGAAGATCTGTCCACAACGTTACCACAACTTTTTCGTGCATGCTACCAGTGTTCATCGATTTATAAGTCGTTATCACGTCAAAAGCTGTAAAAATATTTTTGGCTGCAAAATCATCGAGATCACACTAAATACTGGTTTTTCTGAGGCGAGTGCAATCGATGAGATTGACAGCGCTGCAGTGGGAGCCATGACACGCGACCCGCAGCATGTCATTTGCAATCTAACGGCCTTATGACACGAGACGTCACTCGTATCACAGACATTTGAGTTACCCACAGGACAGCACGTAATACGAAATCAAAATCCAAACATGCAACAGGGTGCATCCATGTCCAACTCCTTCACCATACATGCTAAATCGTCTTTATTATTCCCTGCCTCTCGAGATAAAACTCTGTTTAAGTTGCGCAGACATCTTTTAGAAAAGTCCCTTAACACATTCAGGGCCAAGAACCCGACTGTCGGGTACACTGTTCATAGCGACTACGCGCTATACGTGGGTATATGTATATTTATACAGATGTAGTGCATAATTATTTTCCTTCGTAAGGTATTTGCTATGTCAGTCAGTCTCGTTACAAAAAGTAGTGAGGTTGACTCAAGTAGCATAACAAATAAATAAATAATACGAATATTTCCGAGATTTTCTCTCGAGAAAACAATTATGCACTACATATGTATATGTATAAGTAAGTATATTACTAATAGTATAGCAATATGTATATTTGAAGCAGTATATTGTTTAACATAAACATTTATATTTACCTAATACATATAACATTTTTCGTACTTTATAAATATTTCTTGCACCTATTACTGCTTGATCTGACCCGAGAGTTAACTGGTAGAAAATATCTTCTGGCATTAAGTTCGCCTTTTGTACAATTTTACCGTACAATAAAGTTTAAATAAATAAAAAAATCAAACCCAGGATACCCAGTTTGAAAGTTAGAACTTTTCTATAATAGTCTACCTACTACGCCGCTTTGGGATTAATTTGCTTAATTTAATAAGCTAGCTAAAACACCCACCGTTGTTTACTTAAACATTTCAAAGTGAACTTATGTAATTCAACAGGCATTTTCCGCCGTTTGGGGCCTAAATAGCTGCTGGTCGGGACTTGTTGCCTAAGATAATAACAAGTTAAGTGGAAATAATTGCCTGCAAACAGAGTTTCTGTGAGTTGAACGGCGCGATTCGGGAAATGAATTAGAGATTCATTAGATATCATCATCATCATCATTATCTCAGCCATAAGACGTCCACTGCTGAACATAGGCCTCCCCCTTGGACCTCCATTCGTACCGGTTCATATTAAAACATTTATTTACATACAATATATATACAGTGGTACTACTAAACGAAATTAATAACTAGCTTAAATCTAAAATAGGCCCTTGAGGCATTGTACCAAGGATGCTGGCGGCATTTCCTCGCTGTATCGCAATGCTGATACGTTGTGCGAGGTAGCCGCCAGCTCTTCGGTCACCAGTTACGTCAACCAGACGCTTCGCGATTTCTGCGAACAACTTATGCGCGCTGGGACCCCATGGACCTAGAGTTTCAACACCAAATGGTACAAAATGGTACTCTCTACCGAGGCTCTTATATTTGTTACGTTTTAGAATTTCGGCGCTTTCCGCCGCTTCGCCCGCTTTTACAGTAGTCCGTTGGAGGTGGGACGGTGCCAGTGTGTCTACGCAGGTAGCATCCCACACCAACATCCGTCCCAAGCTCCAAGGAACTAAGGACACTCCATCGGGCCTCTTGCCATCATCTCTGATAATGCCAGTCGGCTCAAGAAGAGCAGGCACATTGATGGTGGCAAGAGACCGACGGACTATGTCATTAAGCGACGCATGTCTCGAAAAACGGCCTGCACTTTTTTGACAAGATAATCCGTGGTGTCCCAGTCGGTCCACGTCCGGTTCATTAGATATGAAATAGTAAAAATATTCCACGGCAAAAGGTACCGTTGCCCCGGCTGAATATTGGAGCGGCGTTAATAATAGCGTAAGCGCCAGCCGCCATAAGGTACCTTTTGCCGTGGAACGCCACATTTCTTTACTATTTCATACCTAGTGACCCTCTAAATCATTTACCGAATCGCGCCGAAAGTCCATTGTTCAAACATTGCTATTTATATCATACTTACTGGTCTGGAGAGTCACACGACTCACACGAACCTTAATTTTTCGCAACGAAAACTAATACCAGATATTGATATATGTTACGTGTGTTCATGCAAAATTTCATGTAATTTAAGCATGTCGATTTAAAACGAGAGCGTTAAAATGAGAGAGCATGTCGTTTTTAATTTCGATTGTATGGGAGTCGCTTTTTGGTGGCGGGTTCGTGTGACTCTTAAAATCAAGATACGTAATATGTAATATTCTCGCGTGCCGCCCGTTTAGGTATATAATAAGCTTTATGACCTTTGGCTTTGTGTTTACATGTTTTACTTTTACCGAAAGTGCAAAAATATTTATCCTCCCTAATGCACGTCCACGTTATTTGGAAGCCCCATTATTGTGATGGATCACGTGAAAGAAAGTCTAGCCCCTGCGCGCAAACAATTTGACTCCAAGACGGCCCCTTGTTAGAAAATAATAAGCTCGCGATTGTACATAATAACGGACGAAAAATGGCCAATTCTTTACCAACTCCCGGGAAATTGCGTTATTCTGGCCTTTGTCAATAATATAGAAGCTACATACCGTTCAAGAGCGTGTTTTATTTGCGTAGATACTGCATAAACAGGGCTCGACCCTTATTGTTTCATAAATACCCAATAATAACCACATGGGAATTTTAATGGGTAGACCTAAGAATTCTCCATTATCCATTATCTTGCAAATTTAATATTCAAAGCGGAAGGCGTAGGTATATGTCATCATCATTTATTTAAGAGTTAGACTCTTGTCGGTGGAGCGTTTTCCATGCATGTCGGTCCTCTGCCTTCTCCTTGACAGCCTGATACGACACGACGTTGAGCTTTTCCTTTACTTGATCTATGTACGTTCTCCTTGGTCTCCCCCTCCGCCTCGTTGCCTCAACTCTGATATTTCTGATAAAAACGTCGTGTCGTAGCAGGTGTCCAAGCATCTTTCCTCTTCTGTTTTCAATGGTTCTCAACAAACTCCTCTTCTCTCCTACCACGCGTAAGACCTCTTCGTTTGTTTTCTTCTCCGTCCAACTGACCTTTGCCATTCGACGCCAGCACCACATCTCAAAAGCCTCCAGCCTTTCCCTATCACGTTGCCTCATTGTCCACGTTTCGCTTCCGTACAGTGCTATGCTCCAGATGTACACTTTTATGAGCCTCTTTCGTATATTGCCTGATATTCGAGCTTTAAATAGGCACTTTTTTGTGTTACAAGCTTTTTTAGCCATCGCTATTCTGGTAGTAATATCCTGTGGACATCTGGAGTCACTAGTGATTATGCTGCCTAGATATTTAAATGATTTGACCTGTTCTATGGTACTATTATTTAAAATTATCGGGTTTTGTCTTTGCTGTCTACTTGAGGTATTTTTCGAAGTCTGTTTTGAAGTCATAAGTATCTTAGTTTTGTATATGTTAATTTTTAGGCCTTTGCCGATTGGCAAACAGATCTACAAAGAATAAGCAAGAAGCAAATACTAGAATAAGTTTTTATGTTTATATTATCTTTTGTTTGAATCAGTTTAATGTTATTAGGTTAAGTGGATCTGAATAAAAGGCTATATTATTATTATGTATGTCTTTCCCATCACGGAACAATGGTGTTCCGGACCTTTGGGAGGCGTGCGCGGAGCCGAAGCCAACACGTAGAGGCCCTTTTGACACTTTAATGAAATGTAAGGGGTACACCGAGCGGAGGCTGCCCTTGCCCGTGTCATGGGACGCACGCAGAGGCAGCACCCGCCAGGGTGTAAGGACTATTGAGAGTTGATGGAATCTAAAATGAACTAGGTTATTGGGTGAAAGCGATGGACTAAGAACTGAGCTATGGGGTAAAAAACCGGACGCCTGCCTAATAAAACGGTATGCAATTTTATTTCCGGCAGACGGTGACTCGCCCTCACAAGATGGGCCCCCACAAAAAGCGACATCTATGATGGCTCAAGGGCAACACCGGTGTGAGCGGCTCAGGGGTGTCGAGAGGTGTGCGCCGCTTTCTACCCAGTGGCTGTTAACAGCCACTGTGCCAACTCGCGTCTTATGCATATTTCACTTCCACCCCTGGAGCTTATAGCTCTAACGACTCCACTCTGGCCGGCCGGCTAAGGCAAGCCAGAGGCAGAGAATCCTGTCCCACCCACCCTCCTTGCGGGTAACAGAACTCTCCAGGAGCACTCGGGTACGTGAGGTCGCTAATCCCCAACAGCTCGCCACAAGCTGCCCTGCGTTGACTGATTGCACTGGTAAAACCAGCGGGCGATGGGGTCGTCACATCACATCCCTACGCCTTTATTATTATTATTATTAATTTTTAGGCCAAAGTCGTCAAAAACTGTGTTCATTTCATTGAGTAATTCTTCAAGCTGCTTTGATGTAGATGCCAGTGCAGCGATGTCGTCAGCAAAGCGAATAAACTGTATGTTTTTTCCATTAAATTTAACTCCTCCTTTTGCAGACTCTACAAGTTTCCTAATAGCACACTCTATAAAAATATTAAAAATAAGTGGCGAAAGTGGACAACCTTGCCTTACCCCTTGCTGGATTTTTGCTGTCCGTGTCTCCTCTCCTATTTCTATAGTACCTTCTTGATTTTTATAGAGTTCAAAAATTATTTTACGGTCTCTATTCTTTTAAAATTGTAAACATACTTTTCCAATTGACTTTGTCGAAGGCTTTTTCCAAATCAATAAATGCTATTATGTGTTCTGATTTAAGTCCATTCTTCTATCTATAACCATTCTTAAGGCAAATATTGCTTCTCTTGTCCCTCTATTTTGACGAAATCCGTATTGATCGGCGCTTAAATATTCCTCTGTTCTGGATCTTATTCAGTTTTTGAATAATTTTTAATAATATTTTACTGGCATGTGATATTAGGCTTAAGGTTCTATGTTCTTCACATTTTTGCGTATTTCTTCTTTTTGGCAAAGTTATTATTTTCGAAGTAAGTAAGGTATATGTACATCTAGCCAAACAACCCGTATTTTTCATACCTAAGTTATTGACGAGGCAGTTTTGTGTAGATAGAATTGAGGTACAATCAATTCTCCATTATAAATGGTGGCTATTTACGACGGAGTCGATACTGTCCGAAGGTCAACGGAAATGGATAAATAGGCGAAACATGGTCATGTTTAAGTGATGGTTGCCGTTGCCAGCCAGAACTTGATCAATACCTAGTTTTATTTATTGCCTTGAGAAAGAATCGAAGCTTTGGTTTGGAACTTTGTATATTTATTTATTTATTGAATTATAAAACATTCATACAGTACAATCACCTGCAATAATATGTTACTCTTCGAAGGCCGCAAAAATATGAGACACGCTCTTATGGCTTTATAAACAAGATCGTGTCATATATTTTTGCGGCCTTGGAGCAGTAGGTAACATATCATTGAAGGTGACTGTAGCTATATCTCAAATGTTTCTGTCACAAATACATGCATTTTTTTATGAAAATGGAATTATAAATGCAGATTTTGAGTCTGCACTATCCGTCTACTACGCGTACATATATTCTAGTCTCCGATATGGTGTGGTCTTATGGGGAGCCAGCACTGACGCTCACGAACTCTTTGTCCTGCAGAAAAAATGTGTACGAATCCTGGCAAATATACGGATCCCAAACAGTTGCCGTCCTTTTTTCAAACAATATGAGCTACTTACACTTCCGGGAATATACATAATAGAGGCCGCTATCTTTGCTAGGAAAAACCCCGATCTATTTGAAGCTAAATTGGATACATACAAAACTAGAAGCCAGTATAGAAAAAAATTAAAAACACCAAGCTCTAAATTAGCCATCTATAGAAACGGGCCCCATTTCGTATGTAAGGCCAAGTAGTAAACAAAATACCCGATGAGATCAAATTGGAACCAAATGACAAACTGTTTCACAAAAAACTAAAAACCTTCCTATTAATACTGGTAGAAGAGCCGGCCGCAAAATTTCTAACCGACTTGATACCACGATGAAATGCACAATGTTTTCCCAGAAAAGTTATGCTAAGTCCGAATTCGATAGTCTGCCACGGCGGAACTTGCCGAAAGTACGAAAAAGAAGGCCACTTCCGGTGCGAAAAAAGGGGCTGATTTAACCCATCTGATACCGAGATAGTAGTTATGGCAGCAGTTAGAAATTTACATGTAGACACAGAAAAGCGAAGTCTGCCACTATTTTTTTTGCCGGAAGTGCTTGGCAGACGCTCTCAAAGGTGACCATCGGGACCCCTAAATTAACCCATCTGATACCACCATGAAACCAATGCCAGTCGGTAGGTATGAACTCTCATGTCAGGAATATATAAGTCTGCCAAGGCTTTTCCTGCCGAAACACCATGGCAGACGAGATTATGTAAGCAAGGTCGCCATCGGTTACCCTACACTAACCCATCTGATACCACCATGAAACCAATTCCATTCGGTAGGTATGAACCCCCATTTTAGGAATATATAAGTCTGCCAAGGTTTTTCCTGCCGAAACACCTTGGCAGACGAGATTATAAGCAAGATGACCATCGGTTACCGTACACTAACCCATCTGATACCGCCATGAAACCAATTCCAGTCGGTAGGTATGAACCCTCATTTCATGAATATATAAGTCTGCCAAGGCTTTTCCTGCCGAAACACCTTGGCAGACGAGATTATGTTAGCAAGGTGTACATCAGTTACCCTACATTAACCCATCTGATACCTCCATGAAACCAATTCCAGTCGGTAGGTATGAACCCTCATTTCGGAAATTTTTAAGTCTGCCAAGGCCTTTCCTGCCGAAACTCCTTGACAGACGAGATTATGTAAGCAACATCCGCATCCGTGGGACCGGTATACGTGATTACTGTAGGCTTATTTATTACTTTATGCTTTTACATATTTGTATATTATTATGTTATTAATGAAATATATTTATAATTTATTAAACCTATACCTAATACATTGGGAATTCATTACCTGCTTACGGCAGTAGTAGGGAGTAGTGGGTGAGTTCTGGCTCACTTAGCCAGGCCAACAGTCCCTCCCCCTTTTTTTCCCTTGTTGAGGCCCTGCAACCTTACCTTGAACCCAACCTAATGTCATTGTAGCTCGAATCTAACCTAATCTATTTTTATTGCTTTTAGAAAATATTCTAATAACAATTCTCTACTTTTGCAAAGTTAAATGTTGAATTCTTTATTTCGCAAAATGGAATTTTAATGTGACTATAATGTATGTGCAATCTACTTAGAAACTGGGTTTAGAAATATAAAAACACACATTTTATATAGGATAATAAGTTTATTCAAGTAATATTCTGAACATATGAGATATAGTAACATCATTACTTATTCTGTGTACAGTGGAGAAAACATGCAAGTTGACATTTTTCGTTTTAAAATAAAGATAAACTAAACAGTATTTGCCACAAACCGATGTAAAAAAAACTTTGCAGTTGTTGATTACAATACCATATCTTAAGCTGGGGCCTTTGTAAATTGTAAAGGCCCCAGTACACAATGGGCCATCGCCGGCCATTCCAAGGGACGCATTTATGCGTTAGAGGGAGCAAATGATATTGCTATCTCATTCTACCGCATGGCTGCGTCCCTTGGAGTGGCCGGCAATGGCCCATTGTGTACTGGGGCCTTTACAATTTCTCTCCATGAACATTTTATGATACCCAACCAACCTTCCGGTTTTCGCCCGAATGAATTAAAATATTCACCAACACCATTGACATCAATATAAATGGCTATCCGATGTCAGCCAGGTTTAAAATCCGGATCTAAATTGATAATAAGCAATTTAAACAGGTGAACAGGTAGCTGAACAAACATTGGCATTTTGTTGGCTGCAAATACATTCGATTCCACGCCTATATTCATTTTACTCATATAGTGTTACACAGAACTCATTTGCTGTCAAGAATTACCGACAATTGTCGTGTTTCTTGTGACAATTGTCATTAGCTTCGCAAAATAAGTACTTAGTATTTGGCGATATAATGGAGTTTTTATTTTATTAACATGTTGGTGGCAAACAAGCACACCGCCCGTCTGATGGTAAGCGGTTACCGTAGCCTATGGAGGCCTGTAACGTCAGTACCAACTGTGATGTCGACAAGTGTCGCACCTGCCACCGTAGTGAAATAGAGGCCAGGCCCCAATTTCACATCGGTGACAGGTGCGACGAATTGTAAAATCACTATCGCTGACGTCACAGGCATCCATGGGCTACGATTACCACTTACCATCGGGCGGGCCGTATTCCTGTTTGCCACCATCATTGTATTATTTAAAAAAAACTTTATTATATCGGAAGAAACAGATATTTCTCCTGTGAAGTTTCTGACAATTGTCAAAGATCTAGAAGAATTGTAGGTAATTCTTGACAGGTAATGAGTTATGTCGGAATTTCGTGACAATTGCAGTGTTTCTGTGACAATTGTCATAAACTTAGCAAGAGAAATATCTGTTTTTTTTCCGATATCATAAAGTTTTTTTTTAATAATACAATGATGGTGGCAAACAGGAATACGGCCCGCCCGATGGTAAGCGGTAACCGTAGTTCATGGATGCCTGTGACGTCAGCAACAGTGATTTTACAATTCGTCGCACATGTCACGTTGGTGAAACAGGGGCCAGGAGTTAAGTCAAAAGCTAGTAAACAGTAATCTCCTCCATAGTCCTCTCTAACTTTCAGGCAGTTTTATTAACTTCTTATGGTATCAATGTGGAGTATAAATAGTCTACTATACATATATCCCAAAAACTTTAACGTTTACGTTTTTAAATACAGGGTGACCTTAGCCATTGGACAAACCCTGAAATCCCACATAGGGTTACTTCTCAGAAATGCTCTAACGGTAATTTCTTTTTAATTAGAACAAAAGATAAAACATGAAATTATCAAACAAAAGTTAATTCCAATAATCGACAACAAAAAGAAACATACTGTATTAATCATTGGCAGTGCTTTTGAAAATTTGTTTGAAAATGTGCGGCAATGATGACATTTGTCAAAAGTCAGAATCTTATTAATGTCATAAATAAAAAAGATAATCAAAACGGTCGAAGAAAGTTTTAAATAATTTAATTGAATGTAATAATTTAATAATTAATAATTAATCTTATTTAAAGCTGCAACACGACTGATTAATTGACATGATTGTTCTCCCAGAAGGAGGTTCGTGGGGTGTTAGACTTTGGTACGGTCGTATAGAGGGCGGTCTCGTGACTTCAGAAAATTCCGACTTTTGGCCTACCGCTTCCGGTCAGAAAAATGTTCGACGGCCCGGCCAAACGGTGGGAGGTAGGTGGGGGGTGCTCGACCAAATGTCATAGAGGACCCTGGCAGTTTTTGACGCCGCCATTTTTTTTCAAAATGGCTGACTTTTTTTTTTAATTTTTTCAAGTTTGTCCTAGCGCGCTGAAATTTTGGTCACGGAATCTCGGGGTCCTCTAGATTCGTATGGGAAAAAAAATTCGAAAAAATCCAAGATGGCGGAAAAAATGGCCCCTTTTATTTTGTATGGCAACTTTTAAACGGTGCGAGATAGGTGGGGGGTGCTCGACCAAATGTCATGGAGGGCCCCGAGACAAAATAAACTGCATTTAAAAATTTTCAAACGGGCCGACTTTTTTTATTTTATTTTTTCAAGTTGGTCCGAGCGCGCTGAGATTTGGCATGGCGAGAGATAGAAGCCTCTAAATTCCTATGAAAAAAAAAATTTTTGGAAAAAATCCAAGATGGCGGAAATAATGGTCATTTTAATTTTGTATGGCAACTTTCAAACGGTGCGAGGTAGGTGGAGGGTGCTCGACCAAATGTCATAGAGGGCCCCGAAACAAAGCAAACTGCATTAAAAAAAATTCAAAATGGCCGACTTTTTTTTTTAATTTTTCAAGTTGGTCCGAGTGCGCTGAGATTTGGCATGCGGCGAGCTAGGGGGCCCAGCATTACCATGTAAAAAAAATTTTTGGAAAAATCCAAAATGGCGGGCGACAAGGGCAAAATTCAAATTTCCAAGTAGGTTAAGCGAGCCCGAAGGGCGAGCTTCAGGCCGGGAGGCCGAAGGCCGACCCCGCGTAGGGCCGTCAGGCCCGGAGCTTCACCCCGAATATCCAAGCGTGCCCCACCCCCAGTAATTTTGGGCGAGGCCGAAGGCCGAGCTGCGGGAATGACGAACAAAGCAAAATCCTATACAAAAAGTGTGTTAAGCGAGCCCGAAGGGCGAGCTTCAGGCCGGGAGGCCGAAGGCCGACCCCGGCGAAGGGCCGAAGGCCCGGAGCCTCCACCCCGACTCCCAAAACGCGAGGCCGAAGGCCGAGCTGCGTGAATGCAGTTCCCCCAAGCGTTCTACAAAGTCAACTGTCTTGATAAGCGAAGCCGGCGGGCCGAAGGCCCGACGGCGAAGCGTCGAGGCTCGCGAAGGCCGAAGGCCGAACTCCGCGTAGGGCCGAAGGCCCGAAGCGTCACACGAGAGGGGGAAGTTGGCCTACGGCCTTCGGCCTTCGGCCCGCCGTTTCGCTTGTCTAAGACACTTTTCCTATTGGGTCGTGTTTAAGCTCCAACTTCCCGCTTAAGCCCCGAAGCAAAACCAACCCTCCCAACTGTTTTAATAAGCGAAGCGGCGGGCCGAAGGCCCGACGCTGAGCTTCGAAACCCAGCGAAGGACGAAGGCCGAGCTCCGCGTAGGGCCGAAGGCCCGGAGCGTCCCTTACGAGTTCCCAAGCACGCGAGGCCAGGCCGAGCTGCGGGAATGTAGTGCTTTCACGCGGATCTTTTCGTCCTAGCAAAAGTACAACTTTATTTCTTTTTCCCTTTGGAAAACAAACTACTACTACTACTACTACAACAAAAACAACAGCACCAACAACAAACTACAAGAAGACCGCGGGGCCCTCGGGCCCCGCGCACAGGGCAAAATCTAGTCATACTATTTATTACCTCAGGAGCTACTATTACATACAGGTTGCTCCAAAGTAAAAAAATCGTAATTTGTTATGATACTTTGTATACTGGTTCTAAATACCATTGACGTGTAAAATTGTATTGATTTTATGAATAAATTATTGAATATTGAATATAAATACCCTAATGCATGGACACCCTGTATATCAACTTGAAAGAAAATGTTCAATATTTCTTTATAGTGCGACTCCTTAGCTCGATTTAGTATGGAGGTAGAGTCTGGCTAATAAAAGATGAACCTGCAAAAATGCGGTCCTGGTCTGACCCATCCTAAATCCTGTCCCATCCGGCAGAAAGCACGAAACTTGGCATGCAAACTTCAAACTTCAACATTTATTCAGCAAATAGGCCGCAAGGGCACTATTACACGCCGCTAAAGAAATTTTCACTTCAAAAAGTTTTGAGATGTAATGTGAAACCAAGTCGGTTATTTTAATCAGTGCCAGGGGGTGTTAAAACAGTATCAATAAGATATCTTTAATTTGTAATTTTTAGCGAGTTTTAGCGGTGGGCAAAGTAATCCGGTGATTTGGCATCCATACCAACATTGCCCACCACCAAAAACGGATTAGGGTTGTCACTTTCATCTAATTTACCCAACTTCGCATGTAAAATAAGGTTATGTTTGTACACTAAAGTAAGTTTATAAATATATACTGTATTTAATTTGTCTTATTATCCTTTACTTAGATGTTTTATCCCGTTAACTAATGAAAAACACAGCAAAAATCATATTTTTGGCCATTAAACTATTGTAACAGATTTTCTCAAAAGTGACAACCTAGCCTTTGTAAAATGCTTAGGCGAGCCTTATATGGAAATGAGCAAAAACGGGTAGGCAACATTGCCCAGCAAATTTATTTAAAAGTTTTTACACTTATCGCTAAGTTATTAACAGGGAATGGTAGGATTGCCCAAAACCAGTGATCCTTAGACATCATCATCATACGAGCTGTATTTGAATACCAAATTGACGTGGGCAATGTTGGCGAAAACTCCGGATATCTTTGCCTACCCTCTAAAACGCAAAAAAATGGGTAAAAACACGATAAAAATATTTTTTCTTCAAATAAACTGATGCGTTTGATCACAATGGACGTGCTGAGCAAAAAAAGTAATTACGATTTGTTTTTTTTTTGAGAAATTCGTGTTTTTTTTTAAATGCGGGCAAAGTTGGTGATAATGACCGGTACCTACTCTTCGAAGGCCGCAAAAATATATGACATGCTCTTATGGTTCTACAAATAAGATCGTGTCAGATATTTTTGCGGCCTTCGTTGTGTGTTGTGTAACATAAATTGCAGGTGACTGTATATTAGGAATAATTATTTTATTTAGTTTCAACGAAAGTTTCAAGTTTAGTACGAAAATACTTCAGATATACAATATGCACAAAATGTAGACCTAATCGAAATAAAACATTGCTTTTTATAGTAAATTTTTTTAAAAACATTCGATACATAGGTATACATAACAATAACCAGGCCACAGCGGTATTGGCCTGTAAGCTTTATCTCGGTCTCCAAAGCCGCAAAAACTCGCTAGTACTTCGTGCTGGTCTAGCCGTTATTTTTTCTTGAAGATTTTCAGAGAACAGCACGTACACGCATTATACATATAGACGGAACGAACGGCATAATCATAATCATTTATTCGTCGCAATCCATGGTATTACAGATCTAGGTACAAGACTTTCAGGTATTACTTATACGAATTACATAACGCTTCCTGTTAATAGGCAATATTTTAAGATAAAAGTTCTATAATATATTACAAGATTACAATTGTCATCAAAATTAATTGACGTACAGAAGTCAAATACGTTTTTAAAATGACGCAAAATGAAAATGAATCCCAATCAGTAAAGGATGAGTCTTTAAACTTTTTTCATTTTAAGCGAGTTTTTATTTGAAGGAACATAATACTTAAATTCGACTGTAATCGTATTGTTTTAAGATAGTTTACTGAGGTTTTCAACCATTATGACCCGTAAATAACAGCAAATCAAATTTAAAGGAGACGCGAGCTGATATTTATGTACCCTATTTTTTGAAATACAATTTATCTACTGGTATACTTTCTCGTGTGCGTATATGATTTAATGTCAAATCAAGCTGTCATTTTTATTTGAAGAATTATACGTGTGCTCCGGTGCAGCCCCAGCGGGCATCTGACTTGAAGAAGAATTTTGAGTGATGTCGTCAATGTATGGAAATTGTTCGAAGGTTTACATTTGAGATTGAATTTCTGTGTTGTCTTTGTGAGTAAAAATATAAATTGTTGAATTGTCTAGCTTTCAAAATCACACAATAATTCAATTACTGTCAAAGACAAAATTGTTTTGCTTCTTTCTCAAACGGAACTCCATATTTTGATATTTTGATACTTTTAGTGTCGATTTGTAGAGAATAACAGCAAATTAAAAATATAATGGCATGAAGAGTCGGTACACGGTTTCTTAGTGAACAAATTTACGTGTAATAATAATAATTATAATATAATATATATTATAGTGGTTTTCCGGGTCAAGGTCCGGGTCCGAGTCCGGGTCCGAGTCTGAGTCCGAGTCCGGGTCCGAATCCGTGTCCGAGTCCGTGTCCGGGTCCGAGTCCGAGTCCGGTTCCGAGTCCGGTTCCGAGTCCGGGTCCGAGTCCGAGTCCGGGTCCTAGTCCGAGTCCGTGTCCGAGTCCGAGTCCGGGTCCGAGTTCGATTCCCAGTCCGGGTCCGAGTCCGGGTCCGAACCGGATCCGGGTATGAGTCCGGTTCTGGGTCCGGGTCCGGGTCGCAGTCCAAGTCAAAATCGAAATTAGAAATCACCAAACGTGTACTATGCGTCGTTGAAGAGTTTTGTTCTGGTCATCATCAGCAGTTCCACTTCATCAAATGCGACAGTGTTTAATGTAAATGCTTGATTTTATGATGAAAATACAAAAAAAAAAATATTTTATTTTTTATTTATTGGTATTCAGGATAACAACAGCCGTAAATATAACTAAGACATATTAATGCTTACATAAAAATAAGGCCAGTAACAGTCATCCATTGAGTTACATTATATAACGATTAAAAATAACAAAGATAAGAAAACAATGAGAATGTACAATACACACAAATGCTCGATACGCTAGAAATACTATAAACCGGTTGTAAAATGTATAAACCGGTTGTAAAATGTATAAGTAATCTAGTTAAAAATACCTACTTCTAATACAAAACAAAACCATGACATTGCATTAGTTGAAAATCAGACACCAGCAGACGTTCACAAAAATATCAAGATAAACATCATAATGTAGTAGTTATTCAAACTGAAAGTTTATTGTTCATAGAATTATTATAGGAGTTAGAATCTAAAAAGTACACCTACCTGAACGTACAACTAACTGCATTTCCCTGGCAACCAGGAACACATAGCTTGAAAAAATTATGATCTTATGATATAAAGAGATGTTGTAATAAAATGTATGTATTTATTTAAGGAGCAATTAGTACCAGTACTGAAGTTAAATGTAGAAACACAATAGTAATAAAAACAGAAACTGATTTTATGTTAATTTTCTTTGAACAAAATGGAATATATATATTTTTTGAATTTATTTTTAGAACCTACAAAAGGATCGGCAGTGCAGAATTCAGTGTTATACAAGTGAGGGATCCGTGATAACACGGCGTTAGAACCATAGTTAGTGGAGTGGAAGGGAACATGAAATAGAGTTGTATGTCGAGTTCGACGTCTTGGAACTCGAAACGTTAGACCAGATAATAATTCAGGGCAGTCTAAACGATTTCTAGTTATATCGAAAAGTAGACTCATATCAGCTAATTTGTGCCTAGCTTCAAGTGAAAGTAGGTTATATTCCCGGCAATTACCTTTGTACCCAGCAGATGGTTTCTTAAATTTAAAATTTAAATGAGCTACAAATTTTTTTTGAATTTTTTCGATGCGGTCTTTATGAACAGCGTAACAAACTGACCAGATAGGTGATACATATTCAAGGATGGATCTCACATATGCGTAATATACGACTTTTAGACATGACAAGCTATGAAAAGGTTTACAGGTCCTCATGACGAAGCCTAAACTGCGATATGATCTGTTAATAATGGAGTCAACGTGATTTCTCATTGTCATTTTAGAATCTAGAATTACACCCAGGTCACGCACAACATCGACTCTGTTCACCGCTACGCCATTAAAGTGGTATGAGTAATTAAATGGCTTAAGACTTCGAGTAAAACTTATACACTGACACTTATTAACACTTATTGTTATCTTATTACGGAAGTAATACTCGACTAGGTTATTAAGATCATTTTGCAGGAGTTCGCAGTCTGCTAAAGATTTAACGCGCATGAATACTTTTTTATCATCTGCATATAATAAATGGCGTGCGGTTACAAAACATGTATTAATATCGTATATATAAGCATTATAAAAGAGAGGACCGAGATGGGAGCCTTAATCAGACCTATAGCCGCCAAGAACTACAGCTTGGGAACGATTAGTGAGGTATGATTTGACCCATCTGAGCAAGTCGCCATGAATTCCGAGTGCTTCGAGCTTCATGAGAAGTATAGCATGGTTGACACGATCGAACGCTTTTTCAAAGTCTGTGTATATCACGTCGACTTGACCGCCTCCTTCCATTTCTGTTAAAACATGATTCGTGAAGCAAGCTAGGTTGGAAACTGTAGAACGTCCCTTTAGAAAACCGTGCTGTTTATCCGAGATCCCACAAGAGACAAGGGGGTAAATTTGTTTAAAAATTATGGATTCAAAAAGCTTTCCTATGGTATTGAGGATAGAGATAGGTCGATAATTCTCGATATTGGACTTTGAACCTTTTTTATATATAGGAATAATGTGGGCCCTTTTCCAGATGGAGGGGAAAATACAGTCCTTTAAAGATCGTTGAAATAGAATGGTTAGTGGGCATGCAAGGCTCTCAGCACAAGAAGATAAAAAGATAGGTGGAACGCCGTCACAACCAGGTCCCTTAGTTTTATCTAGTCGCTTTAAGAAACTTAACACGATCTCGCAAGTTACATCGATTCCGGACATTGCATCGCACTGATTGCTGCTCATAGAACTATTGTTAAGGTTATAAGAGGAGTTTGAGGTATCAAAAACACTCTCAAAAAATGTATTAAACGCATTACAGATATCCATGCCACTGTTGTAGTGATTACTACCTAAATTGAAACAATTAGGGTAATTAGAGCCTCCCCGTTTAGATTTGACATATTTCCAAAAGAATTTAGGAGAGCGCTTGATGTAAGATTCGGTGTTGTTATTAAAACGCTGAAAACAAATCTATACTTATGCCTTTAATATTTGAGGAGTTCCCTCGATTCCTTATGGATCCCATCATTAGAACTCGAGCTTGACAAAAATGTGGCTTTAAAACTTGACTTGCTTAACAAACATAACGAAGAGGAAAAATCGCCAAACGTGAACTATGCGTGATTGAAGAGTTCTGTTCTGGTCATCATCAGCAGTTCCACTTCATCAAATGCGCCAGTTTTTAATGAAAATCCTTGATTTTCTGATGAAAATACAAAAATGTCTGTACGTATGCCTTTAAGATTTGAGGAGTTCCCTCGATTCCTCATGGATCCCATCATCAGAACTCGAGCTTGACAAAAATGTGGCTTAAAAACTTGACTTGCTTAACAAACATAACGAAGACGACAAATCGCCAAACGTGAACTATGCGTCGTTGAAGAGTTCCGTTCTGATCATCATCAGCAGTTGCACTTCATCAAATGTCACTTTTTTGAATGTGTATGCTTAATTTGATGATAAAAACCCAAAAATCACTATATGTATGTGTTTAAAATTTGAGGAGTTCCCTCGATTCCTCATGGATCCCATCATCAGAACTGGGTTTTGACAAAAACGTAACCAATCTGTATGCATATACATACAATCAAAAAACTAATTTTCAAAATCGGTCCAGGAATGACGGAGATATAGAGTAACAAACATAAAAAAAATAAAAAATAAAAAAAACATACAACCGAATTGATAACCTCCTTCTTTGAGATTTGGAAGTCGGTTAACAAACTAATATTAGCCCAAAATCTAAAATAAATGAAGTACCGATCACATAAAAAGTAAAAAATTAAATTAAGTAAATAAAAACAGGAAGGTATCATAAAATGTTAATGAAGAGAAATTGTAAGAGATGGTATTATGCCAACCAACAACTGCAAAGTTTTTTAACATCGGTTTGTGGCAAATACTGTTTAGTTTATCTTTATTTTAAAACGAAAAATGTCAACTTGCATGTTTTCTCCACTGTACACAGAATAAGTAATGATGTTACTATATCTCATATGTTCAGAATATTACTTGAATAAACTTATTATCCTATATAAAATGTGTGTTTTTATATTTCTAAACCCAGTTTCTAAGTAGATTGCACATACATTATAGTCACATTAAAATTCCATTTTGCGAAATAAAGAATTCAACATTTAACTTTGCAAAAGTAGATAATTGTTATTAGAATATTTTCTAAAAGCAATAAAAATAGATTAGGTTAGATTCGAGCTACAATGACATTAGGTTGGGTTCAAGGTAAGGTTGCAGGGCCTCAACAAGGGAAAAAAAGGGGGAGGGACTGTTGGCCTGGCTAAGTGAGCCAGAACTCACCCACTACTCCCTACTACTGCCGTAAGCAGGTAATGAATTCCCAATGTATTAGGTATAGGTTTAATAAATTATAAATATATTTCATTAATAACATAATAATATACAAATATGTAAAAGCATAAAGTAATAAATAAGCCTACAGTAATCACGTATACCGGTCCCACGGATGCGGATGTTGCTTACATAATCTCGTCTGTCAAGGAGTTTCGGCAGGAAAGGCCTTGGCAGACTTATATATTCATGAAATGAGGGTTCATACCTACCGACTGGAATTGGTTTCATGGCGGTATCAGATGGGTTAGTGTACGGTAACCGATGGTCATCTTGCTTATAATCTCGTCTGCCAAGGTGTTTCGGCAGGAAAAACCTTGGCAGACTTATATATTCCTAAAATGGAGGTTCATACCTACCGAATGGAATTGGTTTCATGGTGGTATCAGATGGGTTAGTGTAGGGTAACCGATGGCGACCTTGCTTACATAATCTCGTCTGCCATGGTGTTTCGGCAGGAAAAGCCTTGGCAGACTTATATATTCCTGACATGAGAGTTCATACCTACCGACTGGCATTGGTTTCATGGTGGTATCAGATGGGTTAATTTAGGGGTCCCGATGGTCACCTTTGAGAGCGTCTGCCAAGCACTTCCGGCAAAAAAAATAGTGGCAGACTTCGCTTTTCTGTGTCTACATGTAAATTTCTAACTGCTGCCATAACTACTATCTCGGTATCAGATGGGTTAAATCAGCCCCTTTTTTCGCACCGGAAGTGGCCTTCTTTTTCGTACTTTCGGCAAGTTCCGCCGTGGCAGACTATCGAATTCGGACTTAGCATAACTTTTCTGGGAAACCATTGTGCATTTCATCGTGGTATCAAGTCGGTTAGAAATTTTGCGGCCGGCTCTTCTACTATACAAAAATGCTATTACTCAGTGGATAACTTTTTAAATGATAAAAGCTAGCCGCACTACTTATACCAAAAATTGTAATCAAACTAACATTGGCATTCAACTTAATACGAAATTCGCTCTGACTAATTATTAATTATACATTAATTCAAAATATTAGACATAATAATAGCATGCATGGCCTGTAATGTACTTTTTTAATACAGTTGCTCAAAAAGTGCTACTTTACGTAGCTGTTTAGCGTGCGGAAAGTTGGTTATCTCGAACTAGTGCTTTTTACTTTTCCAATTTTTTTAAATTTATACTTGTTCCAATTCACGACTACTTATTGATGAGTGTTAATATTAGTTTCCTTTAAACGTCGTAATCAGCAGAAAAACCTACTGTTAATGTAAGAATGTGAAAAATATACATATTTCATATTTTAATACTTACCTCTTCATCATTATAACACGTTTATTTTTTAATATTGAATATTGAAAATTCCGTTCTTAATAAGTTGTCTGAATGGAACGGAATAGCTGCCAAACGCCCATAGATATAATATACTTAAAGACGACGTCTAAGCGAGCTGTCACTGTTACCACTTTGGTTTAGTGTACGATTAACAATATTTTACTTATTTTTTCGCAACTGTATTAAAAAATGTCGTTCGATACACGTGCGGAAATGTCATTCTTCACTCGTCCCGAGTCTTGCCACTCGCCTGCGGCTCGTGCCAAGATATCTCGGTACTCGTGAAGTAATGACATACCTTCCGCACTAGCATCGAAATGTACTATTGTGTGCGCTGACAGGGTGTCATGGAAGCTTCCTGTATAACTGTAATAACATCCCATGTACATGACTATACAAATAAACATATCTTATCTAAATATTTTATGGAAATTGACATTATGGCGCGCGTTAAGTTTTCAAAATGAGAACAATAAAGTAATACATATTTAGTTATTCTCCAATTTTCTGAGGTTAGATGAACTTGTATCGAATAAACTCGTCGAATAAATTACGATAAAGCTTAGATGATTCCTTCATTCTTTGTGAATTAGATACCCAACAAGAAAAAGGATGAACCATATTAGGTTTGTACACTGTACAGTGCCATTTAGGGTTCTAACTAAATTGGACATTTCATAGCGCAAGTATTGAACAACCAATTTAGCTGGGACCCTAAATAGCATTTAACAATCGCCGAGCGTGATGGTACGTTTCCACGATACCAGATTTTTTCTACATACCTATATCCATAATATACCTACCTACTGCCGCATACCTCTATTTTAATTACGCACTCAGGTAGAAAACATAACTTATTCAAGCTCTGTCGACAAAAGTTTGAGACTTTGGCTAATTTGTAGGGAAAAACTAATTATTCGCTCTGTGTATGACTGTGTCGCCGGCCTGGAGGGTAGTAGTAGGACACATTAGTTATCTTATCTGACAGGTGTCTCTCAAATAGTATTCATGAACATTTCCGCTTTATTCCACGCCGTGCGTGCATTGGATTTCCCAACGCCCGGGTTTGACAATCAAATTTCCGTATAATGTTCGCAGCCATACCTATAGTGCGACATAAAATAGTAGAAATTAAATAAAATGGAACTAAAATCATTCCATAATAAATTGTTGCCATGCATTTAACGTCAAAATGTGACAGTTACGTAGGAACGCCCTCAATAATTTTCTACAATTTCTTGTTGGACTATACATTGTCTACTTCAGCTGTCAAATACAATAGGCCCCGTGCATGAACTATAGGGGGCAGCATAGGAGGGGTGCGTCCCACGAGATATAACTGCATAATATATAATTTCATATTAATAACGTTCACAAGATATAATGAACGTTTGCTATAACATCAAAATCAATATTTTTATTAGGAATAACGGTCATTTAACATAATACTCATTTTGTATAATGATTTTTTATATAACACTGGCATAGGAGCCGTCAGATTTTTGGCGATAGGCGTAAATGTGTCGTTTATGCTTCCGATGTAGCATGACACAATGTAGCACAAGATGGCAGGACCTACTATACACAAGGAAACGTATCGACGAGAACGGTAGATGGTAGCACTTGCTTTGGCAATGTACATGTGCACATATATGTGTTTCCGATTCAGGCCACAAGATGGCAGACCCTCCAACGCGCACGGTCCCTATACGTATTCGTTTATCTTAATTGCCTACGTCTACTAAGCGCCACTTGCATCATCCCACTAAACCGGCGCAAGTAGCCCTAAGACGTCCATACTTCAGAAAACCTTCTTAATTTCAGACGCACAGAAGATGCCTTGGTGTGCAGCAGCGTGTGTAAGGTGACGGGGCTGGACACGGGGTGAGGATGAACGAGACGGAGGCGCGCGGGGAGGCGGGGGCGCTGGCGCTCAACGTGGCGGTCACCGTCATCTCCGCCGTCGGCCTGCTACTCAACGCGTACATACTCACACTCATCGTTGTCACTAAGCAGGTACGTAATGGCTCGTCTACACAATGGGCCAGCGCCGGCCACTCTAAGGGACGCAGCCATGCGGTAGAAAGAGATAGCAATATCACTTGCTCCCTCTAACGCATAATTGCGTCCCTTGGAGTGGCCGGTGCTGGCCCATCGTGTAGAGGAACCATAAGGGGTGTGAGGAACGAGATACGGAGGCGCGTGGGAAGGGAAGAGCGTTCAGCGTGACGGTCACCGTCATCTCCCTGCTGCTCAACGCGTACATACTGACACTCATCATCGTCACTAAGCAGGTACGTAAGGGGAGTGGGGAACGAGATATGGAGGAGCGCGGGAAGGGAAGGGAGTTCAGCGTGGCGGACACCGTCATTGGCACCTTTAGCATACGCTGTACTTGGGAAACCTACATTATTAAAAAAAAATGTTAATAAATAAATTATTTTTGAATAACATAATTTGTGATTTAGATTTAGAGGCGTGGCTCAATCCGCGATTTCGTCGCTTTGCTACAGGTAGCTAAAAGTACATTCGTTCCACACCAATTTTGGTGGCTAGCCATAAGCCGTGCGTAGCTCTGTCGCCACCTAGCGGCCATATCTGTCCTGATCGTAACAGGCGCTTTGTTAGAGAGTGAGTCTTCTGTACCTAGTACTATTATTTATTCGGTGCTAATATAAAATACGGTACCAGAGATATTAGATTATTAGGTATCCCACATGTGTATTAAAAGTTTCACGTATTCCTACAAATGTGCGGGCGGCCATTACCCACGTGTGCCTACGACACGAGGTACCCTTTGTTCGCTAGTCAAACATGGAGTCCCACTGTGCCACTGCTGTACTCGGAACTTGCAAGTGTTACCAAGCATGAATAATTTCAAAGCAAACGCGGAACAAACTTTGTAGAGATAGACCAAGCTAAGTTGGCAGCGATTTTGATAGTGCAGACTGTGCAAGTGTTATTTTAAACGTCAGAATTTCATAGAAGTTTGTCGTTTAAAATAGTACTTGCACGCGCGGTCTATCAAAATGGCTGCTAACTTAGCTTTGGTCTAACTTTACTTATACTGCCTATATTTATCTCGGGAACTTATTATAGATATTAGCGTAGGTCATGCCACCTGGGGCCTATTTCCCGTATAGGCACCTACTTATAAAGTTATAGACATAAAGTTATAATTTATTAAACCATGGGAAACAGGCTTCAGGTGGCTTGACCTACGCTAATATTTATAGTATGCTCTCGAGATATACTTAAAGAGTGAAAGTAAAGTTAGACTAGACTAGCAGCAATTTTGAAGCACAGACTGTGCAAGTATTATTTTAAACGACAACCTCTATGAAATGAAGTGATTTATTCAAACTCATAAATTGTTATGTAACATTTAAATGTCAGATACTTTTACGATAATATAATTTCACACTATTGGCAGTAACGTGGGATTTTCTTGGAAAAGAAATTATGACGTTTACAATAACACTTATTAATCTAATACAAAGCAAAAGGGGTTTCATGATAACACACTGATAAATAGTCCTATAGTTTACGAAATACATCTAGTACCGATTTAATTACCATACAAATAAAGTTGTAAATAATAACTCTATGGAAAAAATATTTCGTCGAATAAGTTACATCACATAATTTCTGCATTGATAATATGTAACTTCCTTCTGTAGGCTTACGGCTTAGTTTATGACAAGTAAGTAAAGGAAAACCCATGTATGGTGATCTGCAATCATGGAAAATCTATTCATGAAGCTGATTCTGAAAATGGAAATATCAACAAAGCATAATAAATTGCTGCATTATGTTAGCACCTAAAATTAAAGCAAAACCATTATGACCTTTCAAAATAACTTTCCTCACCCATATAATTAAATGCTGCGAACTCTATAAAGAGAATCCTGTGCCGCGAGATGACACGAGGAAATTAAATTTTGTGGAATATTTCCACTTGGGAGCCATGTGGCATGCCGCTATATGAAGCCACGAATGCTATGTAGAGCAAATATTTCGTAAAATGCGGAAAGACTGCGAATTGTGCCATGAAATAATTTTGTATGGATGTTGGGTGAGATGGAGTACCTATATGTTTTTTCAGATAAAATGAACTTGAATATTTGTGGTCACATTAGTATTCTCATATACGAGTAGGTAGTGCCGGTTTCTGTTTCCTTTTAAATGCTTTAACTAAATTAGCTTCAGCTAACTTAAATAAATGTGAACAAACGCAACACATTGATAACCAGATTTGATTGGAGTTTGATCTGGAATAGAGAAACATACATTGCATCGCCCGGCCAACAGGCTGTCGACCATTAGCCGTGTTCATTGGAAAATCTTAATAGGTACTTATACTAACTATATTTTATAAATAGGATTAGATAAGTTTAATACCCGCTTAATTTGATAAACCGTAATTATATCCCCTCAAAATTGCCTGGCATTAGTGACCCGAGATATTTCCAAAGTTAAATTAAATGTCAACATTCTTGTAAAGTGTCCCGCCGTCCCGGCTTCCAATGGCGGTCGTAGGGCAATCAAGCACATTGCTAGAACGCTAAAAGCGGTTTCGCACTACGTCCGATCCGAATCCGATCCGAACCCGTGAAAATATGGTCCGTAGTAGCCGTAGAACTATTTCTATGGTAAGTTACGCACCGGACACGTTGAATGACGGAAAGAAATCGGATGACGGAGATCGGATCTAGTGCGTAACTTGCCTACCATAGAAATAGTTCTACGGCTACTACGGACCATATTTTCACGGGTTCGTATCGGATTCGGATCGGACGTAGTGCGAAACCGCTCTAACACTAGGTAGTTAGTACCAGAGAAACTTCAGGGCGCGTTTGTATTTACGAAGGTCGATGGTAAGTCAGTGTAAAATGCGTCCTTTATTCTTCACTATTAATTCCAGTTCTCCTGCTGCGTCGAATCGTTGTGATTAAGTTCGTTACCACCATAAGTGCTTTCATCCTGGCTGAATTTTTGCCTGGAGTCCGACGCGTGTAACTTCCTCGATTCTATGGAATATAATTGCGTTTATCCCTATGTCAATAAAGAAACGAATAGCAAATATTTCGTTCCCCAAAAGGGCAAATATAATAAAATTGCAGAACAAAAGGTTGATTTCTAATAAATGCCGATATTACTCAAATAAATATTATGGGACAGTCTTAGATACACAGTTAGCTCAATAAAACTTGTGTTTGTTCTAGACGACTCTAATAATACACATATGTGATAAATGTATAAGTAGGTAAACTTAATAGAATACTCGTACATTCATAACTCAAGAACAAATGTATCCAAGCTCATCACACAAACTAATACTAACTTGGCTAAAGAGGCATTTAGAAAATTGCCTTTGTATATACCTACAGTTAAATGCACCCGTCTACTTTTGTTAAAAAATAAATACCCTTCATAATGAAACAGCAAAAACTGTTCATAAAGTTAAATTACAGTCGTGTGCGGTGCTTCTATTTTCGTTTCTAAAATGAATTTTGTGTCATCACAATGCATTCTGTATAAAAACTAAAAAGTTATATTTGTCGAGAACAACATATAAGTTGTGACAAAAAGTACACAACGTGCACTCGAGACGAGATCTTTGTGAGTGCCCCTTTAGAGTAGGTTGGGAAAATTTCATTAAGATAAACCGCAGAGTCAAAGGTAACATTATAAGGTAATAAATGAAACAAAAGAACAACATTCTGCACTTTGACTTTTGATAAACATTGAAACAAAATCCATTCACAAGTTGTGTCGTTTTCAAGAAAAAATGTATCGGTTAATGTGGCTAATTCCGTCAAATAGCGTTTTTTCTCGAACAACGAACAACATTGATAATTTCGTCGACAAAGCAGCGATTGCTTTTAGTTTCAGCAATCAAAAGCAAATGGTTTTTTTCCTACGATTGAAAATTAAATAAATATAGGTACACGTATGACGGAATTAGCCACATTGACCTTACTTATTATTGCTACTGAAAAGGCGTTGCTGCTATTAAGATTGGAAATCAGGTTTTTCTGTAACCAAAACTGTGGCATCTACATTTTACTTGAAAACGCCATATTTGATTAATTTAAGAGAATAAAACACTGTTATCAATATCGAAATGATAGGTATACTACCAAAGTTCAAGTAAACTTAGAAATACAAAGTTTTAAAATTAAAAAATATTAACATAATAATCCCCGTACATCTCGTTCGCACTTACATAAATATTATCCCTGTGCAAAACGGAGGCCAAACTTTACCAACAATATTTCGACAAGTGCGGCATTCTATCTTACATATAATAAAGCTGAAGACGGTCGAAAGTCTGTACATGGAAGATATTTGAAAAAAAGTTGGCTGGGGATACTTAGAATCGATAACAGAACACGTTCCAAAAGTTTTTAGAATTTTTGTCTGTTTGTCTGTTTATCTGTTTATCTGTTTGTCTGTTTATTTGAACGCGCATCACGTGAAAACGGCTGAACGGATTTTGATGAAAACTTTACTAATCTGTCGAGAAAATCCCCGGCCAGGTTATAGGCTATAAAAATTCAACCCCTAAAAGGGGGGGTAGCCACAACACTCGATTGACTTAAGTTTGCCCCTGAATCTTATGGCGCTACTTAGGAAGGAGGGGCAAACTTTTTTCATATATGTGCTCCACTATTGAGTACCCTGGTAAACTAACAGATGGCGCTGAATTTAATACGTTGTGACATGAATAAGCCACCTAGGAAAGATTTTGCCAAATTAACTCTAATTTTAGAACAGGGGGTACGGATATCAACAAAAATAATTGAATAATTATGTTGATTTAATGAATTAATAATACAACAAAATTAAACGACAGTAAATTAATTGCCCCTCATTGCACAGTCTTTTGGGGAACTGAGTAAACATTCATTAATAAAGAAAACTAAAAATGAGTTTACATAGTTACATAGTGGTAAAATAAACACACATAATTATCAACACGCGTATAATTGCATAATTATTTAAAATTATTAATTTTCTCCATCATGAATTATACCTAATCGTAATTATATCGCACCCATATCAAATCCATATTCATACAAGGTGGGTACTTTGAAAAAAAAAAACATTGACCTCTGTCATTTGCAGTGCCGGATTAACCCTTTTAGGCAAAATAAGCACTTGCTTAGGGCACCACGTATACCTAGGGGGCACCAAAACCGTAGGCAAAAAAAGCGCAGGCTGCATCAGCATTGCAGTCGTCGTGCAGTAGGTACCTACATGAAACTTTTATACGTGTACAAGTACCCATCTAATAACGTCCCATCCCTTCTCTGCATGAAATCCTGGATTCGCGCCTGGTTGGGACTAAAAGTAAAAATGTACAACTGTCTATCAAACTGCGTTTTTTATATCGAAAAATTTTCGCGCTCGCTTCGCTCGCGTTTTATAATAACACTATAAGATATGATACAAGTGACATTCGGGTGGCGACTGCAGCAGAATTACCTACTCTGTTGTAACGTTATTGCTTTTTCGTGATAAAATGATGTGACTGATTTCCATACTAAAAATAAAAATGTACAACTGTCTATCAAATTGCGTTTATATATCGAAAAATTTTCGCGGTCACTTCGCTCGCGTTTTTAATAACTTTCTAAGTCAAATTGCGTTTTTTATATCGAAAAAGTTTCGCTTTTGCTTCGCTCGCGTTTTCAGTAACATTCTAAGATATGATAACGGTGACATTCGGGTGGCGACTGCATTACTCTGTTGCAACGTTACTGCTGCAGTACTGTCAATTTTCGTGATAAAATGATGTGACTGATTTCCATACTAAAAGTAGAAATGTACAACTGTCTATCAAATTGCGTTTTTATATCGAAAAATTTTCGCGCTCGCTTCGCTCGCTTTTTCAATAACTTTCTAAGATATGGCGACTGCAGCAGCATTACTCTGATGCAACGTTACTGCTGCAACACTGTCAATTTTCGTGATAAAATGATGTGACTGATTTCCATACTAAAAGTAAAAATGTACAACTGTCTATCAAATTGCGTTTTTATATCGAAACATTTTCGCGCTCGCTTCGCTCGCGTTTTCAATTATGTACTTTCTAAGGTATGGCTACTGTAGCAGCATTACTCTGTTGCAACGTTACTGCTGCAGCACTGTCAATTTTCGTGATAAAATGATGTGACTGATTTCCATACTAAAAGTAAAAATGTACAACTGTCTATCAAATTGCGTTTTTATATCGAAACATTTTCGCGCTCGCTTCGCTCGCTTTTTCAATTACTTTCTAAGGTATGGCTACTGTAGCAGCATTACTCTGTTGCAACGTTACTGCTGCAGCACTGTCAATTTTCGTGATAAAATGATGTGACTGATTTCCATACTAAAAGTACAACTGTCTATCAAATTGCGTTTTTATATCGAAAAATTTTCGCGCTCGCTTCGCTCGCGTTTGCAATCACTTTCTATGGTATGGCAACTGCAGCAGCATTATTCTGTTGCAACGTTACTGCTGCAGCACTGTCAATTTTCGTGATAAAATGATGTGACTAATTTCCATTCTCAGCTGTAATGCGGCAATGAACGTCACTCAACTAACCAAAAAAATTCAATGTAATCTCGATGACCCTAGGGAGAGGGGGCACCATGCTCTAGAAATGCTTAGGGCATCAAAACGGCACTGGTCGTTTGCGGAGTCAAACGATTTGGAACCCACATTTAATACGCATTACCATGCCTTCCAGAAAAAAATCCAATCATTCGCGAAAGTCTCGCAACGCATTGAGGTTACAAGGGGCACGTAGTCTTCCTCAGGAGTCTGAAGAAGACCACAGTGAGTGGCGCTCTAGCCAGGCAGGCCGCTTCGCTTTCGCTCGCGCGCGTATACCTTACTGTATCGTCCGATATACATCTACTACTCTGTCGTTTAAATCACGTGTAAAATTTGAATAACGGCGAAGAAAACTATTGATTTCGGAGTGTAGTTTTATTTAGTGGTACCTAATTGTAAAATATTTTATCTAGACTCTGGACTGGAGTCCTCTAGCATATCCATCTGTCAACTTTACTTCAAGTTCCGCCTCCAGGGGAGAGGGAGAGAAATTAGGATTAGTAATTAGCCGCTTACTGACACAGACCGAATTCTACGCGGGCGGAGCCGCGGGCACAGCTAGTTAATAATAATGGGTGACTGGCACAGAATATTAAATAAAACCTAAAAGTTTTTAAGGGAATTTTGAAGTACCTCTAGTTAAAAAGAAAACTAGTTAAAAGTAATACAGCAAGAGAAGGGCCGCAAGTCCGCAACGCATATAAAAACCCTGCCTAGACCTTACCCTACTTACTTTTGATAATAAAACTAAAAACTTTTAACTTATGTTCCGTTCTGGTATTCTGAGTTCTGACAAGCGGCTGGTAGTAGGCATATCAAGTCCTATACATTCCCAATGCTTACGAAGTTTAGATGAGTGTTCGATTAAGGCGACCCAGGGCGTGATTCCATTAAAGTTGGTAACTCAACAAACAACAATATTTAAACTATTAGAAGTATTAGAATAAATTAAATTCATTTCAGAAAATATTTTAATTTCTTTTTATTTCAAGATAGAAACACTACTATACAGGCACCTGCCGCGATAGCAGAGCCAGCCGAAGACGCTAGTTCGATTTCAGTCTGGGGCACTGGAGGCCTTGGTCACTCTTAGTATATGACATTTATTTCAGTTAACAATATTTATGATTCAGTGTTGATTAATTACTAAAGTTAAAAAAATAATCTTAATAGTTCTCTTTAGTCGAACACTCGCCAGCTGCTAAACTATGTTATATGTTAACAGTCCTATCCAAATGCAAGATATATCCGACCGGGTTGACGTCTGTTTCACTTCCATTCACTGAACTTTGCTTTCAGAACCGACTGAACCATCCGAAAAGGGTTCATTTTCAGTTTGATAGCGCCTTTGTTTTTGCTTGCCAGAGGAAAGTCTATGTTAATTTGTATTCATTGCATTCGGGCAGCTAATTTTAATGTTTTACACTTGAGGTAGATTGTTAAATTTGTTTTCTATGAGTTGATGATTGTACAACACAAATCGTATTTAGTTTATGTTTGTTACTCCATATCTCTGTCATTTCTGAACCGTCCTTGAAAATTCTTTTTTTGATTGTAAGTATACTTATACATACAGATTAGTCCCGTTTTTGTCAATTTATTTATTATTAATATCACAAGAACGGTTACAGTAATACTTATACCAATTACACTTGCTACTACTTATACAAGTTATACAATTATATCAATAGAATTTAAAAAAATTTAACCACATCATAACATCATTAAAAATTAAGTATACAATTATAACAATAAAATCTCACATTACAAGTTTTCCATTCATCATCTATTCATTCACTCTCACAATAAACGAGGCACCTGGACATTAGTTTAGGCCACTTATCCATGGAAATATCCAATTGTGGATTCGCGCGCAGGAGCCCGTTGAGTGAGTTGATCATGTCGCACAGCGGCGAGTTGCGACGCGCAGCGGTTGCGCGCGGTCCTGTACCGTCCCACAGCTGTAGGTATGGTCGCCGGCGAGAGTTATTCGGAGGCACGACTATGCAGTTGAGAACATTGTGTAACTCCATGCTGTTAATTTTGTTACTAAGCACCTTACACACTGTTACCAACCGCTCGCATCCTCTACGAACCTCCAAAGAGTTAAGACCTAGAATGCCAAGTAAAAACTTAGTCGGATACATAAATGGGTAATATCCATAGAGCTTTTTGTAGAAAAAGCGCAGGAAAGCTTTTTGAACCTTTTCTAAAATAAGTTTATATTTGGCCTCACTAGGACTCCAGACACAGGCGCCAGCCTCCAGCTTGCAACGAACTAGAGCCGTATAGAGTAGTTTGATGACGCCGGCATTATGAAAGTCCCTAACGTTCCTCATCACGAAACCTAACCTCCGATACGACTCTTTGGCGAGGCTATTAATGTGCTCATGGAATGTGAGCTCGCGGTCAAACTTGACTCCAAGGTCTTTAACTGAAACTACACGATTTATCGCCTGAGTGTTTATCTCATAGTTGAAGCTAATTGGACGTTGACGACGTGTAAATGTCATTATTTGGCACTTGCTGTTATTGAAGTGAAGTTTGTTCGCGTCGCTCCAACGATATACCCGATCGAGATCCTCCTAAAGCTTTAAGCAGTCCGACTCCTGCTCGATACCCATCACCAGCTTGAGGTCATCCGCGTATAGTAAGCATTTGGCGTACTTGAGGTCACTCACAAGATCGTTCACCATGATTAAGAAAAGGAAAGGTCCGAGGCTTGATCCCTGACTTACACCCGATCGAGTATGGTACGGAGATGAAATATAGGGTCCGTATTTGACAAATTGTGTCCTGTCTTTTAGATAGTCAGCAAAAAAAGCGAGCAGTTCGTGGTTGAACCCTATACCCAATAGTTTAGTTAGAAGTACGTCATTGTCAACGGTATCAAATGCTTTCTGGAAATCGAGATAAATTACATCAGCTTGGGTACCGTTATCAAGACACTTACTGATGAAGTCAACATGAATCAGTAGATTAGTATTCACTGACCTGCCTGACCTAAAAGCGTGCTGGGCGTCGCAGATGAATGGATCGATTTGACGGTAAATTTCCTTATGTAAAATAGTCTCAAAAGTTTTAGCTACTGAGTTGAGAACGGCTATTGCTCGATACCCATCCACTTTTACCTTATCATCAGTTTTCGGTATAGGCGTGACCCGGGAGAGTTTCCATGGGGATGGGTATGTCTGTTTTGTAAGTGAAAGGTTGAAAATATGACACAGCGGTTTGGCAAGGATACCATCGCAGGCACGTAGGATGTATGACGGCACTCCATCGGGTCCAATTGCACTGTTAGGTTTTAAAGTTTTTAGTGCTTCACAGACTTGTTTTGTTGTAATACGTCGGATGTGTATATTAGGTTACTGCTAGATGTAAGGGACTCACGTGCATTGCTACAGCTGTCGGCGCTGAGAGTAGGGTTATTTGGGAGAAATACACTACTAAAGTAATTAGCAAATGCATTTGCCGCCTCGATGCCACTGTGCGCTTCGTCTTTGTACGTAACAGACTGCACCATACCGCCTTTGGATTTTAAGCTAGATATGTGTTGCCAGAAATCCCGTGGGTTAGTTTTAATATTATTTTCAATACGTTTCATATGTATGTTGTATGCATCTACTGTTCTTACCTTTAAATCATTTCGTAGGGTGTTGTACAGCTGACCGGCGTCAGCTGAGTGCGTTTTCATCGGCGATGTAACTCCGTTTTACGGCGCAAGTCCCTTATTATTTCGCCATTAAACCAAACGGGGTACGTCTTGCTACGACCTTTTGCGCGTCGTTTCTTTGGTATACAGGCGTTAAAATGTGAATACAGGGTTTCGTAAAAGTGGTTCGTAGCCGTGTTTAGGCAAATGCAGTTCTGATGATGGGATCCATGAGGAATCGAGGGAACTCCTCAAATATAAAAGGCATACATATGTATAGTGATTTTAGTATTTTCATCAACAGATGACATTTGTTCAAGTGGAACTGCTGATGATGATCAGACTGGAACTCTTCAACGACGCATAGTTTACGTTTGGCGATTTAAATTGTCCTATAGAAGTCGGTTGTTTTTTCTTAAAAATTATACATTATACATATCAATTCTATAAGACCATATGGGATTTCACCGGCGTGTAATAAAAATAAATAGAGAGTTCTTCGTATTAACAGAGACTAGTAAATAATTACAAGACTTAGGTACTAACAACCAAAATACCGAAAAAATTAGGTACGATTGTTTTATGTTGTTTCGTTTGTGACCTTTCAAGGCCGTAGCCCCAAAAATATACACACACAATTAAATTGAGAAATTGTTCATAAATGCCATTTCATTTTTAAGTCAGTCAAACATAGGTGAAGCCTAGCAAACAACTTTATGAAACATTAATTCTTACTCAATGAAAGGAGTCAATTATTAACAAACTTCGATGTAAGGAGGTATAAATAAATTATTACCACATTGTAGTAGTTATGTAACTCCACCTTCAGTTAATTTCCAAGCGAGAACGTAATGTTCTATTTTAAGCATAGGTAGTGTTTGTCCAATAAACGTCATGCTCGGTCGATGTTAGGTTATTCATAAGCAGAGAAGGGTTGAACCATTCCGTTTATAATAACTGTCTCTCACTTTGTTCTGATCAAATCAGTGCAAAGTTACCTTTTTTGTGTGATGCTTTTAGGGTTCCGTACCCATAGGGTAAAACGGGACCCTATTACTAAGACTCCGCTCCGCTGTCCGTCCGTCCGTCCGTCCGTCTGTCACCAGGCTGTATCTCACGAACCGTGATAGCTAGACAGTTGAAATTTTCACAGATGATGTATTTCTGGTGCCGCTATAACAACAAATATTAAAAACAGAATAAAATAAAGATTTAAGTGGGGCTCCCATACAACAAACGTGATTTTTGACCGAAGTTAAGCAACGTCGGGCGGGGTCAGTACTTGGATGGGTGACCGTTTTTGTAGATAATGGTACGGAACCCTTCGTGTGCGAGTCCGACTCGCACTTGGCCGGTTTTTTATTTGGACGGTACTGCGTAGGCGCATTACGAGTGCTACGCCGTAGCCCGTAGCATTATTTAGTATGTGTGCCATGCTGTTCAAAACGTTTGTCGAGGTTTACTATAATATCCCTCGTATAAGCGTGTAATATTATTTACAAGCATGAAATCGGCATCAAAATTGAATACTAAAATTGCCAAAGAGCAAGTTTATTTATTGTTTATATTTTAAGGCGCTCAAAGCATTGTAGATATATTAAATAAGTTAAGTTTAATAAACAAAAATTAGTGATTAGCACCATCTATATTTCTTTTTAACACTAAAAACTAAGTAAGTCAAAATATATTTATAAAATTACACTAAACGGGTCTACCGCGATATACTTTCATACTTTCTTTATTTATTTCTCATCTTAAGTTAGGTTATTTATAATATGAATATAAAAGTCAAATATAAAAACACTTACAAAACAATAAAAAAGCAGCGGGGCAAGGCCCAAGCTACCGGTGGTCAGGGCTGGCTGCAGAGAGAGGAACCGGCGGACTATCCGCGCCGTGTCCAAAATCACCGCCTTCTGCACCTGACCCTTGATATTATTATTATTACCTTAATTCCGACGTCATATTTAAATAATAATAATATTCGTGTAATTAAATAGGTATGTGTACAAAAGTTGAAAGTTTAAAGTGTTATAAGTAATAATAATATATACATATGTCCAATTTTCCATAAACAGGAAGCCGATTTTAATTCAATAATTTAACGACTTCAGCAATAACTCGCATTGATTGGTGTAGGTGAAATGCGATCACAGTTAGAGTTAGGGGCCCACTGATTACCAGTTCGCCGGACGATATCAGCCTGCCCGTTAAGCGCAAAAGGTGACAGTTCCGAAAAACTGACAGGCTGGTATCGTCCGGCGAACTGGTAATCAGTGGGCGGCGAACTACACCAAGAATTTGATAGTGATTTTGATAGCATACGCAGTGCAAGTATTATTCATACTTACGTCATAATTTCATAGAAGTTTGACGTTTAAAATAACACATGCACTGTGAGTGTTATCAAAATCGTTGCACACGTTTCTTGGTCTAACTAGGTATACTGCCTTCCTAAAGTCCGAAATATCTATTGCCAACTCAGCTAAAGCATTTGTACTCGTAGTAGAGTACACATATTAAATTCCTATTAACGGCGACATGTTGAAACTTGAAACTACGTTTAAAGCAATATTAGTTGGTATGGCACAAACGGTAACACGCGTTGTTTGACAATAACGTCCATTAGAGAACGGTAATGAAGTTTAATGTACTTTGTGTCACACGGTCACCGCGTTTATACAGAGTAATAATCGCAATGTGAAAGAAAATGATATGCGATGCGTTGTTCGACAGTATATTACTCGTAGTTCATTAGTAAATACCACACTGTCAGCGCGCCTATATAAGTAGGTATATGCTAACTTTAGCAACGTGAACAGAAATGACACGAGTTGATACTTACGCGATGTTTGACAGAAAAGAGAATTAGTAGGGTTAGTAAGGTCATTTAGCATGCACTTTAGTCTCAGGCGATGCCGCTTGGCACCATTGTTCCTTAGGTCAAACAAAGTTGATTTGGCCCGGTACGGTAAAAAGATATAATTTAGTAATAAAACTAATTTAAAACTATCTACCCTAAAGGGGGGGAAATAGGGGGGAGAAAGTTTGTGTGGAAGGAAAATAAAATCAACAAATTTGTACCAAAAAAGAGCAAAAACGCATGGAAAAAATATTAAAACATTATATTTAAACTTTTAAAATGCCAAATTCAGTGTTTTTGTAAACATTTTTAATCTTTGACTTTGGACATACTTCCATTTGTATGGAAATCGTTACTACCGCGCGCTATAAATATTTTTTTATTACGAAAAAATGTATGAATGCCTACTATAAAGTGATATTATTCAGAATAAAGAATATATGGGCTACATCGTTAAATTTTTTATTTAGTGCAAATCGCCACACTGTGATTGTAACATCCAATATTGTCACAAAAAATTACATAACATTTTCCTTTTTTGTACAAAAACCATTTTTTTTGTATGAGAAGGTATAGTAATTATTTCAAAAATGAATTCCTCGTCCCTTAATTATACGAAAATGATATATAACTTGCCCTAGTTGCTAAGACTAGGATGGAATATAGCATAGATTGGACCTGGGGAGCCGACTCTTTCACCCCCCCCCCTTTAGGGGGTCTGCATGGTACGATCTCCTGGCTACCGGGCCAGATCAACTTTGTTTGACCTAAGGAACAATCGTGCCAAGCGGCATCGCCT
The DNA here is from genome assembly GCF_910591565.1 of Cydia splendana. NCBI lineage: Eukaryota > Metazoa > Arthropoda > Insecta > Lepidoptera > Tortricidae > Cydia > Cydia splendana. The sequence goes on along the minus strand of NC_085972.1, from coordinate 14,670,765 downwards.
GAGACTAAAGTGCATGCACTTCCATACATTTGTCTTACTTACTAACCCTACTATAATTAGTCAACAGTAATGATACCTATTTAATTTTTCATACAGGTTGATATCAGGAACGTGATCGAAAATAACCTCGCGATGAAGAATAGAAGACTTGCTGTCTATTTGTAAATTGAAATCAAATAAAATAGATGCTGCTCTCTCCCTCTTCTCCTTTCTCTGTCTCACCATGCGTAAGTGGACACTATGTCTCCAAAATCAAATAACGATATGCCAATTATAGTTCAGTGAAATTAGCTAAAATTACGGCATAATTAATAGAAGACTTTTTTTAATTGGGATATGTACGTTGTCGACCGAGGTTATTTTTCATCAACCCTCCCCTCCCCTCCCCCCTCTGCGTCAACCCCCCACACCCCCGCAAAGGGTCCAAAACCTAGTTTTTCTCAATTTTTAAGAAAACCGTTCAAGATACAGAAAAAAGGTGTAGGAACGAAGTGATCCTTATAAAATTTTCTACTTATCTCTTATACACACTATATTGCTATCACTTATAGTTTTTGCGCAATACGTCACGGAAGATGCTATTTTTATCATTTTCAGTGTTTTTTTTCTTCTAATGACTTTTCTCAAATAACACTTACGATATCTTTCACGCTTTTAGGGTTCCGTACCTCAAAAGGAAAAACCGGAACCCTTATAAGATCACTCGTGCGTCTGTCTGTCTGTCCGACCATTCCCCCCCCCTTTATCTCTGAAACTACTGGGCCTAAAATTTTGAAAAAATACACAAAATAGTACTTTACTTATAGATAATAGGAAAACCTATTAGAAATGTGCAGTCAAGCGTGAGTCGGACTTATGTACGGAACCCTTGGAACGCGAGTTCGACTCGCACTTGACCGGTTTTTTTTATTTAAGTAAATAGTTAATATGTTATTTAAAATGGGTATTATTTATTGAAAGAGTTTGTGTATCTGGGAACCTTGTTCACTAGGGACGGTAAGCATGATAAAGACATTGAAAGGAGAGTGAATGCTGGAAATCGTGTGAATGGGGCACTTAACGCTTTAATGAGCAGCCAGAAGGTGTCGCAAAAAGCACGGTTGGCTGTTCATAGAGGGGTGTTGGTGCCTACACTTATGTATGGTAGCGAAAGTTGGGTATGGCAGAAGAGGCATCAGAGCCAAGTGAATGCAGTGGAAATGAGAGCGCTGAGAAGTGTGTGTGGTGTGAGATTGCAAGATAGAATTAGGAACAGTGTGATAAGGGAAAAGTGTGGACTGAATGTTGATGTAGTGACTAAAATTGAGAAAGGTATTTTGAGATGATTTGGACATGTGGAAAGAATGAGTGAAAGAAGGCCAACAAAGAGAGTGTATAAGGGAGAAGTGGAAGTGGGAGTTGGAAGGGGTCGACCTCGGCGGATTTTCTCTGATCAGATCGGGGAAATCCTGAAGAAAGGCCAGGTCAAGAGCACCCTAAACCGGCGAGCGTGTATGCGTGCGTGAATGTAATGAAAATGAAGGAAGCGAAAGAGGTATGTCAGGATCGTAGCAAGTGGAAAACCGTGGTCTCTGCCTACTCCTCCGGGAAATAGGCGTGATTATATGAATGTATGTGTTATTTATTATTAAACTACTTCATTTGACGATCCTATGCCATTTTTAAAATACATCGCCTTCAAATATTTTCAATGTCAGCTAATATCGTTATTAACCACTTGTCTGTATATGAAACGGATCCTGACCGAAATTTATAGGTACAGCACAACCGAGGGTGAACCCACGATTTTTGATCACCACACACATCTTCTTCCTCGTGTTAGTTGTCGCTTTTCGGTGAAGGAAAACATCTTGAGGAAACATCCCAGTAATCCCAGTAAGGCCTAGTTTCCCCTCTGGGTTGGAAGGTCAGATGGCAGTCGCTTTCGTAAAAACTAGTGTCTACGTCAAATCATCAGATTAGTTGCCAGCGGACCCCAGGCTCCCATGAGCTGTGGCAAAATGCCGGGAACAACGCGAAGAAGATGATGAACTTTTCATGTGTGTGGTGGTCAAAAATCGTGAGTTCACCCTCGTTTGTGTTGTATAAAATTCGTTCAGCGGGCGCAGCACGGTTCCATTTTTATCGCCTATCACTATGCGCGTCCCTTTCGCACTTACATACTTGTTAGAGCGTAACAGGTGAGGCAACATAGAGGTACAATAATAGAGAGGAAACGGGGGAGGGGCCAAATGACCGAACGAGATACACTTATAGAACTTTCAGTAGGAGTAGCAAGAAAGCGGTAATATTGCTTGTCCTTGTCACAGTCTCACTTTTGTTTGTTCCCCACCATAAATTTAGTATGGGTTATGGTAGGCAACAAATAAAAAATTTCATTTCATTTCATTTCAATATCCCGACCGAAATACGAAGATTATTGTTTTTGGTATATTGTCAGGAATGTTAAAACGTGTTTTTATATTGATATTGTCGCACTGCGTATATTTTGTCCCTCACGGAGGCACACGCACACCACTTCTATAGGCTACCTTCTATGTAAGGCAAGCTATAAAAACGCGACCGTGCGATCTGTTTCACAGTCAAGTGGCTAATAGTAACGATGTTCGGTGAGCTTAAAAATGTTTGAAGACGATGTATGTTCTAAATGGCATAGCATCGTCAAATGAAGGAGTTTAATAATAAATAATACACCATTTTAAAGAACATATTAACTATTTATTTAAATTAAACAAAATTTGGCGATATCGTAAGTATATTTTGAGAAAAGTTATCTTACAAAAGAAAAAAAACGAAAATTCTAAAAAAATTGCATACATGGTGACAGATTTCACAAAAACTATAAGTGATAGCACTATAGTGTGTATAAGAGATAAATAGCAAATTAACTAAGGATCACTTCGTTTCTACACACTTTTTCTATATCTTGAACGGTTTTCTTAAAAATTTAGAAAAACCGCGTTTCGGGCCCTTTGCGGGGGTGTGGGGGGGTGACGCAGAGGGGGGAGGGTTAGGGAGGGTTGATGAAAAATAACTTCGGTCCATAACGTACATATCCCAATTGAAAAAAGTCTTCTATTAATTATGCCAAGTTTTCCATATATTTTTTTCCAGAAGCAACGTACTATTAACGACAATCGTAAAGTTGCGAAGTTCGCTTGACAGAAAATCAGACCGATAATGTAATAACATTACGTAATTAAATCCCACTTTCATGCAAATAAATGCCACCGTTGTAATTTAGCGTCAATTCATTTCATTGACCCCGAAAGTAATAATTGAATGGAATTTTAATCTCATTTAGCAGACTTTTACGACAGTTTTCGAAAATCTATGTGTCCGGATTTTTACTCCCTCGTCCGTGCAAAGGATGAAAACGTATATTCTTTCTGAGTTGTAGATGTTTTTCTAAGTAAGCATATATATCTATTATTTTTAACGTCGTCGAGTAAATATAACACAAGCTTTACTGAAGGAGCGTTTGTGTTTCAAAGATAAAGGATTATATTTTAAACATAATACCTGCGTTTTGTTTTATTTATAAGATTGTAGTTTTATTTAATGACGTTTTGTAAACGATGTGCAAGTAAGAAAAATATGCCTAAAAATATTAGTCAACGTGTTTTTGTAACTCTAAATAATTTTGTAAATAACCTTTAGACATAACAAATTCTGCTAACTAGAGATCAATTATTTTCAATACGCGCGCCTCTCTGTAGGTACATACACCTATGCTAATCTACATCTAAAGTAATTTCTTCTGCCGCTTTTTTTATCTTCGATAATTTTAGATGTTCTCACATCTGAGTGATATAAATGCAGAACAAATCCTTAAATCTAAAACTACTACCTAAGCCGAGGTAGTTGTTTCGATATCGAAGTATATACCTACAAAAAAACCTTCTCAAGTATTATCTATACTAGATTAGACTACCTAGACTAGTCATATTATTATATTAATTGTGACTAGGTGGCATGGAATGTAAGTCATGTTCACATTATTAATCTACCCAGGAACGCGACACTAAGTCATATAAATAGTTGCTAGAATCTACGACAACATAAGTTTGTAATGTACTCCCACACACACACACCTGTCACACAATGTTATAATACTAAAGTATTTGAACAAATTAAATTATTTCCGAAAAATATTTTAATTTGTTTTTATCAAGTAGAAAGACTACTATATAAATTATAAACTCAAATAAATGTCATATACTAAGAAAAAAAGAGAGGCCTTGGTCACTTTTTCTTAGTATATGACATTTATTTCAGTTTATAATGTTATATAACTGCCAGTATAGGAGTACCAGAACGAGATAATGCTTGATTCAGATAATTTATAACGACCTCGTACAGTCAGCGTCAAATAAATAGAGACGGTCAAAATTACCAAACATATCGTAACTCGTAACACACCTTTGAGGGCTGATTTAGACGACGGGCGAACTCGCATGCGATTTTAGTTACATTGCGGACTGTTACGTCCAATTCAACCGACCGATCAAAGCCTGCAATGTAATGAAACTTGCATGCGAGTTCTCGCATCGTCTAAATGAGCTCTACCCTAGTTAGCCACCTGTGCACAAGAAATTTTAAACATCTTTATATACCGAGATCAACAATCCCGGTGTTTTGGAACGAAGACGTAAATTTCATATTTTCCTATTCTCTTGGAAATATTAGAACGTTCAAGGAAAATCGCTATAAGCGCGTCTAATCCCTGATGAGAGCGTCGAGGCGCGACACTGCAGTTTACCGCTAGAGTGAGTGCCGAAATTCATTTAAAAATAACTCTTGTACCAAACCTGCAAGGTTTAAATTCCTGAATCCCAGTCAGTTAATCGACACCAACGTTTAACGAAAGAGTTTGCAATAAGACTGGGGCTTATGAGTCGCTAAATAAGGTTTGAATTCCAGTATTTTTCTGCGTTTGTTCTAGTGTCGACACTTCACGCGAGATCGCTGTAGATTTTCGCAGGTAGGAAAGATATACTTCTCTTGTAGATGGCCGTGATAGCGTGCGCGTGATCTTCTTTGTGAGGGCCCACTTGAGGCTGTGAGCTAAGGTTTTATCGACGCTTAGAACAAGATACCTATTTATATGCTCAGTATTCAAATTGCGCAACGGTCTTACCACGGTACTGCACAGTGGTAGATAAATATACTATTCAAGAGTTCGGATGGGCTCGTGACTTTTTCCAGCAGTAAATAAGGGACAATCTAGCGAGCGAAAAAGAAATCGTGTCGTGCTTTAAGCAGCCCGGGACTCTCCGACTGACAAAAATAATTTTAATGTTATGTTAGATAGAGAAAATGTTGTACATAGTTACTATTATCTATTATGTGGCCCGTCGACGATTTAAATGTAAAGCAGTTTTTTGTTTGCCAGCGAGTGTTTTTGTTTTAGAGATTCTAACTGGTAACGTATTTAAATTTATAAATAGTAAAATATAGAAAAGTAATAACTTTGTTCTAGTCTTATTCAACGCGAATCTTGATTAATATTTTGACTCGTCAATCGTGTTTCCGTGCCTCAGATTTTACAGATTGTCTTAAAGACGCTGCCTTCAAATATTCGTCAGACTAATTAAACTTCGTAAATACCTATTTGCTTTAATTAAACAAGTTTCGCGTTGCCAAGCAGTTTGGATTCATCTCGAACGAAGTTAATTCCAGGTGAAGAAAAACAATCAAAGTTAAATAAAAGAATGACAATATTAAACATAAATAACATAATCTATATTTAGGTAGGTACTTTAACATTTTTGACACCAAACATATTTGAAAAGGACCTTTCTAATTGTTGAACTTCGTTACGTTAATATTTATCGAACATTAATTTTGTTACTTTCACATTAGTCAACGGCTTAAAAAACCAAACCGTTTTTTCTTCCAGCAGATCCCAAATTTTAACACATGATATTTGGAGCTTTATTTTAATCCAGCTAACAAGCAAACCAAACAAACACAGATTGGCTGTGTCAGGTCAAACAGGCTATTCGGCAAAGCCGGCAGGCTGCGAATATTGTGATAACAAGTCCACGGGCTTAGAGCTACCATTAACCCTGCCGAAATAAGACCCGCCTTGATTCAGGGAAAATGAGAGCTGTAAGCTGCGCTGCACAAACGTGTTAAATTTAGAGTTATACGATTAACAAGAAGTATCAGTGGGAGTGTTGAGGTGAAATACACACACGTTTATACTTACCTATTGCATAAAATGTTAGTGAATGCACAAATGCGTTGATGAGGAGATACTTTTTGGTTCACCTTGTAGTTGACTCTTTTTTGGAGACTTTTCCAAGTCATGACATTTTTAATATTCATATAAAATTGAACAATTTATTAAAATATAGGTATAGTACAGTCAACAACAGAGCTATGAATACAGGCAAAGTGTCAAAAATATGTATACAGTACTTTATTGCCTGTACATTAAGGTCGTATATACATATTATTGGCAGTTTGCCTGTATTCATAGCTCTGTTGTTGACTGTACATGTAATATAAACAAAAAATTATAAACTAAAATTAAAAACTACATAAAGCTACGACTAACTACAACATAAACTAAAATTACCTATAAATAAAAAACTGGCTCCAGCTCTGTGCCTTTGGGCAGGTTGACTCTAGGACTTGCTACTTTTACAAAAAAAATACACTAACCTAAAAATCCCGCTGCCTTTACGTAACATCTTCCCTGGTGCGAAACCTAGTAGAAGCTAGTGATTGAGTTGCAAATACGAATATCTATTGCAGTTTTTGGTTTTCACCTATACCTGAAATGATTTAATTTTACAATCACTTTCTGCCTCGACACAAAGTTAATTGAGGTTGGCACCCAACTTCGCAATCGAGAAGTAATGTTTCTCGGGTGGCTGCACTGTCTGCAGCCGGAAAGTTAAAGATGTATGTCCTCAGAGTCTGGCGGCCATTACTGGAGTTCAGTCGTTTTATTAGTTTCACACAAGTTAAATTACGACAAATGGTCTTTTCAGTCGACTTTCTGTATCTGTACCAGTTATTTGTTGAATTCGCTTTAATTGTACATAATATTATGCCTAAAATAATGCAAGATGTCATTTCACTGGGCCTTGTTTTGAGACTAACTTGTTTTGGGGGGGATACGAGTATACAGGGTGGTCAATTCAAATGGATCAGTATGGAAAAGTCAGAAACTATGAGAGATAGCGAAATCTGTTCTTAGGAACCATGGCGTCGATTTTAGATTTAATAATAATGACATTCAAACTTTTTTTTAAGTCACATACATAACCGGAAATGTCAAAACAGAGATTTGTGCAACTACCTGACGAAAAGTGTATGAAAAAGTTTGCGGTAGACAACACATTTTCAAACCACCCTACCTACACCCTACCACTACAATGTAATGTAAGTACCCATTATGTGTAGTGGCTGGTCTGAAAATGTGATATTTAGAGGTACACTGGTCCGAAGGTACAATATGATTATAAATATTTTGTTGAAATTCGCTGAGGACCACCCGCCATACTGACGCTCACAAAATGAAACTATATAATGAAATTAGCGGTGAGAGATAAAAAATCTAAATTTAAACTTAATCCGACAATGTCATTCAATCGTTGTTGTGTGTGGCGCCTCCCCACCGTGCAATATGAGTTTTGATTGTCCAGCGATAGTATAAAATGGCAGTTTTAAAAACTTAATTTATGTACATAGCAAAAACGAGAACCGTAGGTATATAAACTATGAATGTGAATAGTAAATAAATAGTTTCCCGGACGAACAAACACCAAATTAATTGGCAAACAGGCAATGCAAGTTTGCAGAATGGCTGTGTTATCTCTGAAAATGAACACCCGACTACAAACCTTGCAATTTTCACTTGTTTATTTACTATATTTATAACTATACAGGGTGATTCATGAGACATGAGCAGGACTAATCCTGCACACTGAGTAACTGATAATTGATCGATCACCGTCGTATTTAGGTGAAACAACCACACTTTTTCCTATTTTTTAAGTTTTTGGTGAGGGCAAATTTAATTATCTACAATCATGGTCACCCTACAAGACCTAATTAATAAACATAACACCTCTTTAACCGTAATGACAGCATTTTGATTACGAAGAAAATAAACTTACAAACTTGAGTGAGCTACGAGTTTTCAAAAGTAACCAGACCGTGATGACATTCAATTTGACACAGAATATCGGTAGTTTAGTATTCTAGTTTTAGGGTGACCATGCATGTCGTAAATAAATTAATAACTTTTTATTCAACACGACTACAAAATTAACGTTAATCTCACTAATACTGATACGAAACAGTTGCTTATAATTTACGAAATGCGCAGTGTTAGTCCTGCTCACGTCTCCTGAATCAACCTGTATTTTTATTTTACATCAATTCAGAATGGATTTCAAGCAACCAACAATGATGTTGATCCAGGCTAGACAGGGCATAAAAGTAAAATTTTTTTTTTACACAAATTTCATTTTTGAAGCAAGCTAATGGGAAGTGGGTCTAATTTCGCTTGCAGGATTTGATTAAATGAAAATGAAACTTAAATGAAAGCGTTTAAAAACTGTTTAACCCTTTGGACGCCAATGACCGATATATCCGCACCGCAGGTTCAACGCCAAAAACTGATTACCTAATTGGTCACAGACCACAGAACAACATAGACCTACGTGCATATGCATAAAGTTCAATTTCAGTTATGACACTTCAGTGACGTGGCGTCCGGGTGACTGCTTGTGTGTTTGACATATCGTCGAAAAGTTTAATTATAAGCCCTATACGGTATACGGTATACGGTAAATATGGGTAAGTGTGGCTGCGGGTTAAGTGTATCACTTCATACCGGGGCCTCTTTGTTTACATTTCATGTAATTCATGCAACGCAAGTAGCAAATGTATGAACCCACACTTACCCCGCAGCCAATCTTATCCAAATTTACCTTATGACAGTCTTATTTTTTGGACTGAAATACAGTAACCTACTTAATTTGGATGAATTTACTAGCAACACATTCGATCAGCAACAAAATACTAAAATTAGTCTGCTTGCATAAGTAATAAATTATTTTATTAACGTAGTAACGGTTGCGAAACCGTATTAATTTTCTAGACAATCGTAAACTGGCAATAAAACAAGTTAGTTGGAACTTCGCGTACACCGATACCTTTATTATCATCACAAAACAAATGAACGAGACATAACACAACACGGTAAAATTGGTATCAGTGGTTCATAATAACTTTTCGTAATAATCGGGTCAAATATCAAGATTTGTTCCCGTATTAGTTTCAGTTATATCAAATTATTTCCTTTCTACTGGTTTTTTGGTTGACATGGCAACCAACTTGTTAATAATGGTACTTTTCTTGTTATCGAAACTATTCGAATCTTTGTTATCTGATGTCTTTGGATTCCGAGAACGGTCCAATATTGGAGAAATTCGTTTATTAAAATACAAAATCAACCTATTCCATTGCTCAGAGACGCCGTCAGAAAATCTCCACCAAAAAGATTCTGTTTGTTTATTACCGAGGATTTTGTATGCGTAGCCTTCTGACTTTTTCTTTCGCTTCTTAGGCTTCCAATTTATGTTTTTCGTTTTCCAGGAAGAGATTAAATGTTCCAAGCTATTAACTATAGATTTTTTAACAGAATCACCGCTGTTGTCATGGACAGTTTCTAAAAGCATCGCTTGAGAGGTATTACTAGAGTTATTGTTTGTACTGTTCAAACTATTTTGATGATCAAGTTCAGCTGTCGTGGATTTTGCCGTTGATTTTTGTATAAAGTCAGTTAGTAACGCACGTTCGGTATTCGTAGATACCTCCAACTCCTCTTCTAAGGCCTCTAAATCTTTTAAACTAACTTTGCTGCCGCTTCTTTTCCTTCGTATAGGTAATCCATCAGCCTCACCGTAGTCATTGGACCATTGTCCCCGTCTGGCCGTATCTTTCAATTTAACAGCACTGAAAAGTTAAACGCATTAAACTTCAAAAGCTCTCCAATCTCTTATAAAAAGCGTATTAAGAAATAAATATTTAAAGTCATAGAATAGTCGTAAGATAGGTACTTATTTATTTTCTTCGTTTATAAAGGTATATTTTATGATTTTAGGGGTTAGAGTCAGGCTGTCAACACAAGAAGTCATACGCGACGATTTTTGATATATATTCTAACTAAGATGTAGAGTTTGTGAAGTTGGAGCTTGTAGAGTTAGGGCGTGTAGAAAAGTTAGAAGCTTGGCTCTACGTGAGATCTGATAACTTTTGACAGTGCGAGCCATGTGGTCTTGTTTTGGCAACATTTGACATGAAAATGTTTTGGTGGGATTATACTTAAAGGAACAAATATTCAATAATAAAATTAGTAACTAAATACAAGTATGTAACTAATAATATTTGTTGCTTACTCGTATTTGTCATCCCCGTATTCCTTTAAAATAGGTTTGGTTAGTATAATCGGACTTTCGGGTTTCGGCCTACTGTCCCACATAATCTTCTGCTTTTTATTTTCTAACGGACGAACGAGTAATGGCTTTACTGTTGGCGGTGTTAGTATTGGAGGCGTGTAGCTAACTTCGTAATCGAAGAAATTTTCGGCTGTCGATTTAGAAGAATCTGTAAATTGAAATTATTATGATAACACTGTTAATATGCGAATTTGTCAAAATGATGTCCTTTTATCTAGTCTTTTATCTACGCTTTTTACTTATAGATTTGGGCAAGTACGATAAAACCATGGAATCGCTAAACACGCTCATACACAGGCGCAGGGTTCCTAGCTTTGTTTACTTGATCTTCTTAATTATTTTGAAGTATGAAAAACCTCCGCACTTGATATAAGCCATGACTGCCAGATTGAGCAGACTTTTCACCATGATGTTATCGCTACTCTTCATAATGGAAACCTACTTAGCCAACATAGGCCAACTGAGACGTGCCTGTGGGATTTAGCGTTTCTAAATCGGTTAGGTGGATTTGCCTCCATATCATATCGGCGATAAGTTACTGTTACTAAGTATCCAAATACACTTGGGAATTTACGTACCTTCTGCGGGCCAGACTGAAAATTACCTCAGGAACATAGCCTCTTTAACGATTAGGCGGGTTTGGCTTCATTAAGCCCTTACCGCTATTCTCTATAAACGTCTCTTCAACTACCTAAAGCAGACACTAGAAATCTACGTACCCCATTGACGTATATATCTATGGACTGGCCTTACGGGCACTAAAAATGGTACTAGTTCGGCGGTGTTACTCACGAATTCCAGCCAATCATGCAGTCTAACGCAACTAGTTGCGACCAATAGCGCGCGTGATGCGAACTCATCAACCAATCGCGCGCATGATGCGAACTCATCAACCAATCGCGTTGTAGCGGTGTCACACCGCTGTACTGGCCCCTGTCATGCCTCATTATTTTTGCCCGTAAAGCCAGTCCCTAGATATCTATGTCAATGACATACCCGCTGTTGGCCAGTTTCTAAGTTGCCCCTGGAACACTGCGTCTCTAAACCGATTAGGCTGGGGTGTCTCGTTTATGTCCTTATCTTGGCTCTGCATGAACTTCCTGGCACTTAGTCCAGAGCCTGGGAAACCGGGATGCTGCGCTAACTGCGCGAAATATTTGGCGTACTTATCCGTCGTTGTTGTCTAAAATATTAAAATGAACAAACAAAGGGTAAGAACGGTTTCGCACTACGTCCTATCCGAATCAGATGCGAACCCGTAAAAATATGGTCCGTAGTACCCGTAGAACTATTTCTATTACTTACGCTCTAGATCCGATCTCCATCATCCGATTTCTTTTCGTCATTCAAGTTGAATGACGGAAAGAAAAGTTGAATGATTCAACGTGTGCGGTACTTAACTTACCTTAGAAATAGTTCTACGTCTACTACGGACCATATTTTCACGGGTTCGGATCTGATTTGGATCGGACGTAGTGCGAAACCGCTCTTAATCTTTTCAATGGCGTCAAAATGTATTTTGAACCCAACCAAGATATATAGGTGCTGTGGTCGTAGCCAAGATGACAATCATTTATCAACAAATAGCAATCTAAAAGTATTCATACCTATAATGCATAACACCTCCTCACACAGACAAAACATCCTCCAGACTTAGCATAGTCGCGGTACCCCCTCTGCCACGCATACGGTAATTTTACTCCATGTTCGAGTCGAAAGTGTCTTTGTGTGACGTCCGTGTCTTTGAACGGACCAATCACGGCACGGGACTTCGCTCACCTCGTCCCGCGCACCCCTGCATTTTTGGCATCATCGGTTGCATGAAATAATTGCTCTAAACTCGGTCTAGAGGATTCCTAGTCTATGCCTCCTCATCATTTCCATTCATTATTTAAGTTTTAACAGATTCGTTGCGTCTTCCATTTTCTAAAACTTTTGACTGTGGCGGCCATAGACTAGGAATCCTCGTGGCGGCGAATTTCATGACACGACACGACAGGCGTTACGCCATAAAATATGATGACATGCCTGTCGTGCCATCCGCACCGAATCAGTTGGCGTCCTCTACCTATACAAATGATTGCCATTTGGCTAGGCTTTACGACGTATGATTAGGCTTAAATATGATAAAATTCACTAATCCAAAAACCAAATTTGGAAGGTGGTTAAATATGTATGTTCTGACCAGGATTTGAAAGGTAGTTGTTGTAACAACCCGAGCAAATTTTGAAATACCAGAAAATATTTAAATACGATATGTGGGCTGAGTTCTAAGTGATTCTTCGCTTTGTTCTTAAAACATACCGGGTCCGTTCTCCTGGCATTGTGTATATGAGCATTAGCTTCTACGGCCTTTACTCGATCTAACGGATCCTCGGGTATCGTAGCGGTAGCCTTTAAATAAAAACGAGTTTTATTAAAAAAACAAATGCGTAGAGTGGGTAAAAATATATAGATTCACTACAAGGATAACATGACAATTAGTCTTAATAGCAATTTCTCTTGTATGGATCAGAGTGTTGGGCCCTAAAGGTGACGGATGAAAAGAGATTGCATGTAGCGGAGATGAGAATGTTAATATGGATGTGTGGCGTGACGAGAATGGATAGGATTAGGAATGAGTATATAATAGGAAACCTGAAAGTTGGTGCAATAACAGAAAAAGTTAATGCAAATCGCCTAGCGTGGTACGGGCATGTGATGCGGAGGGATAAAAGTCATGTGACAAGAAAGGTATTACGAATGAATGTGGAGGGAAGTACGAGGAGAGGAAAACCGAGGAAAAGGTGGATGGACTGTGTGAGAGATGATATGAAACGAACGCAAGTGAATGATGAAATGACGGGCGACAGAGAGGTGTGGAAGAGAAAGTCATGCTGCGCCGACCCCAAGTGAATGGGACAAGGGCAAGAGAATGATGATGATGACTAAGTTCCTTCTCTTGCAGTTACTTCTATTGAATAGATCTATTCATTCATCAGTGGAGCCTCATCTTACCAATTCAATTTTGCGAATTTCATGTTGCCTTGCTGCTGCTTGAATAACTCTCAATCGTTCTTTAGAACCGCCCGGCAAGTCGTCGGCAAACTAGTAAGAAATTAAAAATATCATGAACATGAGAAATACAAATGAGTAAAAGTGTCATCGAAGTATTCAATGGTCAGTCAACTGAGACCTAAAAGGTTAATTTGTGAAAACCAAAATCAACTATGCTGACCATTCTGACCTATTTAGCTAATTACTTTATCTTATTTTGTTCTAAGTATTAAGGCCCTCTTGAAAGCATTTTGACCCAGTGATACCAATCTAATACCTTTAAACGAGCAATTCTTGTTTATTTACATATATACCTATATATTTCGGGGATCTCGGAAACGACTCGATGGGAATTTCGATGGAATTCGCTATATGGGGTTTTTCGGGGGCGATAAATCGATCTAGCTAGGTCTTATCTCTGGGAAAACGCGCATTTTTGAGTTTTTATATGTTTTCCGAGAAAAGCTCGGTCTAAATAAATAACATTTTGAACATTAACACATTTTTAGTTGCTCCTGCCGAAATATTTCTGCTTTATGTAGCTCTTTAGTGCCACTTACTTCCAGCAATCCATCGACTATATTCGGAGTCGTCGTTGGACTAGTGGTGTAAGGTGGCGCTGGAGGATCAAATCTGCGTTCAGCCTGTCCGGCCGCCGTAGACGTGAGTCGCATGAGGCTGCCTTCGTAGTGACGTTGTTCTTCCGACCCTAACACGGAGTTGCCCAATTGGCGACGACCGTCTGCTAGAGGCTGGTCGCCTTGATATCCGGGTGTTATTTTCTCTATCAAGATTTAAAAAATTATGTAGAAAAGCAATAAATCACTATGTACGGATTAGATAGTTAATTCGTAATATATATTTACAATATTTACAAAGGTACTACATCAATTTTCGACGAAACCTAATGTCACCTGGGGCATAGTCCCCAGGACACTGGCCGCATTTCCCCGCTGTATGGTTAAGCTCAGCCTGTGGGCAAAATATGACCCTGCTCGTAGGTCGCCATACACCCCAACAAGTTTTAGGGAAATATCCTTTATTAATGTTTTGGTGTCTGACGACCAAGGCCCAAAAGTCTCGACCAGTGCCGCAAATTCGTAACTATATATAAATGTACAATGAACATATGAAGTCTGCAACGATTTTGATGGCACACGCAAAATTATGACGTATAAATAACACTTGCACTGCGTGTGCTATCAAAATCTTTGCAGACTTTTCTAGGTCTAACTCTAGATATCTTAATATAACTTGAGTGTTTCAAAAGACGAAAAATTACTACAATATTTCAATTACTTTTCACGCCACTGTTCGGAAATGTGGCTATAGATGGTCTACAACCAAGCTGGAAAGTAGGCAATAGCTGTAGCACCTGAACCACCACTACTACAATGTTTCATTGTTATCATCATCTGTCATTGGAGACGGTTCGCTACAGCAATGAGTATCATTTAAAACATAAAAATCAATAAAAGATCTTTTTTGGCGCAACCTTTTCCTTCAAAAATAAAATTACTTAGGTTATTTATAGGACCAATTTCTTGTTTAAAAAAAAAAGAAATGTCAAAACCATTCATTCATTCAGTCAGGGGGCTTACCGCGAAAACCGAAATTCTCAAATTGCGGGGATCTTTCTCTTTTACTCCAATGAAGGCGTAATAAGAGTGACAGAGAAAGATGCCCAGAATTTGCGAGCTACGATTTTCGCGGTTGTAGCCCTGTTCATTCGATTCACGCTTAAGGCGTTTTTTACTTTTGTAGCTGTTTGTAGTTTTTTTAGCAAAAACGATTCTAAGTTTAGAGTCGGTTTGAAGCAAAAAACAGAAAAACGCCTCTTAAAAGTGATAAAAAAAAGTAAAATAGGCGGGATCGGAAAATACTCACTGAATTGGATAGTGTAAATTGTGTTTGACTAAAAAATACAAGAAACACGTATCTACGCTCGCTATAAAAATGAGTTCTTCTAGTGAAGAAAATGATATTCTTACGCTGACGCCTACCGAAATTCAAGAGACAGCACAGGCAGTGGCTAGTAATTTGCTACCAGAGAAATCGCGGGCTAGTACTTATGCAAATGTTCTCTTATTTCCTCGCAGTAGTCGTGAAAAGCACTATGTAATGTCTCGGCCGGAAACGCTAAAGATGGACTCGTATTATTTGAGGACCTCCACTAACGTGTCGGCTCTCAAACTCACTCATCCATCTTTTAGCGGTTTTCCGTCCTCTCCTACAATGTACTATTATCCTTTCTGTTCTTTTGTTGCCACATGTGTCGTGTTGTGTACGCAGAGTAATTGCCTCATTGCTTAGTCATTGTGTTTATCCAGCGATTTATAATTATAGCAAAATAATTGTAAGATCCTTAAAGTGCAACGTAAAAGTCACTTTTACGAGTATATTGAGTTGTATTGAATAATTTTACGGTTTGGACAAGTCGCGCGAGTGACTTAAAACAAGTGAGTCTAAACCGTAAAATTATTCAATATTAGTATGTCTCACAACAGTTTAAATTCGAATATTGAGTTGTTGTTATCGGACATCGTTTTGGTGGACACTTAATGCCAATACTTGTAAATTAACCAAAATTTAAGTTAAACATCAGTTTCTAAAGTATTCATTTTGGCGCAGCAGTATCATCATCATCATCATCTTCCTCGCGCTATCCCGGCATTTTGCCACGGCTCATGGGAGCCTGGGGTCCGCTGGACAACTAATCCCAAGAATTGGCGTAGGAACTAGTTTTACAAAAGCGACTGCCATCTGACATTCCGACCCATAGGGGAAACTAGGCTTTAGTGGAATTAGAATCTGTGCGGAAAGAGAAGAGTCGTGGAATGTAATGGGGCCCCATACATTCCACGACTCTTCACTTTCCGAACAGACTCTAGTCCATTATCAAACTGCACAACGGGACTTAATCGCGTAGTTCGAACCCGCGATCTCCGGATTGAAAGTCGCACGCTCTTAACGCTAGGCCACCAGCGCTTGATGCAGCAGGAATCAAGTTTTAGATTAATTATGTGTATGTTTGTTTAGTAATTACCTATATTTTATGGAGTCATAAATACCTGTAGTAAAAATACTTAATGATGTGATTGAAATATCAACGTACGGCCAGTGTTGTCCCTGAGAGAAATGCTCGGTTCTCCGGCGCCCGCTCGCCGCCAGTCGAAGTCATCACTTATCTCGTCATCGTAAACACCTCGCTTGATATACACGGAGATGTTGGTCTCTGAAAAAACGTTATTAAATTAATAAATATTCCTCTTTATCACCATCATCATCATCAGCCTACTCTCGTCCACTGCTGGACATAGGTCTCTCCTATTGCACGCCATTGAGCACGATTTGCGGCAACTCTGATCCAGCCGCCTCGCGAAGGTCATCGCTCCATCTAGCCTGAGGGCGTCCTACGCTACGTTTGCCGATGCTCGGTCTCCACTCGAGAACTCGTCTACCCCAACGGTTATCGGTTCTACGGCTAATATGACCGGCCCACTCACACTTAAGCTTGCTAATCCGGTGGCCTATGTCGACGACTTTAGTTCTCTGACGGACGGATTCCTCTTTATCTTAGTTCAAAGTTCGCTCCGCTACCAACTAGTTGACATAGTTTTACGAAAGTGACTACCATCCAGAATATAAAACCCAAAGATATTTTATTAGGTTATGTATGGAAACTTTATTAGAATTTTGGTCGGCTTAGACGACATGACAGTGATTTTAATGCAACGATTGAAATTCAGCATAGGTACGGATTATCCCAATATCAGTCGTTCTGCTCCAATCATTTCTATTCCGCGCGCTAACTAATCAAACGCATGCCGCAAATCAACAGAGTCTATATTCTGGCGTGGAACGTATAATTGTCGGAGAATTATTGAGCATTTCTATAGAATGCTATTACTAACATTTTTGTAATGTTTTGGTCAATGTGCTTGAGCGCAGCTACACACACATGTGGTGTGGTATCCTTTTGGTACTAAAAGACTTTGATCTACTGTATACATTCTTAGTAAATTTACTTATTTACTCATACAAAATGATGTGTAATTTCTCAGATATGTCTTAGTAACTTTAGATACAAGCTATTTACTCTCTTACCTTTGAGGTCGATGTATTCAGCTAATGAGTAATTATAACCCATGGCAACGCCTGCCAGTGAAGCTGTGAGTAGCAAGCAGCAGACGGACGAGCTGATGAGGCACGCCATGATGAAAACCACGACCCTGAACAAGGTTTTATTCTTAAGACCTTTAATTTTTGGTAGTCTATTCGATGCAATACTTGCATTACTTATGCACTTACCCTAATAGGGCCACGAAAAGCACGCTCAGCGCGTCAGGGTGCCTAGCGAAGATGCCAATCGTTTGCGCCGTAGCGAACGATAGGGTCATTTCTCTCTATCACTCTTCCATGTTAGTGCGAAAGAGACATTAGCGTTTTGTTCGCTACGGACGTAAACAATTGAAACGCTGACGCTACAAATATATGGCAGTCGGCGAGCGTGCACGCTTGTGACGCTCGAAGTGAGAGTTCCGTGGCCGAGGTGATAAAGTACTGCATTATATGATTTCGGACTTATAACTATGTGCCTTTAAAATGGCTGAACATGTCACAAATATTTTGAACAATTGAGTATCGTTATTAAGAAGAAGTACCTAATTTTATAGGTATTTAATTTTACCTGTGCGATGCATCGAAGCACCAGGCCATCCATGTAAATATGCAGCACATTGTGAGAGCATTTCATTGATGCCAATATATCTACAATCAGATATAAAAAAAAGTATCATCATTTTGTTGAGGTGGTTTGCTGGTAACACGATTTTTCCCGATAAAAAAACTAATGCAGATATTTGAACATTCCAGTTTTGTAGCTATCTGGCAATTAGACTTTGTTGCAAAGCTATATTGACTTTAAACTCGGGTCAGAGTCCTAACATATCCCTTTAAAATATATGTAGGTGTACGTGAATAGAAATACAATGAAAATCGTCAGAATAGTGGATTTGAGAACGTTCACCACAGTCTATTAAACAATACAGTTATTCGGCGAAGCCGTATAGACAGGGCAATCGTGCGGGGTGCGAGGGGCGATGGGTGGAAGGCGCACACGGACTGCATACATCGCCATTTATAGTACCTCGGTACTAATTACAGGGCTAGCATGTCTTGTGTCAAGTGTAAGACTTGGGCAGTTGTGTAAAAGTCTGACAACCCTATTGTGTTCTTGTACGGCATTTACGCATTCATCAAAGGCGTCGGTCCACTGTTACTTTTTACACTGTGACGTTACTGTGAATATACCTTTTAATAATACGGAAAGAGTTATTTCGTCAAAGGGCCTGTGTCCGAACTTCGCGCATAGCATCCGCTTTGAGAAGAATTGCTTGCTTCAACGGTTGCGCGAAACAAGCACTCATCGTTGTCTACCTTCTGGTTGTTGTCATAGCGCGCCAGTTTCAAGAGGCCCCGTAATTTAATTATTTATTGGTGAGTTATTTAGGATCTTTACATGTCATCATCAGTCAACAAAGCAATGACACTGTCATGTACCATAATCTAAATTAAGTTTTTAAAAAGACTTCATTGTAGGTTTTAATTAAAATAAATGAAATGAAGAAAACGCCAGTGGTTCTAAATTTAGAGTTTTGAACTTAGCGAGAGACTGAAAATTTGCACTCGAAACTCGAAGCCAAAACTAACATTGCTCTCTTATTGCACAAATAACGATTCTAGAGTTAAACCAAGAACAGTCTGCAACGATTTTGATAGCAGACGTAGTGCAAGTGTTATTTTTAACGCCAAACTTCTAGAGTCTGTGCGGGTAGAGAAGAGTCGTGGAATATATGGGGCCCAATACATTCCACGACTCTTCTCTTTCCGAACAGACTCTATAAAATTATTTATTTTATTTATTTAAGAAACAAACAGGCTTTTATAGTTATATATAACATTGGAACTTTTTCTTAAAAACTAGACTTACAGTTTCCTCAATGAAAATATTTTTATATAAAACAATATAAAGTAGTTTCTAATGAGTAAAACAGAGATTTGTACGTATAACAACAAACAATATATATATATATATATATATAAGAAGAGTAGGTATAAATACCAAAAACCAAAGTAGGACCAAATTATAACAACCATAACAATAGGGGAGTGCAGCACTACCGACTCAGTAAATTCATAGACTAGACATACTGTGCCTTAAGCTGTTTTTTGACAAGTTTTCATAGACAATAAAATATGACATTGATGCATCAAGGCGGTTTATGGCGGTTTGTTAACAAGGGCCTACCGGTAAACGCGAAAATCGAAATTTAGTTATCTGCCTCTTTATCGCTCGAATATGCAAGAGTGGTAGAGAGATTAGATAACGAAATTTCGATTTTCTTGTTTCGCGGTAGGCCATGTGTCAATGTGGTTTGTTTACTGTATGTGCCACAAAGGTGCCACCTACGCAGAGCTTTGCCTAATATTCCCTATTGTTTACAAACTGAATACTAAAAAGGTTTTGTTATTCATTAATCAATTATAAGAAGCAGTAACAGCTAACACTGAAAATATTTCTTTATAGCGCTAATCTGAAGATATGGGTTATTAGTTATTACACTGCATAGATAGTGTTTTAAATCTATTAAGTTTCTCACTGAAAATATCAAGGCTCAGAAATTCTTCGTTGTACAGTCAACAACAGAGCTATGAATACAGGCAAAGTGCCAAAAATATGTATACACGACCTTAATGTACAGGCAATAAAGTACTGTATACATATTTTTGACACTTTGCCTGTATTCATAGCTCTGTTGTTGACTGTACAACATGCACGCCCTTCTAACAAAACTATTTTTTGCGTAAGCAGTTCGACTACGGGGGATGTATATAAAAGAGGGACTTTTTCCTGCAAGCGGGTCCACAACGTCGAGGGACTCTGAAGGAAAGTGAATGTAATAAAAACGGAGCATCACAATAATATTATTAATAATTTTATAAAGGGTTAAGATATCGGTACGTTCTCGGCGATAACTAAGGGATGTTATATTGTGTACTCTCATTGCGGTGGCGTAATCTGAGTATTTATTTCTAATTCTGTAGGTATTCTATTGTCTATAGTTCATTGTTTATATATGTATATATTTTTAAATTAGTATTTTAATTTATTTCTAATATTATTTATTTAATAACATTCTATTGTCTTAGCAAACTTTTGGAAATGGAACCTCGACACGAAAAGAAGAAGAAGAAGAAGAAGAAGCAAACTTTTTCTGAACTCCCTCTATCCTATCACTATGTATTTTATACAGTGGGCTCCACACAGCGCTTGCAAATTCCAAACGACTACGAATATAACTGTTAAATAATACCTTATAAATTAAAGTCTCTTAAATGGTTTACCTACGAATTACGAAATTATGACGTAAATAACTTTACTATCATCTTACACGAATAATGAGATAACTATGAACTACATCAAATATCATTTCCATTACTAAGTATATATGTATATACCTAAACACACAAATAAAAGCTACACTAAGAAGATAAGGAAACAGGATATTGAACGTAGCAAATTGAGCCCTAGAACTGCGCAAGTTGTCGCATTATGAGCGCTTGTTGACACACATCTGTTCCGCAAACTTTTACTTGCTTTTACTAATAGTGCCGACCCACTTTGCTCACAGGTATGGGCTTGTACCGAGTTCATTGGGTTCTACGTAAATATTTGGTTTTGAACATGGAGATAGCAAACACTGCGGATATTCTATTGCTAAGACATACTTATCTTATAGAGTCTGTGCGGAAAGAGAAGAGTCGTGGAATATATTGGGCCCCATAGGTACATTTCACGTTTCTTCTAGAAATAGTATAGTGGTAGTTTCGTCAGTCATAGAATGTATTGTTTTCTTTATATTCCACGAGTCTTCTCTTTCCGCACAGACTATAGAGTTAGACCAAGAAAAGTCTGCACCGATTTTGATAGGCCACGCATACCGTGCAAGTGTTATTTTAAACGTCAAACTTCTATGAAATTATTACATATAAATCAGCATATAAAAAATCTCGTAGCTCACACTGCTATAGTTCATTTTTTTAGCATTAGAAAAAAGGTAAACAATCTTGATGTGTCTTTTAATTGAAAAACGCATTTTAAAAATAAGATTATGTAACAATCATGAATCTAATACGATCATTTATATTCTTCTGCTTTCATAAGTAATACGAGTAGTTACTGATTTTTAAAAAGCGTTTTTCAATTAAAAGACTTGTCAAGATCGCTTATCTTCTTTCTAATGCTAAAAAAACGAACTAGAGTTAGACCAAGAAAAGTCTGCAGCGAATTTGATAGCCCACGCAGTGCAAGTGTTATTTTAAACGTGAAATTTCTATCAAATTATGACGTGCTATTATTAGAGCTTGAAGGAAAAAGTAAATGAAAAAATGTCAAGACCAGCTAAGTTTTATGAAGATTCTACGAAGCGTAAAACCCATCTTAAAGTAAATCTGGAACCTGTTACGTAAAGAAAGTAGCTATACTTACTCAACTTCATAACTCATTTAACTGCTAAGCTACGACCGTAGGTAGTACCTAGGTACTATACCTAAAATCATAATTAGATTCCAAAAAAAGTAAGACAATGTTGCCACTTTTTTCTAGCGCGTCTTGTATTTATGTAAAAATAAGTAAATAAAAGTACTTTTAAAAATCGTAGGAGTAAAATTACCAATAAATAAATTATCTTAGCGTGTTTATTTATAAAAAGGAATTTACTATTTTACAAACAAATTATTGCAGTGGCAACATTGTCTTACTTTTTTTGGAATCTAATTATGATTTTAGGTTTACATCGTAGCCTGTAGCATTTTTCTGTATGATGCAAACGCAAAGGTTAAGAGGTGTTTCTTTATCTGAAAAAGGCTGAATTTAAAGTATACCTACACAAAATTGTTTCTTGGCTGTGACGTAAAGATATCTATTATATAAACTTTCGTCTTTTTAAGGAGACCATTTTTAAACAGTGCACTTTTCTTCTCATTGTCATGACGCAACGCAAACAAACAAAACTATTTCCGTATATGTGTTTATTAGATAACTTAAATGTTAAGGTAGCTTCAACATAGTTTCTCTATTTATCTTCAAGAGCCTTGACGTGATAGTCCTGACCTAACTAGAGTTGTATTAAATGTAGACACATAGGTTCTCTGCCGTATCTTCAGCCCTCATAACTCATACATTGCACGCAGCAACTTTTTTTCTCGCATTCACCTTCGATTGGTAAACCGTAAAGGTTAACCACCAACACATACAGTTCTGAACGTTACCATGACAATAATAAGGTTGAAAGTAAACTAGCAACTCGTTTATAGCGCGGCCAAAGCGCGACACAGCTGAGTGCCGTCATTATGAAATATTCAGGAAAGTGCCCTTGTACTGTAATGTTCTAATGTCGGTCTTTGGATAACTACCTACTAACCAAATGTGGCCAGAACGACGGGTATAACGTTGTTTGGTACAATGGAAAGCTTTTACAAAACGTTTTTTTTGTTGTTAATATACATGGTAGGTACAATCAGCTACAGAGTGATCATTGACCCCTACATACATTCAATCTATCAGGGGAGGAGGTTTGGTAGTTGACTGTACATAGCATTGGTAACTAGAGCTTCCAATACCGGGATCCCGGGATCCCGAAATACCGCGATCCCGTCTTTTTAAACGTATTTTTCAATACCGGTATTTTTAAATGGAATACCGGGATCCCGGTATTTTTAAATGCAATACCGGAATCCCGGTATTTTCAAAAACAAGGAATATTTGCAGTATAAACCATTTACATCCATTAGAATGGTCATATTCGGCTGTATTAAGAAGCTTACTACACGTCAGACGCATCTAACTTGCATCTAGCCCTTATTTTATTATTGAAATAAGATCGTTGCCTGAACGTCAGATAAATATTTGATGGTTGGTGGTGGATGAATCCTGACAGTGAGATTAATATAGTTAGTTCTTAAAATGTTATCATAAATCATATATATATAATTGAAAAACCAGAACAGGATATAAAACGAGGGAAGAAGCGAGATGGCGCCTTACAAATTTCTAAAAAAGTTTTTCACACGTTTCTCAAATACGAAGCACGTATGATAAGAAAAAACTGTTCCAATTTATTATCTAAATATGGGAATAGAACTAGTGCATAAAAACTATCGCTTTCGATGCCTATTTAATTTACAATGGTAACACATCGCTATACCTAGATTTTTTACACTGTAACAGGTACACTGGTTACACTGTAACTTTTTAAAGCTCTTAGCTCCCAAACACATGTACCTATTATAATTCGAAGAATATTCAATGAGAGGGAAGATGAACGTTACAATGCAATGATTAGAATTTGGTCTCGTTAATATCACTGATATATATCATTCATCATCATTCCAGCCTTTATCGTCCATTGGTCGCATTGTCAGAACGGTGCTTGCTAAAGTGCCCACAGTCTTAAGTTAATCTCATCCAAAAGTGACTCGCAATCTTTCGAAGGCCGTCCACCAACGGATGCCAGACGGTCCTTTCATCTGAAAGTATTCGTTGTAATAGTAAAAAAAACTAAATATATATAGTCCGCAAAATAAAAAGTAATGTAAGTACCTACTTATCAACTTTTGCGTTTACGTCAGCCTATTTTAAAACAATATAAAACAAAATTTCGGCTGGTTATTAATATCTCAATAAGGAACGTGCAAATTTAATTATTTCGTCGATGTTTACTTGTCATGGCACTCAGGATTCTCCATCTCATCATTCATTTAGTCATCGCCTTTCCATTGTACCACATAACAGCGTTAAGGTCGTGTGGTACGATTTTCCCTCATACGAGTATATACCTACATATGCTCGTGGTTAATAAATTATTAGGTAGACGAGTTACCTTTTATTAAGGTCAGAGAAAATAATGTCATTAAGTATGTTTTCTTAAGTAGTCCTAATGGAAGGGTGCATAGATACCTATAAATAAGAATTTATTTAATAATATATTTGAATTATGCTAAGAGATTAGTAGTTTTAAATATACGCAATGAATATGATACAAATCATTTTTAGCAGCAAAGTTTAGACTGTTTAGAGATAAAACTGATAACTAACTATACATGCAACCTAGTTATATAAAATTTCGTCAGAAACTATATTTGAATAGGTACCTATCGTCGATTGATTGACTTGATTGTGTCATGTAGATACGTATCTTACATGTTATTTATTTACATTATAAAGAATTAAGAAAAAAGAGGCCAAACCGGATTAAAATATGTATTTGAAAACAGAGACGCTATATCTGCGGCTATTACCGGGAGCACTCATTAATTGTTAGTCGATCAGACAAAAACATTCATCATTTAAAATCCACTTGTATTTTGAACATACGTATGCATATCTCATCAAGCCTTTAACCACAGAGGGCACTGAGACATTCTGATCCAGAAACCGTTTGACATAGGATAACAAGCGACTTTAAACTAAGGTACATCATTAACCTGCTTTGTCCCATCCGTGCACGTAGGTAAGCCGTCCTTGTTTTGCTTCCATTCGGTCTCGGCTCGGCCCAAATCCACCTAACACATTTATAATAATTATGTAAGTATGCATTCTTCGTGGTAAACTCGCTTTTTAGTTTTTACACGCTTTTACTTAGCTTCCCTCCGTTTATATTTGTACATAATAGTCTTTATTATCTATTTCATTTAAAACCTTGTAAGTTAAATTGAAATTAGTTGAAATTTTGATGATAGCGAAGGTGGCCGAAGGAACTTCTCAGATAAACGGAAAGCCGAAAACTGCGACCCTCGCGAAAACGAACTGCTGCCAGAAAAGTGGGTTAGGTTAGATTAGAACTGCGGCCCTCGCAAAAACGAACCGCTACCAGAAAAGTAGGTTAGGTTAGGTTTAGTATTAGGACAACTGATCATTATGACAAACAATATTAGGGAATGCAAAGATAGGAGAAAAGACTTTAGGGATTCAGATATAGATCCAAAATTACCTGTCTGTACCTATGCATATCCATTAAAATACGTAACGGTCTCGGATCCTACTATTTACCTGGTAATTTCCTTCTAAAAAATAACCTTTATTATCTGGTTTTAAATTGGTCACATACCACAGAAAATCTTTTGTCTGAGCCGTAAATTATTCAAGGTCGAAAGCTCCGAGGTCGAAAGTGACTAAAATGGGTTTAAAAGGCACCCACGACTTTTGTACAGAGGTGTAAAGAAGCTTTTTCCTCCTAGCCACAGAATAAATAATAGTACTAACAATAAGTACAGAAGATTCACTCTCAAACAAAACGCGTCTGTTACGATTAGGACAGTTATGACCGCTAGGTGGCGACAGCGCCACGCGCGGCTTATGGCTAGCCACCAAAATTGGTGTGGGACGGATGTACTTGTAGCTACCTGTTGCAAAGCGACGAAATCGCGGAGTGAGCCACGTCTGTCCTAGTTCTAGCGCGGAAAGTGACTTGTTGCCAGCCGGAAGCGGCGCCGCCGAGCACAGGAAACGCAACGCCTACGACTACAATATCCGGTGGGGTGGCATTGTCTTATAAATTTTTTTATTACCTTGTTTTTAATTATTGTAACTATGTTTAGGTATATGTATTGAAGTTTCTTTTGAAATGAAAACAAAGCCGTTTCTTTGTAGGTTAATTCAATTACTTTGTAATTTATTTGGCTATTATATTGCCTATACCTTGTCCATGAAGTTTGGAGAGAAAGCAAAGTGAGAATGTATTCAATTGAGCCCGGGCATCTGGTGTGGGGTCCGTTAGGCGAAGTTGAGGCTCATTTCGCCTACTCGGATCTCGCAGTGCATGAACGGTCAATACACAATTACACATATGGACAAATTTAAATCTACCTACATCGAAAACGTTTCTGTGAGCTAGCATACGTAGTGTTGGTAAAGTTGGCGCAGTGCTTCCACCTTACTATTTAATAAAAAATAATCTCATCCTAGACATCTAGCCAAAGAGTAAAGTATGCATCTAACTACCAAGCCCATTTTTAGGGTTCCGTACCCAAAGGGTAAAAACGGGACCCTATTACTAAGACTCCACTGTCCGTCTGTCTGTCCATCTGTCTGTCACCAGGCTGTATCCCATGAACCGTGATAGCTAGACGGTTGAAAATTTCACAGATGATGTATTACTGTTGCCGCTATAACACCAAATACTAAAAAGTACGGAATTCTCGGTGGGCGAGTCCGACTCGCACTTGTCCGGTTTTTTTTAATTCTGATTCTTGTATTCTTACTTCCAGCCAGCAACAGCTTCATCAGTGCTGCTACTCCACCTCGGTGCGGTGGGAGCGCTGGCAAGCGGCGCAGCGCTATGCGCGGGCGGCGGCGCGTGCGCGTGCGGCGCGCTGCTGCACGCGCTGCACCCGCTGCAGCTGTGGACCGTGTGCGGACTGCACGCCGACCGCGCTGCCGCCATCGCCGCACCGCTGCACTATGCTGCCATCGTCTCTGCCAAGAAGGTAAACCAATGCCTGAAACGCGTTTTGGGCCATTCCACGAGAATGTTCCTTACGTAACGCCATTCTTCTAGTACTTCTGAAAATGCTGAGAAAGCGATATCGGATCTGGTATATAATATTTCATGACATGACTTGGCTAACAAATTGGTAGTAGGTAATATATTACAGATTTGATTGAGGTTGATGCCATACAAGGCAAAAGTGTTACGTAAGCGACATTCTAGTGGAATGTCGCTTACATACATAGGTACATACATTTATACATACATGCCCCTTTTAGACTACCTACACAATTTACCGGGCCCTAATCGCTTATGGTGGTACAAACCGAAAAAAATGGACTCACGACTAGAGTAGTTATTAAACGGTGTACTCCACAATGCATAGGTACGACTCGAGAAATAGTGGAGTCTAAAACGCGTGGCATACTCATACTGTGCGAGCTACATCCAACGAGGCAGTCGACTTTCATTGCTTAGCTTAAAAACCATGGAATACTTAAAGCGATTTTAGGGAGCAAAAAGTCCAAGGAGTTTGTTAGGCGTCTTCAGAGAAAACCATGCAAATTAATTCTTCGGTGGATACTCTGAGGAAAATTTTAACTGTTATGTTTTCCTTTTGTCATGATACCAAGCCAGTACATGCCGATGTTAAAAGATTTTATGGGAAACTTTAAAATATTTTTTAACCCGGTTGAAATTGTTCAAAACTCGCCATTTCTTATTGTTGGTAAAACAGGAAAGAGGATATTGAATTCCGCGCCGTCAAAGCGTAGCTCGGAACCGGCCAACATGAACAGGCGAGAATCGTTAACTGGTTATTGTCATAACTTAAAACTGGGTCACCGCCTTTGTCAAAGCAATCCAATTTAAAATGCTTGAGCATTCATAGGTCGCTTGCTTATTATCAATAATTCACCTTTTAAATTAAAAATATATCGGGTTCTCGCCTCGGGACTCGCATTAAGCGAGTTTGCAGTAAATGTAAATAATATGTTCATAAAAGACATTTTGGTTTCAGGTGCTTATAAGCGTGGCAAGTGGCTGGGTGGCGATGGCGGCGCTCCTTGCGCCCTTGGCCGTAGCAAAGCCGCCGCTGGTGTACAACACCGGCATCGGCAGCTGCGCGCCCGACTGCGGCGCCGGCCCTGCCGCGCTGAGCTTCTGCCTCGTATACGCTTTACTAACTTTAATACTGCCGGTTCTTCTAGTCGCCCTCTGCAGCCTAAAAATCCTTCGTATAGCGCGGTATCATCGACACAGAATTGCGGCCGCTATTTACGAAGTTACACTCTCTGCACAGGTTACCGTCACACACCAACGAAACCCATTTTCACCACCACCGCCGCCCCGACGTCGAGCTATGTCCGCGGTGCTCCAACCTCTCGGCTCTTTAGCTATACTCTATTTTCCGTACTACTGCGTATTGATATGGCCGGCTGTTGCCATTCCACCGCAGCCGGTGGCTGCCATTTCGGCGGCACTGCTCGCAGCCGCTCCGCCTATCAATTGTATTTTATACGGCATCCGAAGTCGACCGCTTCGTGATTCCTTGCGAAACTATCGACGGAAAAGAATGACGAAAAGCGAGGTGACACAGGAAATTCAGGCGAGGACTCCGAGTGCTTGCGGTTCTCGGCGGCCGTCGTTGTCAGCGGGCTCGGGCTCTATTCGTCCGCCGACGACAAGACGGCTTTCGGATGCAGCAGCGATGGGCTCACGTGGATCGGAGAGGCCTGCACAGCGAGCCGCGTCGTGCAACATGTTGCAGGATCAAGCACACGAAGAATTGGCGCGGCCGCGGGTGTCGGCTATTCCCATAATCCGCGCCCCGCCGCACGTGGTGCTCGGCCGAGCTCTCGGGTTGGAGGAGAATGCGGCTCGGGATCGCCGTCGACGTAGGTCTCCACGCATCACAGTCACCCGAGCGATGTCGGACGAGAGCGAGTCGCCGACGCGGCGGCCGCTCTGCAGGCAACAGTCACGCTCCAGCGGGGCGCTCCTGGGCCAGATGTACTCGCCCGCTGTGTCAGAGAACATGAGCCTGGATCAACCGGCTGACGAGCAGCTCCTCCTCTCGTGGCCCCAACACCAACCTCACGTAAACACACACGACGCTTTATAAATGGGTATTAAATTAGGATAGATAGATGTGCGTATAAAGACAATAACTGTGTGTGCGGTTCGAAAATGAGTCAGCTTCGGTGTTTAAAGATATTATTTTTAGTCGCTTTGTACCGGACTCTTCTCGACCCTCCTGACCAAACTGTGACCAAATATAAAGTTTCCTATGACTATTTATTAGGAGTATTGTAGTCGTAATAATTTCTTCTACAGGGTTCCTCCATATCGTTAGCTTTACTACTGAAGTATTACTTTAGTGTGTATTTCTAAAGATTTTATTTTTGAAATATTCCATAGGTTTAGAAAGAGTTTAATGAGATGGTTGAATTTATTTTTTTGTCTATTTTGTGACGATGATATTTTTAAGACAAAGTTAGGTACTTACTCAGGTGATCGTGTAGTAGTGTGTAGGCCGCCCCAGCTGCTTGCGCCGTCCAGTTAGCTAGTTCTCAGTGTCGATTGATATGATATCTATTCAAATTTCAAAGGAGCATTGAAAGTTGATAGAATTTCACAATAGATGCATCTCGATCGAATGGGGAATTGGGCCACAGCCCTCGCGTCGTATACCTAAGTTGATTTAGTGTTAGACATTCGCTTTACCTCACGTAAGGGTACTCTGTCACTTCGCCAATGGCTTTAAATAGATTTTATCTCGCAATCTTGTCGGAATCTATGTATTTTAGAGTATATGGAAAAATTCAATCCACCTGAAAGACTTTATTTTGTAAAATATTTTCACAAGGAGGATGGTGATATAATCTCAATCTCAATATTATTATTTTGCGATAGAAAATGTTCTTTATCTGTAAAGTAGAGATGTATGTCAACGAAAGATTTAAATATCGTTATATAATGATAAATGTTTGGTAGATATAAAATATCATTTGTTATTCTAGTCAGAAAGCTGTTGTTTTACGATATCTGTGTTAATTTATAATGTAAGTTAAGACTACATATAAGTGAAGAATTAAACGCAAAATTCTATGATTTTTCTTTCCCATTATTTATGATACGCAACCCTGTGTCTACCCAATATCATTTCTCGAGATGAGCTATAGCAAAGCGCCCTTTTTTTGAATGAATGAATGAAAATCTTTATTTCAGGCAACTAATGGCCCATTAATAAATACTCTAAAACTAGCATACATATTACAAAAATATATCTTAACACTAAAAAACTCAAAAACACAATATGGCTGCGATGAGTTACGCAACCCCACAGTTTCAGGGAGCCGGCCGCGGAACCGCTGGAACTTGACACCTTTCAACCAAAACTCCTCCTTGGTGAAAGTCGCTACTCGCTAGCCGCAAGTAAGATGCACTTTTGTATGCAAATATTGCAAATGAAAGGGACAAAAGACAATCGGCGGGTGTAACATTTGCACTTGAATGGCAGGATGTTGTGTGGTTTTTTAATAATGTTTGGTGTATACCTACGATATGTTCGATGATAGGGAGGTGTCAGTAAGTAGAATAACGAGTAGGTATACCTATACTCGCTATTATTACTATCAACAAAACACCCCTCCCTTGTTTTTTAGTAGTTTTAACTCAAACTGGTAAGGAAAGGACTGGCAAGCACCATGAATGTCACTAAGATACCCATGTAAGTATACGTACGTTACCTATTTAATATTACAAAAAAGAGAAGACTACGAGTATTTATCAGTACACGTATAAGTACAAAGTGTATATACCTATAGATAATACAGTCTGCTAGATTATAGCGTTATCTAGGGAGCCAAGCTTCATTTCACGGCTCGGATTGTCGTCTAAATTCAACATCAGCTATAAACTGGCATAATAAACGGGCATTATGTAATTTTAAACGGACGGCACCTTAGCATTAACCAGTACAGTGCTTTAAAACCAGACCGATAAGCCTTAATACCTACCCATTAAATTGTTGGAGTAATAAATGTAATAATACACTTTCGCCATAAATAATACAAATAAGTACCTACATAATATATGAAATACCTATATCTACTCATATCCAGCTACAGCAATATTTCATACGTCTACGTACCGGTCACGTGACGAATATTAAATGGACATTTTAAAGAATCTGTGGCCCGTTATATTTCGGAGACAATTTGATGAAGTAACTTATTTTAACTATTTTTCTTAGTTACATGTACATATTGAGCACTGGCCGCATGGCAAGGAAGCGTAGAGATGGATGTATGGCCACGCGTTGGGCGGACAGAATAACGTCAGAGACGAAAGCGACATTACAGGCTAGCATACACTGCAATGGGCCCTATATAACTTGGAAAGCACTGCATGGTGAAGAGTGTCCACAATCGTTACGTTCCTCAGTCACGAGGATACGACAAAGAAGAATATACTCGTACATGTAGGTACTTATTGTATTTCAAAATACTATCGTTAATTAGTAATTACCTACCCTTGCAAATCCTACAATAGGTGAGTGTAGATAATACAAAAACAAAGTTTTGTCTGTCAACCGTAAGCGTAAAACAGGTGTCGTATTCTAGATTTTAATGCTAACTAACTTCCTTAGTAGAGATGGGTCGCGGGTATTTACCCAATTTACCCACCCAGGTAAATACCCGGTAAATACCCATCTACCCGGTATTTACCCGTATCTACCCAAATGGACGGGTAGATTCATATCTTGTTGCACATGTCGATTTGTGTTAAAGTGGAGATATAAACCGAGTTAATGGCTGTAATTATTGTGTGTCATTTAAAATGAAATGGTTTAGTTGCAGTTGCAGTTGTAACTAAGGAATTTTTAGTACAATTTTGATAAATATTAAAAAAACGCCGTCATAAGAGTATTTTTTTAGACTTGAGTAAATTATCGTACTTATACGTTGATAATACACATTCCAACTTCGGTCGGCGGGGGGTGTTGTTGGGGGGAGGGGGGCAAAAGTGAACTTTTTCATATTTCTTGGAATCTGTCATTAATATCGAAAAGTGTTGTATGTTCAAACTAAACTAGACATAATTTTCTACAAAAAAGGTTATATACATTTTTGTCCTAAAACTAACTGTGTTTGACTTATAAGCTTCACAAGTTGGGATACTGCACAATTTTTTTTTATTATCAATTATAAGTATTCTTTATTTTCATCTTTCTAATGTATATTAAAAGCATTTTAAAACATTTCCGGAAGCCAGGGAATGATTTTACACGATTTTTCTAATTGGACTGATATGTTAAAATCGAACTTCACCTCATAGCAACCTTTTCGTAATTAGTTTGAACATACATTTTATGTAAGTAACATTATAAAAAAATACTTAAATTAATCTTATTTATACTCACATACCATTAAACACATCAACTTTAGAAGAAAAACGAAAATACCCGCGTATTTACCCGCGGGTAGGTAAATATCGGGTATTTACCGGGTAAATACCCGCTCTCGGGTATTTACCCGGGTAGTTACCCATCTCTATTCCTTACATTACTTTACATTTCTTCTTATGAGTAGGCAATTCTATAAATAACTAGGTACTGAAATGTATGTGAATAATTTGAGGAAACTCGCACCTATAACTACCTATATCTCACGAGAACTCGACAGGATGACGTTACGCGATACGCGTTAGTAATTCGCTGAGTAAATTAATCGTAAACAGCACATGAAATAAACCCGTATCCCGTATGTAGTTAGTGGCGTCCGAACTGACCGCGTTTCTGCTAAATGCTCGTATAATCTATGGAGAATATATTCAGAAATTGATATTGATATAAAATTTTGCATTTCTTAATTAGTTCAAGGATTAGTGTTACAATAAGTGAATATAGTCTTTCATTGATAGGTATGTGTACACAGGTGTAACAAAAATAGTAGGGATCCGTTTAAGGGCATATTCGGTATCTGTTTTGATTAGGAAAAGTAGAAGAAAAAAAATTTTACGCGAAAAAATAATATTTTCTAGGGACAGGTCGTCCAAGTCGGCTAAAAAACAAAGACCAAATTTTTTTCGGTTCTACATAAATAAAATTTTCTTTTCATTTTCCTAATCAGAACATAATACAGAATATGCCCCTAAACGAATCGCCACTATTTTTGTTACATTCTGTATCTCGGTTTGTCACACGTGTCATTTGAATTGTTACTTAATTTTCATAAATAATATTATTCAATGCCAACTTGGACTTATTCAAATACATCTTGCAGGCCTCCTCTTAGGAGAGAGTAAATTTAACAAAAAACTGAATTAAAAAATATCTCCTGTACCTCTTTCCTTCCTGTGATTACAATGACCCTTATGAGTGTAATGAAAAGATGCCCCAGCAGATCAAACACTTAAAGCTTAGTTACTCATTTCACCTAAGTCAACGCCACCAATGAGTGAGGTAAACGTCTCAATTTCAATTCATTAGTGGTCTCGTGGTCTGCTATCTCTAACTCTCATGGAGCGCAATCTGTACGACCAGTGTAACTATGACCCGCAGGCCTCAATTTCACCACGGTGACAGGCGCGACAATTGTAAAACAGCACTGTTGCTGACGTCACAGGCATCCATGGGCTACGGTTACCGCTTACCATCGGGAGGGCCGTATTCCTGTTTGCCACCATCATTGTATTATTTAAAAAAACTTTATTATATCGAAAAAAAAAAAACAGATATTTCTCTTGCTAAGTTTATGACAATTGTCACAAGAAACACTACAATTGTCACGAAATTCCGACATATAACTCATTACCTGTCAAGAATTACCTACAATTCTTCTAAATCTTGACAATTGTCAGAAACTTCGCAAAAGAAATATCTGTTTTTTTCCGAAATAATATATATTTTTTAATAATACAATGATGGTGGCAAAGAGGAATACGGCCCGCCCGATGGTAAGTCGTAATCGTAGCCCATGGATGCCTGTGACGTTAGCAACAGTGATTTTACAATTGTCGCACCTGTCACCGATGTGAAATTGGGGCCTGGCCCCTATTTCACCACGGTGACAGGTGCGACAATTCGACAAATGTCACTGTTGCTAACATCACAGGCATCCATGGGCTACGGTTACCGCTTACCATCGGACGGGCCGTATTCCTGTTTGTCACCATCATTGTATTATTTAAAAAAAAACTTTATTATATCAGCAAAAAACAGGCGATGCGATGTTTATGATGATGATGATGACAATTGTCACAAGATTAAAAGAACTTTCGGTAATTCTTGACAGGAAATGAATTCGGAGAGTGTCGGAATTTCGTGATAATTGTCGTGTTTCTTGTGACAATTGTCATTAGCTTCGCAAAATACCTAAGTAAGTAACTAAGTACTTATTTATTAGCGATATAATGGAGTTTTTTTTTTTAATTAAACGTTGGTGGCAAACAAGCACACCGCCCGTTCGATGGTAAGCGGTTACCGTAGCCTATGGAAGCCTGTGACGTCAGTAACAGTGATGTCGACAATTGTCGCACCTGTCACCGTGGTGAAATAGGGCCCAGGCCCCGTTTCACCATTGCGACAATTGTCACCTGACATAGACAATTCGCTATACATACTGGGCCAACAATTATTATAATATTTTATAATTATTATATATTGGCGCTACTTTTAACCGTCGTTACAGAGATGTATGGTCTCACGGAAATGTACAGTAGGTACCCCTAGTGTACCTACATTCAACAGCGTGACGTGACGTATGCGTTTGCGTTAAGTGTCATTTTGTATGGGTGTTTTAGTTTCCAAAACGTCCCGCTTGGCGCGTTGTTAATACTATATTGTACTGTCGCCTATACTATACATGAGAATAACAGCACCCTCTTGACAATGATAATATATTACTGGTCAGGCCTTAAACTAATAACGTATAGACAGATAGTCCCCATACGGCTAACCTGCCAAAAGTGAAGCCGAAACACGATCGATGTGTGCGTGGGAGGCTCGTGTTTTACACTCAGCAACACACACACATATACAAAAACGTGTTGCCAGTATATAGATATTTCCCTCAAAATGGGGGATTTAATAACATCCTTAACACTTGGTTATTAAGACGAAACAGGAGCTGAGTTTTAAATATTTTAGGTAAATATACCCGTCTCGCTAACGGAAGCGGCACCTAAAAGTAGTGCGATAAGGACAAGGCGAAAAATCCTGCGTAAAAATCTCAAAAATCGAGGTTTCGTACTCCTCTGTTTCCTCCTCCAAAACTTAACCAATCGTAACCAAATTTGGAAATCTAAATGATTATGAAATTATTTGTGTCGGCCCGTTTTGCTTTTTTGGCTAATTGATATCAGTTTTGAATGCCACGCCTCTCATTGCGGCATAGTCAATTAGGCCATTTTGGCCATTTTTGAAGGGCTCTAGCGCCTTAAAAAACAAAAATATCAAAAAAGCAAAACGGTCCGACACAGATATTGACAATATTAATCTGTGTTGAAAAAATCATTGGTCTAGCTTTAAAAACCACGGAGGAAAACGAGGAGTACGTTTGTATGGAGAAATGACCACTCCCGTTGGCTCTTAATAATTTGTGTGTAGATTTAATAGCAAAAGCTTTTTATGTTTATTTAAGGAATTTTGCATTTCCCGCCTTTGTGAAATAAGGTTTCAATAAAAAAATTGATACATTTTTGCAATTTTTTATATATAATGTGCATAAAATTACTACATAATTTGAAATAAAATAATGAAATATTTAAAAATATGCAATTTTTATATAATTATACAAGGAACTTCAATTTTAAGCGTGTTCATTTTAGAATGTAAACGTCATGTCCCATTTTGAGGAAAAAATATTCACTACACTGTCAACATTTATAAGAAATGGCGGCTGGCGAAACATTGGATTTTTGTAGTTACGATTACGTAAAAATATCACATTAAACTCTATACTTACGCGTGAAATGTAATGTAAGTCGGTTTGTTTTTATGATATGATGCGTTGTGCCACCCATTCAATGCACAAACAACCATTTTTCCTGTGTTTTTGATTTTTAAACGGGAGGTGTACACAAACCGACGTGACCTTGAGTACTGCCAGGGCCGATCGAATACGGTGGACATAGAGATGGGTAGGGGTGAGTAAATACTGAGTATTTACTCGGTATTTACTCAAAGCACCCGATAAATACCCGTATTTACTCATTTAGGTGGGTAAAAACGATTGCTGATAAAATATTCAAAAAGTGAGATTTAAGAACAAAATTGTCTTTTATTGAAGAGTGCTAACGTGTAATAACAATATCTATAAAATAAAAAGCATATAGGACGCTTAATTTAGGAAAAAAAGGTAATTATTAGTTAGAGGCAAATTGTGATAATGCATAGTTAACAATTTTGTTTTAAATAAGAAGGTATTTACTTTAAAAATATTGTACTTCAATTCTATCGATGTTCTAGATAACTGCATGTCGCGCAAAAGTGCGTGTTTACGCGGCACTTACGACCTTTTATTAAGGGTTTTTTAAAGAAAACTCAAAAATGGCTCAACCGATGATGTTCAAAATATTGTTTTTTGTACTTTATTATACGGCTAATCTCCCGATATGTTTTCATATTTTTTCTGAACTTTGGTTCTAAAGTTATAGAGAGATAAACATTATTTTGGCCTTTCGAAACGGTTTTTTTCCAAAAATATTCATTTTATACAAAAATGTTCTTAGAAACATTCCAGTTATTTTTAAAGACCAATTTAATGATGTGCAACACGTTGGTGCTTTCTGATTTTTTTTTCGTGACAATTAGTTACATGTATGGAGTGCCCCTCTTAAAAATACATTTCTTACAATTTTGAGTACTTAATCCAGTAGCGGCTTCCATAATACACCTATATTTCAAATTTATATGCCCCTTTCAGCACTCTAAATAGTTTATACCCACCAATTTGGGTATAAACGAGTAAATACGGGTATATTGAGTAAATACTGAGTATTTACTCGGTATTTACCCTTGAGTATTTACTCACTACCCATCTCTAGGTGGACACGAGTGCGACGTGACGTCGCACTTGAAATGGCTTCACTAGGGATGTACGAACACTCGATCTATGCCTTATAAATCTATGGGTCAGGCTTTAGGAGTATTTTAATTGGAGACCCCACTACCTACAATCGATTTTAGGCTAACACTCGTCTGCAATGAGAATAAGGGCTCCGAGTATGGTTGCCGAGTCCACAAATGGGGTCCAGATGAAATCTCACACTAATCGAGGCTCCTATTAAAGGAAATTGTGGGAATTACCCACGGGAAATTTCATCTTAATGAAACGTTTATATTTATCCAAAAACAATTGAAGAGTTGTATCTTTAGATCTAGGTAGGTATCATTTGAGGTTCTAACTTATGTAGGTACCTACCTACAATTTTATAAATTCAGGCAGGTAAGTAATTAAGTTTGCCATCATTGAAGATCTCAGGCCCCGTAGACAACATGCATTGGCTACGTAGCGAACGAAACGCAACTGTCACTGTCACACATATATGGAAGAGTGATAGAGAGACAAAGCGATTCGATGACGAAGCGCAAGCGATCGTCACGTTGGCTAGGCCGCCTGGAGTCACGATTTACAAAAACACGTGCAATAGTAGAACGTAGTTTTCACTATAAAGACGACAACGTATAGACAATATAGACATAGACATATACCTACACTATGTAGGTAGATTGTAATAAACCAATATAACAATATATAACTATGTAGGTAGAATGTAATAAACCAATAGGGCATAAAGGGATACATACCTATCATCTTAAATAAAATTGTACCTATTTTACTTTGAAGTAAAAATGGGTGTAGTACTTAATATGATTCCGATTGTCACATTTCAGATGCGGATTTCTAAGACCATGTATTTTTTTAAATAAATTATAAATGTTGGAAAAATACACGCGTTCTTACTATTTGCACAGATGATAATTATATTTAGCTAAGTATTAAACTTGAAAAATAGAATAAAACATTAAATCCGTGAAATCCACAGCTGTATTATCTTATCAGAATGCCTATTTGGCAGCTATGTGTACTAAGAATTTAAATTAAGGGCTTCCCTATTTGTACAAGTGTAAAACAATTAGGTAGGCATAGTATAAAATAATCTTATAAAATCAAATTGTAGTTTTAGTAACCAAAGACGCGGCCAAGGAGTAGGACCCATATAAAGAAAAGGTAAGTTTTTTTTGTCAAAGTCATAGTGATTTGAAAAATGAGTTTTTTCTATGTCAAGTTTAGTATAATTTTCAGGTAAATCAAAGATGTAGACATAGATTTCATCTAAATCGGTTCAGCCGTTATTGATTCCCCATACAATCTTACACCTTCCTTTTCACTTTTAAGAGATTTTTTTTTAATAAAAACTATCCTTTGTTCTTCCCTGGGACTCAAAATATCTCTATACCAAATTTTATCTAAATCGGTTCTGCGGTTATTGAATCCCCATACAAATTTCCACCTCCCTTTTCACACCCTTAAAGGATGTTTTTTGAGATTTAAAGTAAGCTATGTTATTCCCTGGAACTCAAACTATCTTTGTACCAAATTTTAACTAAATTGGTTTAGCGGTTTAAGCGTGAAGAGGAATTTAAAAAAAAAGTATTTTTTTTCATATTTTATGTGTTTTTACTTCTGAATGGTGTCATTATGATATCAGAAATGAATTCGGCATCCCCGATTTATACGAAAACGATACCAAACTTGGCCTAGTATCTTAAATGATATAGATATTAAAAATTTACATCAAAAATCTCGGTGGCTCCACTTCTTAAATCCATCCTTGGGTCCTAAGACTCCTAAGGACCAATCCTGCCAAAGGAAATCTCTTGTTCACGCAACGCCGTATTTTAGGCCCAGCACCATCCGCTATTAGCGGCGCTGTGCACTTTTTGAGGTGGGGAAAAAATTGTAAACTCGAGACAGCGTAAGGCGTAACCCTCTCTTTCTACCGCGCGGCGAAAATGTATGCCTGAGCCTGCTGTTTCGTTTAGGCGGCGCAGGGCGCTTGCGTGACGTCACGTGTGACGGACAATGTCATTGTGTTTTTCTTTTTTTTATTCAAATGCCATCTAGTGAGTTTCCCTCAAACTGGTATTAATATAACTTGCAGTAAAACAATGTAATTTGCTGAACACGTGTAATTTAAAAAACTTTTTATCCACTTTTTACAAAAAAATGAGTTTTCGGTCGCACCCTGTATAAATTTTAATATTCACAAAATTCACCTAAAACACTGACTTCATCAGTGCCCGGCGCCGATCCACGCACGGCCTTGGTGGCCAACTGTCTACGAGGAGCGTCTCCTCCCTGGCGCCGATTCACGCACGGCTTTAGTGGCCAACTGTTTACGAGGAGCCTTTCCACCCGCGGATTTACGCGCACTTTAAAAACTTTGTATTAAATATCAAACTGGTTAAAAAAAATAACCCGGGCACTCAAAGGACTTTTCCCTTCAAAATTCACAAACCATCTGCCTAAAAACAAATTCAATCTTTTCTTTCTCGAACATTCCATAAAAAATTAAATTCAAAATAAGCGCAAATATGCATTTTAATTTTTTACAAACGGCCAGTAGCGTTTCGCTACAGCATCTCCCTACCAAACAAACAAACAACAAAACAAGAAGACTAACCCAAAAAACAAAAAAAAACTTAAGAATAGAATAGAATAGAATAGAAAGTAATTTATTCGATAAAGCACACATACACAGGACAAAAATATGAAAAACAATGAAAAAGAATAGGATAACAACAACAATGCAATGACAGCAGACAGAAATTATATACACACAGACTGAAAAATAAATTACACTTGAGTCCAGCAATGTGTGCAGTAAGGAAAAGGCTTTGACTCAGCATATTGTCGCAATTTGCAAGCGAGGCAAAATTGCAACGCTGTTTATTCTGCCAAGGCCTGAGGGAGTGACTTATTATAAACTACACGTAATGAAAAAAAAAAAAAATCAATAAAATAAACGATAAGTAAAGTGCAATAAATAAATAGTAAATATTCGTCCTACCCACATATAATTAATTTTATTTTTATTGGACGTTAACAACTCTGTGGATAAAATATTGCGTGTTTTTTTTTTTGTTTGGTGTGTTGTGTTACAGCGTTTAAGTCGGCATAAAAATTATTATTGTTTGATACAATACTGAAAAATATTAGGACAAATATGCTACACTTACAAAAAGAAGAAAAAAAAAAGAGAAAGAAAAAATTACTTAAGTGGAGCGGATTCAATTTGGGTGTCCAAAAGTCTTTGACGCAGTTGCCGTTTAAAACTAAATTTGGAACCGCAGTTTCTAATCGGAGGCGGCAAATCGTTCCAGCACTTGGTAGCCTGGAACCGGAAGCTGCCACGAAATGCAGCACATTTATATTTTGGGGCAATGAGCGGCTTCAAGTTAGCTATAGTCCGTTCTGACCGCCTTTGTTGTCGCCAAATAAGTTTTTCCAGAAGATAAGACGGCTTGCCGTATTTAATTACACCGAACAATAGAGAAGCTAAGTGGAGGTGCTGCCTATGTTCCATTTTAAGTAGCCTTGCATTGCATAGGTAAGGTGAAACCGATGCCCGCGGGGGAATATTAAAACAATAACGGGCACAAGCGTTTTGTACTCTTTGGATCAGCTTTTGTGTTTTTTTGTACAAACACGGGCCGATAACTGTGTCACAGTAGTTAAATTTTGACAGTACGAGAGCTTCGCAGAGTTTTATTCTCATGTCTACCGAAATAAAATGACGTATCCCGTAAAGCACTTTCAGTCTATAAAAACAGTTACGGACCGTGTTAATGACATGTGCCTCGAAACGTAGGTGACAATCCATTACAATGCCAAGATTTCGCGCTTCGTATACTCGCTCAATAGGAAAACCAGCAATTTGTACTTTATCGTCGCACTGCGTAAACCCAGAAATCTGTTTTTTACTCCCAAGCACGAGGAATTTAGACTTAGCAGGATTTAAGACGAGGGAGTTTTTCGCAGACCACTGAGCTATGTTAGAGAGATCCTCATTCATACGGTGTATTGCTCCCTCGACGTCGTGTTTATGAAAAGGGACCATCAACTGCAAGTCGTCAGCATATAGATGGAATTTGCTATTCTTGATGCTGTGTGTAATATCAGCCGAGTATAGTATAAATAACAAAGGGCCAAGGATCGAACCTTGGGGCACACCTCTTTTAACAGGCTGGGCGTCGGAAAGTATGACCAACCCATTTGACTTCCTAAGCTCAACAAGTTGCTGGCGGTTAGTGAGATAACTATTGAAGAATTTTATGGTCGAATTCTCAAAACCGTAGTAAGATAACTTTGACAACAAGAGTGTAATATTTAAAGAGTCAAAGGCACGAGAGAAATCGAGCAGCGTTAAAATTGTCCCACTACCTTCGTCCTGAGATGTAAGGATATTATTTACGACATCCGAAAGAGCCGTGCTTGTGCTATGCTGTTTCCTAAAACCCGATTGCATTTCTGGCAACAGGCAAAAAAGTTCGCAGTACTGAAGCACTTGATCATATACTGCCTTCTCCAGGACCTTTGACAACAAAGGTAATAGACTGATGGGTCGTAAGTCGCGAACACTGGTGGGAGTATTACTTTTGGGTATTGGCCGAACGACAGCAGTTTTCCAGATTTCAGGGAATGTTGATGTCATAATAGCTCTATTAACCATTTCTGTAATGACGGGCAAGGTTTCCGGCAAAGTAAGGATTATCATATCCAACGATATACGATCAATACCCATTGCATTTGATTTAAAACCCATAATAATTTTAGATATCACCAACTCACTGACCGTGCTCAACCTAAAAACTGCAGAGCTGTGCCTATGAAATTCGTAGTAAGTGAGAACTGAAATGTTTTGGCTGCTTGAACCCGGAACGTCAAGAAAATGATTGTTAATTTGTTCCGGATCATTTAAATGATCCGGGAGGTCCACTGTATCCTTCTTACTGGGAAGCACAAAACTCTTTAAATTCGACCACAGACTTTTTGTGTTTTTTAAGTGTTTATTTACATGGTGTTCATAGAAGGCTCTTTTTTCAAAATAAAGACTAGTGTTGAAAAGATTTTTTAAGGACTTGTACTGTTCTCTATGGGCTTCGTCATTTGATTTGCGGTATAGAGCATGAGCGTTATCTCTCAATTCTTTAATGTGCCGCAAATTGCTCGTGAACCATGGTGTAGGTTTGTGCCGAACCGTTACTATTTTTACCGCAGCGTAAGAGTCGAACAACTCAATAATATGATTGTTAAAAACAAGAACCATGTCACTCACATTAGGTATTGAGACTAAGTTCCTCCAGTCAAAAGCAGAGAACTTAATGCTAAGCCCTAAAATATAACAAGAGGACCCTAAACGAATTCCAATAAAACCAACCCCAACCAAATATTAATATTGCCCTAAAAGACTAACCTAAAAGAATAACAAAATGACACGAGGCCAACCGACGCGTCACGCGGTCCAAGACGTGACGGCCGGGATAGGATAGGAACTGCACCTGGCTACAGACCATGATCCCTCACACCACACCGAATCATCAAATTACACAACCAGGCTGACATAAGCCGGGAAAGATAACCGGGGCCTAAGCACCAACGGTAGTACAAGTCAAATCCGGAAAAAGGAGCAAGGAAACGCTCAAACGAAAACAAAAAAGAATCGATAAAAAAACGAACCAAGTAAGGATCACCATTAGGGGAAGGGCGGACTAAAGCGCATTTTAGAATTTTTGAGAATATTGGGTGAACGGGCGAAAAGAAGAAACTATTTCAATAGTAGATTGTTAACCAAGGGTTGAAAGGCACCCATTTCTGTCGAGGTAGTTTGGCGCTCGAACGCAGTGAGAGCGCCAATAGTCCGAGACGGAAATGGTGCCTTTCACCCGAGTTAAACACTCTACTTTTCATATTGAATGCGAGGAAACCAAACAAGACAAGGCAATTTCGCAAAATCAGTAATTGAAGTACCCAATAGACCTAAGGCCACGATTTTTTTCCTTAGGACTTACTTGCAATCGGAGACTTTACATGTGTGAAGATTAATAACCCCTAGCGAAAATCATTTAGATTGCAATATTTACGAAAACACACATTTTTTAACAAACTGCAGTAATTTTAAAATGATTTGTTCATTATAGTATGAAAATCAGCGGGAGCGGGATTGCCTCTTACTTTTTATTAATTATATACTTTTTCGTTCTAAAAGCCGCTTCAGACTACTGGACCGCACCGCGACCTTGGTGCGCCGCACCACGTAATAACATAATAAAAGTATTTTAAATATTAAATAACAATTTAATTAATAATATAAGAAATTTTTATCTTGTATTTTATTTTATTTTCATGAATATAGTGCTAAATAACTTTAAAAACCAATTTAATATCGTACAAACGTTTAACTGTGGCTGTATAAGATTCTGCCTTTGCTCATTTACGCAAGTGTAAGGTTTAAAAAATATTTTTGGTGTATTCCTTTTGGTTCCCGCCTTATGAAATCGAGTAAATAAGATTTCAACGAAAAAAATCAAGAATAATTTGTTTTTAACAATTTACTTAGGTACATAATTTTTTATAAAAAAAGGATCAACGTGGGATTAGTAAAATTAAACAATTACCAATTGTTCCAGGCGAGGAAATAAAGACACTATTTTTCCATTTTGTTTCCACCCAGTTGTTCGTGGGACGGGGACGCAGAGGAGTACACCACTTTTCTGCGCTAGAGCATAAACGTATCACTTTCTGCGCATCTTTTAGAACAACAACGACCCACTTTCAGAGCATGAGATATGAAAAATATCTTTAATATGATAGGTACCGATGTGCTCGGAATCGGTATCAGCCAAAACGTATACCTGCGGGGATACTCTTTTAACCACTCGGCACCGAACGAAACGTGGAGCGAATTTACCGCCCCGAAAAGGGTCAGCGGAGCCACGCTAAAAATTCCTGCGCCAAACGATTTGGT
Organism: Cydia splendana; assembly: GCF_910591565.1. Classification (NCBI taxonomy): domain Eukaryota; kingdom Metazoa; phylum Arthropoda; class Insecta; order Lepidoptera; family Tortricidae; genus Cydia; species Cydia splendana. The sequence goes on along the minus strand of NC_085972.1, from coordinate 14,626,658 downwards.
CAACAACGATTCTGAGCGAAGAACGGTTGGTGTTGAACTTGGCGGCGTTACGATGAAAGGCCAAAGCCATCGAATCCGAAACTTTATCGTATACCTCACGAAGCGTCTGAAGATTCGAAGTGCGTTCCATCCGGCTGAGTCCCACATCTTGGTCCACAACCTGATTCTCAACACGCTCACGAATCATTGACAACTCGCGGCCGTACATCAAAAAATTCGGTGTGTAAGCAGTAGCCAAATATATACAAGAATTCAAATAAAGAGCGACCCGATGTAAATGAGATGACCAACTGCGTTGGTCATTTTCAACTAAAATGCTCAAAGTAGTAATCACGACCTGGTTATATCTCTCCACAACATTCGCTTGTGGCGAATAATATGGGGTATAACACGGACCCGGAATATTATAGCTCGCCAGGAAATCTAGACATTGACGACTATGAAAAACGGTAGCGTTGTCACAGAGAATGTTAGTAGGAACACCGTACCGCAAAATAACCTCCGATTCCAACGCCATCGATATATTCGATATTGATCTCGCATTCACCAACTTTAACGGAGCTAACCAAACAAACTTTATAAACACGTCAACCATCGTCAAAATATAACGAAAACCACTACGGCTGACAGGTAATGGTCCAATTAAGTCAATGAAAAGAAGATCCATTGAAGCAGCAACAGGACGAGGGAACAAGCGAAGGCCACGACGAGGTTGTGAATTTGCAATTTTAAAAGATTTGCAGACCTGACATTCGGTAAGAAACCTGGTAATATCACGGTACATATTTGGCCAATAATATACATCACGGGCTTTTAAATACGTCTTCATAACACCAGGATAAACATTAGGAAACCCATTATGACGAATTTCAGCAACCGCCTCTCTAGTCTTGGAAGCAGGAAGAACTATACGCCAATGATTAGGTGCTAAAGGGTTTTCAATAGATACCCTCCCAAGTAGCACAGATTAGCTGTATAGCAGCCGCATAATGAGATACGAATACGCTTGAAGCTGGAATATAAAAGCTGCATAAGAGCTGTATAAGCGTCTTTTCAGCTTTTATAACTCTTAAATGGGCACAAATTAGGCAGCCTTAAGTTCACATAGCTACTTAAGAGCGTTGTAGCAGCAATTTAACGGAATTATAAGGGGTAACAGGAGTTATAAGAGGTATATATTGACTGGGTAAGAGACCACCAGTTACCCTTTATTCAGCTAATATGTCACATGTGCGCCCTAATACCGGGAAAGATTGACGTTGGGCTGAATAAAAGATAATTAATAACATACTTTTACACCTCTGCCTTAAAAATCAGCTATTAAATTTTGTATAGTGACGACGAACGCAGAGGTGAACATATTTATATTGAAGCAAAATCGTTAAGCGCAACGACACCATAAGTCATTTTGTTAAAGTGTTTAGTTAAATGTTTGTACATGATCTTTTATATATTAATGCGAGAAAGATGTTTGGGAATGCAAGTTTATTGACATTATATATATACATTATCTAAGAAAATTTCAGTGCGCCACGAAAATAATCAGTATTTATTTAAATTAATGATATAAATAAGCTACGTGTAAAAACTATTTCAGTGGTTTGGACAGAATAATTATGAGATAAAAAGTTAATAATACGTTATAGGAAGTACTAAACTAATGATTTATGTTAAGAACTCACGCACAAAACCTTATTGTTACCCTTAAAAGTTGGAAAAGCAATTTCAATTTTGTAGGTTATATACAATAAAATGGCGGTCAATGTTAAAAAGCAACGTGAACCGTTAAAATTCTTTTTCTCAAACATGCAATGAAATATTGATGTTATGTTCCTTATAATAGGCTGCGAAGTATGACGTTTCAGGAGTTCCAACCCAGAGGGGGAACTAGGTCTTATTGGGATTAGTCCGGTTTCCTCACGATGTTTTTCTTCACCGAAAAGCGAGTGGCAAATATCAAATGATATTTCGTACATAAGTTCCAAAAAACTCATTGGTACGAGCCGGGGTTTGAACCCGCGACCTCCGGATTGAAAGTCGCACGCTCATACCGCTAGACCACCAGCGCTTCACTTGTACTAGGTGGCGCTGTTATTAATATTTTGAGTTACAATGTCGTTGAGTTTTCACTTCTGCCGTCACTACCGGAGTGGAACCCGTTGTTTTTTTTTAGTTTATCCAATAAAGGGTGTAGGTATATCGATAGGATAGGTAGTATAATAATAATAAACTGGCTTGCCTTCATTGGCCGTCCAGAGAGGAGTCGTTAGAGCTATATGCTCCAGGGGTGGAAGTTAGGGAATGCAATAACCGGCCAAACTTCATAACCGGTTTCGGTTACGGTTATGCCCGAAAAATAACCGAATATCGGTTATAATCGGTTACGGTTATTTCCGACAATAAATGATAAATTTACAATGAAGTAATTAGAAATTTACGAAAATAAAGGTAGGTACAGTAGGTATTAGGGACTCTGAGTATGCCTTCGTTTTTTAATAAAACACACAAATACAGTAAAAGAAAAATATGACCTTGGACGTGATACAATATACAATAAAAATGTTTCATAAATAAGGGAAGTAAATTTGGTATATTTTCATTATTAAATATAGTACACGAATGACAAAAATTATAGTCACAGGCGTCACAGCCAAAAACGGTAGGATTCTGTCAACTGCTACGTCGGCGTGCGGTTCCCACATACAAGTTGCAGTCGGGTTGCAGTCCCGGCCCATAGGGTTGATGAAAAAAAAATATTACGTCCACTTTACCAGTGGTGAGACACTCCTGACTTCGGGTAAATTCGGCTCCGTTCGGCTCAGCATTGCTCCGAGCAATTATTAAGGCTTGCGCAAACCGGCGGAGCGCAGCGCAGATCACTTTAAAATTATCAATGTATTTTCTTCCCTATTTCAATTACCTTCAGGTATAAATTTAAATGCTTTGAGACCAACCTCGGAGCATCACGGAGGATTGTTACTCCGCGGCATCGAGGAGCACGCTAGAGGATACCGCGGCGGTAGGCGCCGGCATGCCGCGGCATCCCCCGGCATGCGCCGAGGCCTCCCGAGTGCGCCGGAGTAGCGCTGGGACGACGGGGGAGAACTCGTGGACACTATTCACTAATCCCTTGTGATAGAGTACACGCGGCGGCATGCCGAGGCATCCCCCGGCCTGCGCCTAAGTGCTCCTTAAAGCGCGCGATCTAGCAAACTAGCATGTGTCCTCGTGATATTTTCGCTAGGTTTAGACACACCGTATAGATTTTGTTGTTAATGTTTACAGATGGATGTATTAGACCTATTTATATCATCGTTAGAGGTGGCACTGATTCCCCAAGTGGTCCAATTGATACAGCTCGCGCTAGCCGCCCTCACGGTTTTGCATCTCGGCGCCGACAACTATCCGCCACAGGCATCGGTCTCCGGTGAGTACAGTGAATGCCCTACGACGGCGCGATTCGGGAAATGAATTAGAGATTCACTAGATATGAAATAGTAAAGATATGTGACGTCCCACGGGTAAAGGTACCATATTGCGGCTGGCGCTTACGTCGCATAGCGCCGCAATAATATTGGAGCGGCGTTAATAATAGCGTAAGCGCCAACCGCCGTTTTGCCGTGGAACGTCACATATCTTTACTATTTCAAATCTAGTGAATCTCTAATTCATTTCCCGAATCGCGCCGCTAGTCTTTACCACTTTACATCTAAATTCCTTGCCAAAGAAATGACCTGAAGAGGGTCGAAAGTCTGTACATGGAAGATATTTGAAAAAAAGGTTGGCTGGGGATACTTAGAATCGATAACAGAACACGTTCCAACAGTTTTTAGAATTTATGTCTGTTTATTTGACCGCGCATCACGTGAAACCGGCTGAACGGATTTTGATGAAATCTTTACTAATCTGTCGAGAAAATCCCCGGCCAGGTTATAGGCTATAAAAATTCAACCTCTAAAAGAGGGGGGGGGGGGGGGGGGGTAGCCACAACACTCGATTGACTTAAGTTTGCCCCTGAATCTTATGGCGCTACTTAGGAAAGAGGAACAAACTTTTTTCAAATATGTACTACCACTATAGAGTACCGAGGTAAACTAACCGAAGCCGCTGAATTTGATACGTTGTGACATGAATAAGCCACTGAGGAAGGATTTTGTACGAAGTACGAAGAAGAGGGGGTACGGATATCAACAAATTTAAGTGAATAATTGTGTTGATTTAATAATACAACAAAATTAAACGACAATAAATTAATTGCCACACATTGCACAGTTCCATCTTTTTTGGGGAACTGAGTAAAAATTAAGCAGGTAATCAAGAAAACTAAAAATGAGTTTACATAGTTACGTAGTGGTAAAATAAACACACATAATTATCAACACGAGTATAATTGCATAATTATTTAAAGTTATTAATTTTCTCCGTCATGAATTATACCTAATCGTAATTATATCGCATCCATATCAAATCCATATTCATAATACGTAATAATGGTCACGAAAATGGGTACTCTGAAAAAAAAAACATTGACCTCTGTCATTTGCAGTGCCGGATTAACCCTTTTAAGCAAAATAAGCACTTGCTTAGGGCACCACGTTTAGGGGGCACCAAAACCGTAGGTAGGCAAAAAAACGCGCAGGCTGCATCAGCATTGCAGTCGTCGTGGAGTAGGTACCTACATGAAACTTTTATACGTGTACAAGTACCCATCTAATAACGAAGGGTCGTAGGGATCAAGTAAGAGAGTGAGGGTACCTACGTAAAGAACATCTCCAACGTAGGCTTTCGATTTGACCTTACGCGGAGGCCCTTAAAGTCATGGAAAAAAGATCTTGCTTTCGGGCTTGCGGCCAGCCGATTTTTTCGACATAACAGATTTTATAGCGAATTTTGCTCTCTTGCACGCCAGATTTGTCGGCCAAGCCGAGTTGCTCCTTAGCCGCGATCCTGAGACCTAACTGTCAAAGTGTTATAAGGGGCCCCGTGAAAGCCGAAAACTAAAATCATCCTATCAAGTAGCGCTTTCGAGTGAAGCCAAAGAGCGAGCAGTAGAAGAGTCGTGATTACATGCATAGATTCGGTTTCAAGCCACTCTTTTGCAGTTCGGCGTTAGGTCTTATGCGAAGCCTTCTGCCTTACGGCAAAGTTGATCTTCTGCCTTAATTACACTTGGGCGTGGATCCAAATCCAAGCTTTCCTCTTTCGCAGCTGGGCCTTCTGTCTTGCTCACAATTCGCTAATTCAATTCACTTGGTCAATTCCAAGCTCTGCTTTCTTGCATCTTTTCTGTATGAAAACAACTTCGCTGAGACCCTTAAATATCGAGCCCTATGCGAAGCTAGGCTGTTAGAAAATTGTCCCATCCCTTCTCTGTATGAAATACTGGATTCGCGCCTGGTTGCGATTAGAAGTAAAAATGTACAACTGTCTATCAAATTGCGTTTTTTATATCGAAAAATTTTCGCGCTCGCTTCGCTCGCGTTTTCAATCACTTTCTAAGTTAGGATAAAGGTGACATTCGGTTAGCGACTGCAGCAGAATTACTCTGTTGCAACGTTACTGCTGCAGCACTGTCAACTTTCGTAATAAAATGATGTGACTGATTTCCATTCTCAGCTGTAATGCGGCAATGAACTTCACTCAATTTACCAAAAAAATTCAATGTAATCTTGATGACCCTAGGGAGAGGGGGCACTATGGTCTAGAAATGCTTAGGGCATCAAAATATCTTAATCCGGCACTGTTCGTTTGCGGAGTCAAACGATTTGGGACTCGCAATTTATATACAGGGTGATTCAGGAGACGTGAGCAGGACTAATACTGCGCATTTCGTAAATTATAAGCAACAGTTTCGTATCAGTATTAGTGAGGTTAACGTTAATTTTCTAGTCGTGTTGAAAAAAAAAGTTATTAATTTATTTACGACACGCATGGTCACCCTAAAATTAGAATACTAAACTACCGATATTTCTGTGTCAAATTGAATGTCCCCAACTCCCCACTGTCATCGCGGTCTGGTTACTTTTGAATACTCGTATCTCACTCAAGTTTGACAGTTTATTTTCTTCGTAATCAAAAATTAAAGAGGTTTTATGCTTATTAATTAGGCCTTGTAGGGTGACCATGATCGTAGTGGATTAAATTTGCCCTCACCAAAAAGTTAAAAAAATAGGAAAAAGTGTGGTTGTTTCACCTAAATACGACGGTGATCGATCAATTATCAGTTACTGAGTGTGCAGGATTAGTCCTGCTCACGTCTCATGAATCACCCTGTATATGTGACGGAGGCACGGGCGACGGCGGTGGGCATAGTACCTCAATGTATTACTTCACAGCTAAATTAGTATGCTACTAGTGCATGAAATAAGCATTCGAACTCGTTAACCATACTAGCGCCTACTATATTTCAGTAGTCCGATCTCTAGCGCGGCCCGATCAAGAAGAAACACCAGCGGCGGAGCCTCGCTGCTCCAGTGCTCCCGCCTCAACGTCAAGTTGGTCAACCTGCTTGACCAGTCTACCAACATATCGACAAAAATGCCAACTCGTGCCTACGTTCACCCAAGAGAAACCTTTTGACGTTCCAAAGCCTTCTACCTGTCATCTTAGTTCAACAACACGCCAATAGATGGCGTTACTCTCTACGTTATGAATTTCGTTACAACTTCCAAACAGCAAACATTGCTAGTAGCCAAACATTGCTAATCAATTGTATACAGGCGTCTAAAACTATGAACTGTCACGCTGCAATACGTCCTTCTGGAGTCACGCCCCGACATATGCATTATTTACCATGCCTTCCCGAAAAAAATCGAATCATTCGCGACACTCTCGCAACGCATTGAAGTAACAAGGGGCACGTGGTCTTCCTCAGGAGTCTCAAGAAGACCACGATGAGTGGCGCTCCAGCCAGGCAGGCCGCTTCGCTTTCGCTCGCGCGCGTATACCTTAATACTGTATCGTCCGATATACAATTATACACCTACTACTCTGTCCTTTAAATCACGTGTAAAATTTGAATAAGGGCGAAAAAAACTATTGATTTTGGAGTTTAGTTTTATTTAGTGGTACCTAATTGTAAAATATTTTATCTGGACTACAGTCCTCTAGCATATCCATCTGTCAACTTTACTTCAAGTTCCGCCTCCAGGGGAGAGGGAGAAATTAGGATTAAAAATTAGCCGCTTACTGACACAGACCGAATTCCATGCGGGCGGAGCCGCGGGCACAGCTAGTTATGAATATTACTATAGCTCCATTTGTAATAGGAATACATTATTTAGGTAGCAGTAGCCTTTAAAAACCATCTCACCCCCTGTCATCCCTTCTCTCCCCATTCATAACCCGACTCTCCTCGCAATCCCTTCTCACCCCATTTTACGGTACTCTTTAGCGCTGTTTTCGAGAACTGATAGTGATAGCTACGTAAAAATATTTCATGTTAAGAGGAAAGGGGACGGCCGTTTCTCCACTACAACCGTAGTCCCCATTTTCCTCTCTGGGTATTATCATTATGGAAAATATTTTTACATATGTAATTGGATGTATTAACCATAACTTTGCCCCTACGTTTGACTATAGGTTTACTCGGGTAATTCCGAATGTCGAAAACTGTCGGATAATTCCGAAAGAGACTTTTATTATGATGGAATTAAGGGTGATTTTCATCTGAATTTCGGAATTATCCGACATTCGGTAATACCCGAATACACCTTATCGAGTTTTTGGTTATGGTAAACATTAGGAGAGAAAAACAGATTTCATACAAATTTTTGAAAATGCTCTTAACTCTTATAAAAAAATATCAAGGGCATAGCTGTGGTTGATATTATGATATACAACAAATTGTGTCTAAATATTTTCAATAATGTAGTAGTAGTAATATGCAGAGAGGAAAATGAGGACTATGTTTGTATGAAAAGGCGATTTCGCGCGGGTCCTCCACTTTCGTCTTATAAAGATATCTAAAAGTACATCAAAATATGTAGGTATTTATATCGTACATAGGAACTGATTAGGTTTTAGGGTTCCGTACCCAAAGGGTAAAAACGGGTACCCTATCTCTAGTCCGCTGTCCGTCTGTCCGTCTCATCTGTACGTCCGTTCGTATGTCTGTCACCAGGCTGAATCTCATGAAACGTATTAGCTAGACAGTTGAAATTTTCACTGATGGTATTTCTGTTACCGTTATAACAACAAATACTAAAAACAAAATAAAATAAATATTTAAGTGGGGCTCCCATACAATAAACGTGATTTTTGCCGTTTTTTGCGTAATGGTACGGAACCCTTCGTGCGCGAGTCCGACTTGCACTTGGCCAATTTTTTTGGAACCGCTTGGACTACTTGTACTTATTATAGCAAAATAAATTGATTGATTGAAACTATTAGGCTATTTAGTTGACGCTTTGAATCTACATAAAACTTGAAATATATCCGTTATTTATATTTTGAAGCAGAATATATACGAGTACCTAAACTATCGAAGGTAGAGCCTTTTAATTTGGATACTTTAATTCTTCAATTGGTATGAAGCTCCATTGACACTAAAACCCTAAAGTAGGGAAAATGGAGTAAATATTTTTTAACAACTTTAACGTGATTCGCTGAATTTTATAGAATTACAATGTTTAAAAAATATACCTATATCATGTAATGACCTTAATTATACACAGATGGAGATCAGTTTGACTTTATCGTGGTGGGCGCTGGGTCGTCTGGCGCGGTGGTCGCCGCCCGCCTTTCAGAGATAGCCGACTGGAAGGTGCTTCTCATTGAAGCCGGAGACAACCCACCTATTGACTCTGTGGTAGGTTATGCTGATAATACCGACAGATACCTACTATTAATAATCCGACCAAGTTTAAACAAAGATTTCTGTGCCTTAAAATTAGAGCATAAAAGTTACATAACAAATACGCAAAAACTAGTTTTTGAAGTCTAGCTTGTTATTGTTGCACTTGTTACATAGCAATATTCCCTATTCCAGATTCCCGGTTTGTTTCCTTTTGTGGACTACTCTATGGCTGACTGGAATTACTACAGCGAAGATGACGGGTATTCCGTCCAGGCTCATAAGACGAAAACCATCCATTTAACTAGAGGCAAGATGCTCGGGGGTTGCAGTGGCGCCAATTATATGTACTACGTGCGAGGCAATAAGGCCGACTACGAGCAATGGGTCGACTTGGGAGGCGATGGATGGGATTGGGACAATGTCACTTACTACTTTAAAAAGAGCGAAGGTCTTAACAGCTCAGAGATCTTGAACTCAGATTCTGCTGATCTGCACAATACTGATGGCCCCTTGGGAATTACACGACCGACTTGGGATGAAGAAACTGAAAATTATCTCGAGGCTTTCGGTGAGAAACATAAAATCCTCGTCGATACGAATGGCTACGAGCAGATTGGTTATTCACTACCACAGTACACGATTGCTGACAAAACACGACAAAGCACCGCAGTGGCCTTCCTCAGACCAATCAAAGATCGAGAAAATCTATTTGTCCTCAAAAACACCTTATGCACAAAAATACTTTTCGATGAAACTAAGACAGCTACCGGCGTACAAGTGAAATTACCAAACGGAGAAACGATAAGTCTTTACGCGACTAAAGAAGTTGTCCTCTCCGCAGGTGCTATAAATACTCCCCAGCTATTAATGTTATCGGGAATTGGACCTAAAGACCATTTGATTGAAAAAGGTATTGAAGTATTGTTAGACTTACCATTAGTCGGTCAAAACTTACAAGACCATGGATATGCAACAGTAATACTAACGGCTCAAAAAGGTATCGAATCAGTAACTCAGAACCTTGAAGTTTTTACAAACTTAGACCAATTTCCGACACCTACCATATACGGGTTTGCTGCTCTATCGAACGCCAGCACAGTTCCAGAATACCAGGCACAGGTGTTCCCTCTTCCAGCTGGCACAATTATCTCGACGTTGATCTGTTCTTACGTATTTGGCCTGGACGATACGATCTGCAAAGCTGTTGCACTGGCGGGCCAGGAGCAGGAAACTGTTTTCGCGACAATAACACTTCTACATCCAGATTCTAGAGGATACGTCGAGTTGAGCGAAAACGATCCCGAAGTCGCTCCAAAAATATTCCTCAATTACTATGCAAATGACACAGATTTGGAGAATCATGCAAAATATTTAGAGGACTACTTGGATGTTTTAAATAGCACGTATATGAAGAGTTTGAATTCTGAGGTTGTAAATCTGCAGGTACCTCAGTGTGTTGACATAGAATTTAATACTCATGATTACTGGAAATGCCACATCTTGAACTCTGCCTCAACTCAGTGGCACCCAGCGGGGACATGTCCAATGGGTGTTGAAGGAGAGAGTGTCGTAGATGCTGAATTGAGGGTATGGGGTATCACAGGGCTAAGGATTGCCGACGCGAGTATCATGCCAACTATTCCTAGTGGCAACACTAATGCTCCCTGTATAATGATCGGAGAAAAACTGGCTGATATGATCAAAGAAACATATGGTCAATAAAAGCACAAATTTTGCAAGTTACTGTGTGACCCAAGAGTTGACAGGCGAAGAATATCTTTCTTGGGCATAAGTATGGAATTTGTACTGTTTTTACTAGACCAATAAATTTAAATATAAACAACTTTAGATTTTTATTCCGACTCTCTAAAGTACTCTAAACCACTTGCAAAAATGAAGCGTACTTAATTCTTTACTTTTGCAAGTGGTTTTGTGTGCCATATATGTCCAGTTGCGAAGAAGATGTTTTTCGCTATTTGGACATATATGGCACTCTATAGTTAATAATGTAAAACATGGAATATATTTCGATTAGTTGCAATTTCCCGCAGTCGAAATGGCCCCCCTGTACCTTATACGAGTAAAACGCTAACGCTGTACACAAAATCTAAAAACATGAAGTGGAGTTGGAGTTTTTAGTTAGTAGGTAACATACAATTAGTACTACCTACCTAAGTAATTAAACACGTAAAATATTTTTCATATCTCATGCTCTGAAAGTGGGTCGTTGTTGTTCTAAAAGGTGCGCAGAAAGTGATACGTTTATGCTCTAGCGCAGAAAAGTGGTGTACTCCTCTGCGTCCCCGTCCCACGAACAACTGGGTGGAAACAAAATGGAAAAATAGTGTCTTTATTTCCTCGCCTGGAACAATTGGTAATTGTTTAATTTTACTAATCCCACGTTGATCCTTTTTTTTTTTATAAAAAATGATGTAAGTAAATTGTTAAAAACTAATTATTCTTGATTTCTTTCGTTGAATTCTATTTACTCGATTTCATAAGGCGGGAACCAAAAGGAATACACCAAAAATATTTTTTTAAACCTTACACTTGCGTAAATGAGCAAAGGCAGAATCTTATACAGCCACAGTTAAACGTTTGTACGATATTAAATTGGTTTTTAAAGTTATTTAGCACTATATTCATGAAAATAAATAAAATACAAGATAAAAAAATCTTTTATTATTAATTTAATTGTTATTTAATATTTAAAATACTTTTATTATGTTATTACGTAGTGCGGCGCACCAAGGTCGCGGTGCGGTCTGGTAGTCTGTTGCGGCTTTTAGAACGAAAAAGTATAAAATTAAAAAGTAAGAGGCAATCCCGCTGATTTTCATACTATAATGAACAAATCATTTTAAAATTACTGCAGTTTGCTAAAAAATGTGTGTTTTTGTAAATATTGCAATCTAAATGATTTTCGCTAGGGGTTATTAATCTTCACACATGTAAAGTCTCCGATTGCAAGTAAGTCCTAAGGAAAAATATCATGGCCGTAGGTCTATTGGGTACTTCAATTACTGATTTTGCGAAATTGCCTTGTCTTGTTTGGTTTCCTCGCATTCGATATGAAAAGTAGAGTGTTTAACTCGGGTGAAAGGCACCATTTCCGTCTCGGACTATTGGCGCTCTCACTGCGTTCGAGCGCCAAACTACCTCGACAGAAATGGGTTCCTTTCAACCCTTGGTTAACAATCTACTATTAAAATGTAAACATAAAGAAAACAAGAAACGTAAAAAAATATGTGAAAGTACCTAATGTATCACTTGTCTGTTTTTCATATAGGTAATTTATCCAAAATATAAATGTATATTTGAAACATTAAGATACCTACCTATAAAAAAGGTCCGAGTAAGATTTCTAAATCCACAAATAGGGCCCGATAAATTTTCACTTTAATAAAGGCTTCTTTTAAATAGAACCACCCAAGGGAAATTATATCTCTAAGAAACAACCGTGTTTATTGAAAAACGATTGAAAAGCTTTGTCTGTAGAACAGTTACGTATAAATTGAGGGACTCAGTATTTAATTATTTTATTATTAATTATTATATTATAAACTAAAAGTCTACTCGTTTTATTAAACATTTGACTTTCAAAGGAAATGTACAAACACAGATTTGACAGAATTACGTATAGGATGGTTTGCGAAGGGTTTTTTGAAGTCCAAAACAAATAAAAACGATATGAAACGAATCATTTTATTTAAAGGTACCTAGTTAAAGGTATGATATTGCTTATAACCCACAGACCACTTCAACTACTAGACGGAGCGTATAAGGCAATCGAGGTCACCACACATTAGCGCTACCGGACAACATTCGTATGGGAGAGCGACTGCTTGTTTTAGGTGTGATTTTTCACAAGCGCGGCGTGCTCATTCTTTCTTCCGTGTGATGTTTACTTACGTACTTACATTTAATATGTCACAAAACTGACTCAAAACACTTCGGCTGCCCTAAGCAGAAAACAAGTATCTCGAAAATTTTCAAAAACGGGTTTTTTGGATTTTTGGAATCTACAATTTCTGGCGCATCTTTCACAAAAAAAATAATTGTAAAAAAATGTGTAGTTTTCAAAATATTCCGGTTTTTTAAATCCAAGTATCCTTTTTGGCCCTGTATTCTATGCTAAATTCAAGTAAGTATATGTCCCATTTCTACGCTAAAGTCAAGTAACTAAACAGAGATACTTGTAATTCATATAGTTGACTGAGATACTTAAGTTTAGAGTTTAGATGTTCGTAACTGCAATTAGTTTATTACAATGGAAAAGCGAGTATTTCCCAACACAATCTGCGATTTAGGTTAGAAATTAGTTACATAGTTATACAGAAGGTACCTTGTTCAAAGACATACATAGAAAACAAATTTGTTTACCAATATTCGTGTCAAAGGTTTAACACGTGAAGAGTCTGTGAGATTTAGGTATAAATAAAAAGTGTTGTTAAAACAATCAAAATTACCTGTATTGTCTACATCTACAGTAATGAAACCAGAACACTAGAATGCATGAGATATACGGCTACACCAAAGAAAGAGGAAATCATTTAAAAAGTAGTCCAATTATTCCGTATCTTTGCCAAAGGTTTTGGAAAAAATTAGAAGAGAACAACAACTCACTGGATTCAATTGACCAAAAGGGAAATAGTTAATCCAGAAATAATGCCAACACTTTAATTTTTATAAAGACACTTATTCCGTGGTAAAGTGAATCATCTGGGGTCAATCTCGACGAGTCTATTAGGTAGTAGCCACTAAAGAGATCCACCCATTACTCTTCCTATCAAACACGTCTGTCAAATAGGACTATTTAAAGTGCAAGTCGGACCCGCCCACCGAGCATTCCATACAAATTTAACTTATTTTTTTTACATATTTATAGTTTTCAGATTATTCCCTGTACTTATAGTGTAAGACGATATTACTTGCTAAGTTTCATAGTTCTAGGTCAAAGGGACTTCCCGTGGACCTAGTTACCTACTACCTACCTACTTAGGTACCCTATAAATTTTGATTCCCTTGAGAGTGTCGAAATATACTTACGTATTTTGACATAAACGCCCGTATCTTTTTTTTTACGTTAATTTAGAAGTTTGATTTTTGTCACAGATTTAAGGAAATGTAGGCCTGAGTATATGGTTTTGATTTCAACTGGATACCTCTACGCGTTTCAAAGGATCTTGACAAAGAAATGGACGGAGGACGGACGGACAACAAAGTGATCCTATAAGGGTTCCGTTTTTTTCTTTTTGAGGTATGGAACCCTAAAAAAGGAAAGTTCGAAAGCAGGATCCTGTACCACCTGTCCACGAGGAGAGAGGGTTTGTTGAAGGAATGGGACATCGTATCACAAAATAATCTCTGGAATAAATACAATCGATGAAATAGGTACCAATAACCATGTGTCAGAAAGTCCGAGAATGGCAAAATCAATTACTAATTTAAAAAAAAGTCAATTTTCCAAGAGAAAAGGAGTATAGAGAAAATTTTATAATTTTTAAAGCGTTTTTTATCTAACAGGGATTTTGAAGTCGACAAACCTGAAAGAAATAAAAATGGGTTTTCGGTAGTTTATGTTATTAGCTTACATTTAATACCATTTTCTTCAGAATTGAATGAAAATTGGAAAAGTTATTGAGCGGAGAACCAAATATGTTTAGTATTTAACCCTTATCTTGGCATTGTAACACCCGTGATGCATGGAACTTTTAAAAAATCTAGCAGGTTCACTTTATTACCTAGCAAAATGATTCTGCTATAAAGATGTCGAGCGAGAAAAATAATGGACACAAGTGTCATTGCAAATCAATTAGTAATAATCAACATGGCGCCGCGGAAACAACAGATTTCGTTTCGTACTGGAAGTTTGGCACTTATGTCTTTGATTAATATATATAAATATTTAATTTCATTAATTTAATAGTCGTTTAAAATATTTAATCGTGGCTGAATGCCGAAAGTCTGTGCCTTCTAACCTAACCTAACCTAACCTGTCAAGAAATAACAATATGGCGGACGAAAGATTGAAATGTTGAAATGTCACCGTATTTAATAATTATTTCGCAAAAAAAATAGTTTTTTCTTCGCAAGTGTGATGAAAAACATTGTGTGTAACTCTAGGGGTAAGAATATTGTAAGCTCGAGTCTTTAATTCCTTCCAGCCTGCGGCTGTCGGGAATTATAGACCTCGCTTACAAAATTTCACTTAACCCCCACGTTGCAAAATGTACATTAGTAGGTACATTGTGCAACGTGGGGGGTAAGTGAAGCACGAAACCGTGAAGCCTTTTGTTCTATATTATTATCAGCATAATATAACTCTTATTCTTACGTGTTCGGCAGTTGTGTACTTAAAATTTACATTTAGTATATTAATAGGTACCTATTTGTACAAATGTAGGTATATAAACTGAGCAATAGCATGTCGGACCATGAGTGTAGGGTAGGATTCCGTAGTTACCGATTCGTGACAATAGGCGGACTTGAAAGGGGGCTATTTGTAAATATTATGGCCAAAACAGGCAAAAGGTGTACCTATCATAGCAACACTTACGGCCTTTAATAAGGGGTATTGAAACGATCATGGTCAAAATACCTACGTTTAATTAATAGTGTTTTTTTTTTTCATATCTCTGACGCATGGTTTAGGAAAGCCAACCCATTTTCATCAATCACGGAGTAAATCCACAGACATGGCGTAACTATTTGACTACGGAACCCTAAAACGAAAAGTTATATATTATAATTGAAACTTATAAATTTAATTTTAGTAAGCCGAGACTCGACTAAGGAGTAAGATCTCGTAAAGAGAAAAAATAACGTTTTTACAAAGAAGTACGGATAGACAAATACAACGTAAGTATACATGGGAGATGCTTGACACTGCCGCCATTGTTGCCACCTTCATCCTTGTTTCTTCGCCTAATTAGAGCAACTCGGGTAAGGCTCGCTTAAAGCGCGCGATCCAGCAAACTAGCATGTGCCCTCGCGACATTTTCCCTAGGTATACACACGTATAGATTTTGTTGTTATTGTTTACAGATGTCTATTTTATACCTATTTATATCATCGTTGGAGGTGGCACTGATTCCCCAAGTGGTCAAATTGATACAGCTCGCGCTAGCCGCTCTCACGGTTCTGCATCTCGGTGCCGACAACTACCCGCCACAGGCAACTGTGTCCAGTAAGTATCGTGAATGCTCTAGTCCTGGACACTGCTCCAATAGTTGCAACTTTAAATCTGAATTCAAATAAGTTTCAAACAGACTGCGCTGTCAAATATTGGAATAAACAATCACTAGGCATTTACCCTTGGGAGCTCGAGCATAATATCGGAAAAACTAATTTTATTGTATAACCTACCTAGCTATATTGTAAAATTCGTGGAAATCGTTAGCAGTGTTTTCGAGAACAGATACCTACGTACCTGCAAATATTTCTTCATCAAAATATGCGTATTTGTATCGTACGTTGTACTATGAGACTATTTTAATTGACGCTTTGGATCTATATTATACTTGAAACATATCCGTTATTTATATGTTAACAGAGAATACATACATAAACAATGGAAAGTAGGGCCATTTAATTTAGATACTTAATTACTTATGGAGTTCCATTGACCTTAAAACCCTAAAGTAGAGAAAATGGAGTTATAAGTTTTTAACAACTTTTACGCGAATCGCTGACTTTTATAAATTTACAATGTTTACAAAATATACCTATATCATATAATGACTTAAAGATTATACACAGATGGAGATCGGTTTGACTTTATCGTGGTGGGCGCTGGGTCGTCTGGCGCGGTGGTCGCCGCCCGCCTTTCAGAGAAACCCTGGAAGGTGCTGCTCATCGACGGAGGAGACAACCCACCTATTGACTCTGTGGTATGTTACACTGATAATACCGACAGATACCTACTTAATAATCCAATCAAGTTTAACCTAAGATTTCTGTGTCTGAGAATTAGAGCATAAAAGTTACTTAACAAATACGCAACAACTAGAGTTATTGAAGTCAAGTAATTTTGAAATCTAGCTTGTTCTTGTTGCATTTGTCATAGCAATCTTCCCTATTCCAGATTCCTAGCTTGTTTCCTTTTGTGGACTACTCTATGGCTGACTGGAATTACTACAGCGAAGATGATGGGTACTCCGTCCAGGCTCACAAGACGAAAACCATCCATTTAACTAGAGGCAAAATGCTTGGGGGTTGCAGTGGCGCCAATTATATGTACTACGTGCGAGGCAATAAGGCCGACTACCAACAATGGGTCGACCTGGGAGGCGAAGGATGGGATTGGGACAATGTCACTTACTACTTTAAAAAGAGCGAAGGTCTTAAAAGCTCAGAGGTCTTGAACTCAGATTCTGCTGATCTGCACAATACTGATGGCCCCTTGAGAATTACACGACCGACTTGGGATGAAAAAACTGAAAAATATCTCGAGGCTTTCGGTGAGAAGCATAAAATCCTCGTCGATACGAATGGCTACAAGCAGATTGGTTATTCACTACCACAGTTTACTATTTATGACAAAAAACGACAAAGTACTGCAGTGGCGTTCCTCAGACCAATCAAAGATCGAAAAAATCTATTTGTCCTCAAAAACACCTTATGCACAAAAATACTTTTCGATAAAACTAAGAGAGCTACCGGAGTACAAGTGAAATTACCAAACGGACAAACGATAAGTCTTTACGCTACCAAAGAGGTTGTCCTCTCCTATAAATACTCCCCAGCTATTAATGTTGTCGGGAATTGGACCTAAAGACCATTTGATTGAAAAAGGTATTGAAGTATTGTTAGACTCACCATTAGTCGGTAAAAACCTACAAGACCATGGATATACAACTGTAATACTAACGGCTAAAAAAGGAATCCAATCAGTACCTCAGAACCTTGAAGTTTTTACAGACTTGGACAAATTTCCGACACCTACCATATACGGGTTTGCTACTCTATCAAACGCCAGCACAGTTCCAGAATACCAGGCACAAGTGTTCCCACTTCCAGCCGGCACAATTATCTCAACGTTGATCTGTTCTTACGTATTTGGCCTGGATGATAAGATCTGCAAAGCTGTCGCAATGGCAAGCCAGGAACAGGAAACTCTTTTCGCGACAATAACACTTCTGCATCCAGACTCCAGAGGATACGTTGAGTTGAGAAAGAACGATCCCGAAGTCGCTCCAAAAATATTCCTCAATTACTTTGCAAATAAAACAGATTTGGAGAATCATGCAAAATATGTAGAGGACTACTTAGATGTTTTAAATAGCACGTATATGAAGAGCTTGAATTCTGAGGTTGTAAATCTGCAGGTACCTCAGTGTGTTGACATAGAATTTAATACTCATGATTACTGGAAATGCCACATTTTGAACTCTGCCTCAACTCAGTGGCACCCAGCGGGGACTTGTCCAATGGGTGTTGAAGGAAAGAGTGTTGTAGATGCTGAATTGAGGGTATGGGGTATCACAGGGCTAAGGATTGCTGACGCGAGTATCATGCCAACTATTCCTAGTGGCAACACTAATGCTCCCTGTATAATGATCGGAGAAAAACTGGCTGATATGATTAAACAAACATATGGTCAATAAAATCACAAATTTTGCACCCACACTAACTATTTACAAGGGACTGTGTGACCCAAGAGTTGACAGGCGAAAAAAACCTTTCTTGGGCATAAGTATGGAAATTTTTATCGTTTAAGACCTATAATTTTTAATATAAAAACTTTAGATTTTTATTTCGACTCTCTAAACCACTAAAATGAAGCATAAGTGGCTTTATGTACTACGCTAACGCTGTCCACGAAAGCTCAAAACATTAAGTGGAGTTTTTAGTTAGTATCTATTCGTACTAATATGTAATAATACACGCAGAATAATTTAAAATTTAAACATAAAGAAAACAAAAACACGTAAAAAATATGTGTATGTACCACTTGTCTGTTTTTGATATAGGTAATATATTTATCTATCCAAAATTGTATACTTAAAACATTAAGATATCTACAAAAAGGTCCGAGTGTTTCTAAATGCACAAATAGGACCCGATAAAGTTTCACTTTAATAAAGGAAGCCTTTATTAAAGTGTTTAAAATAGAACCACCCAAAGGAAATATATCTCTAAAGGGGCCCACTGATTAACAGTCCGCCGGACGGTATCGGCCTGTCAGTTAGAACAAAATTTTGACAGTTCCGAATGACTGACAGGCGAATACCGTCCGGCGAACTGTTAATCAGTGGGCGCCTTAAGAACCAAAACAACCGTGTTTATTGAAAAACGATTGAAATACTTTGTCGGTAGAACAGTAAGGTATAAATTGAGGGTCTCAGTAATTAATTATTATAAACAAAAGTCTACAAATGTCGTTTTAATAAACATTAAAATTTGATGTTCAAAGGAAATGTACATAAACACAGATTTGACAGAATTATACAGGGTGGTTTGCGAAGGGTTTTTTGAAGTCCAAAACAAATAAAAACGAAATGAAACGAATCATTTTATAGGCATAATATTGCTTATAATCCACAGACCACTTCAACTACTAGACGGAGCGCATAAGACAATCGAGGTCACCACACATTAGCGCTACCGGACAACATTCGTATGGGAGAGCGACCGCTTGTTTTAGTTGTCATTTTTCACAAGCGCGCTCATTTTTTCTTCCGTGTGATTTTTACTTAGGTAGGTACTTACATTTAATAGGGACCGTAACAAAACTGACTCAACACACTTTTTCATATCAATTCTTTTTTTAATTCAATAGTCCTCGTGACTGTTGTTACTTAAACAAAGTAAATGGTACCTTTTCTGAAAACCACGAACTTCCTATACCTATTTTTTATTGTTCGAGTGGAACGCGGTACGCAGTGTAACTGTGCGCCGGTAGCGAATGCCCTAGGCTCTAGGCTGGGTTCATTTACATAGCTATTGGATTCGCTGACCACGTTAAAGGCTCGATAGAAGCACAAAGGTCATACTGACCTAATAATCTATGAATCTTGATTAACACGTTTAACATGACTTAACATACAATGTGCATTAATAACGGTAGAGTATCTAAACAAATTTTGCACCGACTTGCAAAGTGAAGGAGTGATAGTTTTTCGATTTTTCGATGTTTTCGGTGTTTTTGTTTTTCGCAAAGCATCTTTATAAAAAATACTTTCCACGCGATTTCACGATCGATCAGAAAGGGCGGCACGAGTACCTACCGTTATTGAAGTTACCTTTAAGGACAGGTCTATCGAATGGAATTAGATATTTTATAGCACCATAACCGTATATATTTATGCGAGTATGGCGAACCGTAAACCCATGGCTGTAATAGGTCAGGTGCATTCCATCACAATAATGGCATATTCTACTTTTATAGAGCGTATACACGAGTAGATGTCAACAAAAGTGTTTTTTATGATATCTTAACATTTAAAAGAATAATGAATAAGGTGCATACGTACGTACGTAATGCTTAACATCCAAAGTGGGATAATTTTGAAAATGGCAAATATTACTTAACTAGAGTACTTTCTACTGTATCAACAAGCATAGCGTTGCAGTGCGTAGGTTGATAAAGTGCGAAGTGCTTCTGGTTTTGTAGGTAATAGTAGGTATATTATGTCATTTTCAAAATTACCCCGTTTTCGAAGCTATCCCCCTATCCCAAATATCCCAATGCACCTCACCTATTTGTAACGATTTTTTTTTATTCGTACCACACTCGGAATCGTTAGATGTTCTATAGGGTATTTGACTACTAGTCAAATCAGTTTCTTTTTTCGAACTGACGACGACTATTTGCTACTATGGAATTGAATATGAAACACTATGATTTATATCGATTTTTAAAATGACCTGTTATTATTCCCCATCCTTAGCTATAATTATCTTGCCGCGGCTTCAGCCTGACCTGGATGCACTGACGTTTTCACACCATTGCACCCAGACGCATTCGCTTGTACACACAACTATTCATTTGATCGCACCTCTAGTGTTGTGTGAGCGAAATCTGATTGCGATATATCACTCTAATCTTAAATAACGGCGTTCTTATATACCCACTAAACTGGAGAGCCAAAACTAAGTTTGACAACCGTTTTATATTGGTGGGCAACAATGAAAAGTACAACTATGACAAAGACAACAGATAACTCATTCTCTGTAACTATTTACACTTGGAAATCACATACCTCGATACCATTCCGTTCGGTCTCAAAAAGTACAATAATACAGCATAAAATAACATTATTTCACCCCTCAAACAACAAAAGCTGAATAAATACACTGAATTGAGGTTAGACAACAGGCAGGACAAGTTCTTGATAGACATGCAAATTGCAAAGCATAGGAAGTACAATTATATTACCAGTAGGTAAAGGTTTTAAAAAAGGGTTTTTAACTGCTAAATACTAGTTTTCAGACAAAATTGCCTTGCCTATAGTTACTTACAGTTTTCTACCCAACTATATTGCCACCGACGTTGCCAGTAATTATCCAATATCCCCGGCTACATCAGCGGCACCTCACTCGTCCTCGCCACTATAGCTCCGGGGGATAAACTTTTCGATTTGATTTTCATCGGCTCATTCGTGCTTCATCCGCGCTATTGAATGGCTAGTGCGATCCTTTTCATATTTGCAAAGTATTCAAGAGCAAATAATTCAGTCTACTGCGAACTAAATCGTGTTTTCGCTACAAGAATAAAAATGTTGCATAAATATTATCAACTTACTTACCTATTACCTAACACCTTCGCTGCGGCAATTAGTGTAACTTAAAAGTGAGCATATTTTGCATGACGACTTTCAATCCAGTCCCGAAGTGAACGGGTTAAATCGACGAGGGTCAATATCTAAAACAAGTGTCTCTTTCCTGAAAAGTATTGCCTAGGCAAATACTTGGATTAGGGTGCCAAAGCGGACCCCGGGCTCCTTCAGAATGCACAGTATATAAGAATAAAGATGAGATTTTTTAGAGTAATATATCGTGAAATCGTGATACGCAAACAAAACAGTACCGATGCTGAGTGAGTTCAGTTATTGATAACGCATTAGCGTTTTATTATGGTTTAATCGACAAGTATAAAATGTTACACAGTTAGACGGTTGTATATTCACCCTTTCCGCTCACTCTGGTTTTCTATTTACTATATATAGATATACGTAACGTACGTACGTTTAGTGTACGTAAAGAAATGTACCAAAGGAATAAAGCGAGCAATTCAGTTGCAAACACAATGTTTTCCGCCAGAAATAAAAAGCAAGGTTTGCAAGTCGATGGTGACCCACTTTTACATCCGATTGACCTGATGCTCTAATGAAATGACGTTCCAAATATATTCCTACTTAGGTCATACTGAAAGTTGCTGGATTCTTAAAAACAAGTAGACATACAACAATAGTTTTATTATGGCTTTTCTGAATTCTGACAATTAGAGCGGTTTCGCACTACCTCCGATCCGAATCCGATCAGAACCCGTGAAAATATAGTCCGTAGTAGCCGTAGAACTATTTCTATGGTAAGTTACGCACTAGATCCGATCTCCGTCATCCGATTTCTTTCCGTCATTCTAGAACTCTAGTGCGTAACTTACCATATAAATAGTTCTACGGCTACTTCGGACCATATTTTCACGGGTTCGGATCGGATTCGGATCGGACGTAGTGCGAAACCGCTCTTAGTCTGTTCAAGAAACTGAAAACGGTGAAAAATAGAGATACTACTCCTAAAAATACGTGTGATACCTCATTAGATTCGTCATGATGCTTAAAAAAATGTATTCGAAGCGTGTATTAGCACACAAAAAATATCAAAAGTTATAAGCAAAAAAGGGGGAAAAAGGTAGATATTTTTTATTTCCCCAATATCTCAAAAAGTATTCATATTTAAGAAACAAAAATTAATATTATTAAAGAAGAGGATATTTCCAATAAAACATTCCATACCTGTAGAACTGTATCTCCATTATTTATACTTTTTATTCAACGCTGAACACATCCCTCTGCGCCTCATTTTCGGGAAACGCGCGCGGCGTGAAAAAGCGATTACGTAGCATTAAATATAATTTTAAATAATTATAAAAAATTATGGTGTATTTAAAACATATCAACACATGTAGGTACTATTTGTAGAAATTTATCTTAAAGTTATTTTTTCAACGAGTTAGGCAATTGTTAATTAACAGAATTTTCTCGAAAACGAAAAAAACTTTATTGAAAACGAAAAAAAATGTATATATAACTATCGTAAAATTTTGTCGCCTTCTAGAGCTCTTCCATGAGACTAAATGCGTAGGTACGTTTTTTTACGTTGGAATCAACCTGATCCGGTTCCTTAGGCATTTTTTATTTTATTGTTTCGTGGTAATGTATTGAGATTCAAGTTTTATGACGTATAAATTTTCTTGTTGGTTTTATTATGTGACTCATTTGGATACCTAACTAAGGTATCTGTTCATATGCGATTCTTTTATAATGAAGCTGTGATTTTATTTCATGGCGTCGCTGGTGAATGATATTCTTCTTAATCATCTGTAAGATTAATATTAAAATTTATAAAACTTACTACATACAATTGTACAAGAAGTGGGCTTCTTTATAAAATTATGTTTCAAGTTTGTTATGCATTTTTTGTTGAGTACATTAAAAGTCGTATAAAATCATAACACGATAATTTTCTCGGATTAAAAGTGTAAAAATGCAATTTCTGAAATACAGATCATACCCAATAAATTGTACCTAAAAAAACAGACAATAAGTTATACTTTTAATAAACACATTTCCATTGCGTGACCTCTAAGTGGCTCATTCCAGAATCTTTCGGTATTACCCACGTATGTCTGCTAACATAGGAAATTACTTTTATGAGTGAGTACTTTCCGCGTACTATCTGCCTTATCTACAGCAAACTCGCGGTATTTTAGTAAGTGTACATAAATACGTACCTACTTATTTTATCTATAGTGAAATTGGGAGCAAAGTCATGTCGAGTAACAACTATTATTATCCTACTAATGTCATAACAATTCCTATGAGGATAAATTAAAACAACAAGAAGGTACTTATATGTATTAAATTTCACGCACCATTTACTAATACTACCATTTAATATATGTAAATTGCAAACTACCGACGTATGCGCGAAAGAGTTTCATTTGTAGAAAAAAAAATACATTTAATATATCTTACTGTGTGTGGTGCTCAGCACTGATTAACACTGGTATTGTATTCGACTTATAAAGAAAGCAAAGACAAAACATGCAATCAAGCAAGAAGAATCGTGGGTTCTGTTTAATATTAAATAAATAGGTAGGAACTTGAGTCTTTTGAGCCTAAATTTGAAGAACTCGACTTTTTATGCTATTCTGCGCTTAAATAACTTCCAAGTCTTTTAAGTCCCGAGTCAAGCCGAGTCCTTATTATTGAGTATTTTAACTGCAATAATGTATATTTTTCACCACTCCGCTGCACCGAAAGTGCTATAAAATTTACGATGTCTGATTATGATATATACTTGTATGTTCTTATTTATAAGTTTTGTAACGTATTTGCAACGTGTACACTCATGGACAAATTTAGAGGAACGAAAAAAAAAATTAAATTACAAATTTGGTATTACTTCTGGTGCTATAATCCAATTTGTCCATGAGTATATATTCAAAAATAGTTTTTTTTTTCGAGTTTTACAGTTTGGATAATATTTATTATTTTGTATATGAAACTATACCCATATCTATTTACCATTAAAAAATAATTTTTCGTATCTATTTTACACGAATATGATACCACTTACCTACGCCCTAGCTTTAACCAATTTTAAACAACACTTTAACTTTCACCTTCCTCTCTCCACGCTCACTTATCTTCCCTCCACATCAATAAATGGCCATTCTCAAACACTCTATAATAAAGAACATACAAGCATGAAATAAGTGAAAAAAGTTGTCTGACTCCGGTCAGCGGTTTGAATAGCGCTTATAGTGTGTATACGCCCTAAAGAACCTCGCTGACCCCGTAAAAGGAAAATAATGAAAATGTTGTCAGGCTAATGCGCCGTGCCTCTCCATTAGATGGTGGGTTCCACACGTGAGCGAGGGCCTTCAGTGATATGTTTCTTTTAATGCTATTAGTACGGTCACCATTGCCGCTTAATGGAAATATAGACGTCGTGTCGTGCCATAACAGGAAGACTATTTTACAAGCTTTTATTCAACCTGCAATGTACCTATGTAAGTATGTAGTTATGTACCTAACTATGTTTGTACGGGTCAAATCTTACTTCAAGTTAAATTTGACCCACTTCCCGGTTTCCGAAGAAACTGAAAATTTGCTTACATATGTAAGTCTGGTGACAATGCAATATTATGGTATCATCGACCTAATCTGATGATGGAGTCAGGAGGTGGCAATAGGAACTCTGTGATAAAACACCAACGATTGTGTTTGGGATTTTTAGAATTGTGTCTATGAGTAATCGTTGCCTGTGAAAAGAAAAGTACAGTCAGCGATAAAAGCTGCGACAGCGACAAAATTTATGCACTTATTTATTCTAACTAATTTTGTTGAATTCATCGATTACTTGTAGTGCCAGTACGTCTACCATCAGTTTTGACATTGACATATACTCTCACGTTTACGTAACTTACTTTCTATGCATCTCGCTCGTACTCGCATATTAGTGCAAGCGAGATGTACAGAAAGTAAATTACGTACACGTGAGCGTTATGTCAATGTAAAAACTGGTGGTAGACGTACAGTACGTCTACCATCAGTTTTGACATTGACATATACGCTCACGTCTACGTAATTTACTTTCTATGCATCTCGCTCGTACTCACATATGCGAGCAATAGTGCAAGAGAGATGTACAGAAAGTAAATTACGTAGACGTGAGCGTTATGTCAATGTTAAAACTGATGGTAGAGGCTCTGCAGTCAAAAACAGACGGTAGTTGTCGTTGAAAAAAACGCTCGTGTCATGCCCGCATGGACAACAATATTCAAAAGTCTATTTAAATTATTTTGAACGGGTCACTCAGGTATTATTAAGTCGAATATGGAAATAATTTAAATATCGTTGAGCCTCACGGGAGTTTTATTGTTAAAATTCAAAAGTCTATGTGTACAATTACGTTTATGCCTGAATAAAATAATCTCCGTTTTGGTATCATTAAGATTTCTAAAGAATTTTTAGTCTCCTTATAAGGAGATCAATATCATCCGATGAAGTAGAATACGCTGTAGTTATCAAATGCAAAACATACCAAGCTTGTACGTATTGGAATATCGTTAACATATGTATAAGAGAAACATAAAAGGGCCGACGATTGACCCTTGAGGCACACTAGCTGGAACTGGGTGAAGTGTAGATTTAGACTCTCTTATGTGAACAAACAGTAAACCACCTCTCTCTCAAATAATACTACAATTTTGACTACGGGTATTACATAAACGTAATTAATATATTATAGCTTACGGATGAGATTATAATGCCGGGCTGAATCGTATGCTTTTTCTGCATCTAATAAAAACATGCAGTGTTGTAAGCGAAAACCAACTCGTTCGTTTAAAGATTTTGCTATTAGAATAGAAATGCAGACGAGAAGCTAAGATCCACTCAAATAATTTGCCAAGTCCTGATAGTAGGCTAATCGACCGATGACTAACAGGTACAGCTGCATCTTTGCCAGGTATTTTGAAAGCTACGAATATGACCTTGGCAGTTTTCCAGGCCCTAGGAAAATACCCAATATACACTTAGTCGGTTCGTAAGTTCAGCCACAAAGGTATTTACCGATAAAGAAATTATATGTTCATTTTCCTTATTACCTATTCACATAAATATATATAATTATGGTGTAAAAGCTTATCCGAAAAAAAAGGCATAAAAACACCCTAAAAACATTATTTTTGATCCCTATTTAACTTAACATGCTAAATAACGCTAAATTATTGTGGTTAGTGCAGCAGTAGAAAGGTGGTCAAGATCATTTTAAACACCTCGCCCGCTTAGCAACTATTGCTGCTGACTGTACAATTACGGCGGTGAAGTACTGAAGGGCTCTTAAATTAGTGGTTTGACGGTAACGCATTGATTGGATTGGCTCCCGGTTCATGTGCTGAATCTGAAAGGCTTAGTTCTAATGCCATTACTTATGTTATGTATGACATCATAATCACTCTATTCTAGCTATGTGTAAGGCAAATCTCAACAAAATCATAACATTAACATGGCACATGGCAACATTTGAGTCTAAAATTTAAAACTAAGGTAAGTACCCCTATTAACGAGGGGGTTAAGCAACTTTTACAAAGACAGCTAAAAATGAAATATAAGCTGGCTCTGTATGAACAAAGACATATTTTTTTATGATAGTTTGTATATTGAAATTTATATTTCATTGGTTTTTGGACTTGTCTTGGCCAATTATATAGAAAAAAATATTTATTAAAACCAAAACGTTGAAATCGCCTATTACCGTGGTAATTGATAATTGTTACCCAAATACCGCGGATAAGGGTTCCTTTTTACGAGGGTAGATAAACCCATCGCATTTTTAGTTCCTTATTTATATACATATTTATATTTATTTGACAATAGTAGTTAAATAAATAATAGGGATTATATTTAATCTGTTTTCCAATCATCAGATTTAATTAATTTTTTCTTTGGATTTTCTTTAAATAAATAATAGGATTTTTAGTAAAACATAATTATGAAAATTAATTCCTTTGAGCCTACACCTACTAACTACACTTAGATAATAAATATGTGGTCGTATCAAAAATACATGCTGTATACGAGTATCTACATAATACCTATTAATAAATTATAGGCGGACAAGAAATTGTAGAAATTAAAAAGGCGGTCTATATAAGGGGACATCTTACACAGACCGACATAGCCCCAAACTATGCAAAGCTTGTACTATGGATACAAGGCGACGATATACATACCTACTTATATAGATAAATACGTACTTATATACATAAAAACACCCATGACTTAGGAAAAAGTATCTGTGTTCAACACACAAATAAATGCCCATCAACATCCAAATATACAAGATATGGGAAATCAAATATTAAAATAAATAAAAAGAATTTATTTATACAAAAGGTTAATGGTATATAAAATCATACAAAAATAACATAAATATATCTAAATATTAAAATATTTTAATCTAAAAGACTTCCGCGAGTTGTAGCGGGTGCAAAGGTGCCCATCACACTTGCCGCGTTACGACGTTAAAATAAATTAATATTGTATGTTTGTGTATTATATGTTCTAATTAAAATAATACAATAGGTTTTATGATAATTATATTATGAACCTATTTATTTCCTACCAAAGTTGTAGGCGAGTCGGTATTAGGTTCCCATACATCTTATTACCGAGTGATGTCTTTTGTAACCATCGCTAAACGGTTTAATTCACATTATTGCAAAACTCATTTACGAGTAATAAAAATAAATAAAGATCGTGTATATTTTGAATACTGTCAAAATGGAAGATTCTAAATATTACAAAACATTGTATAAAACAGTTTTGACAACCATGCTTTTGTTTTTATATCAATATTTAAACAAGATTCTCATATAATGGTTTCTAAGAAAACCTCCAGTTAAGTACTTAAAACTGTAGTCAAAATTAAGAGTTCTTGAATAGATTTCATACCACGTTAACAGCTCTTTAGCTTTATAGATGGTTAAATATTTCAATAACATCAAGAGTTATGGAAATGTGTATCTACATATGAATATACAACCATTTGAACTTAAAATACCGTTTCCGCTATTACCGAGGTATACCTCGAAATTAGGAACCACACCAAGAAATGGAACCCAACACCGAGGTTTTGAAAATCCAATTTTTTACTATTGGCAAGCAAATATTTACAAATTGAGTATTTGGGAACCATAAATATCATAATTCTGAATAGATATAAAGTCTTAGTCTTTCTATAATATTCACCATTACTATGAAAATCACTAAATAACCTACGCGTTTGCTTACTTGAGGTGTTGCGCGTTAGTATGGAGCATTCAAATAATGCGCCCCCGATGAGTTAGTTTACGGTTTTCGAATTATTTACTTAGTGTTTCTTTACTAGTGCTATACTTATTCGATAGTCAAAAGAGAAGGCTTTATTTGTGTGTACTTAAATTAAAAAAAAGTCAATTGGCTTTCTTTTAAAACGCCTTTTTGTATATACCGCGATAATCACTGCCGATTTTAATGGGCTCGTTAATAGGGGTACTTACCTTAAGTAGGTTCACCATTGAATTTAGAAGTCATATGAGGGTTAAATAGATTTTATAAATAAAAAAAAACTGAGAAGGCTTTGAACTCGCAACATTGCTTGGCTATGGTTATGTTACGGTTGCTTGTTTGATTCCCGCTGAATTTGTTATAACTTTTTAAGAGATATTTAAATTTTTCCTAATTTTATTTTTACGTAGGTAATGATAATGATCAAACCTATTCCTGAAGGCATATAATGAAAAAATATTATATTAGGTTGTAACCTAATGTTTTTAAAATGTAAGACGCTTCGAAAATTAAATTAGATTTGATTCTCGCAAGCAGTCTCGGCAGTACATTTGTTCTTTAATATTTAATATCGTAGGAGTCGGCAGCAATCGGACCCATAGACCTCTGAGGACCCACCCTCTACCTAACCATTTCTACTTGTATTAACTACTTTAGGAAAACATTCAATTGTACACCTTGTTCTCAGAAAATACGGTAAGTTTTTGATTGAGTTATTAATAAGAGTTACCGCAGATATGTTCACCCTAGTCTTTCAAGAGAAATTATTACTACAAGTAACCAACTGGGTTTTCATGTATGTTTAGGCTACG
This sequence comes from Cydia splendana, assembly GCF_910591565.1. NCBI lineage: Eukaryota > Metazoa > Arthropoda > Insecta > Lepidoptera > Tortricidae > Cydia > Cydia splendana. The sequence continues at coordinate 14,596,983 of NC_085972.1, read as the reverse complement.
AGTATTCGTTTGTAAGAGATGCAGTCAATGCTCTAGTAAATAATTAGCTTGGTAGAAGTGCTCTGTCACGCGAAACAGAATTAAGTTAAAATTTACATGTAATACATTATTAAATGACCCATCCATTTTCAGTAAACCCAACGTATAAATTACATTTTCTGGTCGCAGTAACGTAAAAAGGAACATTTTCTGCGAGAAGCTTAATTGGAATTTGGTAAAGACGAGCTTATTTTCATTTAAGCCCCAGCTCTACCGCTGTGACGCCTTACGCCGGGGACTTTTGATATGTTCACCTCCTAACCAGTCCAAACAAAGTTACGAAGTCAAAAATTATGTTCCTAACATTTCCCTCTGCAACTTTTTTTGAGAATTCGTTGCATGACCTAATAGGGTAATAGTAATAGGGTTTTCTCCGTCTAGAGTCGGACCAAGAAAAGTCTGCAGCGGATTTGATAGCCCACGCAGTGTAAGTGTTATTTATACGTCATAATTTCATAGAAGTTTGACGTTTAAAATGACACTTGCATTGCGTGGGCTATCAAAATCGCTGCAGACTTTTCACGGTCTGACTTTATTCAAATGAGTTTCTTTTTTTTTTGAGTTCAAAACGATTTGCTAATATGAACTCACGTCACGATGACGCCACGCTCAACTCACTTTTTATATTTATATCCGATTTATTTAATAGCGCTTGTGTTTATAAATAATCGCTATCTATGTTTTTCTAATAATTATCTGGTGCTTTATTTCATGCATGGTACATGTTTGCCGTACATTACTGGTCCAACAAGTAAATATTGATTGACTTTATATTAATACAGTAATTTTATACATTTCGCCTTTGCGTTAAATCCGGTAGTTCTGATTTATTGCAGACGTGTTTATGATGTTGGCCCAACGAATAATACAAGTTTGTGACTTCGAGCGCCGAACTCAACTTTGTCAAATATCGAAAAACCCGCAAAAATTTCGGTTTTCTTTTAGATTTGGGCGATTATAACCCTAAAGGACTAGTTTTTGATAATGCCTTCTCAGGACGTTTTTAAAGTGGACTAAATTTGCTACAATATGAGACTAGAATTGTCTCTGTACATCTAGTAGTTTCCGAATTAACCTTTCAAAATTTATAATTTTTTGAAATTGTATTCGTTGGGTAAGTGCAGTGAGTATGCACTTTTGTCTCAGGCGATGCAGCTTGGCACGATTGTGGATGTCCTAATTGTGGCCGCAACTGAAATAAGCGGTCGCTCTGCCATACTAAATTTGTACGGGAGAGCATAATTGTGTGGTGACCTCGATTGACATATGTGCTCCGTCTAGCAGATGAGGTGGCCGGTGAATAAATATATATGAACTTTGGTTGAGTATTCAGGGCCATTAGTATGGTATGACGCTTCTGCTTCGTACAGTGAGCTCTCAGCAGAAGTGCGGGTCATTAAGCCTGTCAATTGCCCTCTACGCGCCACTACGGTGCACAACTGCACACACAATATATTTTTCGCCACACCAGCTCGCAAAGGCTCTGTTTATCCTTCAAAAAGTGATGAGAAAGTTGTATTTCATCCACAAGAGTGGGAAAGTAATTTGTAGCATATTTTGCGTTATTTTCTTATGTCGGCTAGTACTAAAATAGTTAATTGGTTTAAAAGGGGCATAGTTGTTGTTTAACCGCTCGTGCCAATATTGATACCCGAGCAAGCGAAAGAATCCAAAATTGAACCACGAGCGTAGCGAGTGGTTCGAAAAATGGAATCTTGAGCGCTGCGAGGGTTTCAAAGCACGAGGGTTAAACAAAATTTGCCCCTGAGTGAAACACAAAATTTTAACCGACCCGAAGCAAATATTAAATGTAAAATATCAAACAAAATCAAACCAAATCAAATCCAAATGAATGTTATTAAATATTAATCATCCAAAATCATCATTTAAAAGTCAACTCTACCAGCAAACATAAGAAAACAACTCAAAATTTGCATTTGATTACTTTGCCTCACATGTGAAGAAAATGCAACTTTGCTATCAGTTTTTGAAGTGCAAAGTTAGCCTTTCCGAGCTGGTGTGGTAAAAATTGATTTTTTAGTGATGATTTTGAATGTAATTTAATAATAACGACAAATATTTAATACCGTTCATTTGTATTAGTAATATTGTATACTTAGTGCCTAATGGATTGTACTTAAGATGTTGAGACTTAATCAAATAAAATATTACGTTATTGGACAAATATTTCTGAAGTCTGAAAGGAATAGAAAATTTACTGAACTTATTATAATAAATTTGGTTAACTGTAGCAAAGTTTTCATAGTCGGATAATATGCTTATTCAAATTACCAAAAAAAATCTTGGAGAGTAAATAAAACATCTTCATTTATGTAATTCAAATAATTGTTATCCTTTGTATTTTCTCGAGAACGTTCGTATTTTTCATGCTACTTCAGTCAACCTCAGTACTTTTCGTAGCGAGACTGACTGAAATAGCAAGACACATTCGTACGTTTCCGTGAAAATACGAAGGAAAATAATTATGCACTACATCTGTGCTTGTGCGTGTATAAATGTTGAAATTGTAGTTAAAAAGATCGAAAGGTATCGCGGTATCCAATATCTTGTTATAGCACAGAATAAATAATAGTACTAGGTACAGAAGACTCACTCTCTAACAAAACGCGTCTGTTACGATCAGCACAGATATGGCCGCTAGGTGGCGACAGCGCCACGCGCGGCTTATGGCAAACCCCAAATTGGGGCCGAACGGATGTACTTTTAGCTACCTGTAGCAAAGCGACGAAATCGCGGAGTGAGCCACGCCTGGTTATAGTAAAGTTAGCTAGGTAGGTACTTAAATAAAAAGCTCACTAAGTGGATCGAAACAAGTTTACCTTTTAGACCACAAATTAAATTAGGATGGCTTTTCGCTTTATTCAAGAAAACCTTCAGTGAAATACTACAACGTTATGCCCTCTAAATATTTAGGTCAAAACTATGACAATTGTTTTAGTGAACAACATTAAGGATTAATTAAACATGGTTTTCATGATATTGTAATATTCCCGTGAGTACTGAGAGAATTACAGTAGGGAGCAAAAATTTCAATCATCCAGCAAAGGGTCTAGCAGGCTAAGCGAACAAGAAGTGCCCCCAACGACGGATTTGGTCATTCTTTCAGGTGGTGTACTGGCAGGTCCTAAGAACACTCTATGCTTAATATCAGTCTTCGATCTTCTTTTGTTTTCGAGTTATTCAGGATAATGTAAAATAATCAGCGTATCATTGTATCATTGAAAGTTTCATATTTTGTAAACTGTTCAAGTTAGATTAACCAAACAAAATTATATTTGACAATAATAAAATAGACTACAAAATGCATATTTTTACCTGCATCATGTCCTTATACTTAATTTTTTTAATATATGACGGGTTTTCACGGATTCTAATTAGATTACAGAAATTCCTTTCGCCGGTGTTAAAATAACATTCCGGCTCAAAGTACCGCCTATTTTCCCAAACGCGAGTCCTGTCTATTTAAATGCTAATCCTTTAGCGCACCTGATGAGTTTACAAAATTTAATTCACACATGCTTTCGAATTTACGACACCTTTTTTAAAATTACTTCGGTGTTAAAACGTCAAAGTCCGGTATCCCAATTAGGATAGGATTTAAAATAAAGTGGTTTAATTAAGTTTTATTATTAAGCCTTAAAACTATTGTCGGTCTTTTACACTCTTTCTGAATTGGGGAAAAGAAAGTTTAACTATTTGATTTATAAAGTGTTAGTTTCATCTCCAACTTTACAATACATAGAGACCCAATACACTATTATTTTTCAAATTGAAATACTTATGCAGTCTTAGAGTACCTACCTTTTTTAAATTCAAACAAATATACAATTACAATACAATTAATTAAGGCATTTGGCAGATCTTAATAATGTCTCTTTGTCTAAGCTGAAACAATGAGTCAACGATCCAGTAGGTGTAAAACCGTTTTTGTCATGATATCTGTTACTGGCATTTACCCATATGTACCTACTTTAATTTAAATAATGTATTTAAATTTGTAATCAAAAGACCAAAAGGCGTGTAAGGGATACAAGCCTAGGCAAACGAAAGGTTAGGGTCGGTTTGACGTTAATGTGAGACGATTAGGTACATTGAGAATCTCTGGTTACCGACGCCTATGGCACTGGTTACCACTTCGTTGATCAAAAACATATCGGCCAGGAAGGGGGTGACTAAAATCGTACTATAAACTTGTGAGATAGAGCGAATTTCAAGAATAACACCTTGAGGGAAAAGAATTCGACGAGTATTGCAACACTATACCTACCTACCCTACATAAAGGAGATTCGGATTCGGATCTTGAAGACTCGCAAGTGCTTAGGTAAGCCTTGAGTTTTTAATAACACTCGAAATTAGCTTTTTCTCAAACATGCAATGAAATGTCGTCACTCCGGGAGTTATATCAGGCTTCGAAGTATCACGTTTAGGGCGGAGTAACTCCAGAGAACTGTAAAGGAATTTCATACAAAATTTAAGGCAGGAAGTAATTTTTTTTTAAATTTCTATTTCACAGATATGTGTCGTGGCATTCAGCCATTAAAGTGATAACACACTATCGCACCGCTTTAAAAAAAAACTATAGGCAGTTTATGCTTTATTGTTTATGGTACGATTTCTTTTTTTTATTTAATCTTTATAGGGCTGTATCTCCTAAACCGTGCGTCGCAGCGCAAAAATAATCAAATTTTCGTTCCCCTTTAGGAAACCCCTTAATAACATTTAAAAAAACACAAGAAAAGAAAAAAAAGAAAAAAAAATATTTATAGGGCTGTATCTCCTAAACCATGCGTCGTAGCGCAAAAATAATAAAATGTTCGTTTCTCTATAAGAAACCCTTAATTAATATTTAAAAAAGAACACAAAAAAGAAAAAAAAACTTTATAATGCTGTATCTCCTAAACCGTACGTCGTAGCGCAAAAATAATCAAATTTTCGTTCCCCTTCCGGAAACCCCTTAATAACATTTAAAAAAACACAAGAAAAGAAAATAAAGAAAAAAAAAAGCAAAAAAAAAATTTATAGGGTTGTATCTCTTAAACCATGCGTAGTAGCGCAAAAATAATAAAATGTTCATTCCTCTGTAAGACACCCCTAATTAATATTAAAAAAAATTTTATACTAAACTAAAAAAAAAGATTAAAAAAAAACTAAAAATACTTTATAATGCTCTTAAACCGTGCGTCGTAGAGCAAAAATAATAAAATTATCGTTCCCCTTATGAACCCCATGCACTGAATAACCTATCACATTAGGACATGAAACAATCATCATCATCAATTTTTATTATTATTTCATTGCATGTTTAAGAAAAGCACTATACATACCTCGGCGTGAAAAGGGGTTGTCGGTCTCATAACTATCTATATGCATTCGGCTGGCAACCCCTTACTTCCCAGCCTCTGTAGTAATGTACTATTATTTCTCAACACGAACGTAATGCCGTACACGATGCGTTTTCCAATACATAAGTATCTATAAATTCAGTAATTTCTTAAATAAATAAACCTTTCATTGAATGAAAATTGTTTTTTACAGAAAACCGTGTAATGATATATCAATAAAAAATAACAATAAAACTAAAAAAAACATCTATAATAGTGTTCTAAGTCTACTGACCTGAAGTCTGTAAAAAAATTGTGTCGTAAAGTTCTTAGCCTTTGCCTGTCGTTGATACTGCTGGATATTTTTGTACCAGTTGTTATATAATATCCCATTCTGAAACAAGATTATATAAACCGTTTACTTATATCTAGAAAAGGTAGCTGTAATGACGTATAAGGAAATCAAGGAGGCGGCCCCGGATAGAGTCAAATGGAGAGAGCTACACCGACAAGAGTCTAACTGTTAAATTTACGACGACGACTTATAGCTACCTACAGGCTAGGGTCATACAAACAAAAATTCTAAAAACCAGCCAAGTAAGTAACGAACCACGTGCAACAGAAAGTTCCAAGATTTCATACAATGCAAGGGAAGCACATCTTATGCTGTTCAAGTAGTTTTTTTGTGATAGGTACCTTTTTAACACATTCACTGCCCCCAACGCACATGTGCGTTCACCGTCATACAAGTTTGTTCCTAGGCCACGCCCCCGGGCAGTGAATGCGTTAAAGGCGCACTTTGGCAGACTTTGTTTATGGAACCTTTATTGGAACAGTATTTGTGTACCTTATTAGTATTACTGGGGCACGTACCTGTCTTAAAAATCCTTACAAGGACATTCAAGGACATTCAATTGTCGCGAAGTAGTATATCCACAGAACACAGAAGTACATCGCTATGATGAACGGTATCACGCATAATATGACTACGAAACAGCATACGCATTGACTTAGACAGCATATAGTTGGACATAGACTGAAATAAACACCCACGTAAGAAATGTTAAAGAAAAATATTGTATACTATAATGAGACTATTACTCCCTGTCTTTGGGCAAAGGATGGTGGTAAAATAGGTTAGTAAAATTACAAAGAAATAGCCTGCAGAATAGCTGCACTAGCACATCTTGACTTGAAATATGAAGTCGCACAAGTAGCAGCAGGATGTGCTATACCAGATCGTTGTCATAGATAGATAGCTAGGAAATATTTTTTTTAAATCTGCCCTTTTAACGATCTAATCTTTTAACTAAACATACATGTTCCGATAATTTACATACATTATTGACTATCTTTATTGAAATATCATCACGTCCTAGCTACGCTGGTGGCCTAGCGGTAAGAGCGTGCGACTTGCAATCTGGAGGTCGCGGGTTCAAACCCCGGCTCGTACCAATGAGTTTTTCGGGACTTATGTACGAAATATCATTTGATATTTACCAGTCGCTTTTCGGTGAAGGAAAACATCGTGAGGAAACCGGACTAATCCCAAATAAGGCCTAGTTTACCCTCTGGGTTGGAAGGTCAGATGGCAGTCGCTTTCGTAAAAACTAGTGCCTACGTCAAATCATGGGATTAGTTGTCAAGCGGACCCCAGGCTCCCATGAGCCGTGGCAAAAATGCCGGGATAACGCGAGGAAGAAGAAGAAGAAGATCACCTCCTAGCTAAACTTGATGATGGATGTGGTAGCTTGCTGCTATAGGTACTGCCTCTTCAGTTCCGTCCATTTAACTAGCTCTCAGGGGTTATTTGCGGACAGTCTAGGACGCAAAATGACTAGTGTAACATTTTGCCTATATCGCTCTTAGTCTACATCGCGAACGGTCCAGAACGCAAAATGCCTACTTTACTTTATTTACCACAAAATCTGAAGCATTACAAAAATATATGAATAGATACTTTACCACATAATTTAAGCCTCTAGAACCGATAGCGAGCATATTTAAACTGTGGTAAACATTATTTTGTGATTAATATATTCGAATTCATGTAGCAGCATTAAATCAAGCAGACACTGACAGTTCTGTTTATGGTATTTATGTCATGCTCAGATGAGCATAAATAGCTCATAGAGATCTATGAGCTCTCTCTTATAGTAACCAAATATAGTGTGCCAAAGGACTGTCTCATTTCAATCATAGACAGAGTGAATCATACTAGCTTTGTCTTACACTAGTACTAGCACCCAAAAAAAAAGGATGAGTATAGTTTTCCTGGTTCTTACTGACTGACAAATTGGTTTGACCAACTATAGTAACTTTATTGGACTCTCGGTATATTATTAGGCCAGTCAAATTAGATAAAAAAGGCGTTTTGGGGAATTAATTAAAAGAACCTTAAAGTGGAGAACATAATTATTTTACAATATTTGACTACGAATTCCTTCGAGCAACACGGAAGGGAGGCGGTATTCGCACTATTTCCCCTCTGCCGAGGTACAAGATTAGCGCGTCAATCTAATCTAGCGCGGGTAATAAAACTAGTTGCACTTGGATTTTTCACTAGACCGAGTCCAGACGCGCGCGTGAACACTGCTGCACAAAAATGCCTGTTTGCTCGGTTTTTTGTTATAAAAAGAGGTCGTGGACATCAAATTTACAAAAAGAAAGTGTTACATTTCACATGTAATATTTTTTTTTACATATCATACGTTTAATTACATTCAAACACAATTATTATATTTTAGTCTCATGTAATTGTTGGATTTATCGATTTTGCTCGCTCAGTACAAATTGCGGATCGGTCGAGCGACAAATCCGACTTCTCATCTCTCAGAATACAATAACATACTTCAACGAAAATGTGTTAGTGTGCGTGTTGTGACACTTGTCACTCGTCCGTACACAAAAAGAGATCGAGGTTTGCAAGATTTGTCTTTGACGTGTGTCATTTTCTATGTATTTGTGTCCTCATTACATATTGGATTTTGTATGTAAGTGTGTGAGAAGTGCGACTGTGTGCACCTTTCCCCCCGCGAAAAATGGCAGAAAGATTTGTACGGTGAGGTATCGCTTGGGCCCCTCCCTTCCGATGTGTCGGAAGCCTGTGTTGCTCGAAGACGAATTCATATTAAGGTATCTTTCGGATCCTCAGATGTCAATTTTTAGTTTTTGAAGTACAAGCCAAAAACTGAAAAAGAAAAAGATTTTTTTCCGCAACTCCTGGAATGGAGCAAATTTAGATTACACTAATTTAGAACCAGCTTGGGGGCTATTCATAAATTACGTCATTTCAAATTAGGGGGGGGGGGGGGGGTCTGGACATCGGATGACGGTAGCATGAAGTAGGAGTAAATGGGGTCATTTTAGCATGATTTTTAGATGATTATAGGGGGGGGGGGGTCAAAAATCGTCAAAAATCGATGACGTAATTTATGGACAGCCCCTTGCTGGAAATTAGTTCCTGTAAAAATCTAATTTGACTGGCCTATATATATGTAGAATATACTTACACTTTGATGTGGTGTCCTACATACATCAGCATCACTTACAACGGAGCTCTTGATTGTACAAAGGTTAGCGAATTAGACTCGATATTACGAGTATAATACGCGTCTTGCAGATGAGTTCCCTGAGTTAATTCAACCTTAGGAGTTCTTCGCCGTAAGAGTCAATACCTATATTTAGAAATCGGGTTTTTTGAGTAAGTATTGTATAAAGCTATACAAAGGCGAAAACTCGATCTAGCTAGTTTTAATTCTTAACAAATTTCTTTTTACACTACTTCCAGTTCAAAGAGGAATACATGGGATAAGTTCGCCTTTGTACATTATATATATTTTGTTTCATTGTAATTTAACCTGTCTTATGTACAATAAAGTGTTTACATACATACATGTAAGCGCCTGTAATAATTGCACGAGCAATATTAGCAAATGTGTCATAACCCGGCGCCGAGCAAAATTCGATCACCCACCTATTTTATGGATCATTTAGCCTACACTTTGTTTTGACGGCCTCCAAGCCTAGCCGGTAGTGACCCTGCTCACAAAGGAAGAGATCCTGGTTCGAATCCTGGTAAGGCCATTTATTTGTGTTTATAACAAATATGTATTGGGATGGCTCAGAGCGGGTTTTAGTTTTAGTTCCTTAAGTTTTGACCTTATTGTTAGATGTATCCTTTATTTGATTAAAATTTAATAAGTGTACAAAAAAAATGTCTTTGTTACAGAACCCAAGCCTTATTGAGCTCTCTGTGGGACTAGGTGGATCCGTGCAAACTTGTATTTTCCGGAAACGGCTCTATTTCGGTAGAATTTGCTATATGACGGTTTCGGGGGTGAAAAATCGATCTAGTTAGTCTTATATCTGGGAAAACGCGCATTTTTGAGTTTTTATATGGTTTCAGAGCGAAGCTCGGTCTTCCAGATATTTTAAATAGGTATAACGATAATAGATATCTACCTATTATCGTTATATTTAAAATATCTGTTTGGATCTCCAACACATGATTTAATTACCTACTCAAAGATACAAGCGGTGGTTGAAACATACATTGTATGTTTTATCATGTAATAATACTTGGCGATGGTGCAAAATGTCTAGGTACGGAATTCCTTATAATGCCGGTCATAAATTTTAGCACTTTACGAGCTATTACTCAGGAGTTCAGGATCAAAATGTAATATAATCATAAATAAGATGATAAGTTTCAATATTGGTATTACTCATACCAATATGATAATTGAGGCATTAAGATATAATTAGGATGGTATAGAAGATGAATGAGTAAAATAAAAACAAGTCAAGTATGAGGTGAACTACGCATAGTGAAGGGTTCCGAACACCTGTGAAGTAGAGTATTCCATTATAATATCATACGAAATAAATCCATATTTATTGGAAATTGGCTTAGGTTAGTAACTTTGCTATAGGAACCATTCAGGCACTTATTGTTTTTTTTTTTTTTGTGTTATGTTCCTGGAAACGCGGCGCTATTTATTGTTAGACGGTCCAGTCTCCATAATAACTTAAGTGACTAGGTACGAAATATACATATACAGTGTGGAAGTTAGTTGCCAAGCGGACCCCAGGCTCCCATGAGCTGTGGCAAAAATGCCGGGACAACGCGAGGAAGATTATGAGTGTGGAAAGATATGTCGGACTCGGTTCGATTCCCGGTCGAGCCGAGCGAATTTTTAAAAATCTATGAATGCAGTTTTGTTTCTTTTTAAAAATAAAGGAATGTCTCGTTTAAGTAAAATGAGCCAACTTAAGGATTTAAGGTAGTTTCCCTCCAGGGCCCGACATATCTTTCCACACTGTATACAGCATGATGAGAGTTAGATTTAAAAAAAATGGATACGATTTGTGCTCAAAATTTACGTTAATGTGAAGTAATTAACACTTGTCACATCAAGGAGCATAAAGGAAAATTTTAACACGTTTTAAATTATTAGTTACTAATATAATTTAATACCAAAACTTAAAAAATAAATAAGTACCTAAATTTGAACTTATAGCCGCTACTCCTTAAATAAGAGTTAGTACCATAAGATTTATCACTTAAAGCAGCGGTCGGCAAAAAGCAGCCCGCCAAACTCTCTCTTGCGGCCCGCGAGCCTCCCGGGCTATTTTGTATGTAATATTGACAAACGACAATGTCTGATATAGTCATAAATATTAACAGTACGGCCCGCGTCAACTTCGGTAACTACTTACTATTTGGCCCCTGGCTGCTAACCGCCACTTGCACCAACCCACTAACCCGAGGTTAACCGGTTAAACCGTTAACCCAGTGTCAAATTGTACTGATAACCATGGTAACTCCAGGTTTAACCGGATAACTCCGGGTTAGTGAATGGTGCAAGTGGCCCTAAAAGGTTGCCGACCGCTGACTTAAAGGAAAGATAAAGAGTAACATGTCGTATTTAAAACATAAGAAATAATGCTGTACTGTACAAACATTTATATAAGAAAACTGATAGACTATACAATTAAAAATGTACCGCGTCTAAAACAACATCTACAAAAACACTGGTTGAACGTTTATAGGGCGTCTTTTCCAACTTTCCCGCTCCCTATCACGTGGCTATAATCTCCAAGGTTACGTTTCTCCCTTGTTTCTTTACTTTTCTTAGCAGCTGTAGAATATATTTCTTCGATCGGAGAGGGACTACCATGGTGGGGGACAACGGATAATCTTCCGTGGTAGCGTTAGAACTGTTCTGACTTCGTTTCATCCGTGTTTCGTCATAATCGTACACAGGTATGATGTCTATGTCCACGGGTATTGCAGTCGGAATAATGGTCGTATTTATTGCATAAGCATCTCTGACATTACTCGTATTTTCTGCCAAAAAAATATTATTTTAGATTAATAATGTTATTTTTTTGACGTTATAAAAATGCATATTTGTGTTATAAGCCGGTAAGAACACTGAATATCGATTAGCCCATATTTGGCGTACCTAGTTTATTTTACCTATATCACAAAAGCTCCCAGAAATTTACAAAGAATAAAGAAAACTTCCATTTTAGAAATTGGAAAGTACGATCCTCATACAGTGGAAGTCATATACATGTATTAATGTTTTACACCTTATTTCAATGGATTAAGGTGAAGAATCCATTTAATATTTATGTTATGAACTCAGTCTAGTTACAGTTAGTACATAAATGAGAAGTAAATAAATATATTTCATGTGGATATTTCGACATTATTGGATCTTACCAACGGCACATCAGTGGTTTATATACATATGTCGATTGTAGAATTGTATGTACAGATTATCGATAGATTATCGTATACCAGTGAAAACACTTTCCAGTACAGAACTTCAAAGAAAATTACCACTCCTGAGCAACTTCGGCTTCTTCCCTTTCCCAGCAATCTCGACGTAGGCATGGTTGTAGCCGAGTCCTAAGCCAAGCATCAGGATCACCGTGAACGAGAACATCAAACACGTGAACACCGACCCGACTGCTAAACACTGGACTAACCTGGAATTTACAACATTTTTGAGTGCCACATCAACCAACACTGTTCCGACTGATTAATCAAAATCTCGACCGAGATTGCAAAAAACTAGATTTCGTATCAACGAGATTGAATCTCGAAAATTCGCGCGAGATCTTGCGAGATCTCGAAATTGCGAGATCGAGATTGCATTCCCTAACCAACAGTGATCGAGTAATGCCCGTGGCTCACGCGCCTGGCACCTGACGTGGTGACGCTTGGAGTGTCGTGGTGGTGGCGTGGCGTGGCATGGTGCCGTGTGGGAAATTCCACATTATTTGGGTTGTAATGTGTTCATAATGTTGCAATATGTGCCGCCCTAAGTAGGTACTCCTTTTTATCATGAATGGTCCACAGAAATTGAGGATGTACAGTGAGCTGCGAAATTGCATGGAGAAATTAATTCATTCATTGATAGAGGCGCCATGCATTTTTACGGCTGATGGTACATTGCTGTCTCCTCTAACTCCTGGCAGAACATGCATGCCGCGTCTTGTCTCTTACCCATTTGAAACAAGTGTAACAATAATGATAGTATTACCTATACCTGCATTTTAAAGATCGACTGTAATATGTAGAATTATCTGACGTAGTTCTAGTTATTATACGCTAATCTAACCACCAACCACCCCAGCTGCTCTACGAATCCCAGAAATCTTCGACGAACCTTCGACGAATCCTAAACATTCGACGAATGCTTTGAAATAGCAATAGCTTACCGCTTCGTGTAGTGTTCGGAATCTCTAAATAGGTGTTTGCCCTGAAATCTTCTACCTGTATACTAGCCAATTTAAATTGGCATCCACGTAAAATTAGTCTCTGACACTGGATTTATCGGATTTTTTACAAATTATTTGTTAAACCGAAAACTTTTTAAGTGTGGACGATTCACACAGAGGAAATGTTTGTGCTATAATATATACTCTCTAATATTAAGTTGCCTGTGTGTGCCGATGTACAATGTGTGGGTGAGTTGTATAGAATTAAGGTAAAGTTATAATATGTAATGTTCCAAGAAGTGAAAATACGATACTTAGGGTCAGTTGCGCCAACCACATTTGAGAGACTGATCAACGTCAGCCGGCGCGCCCCGGCGCTTTACTATGAAACTTTCCATACATAAAAATGTAGCGAACTTTTTAACGATACGAACAGTTTGGTGCAACCGACCCTTAAAGTTCTAAACGTGGTTGAGGTACTTACTTCTGTGCAGCATATAATAATTCACCAATAAAAAGTCCTAGAATGCTACAGTATTGGCAAATGCACATGATTAATAAACACGTTCATTAAAAAAATGTTGAGAATATATGAAAAAAAATCAGCTTGATTCATTAATTTGAAGAAATTGATCCGCACAATCTAAAAAACAAACAAAAGTAACATTTAGCATTTAGCTGACAACTGTCAGCCTAGAAGACACTCTAGAAGAAGAGGAAGCAGAGAGAATTAAAAGAGTTTATTATAACTTATTGCTTGAAGACAAGAATCTTGGCCTAAGAAAAACAAAAAGTGCAAGTGTTATTTATACTTCATAATTTCATAGAAGTTTGATGTTTCAAATAACACTTGCACCGCGCGTGCTGTCGAAATCGTTGGAGACTAATCTTGGTCTAACTCTGTTTACATTTGCCTCGAAAAAACAACCTTCCATACTAGAAAGAGCAAAGGGCTTTCTAATGAGTATTTAATTCTTGACCTGCAAGTTATGAACGTAATCCATCTGCTTCGAGCAACACCGGCTTCCGACACATCGGAAGGGAGGGGCCCTTCGAGCAACACCGGCTTCCGACACATCGGAAGGGAGGGGCCCAACCGGTATCTCACCGTACAAATCTTTCTGCCATTTTTCGCGGGGGGAAAGGTGCACACAGTCGCACTTCTCACACACTTACATACAAAATCCAATCTGTAATGACGACACAAATACATAGAAAATGACACACGTCAAAGACAAATCTTGCAAACCTCGATCTCTTTTTGTGTACGGACGAGTGACAAGTGTCACAACACGCATACTAACACATGAAGTATGTTATTGTATTCTGAGAAATGAGAAGTCGGATTTGTCGCTCGACCGATCCGCAATTTGTACTGAGCGAGCAAAATCGATAAATCCAACAATTACATGAGACTACAATATAATAATTGTGTTTGAATGTAATTAAACGTATGATACGTAAAAAAAAAATATTACATGTGAAATGTAACACTTTCTCTTTGTAAATTTGATGTCCCCGACCTCTTTTTATAACAAAAAACCGAGCAAACAGGCATTTTTGTGCAGCAGTGTTCACGCGCGCGTCTGGGCTCGGTCTAGTGAAAAATCCAAGTGCAACTAGTTTTATTACCCGCGCTAGATTAGATTGACGCGCTAATCTTGTACCTCGGCAGAGGGGAAATAGTGCGAATGCCGCCTCCCTTCCGTGTTGCTCGAAGTTAGAGATGGGTAACTACCCGGGTAAATACCCGAGAGCGGGTATTTACCCGGTAAATACCCGATATTTACCTACCCGCGGGTAAATACGCGGGTATTTTCGTTTTTCTTCTAAATTTGATGTGTTTAATGGTATGTGAGTATAAATAAGATTAATATAAGTATTTTTTTATAATGTTACATAAAATGTATGTTCAAACTAATTACGAAAACGTTGCTATGAGGTGAAGTTCGATTTTAACATATCAGTCCAATTATGAAAATCTTGTAAAATCATTCCCTGGCTTCCGGAAATGTTTTAAAATGCTTTTAATATACATTAGAAAGATGAAAATAAAGAATACTTATGAATGATAATAAAAAAAAATTGTGCAATATCCCAACTTGTGAAGCTTATAAGTCAAACACAGTCAGTTTTAGGACAAAAACGTATATAACCTTTTTTGTAGAAAATTATGTCTACTTTAGTTTGTACATACAACACTTTTCGATATTAATGACAGATTCCAAGAAATATGAAAAAGTTCACTTTTGCCCCCCTCCCCCCAACCACACCCCCCGCTGACTGAAGTTGGAATGTGTATTATCAACGTATAAGTGCGATAATTTACTCAAGTCTAAAAAAAATACTCTTATGACGGCCTATTTTTAATATTTATCAAAATTGTACTAGCAATTCCTTAGTTACAACTGCAACTGCAACTAAACAATTTAATTTTAAATGACACACAATAATTACAGCTATTAACTCGGTTTATATCTCCACTTTAACACAAATCAACATGTGCAACAAGAAATGAATCTACCCGTCCATTTGGGTAGATACGGGTAAATACCGGGTAGATGGGTATTTACCGGGTATTTACCTGGGTGGGTAAATTGGGTAAATACCCGCGACCCATCTCTACTCGAAGTCCATTTGGGTTTCATTACAGACATAATAATGTATTTTTATTGAATTTGATATTTATGAGGAGACCAGTCACACTGTCATTACCATAGTCTGTAATGCAGAGTTAGCTTGGTCCGACTTTCCCTACATTCACTTTGTTGCGAAAAATTAAAATTACTCATCTTAGTAAAAATAGCTATTATAATAATGCTAAAATAATTTATTCAATAACAAAACTAATACAAACTATTATTAAAATTATGTATAAACTAAATAAATTAAAACTAAAACTAATAAAATAAATAAATAAAACTTACCCACCTACCTTAGGTCCCCCAGATCTGTCCCCTGCGGAAGGGTGCCCATAAGGCTTTCCCAATGCTTATATGTTTAACTATTTCATTAAAAATCTCCTCTTTAGATGTCAGTTAAAAACAAAGTAACAAAGAGCCTGAAATTTTCCCCCCTTTTTTACTTGGAGATTTTTTTGTTTTAAAACATATCAGAGCTACTTTTTCGAGCACGTATATATTCTCTTTGCTTTTCCATTGAAGTTTAAACGAGGTACAAAATAAACACTGCCCGAAAACTAGTGCAAAATATAAAATCTACAAAAAATGACACATTAAATTTGTCACTAAGTTTTTATACATTTTTTATAGTATTTTGAAGCAGAAATATTTAACATGGACGTAATGGGATACAATATTTTACAAGAGGAGTCATTACCAGGCTTCCTAAAAGGGTAAGTGTGAATTACGGAATCTGTTTACTTATGGTAATATACCATTGCAGGTGTCGTAGTATTACATCACATCACCAAGTGCGACCGACTTCAAAGATATACCTAGATAGGTACAGTCACCTGCAATAATATAGGTACTCTTCAATAGTTACTCTTCGAAGGCCGCAAAAATTTGTAACACGCTCTTTTGGCTCTACGAATAAGATCGTGTCAGATAATTTTGCGGCCTTCGTTATGTAATATATTTATTTAATTACACAAACGGGTCTACCGCGATATAATTTCATTCTAAAGACTTCCGTCTGTCCGTGACCACAGCTGGTGCAACTCAGCTGAAACGTCGGAATTAAGAGGCCGTCATCGATTTTAATCGCAAAAATGTAAAATTGATAGATTTTGACGAAGAAATTCTACACTTTGTGCTACCTAATAGAAATAACAAGTACTGGTTTCTATTCGCACGTCTTCCTATCTTGTACTTTTTACACGACTGCCCAAACAAAAAGAGTGTATATTGTGTAGATCATTTTTTTGAAAACAGACTCACTAAATTGATAATGTAATGATTTTTTTTTGAAGGACGTATTTAGGTAAACGCGCGTAAAGCACTGATTTTGTTGATCTTATTTGTAAATTTCGTAAAGTTTGGACTGCTAAAAATGGTAAATTTGTATTACACATATCCTGTACTCGAAATTTTGTAGACGAGGTACATTTTTGTTATTATGACTTTGAAGTAGTGTAAATGAAAGTTAGACGAAATCAATTCTCCAGAAAGTACTTCAAAACAGGTGACAATTTCTTTGAAACTCGACTTAATTTCAACGTAATTTTGATACTTTAACAATCGACAACATTTCCGGAAACTGTTCTACATCATACATCATTTAGTATAATTTATTACCATAATTTTTTAAAGATTTTTTAAAAACTGCCCTTCTCGTCATGTATTACCGGTGACGCACGCTCGCGACCTCATTATTAAAAGCCAAGATGAAAAGACGTGCCAATAGAAACCAATACAATTTCAACGACCAAATCCACCAATTTCACATTTCTGCTCTAAAATCGATCACGGCCTCTTAAAGGTAAAAACAATGAAATTATATCGCGGTAGACCCGTTTGTGTAATTAAATATGTGTACGAAACGCGAGAGTTTAAAGTGTTATAATGTAATATATTATTGCAGGGGACTGTACATTATTCCCCGTATTAAAATAAATAAATAAAAAACTACATTTGAACCATATTTGAACAAAATAACGGTTTCAGTTATTATCAAAGAAGGGGAAGAAGATCATTGATGTGTAATGAATGTAATGATAATTGAAACGTCAGCAATATCAATTTCGTTACATCAAGTTTTATCTAATTGTTAATAATTTTTGAATATGACGATGTACAATTAATACCACTAAAATATATTGTATTCTATTCTACGCAACCCTGAATTTCATGAAATTCTTAACGCTTGTCTGCATCTATATCCGATTAAGTAGACAACTACATATTATGAATGCATAGATAGTAGTGATGTACCGACTATTGATTTGGCCGACTAGCCGACTAGCCGACTAATCGGCGCTCGAATGGCCGATTAGTCGGCAAGTCGGCCAGATCATTAGTTTCGTATAAGTTCAGGTGAAAAGAATAGTTTTGCTCCTTTGGTTGCGCTATTCATCATAATTTAGCTTGGCTAAAAGGTGTTCTCTACAGGTTCAAAGACCTATCAAAATAATCCTCGTTCAATTTCTGTCTTTAGTTCTTTCTGAGCAGACCGTCAGTACAGCTTGTAGGAGGTATTTCCAAGGCTCTATTTCCCGTACGTAGTCGCCAGTTAAGAACCTATCCCTATGGTCAGCGTCTTTACGAGCAACGTGCCCTGACTGTCTCTAAATTTTGCAATAACATTAAAGGATGACTCACGTTAGGCCAGGCCGTGTCCGGCCCGGAGCTTCCGGCGCATCGTATTCTGTGGTCTATGACATGTCATGTCATAGAAAAGTAAGCTCCGGAAGCTCCGACCCGGGCACAGCCCGGTCTAACGTGAGTCATCCTTAATAGTTTCTAATGGCTCCACCATTAAAAAAAAATCTGAAAAAAAAATTAACTATAGTACTTGCACGTGAAATTACACGAGAATCAATTGAGATCGACTTGTAGAGGAAAACACCAGCCCACCAACATATGATAACGATCAAACGGTCAATGAACGGTATATCAACAAAAGTTTTCGTATGCACCCACCCTGAATAGGTATTTTAGTAAAAGGCTGCTATTTAACTGATCACCAGATTTAGTAAAATTTAATACCAAAAAAATCTATTTTACCACCCTAAAATAATGAATGATCACCAAAATTATAACACCATTTTAATGTGAAATGATTACCAATTTTATTACACTTTACTATCCTTTTAAAGGAAATGACACCAAACTAATCATTATTAACCCAAAAATACTAAATGATTACCAAAGTTCAAACCCCATTTTAATGTGAAATGATAACCAAATTTTTACATCTTGCTATCCTATTAAAGAAAATGACACCAAAATAATCATTGTAAACCCAAAAATAGTAAATGACCACCAAAATTTGAACTCCATTTTAATGTAAAATTATAACCAAATGTTTAAATCTTGATATCATATTAAAGCAAATGACTCCAAAATAATCATTGTAAACCCAAAAATTGTAAATGACCACCAAAATTGTAACCACATTTTAATTAAAAATGTGCAAATATTTAATATAATTACCGTTATCCTATTAAATTAATTAATCCACTTCGTCACCTTTTTCTAGTAGCATTTTATTTCTGTAACAGTCGCAGTTCTAACCTAACCTAACCCACTTTTCTAGTAGCATTTCGTTTCTGTAAGGGTCGCAGTTCAAACCTAACCTAACCTAACTCACTTTTCTAGTAGCATTTCTTTTCTGCAAGGGTCGCAGTTCAAACCTAACCTAACCCACTTTTCTAGTAGCATTTCTTTTCTGCAAGGTTCGCAGTTCAAACCTAACCTAACCCACTATTCTAGTAGCATTTCGTTTCTGTATGGGTCGCAGTTCAAACCTAACCTAACCCACTTCTCTAGTAGCATTTTTTTTCTGTAAGGGTCGCAGTTCAAACCTAACCTAACCCACTTTTCTAGTAGCATTTCTTTTTTGTAAGGGTTGCAGTTCAAACCTAACCTAACCCACTTTTCTAGTAGCATTTCTTTTTTGTAAGGGTTGCAGTTCAAACCTAACCTAACCCACTTTTCTAGTAGCATTTCTTTTCTGCAAGGGTCGTAGTTCAAACCTAATCTAACCCACTTTTCTAGTAGCATTTCTTTTCTGTAAGGGTCGCAGTTCAAACCTAACCTATCCCACTTTTCTAGTAGCATTTCTTTTCTGTAAGGGTCGCAGTTCAAACCTAACCTAACCCACTTTTCTTTTCTGTAAGGGTCGCAGTTCAAACCTAACCTAACCCATTTTTCTAGTAGCATTTGGTTTCTGTAAGGGTCGCAGTTCAAACCTAACCTAACCCAATTTTCTGATAGCATTTCGTTTCTGTATGGGTCGCAGTTCAAACCTAACCTAACCCACTTTTCTAGTAGCATTTCGTATATGTATGGGTAGCAGTTGAAACTTAACCTAGCCCACTTTTTAGTAGCATTTCGGTTCTGTGAGGATCGCAGTTCTAACCTAACCTAACCCACTTTTATAGTAGCATTTCGTTTCTGTAAGGGTCGCAGTGCTAACCTAACCCACTTAACTGATAGCAGTTTGACTTACTTTTCTAGTAGCATAACGAAATGCTACTAGAAAAGTAGATTAGGTAAGGTAGGTATGCGGTGCGGGGTACGGGGGGTTGAGCGGGAGGGGCTAGTAATTTTGGCATCAGTTTACTTTATTAGGTGAAAATATCGCATTAATTTGGTCTTCAAGATTTGGTGATCATTAATGATTTTTGGTGATCATTCAATATATTTGGTATTTGAATACAATTTGAAGTGCAGTCGTAATTAAAATGGTGGTACTTTTGTATTTTTAGGCCTTATTTTTTTGGTGTTCAGTAATTTTTTTTGGTAAGCATGATTTTTTTATTTAGGGTACCAAAGTATTTTTTGGTGGTCATTATATTTGTAGCCTTAGTAAAATAAACATAAAACATATGGTAAATATTGACTGTTGATTTCGTTTTTTTCTGTTTTTCTTTCACTGATAAAGTGCCGACTAATCGGCCATTTTTGCCGACTAATCGCCGACTACAAATGTGGCCGGATAGTCGGCTTTCCCGACTAGTCGGCGACTAGTCGGTACATCCCTAATAGATAGATTGTATTTAATGCCATAAATGTTCATATTTATATTGACATCATCTTCTTGTACCTAAACTTGTACATACCTACCTACTTTATAATCTTTCCAATTTCCGCTCGGGGTACCTTAATCAAGATTTGGCGAAAAATCTAATTTCTAATTATAGGACTGAATTTATTACTTCTAACGCAACACAGATCTTATTCAGATGAGGCTTTTCAAACATGGGCCAAAATACAGTGCTACATAAAATAGTAGAAAATAAATGAGGGCGCCACTTCGTTCGTAACTGTCACATTTTTGACGTTAAATGCTTAAACATTGCAACAATTTAGTATGGAAAATATTTACTTCCAATTTATAGAATCTACTATTTTATGTCGCACTATATGTGTCGTCATGGCCATTAGACATATTTGACCATCTAACTTTGTTTTTAATTTAGTGACTTTCCTGGTCACGAACAAGCAATAATATTTTTCTGAGTGAAAAATGTGAATTATGGGTATGAGAAATCACCAACGAAGGATATTCCCAAGAAGTTTTAATGGCCACTCAGTCATTTTTCTTACTCGGTGAACTATGTAGGTAGCGGTAGCTAAACTTATTTGGAATTCATAAAACTAAGAAAACTTTTTTTCAAATGTTCTTAGCTTTTATATTTTTCATGGATGGACAAATATTGCATGTCGCCCTTGTTTATGGCGCATAAAATGCATTTTAGGTGTCTAAAAGTAAATATATACGCGTTTGCGAAATGCTTTGCATACTTATTGTACCTACATACTTGTGATGCAAAGCAGTCAGCTGCACAAATGCGGCGCTGCAATTTGCAACATTTTAACGAGGAACCATAAAAATTGATTATCATAATGTTGTTATTTCATTTCATACCTACATAGGCCACTCCTTCACGCCTCAGTCAGCTCTTCATAGTTCTGTATACCTGCCTAGTACACGTATGTACTATCACGCTCCGCGATTATTATTCCATTTAGGGTCCTAGCTAAATTGGGATGTTCAATACTTTCGTTACAGAATTTCCAATTTAGCTAGAACCCTAAATGGCTCAACAATCACGGAGCGTGATTGTACTTAAGTATACCATTGACGTATATCTCAGGACTGGCCTTACGAGCAATAAGAATGGGGCATGAATGGGGCCAGTACAGCGGTGTGACACCTGCAACGCGATTGGTTGATGAGTTCGCATCACGCGCGCGATTGGTCGCAACACTCGCAACTAATAGTTAGTTGGGTTCGACTGCACGATTGGCTCGAATTCCTGAGTGACACCGCTGAACTAGGGTTGAAAGTTCTCGAAAATATGAAATCGTTTTTTTTTCAGGACGTTTTGAAATTTTCGTATTTTTCAGTTTTTTTGGGAAACAAAACTAAAAAAAACGGGATTGTTTTCGGGTTTTTTCAACCCTACGCAGAACTCGTACCTACCATTTTTAGTGCCCGTAAGGCCCGTCCTGAAGTATACCGCTTAATGACAGCCCATGTTGACCCCACATGACACCCGTTACCAGGAGACCCCAGGTGGCTATGTGCCTGGCGTGCGCCTGCGGGCTGCTCATGATCACCGCGCTGTCGATCACCATCGGCATCTTCATCGGGTACACCTACTGCTACATCGAACACAAGTCTGGCGTTATAAACGGTGAATGGGCCATTTCTTCAATCAAAAACTATAAACACACAGGTAACATTCCATTTCTGGCCGCGGCTGCACTACTGCTCCGACACGTCGATGTTATTGTCAATCTCCATAGTAAAATAAGTTTTTGGCAAAAGTTTCATTTTTGGTACAAGCTTTTATCGCTGACTGTACTTTTCTCACGACAGACAACTAATACTCATCGAGGCAATTCTAAAAACCCCTAATACAATTACCTAGGTTGCGTTGTTTCATCACAGAGTTCCTATGGCCACCTCCTGTCTCCATCATCAGATCAGCTCGATGGTATTACCATAATATTGCATTGTCATTCGATTTATACATGCATGCAAAATTTCAGCTCAATCGGAAACCGGTAAGTGGATCAAAATACAGACAACGGGACTGGTGAAACGAAATAAAAGCTTGTAATAATTAATGACAGTAACGTCGCAACAGTAGTGCAGCTGTCGTTGGAAATGGACTGTCACCTTGTACAAATAGCAACAATTTTAACTGTCCATCTGTGGACAAAAGAGATAAGGTCCACCGATGGACTGTTACCAGTGTGGGCGATGATGGTACGCTTACTTGTGCAAACAAAATGTGACATGAGGAAATAATTAATAACATCAACTGAAGCACATAAAGCTTACTTAAATTGCATTTAACCTCAGTAAATCTAGAATTTATTTTAAAAATAAGTTTTTTTATGAATAACTCGCTACGCTCGTGGTTCAATTTTGGAATCTTTCGCTTGCTCGGGTATCAATATTAGCACGAGCGGTTAAACAACAACTTTGCCCCCTTGTAAACAAATAACTATTGTTACAGCAAATGTCACACGCACCAACGTAAAAATCATCCCGATGCACTCGTTCGAGTATCACGATAACAAAACCACGACGGTCAACGATGCCATCCTGAACAACTACTTCATCTCCAAACTCCTGAGGGTCAGCGGTCTGCGAGCGGCACCAGCTATATCCTGGTCAGAACAGACAGAAAAAAAGCTTATTGAGACCACTGCCTGAATGTAGGTAACATTTCAAATACAACCAGTCTGTGATTGGTTGTTTTGGTTGTACCGTACCTAATACCTAGTTATGGATTTGAACTGTTTAAGTAGCAGCACTGCAAGGTATGTAATGAATGTGGTGTTTATAAATTTGTTGGCCTGTTAATCGTTGTTAGTTATTTTTATATGTAAGAAAGAAAGAAATAAAAATCATTTATTTAACGCCACAACACAGTAATAGTATAAAAAAGAAAGACATCATGCAGACATGAAAACCTTTGGATGCTAAAATAGGATTCTTATTGCCCGTAAGGCCAGTCCTGAGATATACGTCAATGGCCGGGGCAATCCGTGGCGCTGGTTTTCTATATAAAATAAAGAAATAACTATTATAGGACATTTCTTACACAGATTGACTAAGCCCCACGGTAAGCTCAAGAAGGCTTGTGTTGTGGGTACTCAGACAACGATATAGCTAATATATAAATAGTTAAATACATAGAAAACAACCATGACTCAGGAACAAATATCTGTATCATCATACAAATAAAGGCCCTTTGCTATATAATTTAATAAATGTGTTTGTGCAATGCTGCATCAACGTTTAGACTCATACATCACCTTACCAACGAGATGTAGGATATATGACAACTAGAAGTCACCACGCAGGCGCTCTCGCAATAATTTAGTATGGAAGTGTGACCTTAATTCAATTGTGTCCACGTTTACGACCGATCCTCATATAAATTAAACCTATTTACAAAAAAAAATGTTTTCAAGGGTTATTATAGTTCATAATGGTATTAGCAAAGAGAATAGATAGTATAGAGGGCTATTGCCATAGTAAATTTTGTAGTCACGGTACATTTACTGCCATCTATCGACACACGATTAAAACTTAAAATAAAATTGAAAATGTATAAATTAATCAAAATATGTATACGGATAAATGATTTTTAATTTTTACTGTCCCATACTGACCCATGTTCTTTCACTGATATGTGTTCAAATTGTTAAATATCAAACGGTGTCGTCAACGCCATCTAGCCGAGAATAGGCCAAAGGTATGGCGCCATCTATTCGAGAATGACTTTTTCTTGATTTCCGAGGCACGTTTTTATCTTAGACTTTATTTATCTTATACGGACTTTATTTATCTAATAGATATCTTACTCTATCTAACGTAAAAGTGACATTGGTTGCCCGAATTGCGCTGCAAAAGAGAACTAGTTGATATCTAAACTATAACGTATCTAGAATGGATCTAGTACGTGTCGTCTCTTGTGAATATCTTGAAGTTTCAAAACGGCAGTATGACTTCACATTAGAGATGCAACGGATAGTTGTTTGGCCGAATACCGGCCTGACCATCGGCCGAATATTCGGCCGGTGGAACCTCCAATTCAGTTTTTCAGGTGCGCATTGTGCAAATTTTGACCTGATTATACTTTAGTTATATATCCTCCAAGGCCAAAGTGGGTAAAGATATCCGGGATCAATCCTTATTTCAGTTATTTCTATGGTGTGCTACGGGTAGGTATATTTACTTAGCAACTTTCGTTGTCACTATCTGAGTTATACCGCGAACCACGTGCGACGTGTTGCCTCCCTGTCACACTTACGTACGAATTTACAAGTGCGACAGAGAGGCAACACGTCGAATCAAACGTGGTTCGCGGTAGGCCCTCTGATGGTGACTGTAATAATTATTATGCAACACGGTCTCGACGCCAGCCACTCGTACAAGTTCAAGGATGATTAGATTGATTAGTGAACTGCTGAATCATTGCCGAAAAGGAAACATCGCTCGGTTAAGAATAATGATGCGTAATGCTATGTAGGTGGTCGATCTAATAATCAATCATAACTTGTGACTAATATTATTATTTTATTTGTAGGTCTTTTCCATATCTCGGGACCATGGGGTCCCGGACCTTTGGGAGGCGTACGTGGGGCCGAAGCCAACAGCATAGAGGCCCTTTAAGACACTTTAATCTAAAAGCAAGGGAGCAATATTATTATTATTATTTACTACTCCAATAGACAAAAGAATACCTACTTAAATGGTTCAGAATATTTTAGCCGCAAACTTTTACTTGATTCGTCAATGACGATGATGACACTCGGAAAAGGCACGATATGTGTTGTAAAGTTTATTCAATAATTAGGCCCAAGGGCTCGTTTACAAGTCAATACAACATATACAGTGACAGCTAAGGCTGCGTTTCGACCAGAGATGTGCGAGGATATGTTTATTAACCTTTTGGACGCCAATGACCGATATATCCGCACCGCAGGTTCAACGCCAAAGACTGATTAATCGGTCACAGACCACAGAGCAACATAGACTTACGTGCATATGCATAAAGTTCAATTTCAGTTTTGTCACTTCGGTGACGTGGCGTCCGGGTGACTGCTTTTGTGTTTGACACGGCGCGGAGTCGAAAAGGTTAAGAACCAATAGAATCACTGAATTTATTTTCCTCGCTCAAAGCAGTGATTCTATTGATTCTTAAAAACATCCCTCGCAACGTGGGATGTACAAATCTCTATGGTAAATAATACATTAAATATGGAGCAATAAGTAAAAGGTCCCCAAACAACATCACAGCTGCTTCTAGCAACGTCGACTAGCCTCTTCCATGTTTGATTGAACTAGTCACGGCAGCGGCCGACAATTCAAATGAATCAAGCAGTTTACTATTGATTAAGCGCGGGTTGTGTCTAGCACGTTAACGAAGTATTTAGCTAAAAATTGGAGTTGACAGCCGCCATCGCATTTAATCAATCAATCACTTTATTTGCAATAAAACATACATAAATGCTTGGAAATACAATACAATTATATGGTGCACAATAAATACAACAAAAAATATAATAAAACAATCACAACAATAATAATTCATTCTACATGACAGCTCTCCTCTACGTGTTGGATCTATATCCCCACGCAAGCCTACCAAAAGACCGGGATTTATAGGCCCGTGAAATCCAAGGAGATAATTCATTAGGTACAGATTAGAATGTCAGAACAAAGAGTAGGTATATAATAATATAAAGGAAGTTAGTGGTGGTCATCCCCTTAACATAGACTGAATAATATAAAATGCGAAAGTAACTTTGTCTGGATGTTACCTAATCATGTTTAAATTTGATAGGTAATAGTTTGAGTTCCGGGGAAGAACATAGGATAGTTCTTAATAACGGAAATCTTCATTCCGGGTGCCGTTCAATTTTAATACAAACATTTTGCATAATTACATTTAACTACTTTTAAAACTCATAATAAACATAATGTATAGAAACAAAATCCATAATATTATTCGTTATAATAATTAAATTACAGAATGTTCTATAATCATAAAAACGTTGTTAATAACGATCATTATGAATAATTTTACTTGTTATAATATAACATAACTATATTTTAACGAATGATCGGGTGACATAATATAATATGACATAAATTATAAAACAACTTACATATTCTACCTTAAGGCAGGTCGCCGTTAGGTACGACGACGAGCGAAGCGAGGAGGAGTGTTAGGTAGAACTGCGACCCTACAGCGCGCGAGCCGAGCGAGCGAAGCGAGCGTGCCGCTGCAGCGGCCGGCGAAGCGTCAGAACCGACTTATTTTATAATAGTACACTTTTTATTACCCTGTCGATCATGAGAGGAGGCCTGTGCCCAGCAGTGGGGCGTGTATAGGCTGAATTATTATTATTATTTTGTCTGTCTCTTACAAATTCTCGGGACCATGGGATCCCGGACATTTGGAAGGCGTGCGTGGTTTTTATGAAAAAAGAACGTTATGAGCATTAAATAGTATACAAAGTGATCATTATACTGATTGCCTGTTATGCAAATACATTACTATGCAACTGAATTATTATTATTTCTGAAATTATGTAATTTGTTCTTATTCATTTTGTTTTTATACTAAATAATCATTTCTGCATTTCAAAATTATGCAATTCGAATTATGCAAAATGAAAATTCGAAAATCGTTGTTATTAAAAACATTACACACCCCATCATTCCACGCAGACGAAGTCCTGGGCAGAAGCTATCTAGTATATCTTATTGTTTAATACCTCCATGGTGTAACGTAGACATTTTCTTAAATTTTAAATTAATATTTTTGGGTTGAATTCCTTTTCTTATTTCGACGATTTTAACAATATCCCAAACTAACTCGATTGGTTGCACTTATTTGCATAGTCTGTTGCATTCAGATGCACCTCTTGGTGCTTATCTGTTGTCGGGGTTGTCATATGAGTAAAAATAATTAAAACTTGAGATATTTAGGTTGTCACTCCAGGAAAACTTTGTATGATTTAGATATGTTTTTAGGTAAGAGAGAATTTAGATGTTAAATAAAACATAGGAAATACAGACTCCAAAAAGGGGGCTCTGAAATGAAACATTATTAGATTTATTGGTAAAATATATTTCTTAGGCTCAGGAGTGAATTGTTAAATAAATCAGTCAGAATTTTCGTAGGATTTGTGTCTTCAAGGGATTGGCACCCTACTTTTGTTTTGGCCTTTTGTACTCAACATATGAGGAGGTCATTTTGAGATGACATGCACATTTGATGTGTGGACCCCTCCGGGGACGCACGCTCGCATGAGCCCTATTTGTGGTGAGACCACACATTCGCCATGTTGGTCGAAATGCTGGAAGCAGCTCGAGTCCTTCGGTGTGCTCCACTGAGTAAGTACAAATGGAATTTAGGTGTGATCAACTCCACAATGGCGCGAAACGTTGTGGGTTCGTTCTTAACCAGGTTTTTGGTTCTTTACAGAGTTGACTCCTGCTCGAGGGTTGGGAGTGCTCCGCCAGAAGTCCTAACAGCTTCCAGTTCGATGAGCTAAATTTCCATTGTTTCATATTTTCTTTAGCGGCCATTAAGGCATCGGCTAATGTATCCATTTCTCGGTTTACAGGAGCCGGGAGCTTGTGAATTCTTTGGAAGAGCTTTCGAATTCTTTTGAAGAGCTTTCGATTTCTTTTGAAATTCATTTGAAGATGTTTAGAAGTTGTAAAATGAGGCTGTGGGATCTGTACCACGCCATCTGCAGCGGCCGGCTCCAACCAGGTTAGCGGCCAGCTTCCCGGGGAAAGGCGAGTTCGCTCCCCGCTGCTGCAGTTCCAGCAGCAGTTTTTGAGGTCGGTCTGTTGCATAACTTTTGAGTGGCATCCGCCACCAACTACAAATTTAAAATGGTTAATTATAATTTAATTTTATTCAGTTTGAAGTTTTGAAAGTTCTGGTGCATAAAACTTAGGTATTTCGAAATTTAGTTTTTAGTTTTTAATTAATGGGTGTAAACCCTTATAGCTAGAACCTGTGAAGCGACCCAGCTTTACCACTGAGCATTTAACAGTAAATGATTAGATTAATAAAGTTTGTTAGATATTAAATTTGTTTAATTGTTTCTCCTCCTAGCTTTCCTACAGCAAGACACCATTTAGTTTATTTTAATTTATTATGATTTAATTTAATTTTGTTAACATGGCTGTTTCTATTTTAGACAAGCCGGAGCTTTTTCATTTCGTTAATTATTTTACCCCCTTTCAAAACAGCCGTGTTACAATGATGACAAAGAAGTGAACGTTCCTCTAGCTGGTAAACGTATTTATATTGTATATTCCCACTTACAACTAGAACTTACAGGAATATCAAATGCGCGTTACCGACTTATAGTACTGTGTAGGGAATCAGGCATGATTTTATTTTTGTGGGTTTTCCCTTTTGCCCAAGTATACCCAACTACTAGAACCGTTTTATTTTACCAGTCTATGTTTGTGGGTATATTTACACCGTGTGTTCCGCTACAACGTAAAAACTACTCAGTCGATTTTGGTAAATGAGGTACCTATCATCCGTTTTTATGATGCGGTTGAAATACACTACATTGTTAAACTACTTTAACTCTCAGGATTCGATCTGTCCACATGTAGGTACTTAGTTTTATTAAATTAGTAAGTGAATACATTTACGACACAATCTTACTCTAAATAGTCTAAATAAAAGAACCACGCGTAATACGAGTTTAAAAGAAAAATTATATTATATTTTGTTATGTCATCAATATTTACATTGCAAAGACGTCGTTTTTACCGAGCTACAAGGCTTAGTATGCCATAGCAAAAGGATTAAACACATGATCCCTGATAACAATGGCTTTGAACAATGGGAGTCGTGGAAACGATCTAAAGAGCTCTGAGTAAAGAACAAATTTCGCTTACATACTACGGTTCCTTTCAATTTAAAACCATAATCTAATATTATTAATCATATTTGTTAGTTTTTGTTAATGGGAGTACAGATTTGATGAAAACAAATACCTACTTAATTATAACGTCTTCATACAAGTTTTAGTGAGTCAAATGCATTTATTTAAAGTATTTTTAGTCTCGGTTAATCGAACAATTCAATGGAGTCGAACAATAATGAATCGCAATGTGCGCAGTCATCCAGTATCATTAACGTATATATCTATGGACTGGCCTTACGGGCACTAAAAATGGTACTAGTTTAGCGGTGTGACTCACGAATTCCAGCCAATCGTGCATTCTAACGCAACTAGTTGCGACGAATAGCGCGCGTGATGCGAACTCATCGACTAATCGCGCGCGTGATGCGAACTCATCAACCAATAGCGTTGTACCGGTGTCACACCGCTGTACTGGCCCCAGTCATGCCTCATTATTATTGTCCGTAAAGCCAGTCCCTAGATATCTATGTCAATGTCCAGTATCCAATGAATTTGCCTGAGTAATGCCATTATTAAGTATATTGTAGGTACAGTGATTGCTAGGTGAACTACCTACCTACATATTATAATGACGAATAGGGATAACCCACGATGCGTAGGTACATAACTAACAAGTCAAAAACACATAACAAATAATATTATTTGCTGTTTGAAGTGTGACAATAACTGTTTGCGTTTACACACCTAAGTACAAAAGCAAAAGATAACTCGATACGAGTAAATAATTACAGAGAAGAAAAAAACGTCGTCGTTAATAGGTAGGTAAGAAAGAGGCATAAACTCCATCTAGATATCAATTTCGCTTTAATTGAAACTAACAACAAATTCGCAATAAAACCACACTAAAACCAAACAATTTGTGTACCTACAGAAATCGTTATAATTACCATCTTATCCATAACTTAAACCAGAAGTTAACAACCACGAGCACGTCAGTCTATAAAGTATAAACGGGAGGATGAAACGTGTTCCAAGTTTTTGCTGGTCCCGCTGATCCCTAAAAGGATGCGTATAAAAAGTTCTACTAGTTAGTGGGCCGGTCCCGCGGCGTTACGACTGATCGCGCGCACCGCGCAGACACCGACGCGCACGCGCACTCCCTACGCTCACTAATTTACAAATTAAATCCATTTATCGATTACCGATTCTAAATTCAAATTTAGAACAAATCTTTAGTTACCTTTTCTTTGATAATGTGTTATGAAATTTGAAACAAAAGTGCTTTCTTTAAAGGGTTGTGTGAGTTTTTACCAAAAGTGTTTAGACCGTGGATTGGTCTTGGTGCTGGTTTACTTTGATGTGGTTCGTGTTGCACACGTGAATGGTTTTGCTGATAAGAACGCAGGTAATGCCTAGGTTTTATGTTCGTACCGAAGTCAAGTTTGTTGTACCTAATATATTATGAATATACATGGTTAATGATGAAGATATCGATGTTAAACATGTATTTCTTTGCGTATTCTTGAAAAGGTAATATAATGATTTAGGTGGTTGTTTTATATTCTTGCAAGATTATATGCCGATTATACTTGTTAAATAGTAGGTGAACACTTTCAAGAATTTAAACAACAATGCACAAAATGCAGTTCTAGTTACCAAACAACCTTCGTTAGCAGTATTTTAAGTAGGTATAGCTATACTCGCACTGTTACCCATAAAATTAATGCAAGTAATATAATTTCTATAAACTGTATACTCTTTCGTCTTATTTCTTTTCTCTCTTATCTCTACTAGAGAATATTACAGAAAATGAGAAAGGACATATACCTACATTAAAATACAACCTACTTAAATTGTATATACCTACATAGGTGATCCTTAACCAATAAGTCAGTGTCTTGTTAAATTATATGAAATAGACGATCTAACTTACCTGAATTATTAAAGCAATTCCCAAGCCACTTTCTTTTAAAAAGTCATAAGTCATAACGGACACAGAGTTTATGTTTTGTCTAAAAAAGCCATACCTAATGGACACGGAGTTATGTTCTATCCAATTGACATGCTCAGCCGTATTCGAACAATGAGATAAGTGAAATAAGTACTAGATATTGAAACGATATGGATTGGATATGTCAGTGTCAAACAAGTGTCAAAATCGACGTTTCTTCAAACAAAAACGTCACTTTTGACACTGACATATCCAATCCATATCGTTTCAATATCTAGTATTTGACGTATCTCATTGTTCGAATACAGCCGGCTGTCTTATGCAAGCCCACCAATATTCAATATTCCACAGACGTAACCGTTACCTACATGCACTGCCTACATGATATCCGTCGTTCTTTCATTTTTCTGGTTTCAAATGAAATTAGCGTACGAATTATGAACTGTTTACAAATGCAATTAGGAATGTAAATATTGAATGGCAAATACTTTTACCTAAAAGTGCTAATTTAAACATGGCTAGGTATGTAATTAGAACATTTAGGTAGGTAGACTTTCTACGTATGTAAGCTATTTACTGGTAAGTAAGAATGTACGTATTTATTAGTTATGTAATAGTGTTAGTAGCCTGGATAATTATGACTTAGGTTCAATTCATAGAAAATCCTAAAAACCATAAAAAGTTCCCGTAAAAGAAAAAAGTTACTGGGAATCATTTTTTTAGTTTAAAATTTAAGCAGCCTCTGAACCGCTTCTTCAGAGGGGAAAAAAGTACCTAATGACACGCCGCGCGAGACTTGCGCACAGTGTGGGGTTTTCGATCAATTTTGACTATCTTCATATTTTAATTCATCGCATTAACCTCATCAAAATAATGCTCAAAGTGAACCTCCAAAATTTCTATCATGCATAGTTTTGGAGATAGTCAAAAACTCGAGAAATGTCCATAATAGAAACCTAAGAAACGTAATTTCTCATTTTACGTGCATCTTTTTTTAATTATTCTATTTTAGATCTATTAGGGATGTTTTGAAGTATTCATTTCATAAAAAAAAAAGTTAAAATCTATGATCCAGAATGGCGATATATGTATTTTTTAACATATTGTATAATATTTTTTTCCTCGATAATCCTACAACTCTAGCATTTTATTTCTAAACAAAACGGTGCAATGCTGCGAGAGGCAGCACTGAAAAAAAAATTGAATGAAAATAACGCAGGATTGCCGAGATATGTATTTTTTAATATTTGGGTCAGGGCTGACAACCTTTATCTCCGGTGGTGTACCTACGTAGGGCAAACTGAAAGTGTTTAGAATAGAAAAAGCTGAAGTAATTAGGACGTTACTCTTTATTTTAATGCGTGCTTTATCTCTTTCTGACCACGCGTACAAATTTTTATTAGGATAGGATTACCCTGAAGCGCACACAGCTCATTCTTCCAATGCCTTTTTTGTATGGCGATTTTAGGCCCTCGGAGGTTGTGTATGAAATTCATGAGGTACCCATCGGGATTCAAGCTTTTTTGACACAAAATAATTTAAGCAAGATTTTTTTAACAGTGTCATATGAATACTGAGGGATATCAAAAACTACTGATATACAATTTTTTGCCAGTATTTTTTATTAACCGCACAACTGTGCGATGTAAACTTTTAACGTCACTCTTGAATGACATGCTTCTCTATGATCATCCGTTGAATAACTACAAAAGCGATTAAATGTGTAATTTAAAAAATAAACAGACGTACAAGAACTAGGCTTCATTATGAAACTATAACTGAAGCCTGCTGTAACTCTGTTGTTGGCTGAGCCCACGATGAAAATCGTTATAAATAGTAATACGAAAAAATTCTTAGGTCGAAATTGGAATAACGCTCGACGTACAATTTCCAAATTGCCATCAATCCTGAAACACAGATAACGACCAAATTGCATATACCTCAAAAAAAGTATAAAGAGTTATATTTTCATAAATAATATGCCTCTTTTTGTTATATGATCTCTAAGTAGCCTTTTCTAAGAACTTTCAGAGTTGCCCTCGTACATAGTTCAAATGTCTGTAAATCCAAATGAAACATAAGCGGCCGTATCTGAAATCCGTAGTAACGCAGTAAAATATTTATTGTTTTAATAAATAAGCATTTATTTGGTACATTAATTATTTAGATTGTTTAGTGTGTTTTTGACGTGATAAGTTGATAACGTCGATGAACACCGGCAGCATGCACGAAAAAGTGTCACCTTGTGGACAGATACCCATGGTAACGTTGTGGACAGATCTCCATGGTAACGTTATGGCTAAAGTATGCAATTTTTCATCAATGTTTTCTTATGACGTTATCACGCAAAATTATCGTCCGTAAACCGACTTTACAGACAACCATACTTTCTTGTTGTTGTTTGAGTTCAGAGTGTTTTGTTGTTAAGCTTGCCTGAAAAGCATTAACTCTACAGTAGAACGAACGGCCATATCAGCACTGTTATATATATCTGATGAAGAATATCATATCCCAACAAAAACATAAATGTGAAATGAGAGCCAAGTTCAATATTAAGAATATGTGTCGTTGTTGACTCGCTGACAAAAGAATTGAGATCTATATGGGTGCCAAGTTCTGTGTTGTGTAGAAAATCCTGAAATTATAAAGGATTTGACTTGGCTAGTTTTTACCAACAAACCAAATTTTAGAAAAGTAGCCTATACGTAAAAACTAGCCAAGACAACTCCTTTATAATTTCAGGATTTTCTACACAACACAGAACTTGGCACCCATATAGATCTCAATTCTTTTGTCAGCGAGTCAACAACGACACATATTCTTAATATTGAACTTGGCTCTCATTTCACATTTATGTTTTTGTTGGGATATCATTACTTTTTGTACAGAAATTACTATAGTAGGTATTCATCAGAAAAGCAGTTTGCCTAAGCTGAAAAGGAGACCCTAGCTAACGCGCGGTCAATTGTTAAAAAGTTTCAGTTTTCAGAATTTTTTCTTTTTTATACGCCTAATAGTCTAGCTTCATGCCAAATATCAAGTTTCTAAGTGATCTAGAAGTGGGTTAGGTTTTTGGTTTATAAGTATTACCTAATTAATTTTTTTACATGTAAATATCAATAATTTCCAGTTTTCAGATTTTTCCTTCTATATAAACCTAATAGTCTACCTTGATGCCAAATATCAAGTTTCTAAGTGATCTAGAAGTGGGTTAGGTTTTTGGTCTAAAACTATTAATTATTTTTTTTCCCTCGAAATATCAATAATTTCCAGTTTTCAGATTTTTTCCTCTATATACACCTAATAGTCTACCTTGGTGCCAAATATCAAGTTTCTAAGTGATCTAGAAGTGGGTTAGGTTTTTGGTCTATAAGTATTAATTATTTTTTTTCCATCGAAATATCAATAATTTCCACTTTTCAGATTTTTCTCTCTATATACACCTAACAGTCTACCTTGATGCCAAATTTCAAGTTTCTAGGTCATCTGGAAGTGGGTTAGGTTTATGATCTATATGTCAGTCAGTCACAAAAATGCCGGTTTTTAAACGTTAATTGTGACGTCCCACGGTCAAAGGTACCTTATGGCGGGTATGGAGTTATGCATACCCCAGTAATCTACAATAAATAAGCTATCGATAACACAAAAGATCAACCTTCTAGGTTGCGTAGTTACAGAGATATGATTTTTTGAAAATAATGTTGTGAAATGAGCAACTTTACGATAGAGAAGTTTTAAGTTTAGCCGCCTAAAAAACTATGTTCCTGAAGTAAGTTACATAGTTGACTACAAATAATAATACCTTATATATCTGAGATTAAAAAAATATTGCGACTTGTTCTGTAATGCAAATAGAAACTTTTGATATCGACTGATTTATGTGTATACTAACCAATCTCTTGAAAATAAAGTTTTATTTCATTTTCACGATTGATTGCAATGAGCTCTCAAGATTTAAATTTTATCTATTAGAAAACGACACTGACAGACAGTTTAAGCAAAAAACAATACCGATTTAGAGGTGAAAATGTATTTTCTGACTTTTTCATATAAAATCACAAAATTGAATATTTTTACTTTTAATGTGACACACAATCAATTTTTCTGAGCACATATGAAAGAAATTCTGTCATTCAAATGAAATAAATCCTAAAACCCCAACTAAATACTATATTTAACCCCTTATGCCACTTTAAACTTACATAACAATAACAGTATTTGCTCCATACATTTACGAAAAGGTACCTTATGGAAATAAATCTAATAATACATCACTACAAAATATCAATCATATTACAGTTTATCTTTTATGAATAGAAAATATTAATTTACATTAAACTGCCCCAAATTTAATTAGTTCTTCGTCATAATAATCTTAAAAAAGACCAATAATTTGTATGTAATGAAAAGGTACCTTGTGATTAAGTTACATGATGAGGCATGATGATGATGGAACAGTTAGGATAAACTAATAATATTTTGGGGTTAAAGATGGTATAAATCGTCTATTTCTTATCAATAATATATTTCGGTTGCTATTGAAGATAAGCGGCATTGAGGTTCAATGACCTCAGATATTCCATAAGGTAATGCGTCGGGTATTGGCATTTTTCAGCAAACCAATGGCTGATTTACTGCATGCGACCAAACCAAATGAAGATTATTCTAGTTAAGAAAGACTTGACGAGAGTAACTTTGGTATAATAGCAGGCTACTTGGATTTGTGATGTCGGTCTATGTACGGTTATAATATTTGCGAGGCGCCCCAACCAGAACTGAAATTATCAAATTAGTTTTGCAGAATGCTAATACAGTTCTCTACCAACCTTCTTTTCCCGTATTGACTAGTTTTTTTGGGAATTTTCAATCTTTTTTCCATAAGGTACCTTTTCTACTAAACTCTGAGACGACATTACTAAGCTTATAACTAACTTATAACAAAAATAAAAACAGGTAAACAAACGTTACGCATTAAGGTTTCAGATCACACAATAAAAAAAAAATTGAGCATTTTTCACCTCTTTACAAAACATTTCATATCTCCGAAACTAGAAACCCTCATAAGGTACCTTTTCCCGTGGAACGTCACAATTTATCAGTAACTGTTTGAGCTACGTTTATGAAATTTTGTATTTTGGACAAGCTAAGGGGCTTGAATACATGTGCCAGATTTCATTAGTGTAGGTTAAGTAGGTTTCAAGTTGTGAAGGGGTCAAAAGTAGCTCGAAATGGTTCGTGTAATATTACACACGGTTGCTGCGTCGCCAGTTCCTTTTTCTTTGAACTTGGCTGGACACGCTACCGCGTGTCTAGATGGTACTGGGAAGGGGTCCGCCCTCGTCAAGCAAATGCTGAAACCCAATACTTGTACATGATATCTGGAGACCAACGATTGTAACGAATGTAGAATGAGCGACGAAAGCAGAATAGGACTAATTTAAGAACTCTACGAAAAACGAATGGGACGACCCAAGACGATACCAGACTTGCGACGACAGATTTGGCGATCGCATGGGACGGCCTTTAACATTTTACCTCTGAAAGTATAATTATAAATATGATTTCTGTTAAAAACTCCAATTCCACTTACACGGAAAACGGTATTCAATAAATAAGTGATGAGTTCAAATTTTGTCATTAATTTGTGTGACTCAATTCTCATGAATATATGGCCCATAGAGTCGACCAGAAAGACGATATAAGGAAGGTATTTACCGCCTCAATTCTTAGTTGTTTGTTCTGATCCGCCAAATAAACATCAGCTTTATTAGGTTAGGCAAAAATACACCTAATGTAAACATAGTTTCATAAGTGCCGTGTGGTTTCCATCACTTGACAACAAAAAAAAAATATTTTTGTCCTTTGGTCAAAAGAATTGGTAAGTTGACTCATCGTGTATAATTTCTGGAAATACCTTTTGGTTGTAAAAAGGTCAAGGAAAAAGTAACGCGAATCACGATTTCGATGCGTTTTTAGGGTTCCGTACCCAAAGGGTAAAACGGGACCCTATTACTAAGACTTCGCTGTCCGTCCGTCCGTCCGTCCGTCCGTCTGTCACCAGGCTGTATCTCACGAACCGTGATAGCTAGACAGTTGAAATTTTCACAGATGATGTATTTCTGTTGCCGCTATAACAACAAATACTAAAAACAGAATAAAATAAAGATTTAAATGGGGCTCCCATACAACAAACGTGATTTTTGACCAAAGTTAAGCAACGTCGGGAGTGGTCAGTACTTGGATGGGTGACCGTATTTTTTTTGCTTTTTTTTTTTTGTTTTTTTTTTTGCATTATGGTACGGAACCCTTCGTGCGCGAGTCCGACTCGCACTTGCCCGGTTTTTTTAAATAATGATGCATATTTAAATGCCAATGTATCACTACACCTTATAAAACAAAGTCCCCCGCAGCGTCTGTCTGTTTGTGTGTTTGTATGTTTGTTCGCGATAAACTCAAAAACTACAGAACGGAATTTCATACGGTTTCCACCTATCAATAGAGTCATTCTTGAGGAAGGTTTTGGTGCATAATTTGTAGACCCGTGCGAAGCCGAGGCGTGTCGCTAGTCTACGGGATAAAAAGTACCGAAATGTAAAGGCTGTTAAATCGTCTATTACTAACCTGCCAACCAAATTAACACTTTGTTTTGCATTAATAATAATTTTAGGTGATTACAACTTAAGGAAGCACTACGTGCCTAAACTTATTTGATGATTTGATAACTAAGTGCTTTTACAACTAAAGGATGATACCTATTAAGGGGCCTCTCGCCTCTCGGACCCTAAGTTACGGGAAATCCTGTTTGGGCCAATTAATTAATCAAATAGACCATGACATTGATGTCTTCAAACTTTTATCACAAAATCTTGCCATCGTGTGCCTCATCCATTAATGTTTAGTAAACTTACGTCAGTTTACATGGATTAGACAATAGACGTAACTGAGCATAAGATATTTTATTAATAATATTTTATTAAATTACACGTCAAATTATAAAACATATAAATTCTTTATTAATGTTATTATACGCGGCAGCCACAATATCAATTATTCAATTAAAGTATTAAATTTGATACCAAATACTTTTAGGTAGGTTAAAAAAATATTTTATGTCATAGAAAGAGC
Organism: Cydia splendana; assembly: GCF_910591565.1. Taxonomy (NCBI): domain Eukaryota; kingdom Metazoa; phylum Arthropoda; class Insecta; order Lepidoptera; family Tortricidae; genus Cydia; species Cydia splendana. The sequence goes on along the minus strand of NC_085972.1, from coordinate 14,558,220 downwards.
GCTCTAAATGCCGTTTCCTTAGAAATATTATGGGTACTACCCAAATTCTTTAACTCCAAGATCTGGTGGTGTATTTTCTCCTGTTTGATAACAAAAATAAGAAAGTTTAAAAATTCAAATTCAAATTTCTTACATAACCAATTCGGTAAAAATAGCCATCCACAAATCCATCTCTCTACTCACTTTACAAGGTCAACTACCTATATATGTATATGTAAAATATAGGTATGTTTTAGTATGAAAATGTCGTCGTATCGCATCGTACCCTTGACTTCTAAGACGGATGGTTACTTGATAGTTCCAAACCGGTTCTGTTTTATGTTATAGATATAAACCATGTTTGGCTTTGGTACAATACGGGCGTAATTTTATGTAGTTTCTATTTATAACTAGATCGATATTGACGTTAATATTGCTTAGTGCTTCCAAATATTTAGCTAAAGTTAGAAACAATCAATAGGTGTATAGTATTCACTTTATACAATGAATTTACTTGGAGATAAAAATATCAAATAAAAGCAATACTAGTGTTTACTACATTTTATTGTTATAGCTGGTATCTATACGAATATACTGTAAGAATAAACCCATAGGTAAGTAAATTAGGTAAATGGTATTTGATTTGTTTACCGAAAAATATTAGCAATCAAATCAGACTCAGTATTATCTATGTATATGAGTAGGTATATGAATGTAACCATGCAATACGTGTTTTAAATAAATTATGTTTATGCTATATCTAATATTTGACACAAACATTTAACAGTAAAAGTCAAATTTTGAACGGATAGTTAAATTCTGGTAAACAAATTAAAAGGAACCGGCTAAGTCAGAATCGATCCTGGCCTAAAGCTTTTTTGTAACACCATGCCTACACAAACCTTCTTTATATAGAACTGTTGGGAATAGTTCGACCCACATCGTATTGTCTTTAATCATCCATAAAAGAAAGTACTTAATGCCCGTTACCCAACCATTATCCCAGAGATCAGGTCAATTATTTGGCCCCAAACCAACGATGCTGGTATGTTCTACTCTGCTACCAAAGGAGGAAAGATGAATTGGTATCAATAGTACGTGTTCATGATTCTGAGTAAGATATTTATATTACTGATACTTCGGATACTGAAGAATTCTTGTACTTACCAATATATTTGAAAACTGCCAAATACAAAGTAGAAATAACGGAGATGAAACTGATATTTTTATTTCTTTTAAAAAATAATATGTGACGTCCCACGGATAAAGGTACCATGTGGCGCTTGGCACTTACGACGCGTAGCAGCGTATTCGTATAGAAGCGTCGTGACTAACAGCGTAAGCTCCAGCCGCCATAAGGTACCTTTTTCCGTGGAACGTCACATATAGGAGACACAAACGAGAGATTTTTTTTCTATACGGGACGTTATGGTAGAAAAATACAAACTACAGGGTCGTGTGGAAAAAACGAGGGAAGGCCTTTGCTTAGCAGTAGAACACTTAATTAGGCTCATAAAAAAACAAGTTAGATTTCTTTAGACTACTTAAATCTAGTGATTGGTATAATAGGTAAGGTATCTAATTGTTTGTTTACTAAAATTGTTCAAGGCATTAGAAGTGCTGGCTAATGATAATAACTAAGTATCATTGAAGTGAAAACTTCTTTAGCGGCGCTGTACACTTTTTGTGATGGGGAAAAAATGTTAAACTCGCGACAGCGTAAGACGTAAGACGCTTCGTAAGACGGACACGTGACCTGATCGAAAAACTGTTACAATGTCATTGAGTTTTCACTTCTGCCGGCACTCCCGGAGTGAAACCCGTTGTTTTTTAATTAGTAAAACACACTATCGAGGTGCATGATAAAGTCACACTCCTATTTAAAGATTTTGATAGAAAATCAATAAAGGCAAAATTTAGTAAATATAACAGTAACGACCCCTTTGAGTAGATATAGTATTTGCCACGATATCACCGCACCGCAATTTACACAACGAATAAGTGAACTGAAATTACTCCTCATTCCAGTAATAACAAGAGATAATTAAATCATAATACCATTGCGACGGAGCCTGAGGTCCTTGTACAATCACGGAAAAACCTTTTTCTACAAAGAAAATCGAATGCACTAAGAAAATTAAGTCGGAGGAAAACTAGGTCTTTGCAAAATTACTTAATACGCTGGAATAGTACGTAACGTTGTTTAAATGATCTATACTTACTTCAGACGTTTAACATCATGTTGATTAGATGGGTGTTTATATTATCGTAGATAATTAAATGAATTAGGCGTTACCTGACCGCTTAGCACGACTTTGTCGGGCACGACTCCACACTTGCAGCCGCGCTTGACATATTTATATAGTCGCGCGCGACAACCCAAGTCATGCTGAGCGGTCAGATTCATATGTATACTATGACAAGCAATTTCCGTCAATAGAAAAGAGCGGCAAATTTGAAAAATGTAGGCGTGTAGGCTTATCGTCTTTTGCTCCTGGCAAACTTGTTTGACCGGCTATACCATCCTGTAAAACGCTAATTTTATAAGTATGTATTTATAATCGCAATATTCATCAAAACAAATAAATATAAAAACACAATAAACGTTCATAGGATCAATTTTGTCAAATTTGTATGTAACATGTGTAAACGTGATTGTCAAAATTAAACAATAATAATAATAAATAAAGGAAATAATAATAAAAGAAAATTCAGCAAACACGCCATAAAATGTATTGGAATTGGCCCGCAAAAATATCAGGTAGGTACTCTGTATCTTTAGGTATTTAAATAAAAGTAAACAAAATCTTCCCTCGAACGCTCCCTTAAGCCAGTTGAGGGTAGATGAAAACATTACATGATCAAATAATGTAGGTTAAAGTCAGGTCGTTCAGTGACAGATCCAGGCGGTTTTGTATTTGGTTGGTTAACCAACAAATGTTAGAACTACCCGAAAATGTAGGTACACATTGTTTGTTTACTTTTATTTAAATACCTAAAGGTGCAGACTATACATAGACCTAGACAATATTCGGGTGAATTTCACGCCCGATTGCTTCAGTTTGAAAACGTTCTTTTATGACTTTTATGAGGATCGTGGCCGCTTTGTACGCTGTCTAATATTAGGACGGACCCTCGCAATATTCTCCGTATGAACGCGAATTGAATGCTTCCTGCGAAGATGCCGATCGTCAGACGGTGAATGGAGCAGTGCGGATACAGACTGCTAACCGAGACAAAGTTTAAAAAAAAACTGTCAATGTTCTATAAATCTATAGTCGGACCAAGAAAAGTCTGCAGCGGATTTGATAGCCCACGCAGTGTAAGTTATTTATACGTCATAATTTCATAGAAGTTTGACGTTTAAAATAACTTGTGCACTGCGTGGGCTATCAAATCCGCTGCAGACTTTTCTTGGTCTGACTCTACTTACTAGCGTTGGACCAAGCTCTGTCATCATCTCATCAACGATAAACGTCCAACGTCCAATGTATATAAAAAGTATGATGTTTATAGTGGCGCAACCACACTTTGTTATAAAATTTTGATAATCAAGGTTATGTGAAAATTTGTTTCCCCGACTTTTCTCAGTTTTTACGCAAAAAGTAATTAACGCCTAAATATTTACATGAGCAATATTTTGGATTGGACGGAGCTAGTTTATCTCGTTAAAGTAACGCTACCTGCAACATCGGTGAGGAAAGCAATTATATACAGAGACCAGCTTCCCTCATTTTTTACTAGTCCCTGCTTCTAAAAATACCTACGGCGCTTAGCGTAGGTGAAACTCATCATTGTTGAATCAAACGATATGTGTGAAAACTATAAAGATTTTGGCAATTGTTTGATATAAATACCTTACTACGTGAAAAACAGTCAGTTTTTTAATTTTCATCCCGAGTACAGTCAGCAATTAAAGTAGGAGCCGAAGCGCTCCAAATGATCTTTGCATATTTTTATTTTAAAGATTATAACGCGAACGCTTAAGCACTTCTGCTGATAACGGTACACATGAGAAACTTACAAGTAAATGAAGTAAAGTATGTAGGTACCTATTTATTGACAATTGCTTAGTGAATGCTATTGCATCAATGAATGGTTCGTATGCACATACAATGTATGTAGTTATCGACATGGGAAATCTATGCGCTTAGTTCAACGAAGGACATGCCTGTATAAATTATTGGCTAGGTCAGTAGTGTCAGTAACCGGTACGGTAGCTATTCAATACCGTCGCGTTAAACCGAGATGTCTTACTTATACTTTTAATCTTCAGTTTTTGCGAGCCGCGAGTTTCATATAAAATAGACAAAATATGTCTTTTCTTCCACGACAGAAGCCCGATTTATATTTAACTATAAGGGCTCAAATAGACTGCGCGCGAACTCGCATGCGAGTTTAGTTACATTGCGGACTGTTGGTTACGTCCAATTTAACCGACCGATCAAAACCCGCAATGTAATGAAACTCGCATGCGAGTTCTCGCATCGTCTAAATGAGCTCTAAGTACGTGTTATGGTTGTGAACTGGTTTTGATACGACCTTGAATATCGCTCTCACTGTTTGGTGCATGCGAAATTAAGTGAAAATTTTGCATGAGGTGCAACTCTTGGATGAGACAATCACCAAGACGATTGTCAAGCTCGTATTAAAACCAGTTCAAAACCATAACAAATTCCTAAATTAGAATCCACCTCAAGGTCCACAAGGTCCACAAGTTAAGAGCGTTGCAGAGGATCTAGGTATATACCGCGATCACTGAAGTTCGCAAATTGCGGGCATCTTTCTCTGTTACTGCAATTAAAATTAAAATAAAACATTTATTTCAGAAGACAGGCATAATATGGTTAGTATAACTCTTAACTTAAGAACTATGTTAGATTATTTTTAAAAAGAAAGCACATACAATTCAATAAATTAACTAAGGTTTCATTAGAGTGACAGAAAAAGATGGTCGCAATTTTCGAACTACAGTGTTCGCGGTAGCCCCTCTGGGCTGAACTACCTACGTATTAATGATCATAACCGCATTGTTCCAGTGAACCGGCGTGAAGATGACTATCCGCAGCATGACCGTGACCGACACCCGCGACGCCACCACCAAAATAATGTGCTGTAGGCGGTAAGTGTTCATCTCACATCATTTTGGGATCTTACAATTAGTACTTATTAAAATTAATTAGTAGTAATTACTATGCTGTTGGATCTTAAAATGCATCTTCCAAAAATCATCAAAAAATTGGCACGTAGTCATAAGTTTATTACAACAATATATGTAGGTAATTATTTTATAATTTGCTATTAGCAAGTAACACCGCCATCTGTTTCTATTTTGTCCGAATTTAAAGTTTCTGGCCGAACTCGGCTCCGCTCGGCTCAGCATTGCTCCGAGCAATTTTTAGGGTTGACACTACTTGACGTCCCTTTGCGTGCACGACCACAGATAAGATAATGGCTTGAATTTTGACATGACAACCAATATTAGAAAGGGATAGCATGATTCGACCCTGAATCGCTGTCAAACTCCGTTTTTGTAGGAAGTTTCCTTTCTGTACGGCAGTACTATTATTTATTCTGTGGCGGTATTCGCGGCTTTAGTAAGTTTAGTAGGCCCTTAAGAGTCACACGAACCCGCCGCTAGAAAGCAGTAAAGCCTTACCATGATTGCCTTTAGCAGTGTCAAACTGACATACCTATTCGCTAACGTCTGCGGAACGTAACTTACTTTCTATACCTACATGGCTCGCACTATGCCAGTGCGGACGATATGCCAGTAAGTTACGCTCACGCTAGCGAATATACGCGTACTATATATATTACGTGTCAAACTGGTGGTAGCTGTACTGTGACATCTGACCAAATATTTCTCCAGCCAGAAATCTTCATATTAGTTTTCGAAAAATTATTTAGTTAACATCACCTGATTTTTCATAATTTGGACATTAACATCATAAAAATTATTTGCATCTACCAATAAGTAGCCAATAAGCGAAATCACGTTTTCATTCGTTTAGAATACATTCGACAATAACGCTCTTTGATGCATAAATACTTATCTTATGTGTGAGTGTAACGAAATGATATTTAAATCAAACTGATATCATAATTAATGTTACTGAATATGTCTGCTGTTGAATAAGAAGCATTGTGGTGAAAGATAACCCGAACAAATTAAGCGCAGATGGAGGTAATTAGTCTGGTTACAGCTTACACATACAAAGAGGTACTTTCCAATTCATCTCGTGTCTAGTTCATTAATTTCTATAAGTCAACGGTCCAAATGCCTTTGACGTTATGGTTTACTTTTTGCACTTTCAGTCTAGTTTTTCATGTCAGCTTTGTGTGAAATTAAATATAATACATGACAAAATAGAATGAGAAGATGATTAATTTCTAACGGCATTTTTCTTCAACACTCGATTAAGCGACCAAAAATAGCAACGAACTAATACTTTGATAAATTGATTTGTAGTGTACATTACAGACATATATAATCTAGGTCACTTAGAGAGGTTTTTAAAATGTATTTTAATTCAGCATGCCATTGTTAGCTGCTTTTAAAAATGCGCAATATTATTTGTATGCTCATCGATCAGTTTTAGGGTTCCGTACCCAAAGGATAAAAACGGGACCCTATTACTAAGACTCCGCTGTCCGTCTGCCTGCCTGCCTGTCTGTCCGTCTGACTGTCTGTCACCACAGGCTGTATCTCATGAACCGTGATAGCTAGGCAGTTGAACTTTTCACATACGATGTATTTTTGTTGCCGCTATAACAACAAATACTAAAAACAGAATAAAATAGATATTTAAGTGGAGCTCCCATACAACAAACTTGATTTGCGTAATGGTACGGAACCCTTCGTGAGCGAATCCGACTCGCTCTTGGCCGGTTTTTTTTTTTCGTTAAAACTAACTATAAATAATACCGCGATTACGCTTACGATCTGTGAGAGTGACAAAAGAACCTGGCCCCTATTTCACCAACGTGACAGGTCCGACAATTGTCGACATCACTGTTACTGACGTCACAGGCCTCCATAGGCTACGGTAACCGCTTACCATCAGACGGGCGGTGTGGTTGTTTGCCACCAACGTGTTAATAAAAAAAAAACTCCACTATATCACCAGTTAATAAGTACTTATTTTGCGAAGCTAATGACAATTGTCACAAGAAATACGACAATTGTCACGAAATTCCGACACAGAACTCATTTGCTGTCAAGAATTACCGAAAGTTCTTTGAAATCTTGTGACAATTGTCATCTTATCATCATAAACATCGCAAGAGAAATACCTGTTTTTTGCCGATATAATAAAGTTTTTTTAAATAATACAATGATGGTGACAAACAGGAATACGGCCCGCCCGATGGTAAGCGATAACCGTAGCCCATGGATGCCTGTGACGTCAGCAACAATGATACTTGTCGAATTGTCACACCTGTCACGTTGGTGAAATAGGAGCCTGAACTCCGGGGCTTTAAATACAGTCGCACAACTTGTTCGCCTCGGAAAAGAAACAGAATCAGTTGTAACGATGACTTGCCAACAACTTGGCAATAATATCAGTTAACACTTAATTATGACGTTTACCACACACCTGTTATAGTTGCCATATCTACGATAAATATGTTCTTATAAGTTCATAACAAACAAATTAGAACCATTAATTATTTGTGCTAACGACAATAAATGTATTCCTTCTTTTACAATAAATATAACCTTCTAGTACCTAAGGTTAATGGTATAAATTCGTTACATAGGAACCTATTATTAGTTTTTAGTCATATAATTTAAACCAAGACTATAATTATATTAGATAATATACTACGTGTTGCCAAGCAAATTCAGGAAATTTTCTCTAAGTACCTACAAGTTTTGTTTTTATTGCTCATAAAGTGCGCCTCATATCATATTTTTGACATTTATTAATTTATCGAGCATTAGCGTCGTAACGAAGACGTTTTATAGTAGTACAACATTTATTACGAAAATTTACGATGGCAGTTTTTGTCTTTAAGCGGTTTAGTGAGATAGCGTACTTCGTATTCACTCACACAGTCTAAATAGATACCTAAGTCTTAGCTCATGAAAATTTGTAAATATAGTTGAAAGCTAAAAGTTAGGTATTAGATTAGTGTTAGGATATTGTTATATTGTATTGTATGAATAGTTAATAGTTTTAGGTTGTGCTAGCTATAAGAATTTTGTCTTTAGGGTAATGAGAAATAGGGCCGGATTTTTCCGGCCGACTCAGATAACCATGTTAACAAAAAAAAATTGCGCCTAACTTCTTAAGTTGATGGCATTGATAATTTTATTTTTCTTGTACATACAGGGTAAAAAAGAAGTAGATTTTCCCTTAACCATTTTCCGGAAAATGTGAATCACATTACGTTACGGTGCAGAATCTAATATTACATTAGGTACTTACGGGAGGTTATAATAAAATTATTTTTCTGATAAAATTATCTTATGAGTGAGGTGTTTTTTCGAAGAATTTTTTGCTTGGTAGCTACTGATGAAGTTATGTTATGGCAGATGCTACATCAATCCAATACCTACTATAATGGAATATATCTTATTTAACAAGAGCTATGAGACCTTTCTTGTTTACCTAGCTACTGTCACTAATCGAATACACGGAAGAATTAAAAACCATAACCATAGCAACTACGACTGACAAAACGTTGCCAGATATTCGCAACGCTAGCGAATTATTCTGACCTTTTATTAGGAACAATTATTACGGAAATAGGGATCAAGTAATACTAGAAGTGAGGACAGTGTACAAAATGTATTGCCAGTCAGATAGTTACGTCACAATGACTGTGGGTGTGGTGCCATCGAGAGCAAAAAATGCTTAGCGTGTGCGTGAGAAATTTTGTTTTTTGGCCTTGGTGCTTGCCACTTTGATCCTGATCACCTTTGTTGTTTACTTTGTATTTTAGTGAACTTGGAAAGCCTGACTCTTGTCGGTACTGTAATGTGCATTCCGTTCTTCTCTCTGGCAATTAATAACTGTATCGTTCCGTTTTTAATCGTTTTCAGCAGTGATGTATTCTCACCTACCAAATCTAATACTCCCGTGTTCTGATTCTGCTCTCTTTCCAGCTTAAGTATACCTTTCATTCTTCTCCATTGCATAATAGGCCTGTTGCAAGTAACAAAGAATCATGGAAATAATGGTTTCAAAGAAACATATATGTTAATATGATTCTAAAAAATGGCCCAATCTCAGTATAAACTGAAGGATTATTAAGATATTCAATAAAATAAAAGTGCAAAATTCTCCAATCGGCCATTATAACTGAAACGCCAATCAGAAGCGTTCCAAACAGTGACGTCATCAATCCATAACATATTTCTTAGAGCAACATAGACAACCTCATTGACCGAAATCTATACGTCCTCACCAAAGAGTTCGAAAGGTGCAAAAAAAAAATATTTCGCCACTAAACATTTATTACGTCCAATAAATATTATTACACGATATAAAATAGATATCTATTTGTTATTATTTAAATAAAATGCTAAATAATACGATATTTCAACAACAAACTTTTTTAATTATTTGGCTGAATGGAACTATCATTGCCATGTTGGCTGTCGTAATTAGAAAAAATGAAAAATTAAAAAGTAAAACCGGCGCTCGGTGATTTTCACTCAAAATTTACATGTATCTAAATAATTCATCTTAAACTGCAACCGTGTGAGAGTTTTTGTGTAAAATGAGTTATTGTGATAAATTGTTGTAATGTATTTATCATCCCTAATCGTAATATATGGTGCTGAATTAACAATATCATTCGGATTCAAGGGAAATTCGTAACTGTAAGTATGTAAACAATGTCTACCACCCTACCACCAACTAAATAATGACGTCACAAATGGCATGCGAGGCGTTTTCGCGCGAAGTTTAAACTAGCTATAATAAAATGCAATTATCTATGTTAAATCTTATGAGTATAGCTGAAATATTGTGTTTTTCGGAACCAATACAAGTGTACCGACAATAATAAAAGGGATTTCAAAATTTGTCATCAGGCCTATTATCGGGTGGCATGACATATTTGTATTTTTAACTATGTTAGTAAAGTATCTAGATTTTTTCCTTATCTCTTGAAACTTCCTTGTTGGTTTCTATTGAGCTTAGTTAAATTTAATCGAATGCAGTTCTTTAGTCCAATCCTTAAAATGCAGAATACCTGTTACGTTTAAGTAAGTCATTGAAAGTTCGGGAAAACTGGCGTCTTTCCTGTGGACAATACGACAGTTAACGCCTTGGGTACATTTTACTGAGGCTTTAATCATACATCAGCTTTTACGAAGTAGGACGTTGGAACATGCCTAATATAAGCATCCGGCAAGAAAATTTGCCTTTAAACTCCATTAATTTTATCACGTCCACATGAAAGTCGCATAACCTTAAGTCATGCAACACAAATATCCATTTGCTTTGTGATCATTGCTGTCATTAAAACAGTAGAATCTTCAGCTCTGTGTAAGGGCTGATATAGACGGCGCGCGAACTCGCATGCGAGTTTAGTTACATTGCGGACTGTTGGTTACGCCCAATTCAACCGACCGATCAAAAACCGCAATGTAATGAAACTCGCATGCGAGTTCTCGCATCGTCTAAATGAGCCATTAATGAGTCTATATTTAAACCTAAATAAGCTGAATCGTGCACGTCATTAGTCTCCCGGGTCTGAGCGCTAATTTTTATGAGACACGCGACTGTGTGCGTGCTACTTATAATAATGGACACCATGCATATTTAAACTGAGCAGGATTAGACAATGTAGCTCATAAATAGATTCAGGAGCCCTGTCTAGTAAGTAGTCAAGTGATAAAGGTTAGGTACCTAATATGTGAGGTTATTCAGTCCATATTATACGCGTGTATTTTTGATATCACCACATAATCTAAGGGTAGTTAGTATTAAACTTTAATTAGTTTAATTTTCCTCATAAAATAATTCAGCACGCAACGTCTCATTACTCTATTTTTACTCAAAACGTCGCGCTTACCGACGCGACGAAGTGTCACAACTGTCAAAAGTGACGACTATAAATGCAATATATTGCGGCTCGAAAAAGATCCAAAAAATATTACATCCTGTTAGTTGAAACGCAATTAAAAAAAATCTTATAAAATCTTTACGGCACTGAAACCTATATATATACCTACGCCTCAATTTAATTTGAAAATACATGCGTCCCACGTCCCACTTTCAGGCACTGCATGGCTTCAGAGAGTAAAAAACCGACCAAGTGCGAGTCGGACTCGCACATCACACACGAAGGGTTCCGTACCATTATCTATAAAAACGGTCACCCATCCAAGTACTGACCCCGCCCGACGTTGCTTAACTTCGGTCAAAAATCACGTTTGTTGTATGGGAGCCCCACTTAAATCTTTATTTTATTCTGTTTTTAGTATTCGTTGTTATAGCAGCAACAGAAATACATCATCTGTGAAAATTTCAGCTGCTAGCTACCACAGATCACGAGATACAGCCTGGTGATAGACGGACGGACAGCGGAGTCTTAGTAATAGGGTCCCGTTTTACCCTTTGGGTACGGAACCCTAAAAATGGAGAGTTTCCAAGGCCCAAAGCGGGTTGATATTTAATTATTTCTTAATTTATTTTGTTAACATAACTTCTATTCCAGTCCAAGGTTTCGCAAAAAAACGGAACAGGGAAACTGGAAGTTGAAAAGTTCACGTGATGCGAGCCGATGAAAATGTTGTGATACGCGCGCGCGCAGCCAGTAGCAACCGCGGCGCCGTGACATCGTCACGGTGCGGAACGTAAACGTGAATACGTGAAGTGACCGATATGATAAAGTTGTGCTATTGTTTAAACCATTTTAGTGAAAAAAATGCGAATATGAGTGTCCATTAATAATTTGAAATATTTTATAAGTACCGTATGTTTTAATCTGTAGGTATAAAATAACGAAGGAAAAAAATGTTGGAATTAATAATTGAAGACTTCCGTGTGTCATAACAGCTACGTCCTAATTACCCGTAGATTACATAAGTATATATTAAGTAGGCAATTAAGTTTGTAATCAAAGTGGTCATATACCATAGACATCGCAGTTTAGATTAAACACGGGACAGCTTAAGGCTGGTCGCAAAAACTTATCTACGGCTCAATAAATATAAAGTGTTTGATAAACTGGAATGTGTGTTTAATAACACAGATTTTTTTTTAAACATGAATAGGTAATGTGAAGAATCACATTTTTACAAGGATAAGAGACACAGTAAAGGGATCAGAACGCCAAAAGTTATACGTACAAACAGCAACACTCCTAACTGTACAATTGTACATCGGTGGACCTTATTACAGAAGGCATAAGGTCCACCGATGTACAGTTAACAGTGTGGGCGATGGTACGGCAACAACCAACAAATGCGAAAAGTTCTTATTGGAATTCTAGTCTTTTGTTTTCGTACGTTAAAACTTTTGATAACCAAACCCATACGCCAACGCACTTCCAATACAGTATTCCAATACACTTTATCTATTGTCGCTCCTCCCTCCTTGTGTCGTATTCCTCATTGCTGAGGGTCGTGGCCTCCACGAATTATTTTGTGGACTAACTCCTTCCACTTGTTGCGATCTTCAGCAGTGTGCAGTGCATCGTGGATTTTAGATTTAGTGCCTTCGCTGTCCATCGCATTGGGCTTCTTCCACGTGGTCGCCTATCTTATGTTATCGTTATCTATTGTAGTACCTACCTAATTCGTAAAGATATACATAGGGCAAATTGAAAGTTCTTAGATTACCCCACTTAGGGATTAAATAACAAAAAGAGGCATATACTTTATGAAAATATAACTACTTATTAAATACTTTAATCTTGACAAGAATCGTCATTAATTTCTTACATATAAAACCTCTGAGAATCCAAAATCCCGCTATAAAAAAGGCTTTGGGGGAATGAACCACGGCCATATCTGGATGATCCTATTTTTTTTACACGTTATCAGAAAGAATTAAACCACGCAATAAATGTTTCGTTACAATTAGAGGAAATAATAATAATAATTACAAATATGTAACACAATCCCACAGTATACTCATGATCTCTCGTGCGACAAGGTAAACCACTGAACGATGATATAACTCTGTATCTTGTTCTCAGTTCTTACTAAAACCTTATTTATTTCAATAGGCAATAATTGTCAGCAGTTGTATATTAAGATACATCTGTACTATACGTAAAGCTTACACTATATGATTATGATTAGTCAACATATAAGTATCGACCTTTACTAATAGATCGTTATTCCAATTTCGTCAACAGATGTGATCTCTCACAGAAATCATAAAAGTTACATACCTAATACCTATGTTACGATAAGTAGGTAAGGATTACTCGGGTAATTCCGAATGTCGAAAACTGTCGGATAATTCCGAAAAGAGACTTTTATTATGATGGAATTAAGGGTGATTTTCATCTGAATTTCGGAATTATCCGACATTCGGTAATACCCGAATACACCTTACTATCAGGTACTATGATAGAATTCGGAACTCTAGATCAGAATCTATCATTTACTACACTGCATACTGCATAAGTATCAAGTTATCAAAACCAAAGGTAAATATTGTCATAATTACCTAGTTACCTATACTACTAACTATAAAAAACGCTTGCGAATGACCTTGAACAAAATTTCCTATGCGTATTATGTTATTATTATCGAACATGTGCTTCAAAATATCTACATAACTTATTGTTTTATTACCACGTTATTAGTGTATAAATAAGTTCGCAAACGAATCAAAACTCTATTTCATCTGTAGTAGACATATCGAAGGTGTTTTAAGAGACACAATAGACATATTAGGCGTTGTTTACATTCTCAGCAGCGTGCCAAATGTCGGTGCTTAGAAACCTGTTTGATCTACTAGTCGTTAATTGATTTATTTGGTAACCATATAAACATACCTTGACCAGAAACTTGGGTAAATGATCAATATACATCTCCACTCTAGTAATTTCGTATGTACCTATATTTAAATACTTGCATAAGGGTTTTTGAAAATTCATCCCTGATAGGGTGTAAATGGGGTTGAAAGTTTTTAACGATGCCATGCATCGCGAACCGCGCGTCCGTTGTCATATCTGAAATAAATGCCGCTGTATGTACTGTGCCAAATGTTCTGTGGTCACTGGCTTACTGGCAGATAGCCTGGCATATGGCAACCCTGACACCGGCCCATTCGGCCCATACCTAATGTAACAAAGGCAATTTCACGGTACTCTCTTTGAAGACATTCAAACGTTTTCACAGCGACTAATTAGGTATAGGTACAATTGCTAAAAAGACTTTCACGGTGCATCTTTAAAAAAGTTACCAGAAAATTGCGGTGTAATTAAAGTTATTGTGTTTGTTACCATGCTAAATGTTTAACTATGCTATAATGTTGTTTAACTACACTAAAGTTTTTATTATTTACAGTATTTTCTTAGTCGTGATAAAAAAATAGGAACTTTAAAACTGCAAAACATTGATTAAAACAGGGTTGTACTATTTTAGGATTGTAGAACTGTTTGAATGGTACCTAGTAATTTCTACAAGAAAATCACAATATTTTAATTAGGTTTCAAAAGATTCAATTACAATACTGTGTCTTTTTACCAACTGAGCACTATTTCTTATACATTTAATATATTATGTAACGAGTAAGGATGTCTCCTTGAGTCACGCGGATTCGGCCTCACGGCAGAACAACTTTGGATAACCCGAGCAAGGTTTCAATAAGTTCATTGTCGCAATTAAACGCGATATTTAAAGTAATTAAGGTAATCATTTTACAGTTCTGAAACTCAAGTAACTTTAGTCCACAACTTATAACTATGTTGTATAATTCAAGTTCCAATAAAATACTTCTACCTACCTATAAATATTCTTCAAATCATCTTGACATCTTGAATATCTATATAGATAAAGCATTAGTACATATCTAAGCTCCAAAATAAATGTAACGAATACAAATCAAAAAGGCTCGTTAATAATCAACATTAAAAACTGGCCCATGGTTGCATTATAGGACTATAGCACTATTTATTCATCTGTGACTATAGTTACCTGAGTTTACGGTTCTTAAAAACAATATAATCCTTATTATGTTTGAGCATAAAAATCTTAGATGCTAAAAAACTTAGATAGTATTATTTGGTATTATTTACAGTCTAGTACAGTCAAGGAATTTGATTTATATGTCATTTCGTACATTGTTATTGCCACAGTGACCGCCAATATGAAGCTTATAGATCTTATATTACCTATTGTCACTGTTACAAGGTACGAAGAGTACGAAGTGGCACAGAAACCAAATTCCTAGATCGTGACACCTGTCAATATAGCGAATATTGACAGGTGTCATCGCTTCCTGGTGAAATAGCCGGACGCAGCACGGCCAAAAGTATGGTCAGAGTAGCGGTCAACATATTATGAGGGGCAGAATATAATTAAAATTAAATTAAATAATCATTTATTTCAGATCACAATAATCCATAGAATTTGTTAGTTTATCTTAAGCTCATAACATGACCATAAACATATTAGAAAAGTCATATTTAAAAAAAAACAACATTACCTATCTTCTGATCCTGAAATTTTCGGATAAGAAATATAGGCAATTTTCTTATTGTAAACTTTATCAGCCAAAATTGCCCGCGACGTAATTTTGGCTAATCCCAGCCCATATTGTGGGCAATTGTTTTACATCAGGGGCCCGTTTCTCAAAAGCTTGTAACTTGTAATACAAGTGGAAGTCCCTTTGTAAGTCCTTTTGTGTTCTTTTTATCAGTAATAGAAAAGTTAAATTACTACCTACATAGGTACCTAAATTCGTGTATGGCCTAAACACGTATTGCCAGATTAGTAAATATACAGATAATATTCAAATTTATACTCAATCACGCACAGATATTTACGATTCGTGTCTCGTTTCATTATTTCTATTAATTGCATTTAATTAAATGCGTACATAATGATGACAATTAATTAGCACAGTTTGATTTCTATTCGTGACAATGCGTGGATTTCACGCATATTGCTGACTTTTTCTCTTACTACGCAATTTTTGTGTAGACAATGTTACTTACTTACTTACTTACTTACTTACTTGGTTGGCGCGGTGACCCAAAATGAGTCTTGGCCTCCAACACAAGCGATCGATGATCGTCAATCAGACAAGGTTATATACAATTAATAACTTTAAATCACAAAATCTCGCAGAATTTTATTGAGATGACATCTGACACTGTACCTATGCTGTTTGAAAAATACTACAGTTGTTAATGCGTTACCTCACTGGATAGCAAGATTAACTTTCAGAGGAAAGAACTCTCCACTTACTATTGTTGTCCTAAAATTATACCTGTGTCAATCTTAAAAAAGATACGTAGCATAAGCGATAAACTCTATCGCTATTAAAGGAAAAACGTATTTTGTGTTTAATTGCTCGTTGTTTCTCGCAGGCGTAAGTGAAAGTAATATTTTAACTTTGCATGAGATTTACATAAACTGAATGTTTTATGTTATGACACACTGAAGTGCGTTAATAGATTATATGAGTGAATTGCAAAAAAAATTACGTAATTTTAAGCGCAGTTAAGAAGCTGTGATTAGTCTTGACTTAATTGATTCATTTGTGTTACAAAAATTAACTAGGTATGTAAATGTATTGTATATATTGTACTTAATTCGTACACATATAAGTATATAAGTACCTGTTAAGTTTTCCTCCGCCTTGAAAAAAATTATTAGGGGAAACGGATTAAAATATTATTTTTGTTAATTAGGTAATCTACAGACAATGTCAACATTTTAGTGATTATTTACTGTTTTTTTTAAAAGAAGGCCAATGTTAAATTAATAAAATGTGTGATGAAAAATTGTTACGTCGGGAAAGTTCATTGAAAAGGCCGGGCAGTGAACGACGGACAAACAGACATGTTCTCATCAAATTACCGGATTCCAGTAACAGGTAAATAAAATTAAGCTTCTGAAATTAAGCACCTTGGCCATTTTATTCAAAATTGTACACACCATTTTTTATGCGTTTATTTCTACTCATAATGACAAGCTTTTTCATTGTTTTTACTCCGTTACATTTTTTGATAGACTTTGTGTGACAAAAGAACAAAAAATGTATCTATGTAGATTTCCGGGACGTATTATGGAGAATTTTTGACACATAATAAATAAATAGGTAAGTATAAATATAAGTTAAGGTAGGTATAAGTTTTAATATGTATATTATAAGTGCCTACTTAATAAATTATATTTCATTATTAATTTACATACTTATTAGGTTTCATCCTTACTTCTTCCCGACTCTTATTTACCTACTTGCATAATATGCATCGCATTGAAATGAAAGATGTTCGCACTAAATTCCTAAAGGAAAACGGCTAAGATCGCGTTTCACTAAGCTTGGTTTCTACTTTACATTGCAAGAATCATAGAAGGAAAATTCTAGCTTAGCACGAACTCACTGAGAAATGTTCTACTTAACTGCGATTTACCTTGTGCCGAATTGGTTGGACCAAGTTAAGTCTGCAGCTATTTTGATAGACTGTGCAAGTGTTATTTTAATTGTCAAACTTATATGAAATTATGACGGATAAATAACACTTGCACAGTCTATGCTATTGAAATCGCTGCATAGTTATCTTGGTGATATCTAGGCAAATGTAGGTACTAACTGATCATCATGAAAGACGCCTGTTAAATTAAATAAAGCAAAGCCATAACAACGTAAATAATAAGTATAATGAACTATATTTTAGGAACACAATCTACCTATATTAAGAACAACCTTGTTTTAACGGTGAAAATTTAATAAAATAAATGAAAAAATTAAACATGAGATAGGTACATATCTACTCTTTAATGCCATCTATGGTCGAGCAACGGAACTTTGTAGACCACTCACCCGGCTACGCTACGCAACGAACTCGCAGCGTTCAAGAAACTTCTAGGCGCGTAGCCAACGTGCCAATCGTTAACGCTCCGTACCGTATCGTAGTCATCTCTCTCTATCACTCTTCCCCACTAGTGCGACAGTGACAGTTGCGTTTCGTTCGCGTTGGCTATGCACCCTGAAATCCCGTCCGAAGTGTTCCAGATACGTGGTCCTACCAGCTGTTTGTATCGATTTCCACAGTACCCGCAGGCAAATTCACTGCAACCTCTACGCCCGCGGCCCACGGCTTTAAAACACTATGAAATAATACGCAGAAACCTTAAATATATCAAAAATGTTTAGTTTAGTTTACGTAACGCAAAACCAAAAAAGAAATCGAGTATAACTATCGACCGGTGTTTAGTTTTAGCAAGTTTTAGGTTATGTTATGATGTGCATTTAAATACAAGTGTGGGGTTATGTAAACAAAAATAATGGAGCAATTGCGAAATGGCTTACACCGGAGGAATTTTATAAGCACGCACGCCGACGATATCCCTATGGACACAATCCGATTGGTGTCACCTATTAATAGGCTTGCGTTATTTCAAGGGAACTTTGTCAATGATGATGAAGATGACTTTCCTGAGAAGTAAGTCGTAGGATCATTATAATTAAGATAATTCGTAATAGGCAACATTTTGATTCCTACGGTTTTCTATGCCTATGGTTCTCTGTGTCTAAGGTAAACTGAACTAATAAACAAGTAGCATAAAGCACTTTTTAAATTAAAAATAGATATTCCTCTACTTAGTACTCACCTACCTACCAAGGTTAAGAAAGTAGGTACCTGTTATAGTATTTAGAAAATTCGTCGTATAGAATTACAGTGAATCTTAATTATAATATACTTATACAGTCAAATATATGCACACTTAATGAGTGAATTGCAAAAAAATTGTATGTACCTACATAGTTAAGGACCTGTAATTTGTCTAAAGTTACGAGTACAATTAACTTCCATTGAACTTTTTTCTTGCACTTCGCTCTTATCCTTTATTAATTAAGTAAAATTGATCATGCTTTAGTTACAAAAATCTACATCTAAAAGTAGGGTACCTACCTTATGATAAATCTTATTATTAATATTATATTACCTTAGGTTGCCTATTACTTGCTATTACCAATACCGCATATAGGTATTAGGTATAATAAGAAATAGATTGATTTAGTGTCATTGTTTTTATTTGTAATAAACTATAGATAATCGATTAAAAACACGTTTTAAGGTTATACAAAATAAAATAGGTAGGTAGTAGGTACACAAAAAAATAATTCCGTTAACACCACTCCGCTGCACCGAAAATGCTATAAAATTTATGTCTGCTTATTAGTTCCACTACTCAACAACAGATGGCGCTACAAGTCTCACCTTGTCCACAGGCCGAGTAAATTCAAGACCAAGGTGATCATCGGCTCGCTAGCGCTCCTCCTGGTGATCGCGGCGTTCTGCGGGTTCATCATCAGCAACTCCAACATCAAGAAACAGAGCACCGAGCCTCCGGACCCGGTGGAGCCGTTGAAACCTTCGGCTTCTTGGCTTCATGTGTTCAAGAAGGCGGCAGTGTGCACTGATGCGCCTCCTTGTTCAGAAATTGGGAGGTAAGTTTGAAAATGAATAATTTTATGCAGGTTTGGGCTTGTGCACAATCCCGCGAGGCTCGATAGGGTGGGGGTCACGAAAAAATCACGACGGGGGAGGGCGGGTGTAAGGAGACCTCACGTGTATTTTCCTACTTTTTCTCGGTTTTGTTAAACATAAATATTCACGCCCCACTTCAAAATAGCGAATCTATTTTACGAAATTTTGTAGCGCGTGGCCTTGACCGGTCGGATAGAAAAAATTCCAAAAAATACACGTGAAGTTATGTGAGGGAGTGGGGTAGGGGGGTAAAAACCTCACCAAATATCAGCAAGGGGGAGGGGGAGGTAAAAAAGTAGCCGAAAACACCTCGCGTGATTTGTGCACAACCCCTTAATTTGTTGTTGTTGTACGGGGTCGAAAATGGCCAATAGGGAATATTACGCAAAACTCTGCGTAGAGGGCGCTACTAGCACAAACTGAGGGCCTACCGCGAAAGACGAAAATCGAAATTTCGTTATCTGCCTCTCTATCACTCTTGCATATTCGAGCGCATTACATTGATGCATCAAAGTCACAGTGAATTAAAACTTGTCCAAAAACTGTTTAAGGTAGGTAGGTATATGACCTATGGTTTACAATATGTGCTAGTGCTGCACTCTGGCGGGAGAACATTGCAGTAAGAGGGGTATTACTGCAATATTGCTTTTGTAATATAACACTTGGACGGCCTATTTTCTTTGCTAACTTGAATGATTCAAAACTAAATTTAGAAACTGCGTTGTTTAATCTTGATATTTAAATATCGATAAGGTCAAAAACAGATGTCGAATATTAATGATAAACTAACTGGCACTAACGTGATTTCATCTTATACCTTTAAATTAAACGAGCAATTCTTGTATATTTATTTATTTATATATATTATATTTCGGGGATCTCGGAAACGACTCTAACGATTTCGATGGAATTTGCTATATGGGGGGTTTCGGGGGCGAAAAATCGATCTAGCTAGGTCTTATCTCTGGGCAAACGCGTATTTTTGAGTTTTATATGTTTCGGTCTCCCAGATAATGGGGTTGGCCGGTGGAAGTTTTTAGCAGATGGCGCCATCATAGCTTGCCCTGTCAATCCCTAGAATTGTGTCAAATTTTTGTTTTTTTAATACCCTGGATGCCAGCCCTTTAAGCCAAATCTCATAGAAAAAGAGGCAAGCTATGATGGCGCCATCTATGCAAAACTTTGACAGTTGCCAACCCCATTGGGGTCATCCATTAATTACATCACACGTTTAGGGGGAGGGAGGGGGTCAAGAAAATGTGACATGTTGTGACTAGGGGGAGGGGGGAGTCACAAACTTTGTGATGTCACTTTAACTTCATCAGTAATCGAAAATTTATTTAAATTATTTAATCGCTGTACAGTTAAATAAAAAGTTATTGAAACGATAATCGTTTTTATTCGTTTAATTTTATTTCTTAATCAGTATTGGGTTATAAAATTACTAATAATTCTTTTATCAAAAATATTTCGATAAAATTTTAAATAAATATTTGCCGATTTCTTTGAGGAAATGTGACGTCACACCAGGGGGGAGGGGTTTGCCAAATGTGACTAAGTGTGACAAGGAGGGGGGGAGGGGTAAAAAAACCTAGAAATTCGTGTGACGTAATTAATGGATGACCCCTATTCACTATTAACTACCATACAGGGTGATTAGGGAGACTTTAAACACTAAACAATATCATCTATAACAGAGGGTTACAGTATGCGGTTCAAAAAAGGAGTGTATCTACAGGTTTTTAAAAGGTCGGCAACGCGCATGTAACACCCCTGGAGTTGCAGACATTAAAACATTGTACTTACCAGGTACCTATCAACCTCGCATTTTGTACGACAAATCAATTATTTTTATTTATTTTAAATACCATCCAATGTATTGTAGGTGGTATATAACCTTGTCATGGTATCTATATTATAGTGCTTTAACCTCATTAGTTTTAGTAGGTAACTCCTGCAACTATCTCATAACATTCTCAATGGCGTTATTGTTTCGCTACGAGTTAACTTCTCTTCTCTATTCTTTGCTTTTCTCTATTCCTTATCTCTGTAAATTTCCTTTCCCTTTCGTCCTTGGTGGTGTGGTGGTGGCCCTTTCGGCCCCGACACCATTCCCTTCACAAAAAAAGCAGCCGTTGGTCACTGCGTCGACCAAACTGTGTAATTACTTTAAAAAAAACTCATTAGTATAAGTATATTTGTTTATTCGAGTTATTCTTATATCAATGACGTTACTTACCTATAGATAAGTACCTACCGTTCAGAAACTACTAGAGTGTATACTGATTATTGCTTAACCTACATTCATTGAAATGTAATAATGTCTGTTTCTACAATAACAATAGTTATTACCAAACCCATTGTACCGGCATAATTATGTTAACATTATTTTATGAGGTGCCTACTAGCCTCCGCACGTGTCTTCGCCACACACCCTTAGAGGTTAAATTAAAAAAAAAACTTACTGGAGCTCTTCGAGATTAGAAGAACATTATGTTTCTAACATCAAGGTTCCTTCAACGGCTTATGTTGCGCATTGTCAATCGGCCGTAAGTCAATTTTACATACAGGGTGTCGTTTTCAGCCGGGATCAATCGAAGGTCAATAAAATAGGATCTTCAGAGCTGCCGATATGATTATGTATGTTTAGTGCAAATTAACGATTTTGGAATAATTATGCTATATGTTTTTCTTTACTTTCTTTTATTTGAACACAGTACCTACCCAGATAATTTAAAGATAGGTATTCAATTCAAAATTTAATTTCAGGCATAAAGCCTTTTATGTTAGAGTAATACCTACCTACAATGTTCTTATGAAACTATAGGTAGGTACCTATATAATATTTATAAATAGATAACCTACTAAGCCATATACGAACTAATATTATAAAATCAGATTAACTGCACCGATCCATTCATCTTGTTAACGAGATTTAGTACGTGTGTGTGGAGTGTCGGTTTACATTAGCATACTGATACATATAATACTAACGTATGT
Organism: Cydia splendana; assembly: GCF_910591565.1. Classification (NCBI taxonomy): domain Eukaryota; kingdom Metazoa; phylum Arthropoda; class Insecta; order Lepidoptera; family Tortricidae; genus Cydia; species Cydia splendana. The sequence continues at coordinate 14,535,594 of NC_085972.1, read as the reverse complement.
ATATGCTAACAAGTTCATAAGTCGATATTTTATAGTCATTTCTATACCTACAGCATACACTTTGCTAAACTTCTTTTTGTTTACCAAAGCACGAAATAATAACCCTCGATAAGGTCATTTTTTTTGGTCTTTTTTTAAATACTTACATTAAAATATATCTATTTGAGAGCTACTTAAAACGAGCAATTAATTGTATACCAAGGAGGTTAACAATTAACATGTTTAAGAATCTAAGGTTTACCTTTTATTAACGATTCAATTAATTTTGAATTTGAGGCAATCGGAATAAAAAAAGACAACGTATGAAAAGTAAGAAAAAATATTTATGTATCAATCTACCAAACCCAAAAAAGCCAGGACTGAAAGCATATATTATTATATCAATATACGAAAAAATTGCAACATTAATCAATTAATTTTCTATGTATCTATAACAAAGTTTATGGAAAACCAGGAAAATTAATAATATTGACTTATAATTAAAGTTTACCTGTGAAATACTAGGGAAATAGTTTTTCATTCCTGTAGTAGCATTTAAAGCTAGGAATATTTATTTTATTCAGGCATTAAGTACATACCTACTGTAAAATGTATATGTGAAAATGTTTAGCCAAATTATTTTAAGAATCACTTTTGTCAGAAATACGTATGTACCTACCTACTTACTGATATTACGTATAGTACTACTTAAGTTTTAATGTATTAATTACTATTTTCGATAACAAATCGAATGTAATATTGATGCAGATTACCTTATGCATTACCTTCTGGCTTGCAGAATGCAGTACCTACAGTAGGTAAGTAAGTAACATATCGTCCATGTGGATTGCTCACCCTGTATACAAACGTCTTATTTTTAAACCAATCTAGGCCGATGATTAAGTAACCGCCAACCAAACAATGTTTTTTATAAATACCCGACGTGATATAAATTCTTAGTGAATCTAAAATAATTATGCTAAATTATGTGAACGTGACTTCGGAAATATTAAGGTGTTTATAATTCTTGATGTGGTGTGACACACCGGCGCACACAGGTATATAACGTGACTACATAGGTACCCACATACGCATTTATAAACAAACTCTTTCATAACCGGGTCGCCGGCTGCATCGACCAATCGCGAAGCTTCATCGTTATCGACGCGCATGCGGTCAGTGACGTGTCTCGCGACGGTATATAAGCGCCCACCTCCGCCCGCACCGAACATTCAAGCCAGAATACCCAACCAAGCAACGTTGCACGCGCAACCAGTGTATTACCTAATTCAAAACAAAAGAAAATCCACATCGCAACCATGTCTGAAGCCTTCTTCGACGAATACGACCACTACAACTTCGAACAAGACAAACACATCTTCTCTGGACACAGCGGCAAGCAGCGATCGAAGCGCGAGGTGAGCGAGCACCAGAACCACTCCGACCCGTGCGGCCATTCTAGAAAGATCGTCACGAAGCTAGCGAACACAGAGAAAAACAAGAAGGGCAGCAAGCACTGAACATTCCGGATTAAAAAAACGACTTTGGCTTGTAATTGGGACGTCGATATGCAGAACGAATGGAGAACGTTAAAGGCGGATACCCGAGGAGAGCTCTGGTAGGCCTCGTCGAGATCAGTGGAGCATCCTTGGCGCTTCCTGCTCACGCAGGGGTGCCACTTCGCCAGCAGCAGCGGGCGAGGTCGTCGGACGTGCCGGGCCCAGGGCCCAAGGCCACCGGTAAATCTATTTTGGACACACCACCGTTCCCAGATCTGATCTCAAACTAAAACCGAGCTTGTTATAGAGCTCATCTTGCTGTGTTATTAATTCCTAGTTAGTTTATTACTTTTAAATTTGGGTTTTCTCCCTGTATATGTTTGGGGTAGGATGCTCAAAGGACTGTAATAATAATTTAAGGTTTAATAAAGATATGATTTACGATTATGCTGTTGTTTTTTTAGCCGGAAAATGTGCGAGGTCGTTGTCTTACTTGTCTTTGCTCTTTGTTATGTTTTTATCCGCCTACGCTAGCTGTTTATACACAAAAACAACCTTGAAGCACAATCCGAGGCGGCGGCGCGTCTCTGGCCTTGCCGCTATCAGTATTATATTGTATTATTTTGCGCCGTAGCTATAGCTACATTATCGCGTGATGATAACATAACAAAGAACAGCTTATATAACCTACAGGTCAGTTTATTGTCTAGGTTATAAGTGGTTGCAAGGGCGATCGATAAAGCGCCCGAGGTGTATAATCAATAGTGCAGCGATGCATATTACCCTACTGAGTCAAGTAGGAGACTTGTTGCCAACTTAGAATCTGCTTATAAACTCGTCTCTGTTTAGGTAGGTGTTAATGATGTTTAAGTATATTATAACGGGGTAAATAATACATGTATGTAGTTATTGTACGCGGCTAATGATTGCCGCATTAAAAAATATATATTTAGTGTTAACATTTACGAATGTTTTTCTTAAAGCGGCCCCTGCCCTCTGTATATTTTAAGAAAACATTAGCATCGAAGCATCGTGTGGGTAGACTCTTCATGGGTAGGTATCTTCTTAATTTAAATAAAATATTCACCGGTAGCTAATACTTACTTGCATTTAAATATCTACTTTTACGTTAATATTAGTTAATATAAATATCTACTACGTTTGCCCTTTTACGAAAACCTATTTAGATAACTAATGTTTGTACAGTACATAAAATGCAGGGCACAATTGATATAATTTTCCGTTACTTATTAAGTATAATTGTAAATACTAATAGGCCTCCTAGATATAAATATCTCGTAATTGAATTTGCAACAAAAAATACAATGTTTTAAATTCAATTTATAAATGGTACGTGTCGCAAAACGTGACATTTAGTTATCATAACTGTTAACGATTTCTAAACCATAAAATACTGTAGGTAAATATATTTATAACCATGCTTTATCGTAAGCCAATTTATGTGATTTCCTATTAGTATACAAGCCATGTAAAATATAAGAAAACCCAGGACTACTTACAAAACAAAAACATTCAAGCGAAAAAACTCGCTACCGTGTTGCGTAAATAATTTTCAGGGTTATGCCGACTAGTTACCACCAAGTTATTACCAGTGGTAATTACTGGGATGTTTTTACCACTGGTAACGTGCTGGTGACTACTGGGAATAAAAATTCCCAGTAGGTAGTTACCACCAAACCGAGTTGGTGGTTTTTACCACATGGGGTGGAAATTTTGATTCCCAGTAGTTACCACCAAAATTGTTCAATACTAATAAAAACCAAACCGAGTTGGTGGTAACTAGTGGGAATAACCCAATTTTCAAAGAAGTTTCAAGGAGCATTTTTCCTCAGGACAATAAAGAAAATGAAATCGAAATTAGCTTAAAAATCGATGTTAGGCTAGCTCTAATTTTTACTTAAATTACATGAAACTTGGCATCAACATTCAATTAACATAATTATTTATGTCTGGTACTAGTTTTCGATGCTAGAAATTGTAATAAGTAGATAAGAAAATAGAGCGAGGAAACCTTTTAACAAAACTTCTACTTACTACATTTTTTTATACATTTTAGAAAAAGCAGTTATTTCATCTGTCAGTCTACATTAAGACTGACTTTTGAAACCGTCCCGTGTTCTCTAAGTGTGTTCTTCGTGTGGGACTGTCACTAAAAAAATCTCAGAGGATCATCAGTAGGACATCAATCATCATTAGAAGATACTTAAGCCAGGGATAGACAAGGCGACAAATGTCCCACGACACGTGTGACACTAGTCTATCCCTGGCTTTAGTCGTGGTTTTAAATAAAGTTGACGAGATTATTTAAGTAGGTACATAGGTACGGCCTAGCCTAGTATTTAGTGACAGTGAACCTGCATTCGAAGCAGGAGATCTCCGGCTCGAATCATCGTAGATAGATCTGGCAAACCCCCACGGCTCCGCCATTTTGAAAGTTTCCTAAAATTGAATCGACAAAAAAATCTATAGTATAATTAACTAACCTACTCACAATATACTCCCAAGAGAATCGGTTGAGAAATGCTCCCTGTACTGAAGAACACCTTTACATATTTACCTATTATGAAAGTATTTTTGCCCAAGCTGAAACAGAGACGCACCGCTCGCGCTTAGCTTCACAACTTAATGCCATAAGGCATTCTCTACCAGTCAACCTTTAGGCAAAGCAGATAAGTTGTAGGCGGTGCAAAAACATGTGGCATAGGTATAGATGATAAAATTAGGTACCTCTACGAACACAATACAATCATAAGAAATACACAAGCATAAACATACATGTTGCCAGGTAGCAACAAAAAGCCTTTTCTACAAAAAACGTGCCTGTATTAAAACTAGTTGCCATACGCTGATCGCACTTACGATATTAAAACGATAACGGACCATTTTGAGAGCAATTTTTTTACGCATCGCCTAGAGTGCCCACGACTTGCGGTCATCGTACTTTTCGTAATTAAATGGGCACCTGTGACTTATAGAATTGGTGCCTGCCTATTTTATTATTATCTAACATAGGTACCTATCTTAAATGTAGTTCTTTACACTGTACTTGTAGTTCCTAAACTATGCATTTACGATCAGGATCATACACACACAGAAAAACAGAAGTGTTTTATTCTGTATTTCTGTATATTCTGTGTAAACAAAAACTTTTTCCACAGCATGTTTCAATCAAGTATAAAAAATCTGTAATCATAGCTTTTTTTCAACACAATGCGCTCTAGAGCTCTATGCGCTTTTTTTAACACAATGCTCTATGTCGCTAGAGATCTTCATCACCAGCCCCAACTTCCCCATAAGGGGTTGTGCACAAATCACGCGAGGTGTTTTCGGCTACTTTTTGACCCCCCCTCCCCCTTGGTGATATTTGGTGAGGTTTTTGGCAACCCCCCTCCCCCCACACAACCTCACGTGTATTTTTTTGTTTTTTTTTCATTCGACCTAATTTTAAGATAAACTGTCTTGTACTTACATAGAAATTCGTGTTTATTTTTATATTTTCGTTTAATAGACTCGCTATTTTGAAGTGCAGAGTGAAGATCTATGTTTAAAGAAACCGAGAAAAAGTATCTACTTATGTGGTAGGTCTTTTTTTCTTAGTTTCGTTCACTGTAGAAAAATACACGTGAGGTTTCCTTTATAACCCCCCTCCCCCAACGTGATCTATCGTGATTTTTTCGTGACCCCCTCCCCCATCGTATCTCGCGTGATTTGTGCACAACCCCTAACTCGTAGCAGTATAACAACAAGAGGTCTGATATTATAGCCCCCATGCTAATACCGGGTGTGGCCCGTAATACGAGCAAAAAATTAAACTGTAGGCTGTACTCCTCATACTGACCAACATTTGTTCAGCAACTTTTAAAAATAACTTGTGGTTTGATTTTTAATACACTTTAAAGTTTATTCTAAGACGCAATGTACTTATTGCGAATTTTGTTATGTTTAAGGCGTGACAAGCAACGTCAGTCACAATGATATGGCGTGGCGATGGCGTCCATTGAATATAATATTTATTTTGTATGAAAAATAAGGAGTCTATAACCTACGTAATTTTTTAAAGTTGTTGAACAAAAGTGTTACCGTTTGAGGAGTACAATCTATGTTTTAATTATTTGCCCATGTTACGTTACAGGCCACACCCGGTATATAACCTAATGTGAGTTATGAAATAAGAAGGTATCTCTGCATTTCTTCGCTAGTTTCTTCACATTAGACTTTATTTGTACAAGGTTCTTTCCCATTCACAGACAAATCCTCGCCCAAAATGGGTCAGCAGTGGACGCCGCGATCGCCGCCATGTTTTGCAACGGGTTCCTCAACCAGCAGAGCATGGGTCTCGGCGGCGGGTTTTTCATGACGGTCTACATCAGGGATGAAGAGAAAGCGTACACCGTCAACGCCAGGGAAACAGCGCCTCTAGCCGCTACGAGAGACATGTTCAAAGGAGACGCCTCTAAAGCCTCTAAAGGTAATTTTGTTTTGGTAAAAATGTTGTTAAGAGAATAAGAGCGTGTCAAGGTTATTTTGAACACCTCGCCCGCTTAGCAACTTCTGCTGCTGACTGTACGACCTCATTAGCAAAAAAAAATACCTGGTGTTTACATCTACCATGTGTATCATGTTTGTGTGTACGTTACAAGGTACAAATGCAGAGTATTAATAAAGTAGATGCTCTGAAAGTCCTTCATTTAGACATGTGATTAATTACTAATACTACATATTTAATAAAATCTGGCATTATCTCATGTTTTATACAATAATAATATAATATCGCCACTCGTTTGGAAGTTCCACGCTTGTATTTCAAATAACTATTGTGTTCTGTTGTATTCGTATTGTAAATTCGCTCTAATATTATGACCTTGTATCCTAAAATCGGTCCCATATTAACCCGAATACTTTCTACAGCTCAGACATAAAATAATGTCTTGTAGGTCAGTTAGAGGAGACGATAAAACACGCGGGAGCGTGACGGGGGCGACGATACGATTGACTTTTAAATTTTATTGTTGAATATACAGATAAAGTGAGTAGTGCGGATATAGATCGATTGCCTTGGCCGACAATAATAAAGGAACCAAGGTACTAAGGAGTTAGTAGGTACCAGTGGCGGCGCGTCCATAAAAGCCGATTCCCACCGGCTTGCCTGTTTTTGGACGTTAGAGCATAGTTGATAAGGATATATGTAAGCCAAATTAGCCCCGGCTTGCCTATGGATATGTTTGACGCGCCGCCACTGCTACCTACATAAAGGAAGACAGAAGACTATCTTTTGTACAATAAATAAGTGAACCTAGGATAAACTATTTGAATTGCCGAAGTTAAGTAGTTTAATAAAAATAAAATGCTTCATTACACTTCGACATTTCCGAATATTGCACTCACCTCACAAGCTGTAAAAAATAACATTTATATGGGGGAGTAACTGGAGTAATAATGTTGCCTATAATAAATACTTAACCCTGATTTATTTATTAAAATTTTTGATATCAAATAGCCCTCTCTCTACGTTAAATACCAAGCCTATTTTTGATCTGATAACAGGTAGGTATTAGGTATATTCGAAATAGTGAAATCTACAATGCGCAATAATTCTTAGGTATGACTCATATGATATGTATATGGATTGCAACATTTGTAATAAATTTTATTTATCATTATAACTATTATTCTCTGTGCTGCAATTGTTTAAACAATTATGTTCGGCGTAGAAATGTAACTGAATGAGAACAATAGGTACTTAATGTATTTTTGTAGGTATTGTTTACTCCGTTATTTTGTGCCGAATAACAAAAATAAATGAATGCGGTTATTTTACATTTATCTGTATATTTTATTATAAGTGCCTACCGTGTTCCGTAATTCTATACAGTTATTTAATGTATCAAATTAATAAGTCTTTGGGTTTTTAGGGTTCCGTAACTCAAAAGGAAAAAACGGAACCCTTATAGGATCACTCGTACGTCTGTCTGTCCGTCTGTCCGTCTGTCACAGCCTATTTGCTCGAAAACTACTGGACCAATTAAGTTGAAATTTGGTACACATATGGAAGTCTGTGACCCAAAGACGGACATGTAATAAAAACAAATGAATTTTAAGCATAGGGGGCTCTTTTAGGGGGAATATGATAAAATTAAAAAACAAAGTTTTGCAAACCATATCGTGTTACATATTGAATGAAAGGGCTTATTTTGAGGATCTTAAATATATTTTTTTTATAATTTTATATGAAATAGTTTAGAAGTTATTTAAGAAAATAGGCAAAAAATGACCATCCCCCCCCCTAAACTCCGATACTACTGGGTCTAAAATTTTGAAAAAAAATACACTAAATAGTTCTTTACCTCTAGATGACAGGAAAACCTATTAGAAATCTAGAGTCAAGCGTGAGTCGGACTTAAGAAAAAAAATGCGGTTGGGCTGTTTTAGGGACAGCCGTAATGGTTTACGTTAAACTCGATGTGGACAGGTTTTGCGAAGGCCGAAGGCCGAGCTACGCGTAGGGCCGAAGGTCCGAAGCATCCCCTGGTAGCTTTTTGAAACGCACGGCCGAAGGCCGAGTTGCGGGAGGTTAGTGTTCAAACACAGAACAATTATAGTACAAGTGTCTTGATGCGAAGGTCGAAGGCCCGGAGCCTCCGACATGTGCATGCTTCCTGCAAAGGAGATCGTCGATTTTGTTCTATCTTTTGTTAAGCGATTGGGCCCGATACCTATAGATTATAGGAAAAACGTGTAAGAAGTCTGCAATTAAGCGTGAGCCGGACTTAAGAATAAGAATTGCGGATAAGCTCTATCAGGGCTACAACCGCAAATGATTTACGTGAAACGTGGTGTGGACAGCTAGTGCGAAGGTCGAAGGCCGAGCTCTGCGTTGGGCCGAAGGCCTAAAGCATCCAAGAGAGGTGCGCCTCCACGCAAGGTCGAAGGATGATCTTTAGGAGGTTAGTGCTCAAACAGAACAAATAATTGGTTTAAGTACGAGTAGCTAAATGAGAAGGCTGAACTGCCGTATATCAGTGGGTCTACCGCGAACACCGAAGTTCGCAAATTGCGGGGATTTCTCTTTTACTCCAATGAAACCGTAATTAGAGTGACAGAGTGAGATGCCAGCAATTTGCGAACTTCGAACAAAATTAAAGATAGCCAGCCGTGTGTGGAAAAATTGAATGAACAGTTGAATATACTTATGAACTTCGCTTTGCTCGCTCGTTCGAAAATGTGTGCAGTACGGAACCCTTGGGACGCGAGTTCGACTCGCTATTGACCGGTTTTTTTTTTTCTTTGGTTAAATTTACGGATATTTTTTTCCATGGTATTCCGTTAGTTTCTGTACCGCCTGTAAACCGTAATTTTTGGCCACCATACTAAAGAGTTACGGTGGAGAAAATAAATGAGGATGCGTTTTTTTTACAAAAACAGGAATTTTCATGGATGGGAATTACTTCAAAACCACCTCCCTTCCACGGTCAGGCAATTAAAAATTAATTCTCCAAACAGTAAAGCAACAGATGTAAAAGTGAATTGTTATTAATAGGCGTTTTGCAGTCGTTTGGTGCCGGTAGTTTCTAAAGCTTTCTCTTCGACCATCCGGTCTCGGCGCCGTCTCACTAAGGCATTATCAATATATGGAGCGCATGGTGTACTGAATTATCGAAAGGTCAATTAGATTAAGATCAGGATCTAAGGGCCAGTTGCACAAACCACCAACTGATGGACAGATCAACGCCACACCGCAGTGAACTGTGAAATTTACCATACAATAAAATTTAGCGAACGTTTGAACGGTGATAGATGGTTTGGTGCAATCGACCCTAAGTCCTTAAGAATAAAAATAAAATAAAATATATAAAGATATTTATTTACCAGCACAAAAAACAATGAATTGCATGTATTCTACAATCAAAAATCAGGTAGAATTTATAAATATCTGTGTAGTAAAATGGATGGGAATCAGCGAGACCGCTGATTTTCAGCCCCAACCAAAAAACTTAAAGCTAATTCATAACTAAGTTATTTAATAACTAACCTAATTAACTTACGAACTAATAACTAGACGAATAGTTCGCTGCCAAGGCGATGTCTTTATTTTTAAGTTTTTATTATGAGTTACGCAGTCGGTACTCGGTATTCTGCAGGACTCGTTCCTGTCTGGCTAAACCGTCATGTCACTAAAAAGTTTAGCGCTTCGGGTAACTTAAAGTTTCAAGGTCTGGATCTGAATCCGTCAAGATTTGAGGGATTCCCTCAAATCCTAATGAATCCCATCATCAGAACTGGATTTTGACAAAAAGGGGACCAAATTGGAATACTTTTGAACAAACAAATATTTTCCCAACCCGGTTAACAAATGATAGACACAAAGAGTGACCCAGGAGACGTAACCATGGGAACAAGCTACAAGAAAAGTCGAATCACCCAAACATTTCTTGTCCCCAGGGCCTCTAGCTATAGGTGTACCAGGAGAGCTTCGAGGCATGTGGGCAGCACACAAACGGTGGGGCAAGCTGCCGTGGGCGGATCTGCTGGCTCCCACCATGGGCTTCTGCAGCTATGGCTTCCAGGTGTCCAAGGTTATGTTCGACGGACTGCTGGCCGCACCGTATATCAAGAGTGATCCAATTTTAAGGTAAGTGTTTTTATTGATAAAATAAATCGAATTGTGAGGAGATAGGAATAACCCCAATAGGCCTGCTTTTCCCTCTGGGTCGAAGGTTAGAACCGCATTTGTAAAATGTATCAATTTTTGGATTTAAGATGCCGAATGGACCCAGGCTTTTTGTGAAGCGTTTATTAACAACGTTCCGTTAATACATAGGTTAACGTCCGTAACTGATCTTTTGGTAATTAATTCAATGAATCCAAATTCTTGCAAATTTCTTGCCACAAATAGAGATTGTTTTCATGAGCAAAGTCTTTACTGGATAGATTTAAGGGTCAAAAAGATCACTGTGTTATGTCTTTCCTGTAGACATACACAAGAGTTAAGGGCTATAAAGGTTATTTTTCTTATTTAACCCTTATCCACGTGAAAAGGTCCTCCTTTTATTTAGAGAACTATGATAAAATCATTGCTTACTATTGCCCACAGGAGAGAAAACTAGTGTGTTCGCGCGAACAGTACATTTTTCTCTCCTGTGGGAAATAGTTAACAGCTTGTGGGCATGTAAGCAATGATTTTATCATAGTTCTCTAAATTAAAGCCTTACCTTACCACGCCTTATTACCTTTTCACGTGGATAAGGGTTAAATAAGAAAATTAACCTTTATAGCCCTTAACTCTTGTGTATGTCTACAGGAAAGACATAACACAGTGATCTTTTTGACCCTTAAACAATATTTTACTAATGCATTTTTTAACACACAAAAATTTAAATAATAAGTTTTCTGACTTATTTTACAAATATATGGGAATGATATGGATGTCGCCATAGAAAGTATCCCATTCTAATTAACTTTAGTGTAACTGTCTATTACGCGTAACTACAAACAGTTTAGTTAGGGTACATCATAAACCCACTGATCAACATGAAATATTTTATTTTATTTATTTTATTTTACCTTGTAAGGAGTACCAACAGCTGCAAAAACATTCTATAGATTTAGGCAACAATACAAAGCCAATTACAGGTACTCACAGATAGAAATGAAGTAGACAATATATCAAATTTTGCGCGCAATTTCACACATGCTATCACGTTTTATACATTTACAAAATATCAAAAAATAAAGACACTTAATTTATAGAACTCATAACTTGTCTAGGATGGACTGCTAACAATACAAACAGTAAAAATAGAGGATACGTAATAGATACCTAAGCACCCAGACAAATCACAAACCTGCTACTTGAATGTGAAAACAAAACAATCGGGATTAAAGTGGGTTAAAAAATAGATTTGCTAATTTTCGCTTCACTGAAGGAATGGAACTATTAAATACATCAATGTCCAAATCTCTGGATAGAATATTTAAATTACGACTAGCACGACACAAAAATAGTACATTATTGTCGAGGTTCGGAAGTAGCTACTTGCAGGCTGAGGATTCGTTTTAAACGGACGACCTTGGGAGTCCGTTTAATTGAATCCGAAGCCAGCAAGTAGCCTTCCAGCCGAGTCATATATAGTGCTTTTCTCAAAAATGGTGCAAGAAATATAAATATCATAGAAATATTTTACAAAAGCAACGTTCTTACGTATATATTTTCACAGAAAAAAGTAGAAACAATTGAAAAAATTAGCTTTGCCGCCTTTTTATTTTTTTAATAAAAAAATAGAAGTGTATTTTTCTGCCGAAAATACGCCAACCTATTTGAGACAGCTAAATAGTCGCGGTACTAATCAGTCGACTTTGCCGTTTAAAAAATAGGTTGCGAAGCGCGTAGTTTATGGTTAGTCAAAAATTAAAAAGTTAAAAACATTGCAGTCTCGATTTTGGGACTGCAATGTTGCATACAAATTCCATTATTTGTCGAGTTCCAAACTTTTTAAAAGTTGAAATGGCCATATCAAATGAAGGCACAGGCCCATTAAACAGCCAAACAGATGATTAGTACCGCGACTATTTAGCTGTCTCAAATAGGTTGGCGTATTTTCGGCAGAAAAATACACTTCTATTTTTTTATTAAAAAAATAAAAAGGCGACAAAACTAATTTTTTCAATTGTTTCTACTTTTTTCTGTGAAAATATATACGTAAGAAAGTTGCTTTTGTAAAATATTTCTATGATATTTATATTTCTTGCACCATTTTTGAGAAAAGCACTATATATGACTCGGCTGGAAGGCTACTTGCTGGCTTCGGATTCAATTAAACGGACTCCCAAGGTCGTCCGTTTAAAACGAATCCTCAGCCTGCAAGTAGCTACTTCCGAACCTCGACAATAATGTACTATTGTCTGTAATTGGATGAAGTACGTTTGAGCGAGATGGGGGGAGCGTAACGTTTAGATCGGGCGGGCGTATTAAATGAAAGTTTAAATAGCAGTTCAGGGCAATCAATATACCCACTGGTGATACTTAGCATATATGCAATATCAGCAATCTCTCGCCGTTTATTTAGTGGAATAAGATGGTGCTTCCTGCATATCCCAAGGTAGTTAGAGGAGTCATAGGGCTGCTTCAGCTTAAAGCATAGGTGTTTCAGGAATTTTTTTTGGATCCTTTCTATCCTATCACTATAAGTGGCATAACAGGGATTCCAAATTTGAGACGCATATTCAAGTTTACTTCTGACTAATGAACAGTACAGAATTTTAAGCGTCTTTGCTTGAGTAAAATAAGCAGAGTTACAGAGTATAAACCCTAAGGTTTTCAAGGCACTACTTATAATGCTATCAATATGTACATCAAACAGAAGCTTAGTATCATGTATCACACCTAAATCCCTAATAGAATTAACTTTATTCAAGAATTGGCCCTTAATCATATAAGTAGTAGAAATCAGTTTACGTTGACGTGAGAACGTGATTGTATAACATTTAGATGGATTTAGATCCAACTTATTTAATCGACAATATTCATCAAGCCGCGTGAGATCAGATTGGATCAGAAGAGAGTCTTCAACAGATTTTAATCTTCGGAAGATTTTCATATCGTCTGCAAAACATAATAAGTCAGAGTGAACGATACATTTGCCTATGTCGTTTACGAATATGTTAAATAACAATGGTCCCAGTAAAGATCCCTGCGGGACTCCACCCAGCCAGATATGTAATTGTTCACGACAACAGCCTGAGATCTATTAGACAATATCAGTGGGGACCTGTTCAGGTGGTTCAAATCCTATATAGACATATAGGATTTGAACCACCTGAACAGGTCCCCACTGATACCCATGCTACTCAACTTCGATAATAATATTGTGTGATCGATTCTATCAAATGCCTTACTATAATCCGTGTAAATTACGTCTACCTGGTACCCGCTATCCATCGCCTATGCCACTGGCCGCGCCATATGGCCGCTGTCATCCTATAGAGTATGTCAAAGTTTTCATAAAAGCAAATGCATAGATAATGTTAACAAACAACAATGACCTGCACACGAAAAACATTCGAAATTACTTCCAGAAAAATGTACGTGGACCCGTCAACCAACAACTTCTACAACCCGGGAACGATAGTGAAGCCTAGCGAAGCCTTCTGCAAGACTCTTCGCATCATTGCCGAGAGGGGAGGCGACGAGCTCTACAACGGTAGCCTGGCCAAGGACTTCCTGGACGACCTGAAGAGAGTCGGCAGCATTATCTCCGCTGAGGATCTAAGGAACTATGAGTGAGTATTTTGACGTTAGAACCGTTCTTAAAAAGCCTTAGTGGCTTCACCACAACGTCGGTGACACCAAGTGATACGTTATCTTATCGCTGAGAGAGGAGGCGACGAGCTCTTACAACGGTAATAGCCTGTCATCTGTCGTGTCATGTATTTGTAAAATAAAGCCATACGACATAATAATAATCCCTAATAACAAAAACCTATAGGTACATACATCTAAGTAATAAAGTTAAAATGAACTGTAGCTATACCACTCAGTAAGGAAATCGATTAAAATACGGTTAGTTGTTGTTATTGAATGCTCGGTAGGTATTTTCCTCATTCATAGCCCATGTTATTGTTGAGCACATTAACAGTATTGTTCTGTATTTGAAACAGCTGTGTGTGTTCACAAGAATGGGGCACAACTCGCACACCCAAACAATGATATCACATTTATCATTATGCACATAAATGCAAAAAATTACAGTCGGAAAAAAATAATTAATTCTCTCATGCTTTCATATAATTTCACCAATCTAATTTGTTGGTTATCAAATTACAGTTATCTACCGTCCAATTAAACTGTAACTTTGTAGAAGTAGGAATAAATTACTTCACAGAGGAGATCGAACGATAAGCTAATGTCTCCTAATATCTAAGAGTGATAGAGAGTAATTGTGACGTTATCTATGAAAAAGGGCCCTTATTGTCGATGGCGCTTACGCCATTATTAACTATGCTCCGATATAAATACAGTGCCGCGCGACGCTGTGCGGCGTAAGCACCATCGACAATAAGGTCCCTTTTCATAGATAACGCCCTAATTACCGTTTCGCTCGCTACGGCGCAAACGTTTCTCATCTTGGCTAGGCTGTAAAGCGGGTAATTTAATCTGCCTAATCGAATTTTGCAAAACTACATGCAAAATTGCTATACAAAGTCACAAAAAATCATTTTAGAAACCTTTATATATAGTCCCTTATTGTCGCACTGCTTAAATATTTTTGATTAGCATTGGCAATAACGACAATCTTTGTTTTAATTAGAATCACGTACGATACGTGAGTGTCGATCTTAGTGATAGTCAGCCAATAGCCAGATCCTGATATGAGTAGTATAGTATTTATATGCATTTGTATCCGTAAAAATCATTCATATTTAATCATGTTTAGGGTTGAAGGAAAGTATCAAGAAAGCAAAGGAAATAGGAAGTACATATGAGTGAATTGCAAAAAAATTGTACGTATTTAAGCGCAGTTAAGAAGCTGTGATTAGTCTTAACTTAATTGATTCATTTGTGTTACGAAAATTAACTATGTAAATTGTATTGTATTTATTGTACTTAATTCGTACCTACACATATAAGTCTATAGCATACGCTAACACACTTTCATGCATCTAACTTAAATAGAAATGGCTTAACTGTGGTAAGACAATGGAATCAATAAACTTGATAACAGTGAAACCTGGATAAGTGGGATCTCAAGGGACGAGCAATTTTGTCTCACTTAAAGAGGTATTCCACTTACACAGGGTCTCAGTTAGCCAGGTATAAATAAATTTCTGTCTCATTTATAGAGTGTTCCATTAATAGAGGTGAGAAAAGAATTTCAGTTTAGAGGTGGTAAATAAGGTATTTTGTCAACATTTCGTATGAGTTCTAATCATGAACAATAAATAAAGGTAAAATAATCCTTGTCCTTAAATAGTTTTTTAAGTCTGTTCAAATTTTTATTCGAATTAACTTTGAATGATCCTACTTCTACAAAGGATGGGTTTTGTTAAATTATATTAAAACTGACTTCATTGCGTCTTAGGACTTTTATAAATGAAAATTAATTTTTCGTTTTTCGTTTCGATAGTTTTAACTACTTACTCAAACTAACTAAATGAAACTTGAAGTCGTTTAGACACAATTAACCGAATGCGGAATTTTTGGTTAGACTAAAATCCAAGATCTTCAATAAAGTCCAGAGTCCAGTTAGAGAGGTCATAGATTGACGTTATCTCAGATACAGAGGTCAATTCCTATGACATTCTAAAAAAACCGGGCAAGTGCGAGTCGGACTCGCGCACGAAGGGTTCCGTACCATAATGAAAAAAAAAACGGAAAAAAATGCAAAAAAAAAAACGGTCACCCATCCAAGTACTGACCACGCCCGACGTTGCTTAACTTTGGTCAAAAATCACGTTTGTTGTATGGGAGCCCCATCTTTATTTTATTCTGTTTTTAGTATTTGTTGTTATAGCGGCAACAGAAATACATCATCTGTGAAAATTTCAACTGTCTAGCTGTCACGGTTCGTGAGATACAGCCTGGTGACAGACAGACGGACGGACGGACGGACGGACAGCGAAGTCTTAGTAATAGGGTCCCGTTTTACCTTTTGGGTACGGAACCCTAAAAACAATGACGCAAATGTACTTTCAAATATAGTCTCAGTATAAGAGGTAAAATACACTCTGTCTCAGTAATAGAGGTAAATTTGACTATAAAATCGAAACAACTAATCTCAGTTAGAGAGGTCTGTTTTATCTCACTAACAGAGGTAGTTCAGTGCTAAAGTGCCGGGACCGCACCATGAGCCCCAGCTATAGAGGTTTCCCACTTATCCAGGTCCCACTTAACCAAGTTTCACTGTAATTAAAGGTGCTTAACTATGTAAAAAAAATTTACAAATCACTCGTATAACAATCAAGAAATTCTCAGTCTTATTTTACACCGCAGTTTCGTTATCATGAAATAGCTATACGGTTGCAGTTGTAATGCCATAATCACTTATTGTACCAGCAAAGTTGAAAGATTATTCGATCCGCCATGAGTGTACCTGCTGTAACATGACTCACGTATTTCATCATTCTATAGCTTGTTCAAGTGTTCATTTATTTACAATTTTTAATAACAATTCGAGCCATACCAGTATATTCCACCTAAATATTCCACTTTTATAATACTCGTTTTTATTATTGCAATGACTCAGTTCTAGAAAGTATTGGAACGTTATCGCTATATTGTTAATCGAGCGAAATAAAAATAATGATTTGCCTTTATTATGTACCTAACTTGATTCAGGCAAATTCTTGTTTATTAATTTTTTGTCATAAATGATTCATTGTAAAAATGACATCATATTTACACAAATTTTGTGAAACATTTTAGTACAGGCAATATACCTAGATAGGTACATAATTCAAACTTACCACCATATTAATAAAATTTAGCAACCTCTTACAAATCTCTGTGAAATTTTGGTCTCTTTCTAAAAACAGAATTATTTTGTCAAAATGACGGATATGGACAAACGATGAACAACGGTTTATTAGATTTGACAAACGTTTATGCGCCAATAGCCAACTTATTTTTTGAGTAGGTACGGTCAGCCAAGAAAGTGGTTTACCACTTTTCGACTCTATCAACCAGATGATAGAGTCGAAAAGTGGTAAACCACTTTCTTGGCTGACTATACCTAACGTCATGGCGCCTATAGTAATTTTTGGCTAGTTTGCCTAAGACACCATACCTAGGTAATTGTTTGCTACATGAATACAATACATGCTCTACCAAACACTGATGTAAAACCTGACCTGTAGTCTGTATTTTTAGATATTTAAATAAAAGTAAACAAACAATTTGTACAGTTTCGGGTAGGGGTGTGATATTTATTGGTGGTTAACCGACCAATTTGAAAACCGCCTGGATCAGTCACTGAACGACCTTTGACTTTAACCTACATTATTTGATCGTGTAATGTTTTCTTCTAGCCCTTCTAGGTATCCTCAACTGGCTTAAGGAGCCATTTGAGGGTAGATTTTGTTTACTTTTATTTAAATACCTAAAGAGACAGAGTACTTATAGTAATTAAAGCAACGTACCTACCTACAGGTATTTAGTAGTATTTGGTATGTGTAAGACGATTATGATAGATAGGTATGTTTTTGTTATAAACAGATAGGTAATCTGTTTGGATTTCCAGTTTGTATCAGATACCTACATCAACACCTGAATTCCAACTGGACTAAAATAGTTCTGGGCCAGATAATGCTGCTGGTTGTTTACATTTTTAAGCCGTTGATAATAATTAAATACAAATGGATAATACGATAAACAATATTAGGTAAAAATAGATATCTTGGTCTACATCCACTTAGTACCTAGTAAAGTAATCACTGATAACACTATTGTACTTGTAGGAGTTTTAGGTAGTCCCAAGTCGACAGCAAGTAGACGCTTTCAGTAAGTATTAAACTATTATATAATCTGTGGTATTATTCATGAATGTCGCATCAATCTCAAACGAATGCATAGTATATGTTTACGGTATTTTTTCAGTTTTACACATTTTTATTACTAATTAATCTAGGTCAGACATAATATAACGATTTACTTTGTCAAAAGAAGAGACAATTTTTGGTTTTCTTTAGATAGGTACGGAACACCGAATTAATAAGTATCTACCTACTTATTTTAAATAGTACCTAGATGTTATTACTCGTGCCTAATCAAAATCCTAATTTAACTGATTAGTCAGTTAGATTAATTAGTGACTATATGCTGAAACATTAATATGTGTTGAATCAACATATCTGTGTTTTTAGCGTAAGGCCATTCTTGGCCACCAAGCATAATGTGCGTAATATAGAAAGTTATTCAAAACATTTCCAATGAACTTCCATCCTAGTTATTACAGTATTTGCCGATAACATATCGCATTTGCAACAATGTCTATTTGAATACTTGCTGTGGAAATGTACAGAAACCTTCAGTTGCTATTTAAACTCTAACTTTAAATAGCTACTAACGTTGGTTTATTATGTGAATTATTTAGCTAACTTTATTTATTTCCTCGTATAACACCGCAGTACCATCCGTGTATTTATGTGCCTATTTATATTCGTAAATATACAGGTTTAATCCGTTTAATGTTCTTACTTTTCAGTATTAATAGAAATGTTTCAAGCTGTTGGTTTGACATGGTTGGTTGGTATGTACCTAATGTAATAAAAATTAATTATTGATATGCGAAAATAGTCTGCTTATCTTTATATTACTAAACTACCTAATCCGCCTATAAATAAACCAAACTGTATGCATGGTACTTACGTATTGAAGAGTTAGGTAGTATCAAGTTTAGCATTTAAGGTTATTTCGAGTTTTACAGAAATGCCTTTTGTCAGCTGATAGGGTAGGCGGTGTCTTGATATCGCAAAGCAGTGAACTTTTCCATTTCTCCTTTTGAAAATGTATTTTCGATAGCAGAGGCATACGTTGAGTATTAGATAATATGTATTTTTTAGTTTCATAACCATTTGAAAAAGTTATAATTATAGCACCTAAAATAAACAAACGACAGCAGATTGTATTTCCTCTAAATACCTACCTACGAGTAGGTATGCCTGATTAATGTTTCTGCAACTGCTTATTAGGTATTATGTATTACGCAGATGCAACCAACACGATAGTAATAACCTGCCAAGTTGGCGAAGGAAATAAGTGATTACTTGCATTAGCCTTTAATACGTAGGTACGTAGGTAGTTCATTTACACACAAAACTTACCTAATTTAGCTGTTACTTACTTATACGAAACCTTAAATTTCCGGCTCCTGTATTATCAATGGGGTCATTAATACATGTATTATTTGTGGCCCTGGGCTATAACCGCGAAAATCGAAGTTCGCAAATTGCGGGCATTTTTCTCTGTCACTCTAATTTCGCCTTCATTGGAGTAAAAAAGAAAGATCCCCGCAATTTGCGAATTTCGGTTTTCGCGGTAGCCCCTCTGGATACCTATCCATATTTATTTGATTTGACGAGTAGATTAGAGGTCTTATGGTCTTTTAGTCAAGTGTTTAAAACCACAATCACATTATAAGCAATTTTCAATACGTAATACAAAACGTCGCATTTAAAATATATTCCTATTAATAATAATGTTTGCGTTGCGTAAATAGTCATCTCCTCTGACCTAAGGAGATAGCTGCTTGCGTCAAAACAATATATCACCTACATTCACCCATAATATTCCATCAGGTTACAATCGGAATTATAACAAAAATATTAAAGCGTTTATCAATAACACCAACGCGTGTTTAATACGTACTTACTATAAAATATAATAGTTTAAAATAATATTAAGTAGGGAATAAGTATTAACGTATGTACCATTGTTCAAACTACCTTCGTATTTCAAAAAAGGGTTTTATCAATTTACACACATAATCAATTAGGTAGAACGAATCAGTTTCTACGGACATATGTATTATGCAAAGTGCCTAAAGCCGATTTTTATTTCCTGGCAGTAAATTATTAACATTGACAACGACTGTTTCTTGAGAACGACATGTTAAACTTTGTATATTCGAGCAACGTTTATCAATGTAATTCGAAATTATCCCGCTCCCGATGTTAACCCAAATACATAATTTAGGTACCTACACGTACGTGTTAATGAATACTTCGTTAATTATTTCAGGGCAAAAATAACAGAGACCATCGACGTACGATTAGAGAATGGGGATAGACTACACGTGGCCCCACCGCCCAGCAGTGGGCTCATCCTGGCCAACATCCTGAACGTGCTGTCGGGGTACAGCTTCGGGCCGCACAGTATCAACACGACGGAGGACAAGATCCTTACATACCATAGGATTATAGAGGCATTTAAGTTCGCCTACGCGACGAGAACTAGGTTGGGGGATGCTGCGTTTTTACAGTTAGATGAGGTATGTACTTAAGGATTAAGGAAAATCTTTAAACTAGTTGTCGTAAAGAAAAAATATTTGGTTGTAACGGAGGTATCTCAGTATTTAAGGTCAATGTGGCTAATTCCGTCATAGGGCCTATTCCGTCCACTAGCGTTTTTCTCGAACAACATTGATAATTTCATCGACGAAGCAGCGATTGCTTTTAGTTTCAGCAATCAAAAGCAAATGGTTTTTTTCCTACGATTGAAAATCAGCGAAATATATGCTCGTGAACGGAATAGTCCCTATGACGGAATTAGCCACATTGACCTTACACTAAGTTATCCTCATCATATAAATATTTCAAAGCGTTAAAATCTATATAATTCATTGATATAATAAAGTTAACATAAAACTAGAACCATGAACTTTTATACCTAGGATCTAATATTGACCTACACATACGAGTATTATAGGTACCTATTTAAAGTGCGGCTTAAAAATTGAGTGGGGTATTTACTTTTGGATGTTATTAAATACCTAGTTTAATGCGATTAAACATGAGTTTTTAAATCAGGATCCATAATTTTGCTTGATTACTAGTCAAGGTTAATTTCCAAAAGAGCCAAAATACTCGTAGTTTTCAGTTATTTTGAAAAACGTATCTTTTTTTTCAGTTAATAAAAAACGTGACGCAACCTGAATATGGGGCAGAAATCCGCAGCAGAATCAACGACTCAATGACAAGCAATGACTCTTCGATATACGGTGCAGAGGTGTACCAGAAGCCTGATGCTGGCACAGCGCACATTTCTGTCATAGCTAGTAATGGGGACGCTGTGTCCGTCACTAGCTCTATCAACTACTAGTAAGTGTTGTGCAAATGTCATTCATAATCAATAATCATAAAGGTGCGGAGTTTTATCAACTACCTGATGCTGGCACAGCGCACATCTCTGTCATAGCTAGTAAGGAGACGCGGCCGCTGTATCTATCACCAGCTCTAACAACTACTAGTAAGTGATGTCCAAAAGTCATTCATCAATGACAATGACTAAAAACATAGGTACTTAATACGTCGCGGAAGTGTACCAACAATTTGATGCGGCGACAGCACATCTCTGTTAAATAGGTTAGTAATGAAGATAATCGCCCTAGCTTGCTATGATTTTTTTTTATATTAATTTATAGCTCGCTCCGAATATCAGATGTGTGAATGAGTACCTATAACTGGCGGCTTTGTAGGAGAACGCACCCGGTTTAGGAGTCTTCACCAGAATTTATACAGTGACGTTGTCGCAGCCGCAGAGGCTGCTTTAGATGAACGAACATAGCTTCATCTGAATATCAGACTATGTCTAATTTATAATGAAAGCTCCACAGCTATTCCTTTGTAGTCAGCCGAAAAATACAATGGGAGCGGCGCCGGAGATTAAATATGTCCATATAAATTTGTATAATTGTTAATTATGTAGGTGCACGATCAAACTCCCGGTATCAACATACACTCTCATTATCTTACAGTTACGGCTCCGGCTTCACAACTCTAAACACGGGCATCGTAATGAACAACGTGATGGACGACTTCTCCTCACCAGGCATCACCAACTACTTCGGCCTGGAGCCCTCCCCGGCCAACTTCATCGCGCCAGGAAAGAGACCTTTATCTTCCATGAGTCCTAGCATTATTTCTGACAGCGTAGGCAATGCCAAGATGGTGCTCGGAGCTTCTGGAGGCACTAAGATAACCACAGCCGTTGCCTTGGTAAGTTTAGAACCCCTATTATTACTTCCCGCGCAAGAGTACAACAAGAGTAGTCCAAATATTTCCAAATTTTTGTTCACAAACCTACATTTGGAGGCGCTTTGAGACCGTCTATCATTAGTAGGAGGTTTTTAGTGTAAATAAGCTATACCTATTAGTATTACGCAGTCTACATTTCCAAATTATTCAATAAACAACAAAATACGGCTTCTTAACAGGTCTATTCAAATATTGGTTTGGTGTACAGGTGCACGTTCGAATTGGCCTGTTATTTACTGATCTCGAAAATATAGTTGCCTTTGACAATTTCAGGTGGCCATTCGCAAGCTATGGTTCCAGCAAACTATCAAGGAGGCAGTGGATGAAGCGCGGATACATCATCAGTTGCTGCCCATGCAAGTGGAATACGAGTTTGGAGTTACCGAGGTACTTTTTCCTTGTAAACAGCAGATAGTCATCAAAGTCTGGACCAATAACCAACAGAAATGAGAGTTAGGTCATTAAATAGGTATTTTTATGTACTTCATTTCGTTATATGGTCACCAAGCAGAATTCCATTGCAGAACTGAGATACAGGTATTTTTTAGTCAAAATGTCGTCACCCTTATTACCTAGGCAATAGAGTCCTAGTAAGTAAATAATTGGTGCGGGGTAGATGTTCGCGCACCGCCGGGCGAGCGCGGTGAATGATTGGCCGCGCTCACGGGATATTTTGACTAAAATACCAATATCTCAGTTCTGCAATGGAATTCTGCTTGGTGCCCATAGAACGAAATGAAGTGACTAATGACCAGGCATCGGAGTTTTTATCGCATGGTAAGACTAATAGCAAGCTATGGAGTCGACATTTGCCATAAATGTAAACTCTTATTCATACTCATACTCATTTATTTAATTTATCTTAAAATGCCTTTAGAGCGGTCGGTCGTGTATATTGAAGTTCCAGTGGATTTCGTTTGATGAAGAATACTGTTGATATGTTTTAAAATAAATTTATGTTTCAATTGGGTGAGTTGTACTTCACAACTCAAGCACACTCTAGCAGATTTTTCATAGTCATATTGTAAATCGTTGTATGGCTCTATCCATGCCAAAATTGCAGCTATTTCTGGGTTAGGCATAATAATTAATTATGGAATAATCCACAACGTATTTACCACTTACAGATATAAATAACTACTACGTTTGCAATCACCAGTGATTGACATATGATAAATACTAATCAATTTTATCAGCGGTCAGTACCTACATGACATCAGGTATTTCGCAGCGATGTAGTTTGTATAGTTGTATGTTAAAATAGTTGAAGTTATGAATTCATAATGTAATAGAAAAATATTTTTATATATATTTCGACTAAGATAATATACACGACCGACCGCTCTAAAGGCATTTTAATATAAATTAAATAAATGAGTATGAGTATGAATAAGAGTTTACATTTATGGCAAATGTCGACTCCATAGCTTGCTATTAGTCTTACCATGCGACAAAAACTCCGATGCCTGCTAATGACCTAATTCTCAACTCTGTTGGCATTGGGACCATTTTGACGCATAGTACTTTAATTTGCGTGAAAATAAAGAAATACTAAAATAGATAAGTAATACAATTTATTACTTTCTTACAGGGAATCGTGAATGGCCTAAAAGCCAAAGGCCACGTAATGACCCGGTACCGCGGCCGCGGCTCGATCGTGTGCGCCCTCTACAGGAACAAAACGGCAATATACGCCAACGCCGATTTTAGGAAAGGAGGCGATGTTTCTGGCGATTAGATCACACTGAATTTTAGTTATACATAAGTGAATCTCATGCATCTACGACTTAAATTGAATTATCAGATGTCAATCAGTAAAAAACTCGTCACTGCAAAATGTATATACCTAGGTACGGCGCTGTACGGCGCTGTACAGCGACATTTAGTTAAACAGTCAAAGTCTCCTCTCGAAATATCCATTTCTTTATCATCCAGGCGTATATTGTAATTAATTTGACTATCTTAAGACCCGGATCTATGGAAGGTAGAGGCAAGGAAAACAATTTCCATGTATCAAAAAGTGTCCGTCATAAAACCTTAAATATAGGTAGTGCTGCGGACAATAGGTAGGTGGTTGGTGTTAATGCTAAGAATTACTTTATTCGTAAACACCTACATTACCTAGAATATTCGATAAAAAAAATTAAATCATTGATAACGCACTACAGCTTGGCAAAAAAGAGTAGAAATTAAAAAGTGGCAACACTGTAGTCATCATCATCATCATCATCATCTCAGCCATAAGACGTCCACTGCTGAACATAGGCCTCCCCCTTGGACCTCCATACGTGCCGGTTGGTACACTGTAGTGTCGTCCCGTTTTCTTATATAAATTGGTTTGAAAGGGACGACATTACAGTGTAGCCCCTTTTTAATTTCTACTCTTTTTTGCCAAGCAGTACACTCTGTCAATACGCCTACGTTCTTAGCTACTAGCGCTACTATGGAGAGATTTGGAACTGTTATTTACAGCTGACTGCTGGACACTTTTACAACTGTTCTGCCACAAGAGATTTCACTCCTTTTATTCTAACTCCATGCCCGGATCCTTGTTTCGCCAGTTTAACAACTACCTACATGATTCCGTTTTTGGTCCATAAAAATATGTTTCTAAATATTTAAATCTTTAGTAATCTGTTGTTATCGTTATTAAGCCACAATTCAATACCTCGCTCGTGAGTCTCATAAGAATTGTTAAGCGCGTGGAATAAGTTTCATTTATTTTAACAAGATTCCTTAAGGTTTTACACTTAGATAAGGAAAGTAGCTTCCATGCTCTGTGATTACATGCGATGATGCGAAAACTTTATGATGAGTAGTTGGTGTCGCATTTATTAGTCTTAATACATTCGAAATGGTACTAGAAGTAAGAGAAAGTGTTTATCTACTGTGTTTACATCTAACTTAAATGTGCATCCAGATATTGTCGTTCTTGGCACAGTGGACATACTCATGATTACGTTATCAGGGTTAAAATCCTTTACTTATAAACATTCGAGTGAATGATGTTAATTATCAATAGATCTCTTAATATCCGACAAGTTATCGGTTTAGGGACTGACATTGAGGCATGTAAACTTAATGAAATATTAAACATTCCTAGTATCCCATCCGACATCAAACCTACGGGATCGTCTCTTAGGATAAGGTACAAGTATACTAGAAGACGGATGAAAACGGTTGAATATGAGAAATGTA
Source organism: Cydia splendana (assembly GCF_910591565.1). Lineage (NCBI taxonomy): Eukaryota > Metazoa > Arthropoda > Insecta > Lepidoptera > Tortricidae > Cydia > Cydia splendana. Next base: position 14,510,152 of record NC_085972.1, on the reverse strand, counting down.
CAGTGTTTCATATTTTAATAGTATTAATTAGTAATTATTATTTTTCAGGCTCAAATCAATCTATCTCTGTCACAAGGCTTAAAGCGTAGGTACCTACCTATCCTATACTTAACACAAAAACTAAAAAAAAATGCTAAGAGACTGCACAGCCGGGTGCCCCTTAATACGCCTAACATTAATTGTCATAATATGAATTCGCATGACAGTTTTGGCATAACATAATTGTGCATAACATTGAACAGGCATAATATTAAAAAAGCACACCACTTATTGCGCATAATAATGAATCCGCATAATTTAAATATGCATAACATTATTAACTATAACTTTATTTGGCACAAAATGAATTAGCATAATTTAATAGAGCAAGAGAATTAGATGGATCAAGGCAAAACCAACTCGGTTAGGTCAGGTTCACAAGGCTAAGGCAGGATCGAGCGAAACGAAGCGAAGCTGTTGTAACAAATAATAATCTATGAGCTGTAAAGCATTATTAAGGCGTAGTAAGTTCGTGTTCTTTTTTTTTTAAATAAGTTTTGGTTTTTTAAGGTTTTATAAATATTTTTCATATTTTGATTTTATTGTGCAATTTTTTTTAAAGTGCGTTTTAGACCTATTTTAGTGATTTTATTTACAGAGCAAAAGTCAAAAACTCAAGATTCGAATCGCTGAAAGCCCTAGAGAAAGGCCGCAAGATTGCTAATTAAATTTTTGGCAACCGTATTGTGATATTTGTGATCTAAAAAAGCGCTACATTGACTTAAAACTTCGTTCTCTGAACCTACTGAACCAGCCGTTCTACATTTTTATTAATTTGCCTTTTATATTTATTTTATACCATTTAATAATTATGCAAAGTAACTTTATGCTTATTATATTTATCCCAAGTCATCGTTATGACAATTTACGTTATGCGCATTAACATTATGCGTAATCAGTTATGCGGAATAATGTTATGCGATTTAGAAATTATGCGTAACATACGTTATGCCAATTTGAATTAGGAGTATTACGTTATGCGAATTAATATAGACCCTGCACAGCCATTGATGAATTGCAACATTATAAGGTCTAACAATGGTTACCTTGGCCACCAGGCATGTGCGAGGATGTGTTAGTTAAAGAACAATGGAATATTGTCAACTAGAGCTGCGCAGCGGTGGCAGCATGGTTGCATTTTTATCGCCTGTTACTATGTCTCTCACTTTCGCACTTATACATACTTGTTAGAACGTGACAGGCATGGTGACAGGCGATAAAAATGCGACCGTGCTACCGCCACAGAGCGAGGTTGGGTAAATTAAGTGATTCTATTGGTTTCTAACAAACATCCCTCGCTACGCATCCTATCTCTGGTAGAAACGCAGCCTAAAAGTGTTGCTTGTCTTAATTATAATACTTGTATTGATTTATTGCTAGTACTTTCGTTGTATAACGTTGTTGTATTAACTAAGTATTACAGTTTTCAAACGCCTGCTTAATTATGTAAGGTCTTTTAAAATCATAGAAAGTAAGAAAACAATTTTTGACACTCTATTTTTAAAGCTACCCCAGTAGTTATGAAAATATAGTTCTTTTGATGAACGTGAATTTGTATCATGGACAAAAGGAATTCGTATGAATTTTGCGCGTCTTAGGGTGATATTCCACCTAATTTATTTGTCCAATGTGTATTGCGTCTCACATTTTGCTTAACCTTTTGGACGCCAATGACCGATATATCCGCACCGCAGGTTCAACGCCAAAGCCTGATTAATCCATGAATCTAGGATATACCTGGATCTGGCATGAGTGGTGGGGGTAACTGCCAGAACGGGATAGTCTTATGTATCTTTCAGTAGGAGTAGCAGAGACAGCGGTATTATTGCTTGTCCTTGTCACAGTCTCACTTTTTGTTTGTTCCCCAACTTTTTATTAGTATGGAGAATGGTGGGCAACAAATGAATTCGACCAATCACAGTGTCGCATTTGCGTATGTTTTGTCCCTCACGGAGGCACGCGTATACCACTTCTATGCGATCCTACCTTCTATGGATTAATCGGTCACAAACCACAGAGCAACATAGATCTAAGTACGTGCATATGCATAAAGTTCAATTTCAGTTTTGACACTTCGGTGACGTGGCGTCCGCGTGAGAGATTTTGTGTTTGACATGGCCTCGAAAAGGTTAACGCAATGACATTGGACACTGGACAGGTGGAATACCACCCTTATTTCTTTCACCGACAACTTGGTCAACATCCAATAATGACAAATTGTGATATTATTGTACGAGAAAACATGTATTTAACACATTCACTGCCAAAAACCCGCTGCGTGGGCATTTTGAATTGGAAATGGGGCGCTTGGCACTGAAAGTGTTAACATAGGTACCTACACCTCAAGGTAGGAAAACCTCTAAGGAAGATATCTAAAAATAATTAATGATTTAAATCAATAACTCTTTGGTAGGTACTAATAGGTAAATACCTACATCTGTTATTCGATACTAATGATACTAATGACAAAATATCTAAATTATAAATGTTATTAAATGATGTCCAATGTGAAAAACATTAATAAAACCTCTTTTTACGTTATAACGATTTTTATTTCACTAGTTCTTTAGTAATATAGTATACTACTTTTTTCCGTATCTTAATAGTTATAAAAATCTTAAATAATATTAATAACATTTTAACAGTTTATATCTGCATTGTAATTGCATTGCACTTACAAGTAATTAAAATATTTGAGGCATTATCTATGAAAATGGACCTTATTGTCGATGGCGCTTACGCCGCACAGCGTAGCGCAGCATTGTATTTATATCGGAGCATCGTTAATAATGGCGTAAGCGCCATCGATAATAATGATTCGGTCAAGTTGTGTTCTAATGTATGGGGAAGACAAACAAATTATAGCCAGCTTCAATGAATGTAGTATGATACCTTTGGGTATGGTGCTTTACGCACACTAGTCTCCCATTCCCTCCCCCTGACGCAAGCATGCATGAAATATGTCCCGGTTGACGAATTTTTTTTAATTTTTGAGAAAAGTATTAGAGTTAGGAATAAAGTGTCAAGGTAAGAAATAATCCTTAATAAATTTTAAACAGAAAAGGTTATTAACTTGTTAAAGTTCAATATAACATAGTACGTGATAGTACATGCTTATACGGAGAATAAGCTTGTAAGGTTATTCTCCGTGTGAAATTTCTTTCAGTACTCTCACGTACTATGTTATATTGAACTTCAACAAGTTTTTAAACGGTTAAATTTTGTCGAAGTTCATATAGCCATAACATGAATATGGTGCATCATATAAAAAAAAAAAATATAACCTTTTTTGTTAAGAATTTAATAGGAATTATTTCTTTCATTGAAACTTTTTTCCTATATTGTATATTTTCCGCAAAGAATAAAAAAAATGTCAACCGGGACATATTCCATGCTAAAAGGGGGGGTTGCGTCAGGGGGAGGGGATGGGACACTAGTGTGCGCAAAGCACCATACCCAAAGGTATCATACTACATTCATTGAATGGTGGCTATAATTTGTTTTTCAAAAAACACAATTTGACCGAATCATAAGTTCCCTTTTCATAGATAATGTCACATTAAAATTGTATCATATAATATATTCACAGTATTACATAGATTAACATTGTATAACGTTACTTTTGAAGTAACCTAATACATCTAGCATAAGAATAACAGCCAAAATACACATTATCTAGCAAGCACGACGACAAAGGGTCACAAAAGCTTAGCTACTTAGGTACCCAGTTTAATATCAATTCAAACAATTCGAACAAATCATGCGGATGACGTCAAACCACTCATAGGATGATTTCAAATTTTGTAACTTCATGCGACATGGGGGCTATTCATAAGTTACGTCATTTCAAAAATCGATGACGTAATTTATGGACAGCCCCATGTCACACGAAAGTTTAAATACAAACGTCATCTTGTGTACAAAATTACGCCATTTTCACGTCATCCGCATGATTTGTTCGAGCACTGTATATCATATTATAATGTAAGAATTTAAGAAGTGACATACCTATGCAAATCAGTAGAACAATACCCGATTTTCCTAACAAAAACCAATATACTATGAAGTATTTGAACAAATTAAATTATTTTTCAGAAAATATTTTAATTTGTTTTTATCAAGTAGAAACACTACTATATAAATTATAAACTGAAAATAAATGTCATATACTAAGAAAAAGTGACCAAGGCCTCCAGTGCCCCAGGCTGGAATCGAACCAGCGTCCTCTGCTATCGCGGCAGGTGCCTGAACCACTCGGCCACCGGGCCACAGCGACATTAGTCAAATTTTCCAAGTATATGCACTTCCTACTGAAGGCTTGTGGCGCCCCCTGGCCATCTCTAAGGTAGAACAGTATGCACCTGCCGCGATAGCAGAGGACGCTGGTTCGATTCCAGCCTGGGGCACTGGAGGCCTTGGTCACTTTTTCTTAGTATATGACATTTATTTTCAGTTTAAAACCAATATACTCAAAAATAAAATTTTCATATTTTTAGCTTTTGTGCATACATTTTTACAAAATTTTAAAGTGCGTTTTAAGACTGTTCGTGATTTTTTCTATCTATACGTCAAAATATCAGGACTCGAATCGATGAAGTCACTAGAGAAAATCCTCAAGATTGCTAATTAAATTTTTGACAACCGTATTGCGATCTAAAAAAAGCGGTCCGATTTTTCAAAAACTCCGCTCTCTGAGCCTACGGCACCTTAATACACCATCTTTCGGCAAGCGTCATTGACAGCGCTGGTGCTTTTATTGCGCGCCATCAAAGGTGAGTACTGCTATAAGGCGAGGACGTCTCTCATGGCTTCCACTGGTGTGACGAATTTTGTGGAACCGATAAACACGGCCGTGTCGACGCCGCTCGTGATCACGGTCCTGCGGATGAAATAGGCAGTTAACAGCTAATCGATTACTTACACTATACCCTTAGAGCATTTAGTAACTGGACACGTCATGGCTGTCATTTTCTATACGAAACAGTCCGCCGATTTTTGCGGGGAGGGGACGTTAAATGTATTGCTCTACGTACAAATAGCAATGTCAGTCCATACAAAAATTTGCACAATTGTGCAAGTTTTTCGGCAGAGGGGTAAGCTCTTAAAGGTGACTTCAGTTATTAAATGCTCTAACACTTTACCTAGGCAAAAAAATTGCAAGATGCGTAAAGTACTGCAAAATATTGTAAGTCATAATTAATATAATACAAAAAGTCCATCACAATCTGCTGAGATCCAGCACGCAATATAATTTAAATCTAAATATAGCCAATTGTATCCGTTCAAGTAGATTACTCTGTACGATTAAGCTATTACGATTCCAACATTATTCACCAAATTAAGCTGCATTCTTTAAAGTCTGAGACAAATTCGTGCTTCGAACTTGGCAATCGAAGATGAACCCTGGTGGTCAAAAGTTGACGTTTAACAATGGGGTTGGCACCTTTCAAAGCTTTGCATAGATGGCGCCATCATAGCTTGCCCCTTTTCTATGAGATTTGGCTGCTATCCAGAGCATAAAATTCCATTAAAAAACAAAAATTGGAATTCTAGGGATTGACAGGGCAAGCTATGCTGGCGCCATCTGCTAAATACTTCGACCGGCCAACCCCATTCAAATCCCACAAAACATAAGGTGCCGTATGAGTGAGGAATGTCGAGATCCGACGTCGCCCCAAGGTGCAAGACGTCGGGTACGTCATTACCAAACTTAAATCGAGCTGGGCGGAACATGGTGCCAGGCAGAGTGATGGCAGGTGGGCCAAAATGTTAACGGAATGATGGCTGCTTACAGACGAAAGGAGTGCCTGGCATCCGTTGGCTGGTTGGGTGGACGACATTCGGAAGATTGCGGGTCACTTCTGGATGAGATTGGCTCGGGACCAGGATAAGTGGCGTACTCGAAGATAGGCCTATGCTCAGCAGTGGGCGATAAAAGGCTGATATGATGATGATGAATCTTAATTAGGATGGTACCTACCTGTGGATACGCTTGCACTCCTCGGCCGTAATGCCGCCAACTACGAAGATGATCACGGTGGGGCTGTCGAGCGGGTGCTTCGTGCTGCGAGTTTTCTTACTCGTTAGGATGCTGGAAAAACACGTAAACATGTATAACAAGTAGGTAAACAATAAAAAAGGTGAGTGGTTGACATGAACGAATAACTTACGGAAACCCTGTATTCAAAATATTTTTTTAGACACCGCACATTATTTCCACTAAATGGGACTCGACAAGTTAAAATATCTTGATCTTATTCCGCGCTCAGTGGCGGTACCTCCATACAAGCCCAAAAGCCGGGCTTGCCTTAGTTGCCTTACCGAAATTACGTAGTGATAAGATCAATATTAGATATTATAGATTATTTTTAAACAGCGCGCCAAATTAACCCGTATTATTAAATTCAAGCCCCATCAGCGCGCGGACCGCGGCGCCAGCGTGTTGCAAATTTTTGCCGTGGTGGCGCCTCGTCCGCGCGAAAGAAATCAGGCGTAGGATGTTCTAGCTATCCTGCTCGCACTCGTCAGCTTGCAACCGGGCTTGCTTTTTCGTCCCGCTCTAGGCGCTCTTAGAACAACAACACAAACCGCCATAGAACGATGTAACTATTTGTTGGTATGTATAGCAATTTTATAAGGCGATTTAAGCCTGGCTTTTGGTGTGAAGTTAGCTGCATAAGTTCGGACGGGCACGCGTTTACTTCAAGTGTATTATTATTTAGTCGAGTCGAAAGTAACGAAAGCTCAATGTATTTAAGTGAATTTGAATTAAGTCGTGAATGTGGATTTGTTCGTTTGTTGTGACGTGTATAAGTGTTAAAAATTGATGAAGTTGTTCCTTGTGACGGTATGTTATTAGAGTGACAGAGAAAGAAGCATGCAATTTGCAAACTTCAGTGTTCGCGGTAGGCACTCTGATATGTTTGTAAAATCCTATCTAGTAGTTATAGTAGTACCTAGTATGCCCTGTGCGCTATGATAGCTCGCCGCGATACGCTAGCAAATTCATTTGCGTCCAAAGAGTGAGATTGGACATTTATTACGAAAACATATATTTCGGCTTGTCTTACTCCGAAACCCTAGGTACGCAACTGTCCGCGCTGGAACAGAGGCTTATATATTACTGCCAAGGGAGTCTTTTTTTTATTATGTCACGAAGGGTGGTATTCCACCTGTCCAATTTCTTTGTCCAATGTCATTGCGTCTCGCTCTCTCATTAAGCAAAATGTGAGACGCAATACACATTGGACAAAGATATTGGACAGATGGAATACCACCCTAAGTCACGGGAATCAAGGAAGTTTTAAATTCAATAATTATATGTGTACCTATCCAATAGCAAAGAGAATTTGAAATAGAGAGTTACTGTCATGGTAAATTATGTAGCTACAGTACATTTACTGCCATCTTTCGACAGACGATTAAAACTGTTAGAACGCCATTTGACTTTGATCATTATTCTTTCACTGATATGTGTTAACTTGTTAAATATTAATATTAACGCCATCTACTCGAGAGTAGGCTGAAGGTTATGGCGCCATCGCTCGAAAAGATTGCACCATACCTTTGGCCTATAGTCGAGTAGATGGCGTTAATAATGTTAATATTAATATTTAATAAGTTAACACATATCAGTGAAACAATAAGGATCAAAGTCAAATGGCGTTCAAACAGTTTTATCTTCTGTCGAAAGATGGCAGTAAATTTAAAGTGGCTACATAATTTACTTTGTCGATCCGTCTCTATACACTCTATTCGCTTAGCCAATAGGTAATTAAAAAGCTATTGGCAAATTTACCTTTTTTTATATCGTGGATTTATTGCTTATAAAGTAATTTTATTGATAAGTCGAATCGGTCTTCACCTTCCACTATTTATTTTTAAAGAACCAACCCAGTACTCACTTGAGTCCGCTCCGCAGTAAATCCTTGAGCCCCTCGTTCCTGTGTCGCAGGTCCGTTAGTTCTGGTCGCTCCGTGTCCACCAGGTCTTCTACCAGCTGTTGTAACACGCCGCGGTACTCATGCCCCCCACCTGTCTCGCACGGCTTTAGAACCGAGTTGTACCTGTCAACCGAAACATATCGCCACGTAAATTTTACATAAGTATTTTATAAAAAGAAAAATACCTACTTGGTAGATATTTTCATGGTTACTTCCGGACTTAGAAAAGTACATATAGAAAGTTTATAGTGATTTAAAGTCATGAATCGAATGTAGCATAACTAGCAACCGCTAGCTATCGCTGTTATCGTTACGTCTCATCGGCATGGTAATATAATATAATAATAATAATAATAAGCCCGCAGGGCAGCTTGTGGCGAGCTGTTGGGGAGTAACGACCCCACGGACCCGAGTGCTCCCGAGAGTCGGTCAGGGTCTCCGTCTCCGGCGTGTCTTCGTCGGTCGGAGTGGACCCCAAGGGGACAGGACTCTCAGCTCTGGCTTGCCTTCATTGGCCGTCCAGAGAGGAGTCGCTAGAGCTATATGCTCCAGGGGTGGAAGTGTTAAAGGGCATAACGCCGCGAGTAACTTCGGAGAAAGCGCAGCACCACCTCTCGACACCCCTGAGCCGCTCATGCCGGTGTTGCACCTGGCCGTCTTCACGATGGCGCATCAGGTGCCCATCTAACGAGTGGCGAGTCACCACCTGCCTCGATAACACTGTATAACACAATGTTATGGCAGGTGTCCGGAACTCTTAGCAATAGCCCAGATTTATTTTCCACCCAAATTTAAACCATAGACCAGGACTCTTTCCATTTTTCTATAATAGCTCCCAATGCCTGCTGAAACCGGTTTACGGGTATCTATTTATGTACCCGTGAATGGGTTCCAGCAGGCGTTCTACATGACATCAAAGCTCTCCAAACGGCCTCTACGTGTTGGATCTATATCCCCACGCACGCCTTATAAATGACCGGGCTTAAAAGCCCGAGAGTTTGTAACGGAGATACAAATAATAATAATAATATTTATTTTAAATAACCTTGTTGACAATATATATATATATCCTGTGGCCCCACACTAGGCTATGCCTGTGACGTGGCAGCCGAGTTTTCAATTTGTAAGCAAAAGGTTAAGAAGAAACTAATCTAATAAACTAATAATTAAGGAAATTATGAAATTCAAAGAAAGAAAAAGGAATGAAAAAATGGTGCGTGTGTATGTGTGTGTGTGTTTGCGTGTGTGTGTGCGAGTGTGTGTAAGGCGTAAGGCTACAGAGATGGTTATCATGTGAGGGATTAGGTGATGACCTTCAACAGCATCTCAGTTCGAATATAGTTAAGATCTTTCAACCAGTTCTTAATTATGAGTTTTGCTTCAAGAGGAGACTTTTCAGATATGTTACATGCCTTTACTACTGAATTGTAAATATACGGATGCAGGAAGTTAGGAAAACGCCTCGCGAATGTGGTTTTTACGATGGGCGTAGGAATTCTAAAGACTCGATTACGGATTAGGGTAATATATTCTTCAGAGTTTATAGTTTTTTGATGCACGTGAGTTGCAACTCGTAGGATTAATAATTGCCTGACACTAAGAACATCCGCGTCTTTATAAAGGGAAACAGTCGGAAACAACCCGGGTTTCCCGAGCATGACCTTGAGCACAAACCTTTGGGTCCTTTCGAGAGGCAGTAGTGCAGAGCTAGTGGAGCCACCCCACACACCAATGCAGTATGATAGGATGGATTCACAAATCGAAGTGTATACAAGCTTAAGCAACTCCCTCGTAGCAGAATTTCGTAGCAGCTTCATAATGAATACAACCTTTCGGACTCTAGCAGACAACAATTCGATGTGCTTTTTGAAATTAAGATTTTCATCAAGCGTAATGCCCAGGTACTTTACGGTGGTACAATTACTAACCACATCGAAAACTCTACTCGAGTGAATAGCTGGGTCATCCTCTGCACTGCCACAAGAAAGCTTGAGATCTGGTCGCGAGCTGGGGGCAGAAGAGGCCGTTTTATGAAAACATAAGTATTTTGTTTTTGAAATATTAAGTGAAAGCAGGTTGTCAGCGAGCCACTTGGCAATCACAGTCAAACCTGTCTCTGCTACCGCGAAGCAACGAGCCCAGGAGACATCGTGAAACAGCAGAGCAGTGTCGTCTGCGTAGCAGATAATTTCTGCCTGACTGACGGGTAGAGAGATTAAGTCATTGAGGTAGATCAGAAATAGAGTGGGACCGAGGACGCTTCCCTGTGGCACACCGAAGGTTATCGGGGCTGAATCACTGACTAAAGTGCCGAGTCTTACACACTGCTTCCGGTTTGTAAGGTAGCTTTGGAACCAGTTCCATGCGATACCGCGAATGCCTAACAGTTCAAGCTTCCTTAGCAAAATCGGGATTGAGACAGTGTCAAACGCCTTGGCCAGATCTAGGAAGATTCCCACGCAGGATTCTCCTCTGTCAAGATAGGACGAGACAAGGTTAACCAGTAAGGTGGCGGCTTGTTCAGAAGATCTCTTTTTCCGAAAGCCATATTGTCTTTGAGAGAGTAGGTGTTCTGATTCAAGGAAGTTGATTAGTTGATTATTAATAATCTTTTCCAGTATTTTAGACAGACTGCTGAGAAGAGAAATAGGGCGATAATTCCCGGGGAGGCTCTTGTCACCTCCTTTATGAACGGGAACTACTGCAGCTACTTTCCAGCACTCCGGAAAAGAACCCGATGAAATGCTGAGGTTAAAAATATGTACAAGTGGTTTGACGATATAGTTTTTTAGGATTTTTAAAATACGAGTGTTTAGTTTATCAATGCCGGACGCGCAATCAGGGTTTAAGGACATGATTAATTTTTCTACTTCAGTATCGTCGGTAGGATTTAAGAACATTGATCGAAGAGGGGAGTTTGTTAAGGCTATTTCAGTCGCAAGTGTGGCCTCACTCTTGTTTTTTTCAGAGAGTATAACATTTGCTAGGTTTTTGCCCACTGAGGAGAAGAATTCATTGGTGTGATTTAGGGAGTCAGAAAAATTAGGCTTGATGGTGGCTAGTTCATGGGGTGTATGCCTATCCCGATTTAGGTGAGATATGTCTCTAATAATTCTCCAAAGTTTCCTCGGGTGTTTTTTATTATCCAAAAGTTGTTTCCGGTCATAATCATCCTTGGTTTTTCGTAAAATGCTTATATAAAAATTTCTATATCTAGTATAAGTTATTTTGGCTATTTCATTATGGGGGTGTTTCCTGTGATTGATATGTAGTTTGTCCTTAACTCTAGAGCATTTAATCAAGCCTGGAGTCATCCAGGGTTTTATAATAAATTTTGAATTACTAACTGATCTGCATGAAGAATGTTTTGAAATTAGGTTAGACAATATGGAGTAAAAGGCTTCTGCGGCTTCATTAGCTGATGTTTTACTAGTGACTGTGTGCCAGTTTTCTTCTTTAAGCGCCGCTCCGATGGCTTCAAAATCCTGGCTGATCACAGTTTTGGATGGCTTTGTAATATTAACCTTATTGGGGATTGAGATACCGATCATAACTAGGTCATGGTCTGTAATGTCAGAGACACAGACCACTGACGCAAAATTCCTCACTGACCTTACAAAGAAGTGATCCAAATAGCTATTGTTCCTCGTAGGTTTATCAATTGCAGGCATAAACCCCAGACTAGCCAAAACACATAAATACTCGGATGCATGGGTGTCAGAACAGGGAGAGTTGATGTTAATGTTAATATCACCCGTAACTATAAAGCAGTTTTGATTTAGAGAGTAATTATTTATGAAAGAATCTAATGAGTTAATGAATGGGATAGGATTTACAAAAGAGGGGGAACGGTATAAGCCCAGCAAAGAAAAGCGTTCCGGAACATGTATAAAAAGACTGTCTGCATTCTGTATAACTGGTTCGGTGACTGTGGCATTTAAATTTTTCCTTACATAAGCGACTACTCCGCTAGCTTGATTGTGAGATCTTACAGTGCGGTAGGAGGAGTAACCATCGAGCTGTCCTATAACCGAGCCCTCCTTCAGCCAGCATTCTGTTAGGACAACAACGTCAAAAACTATCTTTAGTCGGTTGAATGTTACAAGAAACTGATCAAAATTGTGTTGAAGGCTTCTGATGTTAAGCGTAAGAACTTTGATAGAAAAATTAGGTTTTATGATATTCAAACAGTGCTCCGCAGATTCTACAACATGGCAGTTTACAGGGAATGAATTGTCAAGTTCATTTCCTATGTCTAGTCCGGCCATGGCTTAATAAAGCGGCGGTTAAGTGCGAGGTTGTTGTAGTATTGCGGCGGCGGATGCACTTGATATTTATAATCGTAGCCTATGATATTAAGTGTGTATATAATAATTGGTGTGTGAGTGTAGGTAAGTGGATGTTGATATAATTGTATATATTTTTTTAGTGTAAATAATGTGCACATTAAACATAAAATAAATGAGTATGGTAGAATAAGCGAACAAATAGGGCTACTTTTTCCTAAGAAAGCTCTAAAGTTTGAGAATTCGATGTCATCACACAGGCTTCTCTTCTGAATGATCTGAATTGTCAGCAGCCGTCGTCGCCAGCACAGCATTTCCGATACCAGGAGTAGCAATACGATCCAAGTCCAGAGGATTGCGGATGTGAATAGCAGCCGCACCGTCGTGCTTCCTGACGTACACCGACCCTGAAGATGTCCAGCAGTGTTTAAATTTAGCAACCGTGGCCCGTTGTCTCGCGGCGCGAAAAAGCTGTCGATTATCTCTGGTTAACCGTTCGTTTACAAAAATCTTTCGGGGATTCTTGTCATTCGAAACGAGATCATCCGTTGTTACGTTGCGCCTAGTCTTCGCAGCTTTAAGGAACTCGTCACGCGTCGCACGACGGATAAAGCGGACGGCTATTGGTCGAGGGTGGATGCGGTGGTTAACTCCTTCCATGCCCGACGTTCTGGTCGAGTGTAGGCGGGGACCCGCCCTCCAAGCAGCATCTACGTCACAGTGAGTGAGAGACACACCAATTTTCGCTGCAGTAGTTAATACAATATGGATGGGATTATCATTAGAGCTTTCAGGGCACCCAACTATCTCGACTTCATTTCTCAAAGCAACTTGTTCCTGTTTGTTCAACTGGTCTTGAAGCCTAGACACTGTCTCTTGGAGTACAGCAGTCTGTGATTGTTGGTCTTCAAGAGATTTGATTTTTGACTCGTTGTTTGATATTCTGATGGAGATACTTTCCAGGCGTTCGGTATGAAATGTAAGCTTGTCTAGTACCTCTTTAATCTGGGACTGAATCGTAGTCACCTCACAACGTAGGCCTCTGATTTCCGCAGTTAATTCTGAGATTTCCGTGTTATTGTCTGGAGGTCCCGGAGGAGTAAGTGGAGCTTTTTTAGTTGGTGAAGAAGTATCCAGCTGCGCCTGTGACTTTTCTGTATCTGAAGGTTTAGAGTTCAATGTGTGTGGTCCGGGGACGGACTGGGTTTTTTTATTACGTACCGTAACGTTGTCAGATTGCAGCTGCGACCGACTCACGTCTGGTGGTATGTTTCCTCGAACTGGTGTTTGGGAGTTGTCACCCCCTTTTTTGGTTGAGGCTTTGCAGACTGGGCATACCCAGGAATTTATTTGCACATGGGTTAAATTTACTGCGCTAATACACGTAATGTGGTACAGTTTGTGGCATCTTGTCGTTTTGCACTTAATGGTACTTAATAGGTCATCCGGTAGGTACTCCCGACAACCCGCGCATTGCTGTTTAGTACTTGTAAGCAGCGGCATGCTTTTCTGCTATTTTTGATGAAATACGTAATAATTTAGTATAATTTATCTAATTAAAATTTTGAGCAAAGATGAAAATATTGTTACACATGTCAACGTCAAACGTCAATATTAATATAATAAATAACCGATAGATGTACCGAATTTCAGGCAATATTTAACACTTTTGTCACTTTTCTGCATCGTAACATTTGATTAATGTTAAACTACTCTTAAGAAATATTGTTAGGTGTATGTATAGGTGTGTAACTGGCAGGAAGTTGCGCAGGATCGGGACAGGTGGCACGCTCTCGTTTCGGAGACCAAGATTATTTTTGGATCACTGAGCCAAAATAGTGAGTATAGTATACTATACTTTGACTTATAAGCGTCTCCTGGTCTTGTTTTGTGAATTTTGTGTTTTTTAGGGTTCCGTACCCAAAGGGTAAAACGGGACCCTATTACTAAGACTTCGCTGTCTGTCCGTCCGTCCGTCCGTCCGTCTGTCACCAGGCTGTATCTCGTGATCTGTGATAGCTAGACAGCTGAAAATTTCACAGATGATGTATTTCTGTTGCCGCTATAACAACAAATACTAAAAACAGAATAAAATAAAGATTTAAGTGGGGCTCCCATACAACAAACGTGATTTTTGACCGAAGTTAAGCAACGTCGGGCGGGGTCAGTACTTGGATGGGTGACCGTTTTTATAGATAATGGTACGGAACCCTTCGTGTGCGAGTCCGACTCGCACTTGTCCGGTTTTTTTCAAATCTACTCACTTCTGCAAATTCCTCCTCATCATCGCAATCTCCTTCAGCCTCCCCATGATGGAGTTGGACACATCATCGCAGTGCTCCGGGCTGCCCCTCAGCCCGTGGTCAGCGAACAGGGTCTTATGGTCCTCGAATATGGCCACGCTCAACGTCTCAGTAAGGCTGTCTTCGTGCTGTTTCGAGAAGGAAACTTCGGTGCCGGTGAGGGAATACACGTGGACTATGAGGGCGAGGAGGCTTTCTAGGGGGAGATTGCGGTCTTTTCTGGTCTTTATTAGGTGGCTGATCTGAAAAATGTTAAAAATATAGTAAGCGGTATTAAAATACGAATATACAGAAACATGTTTAAGTTTTTGGTTTTTGAGAACGCCAAAAAATAATGGGTTTAATTTTTTTTAATCATCTTTTGACAATACAATGCAAAAGGTTTTAAGGGGCCCACTGATTAACAGTGCGCCGGACGGTATCGGCCTGTCAGTTAGAACAAAAATTTGACAGTTCCGAACAACTGACAGGCCGATAGCGTCCGGCGGACGGTTAATCAGTGGGCCCCTTTACGACAAATCGTTTAGAAAACTTGTGTTCCTAGTTTTGTGTTGCATTTTTAAGTCTAACGACTCCTAAATTCCATTCAATATTTGAGTTTCGATTAATGTTTTCTGTAAACGATTATCACTTTGATAGACCCCAAGGTGTCTCCTATCCTATCCAGGCCTGGCACAGGAGGGGTGCGACTGTATCTCGCCCGGGAGATAAGACTTCCCGTATTTTTCTAACTGTATTACTTACACAGGGACGAGTGGGTAGTCTATCTCGCGGGCGAGATACTGTCGCGCCAATCATGTGCTAGCCCGGCAGGGGACTTATCTTACCTGGTGCAGAACACTGGTGGAGTCGCGGCTAGCGGCCAGACTCTGCAGCACCTGCCGCTCTAAATTCTGCAGAAGTTCCACCTGCGAACGCTTGGGGGACTTCAGCGTGTGGACCACGCCTAACGCTTGTTGTAGTACGCCGATGTGCTTTTCTATTATGTCGTAGTTGCCTGATAATTTAATAAAATAAAACGTATTAATAGGGAATATTAGGCAAAGCTCTGCGTAGGTGGCACGACTAGCACATACAGTAAACAAACCTCATTGACATCATCAATGACACATCATGCGTCACTAGGTCAATCATATGGCCTACCGTGAAACACGACAATCGAAAGTTCGGTTTCTGCCTCTCTATCACTCTTGCTTATTCGATTGATAGAGAGGCAGATAAAGAAATTTCGATTTATGCGTTTCGCGGTAGGCCACCTGTAAACAAACCGCCTTGGTGCATCAATGTCATAGTGAAAACTTGTCAAAAAACTGTTTAAGTTCTAGTATGTATAAGTTACTCTATGGTTTACTAAACAAATTAGTGCTGCACTCTGGCGGCAGAACATTGCAGTAATACTCCCTATTGCAATAGAATGTGTAGTCTTACAGAAAATCGTGCTTCGAAAATGAGTGCTGGTGTAACAGTCAGCAGCAGAAGTTGCTAAGCGGGCGAGGTGTTCAAAATTACCTTGACATGCTCTTAGGGCTCATTTAGACGATGCGAGAACTCGCATGCGAGTTTCATTACATTGCGGGTTTTGATCGGTCGGTTGAATTGGACGTAAATAACAGTCCGCAATGTAACTAAAATCGCATGCGAGTTCGCGCGCCGTCTAAATCAGCCCTTATTCTCTTAACAATAAAGTCGCGTCAAGATCATTTTGAACACCTGGCCCGTTTAGCAACTTCTGCTATTGACTGTATTATGGTGCTGATGGGCGGCGGATTATGCGATAACTTTATTTGTTAAAAGCTGATATTTGACCATTCATTTAGTGACCACAAAACATATGGCGCAGTAAAGCGCCATCTATGACAGTTGTCAAACTAGAGTGCACGATTTTGTCTAAATAAAATAATCACTATTTAGGGCTGACAACAGTATGTTTGTAAGTTGTTTTACCTTTAGCGGCCGCGACGATCTTCTCAATGCTCTGCGGCGTGACCTTGAGCAGCATCTTGGGACTCGGCGATCTCAAAATTTTAAAAAAATGCAACTAGGCCTCAAGGGCTCTTTCACAAGGCAATACAACATTTACAGTGTCATCATATAGTGACAAGAAAAATACATAAAATAAGGACAAGGACGCTATGCACGAAGTAATTCGTACATTGACCCGCCGTTTCCTTTCTCTATCGTACGCAAATAATTATATTGCTGTCTCGCCGATGATGCCAGCGGTAAATATCACTGTGCGAGCGGGACAGCAATATAAATTATAATTAATGCGTAGCGTCCTTACTTTAGCAAAATGTATAAATACAACAGCCAATATCTGGGTGAACAATAGTATTTTATACAATCGTGATATAATAGAGAGCTTTTCAGTCGAGTATCCTGTTTGGGCAACGAAGCTTGCTGAGTTGCCTAAGTGAGGTACGAGATTGAAATAAATATTTAATTTGAGGTATGGTTTTGTTTCGTCCTCTTGACCGCGGCGAGCTGTGATTGGTCAATTTCATTATAGTTGACTAAACCCTTTTTAAATGAATATTATAGATGAGTTGGCAGCCCATACATTAAAAGTACCCTATTACAGTTTGGTATATTTAGTAAATATAATTCTTAAAATAAATAACTAAGTACTAAAATATAACAGAGAAGTTTATGTCTCTATCGTAAATGACATTAATTTGGAGATGTAAAAGGTCCCCACGACTTGAGAATAATAATCGGTAATAGCAATTATTAAGATTTGGAGATGTAAAGATTCTCCCAAGTGTCAAAGAAATACCTCTGCACATCTATCTTGGACAGCTTGTTGTAGAGGTCAAACATGACCTCCTTCTGGCTCTTGTTGATCATGTGGTCGAAGGTGGAAGTGCAGGAGTCATCATTGGCGTGGTAAAGGCAGCCGGGGGCGAGTTGCAGGTCTTCTGGATGGGAGATTCTGGAAGAGGAATTTCAGGTAAGAGAAGTCAATAATCTATTGTAGTTTTAGTTGTTGATGGTAACGATTTTACAACGTGGCTGGAAATAGTGCGAATACAATAAAGAGATCTAGGTGTGCAAGATTTGTTTTTGACGTATGTCATTTTCTATGTATTTGAGTCATCATTACAGATTCGATTTTGTATGTAGTGAGTGAGAAGTACGACTGTGTGCAAAAAATGGCAGAACGATTTGTACGGTAAGATATCGCTTGGGCTCCTCCCTTCCGACGTGTCGGAAGCCGGTGTTGCTCGAAGCAACGTGGTCATTATCATTTTGTGCGGTTAATCCATTGAACGCCACTATCGTGCGCGGCGCCTCATCGTGGAACCTCATGTCAGAATGCACGAAGGGTAATATTGGGCTGTAGCCACGCGCTTCAGATGTCAAATGTCTTTGGCCAAAGGGTTGAGCATTCAATGACTTTGGTTTCTTTAAGTGAATTAGCCAAAACGAAATATGTACGTTAACAAGTTTTCTTCACCCTGCATTCCACTTGAGTGTCGCTTACGAACTTTGAAACTGTTATAAAACCGAATTTGGAAAAAAAAGCTCCAAAACTCGGCTACCTAGCATATAAAAATGAGGGTTACTATTAAATGTACCTTATCGCTAAAGGACAATATAGCTGAAATGTCTGGATTGTGTTATGTCTTTGTGACAACATAGACATAAATGCTAAATGCCTCTTTAGCAAAACGTCTGGATCTTAGAATGTTACAACTTAAAATGACCTAGCAGTAAAAGTCCTTTATCTTTGAATGTCTTTATTACTTAATATACATAAACGCTAAAAAGTCTGTATTGTGTAATGTCTTTTTCACTAAATGGAATAAACGCCAAACGACTCGTTAGCAAAACGTCTTGACTTTGATATGACACTTGAAATTAAAACCTTCCCGCGCATACTTTGTATTATAAACACATTGACACATTACATTTCCAGACGTTTTGCTACTAACTCGTTCTGTGTTCACGTCAATCAAATAATTTTACTTCCGGCTTATTAGGTATTCTAATCATAGGGACTATTTATATTTCCAGACGTTTAGCTACTTAGTCATTCAAATTCTTAGCCATCCAGCTAAATTGACTCTTTGCTGACTGAGTATTCTACTTTCATGTCGTCCAGCTGAATTGACTCTATGCTGACTGTGTATTTTACTTTTATGTCATCTAGCTGAAATGGTCGTTTAGCGATAAGGTAATTTTGATAGTAACCCAAAAATTATAAGAGAAGCATTCGTAAACAACAGTTAGATAGAGTTCTCTTAAAATACTCACACACTAGCCTCACACAGCGGCGACATATCAACCGCGACGTCGTTGCTGTGTCCAGGAAACCTTGGCAGTACTGTCATAATCTTATCGAGGACAGATTCCATTGAATGACTGGTCACACCGCAGACGTCTAGAGTGCGGTCTATGACGATTAAGGACGCGGGACTGGTGCAATTCTGAAATAACGACATATACGTCATAATCGCAAGTCAATTTATAAAGATTAAACGTAACATAAGCAAACATTCTATACTAAAAAGTCACTTTATGGGTCTTACACATGCACACAAAACAATAGTTGTCTTTGTTCCCGAAAATAAAGGATATCAAATGGTCAGCATTCATTTCACCAATGTTCAGAAATTTTAGGAACAACAAAAACTTAGTTAGAGCCTAAATATGCGACTTTGCATCAAACTAAATTAGGATTTACCTTTCTCCGAGCCAAACAAACAGGCGAATTTTCCAGCACCCCAGCTATCAATGAGCTGAAAGTTCCCATGTAATACACATCCTCTTTCAAATTCATAGACTCCATAATACTGTTTAAGCCACTAGCCAGCCTCCGCACTTGAGCCCGCTCCTCTTTGCTCAGCGTGTACAGGTCTATGGATGTTGACTCTATTGTGAGTTTACCGTCATATGCTGGATACACTTTGTGGTATGGGGGTGTGAGGAACACCACATTTGTTGGTGATATTGTGAATAGCGGGAGATGGACGACTTCAACTGCACATTGCTGAAAAATTAAGTTAAATATTTTTTATGACAACATAGAAGACTTAAAAATAAATAAATGGGTATGGATGGGGGTAAGTTTAAAGAGTTTTTTAGCAAGTATTTTTCTACTGGTGCCCATTTCAATTAAATATTTTGATAAGTGTAGGAGATAGTATAAAAAACCAATAAATCCTTTATAAAGTTACTTGAAAGGAAAAATAACATAAAAACACTGCACATTTTAACATACTTAAAATGACAAAAGGTGCGTACTTTTTTACCAATCCATTCCAACAGCATCCCCTCCAACTGCTTAGTAGCCTCCGTGGGAGCCTTCCCCGCTGCCACCACATCACTTACATCCTTCCCATCATTCAGCTCTAGATAAATCACATCCAGGCTGACGGTACATATCAGCATGCAGTGAGCAAAGTCACTGTGCTTGATGATCTCACGGACCGTGCGGAGCTGTGTGCTGGCGGATTGGGTGATGAACACTGCTTTCTTTTGGTCTTTTGTTGCAAACTAAAAAGAAATATGATGTAGAGAATATTTTCTACAATGGAATCTAAATTCATAAAATGTGACAATTTGTGTATGCAATAAAGTGACAAGCTGGCACTCTTCTATGTTAATTTAAGATCTTTTTAGATGTCCAAATTGTAAACATAGCTCTAAATGTATCATTAGTACACCTTAAAATTTCCTTCTTGGCCAACAGCAGCTTGCTGCCTTCCCTAATATTTCTATAGCATTCCTTTTAAGAATAGACTCCTGTATATGATAATAAGCAGCTTAAACTACAGGTCTCTACAGTAAATGAGGAATGGGTCATTTTCAAAAGTTTGAAATCCATACCTCAAAAGGCGATAAGCTCTTCACAGAGACAGCTCCCCCGTATATGAGATTCAACAATCCTCCGTCCCAATGTAAACATTCTGAACTGTAGTCGTCCAGGAACACGGCCGCTCCTATTATTCGATTGTACACCTCAGACCACCAAGCTTTTCCAAAATCTTTCACTGAATTTATAGCCATATTGGAAAAACGCTAACCTCAATTCACAATTATGAAATGCACTCACTGCCTTTTATACTGGTTTCATCCTATTAATATTGAGCTACGCTGCTAAGTTTCAAAAATTTAATTTTATATTTTCATAATTTTCATGTTTTTGTCGTTTTGACGTTGGACGTTGACTGACACTTGACGGTGTGCGTTGTCACCTTTGACGTTTCTTTGTACCACAGATAACATTCAACCGAACAAAACTGGAAAATCGGTTTTTTTTTACCTAAAATCCATGATCCCCAACATAGCACAAATAGACGACACGACATATCCCCTGGAGCGCCCCAGAATTACCGTAGTATGGAACTCCTATACTAGTTACCAGCACACGTGTCTGTTTAGGGCGCTCCACGGGATATACTTGGCCAAGCAGATCTTGTCAGTGGAAAAAGGCGGCAAATTTGAAAAATGTAGGCGCGTAGGGATATCGTCCCATAGAAAATTTAAATTTCGCGCCTTTTTTTACTGAAAAGGTTTGCTTGACCGTCTATAGTAGTTCTGATTAAAGTCCAATAGATGGCTGAAAGGAATTATGGAAACCTGAAATAATGATACTGTTTTTTAAATTTTCTAATCAATGACATACATCTGCAGCATATGTGCAGTATAATAAAACTACTAGAAACATGCAACACATGCAAACATTTTTCATTTCATGTACATGCATTATTTTAGAGACAAGCTCTGTAACTTCTGTTGTTGTTAATGTTCCTACATTGAAATTTAATGAGTAAGGTCATGTGGGGTAAGAGAACAGGGCAGTTAATTTTGCTTGGGGCGAGTAACAATATGAAGATTCCCTAAAAGTGTTTCTCTTGCTTCATCATTTCTTTTACCCCATTTAACCTTACAGTAAAATAAAATACATTGTATACTTTTTATTACTTTTACTTTAATGACTTATCACAATTAATTTTCTAATAATGTGCTCATGCACAGTTTCAGTTACATTGTAGAATGTTCAGTGCTCGTAGCCACTGGGCAGGGCGTTGACATGGGGGTTGTGGAAGAGGGACTTCTGGCCATCACCCCATGGGAACCTCTGAAATAATAAATGACAAAAGTAGCATTAAAACTAGCAATATAGGATGTAACAAGGAAAATACTAAGATTAGGATGAAATATGTAGCATTTTCACATCTTTGCTACAACATCGGGTCAATTTGGCAGATTTTCAATGTGTTATCTACAGCTACAGCAAAAGTTTTAAATTAATTTTTACTTTAAATATTCATATTAATAAATTTTGTTCTTACTAGACAATGAACCTGAGATGGTAGCAATGCTATTATCTGTGCAAAAATAACACATGAAGCTAAAGACTAGTCTGTTGTTTCTAGAATTAATAGTTATTTGTTTTACAAGGGGGCAAAATAGTTTTTTTAACCCCTCATGCTAATATGTGTACCTGGGTAAACAAAAGATTTTAAAATCAAGCCACAAGTGTAATGAGTGGTTCCAAAAAGGGGCCCACTGATTAACAGTCCGCCGGACGGTATCGGCCTGTCAGTTAGAACAAAATTTTGACAGTTCCGAACAACTGACAGGCCGATACCATCTGGCAAACTGTTACTCAGTGGGCCCCTTAAGTGACATATTGAGTGTTGCCCAGGTCTCAAGCCACAGGGGTTAAACAAACTGCCAATTTTTCATTATTAAATATTTATAATGCAATGCACCAATCAACTTCTTGTATAAGGAAAATAATTATTTTACATATAATATGTACTCACTAAACAGTTAGTACTTTGCAAAAACGATGACTTTGGAATTGGTAAATCATTGTTATTGGCGACAAAAGTGATACATTTTAGCAACTGCGTTTACCTTTGTGCGGACGCGAAGGTATTCATAGGGGACGAATGGCGGAGGCTCGTGATGCCCCTCCTGATGACCCAAGTAGGCGTTCAGCATACCCAGGCCTACGGCAGGGAAACCCACGAAGAACGACATCTTCTTCCACAGGGCATGGCCACCTAGCACAAAAAACCACCTTACAAGACTGCACAAACTGGTCAGAGATAAAGCCCTATAGGTTATACACGATTACATAATTCAAAATACTCATAAATATTGTTTACCTCCATGACCACCAGCTGTAGCAGAGTGCGAGGAGGCGCGAGCCTGGTTCCTCAGGTAGTTCAGAGCGGCTCTTTGCAGAATCGCAGCCATTTTCACAGGAATCTCGCTCAACAGAATTTTATAATCGCAATTTACTTCTGTCAAATTGACAGATAAGAATCCATACCACAGATAGTAGTACGACGTAACATGGCGTTTTGTTATTGCTAAAATTGAAATACAAGTAAAATAAAAAGGCCAAAAACTAAATATTACGAATTTATTTCGTTCAGATTTAATCACAATATATAAATATGTATTATTCTTATCATATCATTTTACTTTACAAAATACATATTACTTATTGGCTATGTGTGTAGTTGGTGGTGGGAAGGTGATTGGCCAGACTAACTATAATTTACAAAAATGAGATTCATAACAGAAAACCATATTAAAGTGCAAGGGTGAAATCAAGGTAGAAATAAGTACAGCTAGTCAGCTACATTTGCTAAACTTATGCTTCTAACTGAATATGATTCGAATTATTAGACCCGGTTCCTCATCAGGAAACAATAAATCTATGTAAAACTTCGTTAACCTAAGTTCTGATTAATCTATAATAATATTAAATTCACCTATGGCACCAAAGTACTTATTATTTAAAATTAATATTCGTCATTTGGAATCACAATGAGGTATCGAAGCACTAATTAATGGAATGATTAAGAATTTATGATAACTATGATAAGCTTTCTGGAAAGTTAAGTCGATTCAAAGTTTTCGAAGTGCAGATTGTCGTCTTCTCTTTTTTCGCTTTTTTCAGTGCAATCAGGAGGTCCGTCGGGAAAATGACGTTCGAGAATGGATCTTGGAGTCACCTAAAAAGCATATTAAATTTATATTTAGGTAAGAAAGAACGCAAAACACGGTAGGTATAGGTACTATACATTCCGAGTCCTGCCATTTTGATTTTGGTGGGCATATGCATTTTTGGAGATGTACTTGTAGGTACTATATTTATGTTCTATCTGATGTATCTGCCTGTATTCCTCTCTTCCGTACAATAAAGTGTTACTTACTTACTTACGTAGGATCAAAAAATCAAAAATCTTTAGCTGCCTCTCTATCGCTCTTGCATATTCGAGCCACACACGGGAAAATAACGTTTTTCGATCTGTGTTGGAGGTAGGCCCACTGTTGTTTTTAAGGTTTCAAATTGTGAGTTACCAATCAATCGTGCTAATATTTAAAAACCCAGGAAACAATCTCAAATACCTACGCAAATTCTAGCAAAATAGTAATTTTAAATATACTTAATGTACTAAGCCTACCTTCATAGCCTTCACATGGTCGAACTTGTACCCCATGAAGAATGCCGACTGCTCCAACTGTCTCAAGCTCTTCATGCGAACCCGGGGGTCGCGATCAAGGAGACGAACCAGCAGGCCGCGGGCGGGTTTCGACAGTTCTGCGTTTGGTGGTAACGTGCCCGGTACATGCTGCTCTTGATTTCTGAAAATATGAGGATGAACAATAGGTAGGTACAATAATAATGGTTTACTCATATAATACGCTGGGCCACACGAAACTACTTTTTGCGTTCCTCTAAATTGATGTATTGGTGGTATGTAGTGAGTCTCCATGAGTGTAGATGGTGGGAACAATGGCGTTGATTTTTAGGTGAAAATTGAAGGAGATTGTGTGCCTTACGTGACGTCGTTTTCATCGTCAGTGTCACCCACATGGCTTGTTGCTCTGCGCGCAACCGCAGGCACTGGAAACTGAAAACAATGGAAAAGTTGCATTAGGTAGTTAGGTACATCATAGGCATTTGCAAGTGTCCAGCCCGTAATTTCAGAACAAACATAAGGTAAGGTGGGGTAAATAAGACTAACATAGTTTATTTTGCTCGGGGCAAGACAAATAGTATGAGGATCCATATAAGTGATTACCCCGGTGATAGTCCGACCCCACCTTACCTTATTAAATTTTTTCTTTGTTGTTTTAATACTTATTTCATGAGCCTTTTTAGTTACCTACGTGAAACTTTAAACAGACACATAGTTAATTAGCATAATTAGCTAAAAATAATGTCTTGTTTTCTCCGTTCGTAAGACAATTTATTTAATACACGTTGTTGTAAATCGTGTTTGATACTGCTATAAACATTTATTCGTTGTCGATCTTGTCTAGTCTATTAAGTTTTACAAGCCTTAACTTAGTTGCATTCTTTCGTGACCGTCTTGCGAAAAAAAGAACTGAACAAGTGCTATTCCGTGCTGAGGACGTGGGTTCTGCTTTATTTAGGTACTACCTACTCTATACTTACTTCCATTCAAGGCAAGGGGTCAGGGGCGTATTTACCCTAGGGCCAAGGGAGCCATGGCCCGGTGCGGCAGGCTGCAAGAGGTGTCAAAACAGGGTTTTTTCCCTTACATGAGATCACAGACTGAGCATAGTAGTTCTACCCCCTCTGCCACAAATACGGTAGTTTTACTCCATTTTCGAGTCGAAAGTGTCTTTGTGTGTCGTCCGTGTCTTTGAACGGACCATCACGGCACGGGGCCTCGCTCACCTCTTCCCCCGCACCCCCGTATTTTGGCAGCATTGGTTTCACGAAATAATTGCTCTAAGCTCCGTCTAGAGGATTCCTAGTCTATGCATGAGATACATCACTTAATGGGGCGGCGAATCTAACTGGTCCGAGGCGCCAAATCTTTAAAATACGCCTCTGCAAGGGGTATTCAACATTTGGGCAACAGACGACCTACCGCCAACATCTGCGTCTCTGTCGCTCACTAATAGGTATGCAAGAGTGATAGAGTGGCAGATAGCGATGTTCCCCTCGGGTTACTTGTGGGTTTTTCAAACCTATTTACAACCCTGTGGAGACTCTCAGTCAATACAGTAAAAAAAGCGACTGCCTTCCGACCTAGTAACTAGAAGATCAAGTTAAGTTGGCAGCGACATTGATCTCCCAGACTGTGCAAATGTGATTTTAAACGCCTAACGTCTATAAAATTATGATGTTTAAATAACACTTGCACAGTATGTGCTGTCAAAATCGTTGCAGAGTTATATTGGTCTAACTCTAACCTTTTCCCGCGATCCTAAGTTTGCACCAGGCCTAATGATTAAATTTACACCCATTACATCAAGCTGACTGGCGCCTACGACTAGTCCAAGAATTAAACTCCTAAATCTAGTAAAAACTGTAACGGTGCGTGTAACGAAGCGTTACACTATCGACCTTCATACTATTTCGGGCACCATACAAATTCTAAATTCCCTTTTCAAATTCAAATCCTATTCCAAATTCCATTCAATGATTTTTATTTTCAGTTCGATCACATACTCTGATCGATGAACATCATTTTAAGCTAACAGACTGTACTTCCCAAGTTTTCTAAACACGAACGTTAAAGTGTGATTTTTATTAGTGAAACGTACCTAAATATAATACATAAGTGCGTGCAGTTCAGTATAGTGCTCGTTTTGTGGCCCTGCACGCCCTCCAGATATAGATCTACATCATCACCAAGGCACATATTGTAAGTTATTTGATTTCTAACCTTCTAAGTGAATTACGAAAGTGTTTTTATACATACCTATCTGTTAACACGTAACCTGTATTGTTACAGGTGCCTTTTTATTTAAATAATAAATACCCCTCATCGCTCTGGATCCTGCCTTTTCATTCCCATCATCCCCGTGAGGCTCCTCTACCTGCCCCCTCACAAAAACCTCTAGGACTCGGCCACAAGGAACCCAAAGACTCTCATCGCAACTAAAAATAGCATATGTACCTTAATTACACTGTTGGGATTTACTGCCTATATTAACGATTGGCGCCCTGTAATGAAGGCCTCGAAGATTAGCTTGATAGGGTTACTTATTTAACGTGGGATAAGAAAAAACTTTGAGGGGTTGGTTTAACCTATGCAAACTGCTATGGTGTGGATTAATGCTTTAATTACCTCGATATAATTATGCTGGTCTAGCTAGTAGTTAGACATTAAAATATAGTATCTAAACTTGGCAAATAACGTAATAAAACTATAATGTACGAATAGAAAATAAAGACTTTATGAGCAAGGAAGCTGGATCTCTTAATTATGAAACATCAGACTTCTTATCTTATTTATCCTTTACCTTGGTATAAAATCTGAACTTTTACGAGTAAGTAAGTGCCTAAGCGAGAACCTAAGCAGTAATATACTCGTAATTTTATACATATTAATGTATAAAACTGCCGCTATATACTTATTTCTATTTCTATTACATACTTGTACCGCTTGTACGGCTAGCCTGAAATAAGTGGTAGACCTATAGGTAAGTGGGTACATTGTTTTTTTTTTGTAGATGTCGCTAGGGTCCCCTAAACCCATATGGTGGAAATATTTGCTGGCTATGGATGAGGTCTTGGTGGCTCAGATGGCAGACGCTGGAGTATCGATCCAGAGGCCATGAGTTGAAGTCTCACCCAAGACAGTAATTTTTCCACTTAAATTTATTCTAAGTTTACATTGTTGTTTGTTGTGATAGTTTGTTTTGTGTTGTCTTCCTCCCACATGCAGTTTAATCTAACCATTACATCTCTGACCGCATTCGATTTTGACTGGTCATTCATTTTAAGTATTGACCTATTATTGGCACGCTTCGATTGTATAAAGAACCGTTAGGATAAGCCTTATCTCCAGTATCAACACAGCGGCAAAGATTAAGTGAGCGTTAGAGATGGTTCTGACTGTTCTGAGAGAGCTTCAGTTGCCTAATTTCGCCTCGGTGTCCGTATTTATAGAGAAGACAGTTCTTGCATTCCATCATTTAAGGTATCTTTATGTTTTCTCATAAATGACCAGTATGAAGAAGAGCATGATAGCGAAATTATATGAGTAAATTGCAAAAATATTGTACGTAATTAAGCGCAGTTAAGAACCTGTGAATTAGTCTTAACTTAATTGATTCATTTGTGTTACGAAAATTAACTATGTAAATTGTATTGTATTGTAATTATTGTACTTAATTCATACACATATAAATCTATAGCATACGCTAACACACTTTCATGCATCTAACTTAAATAGAAATGGCTTAACTGTCGTAACACAATGGAATCAATTAACTTTAGACTAATTACAGGTGCTTAACTATGTACAATTTTTTTGCAATTCACTTCATATTTGGTCCTATTTAATCGCTAACTACACACAATTAAAATTAGACGCTCTAAAGTATACTCGGGATACAGTTATAGAACTTTTGGCTTCGGTCTGAATTCAAGAGGCGTCGCTCAATAGCGGAATTCAAGAAAACGTTCCTTGTCGAAGAATGTGGTATATTATATGTGTCCTACGCTTTTTAAGAGATACCTAAGAAGTTTAAGTGGGTACCTATATGCAGGACTGGAGGAGGCTTATTTTTTCTGCACCTAGGTACATGTAATTATGTACCTACGGCTTTTAGCCCTCTACTCCCAGCACTTCAAAATGTTTCTCACATTTTGAGGGGTTAGAATGAAAAACCGCTCCAGACTTACAAAAAACGATTTTGACCGGTGTTGACTAGTTTCTTGTCTCGATGTGACCAGTCTATAGACATTTCGGTCTGTGGAAGCAGTGTTTACACTCGTACATTCTGATCCAGTCACGACTCGACCGCATTAGTGAATAGAAATGGCCACTGGTTTCCAAGCGGGTGCGTTTTACAGCCATTTTCAAGGGACATGCCAATTAGCACCTGTGCCTTTTAAGGTTGCCGTAAATATGCTTAGGAATTATGTAATTTACAAATGAATACTGAATACTAAAAACATATTGAATACTAAAATATCAGGAGATCTATGACGTCAGAACCAGGATTACCTACTTTACTTATACCGTGTCGTGTCGTACCTACTTTTGTCTGTATTACCGATCTCAGTGTATTTCGTAGGGGAGAAGAAAGGTAGACAAATTTTAGCCGAATCTCACAAGGTCTCAATATCGAATAACCTACTCCTCCTTTATTGAGTCGGTTAAAAATTGGCAAACCACGAGTCATATTTAATTGTAGACACCCCGTTTCTGTTAGGCTAGCATTAGATTTAGTACTATATTTACGTCGAAAAATTTGCCCGATGATTAAACATGTAATACGTTGCAGCAAAATTAATATCTACATTTATTGTTTAGTTTGTATTTTTTGTCTCAATAAAGTCCCAATTCTACTCAATATCTACATATAATGGAATAATCTACATCTAACTAAACTATAAAAGGCACCTATTATAACAGATTACTTGGAAATCTTGGAATATAAAGGCAGCCCTAGGAATTTAGATTGTGCTCAGTTCTCCTTGAGCCTTTGAAGATCAAAGTAATTGTTGTTAATGCAAGCTCTATTGCCGTTGCGCCGTTAGAACTAGGTACATTAAACCTACATTAAAACTATCAGACTTAGTAGATTCGACTTATTTTAAGGTCACAGAAAAAGTAGATCTTAGCCTATGATTCTATAAGGTATTTATAGAATGTTATATCAATTTGACTACCTACTTACTTTTATTTTTATTGGGGTAAACTTCATTATATTGCTCCGAAATGATTGCAACATTAAATTTTCTTTTAAAGTCCCCAGGAGTTAAAAGTTTAGTGTTCCCGATTACCCTAATTTCCCCAAAGATTTCAAAAGTAAAGATATTAGGGCCCGTTCATAAAATGCCGAGCGAACATGCGAACCGTCGAACATGTGCACAAACGCGATTTGCGCACCAACAAACTGGCCCACATCGTAGTTCCCGTCTTTACGAAATAATATGTATATAAGTCAATGATTTTCCTCCGTTATCCCATCCCACCTCCGACCATTGCAGAAACAAACAGTTAAAAAGTAGAACAACATTGTCGTCAAACTAGACCCTAATCCAACGGAAGTCTCACAGTTAACGGTGCTGCGAGTGCTGCGACTGGGACCCCGGCGCGGACCTCCTATGATTTGTCAACTGTCCAATTTGACCTACTGCCGTGAAACTTGACCTCAGTGGTTTCGGAAGGATTTATCGTGGAGTTTGACTAGTCTGGTAACTGGTCAGCGCGCAACGGTCTGCAGTTGCTAAGCGGGCGAGGTGTTCAAAATGAGCTTAGCACAACGTTATTGTTAGGGAAATAATAAGAGCGTGTGCAAATAATTTTTCATTACTCATGCTCTAAAAGACGTTTTGATTTTCTAAAAGGTGTGCAGAAAATGATACGTTTCTGCACTAGAGCATTTTAGGTCCAAGTACGATTTTATAATTTTTTTTAAGATAAGCAAATGAAATTTGGGTATAAAAAGTATAAATGTATTTGTTATACAATTTCCACCTCTAAACCGAGGTTAACCGGTTAAACCGGTAACCCAGTGTCAAATCGTACTGGTAACCATGGTAACTCCAGATTTAACTGGGTAACCTCGGTTTAGTAAATGGTGCAAGTGGCCCTTAGTCATGTTTTTAAAAAAACACATTCATTTAATAATATATACATTTAAAAATACATAAGTTTTACTTTCCTCATATTCGAAATGAAAGGTAGAGTGTTTAACTCGGGTGAAAGGCATCATTTCATCCCTTGGTTAACAATCTACTATTAAATACCACTCCTACACAAAACTTGGAGTGATAACTAGTATAATTTTGGGTAAAGCATCAGTGAATGTATCGATTTAGGAACTCCCTATACCTGTCATTAAATTTTGCCCTCTAAAATCCGATGTCTGTACCTACATAATATATAAACGTTTCGATTGCAAGACTTCAATGTGCTCATACACACCTCTATCTAAATGAACATTTATTGATTCAACTATTAATATAAATAAAAAAGCGGGTAATACAATAACAGTCTACTTATAAAGACTAACTAATTAAATTGTCTGGCATAACCGGAATCAAAGTAATTGTATACACCTTTTCAAACTTAATAAAATACAACTCTATAGATACCTACCTACAGTTTCTGGTTTAAACTTCGGGTTTTAACACTTTTCAAATCGAAATCGAGCCGTTGAACATGATACCAAGACTAAATGGGATAGTCTTCGTTAGCAACTTTCAATGATACGGCTAATTCATGATTTGAGATTGCCTTTGAGTTGACTCGATAGAAAAAATCTCGAAAACATGTCTATTTTTCATTTATTTTCAGTTGTAGGTATATTATTGTTACCCTGCATACCATAGCAGTATATATAGTTTTAGTATAAAAATATAGCTAGTGATATAGTCGAGGGATCTGATGAGCTTTTCAGAGTTGAGATTTGAGAATAAGTAACCCGCGCTAGAATCTTCCGTCGCTAGTTTACACGACACACGCCAAAAATACATCTCAAGCGGGAATGCCGGTGACAAATGTTTGGAAATAACATATATGATGCCTACAAACGCCTACCACATATATGATGTTATATGCGAAAAATCGTATTAAAAGTATGCTTACGTTATATGTTTAATGGTCCAAATGATCAAAAAAATTATATCAGGAAAAAAGCCAATATGCGAATAGATACTGCAGCCGACTGTAGGTACCTTATGTATTAGCACGGCCGCCCATATCGGCGAGGGTCCCTAGCCGCTCGCAAGTCAACCGCGGTCATTGACACCATTACATATAGGCACTTGTTCAGGGGCGCCATTCCAGACTGCTTTACATCTCATGACATTGCGATTCTTACATGGCTCCCTTAAGGCACCTTGGGTCGTCTTGTCTTATACACGGTGGCTAAAAAATAACTCCATTCGCGTTGCCAGAGAGGTTTTGGGATTATACATTATATATTTCGGGGTTGATCCCATAGTAAAAAATTGCTCAGTATAATCCCAAAACCTCCCTGGCAACGGGAACGTAGTTACTTTTTAGCCACCCTGTATATTGGATAATTATGCCTGGAATTACATGTAATAAAATTGTATGTTAAAATATAATAAATAGATCTAGTTTAGCAAGTTACCTTCCTAGTTTCTTTTAATTATAACGATATTTTAATATTAACGCATTGCCCTTAAGGCGACGGTAGCGGTGGGTAAAATTTCAGATTCTGTCAATTTACCCCATTTCACACACAAGCGCACTTCACGCACACTACCTCAGTTTACTGGGACAGGTCAGTGACCCATCATGTTTTTTTAAGATTGGACTTTTAGTTTAGTATTGACCACTAGCCTCCTTTGAGGGTAAAAGCGTTCCATTTAAAGATGAAAGAGAAACAATGCATTTAATCTTGCTTTCCTTGTCTGTTCATGTCACACGTGACGTACCTATTTAATTCATTTGATTGTTGACTGTTTTACTACTGCCTAATATTGCTTTGTCGAGATACGCGTTTTGTACAATTAAAGCGAATAAAACAAGATGTCATTAAGTCAGATGTAAAATGTTATTTACTACCTACTCTATACGGTTTTTCATAAGGTGCCAAATCCATTCAATAGGAATTTAAATAAATAAAGTTTCAGCAGGGTAGCAATTCCATTACAGAATAGTTCTATCGAACCTGCTTACAAAATTTCACGAGAATCAGTTGAGAAATGTGATCTGCAAAGGAGAACATACAAAAGCATTTTTGCCCAAGCTGAAACGGAGACCTTTGCTAACGCTCGGCCAATGATGGTTTAGGTACACCTATAAAAAATGGTTGTCCCTGCTGTAATTTTAATATCTTTATATTTCAACTGGTATAGTTTTACCTTCAAAAATAATCGGTATCGCTAAACAATAGCGGTACTTTACTACTTATACGTTCACGAAATCGGTATCTGCATAACTTGATTGTTAGTAAACTAACCTGGAAAATAATCTCAAAATCACCGAAACATTTATGTACAGTCACCTGCAATAATATGTTACGTCATTAGCGCCAAGTTTGCCTCCAGGGAAACTTTGCCCAAAACGACAATTTTAAACAAATACGTTAATGTAGAAAAATTGATAATAGTTATGGCCACCCTGCTGTTTTTAGTAGAAAATAGGTTATATTTCTGACAAAGTATATACCAAACTTGTGCATAACTTGACTTGGGAATTTTGAGCGAGTTGTCTAATATAGGGTATATTTCGGCGGGCAAAAAATTGATAAATAATGAATGCAAGAAGTTCTCAATTTTTTGAGAACCCTTTGGCAAATATTTCCGGGTTTGAGTTATAACACATGAAGCTGAGATTATGTCTATTGAGATTTAAACTAAAAAGGCCTAAATACACAAAAGTTTTAGCGGTGGGCAAAGTAATCCGGTAATTTGGCATCCATACCAACATTGCCCACCACCAAAAACGAATTAGGGTTGTCACTTTCATCTAATTTACCCAACTTCGCAACTAAAAGAAGGTTATGTTTGTACACTAAAATAAGTTTATAAATATATACTGTATTTAATTTGTCTTATTATCCTTTATTTAGATGTTTTATCCTGTTAACGAATGAAAAACACAACAAAAATCATATTTTTGGCCATTAAACTATTGTACCAGATTTTCTCAAAAGTGACAACCCTAGCCTTTGTAAAATGCTTAGGCGAGACTTATTTGGAAATGGGCAAAAACGGGTAGGCAAATTTATTCAAAAGTTTTTACACTTATCGCTAAGTTATTAACAGGGAATGGTAGGATTGCCCAAAACCTTTTAAGTGATCCTTAGACATCATCATCATACGAGCTGTATTTGAATACCAAATTGACGTGGGCAATGTTGGCGAAAACCACAGATATCTTTGCCCGCCCTCTAAAACGCAAAAAAATGGGTAAAAACACGATAAAAAAATTTTTTCTTTAAATAAACTGATGCGTTTGATCACAATGGACGTGCTGAGCAAAAAAAGTCGTATGTTTTGATTTTTTTTTTTGAGATATTCGTGTTTTAAAAAAAAAGCGGGCAAAGTTGGTGATAATGACGGTACCTACTCTTCGAAGGCCGCAAAAATATGTGACATGCTCTTATGGTTCTACAAATAAGATCGTGTCAGATATTTTTGCGGCCTTCGTTGTGTAACATAAATTGCAGGTGACTGTACATTTGGAATAATTATTTTATTTAGTTTCAACGAAAGTTTCAAGTTTAGTACGAAAATACTTCAGATATGCAATATGCACAAAATGTAGACCTAATCGAAATAAAACATTGCTTTTTATAGTAAATTTATAAAACATTCGATACTTAGGTATACATAACAATTATGGTTATTATAAACAGGCCACAGCGCTAATTGGCCTGTAAGCTTCATCTCGGTCTCCAAAGCCGCAAAAACTCGCCGTTATTTTTTCTTGAAGATTTTCAGAGAACAGCACGTACACGCATTATACATATAGACGGAACGAACGGCATAATCATAATAATTTATTCGTCGCAATCCATGGTATTACAGATCTAGGTACAAGACTTTTCAGGTATTACTTATACGAATTACATAACTCTTCCTGTGAATAGGCAATATTTTAAGATAAAAGTTCTATAATATAATACAAGATTACAATTGTCATCAAAATTCATTGACGTACAGAAGTCAAATACGTTTTTAAAATGACGCAAAATGATACCAGCATAATAAAACTTGATCCCAATCAGTAAAGATGAGTCTTTAAACTTTTTTCGTTTTAAGCGAGTTTTGAAGGAACATAATACTTAAATTCGACTGTAATCGTATTGTTTTAAGATAGTTTACTGCGGTTTGCAACTATTATGACCCGTAAATAATAGCAAATCAAATTTAAATGACACGCGAGCTGATATTTATGTACCCTATTTTTTGAAATACAATTTATCTACTGGTATGCTTTCTCGTGTGCGTATATGATTTAATGTCAATATAATTGTCAAAAGCAAGAAAATCAAGCTGTCATTTTCATTTGAAGAAGTACACGTGTGCTCCGGTGTAGCCCCAACGGGCATCTGACTTGAAGAAGAATTTTGAGTGATGTCGTCAATGTATGGAAATTGTTCGAAAGTTTACATTTGAGATTGAATTTCTGTGTTGTCTTTGTGAGTAAAAATATAAATCGATAATAAATTGGTAGCTGAATTATCTAGCTTTCAAAATCATACAATAATTCAATTACTGTCAAAGACAAAATTGTTTTGCTTCTGTCTCAAACGGAACTCCATATTTTGATTTTTTGATACTTTTAGTGTCGATTTGTAGAGAATAACAGCAAATTAAAAATATAATGGCATGAAGAGTCGGTACACGGTTTCTTCGTGAACAAATTTACGTGTAATTTAATGCAATTATTAAACATTTATTGAACAGATTATGGTTACAAAGTGAGGTCTAAATCGAAAACGTCATATACCAGCCCCTGATACTTATGTAAGTCCGAAAAAAAAATCCATATGTTAGATACTTAAACTTTCTTGTGTATTTTTCACATTTTTGCATGGGTACGGTAACAGCTGTCATCAACATGTACAATTTAGTCATATTTAATTGTAGACCTAGGGGTGTCCCCTTTCTGTTAGGCTAGCATTAGATTTAGTACTATATTTACGTCGGAAATTTTGTCCGATGATTAAACATGTAATACGTTGCAACAAAATTAATATCTACTTATAATTAAAATATGTACCTAAGTATTGAGTTGACGGCTCGGCTGCCACCGTACCCAAGTTATTTGATTACTAACTAAAATCAAAATGATAATTTGTCACAAACCAAGATCATATATACACTATAGCCAATTATCTGCAAATTCGTCCAAGGCCTTGCTTCGCAAGAGACCTTGACAGACAGACTTGATGATATCCACAAGAATGTATCCACCTAGTCAATGACCTTTGCATTTATTCAATAAACGTTCGATTTATTGCAACAGATATAATGCAATGATGAACTAGAACATTAGTTTAATAGCATGCCATGTTTATGCGCTTGGTTCCCCTTCGTTAGCCCTACAAAGCATTTGAAATAATTTTGTAGTTCACTTAATGCAATTTTCTTGAAAACTAAGCTGGACGAGGCAGGAATGTTAGAAACAACCGGCGTGATTCGGGAAATGAATTAGATTAGAGATTCACTAGATATGAAATAGTAAAGATATGTGACGTTCCACGGCAAAAGGTACCTGATGGCGGCCGCAATAATATTGGAGCGGCGTTAATAATAGCGTAAGCGCCAACCGCCATAAGGTACCTTTTGCCGTGGAACGTCACTTATCTTTACTATTTCATATCTAGTGAATCTCTAATTCATTTCCCGAATCGCGCCGAACATTATGTTTAAAGTACCGTTCAATTCCCACCCTAAAATCATTCATCATCATCATTTCATTTGACTTCTGTAACACAGGTTTTTACCTAGCTCAGAAGTCAGGGACTACAACTATTGAGACATCGGCCGCTGCTGTATCCCACAATTTTCTTGGTGAGTAACGGAATGAACGTCATAATTGCGGCAGTAATGCAACTCAGCATTCTCAAAAACTACGTAAACTCTGAGCAATGAGATGAGAAAATGATGAACGTTATTATTACTGATATAATGGAATTATGAGTGAATTCCCCAACATTTGGATTAACCCACACAGCCAACCTCACAACCACAGCCTAAGCTAATAAACTTCTGTATTATAATCTCCCCTGTGTGTCTACGAAAGTGTCGCAATCCGTCACAATCTCACAATGACAGTTAATTAAAAAAGCTAAGCGCGATTGCGTGCATTGTCCGTCTCACCCGCGGTCTCATCTTGACACAACCTTGACTCCGGGTATAACAAGATGAAACACACGAGGCGATATTCGCTCTGTGCGTTACTGTGTGCTGTGGCGCGGCCTAACATATGCATACCCGGTTAGTTATCTGATAGAGTTAGACCAAGATAAGTCTGCAACGATTTTGATAGTACACGCAGTGCAAGCACAGGTAAAAAAGAAAGAAAGACATAAAGAAGACTTATTTATTGCCACAACAGCGAATACAGAAAATACAATATAAAAAAAGTTACTTAACCTATAAAGATATAAACAAGCAAGTGCAAGTGTTATTTTAAAAGTCAAACTTCTATGAATTTATGACGTAATAAGTAACACTTGCACTGCATAGGCTATAAAAATCGTTGCAGACTTTTCTTGGTCTAACTCTACAGCTGTCGAATAGTATGGTGATTTCATCCCATAAAAGTTCACGTTTTTCCCATCCCGTGCGTTGTTATCCCTCTTGCATTTTCCCCATCCGCGTACGTGAAAAAGATCCACCGTTTGAAATAAGTAGGTTTATTATCCACTCGCATCAAATTCAAAGTTATAAAAAGCTGCATCGCGTAAAACACACGAGAACCATGCCGTGTGTTTTGTACTTAACGCCTCGAATACAATTCGTCCATCAACCGATTATACACCTTATTACAATACCAATACAGACTTGACGCCACATTTACGCTGAATCCTATAATGATATGCATTGTGCAATTTATGTAGGTACGTTATTTAAAAAAACTTCAACGACAATGTAACTTTAATGGTTGGGGCGCATAATAAAATAATCGTGGGTCCCAAAATAAACCTGGAAAACACGCATCGCAGGCAATTGTTGTTTTTCAAATATAATACGCGTAGAATAAGTTAAACGGCCCCAAGTTCGTGTTAGTACGTTATTTCGTTAGTTTTGTTTCTGGCGCAAATAATAAGGAATTCAATTATTTTTTATTCAAATTATACATATGAAAAAATACTGTATTATTTAATCTCTTCAATAAAATAATAACCAATATTTTAGTAATTAAACTGAGAGTAATACGACGGTCGAAACTGTCAGACGGCCGCGAACAGCTGTGTTGTATGCGTGCACTTTTTTTAGGCGTAAGGTGCGCGCTCTCACTTGTTAAGCTTATAGGAAGGAAAAGCTAAACCCATTCGAATAAAAGTTTTTGGGAGTGTTTCTGTGGGTTCCTTAGTAATTGATTTGACAAGAAAAAAGATTGAATATATGCATAGAAATAACTTTAAATTGCAATAAATCGACTCACGAAATAGCGGTCATTTTATTTTCCGTGTGTCTGCTATTTCGTGCCACTAACGAATCAAGGATTTTCTAGATACATTTTGAGTGCTTGTTTTTAAGTATAACAACGAAGATAATTAAAAACCAAATTAGTAAACAATTAATGTATTTCATGAAGATTCGTATGAGCGAAATTCGGTATATGTTTTTTTCACTAGAATTCTCATAAAACGAGTTTGAATGTGACCCGAGTAAAATTTTTTAAGGTATATTCCACGTTTATTCTCATATTAACTACTAGCACAATTTTATTTATTATTCAATTTATTTGATTTATTTTTGTGTATGTTTATATTTAACGTATAAGATAGTAAATTATTTTTTGTAAATAATTTTAATTTTGTATTATTTTTTAATTTTAATTTTAATTTTTTTTTAATAAAATAGTTTGGCTCACGTATTAAAGTACCCATATGGTTTACAAAGTCTTCATTCAACCATTAAAGACGACGAGTACAAAAAACTTTAAGCTAGCTCTCAATTTAACATTTTTTTAAATATTATTTTTAATTTGACCATACAATTATTCGTAAGTAGGTAAGACCGTTAAATATAAATGATTATCAGCAAATTATCACCAATTACTCTAAGAAAACTTTATGCCGAAACAGGGGACACGAATTCACGAACTTAGGAGCTGACCTAAATTTGTATCACGAAATGGGAGCCAAATAAGAGGTTCACGACAAAATTCATATAAAAAAAGTTTCAACTAAAACCCTACAGTTTATACATTAAATTATTAACAAAGAACTAATATAACTTATTCAAAAGCTTTCAAGGTAATGATATGCTTAGTAATTATTATTGCTGCCGAAACAGGGGCCCTTTACCTTAATCTAGCTTTTTTAGTGAACGTAAGTATCATCATCATCTCTAGAATGCTGAATTGCTACAATAACAAGTTTATCAATTTTATCATCTAACTATTCTAACTTAAGCCACTACTATTCGACATTCATTTTGTCGTTCTGATACTTTTCATCAGAGTATATTTCTGTTTTAAGGCATTATTTTGCAAAAGTAAATTATGCATGCTTTAATTTTGTCAAGCAGAAACGTCTACCAAGAACCCAAGACAGTGTTTTTTTCCAATTTTAATTTAATTTAGGTTTGTATGTTTTACATTTTTGCAGACCTGTTTTTAAGATAACGCAGATAACATAACGAGCTTATTTACTTCTGCAGAGTTTTTTAATGCTTAGTAAATAAGTATACCTTCGGACGGCAAGTGCTTTAATTTACAGTTTAACTTTGTATTTGACGGTTATCTCCAGGGTTAGCAGAGTGCTAATTTTACCTTCTAACCAAATGCCTGCAATTTACAAGATTGGCTCTACATGCATGATTCTACTGACAACTAATATGTATAAATGTTGACATTTGTATGTCGGGATGTGTATTTTAATCACGTAGTCTACCAACAGTGCATGAGTACCTACTAGGTTTTAATATAAAACAGTTATGACTGAAAATGTTTTTTTCTTTCAACTCTCCTAGGTTATTCCTCCCCTAAATAGATTTCAAAAGTCTTTGATAAAATGTAATGTTAAAGATAGAGTCTGTGCGGAGACGTGGAATGTAAGGTAGTTAATACATTCTACGACTCTTCTCTTTCCGCACAGACTACATGTTTTTTTTTTATCCGAAATGTATCCCAAAAAATAGTTAAGGGTTATACTGAGTTAACTATAAAGTGAGAGAAACGAGCTTTACGTGAATAAACCCGCAGGAAAAATATTACAGGTTATAACATCGATTCTCAGGCACTAGAAATAGCAAAGGAAGTAGAAGATTTAAATCATGGCTACTTATAAACCTAGGCAGGTCTGTCAGAAGCTCAGAAGTCAATGACACAAAACGGCACGGCCATTATAAGACGGGTTTTACTTTTAATGTGCAGCAGTTTAAATATATCCATATCGTATTAATGTTTTTATTTAATGAATAGAGAATGTTGATTATCAGATGAGATCACGTGACTTTGGTTTAGGAATGTAACTGTGTTTTGAGACACGTATTTTAAATACCTACAGAACTTATTAAAATGTGCCGTTTCCAAATTTTCATGTAAAAGACAAGAAATAAGTATGTCATAGTAAGAATTAAATTATATTTTTAATGAATAATGTAAGTAACATTAAGTATAGGAAATTTGTCAAAATATGGTCTCATGTAGTTAATATTTTAATATTGATAGATAGTTTTCTAACGCTAATGTTTTGGACCATGTAAATTATTGACTGGTTCCTTCCTATTTTAATAACCATTTGAATAATTGAGGTACCTATAGAAGAAATCCTTCACTTGCTCTGAGCCAAGGTAGGTACTTAGTGTACTTACACAACGACTCAAATGAGTTTATTATACTGGAAGCTTACATTAAGCCCTATATTTTCCTGTTGGTTCAAGTCTTCCTCTAAATGAGCCTAGCTTAGCCTAACAGATCCAAAAAGATGTAAATACGTCTGATTTCCCTAGAGAATACGTCATAGTAACTTTACTTATGTAGATTGTCGAGAGCATAATGATATGGTTGGTGTTTCCTCGAACGTTTCTCGAGGGTAGACGCTTAATGGGATCGATCTTGGTCAGAGGTTGATATACAAGTTTTATTTTTATACCACGCCTGATGGTAAGCACGTAGTCCATAAGGACTTACAACCGAGGCGTCTTGCACGGCTATTATTAATATAGGTATGTGGAGATACACTTCTAGATTTGGCTAAAGCCTTTGATAATGTTTCTATACCATTTTACTTCGCAAACTTTAAGACCTCGGCATACATGGAACCCCACTGCACCGTCGTGGTTCGCAAGGTACCTGTCAGGGAAAAGGTAACTTGTCAGAGTAAGTTCCTTTTAAAGTTCTATTAACTTTGGAACTGATGAAATTCGGCGTTCCCCAAGGAAGCATTCCTGGTCCCACTCTATTCACAATAAACAAGAATGGCATTCTTCATCCAAGATTCCTGATTCTGAAATTATTTGTTATGCAGACGATATATGTATAAGGATTTCTAGGTGACTACGAAACCCTAAAAACGGGTCAATTGGGCGTTCTCTATCAATTAATGTCATGGACATAAAACACAGGTTTCTTGATAAACCAGCCCTGAAAACTGACTAGTTGCTTCGTATAAGTCAGGCACAGTAAAACATGAGTTAACTGACTTACCTATATACCTTTGTGTATTTGTATACTAGGCATAGCAGCGCGTAAAAAATATTCTTAGGGAAGCTGGAGGATCTTTCATCGGCTGGCGTCATCTCTTTGAAAATTAGACAACCCTATGGGAATCGAGTTCTATGAATGTCCCGCCACTGGTACTTAGGTATATGCAGAGGCTGATTTTAAAAGTGATTTATAGTTTGTCCGTTTATCCATATGTACGTAAAACTTCGTTTTTGTGTGCATAAGAGGTGTGTGAGGTTAGCGAGACCAGTGAGATGAGAGGTGGCCGAGCACAGACAACAAAACAGCGTAGCGGTCATTAATCGATATTCGTCTCAAAATTTCCTAGCTTCAATTTAAAGTTCTCTTTAAAGTTGACAACAACAGTCAAAAGTTAATTGGGGCCTAAGTATGTACGGTAAAGGTGCATATGATGCTAATGTTCCGGAAATTTGGAAGGCGTGCGCGGAAAGTCAAAAGCCTATTCGGCAATTTAATGAAATGTACGTCACCCCCGAAAATATTATTACAGTACATATGGCCCTTTAAGCTTTTGACATATGCACGAAAAGTGCTATTTTACGCACTAATGCGGGAAAATAGGACCATATGTACTGTAAATATTATTAGGTTTTTTAAGTATATTTACAGTACATATACCGTCCTAGTGCGGTAATTAGCACAATACGTGCTTATGTCGAAAATTTAATACGTTGTACAATACATGTGCGAAAAGGTAATTCGCAACTCGTCGATTTAAAACACTCCCTTTCAGTCGTGTTTCAGTTTATCGCCACTCGTTGCGAATTTGCTTATTTCGCACTTGTATCGTAATGTACTAATACTATAAATAGTATAGAATAGTGAGCACGCAGGTTTGCTCTGTGGCACGTTCGCGAAGGAAACCGCAGGGGCTGCGAGCTGCGGTCAACAGCCTTGACATTGTACCCGTTTATAATGTTTGTTATTTTTAACCTGCGCCGGCGCGTGATTTGGCCAGGGGTTAGTTTAGTGGAACTCGTTTGAATACTTTCTCATTAGCTGATATCTGGTTTTTAAAACGTTTTATTTGGAATGCAGATTTGTCTCAACACAAACTAAGTGGATATAGCTTGAAGTTGAGTCTAAATATATAACAACCATTCTGGTTCACCTAGGTACCGATTGTGGCGATTGTGTAATGGGTACTTAATTATTAAACTAGATGCAGGTACCTAAAGATTAAACTTTGGTGTTGAAGTAACATAAATGTTTTCCGAGTATTATAACTATTACCTATAGGTACCTACATTTTATGAACACGTATGCTACTGTGGAGACAATATCTTCAGTTGTACCTACCTATATAAAAATACGGGGTTAAATATAATGCCCACCAAAAAGTATTTTGGTAAGCTATTTCGTCGTGTTTCATTTTCAGTCCATGTACGATTAATAGGATGCTACAATCATGTACTTGTTTATCTATTTATTTGGATGCCTCGAAGTGGTTAGCATAGTTCTGCTATTCTCATTGATCAACAATTTAATGCTGAATAAAATACTGCTCAACTAACCAGTGTTAGTAGGATCTCCGACTAGTCATAGTTTTGGCGAATCGCGATAAAGTTATTCTGGCCAATAGCTCCGAAGCCATCATGTTTTTGTGAGTTACAGGGCTGAAGTGGGTTTTTTCCCACTGACAAGGTGTCTTGCCTTACCATAACTATTGTTTAACACACTTTGTGGCTATGTGATAAATAGTGTTACATACCTGCATACATTTTAATAAAAATCTAGAGAATTCCGGAGAATATGTAACAAGAGCGACTTAAACGATGACATAATCGTGAATTGCTGTTAAAAGCTATATATATATGGCACTTTTGATGACCTTTATGAAGGTAATGAGGCAATAGTAGGTAATGTCTAATTGCAAGCAACACCAAAGACAAGTACAACTAAAATTAAAGAGATCAGGGAGCCGGTTTTTGAATTTGAAGCGCTCGATTTCGTCACTCGAAAATCTGTGGAAAACGGCGAATTGATACTTTTGAAATACGTACAATAGATATTGGGAATCTAGTGGTATTGACCACTCGTTATCAATACTATTAGTAGAATTTAAGGGGCCGGTATACGACGTTTTCGATTTAGACCTCACTTTGTGACAATAATTGCATTAAATTACACGTAAATTTGTTCACGAAGAAGCCGTGTACCGACTAATCATGCCATTATATTTTTAATTTGCTGTTATTCTCTACAAATCGACACTAAAAGTATCTCAAAAATCAAAATATGGAGTTCCGTTTGAGCAAGACGCAATACAATTTTGTCTTTGACAGTAATTGAATTATTGTGTGATTTTGAAAGC
Source organism: Cydia splendana (assembly GCF_910591565.1). Classification (NCBI taxonomy): domain Eukaryota; kingdom Metazoa; phylum Arthropoda; class Insecta; order Lepidoptera; family Tortricidae; genus Cydia; species Cydia splendana. The sequence continues at coordinate 14,466,943 of NC_085972.1, read as the reverse complement.
TGGATAACTCAACTAGAGTCAGACCGTAAAAAGTCTGCAGCGATTTTGATAGCCCATGCAGTGCAAGTGTCATTTTAAACGTCAAACTTCTATGAAATTATGACGTATAAATAACACTTACACTGCGTGGGCTATCAAATCCGCTGCAGACTTTTCTTGGTGCGACTCTACCAAATTATTATCTACTTATATTTTTACTCACAAAGACAACATAGAAATTCAATCTTAAATGTAAACTTTCGTACAATTTCCATACATTGGCGACATCACTCAAAATTCTTCTTCTAGTCAGATGCTCGCTGGGGCTGGACCGGAGCAGACGTATACTTCTCCAAATTAAAATGACAGCTCGTTTTGACAATTATATTGACATTAAATCATATACGCACACGAGAAAGTATACCAGTAGATAAATTGTATTTCAAAAAATAGGGTACATAAATATCAGCTCGCGTCTCATTTTATTTGATGATATTTACGGGTCATAATGGTCGAAAACCGCAGTAAACTATTTTAAAACAATACGATTACAGTTGAATTTAAGTATTATGTTCCTTCAAAACCAACTTAAAATGAAAAAAGTTTAAAGACTCATCTTTACTGCTTGGGATTAATTTTCATTATGCTGGTATTCATTTTGTGTCATTTTAAAAACGTACTTGACTTCTGTACGTCAATGAATTTTGATGACAATTGTAATCATTGATTGTAATCTTGTATTATATTAGAGAACTTTTATCTTAAAATATTGCCTATTAACAGGAGGCGTTATGTAATTCGTATTAAGTAATACCTGAAAGTCTTGTACCTAGATCTGTAATACCATGGATTGCGACGAATAAATGATTATGATTATGCCGTTCGTTCCGTCTAAGTATATGTATAATGCGTATGCGTGCTGTTCTCTGAAAATCTTCAAGAATCTTCAAGAAAAAATAACGGCTAGACCAGCACCACAGAATAACCTAATAGTACTACCGCCAGCACTAAGCAACTAGCGAGTTTTTGCGGCTTTGGAGACCGAGATAAAGCTTACAGGCCAATAATACCGCTGCAGCCTGGTTATTGTTATTTATACCTATGTATCGAATGTTATATAAATTTACTATAAAAACAATGTTTTATTTCAATTAGTTAGGTCTACATTTGACCATGACGACCGGTCTGGCCTAGTAGGTAGTGACCCTGCCTATGAAGACGATGGTCCCGGGTTCGAATTCTGGTAAGGGCATTTATTTGTATGATGATACAAATACTTGTTCCTGAGTCATAGTTGTTTTCTATGTATTTAAGTATTTATATATTATATATATCGTTGTCTGAGTACCCACAACACAAGCCTTCTTGTGCTTACCGTGGGGCTTAGTCAATATGTGTAAAAAATGTCCCATAATATTTATTTATTTATTTTGTGCATATCTGAAGTATTTTCGTACTAAACTTAAAACTTTCGTTGAAACTAAATAAAATAATTATTCCAAATCTACAGTCACCTGCAAATATACCACATAAAAGTAAATCAGTAAAGATACCTATCGGATTAGGGGCTGTCCATAAATTACGTCATCGATTTTTGACGAATTTGGACCCCCCCCCCCCTATAATCATCCAAAAATCATGCTTCAAATGACCCCATTTCCTCCTACTTCATGCTACCGTCATCCAATGTCCAGACCCCCCCCCCCTAATTTGAAGCCCCTTAGGGGTACGTTAGCCAACTGTTTCCACTTATATATTTTTATATTTTATGTTTATCCGCCAAAATGGAATTGCCACCCTGCCGAAACTTTATTTATTTAAATTCCCATTGAATGAATTTTGCACCTTATGAAAAACCGTATAGAGCAGTAAATAACATTTTACATCTGACATAATGACATCTTGTTTTATTCGCTTTAATTTTACAAAACTCGTATCTCGACAAAGCAATATTAAGTAGTAAAACAGTCAACAATGCAAGATTAAATGCATTGTTTCTCTTTCATCTTTCAATGGAACGCTTTTACAGTTTCTGTTCCTCTAAGGAGGTCAGTGGTCAATACTAAACTAAAAGTCCAATCTTAAAAAAACATGATGGGTCACTGACCTGTCCCAGTAAAGTGAGGTAGTGTACGTGAAGTGCGCTTGTGTGTGAAATGGGGTAAATTGACAGAATCTGAAATTTTACCCACGGCTATCGTCGCCTTAAATGCCTAGTTGTGGAGATATAGCTGGTCAAGCAAATCTTGACAGTAAAAAAAAGCGCGAAATTCAAATTTTCTATGGGACGATATCCCTTCGCGCCTACATTTTTCAAATTTGCCGCCTTTTTCTACTGACAAGATCCGAGACCGCTTGGAGTTAATAGTAGATAAAACCATCTTTTTAGGTTTAACTTTGGACACTAATTTGCAGTGGAGTCCTCACATATCGTCACTAGCTAACAAATTAAGTTCTGCAGCTTTTGCAGTTAGGAAAATAAGGCAGTTGACTGACGTAGAGACGGCACGTTTAGTATATTTCAGCCAATTTCATAGTTTAATGGCATATGGAATTTTACTGTGGGGTAAGGCAGCAGATATACAAACAATATTTGTTCTACAAAAAAGAGCCATCCGGTCTATTTACAAGATGGGGTCTCGAGAATCATTAAGAGATCGATTTAAAGAAATAAATATCTTAACAGCAGCATCTCAATATATTTACGAGTGTATTGTTTATGCTCTAAAGCACATAGATTCGTTTAAGAAAATGAGTAGTTCTAGACATAAGCATAAAATTGCAATGCACAAGTTTCGTGTGCGTAAAATATATAAATCTTTTTTGGGGCAATGTATATTATTCTATAACAAATTGCCCAAAGAGGTGCTTAATTTGCCAATGCTCACTTTAAAAAATATTTAAAAACCTCCTTAATAAAAAAAGGATACTACAGTGTCGAAGAGTACCTTAACGATAAAACTGCTTGGCCTAAATTGAACCAAAATAAGAACGACTGCATGAGGCTTAGTAATTAATTATTTTTATAGAAATTAGATCTTTAAATAACTGTTTAATGTTATGTACCTAAACTTCTTCTCTTGTTTGTTTTGGAAATTATTGAAAATTGTTATTATATGTTAGATTTTTTTTGATTATTGCGCTTATAATTTTGTTTTTGACGATGCAAAATGCTGATTCAGCCATTATACAACTAGGTAGGTATAATTTATAATTTGTATATATTTTGATGTTGCATGAAATTAAATTATTGTAAATACACAATGACATAACTACCATTAGGTAATCGCACTTTTGCATGTTTTAATTTTTAGTTTAGTATTAAGTAGGTACTTTCCTTTCATCATTTCCAAATTGTAATGTATTTATTCTTATTTGCGATTTTCTTGACATTCCTTTTAATTAAATTTATTGTAACTGTGCATGTTTAACATAAAATGTAGACATTGACGATGCAAAAGCGATCCAACAGATCCTACTTGAATAAACTGATTTTATCTTTATCTTATCTTATCTTATCTGCTTGACCAGCTATATATTGAAGGGAGCCACACGAAATCGAGCGCTGGAAATTCAAAAATCGGCTCCCAGTGCGAACATGGTAGATTTTTATAGTAATGCGCAATTAGATACTAGGTAGAAAGTGACTGCCATGTTAACATACATTAAGACCGCCGGTGTGGAAGTATGTAATATTTATCTTAAGGATAAAGTTCCTCCCATAGAGCCAAGCCTAACAAACAACAACAATGTGTGTTTGTGCCCCTGACTTAGGGGACACCCACAATATGACAATACATATTTCCTTCATTTGTCCTTATTAGAGACCATCTTGACGTTTTCCCCGTTCATAAATTCGCCATCTTTACATTATATACAACAAAATATTTACATTCATCGTTAGTTTAGTTGTCTCCTTAGCAACCAACGCCTTTAGAAATACACCGTGCTTTTTACTACACGTTGATATTTTTTTTAATTAAATACAGTAGGACCACGATAATACGATACTCGATTATATGAACCTTCAATCGACTGAAAAAAATTCAAAGGATTTTTTTAGAACACAATCAATTAAAATAAATAATGTATTTGTTTTTCACTAGACGAACTCCACTGCATCGGGGCTATTAGTATTCTTTGTACAACGTGGTCTATAAAATACTAATAGCGACCCGCCCCGGCTTCGCACGGTTTAACAAATTATACACCTAAACCTTCCTCAAAAATCACTCTATCGATAAGTGAAAACCGCATGAAAATTAGTTCAGTAGTTTATGAGTTTATCGCGAACACAAACAGACACACGCGGCGGGGAGACTTAGTTTTATAAGGTGTAGTGATGTCTTACAGATTTCCGTAACCATTGACAATCTGATCTGAATTTATCAGCGTTAATAGATAATCCCTTTCTAAATGTCCAGATGCGTCTGTGACCGCCCTTACTTTGTCTCCAAACTGACAATACCGCTGTGTAGTAGCAGCACTTGTTAGCCACAAATATGCTAACGACGCGGAAACAACCTTCCTGCGATTATGTTGCGTTAACGTTAACTCTGCGATTAGCGATAGCGGTAATAACCAGGATTCAACCTCAACTTAGAAACGGTTTTTGTTTTAAAAACTTTATTTATTCGGACACGTTACAATGCAGACGATTTTGCCTTCGACGCGAGAAATCACCAGCAGGCTTATTATGGATGGGTTTATCCACGTGACAAAATACCCGTCACTTTTTAACAGAGTGCGATTGAAAATGAAAGATATACCGTTTTATCACGCTGTCACGTAGACAAGAACGACCATCATATCCGTACAGCGGGCGCAGCATGATTCCATTTCTTATCACCTGTCACTATGCCCGTCAGTTTCGCACTTACATACTTGTTAGAACGTGACAGGCATGGTGACAAGCGATAAAAATGCGACCGTGCTACCGCCGCAGGTGTATGTATGTAGGTACATACGCCGCAATGCGTTTAGAGAGAATTATAAAGACTGAATTAATTTTGGACTCAGCCGACGATATATTTTCGGAGTAAAAGAAAACTTGATAATATCACCGCTTCGCACGGCCCTCGAAATAGCGGTTCTGGACAGCCCTGTGAGCTCTGCGTAAAAACTCGTATCGTTATAAACTCTTCGAATAGGGGTTTATGTGGCGCCATCATAGCGCTGATGAGTCCGATGATGATACTAATCGCAGCCGCCGGCGCACCATTTACGGTGTATGATTTACATGTCAGTCTTAATAGCGCAGAATAGTCTGATGTATCTGTAAACAACCACTAGGTACCGTAAAATGGGGTGAGTAGGGTTCGCGGGGAGAGTTGGGTTATGAATGGGAAGAGAAGGGATGAAAGGGAGGTGATTGGGATTTTAAGGCTACTACTACAAAAATAATGTATTCCAATTTGAAATGGAGCTATAGTAATACTCATAATAAAAAAAATCAATCCAACAAGCTTCCAAAATCACCTTTGTATGAAAACCCATCTCACCCCAATTACGAAGAACTACGGGGTGAGGTGGGATTTCCTGTTTATCATCAAAGTTATGAAATGGAACTACCCAAAATAAAATAAAAACTATAATACAAACGTCCGGAAACTTATTATATACACCATTCAGTTTGCAAAAATAAAATGTAAAAATAAAATGTTATCGAGGTTTGAATGTCAGTTTTGCGCCTACTCACCCCATTTTACGGTACTTAAACAGAACAAAAGTGTAGAAGATATAAAATTGACAACACACTAATTTCAAAACGATAAGTTGTGTAGAAAATAATTCAGGCAATTTTTACTTGCTCTACACTTCCTGTCTTGAAAAATCAGTAAGTCTCTACTAAACAATTATGTTTGATTATGATTACTAATACTGGGAATAACACGGCAAGTTTATTAGGAGATATACTTGTTTGGTAGAGAATCACTATTTTTTCAAACCGGAACCAGGTAATGTTGAGTCATTTTGAAGTAAATAGAACGCAATGGCTTAGTGCAAACCGGCATTTATTTGACGGATTAAGATAGCTTATAGAGGTTCAATGCTAGAGATTTGTTCAACATCGGAAAGCACCCTCATAGACATTTTCCAAGCAATTAAGGTGTTTCCAGTTTATAAATAACTTTAACAGCGCTTGGCGCCATAATATGCGATATTTACTACCCCGTTAAAATTACCCGATGCATCTTGCTCTGGTGCAATCCCGTTGGTTAAGTGGGTTCAGGAGAACTGAGTTCTATATGGTTAACTAGACTAAAACATGATCTTGAGGTCCGTAATATCTATACGTGATCGAGCTCACTTATAATGGTTTTGCTAGAGCCTTGGACTCGTTTGTATTTAGTGAGCGAATGAAATTGCACCCCCATCGTTTGCGTGTGCTTAAGCACCACGTTATTCCTAGTTTTCGACGAACCTAACGTATCTTAAGTATGGAGGATGTAATATAAGTTATCTTTAGATTTTATAATGCTTTTGCGTCGATAAATTATTCCTGTCAATGAAGATTAACGGCAGAAAAAACGTGACATCGTAGACGTAATTAGACATGACTGTATGCAAAAGTGTCTAGGGCATGGCGTTTGGAATGGTAGACAATTTACGCATGGAAATATTTCCAATGCTAATAAAAATAATTGACATTAAGAATGACATCGCCAATATTAATAGTAATGTAATAACAGATAGACATAGTTTACACAATTGTTAAAATTATCTTTCTTCTCTTAAGTTAACTTGCATGACATACAATATCTGGTCTCCCGCGATACAGGCCTAACCTAGTGCGGGGACTCCTGGAATCTCCGAATGTCAAGTCAGTTATACACAACTCTTACCAGAAACTCGTGTATAAGTTACCACTGTATTCTTTCTGTGCAATAAAATATTTTTTATCTTTATATACTAAAAAGTGACGATAAGCACTTACTGAACACGTATTAATATTGGGATCGACTTCCGCATATAATAATAGTCAACAGTGCAGCACAGCATTTAACAACAGCTGCTCAGTTATATCAGGCGCGCTACCTATGTGATAACAATGTAGCCGCGTAGTAAATAGCCGCAGACCTATACAACCGAAGTGACGCTCCTTTGTTTTAATACGATATGCTTATATTTTATATTACATGAAACTTGTCTTGAACATTTACGTAATAAAGTATAGTAAAGCGATTATATCTGTCTGATATAATCGCCCACACTGTTAACTGTACATCGGTGGACCTTATGCATAGAAGGTAGGATCGTATAGAAGTGGTATACGCGTGCCACGGTGAGGGACAAAACATACGCAAATGCGACGCTGTGATTGGTCGATTTCATTTGTTGCCCACCATTATCCATACTGAAAAAAAGGTGGGGAACAAATAAAATGTGAGACTGTGACAAGGACAAACAATAATAGTTCTTTCGCTGCTACTCCTACTGAAAGATACATAAGACTATGCCGTTCTGTCAGTTACCCCCACCACTCATGCCAGATCCAGGTATATTCTAGATTCATGACCTTATGCCTTTTGTAATAAGGTCCACCGCACAGTACAGTCATGATCATGAGTGTTCCTGTTTGTGCTAGTTTTCGTTGCTAAAAATTGTAATAGAAAGAAAATAGAGAGAGTCGTAGAAGTTTTATTTTTTAGTTTTGGCGCCGGGTTCGTGTTACTATTGACTTTTTTTTTCAACATAAGTTCCCATTGACAAAAAATGAAATGTATCTACGCCTAACTGAAGCAGGTAATCATAACATATAGTATATGTCATATCACATATCCGAGTGCTCGTGGCAGATGAGTATCTAAATGGTTAAGTTGTTTCTTGAAATTAACCTGTTTTAACTAACAATGACGTTATCTCAAATTATCCCCACTTTGATGATTATAGCGTAGACGTTAATTCTAGCCATAACTTACCAAGGTGTTTATTGTGTTATGGTATCATTTGCGTTAGCCATAAATTAGTGATCGTGTGAAGCCTTGATGAATTATAAGTATTGTAATTAGTATGGTTATGGATCTTATGTATTTTGTTGCCATGACCTAATAGGTAGGTACCTAGATAGAATCTTGGCAAAATTAGAGATTTGTTACTTCATGTATTTCTGTAGCCCGGTAATTTTTCCCCACTGATGCTGAAGAAAATATGTAGTAGGCTTTTCGTGTATTAATGTACGCTAAGTACCTAAATATTATTAATAATTTTATAGAAAAATTATAAGCATTTGACCACAATCTCACTCAAATCTTACTAGATTTCCTTAATAAACCGACGCGTGTGCATGTAGATAATATTTTATGATGATTTCGAAAAAAAAATCGCGACATTAACACATTCACTGCCCCCGACGCACATGTGCGTCCACCGTCATACAAGTTTGTTCCTAGGCCACGCCCCCTGGCAGCGAATGCGTTAAAGAAATATTTTCTTGACAAAAGAAGGGAAGACATTCGTACTTCATTAGGTGTTTCAAATATGTAAATGACTAAGGGAACGAGGCCCATGCGTTAATACAAAGCAAATTACCTTAACGCGCATGTGTACCATATTAAACGAATAGCTTTTATAATGACAGATCCACGGTAATGATTACTTCCGAGACTTCCTCTCCTCGGTCATTATTACAATCGTAAGCGAGTCGCCCGCGCACGAAAACCAGTGTAGGTCCTATAGTTAGCACCTAAAAGCTTTCAAGACTGAGTTTGAGTCTTCAGTCTTTTTAGCCGTGAGTCTTTTGGTGCACTACTCAGACGATTTTTCTTTTTGGTCTATCTATCTATTCTAATACTTTGTTTATTTGAGCGTTTCTTTAATTTTTTTGCCATTTTTAGGGTTCCGTACCTCAAAAGGAAAAAACGGAACCCTTATAGGATCACTCGTGCGTCTGTCTGTCTGTCTGTCTGTCTGTCTGTCCGTCTGTCTGTCTGTCCGTCTGTCACAGCCGATTTTCTCCGGAACTACTGGACCAATCAAGTTGAAATTTGGTACACATATGTAAGTTTGTGACCCAAATACGGACATGTAACGTAAACAAATGAATTTTAAACATGGGGGCCACTTTTGGGGGGTAAATGAAAAAATGAAAAAAAATAATTTTTCAAACTATATTATGTTACATATCAAATGAAAGACCTTATTGTAAGGATCTCAAATATATTTTTTTTATAATTTTCGAATAAACAGTTTAGAAGTTATTCAAGAAAATAGGCAAAAAATGACCATTCCCCCCCCCTTATCTCCGAAACTACTAAGTCTTAAATTTTTAAAAAAATACATAAAATAGGTCTATACCTATAGATGACAGGAAAACCTATTAGAAATGTACAGTCAAGCGTGAGTCGGACTTAATTACAGTTTTTGATCCGACCCCTACGGATTTTTAAAAGAGATTTCACTCACGTTTCACATAAAAAATACATTGTTAACAGTGCCGGATTACTTAGAGTAGTAGTTTTCTTAGAGTAATTGGTGATAATTTTCTGATAAGATAATCATTTTAAATATTTAACGGTCTTACCTACTTACGAGTAATTGTAAGGTCAAATTAAAAATAATGTTTAAAAAAATATGTTAAATTGAGAGCTAGCTCAAAGTTTTTTGTACTCGTCGACTTTAATGGTTGAATTCATAAAGACTTTGTAACCAATAAGCAAAACAAGCACGTGCTTACGGCACCACGTTCAGGGAGGGCACCAAAATGCCAGGTTGAAAAAGGTGAACAAATTTTAAAATTAGGGACAGACACATCGTTTTTACCACACGATTTTTTTAGCTGTCCAAAAGCTAATTTGCAAAAATAATGGCGCGTAATTCTTTGGGAAACAATCGGTAGCAGTAGAAGAGTCGTGATTACATGCATAGATTCGATTTCAACCCACTCTTTTGCGGTTCGGCGTTAGGTCTTATGCGAGGCCTTCTGCTTTACGGCAAAGTTGATCTTCTGCCTTAATTACACTTGGGCGTGGATCCAAATCCAAGCTTTCCTCTTTCGCAGCTGGGCCTACTGCCTTTCTCACACTTCGCCAATTCAATTCCAAGCTCTCTGCTTTCTTGCATATTTTATGCATGAAAACAACCTCGCTGAGACCCTTAAATATCGAGCCCTATGCGAAGCTAGGCTGATAGAAAACTGTCCCATCCCTTCTCTGTATGAAATCCTGGATTCGCGCCTGGTTGGGACTAAAACTAAAATTGCGTTTTTATATCGAAAAATTTTCGCGCTCGCTTCGCTCGCGTTTTCAATTACTTTATAAGGTATGATAAAGGTGACATTCGGGTGGCGACTGCAGCAACATTACTCTGTTGCAAAGTTACTGCTGCAGTACTGTCAACTTCCGTGATAAAATGATGTGACTGATTTCCATACTAAAAGTAAAAATGTACAACTGTCTATCATATTGCGTTTTTATATCGAAAAATTTCCGCGCTCGCTTCGCTCGCGTTTCTATTACTTTCTACGCTATGATAAAGGTGACATTCGGGTGGCGACTGCAACAGCATTAGGTACTCTGTTGCAACATTACTGCTGCGGCACTGTCAATTTTCGTGATAAAATGATGTGACTGATTTCCATTCTCAGCTGTAATGCGGCAATGAACTTCTCTCAATTTACCAAAAAATCAATGTAATCTTGATGACCCTAGGGAGAGGGGGCACCTAGAAATGCTTAGGGCATCAAAATATCTTAATCCGGCACTGATTGTTAAAAATTGTGTAATATACGGAACCCTTGGAACGCGAGTCCGACTCGCACTTGGCCGGTTTTTATATATTGTGACTGCCACTTTTGTATTATTTCTACTCAGAATCACAAGCTCTTTCGATCCTAATGGGATAAAAAAATGTCGCAGAGTTTTTTTCCTATTGTGTTACCAGTTCCCCATATACTTTGTATGGCGGTAACAAAAACGCAAGTTTGAAAAATGTATGGAAATTTTAGGACACATTTTTTCTCATATAAGAATGAAAAGGGCTTGCGATCCTGACTAGAAATAACACAAAAGTGGCAAAAAAGGTCACAATATATAAAAATGGTAAAAAATAAAAGAAACGCTCATTTACCTTACGCAATAATTTACAAACAAAACGCGTCTTGCTATTCGTTACTAACATTTTAAAATGTATCTAGATAAGACTCGAGCTTGAACAGACTCGTAAAGGCTCTAACAACTTTGTTCAAGTTTCGACAAAATTACAAATAGAATCTAAAAAACTTAGTCGTCTTAATGATAACTTTAGAAAGTTGAGTGTTTACTTAAATTTACTAAGTTTTGCGATAACGCATATTTATTACAGATCTTGATTTCACAGTATCCTAATACACTAGACTATCAATGAAAACGACTCACCCAAGCCCGTTAAGCACTCGGAATACGCGGCCTTGCTAAAGTCGTTCTAAAATAATAATCTTGATAGGTAATGAGCTTACGTGAGGAACAAAATGGCCGTTCCGTAAAACAATTAGTTAACATTGGCATCATTAAATAATTATCTGCGTATTTTTAAAACTTCACGTTGTTTCGTGGAATTCTAAAGTCTAGGACATACAAATAATTGTACCTACATCAAATTAAAATATTTTCACATATTATTTTTAAAATAAACACAGTTGGTATATTATTTTTTGTTTGATACTATTTGTTTAATAATTGTACCTACATTTAAGCAGTTGGTTCAGCACCAAAAATATCTATTAGTATTTTTTTTAAACCATGATGGCGGCAAAATATCCTAGTATGTACTATGAGAGGGCTACTTAAATACCCTCATAAAAGGAAAAAACAAGTTGGATTAAAATTGGTAAACATGAGACACTAACTAATTTAACACATATTACAGCTTGGCAAAATAAAGTAGAAATTAAAAACTGGCAACACTCTAAGTGTCGTCCCGTTTTCTTTTGGTTTGAAAGGGACGTCACTACAGTATTGCCACTTTTTAATTTCTACTCTTTGTTTGCCAAGCTGCATATTATGGGATTCTATTTTATTTTTATTCTGGTCTCTTTCGCAAAATGGGTAAAGGATGAGCTTAACGAGTCTGACGCGAATCGCAGTGAAAATCTTGATAACGTTGTAGCTACTTGCTTAACCAAAACATTACCTATATCAGAAGCATTTCGATCCTTTCATGTCAGTCTCAATTATATTTCCTTAACTGACCGACTACCACAAAATGTTAAGTCATACGTTATATAACGGTTCCCGAGTAAACTGTTAACTGGCAAACCGGAACGCGGTAAATAATTACTTTCCGACTTAATGTCGCCTCTGTACTTAGAGCGCTTAATTCCTAGAGTTTACAGCTACAGGACTGGACTTTAAAGTTTATAAGTATTTTCTGTACACGAAAATATATAAGTTGTTTAAATTGTATTGCCGCAAATCATAATGTACGTGATCTTTAAGTTTCAATCGTCTAATAAATATATCTATGAATAAAACTAGATTAAAACTCCCTAAATATATCTAAAATTAAACAAGGAATATAAAAACGACAGAAAGAGGCCTCTACGCGCTACCCCGGCGCAAAGGTGCCCATCACACTCGCTGCGTTACCGCGTTGAATTGCGATGGACAGCCTTTGCACAAGGCCCCTTTCTTGCAGGCGGCGACCTACTTCCCCAAGGAAAGTTTTTGCCTCTGCGCACCAACAACCGGACGTCTGTGGGACGAACAGGTAATTTGTGAATGCCGAGTACTTTCGACGTTCATGTCGTCTAATTAATTTACTTATTTATGTTTTTTTTTGAGTTGTGTGATGAAAAAGAAAATAAATGAAAATTAACACATTTTCTTATTACACATATACAATAAGTAAATTAGCGAGTAAACTTTATTGAAGATGAAATATTAACGAACCTAACACCAAATGCGGCCCTTGCTCAGCAACGGCTGTGCGGTAAAATAATGACAGTTCAACACCTAAAGATTGATTTACACTGACCGGGTTATTGTCCAAATTTTAAGCCTTGGCTTATCGTTAGGTTTAACTTTAATTGGACGTCAGTGAACGTCAACTACGTACTTAATCCAAACTACCTTCCTTATTAAGGTTATATTGATATACGTGGGAAGGTAATTAGGTTAATAAAATTGGCGTCTGATGCAGTGATGCGTTCGACTTTCAAAGTTGAGGTTATGGGTTCATAACCTTTTCTTATGTTCGTAGCAACGATTCGGAACTTATGTACGAAATTTCATACATAAGTTCCGAATTGTGATAAGTGAGGAAAACAATATGAAAAGCATTTGCATAGGGTAGGGACTATGCCCTTTTTTCACTAGAAGGCGAGACGATATAGAATATAAAAATGTAAATTTTGCATTGTAACATTTGTCGCGTGTATGTATAGAACTCAAAAACGCACGTTAATCGATATAGGTACATACAAATAAATCATTAGTTTACCGTAATAAATAAAAGTATATAACTACATAAAGGACGACTCACGCTAGATCGGGCCGGGGCCGGGTCGGAGCTTCCGGGCTCCGGCGCTTCATTTTCTATGGAAATCACCACGTGATCACCGATCAGCCGTCATAGAAAATGACATGTCGGACGCCTGGCCCGACCCGGCCCGGTCTGGTGTCAGTCATCCTTAATACTTTTTTTAGAGTCAATGTAACGCAGAGCATATCTCTAAATTAAACGGGCCATAAAAGTCGATAGTATTCAAATCGAAATGTTTTCCAATAAACCAGTTTCTCGAGTGCGGTCCTGGAGGCCGATTCGTAAATTCGAATTCGAACCATTGATGTCAATCTGATCTTTTGACTTTTCGCTAAGATTTTAAGGCATGTCTAATGAATGACTTCAATCAATAAAGGATAAATATAACTAAAACATATTATTTATTTTATGAACTAAACTATCTACACGTACTCGTAAATAATTACAAAACCGTCACGTCCTGCACGTACAAAAATGTCTTTATAACCTACTGTGCGGACGTTACTCATGAGATGACCCATAGGTTTAGTATGCGTCTAGAAAAAGGGCAGCGAGTTTCGAACTCATCCCTATCTGTAGTAACCAGTTTTTTTGACACCCCACATTCATTTTGCAATAAAATCCCATAATATAAACTCATTTTTTTGAGTTGATATATTATTAAATTAGTGTAGGTTAAAACATTATTGCTTATCAGCATCTAGCTAAGAACCACCGCAAGGAAACTCGCTTTCATGCAAAATAAAACGCTTCGAAATCGGCCCATAGCTACGTTGCCACGAATAGATAGACATTTGGCGTCAAACTTAAAACACCGCTTTTTGCGTCGGGGGTTAAAATGGAATAGTATACGAAAATTGACAGTATCTGATGCTGAAAAAGCAACGCCGCCGTGAAGTCGCCATCCAAATGTAATCTTCATTAACAAGTAGGTAAACAACAAATCATAATCAGCTTGTGAAAGTATTGAAAAGAATCAGTTGTAGTTTCTAGATTTCGTAAAAATAAATTAGTGTTGTCGCTAAATCCGCTCGTACGCCTGTTTCTTGGCACATGATATCAGTTAAAACCCAGAATCCGGCACGACTACTCACACTGGGACAATTTGTTTTGTTGAACGATAAATATATTCAACCCGAGGCCGGTAAGGTAAGCTTCTGAGTTTCGATGGTGCAACCGTTTTTCCGTCTAAAATAAATCAGAGACTTATAATACATGAATAACTTGGAACTTAGTTATACGTAAGGCATGATGGAATAAAATTAGTGGATCTTTTTGGCAGCAAGGCCTTATGACAATAGCTTTTTTCGTTACAAGTGTTCTTGAATAGGTTTTCAATTTTCAGTTTAATTGTAAGATAAAAAATACCGTCTTTAAATTGAATTAGTGGGTCTTGGACCGATTCGAACTTATCCCAACATACCTTAACAACGCTTAACTTACCCTAACTACTGTTTTTCCTTGTGATACTTTAATATTTGCTATGTTATCTAATCTGCAATTTAGTAGCTGAAGTATCTGAAAATTCATTTAAAAGGTTGAATTAAGTTCGTTTTTAGTAATAACTAGCGACCCGCCCGGCTTCACGGCGGATACGGGTTAACAAATTATACACTTAAACCTTCCTCAACAATCACTCTATTGATAGGTGAAAACCGCATGAAAATCCGTTCAGGAGTTTTTGAGTTTATCGCGACCATACAAACACACTAACAACAGACGCGGTGGGGGACTTCGTTTTAAAAGGTGTAGCGATTTAATACCGATACCGTTTCTCCAGACTTTAGACTTTAGGTACTTATAGATACTTTCATTACTTACTTAAGTGTGGTATACCTACCTACCACTTACTATGTATATCTTTTGTGTAGGTATTTATAATAACACCTGCTCTGGTACGAAAACAATGTATTTGAAACGAAAATGAATTTATGTTTTAGTGCAAACGAACGTGCTAAGAGAACGCGACATCTCCGAAGCAATTTACGTCTCTAATCAATTATAATTGGTGGCAGACATTCTAAAAAAAATGCACACAAGTATAAAACTTGACATTGGCAATGGTTAGCTAACATGACATGTTGAGCTCTAATAGAAAAACAATAAAGTCGCACATTGACGATATAGGTAATTAGCAAATAGCTGAAAACATACGCGTAAGCCGTAAATATAACATGTGACGGTCAGGCGTCCATTTTGCATGACGTAAAGTGAAGCGTCAGTTTGGAGAAGTAAACAACGAAAACAAATTACTATTATTGCAGGAACTCCAGGAAATTGTGATTTCGACGGCACTTAAGGACGAAAAAATACGATTCCAACGAAAACTGCGTCATACTAGTAACACGATCAGCAAATCTTGCAGTTTTTACAATTAGGTGGCGGAAACGGTTCATTGTCTTATTTTTAATTACAAAATTATCTGGCTAGTTGTTTCACGAGACACTAAAGTGTTAAGTATGACCTAACAGCATCCGGGTGGCACTCAATATTGGGAAATAAGAAATAACGTTCAAAATCCACAGGAAGCCTTCGTGAATATGAGATTTATGACGTTTATGATACCGACATTACGATTGATATATGTACATAAATTCGGGAGCTTCCCTGGTTATACCTACGTGTTAAAGAGGTTCCCTTTGGTATCACACTGGTACTCAATTTGAAATGTTATTGAAACTACAAGTTCGATATGATGTTTTGCGTAGGTGTTCTATAATGTTTTACGTACGCATGCCGTTTCGGATAAAAAAAGTTCAAGAGCGTCCAAACTGTCCGGAAATACACGATTTCAATGACTTGCTGTACCTATATTATATATTGAAGGGGATAAAAATACTATTTAATATAAGAACAATTATATTTTTTAAAACAGCCTCCGTAGCCTGTATAGTCGATAGTGTTCACGAGTAGATTTCCATCAATACGTACACTCGTAACTAAATTTTTAGTTTGCCAGTTTACCTATTATTCTAAATCTGAAGCAATGATAATGATGGAGAATGAGGTAAATTGCATGGGTAAATCCATGCATGATGAAAATTCTCTTCCATGGATTCTCACCAATTAATGTCTCAACTGAATCATCAAAACCATCAGTATCATCACAATCATCGGATTAAATTATACCTAGCTTTTTGAATAAAGTACCTAACCCCAGGAGCCTATAGGTGCCAACTTCTTTCTCGTTACAAAGGAAGGTTGCTGCCCCTCATTTAACGGCCTGCCTCGGTATTGACCCTGCCCAGTGCCCACAAAGTCCTGGATTCGAATCCGTATTTTTCTCGAAGAACCCATGGAAAACCTTCTTAAGATATTGAAAAATGGTGGAAAAGAACATAAAATCAAAACGACCTCCACGCTTTGACACTTCAACCGCTAAAACACCTGACCATCACAACCCGTGAAGTTATTTTTTAAAGTCGGATGTCACCAAGGTGCTGATTGAAAAACTGCCAAATAAAAACGATGGTCACCTTTGTTTGTCTGGCATAAACTTAAGGCCTTATTAAATTACGAATTACTCGCGGTTTCTCATAGTTATAATTAGCGACCCGCCCCGGCTGCGCACGGGTTACACAAAACCTTAACATGTGAAACCTTCCTCAGGAATCACTGTATCGGTAGGTGAAAATCGCATGAAATTCCGTTCAGTAGTTTACGAGTATAGCGAACATACATACAGACAGACACGGCGGGGGACTTTGTTTTATAAGGTGTAGTGATATGGTAGTGTACCCTATAATGGACATGGAACCGGGAATGGGACAAAAAACCACAAATCCTCTAAAATAAGTATCTAAAAGTAGTTTATAAACACTGGCTGTATATTATCATAAATAAGAGTCCTAGAGCTGTTTCAGTTTGAATTTTTAGTAAATTTGGTTGTTTTTTAAGAAATTGGCGCCAACCCAAAAGTTGTCGTGTCACTAAAAAAAAATACCACTACGAATTCTTAACAACTTCGCTAAAACGTCAGTTAATTTATTAAATTTTAATTAATTAATACTTGATGAAAACTAGAATGTGTTTTGTTACTTGCATTTACCATGAGATAAGGTATACAACACACTATGTTGTGACTCCACAGATGTAGTGGTATTTGGCCCAATCCCATTATAGGAGCTGTAAAACTGCATACCTCCTATGATGGGACAATTTACATAATGATGCTTGCCATGTCATAATTTCATGTTTAAACAATACAGAAGTAGAATGTAGTTACGAAATATGTCAACCAGGAGGTATGCTCGGACTTCGGATAAATTAATATCGTTTTTCCAAACTTTCATTTAACTTGCCCTGTTAGATTGTGTGGGTCAAATCTTGGTAGCTGAATTTGAGCCACTTTCCGATTTCCGATTGAATTGAAATTTTGTATTCGTAATTAAGTATGCAAATCGGATGATAATGCAATATTATGATAACATGGACCTGATCTAATGACCTATTTCAATATTTTATACTGATAGAGCAATGTCCATTATAGGGGGGCCCATTACTGGAGCTTTGGTGTCCATGACTGGAGAAAAAAAGCATAGTTTTAATTTGTTAAGTATGTGGAAACTCATTGCAGCATCTTTGATACAACATGCCTGAAACGTGAAAGACGGATAGGACATTCATCTTTTAACACGCTAAGCGGTAGACCATTTACATGTATTACGGAAATATCACAAATACTCCAAATTTCCTCTTAAATGTCCCATGACTGGTGCTGTTATATTATAGGGTTTAATATTAAAGCGTAGAAACTTTTCTAGAAAAAAAAAACTACCGTCCTCTAAATAGTCTAAATCAACAACATCGTGAACCGCATCAAAAAGATGTATTCGGGTAATTTCGCATTATTTTCGAACATCAGACGATTTGTTAACTCTGATATGATGGAATTCTGGGTGTTTTTGAATTACCCAAATAACCTGTACTTTACCTTAAAAACTTTTGCATGTGATAGTTGCATACACAAATAAATAAAAACGTTACAATACACATGTATAAAATTCCTCATAATTTTGCAATCAAACCAGATCAAGTATTCTCTAAATTCCTTTTGCGTTAAGGAAAAGTGAAGCAATATTTGTAACAAAAAATATTTTGCCAAGGCGTCTCCATATGATTATAAATTTAAAGGACGCAGTACCTGGCTATATATTAAATTTGCAAAGACATAACAATGTCCTTCTATCAGGGCCGATACAGGAAAACTGTGAGATTTGGTAAACCTGTTATGACCTATCTAAAGTTTCCATAAATACGTAGTAAAACGTAAACATAGGAACACCTTTTTATTACATAAAAATGCCTATTCTATATAGATAACATACGAATAAAGATAAATTTTAAAACAAACGAGTGCGTTCGAGGTAAACGTCTGACGAACTTAATTAGCTCATTACGTGGTGATTAGACCAGCCAGTCTAATGAGTTAAAGTATGTAGTTACACGACAAAAAAAGCATGTGCACGACCTAGACAGGATGTATATTATTTAATAGGTAAGGAAGTGAGTCTTTCAACTCAATATTTTGGTCTTATGGTCACTGCTTATGTACATGGAACTATTTATGTCCAGCTAATTCCCTTCTTCGCCACTAGGAGCCGCCGGCAATACTTCACGTGTCAAAACATAAAAACAAACAAAAATATTATTTAACAACTATAAAATATAGCACCTGCTACTACTACTTTTAGCTATGTACTATTGTATATCCGTTACTTAGATACTGACATATAACGCACAGGCTGAACCGTTTAAGGCCCTTGGTACATACAAGGATTTTAGAAATTCAACATGTGAAAATGTGGTTGAAAACTTTAAATGGCGTCTACGCGGATAAAGTCGTCGGAAAATACTTCTTCGTCCTCGCGTTATCCCGGCATTTTTGCCACGGCTCATGGAAGCCTGGGGTCCGCTTGACAACTAGTGTAGTTATTTAATATTCTTTATCTTCATTTATTTTTAGTAAGCTGAGTAAGCGTTTTGATAAAGATAGTTTAAATATTATTCAAGTAGGCATAATACAATGCGCTTATGAACGTCAAATAAAACTACTTTGATGCATAAAATGAACTCCGATTTAAGTAAGATTGGCATGGCACTGGATGGATGAAACGTTTCTAAAATAAGTTTTTGGCATTAATTTCATTTTTGGTACAAGATTTTATCGCTGACTTCACTTTTCTTACGACAGACAACTAATACTCATCGAGACAATCCTAAAAACCCCTAACACAATTAGGTTGCGTTGTTTCATCACGGAGTTCCTATGGCCACCTCCTGTCTCCATCATCAGATCAGTTCGACAGTACCATATTATTGTATTGTCATCAGAACTACATACAGCTGCCAATTTTCATGACGCTACGATCCTTGGAAGATGGTTAAATTATAGTTACCTTAGATTCCATTACATGTTAGTTACATACAGGTCGGGAGTTCCTATGGCCACCTCCTGTCTCCATCATCAGATCAGTTCGACAGTACCATATTATTGAATTGTCATCAGAACTACATACAGCTGCCAATTTTCATGACGCTACGATCCTTGGAAGATGGTTAAATTATAGTTACCTTAGATTCCATTACATGTTAGTTACATACAGGTCGAGAGTTCCTATGGCCACCTCCTGTCTCCATCATCAGATCAGTTCGACAGTACCATATTACTGTATTGTCATCAGAACTACATACAGCTGCCAATTTTCATGACGCTATGATCCTTCGAAGATGGTTAAATTAGTTACCTTAGATTCCATTACATAGTTACATACAGGTCGACCTAATAAAAGCTTGTTAAAAATGTTCCTATTCCTATGCATTATGTGGGCCGTAAGGCAGGCCCTGCGACATTTTATACTAGTACCGATTTATAATTATACAACTACCTATGTGTATGAGGCTTCAAGTACATCACTATTTATTGAACTGGCCGGCCAGCGATGGTTTCAAAATATTGTGACTTTCACCATAACAATTCGATATGTGTGTGAGTTAAGGTCACGGGCATGTATAAGTATACGTATTAGTCTACATAGTTCGCTTTGTTTAGGAGTTCACGGTTCTTTAATCTTTAATTAATTTTATTACCATGCTGGTTTTACGCATTATACGTAAATCTTATGAGTTTAGGTTTACATACTTCCTTATGTTTATAACTTATAACCTTATAACATTCGTCATAGCATTGGATAATCGTACATTTCTGTCTTCGTGTGTACATATATACAGGGCAGTTAGAACCAATAGCATAAAGCATATACTTAAGCTCTACCTGCTTTAGGCCATTTTAGAAATAGGTCCTTTTGGCATAGCACAGTAGACGAGACGTGCCTATATTTGAAATGTTCCCTATATTCCTCCCTCCCATTATCAGATTCCGACCTGACGGCAATGGGATGAGACGAACTACGAAGTAATAGGCATGCACTTTCGAATAAAAGATAACTAATTTTCCAAGAATGTCCAGAAGAGTCGCTTCATAACGAGAAACATGCATCCATTTTTAATTAAGATTTTGCCCGCAAAAGTTTACCCTACATTGACAACTCGCTGAAAATTCCCGAGAAGTTAAAACACAAAGTGTTATGTAGAGTTGTAAAAATATAACCTATTTTCCATTAAAAATAATAGTGTTACAATAACTCTTATACATTTGGCTACATATAAGAATTTGTTAAAAATGTGTTTTTGGGAAAAGATACCCCTCCCCTGGCCTGGACGCAAAGTAGGCTAGTTTGACAGTATATTAAAAATCCCTCGGAATCGGGATCCAGGGGGGCTACAGCGAAAATCGATATTCGCTAATTGCTGAGATCTTTCTCTTTTATTCCAATGCAGGCGTAATTAGAGTGACAGAGAAAGATGCCCGCAATTTGCGAACTTCGATTTTCGCGGTTATAGCCCTTCTTGAACTCAGTAAATTAAGCAAAACGGCAATGTCTCTATCACATTCAATCAAGATTATTATGACATTAACAACAGTCACCTTAAAGGGTGCAATTAAATTTTATTGGCGAGTGCAATATTGTAAAATTAACAAATACGAAAATTATACTAATAACATTTGTAATGCGCATGTTGCACGATGACAGTCTTGCAGATTTGCAATGCCGATTATATTTATTATATGTTTGCGTAAGTAATTAGTATTGATAAAAACGTAGTTGAACCTATCAAGATTTAATTACGTGGCAATACCTCATAAAGTTAGCGTGCGAGCTTGTAGGATTATGGGCTATAACCGCAAAAATCTAAGTTCGCAAATTGCGGGCATCTTTCTCTGTCACTCTAATAACGCCTTCATTGGAGTAAAAGAGAGAAATCCCCGCAATTTGCGAATTTCGGTTTTCGCGGTAGGCTCCCTGGACTATTATTTATTCTGTGCCCTGGGGCTGAAGAATCGGGAGCGAACTAGCCAGTTCCATTTAATTACTCTCTTGCAAAAACTGTTCACACAAATACATTTTGAAATATATCCGGTATTAACAGTTAAACGGACTTAGGATTTGCTTGGTTCCTTATTCCAAGAAGTCTAGTGCCACATAAAATAGCTTTTGCTTTTTCTTAAAGGCATTCGATTTTCAGGTGTTCTATAGTGAATCTAGATTTCGCCGTTTTGTAAAAATATCCAATTACCTTACTTATTTTTTGACCACATTGAAATTAAATCCCAATTAATAATAGGTAATTTAGGCATGGCGCGATTTTATGTCATACTAAAATAAAATAGCCTTTATTTACAGAACAAAGAACAGTTGAACATTATCTCTCTATTATCTCCCATCTTTTGTATTCTTTGTCTGCTTGCCCTTCGGCAAAGGCCTCCTCCAACCTTCTCCACTCTCTCCGATCTATTGCCACTCTACTCCACGTACGGCCAGCTACCTGCGCGATGTCATCGTCCCATCTCATTAGAGGTTTCTTCGCGTTTCTTTTTCCCTATCTTGGGTACCATTGGGTCACTCGCTTGCTCCATTTGTCTGTGCCTCGGATGATATGGCCAGCCCACTTCCATTTGAGTCTTTTAATTTTTGTGTTAATGTCGTGGACTTTAGTCCTATTCCTAATTAGTGAAGCGGTCATGGCTTTCATATGTGGAGACTAAGTGGACTGTAATATTAAAGATCTTGTAGGAAAATCTAGTTTATTTAAGAAACCACGAAACTTAGGTACATTGTTATGGGAAAGAAATGGTGAAGAAGTGCCGCTATGGCAACAAAATAACAATATTTTTAATATTTTAAATATGGAACCTTTAGTTCGTTTTTCAATGTTGCTAACAATTAGGGTGTTTCGTAGCCGGTCAGTCTTACGTACACCTATCATGCTCCTTTCCATGGCGCGCTGGCAGCATGCTAGCCGGGATGTAGTAGCTTTTGTCAGGGCCCAGGTTTGGCTACCATACATTAGGACGGGAAGAACACATGTGTTGAATAGTTTACCCTTTGTCTTAGAGTGGAGTTGTTTATCTTTGAAGACTTCTTTCAGGGACCAGTACCTTTTCCACCGATTCACTATTCTTCTCTCTAGTTCTTTCTCTATTGTTTCATCAGGTGATATAATCTGACCGAGGTAAATGTATTCGTCCACATATTCCACTACCATTTCTCCTATTTTAATGATGTTCTTCTCGCCATTTGTCATCACCTTTGTTTTTTCCAAGTTCATTTTCAGTCCTACTTCTTTGCTGTTAGTTTCAATGTCGTTTATCATTTTGTTTAGGTCGTCTGAGTTTTTAGCAAGTAGAACAATGTCATCCGCAAACCTTAGATGTGTTAATTGGCGGCCCTCTATGTTAAGACCGAGCTGGTCAGGTCGAGGCTGGTAAGTTCAGGTTTCTGAATACCATCTCAAAGACAGCAGAGAATAGTTTTGGGGATAAGGGATCCCCTTGCCTTACTCCTTTTTCTATTCTGAAGGATTTTATGTCATGCTCACGCTCAGCAGGTTGCGTATATTTCCATGCTAAGCATCGTGAATTTTTTTTACACGCCAAGGGGCAGTGTCTCGTCTTTTTTAGACATAAATCAAGAAAAGTCTGCAACGATTTTGATAGCACACGCAGTGCAAGTGTTATTTTAAACGTCAAAGTTATATGAAATTATGACGTATAAGTAACACTTGCACTGCGTGTGCTATCAAAAGCGTTGCAGACTTTTCTTGATTTATGTCTAAAAAAGTCATTCCAACAAAAGGCAACGCGCCGGTGAACAGGGAGCAGGGAGCACATTCAGAGCCGATTCTTCAGTCCCCATTTAAACAGACGGACAGCATACCTATACAATTGAAAATAAATAAACTAAAATTAAAACGACCTACAAAACTAAACTAACATTAAAATAAACCTACTTAAAAATTAAACAACAATAGAAAAAAAAATACCCAACTATGAAAGGTCTCCCAAGTCTGTGCCCTGCGGAAAGGCCCATGAGGCTGGCTACATTACGCCGCTGGATGGCTATGCCTATTCGTTGACCTAGGAATGAGCCAGCCCTAGGTCTCCAGTAATTTTTTTTTAATATCCTGGCAAAGGATATATAAATTAAATTAAAATTAGACATGTTTTCGGGATTTTTTTCTATCGAGCCAACTTCTTATTATGGTTTTGCTTACAGTCTGCCCTCGCCAGGCCCTCGCAAATATAGCCTAGTTTCTGAGTGATTTTTTTCATGGTTTTTTCCCTTGATTAAAATGTGTCAAAACTCAAAATAATAACTGCAATTTTGCAGCCCCCTCTTAAATCGTTAACGGTACACTTTTTCTTTAATATATTTTAAAAGTTTGCGCAAGGTCTATGTAACTGAGTAGAATATATAAAGTACTAAATTCAACATATGTCATCATCCTTAATTAAAATAATTTATTCAGGATGTTAACAAGTACTTAGAGGAAGTTGATTATAATAATGTTCTACCTATCTAAAATACTTAAACATCCATATGACCTCTTTAGAAATATCTATAAATGTTAACTGTACTGCTATTTACGATAATAATCATATTTTTATTACAGACATTTACATTGGAATTAACATTTAATGTTTCATATACAGTTACTACATAAATATTTCCCGGGATATTTCCCGTTATCCTGTTTTATTATCATTTGGACTCACAGAGGGCCGTCATACTCATACTCATACCATACTCATTTATTAATAAAGCCAATTTACATGTCAAAATAAAATTAGAATTATATAGGTAGTTAAAGTTGATATCAAAATTAAAATATAACTTAAAATTAAATATACAATTATAATTGAAAATTAAAACAAAAGCTTATTCGCATTTCGAATTAAAATTAGAAATACGTTTAAAATTAAAATTGAGATCGAGAAAAAAATTAAATTAAGATAAAAATTAAAATTACAATTAATATTAAACACAAAGCCGATTTACAAATGTCAAAATAAAATTGATATCAAAATTAAAATAATTTAAAAACCAAAGTCAAAATTTAAATTTCATATTTCATAGGCACACCTTTATTGCTAGCACATCTTACAGCGACTCGCTTTAATAGAGTAGATACGTCTACGCTAACTCGCTTGCCAAGTTTGGCGTAGCCATCTGATTTTGTTTAGATTACTAAATCACTACACCTCATGAAACAAAGTCCCCGCCCCGTCTGTCTGTTTGTGTGTTTGTTCGCGATAAACTCAAAAACTACTGAGCGGATTTTCATGTGGTTTTCACCTATCAATAGAGTGATTTTTGAGGAAGATTTATGTGTTTAATTTTTGTTTACCCGTGCGAAGCCGAGGCGGGTTGCTAGTATAATATTTGTATATAAAATTCAGATTTGCATTTATCATAGCTCATAAAAAACAGGATAATAGACAATGACAGAATTCATAACCTGTTATTTATTTATAAATTATAAACTACGGTTAAATAAACTTCTTATTTAGGTTATGTAAGTAACCGTAAATTGAACTCGGTAAATATATTTCATTTTATTCCATAAAATAGCAAATAAATATACTATCAAGAGCTTGGCAGATTTCATAAAGGTTCCTTGAGACATTCGGAAACCGCGAAGACGCAATAATATAGTTAAAATACCTATTGCATAAAACGTGCCCTTCTTTATATTTAATTCACATAAAGTCATTGTTACATTTCTCAACTTGACTGTAAGATAATTCAAAAAGTAGCACATATTATAATACGAAAAATAGTTTTTTACTCGTAAACAAACGTTTCTTGCAGTGTTCATACGTTTTACCTCTGTTTCAGTAGCTAGTAAATTAAATAAGAACCATTTTTTAGGTTCGCAAAAACCACTAAGCAATAATGTATTTTTCTTCAATATCAATATTGCTCTAACCTTGTACTAGAACTTTACTGAAAAGAAAGTTACTCAGTACGCGAACCACAGAATAGACATTTACTGTACGACAAGAGTCAAATTCAGTTCATTTCAACGGGCAGTCCTCAGCAGACAGGAAGCTTAACCCACTAATGTGACAAATGGAACTTAAAATGACAGATGGCAATAAGGAAAAAGCTCATGAGATGTCTTTTATCTCCTCAAAGAGCGCAGGCTATGCATCTGCGACGCCTCCTTACTTGTTCCAATCGTGTTCAGAGCACAGAGCGTTGGGCTCAAGTTACTGTGACTTTAAGCTACTTAAAACGAATGCGTAATCGGAGATCTAATGTATACTGGATAGGTGTAACACGTCACTCGCGTGCGTTGTCTATGTGGTGTGACCAACAGCTCTGCACGCGGTATATAAAACAGGCATTATCAAACCGCCTTCAATACATTGCCGGCCGTCTCAGCGACCGCACATAAAAAATATCGAACCAGAAACACGGATTTATTTGTTTTTTTAAACCTCAGTGTCAGTGGTTCCTTGTCTTTAAATTTTTGAAGGACCAATTTTAGGTAAGTTTTTAAATAAGTGCTTATAATATAATAGGTATTTTTATCAAAAAAAATATTTTAATATAGGTACCAAAAATATTGAAAAATATCCTTTCAAAAATAAATTGTTATTTTAAATATTTGAACTTCCCTAAAATACCCTGTACCTATGATTAGCCTATTTTTAAATTATTCAAAAATATTTTTAACTTTCTCAGATTAATTTTTATTGCACTCTAGATTATTGTGTCAACGATAGTTTAAAATATTATTAAATTAGGATTATATTATTTATTATAAATCGAAATACAACATATAAACTAAGTTCAATTAACATTTTAAACATATCTTGATAATTTTATTAAATATATCGTTGCTATAATTATATTTACGAAAATTGCTTGTATACACAGTAGGAGGTATCTTTACTAAAATTTCGTCCACCTCATTTATGTGTGCATGGTAGAATAATTTCTTGTCCAATCAATTTGTGAGCATTTTGTATTAAGAATTCTAAAGGTCCTTACATTTTGTTCTAAAGAGAAAATATTCGATAATTACTTCGGAAATAGTATATTGGTTTCTGCACGAAAATAAACATTTTCAAGAATGATAACTAGGTAGGTTCAGAACCATTATTCACAAAA
Source organism: Cydia splendana (assembly GCF_910591565.1). Classification (NCBI taxonomy): domain Eukaryota; kingdom Metazoa; phylum Arthropoda; class Insecta; order Lepidoptera; family Tortricidae; genus Cydia; species Cydia splendana. Next base: position 14,439,986 of record NC_085972.1, on the reverse strand, counting down.
ATATACAGAAATATTTCCCGATTATGGGCAAGATATTTATTTGAATAATAATTATACGGTAATCAACAATCACCGGGATCTTTTCTGGCAAGCGGCGGCCGCACGAGCTACGAAGCCTACGAATAAACACAAAGGACTTGTCACTACCGATGAGCCGAGCCACTGGAGCGATTAATGTTTTAGTAAATATGGCTGGCGTTTATATAACAACTTATATTCCAAACACAGCTAAGTCACAAGAGCATCGATTAATACAAGAGTTCATTTAACATTCAGTTATGCCAAAGGAAGTTAAACATCTATCCGAGCGGATTGTACCGCGTGTAATGTGTAACATCCGTCCAGACGTTTCGAGTCCTATCCCGTATGCTCAGGTCAGGGATAAATGTATTATGAAATATACGCAACCAAGTTTATTTAAATCCTGTAAGTGTTCCAGTACTGGGCTAGGGAGGAGTCCATTTTCCCGAAATTTGGCTCTATCGAGTGCATTGTTACAACCCACTTCAGACTCTACATGACAGAATTTTTAGTATTTAATGATTTCTCATGGATTTTCTTCCCATTATATGACTTATATACCTATGGCGAGGCGGGTTAAATATACGGTATCATTTAAAATATAAGGTACCATTTAAAATCAGTCAAATGGACAACCTTTTAATTTTATGGAAGTCGATTAAGGCTGCCTTTCCGCTGATGCGGACCAATAGTATTGGTTGTAAGTTGTAATCCACATCTCTTCTCCAGTCCGTTGGATCTCATTTCTCTCTGTGCCTCAGTCGAAAGGTAGTGTAATAACACTAATAACTAATAATCACAACCATTGCAGTTTCGTAGTCGTGTAAGGATACAATAAAGGGATAATTTTCCTAATTTGTTTCTTGGCACAAAGTCTAACCGTGTACCTAACAGTCAAGTATAACCGTCCACCTTGACTAAACCGTGCTAAATTGATTTCCTATAGATGTTACGAGCCCCAGGTACAATGTTTTTAGTTTAGGTAAAGTGACTATTATCAGTTTCAATTAGTTTTAAATGACTATAATGGATTTTCATCAAATCTAAGTTAAGTTTCAATTATACTTTTGACGTTCCAAAATAGGATTGGAAACTCACATACCTACATATCTGTTATTCTTAATAGGTACCGTACCTATATTTTTATACACGACACATCTATCATCTAGCACGTAGTTAAGCATTTAACTGGCTATCGCTGACGATCGCTTTTCCATAAAAAACGTTGACCTTATTTTCCTACAGTTCTAAGAAACCCGAAATTGGGGGAGATATTTGAATATCCTTATATCAACCCAGTTCGCTTGTTTATGGATACTTCCAGAAGCACAATTTTGGTATCATTAAATGTAGACCGCCATAAACTCGAAAGACATAAACTGATACCTGGAGTTATTTAAGTCTGCATCGTCGTGGATATTTTGCAACTTAAAACCCCAACAAAGGCATTAACTTATCAAAACAGATCAGATGATGTTCGTGTTGAATGCCGATTGAAGTATCATATCGCGGTTTTTTTTTTCATTTACTTATCATTAATAACGCGCTATAGGGGTTAAAAAAAAACCGGACAAGTGCGAGTCGGTCTCGCCCACCGAGTGTTCCGTACTTTTTACTTTTTAGTATTTGTTGTTATAGCGGCAACAGAAATATATCATCTGTGAAAATTTCAACTGCCTAGCTATCACGGTTCATGAGATACAGCCTGGTGACAGACGGACGGACGGACGGACAGCGGAGTCTTAGTAATAGGGTCCCGTTTTTACCCTTTGGGCACGGAACCCTAATTACATATGTAAGGTTTACTCGGGTAATTCCGAATGTCGAAAACTGTCGGATAATTCCGAAAAGAGACTTTTATTATGATGGAATTAAAGGTGATTTTCATCTGAATTTCGGAATTATCCGACATTCTGTAATACCCGAATACACCTTACATCATTTTACTAATGGATTACAAATGGATAACTTTACTAATGGGGTAGGTACATTTGATATTTGTATGTTAAAGTCACTAAACTAAATTATGTTTACCTAAAAACTAAGACATGGGGGCCGATTTTTGAATTACGAGCGCTCGATTCCTCACTCGAAAGTCTGTGGAAAACGGCGAATTGATACCTACCTACTGGGAATCTAGTGGTATTGGTCACTCATTTTCAATTCTATTAGTAGAATTTAAATGACTAGTAGTGGAGATATATTTAAGGGAAGAATACGAAAGCGAGCGCAATTCAGATTCAAAAATCGGCCCCATAAAGATTCTAATTTTTACAAAATGTTCTACAATTATGTGCATATTCAAGACGAGCTATTAAAAACGTCTAAATTTCCGGTTATATAATTGCCGACAGAAAACACTAGATAATATTGTTGTTACCTTATGACCAATGAACGGTTCGTCACAGTCGAGGTGCCATGGCCACGAAGACAAAAACAAACGAAGTCTTTAAATAAACACTAAAAACATAATGAGCGCTGTCAAAGGGAAACAGGGGAATCAGGGGTCGTTGAAATATGTATTAAGGCACCTATCTACATAGGTATTACAGACATCGTAACTTTGGAAATAAATTGAAACGATTATGCATTCTGATTAAAATATTTCAAACATAAATGTGTCGGTTGATGGTAAATTGAGAAACAACAAGGTATTCCGGTTTGAAATGTTTTTAAGCTTATAAAACCCTTTTAATTTTTATTTTTATTTAATGAAACAACGATTTAAGATAATACAATAACACTGGGTTTTTGAAATGGTGTGTCTTAAATGCACAAAAACAAGTAATGTCTCTAAATCTTTTCAACTGGTATTGACCTGAACAACGAGGAATACAAAAATCCTAGGCTTAGGGAATCAAGATAACGACACGTGTAATAATCATAACCACCTATGATTGTAAGTAGGTACAGAAACTACATGTACCTATGCAATATCAAAGCGTGACTATCTGATTCATCAAGAAAATGAGTCCGAAATGACTCATTTTCACGAGATTCCAATAATAAGTTTTAAGCCAGCCCGGTTACGGAAACTCATTAAACACTATTATTGTGAATTTGAATTGAATTAAATCTGTTTATTTCAAAAAAATATTAATAGTACATGTGTACATGTGTAATGAATGACATTAATTAATTAAAGATATATACCATCGATTTCTTTATATTCAATTGCACCTAAATACTGAGATTAAAAATTACATAATTAAATACAATTAAATTAACAATTCACATTAAAGATGAAAATGTATATTGGTAGACCACTGTTGTTCATAACATAATTCAGATAATCTGACTGCAAGAAAACAACATATTCGTGATATCAATATTTAGAGCATGTTTCCAACTTTGAAAATAATTAGCAGTGACCGGCGAACAAGTGTTATCCATATATGGAGCCTGTAAATAGAATAGATTCCAGATTTGTCCTCGGAACTATGGGTGCAGCTATTCAATTGTAATATATACTTGTAAGCGTAGTAACAATAGTTGCGTAGCTACCCTGGGGGCCTACATCCAACTTCAACAATCGAAATTTTGTTAACTGCCGCTCTATCGCTCTTGCTTATTCGAGTGATAGAGGCTAATAGACGAACGAACGAACGCAGTGGAGAACTAATAGGTTTAAGCATTGTGTCCCTGTTGTGCGTCACACTTTGAATGTGACGCACCGCACGTGCCCAATCGTTTCTAATCGATGTTTATGTAGGTATTTGGCTAAAAATACAGATGAGATGTGTTTTGATAATGCAATACAGGTATATGTGTTAGTGTATGCAGAAAAGAAATCGATAGGTACTCGAAACGTTAGAATTTTTCCTTTAGCCAGCAGTTGCACGTAATATGTAGGTAGCTGCATATGTATATAGATAATGCGAAGCATGCAACTTGAAATATGTACCATTCATAAGAAGAAGAAGAAAGGCCAGGTCAAGAGCACCCTAAACCGGAGAGCGCGTATTAGGAACGTTATGAAAGTGAAGGAAGCGAAAGAGGTATGTCAGGATCGTAGCAAGTGGAAATCCGTAGTCTCTGCCTACCCCTCCGGGATATAGGCGTGAATATATGTACATATGTGTATTTTAAAAGGTAGCCGCGGTTAAACGAGATATCATCATCATCATCATCATTCAGCCTATATACGTCCCACTGCTGGGCACAGGCCTCCTCTCACTCGCAAGAGGGCTTGGGCTATAGTCCCCACGCTGGCCCAATGCGGATTGGGGACTTCACATACACCTTTGAATTTCTTCGCGGATGTATGCAGGTTTCCTCACGATGTTTTCCTTCACCGAAAAGCAAGTGGTAAATATCAAATGATATTTCGTACATAAGTTCCGAAAAACTCATTGGTACGAGCCAGGATTTGAACCCCCGACCTCCGGATTGAAAGTCGGACGTCATATCCACTCGGCCACCACCGCTTCAACGAGATATGCGTAGTTCATATTAAATTTCCACACGTGCACAAGCCAACCATTAAACGTACCTACTTATCTACATCTTTGTGGTTTTGACTCACATTGAGGAAACTAGCCAACGGAAGACACTGAATATATAATAGATATACATCGCTATTAGGCTTGTAGACATAAATCCGTACTAAAATAGCAGTCGTTAAGAGTTCGTGGAAACTTTTGGCTGGTCTATTGTTACAAGTTTATTGGAGATCTGTGTAAAAAGTTAACTGCCCAATAAGAGCCGCAGCATAGATCACTTATCCACTAGACGGAGCATAGATAAATCGACTTGCTGCGGACCCAAATCCAAAGATTTCATACAATGCCGAGCGAACAGGCGCACCAACGAAATGTGCATTAAATTTAATGCCATTTGCGCACCAATATTCTGGCCCCACTGCGTATTGTCGCATCTTTACGAAGTAATATTTAAGCTAATGCCCTAATTTACCTATATACGGTATATGTAATGTAATGTAACGTTTATTTCAGACATATAGTCCATATACTTGCATAAAAATTACAAACAGAATTAAAAATAAATAATTAATCACAAATTCATTAAAACAACACACACCAAGGGGCTATTCATAAATTACGTCATTTCAAATTAGGGGGGGGGGGTCTGGACATCGGATGACGGTAGCATGAAGTAGGAGGAAATGGGGTCATTTGAAGCATGATTTTTGGATGATTATAGGGGGGGGGGGTCCAAAATCGTCAAAAATCGATGACGTAATTTATGGACAGCCCCCAAGTAAAATAAATTAAATATATTTATGAATTATATTTATATGGGCGTTTGAAAATTCGGCATCAAAAATCTTCGCGTTTCTATCGTTTTTAGCTCCCTCATGCACTATGCACAATAGTAGATTTTCTGACCAAGTCTTCGTAAACATTTCCAATGCAGGGCCTATGGGATGCAGTCTAAGAGCTTCACTCAAGGCGACTTCGTCTGTTATACAATACAAACGATTTTCACGGATCACGGGTATTTAGCCGACAAAGGCAAATGATGCACACTCCGAGATTTTCAAGGAGACTTTTCGGCAAGGCTAATGCCTCCGTATATAAAAGAACGAAATTATGCCGATTTTTATGTTGTGTTTGTCGATTAGATACGGATTTTGGTTAATTGGTTTATAAAAGGTAAATGTTTTGGATAACACTTACCTACCTTAAAGGCAATACTAATAGTACCTAACTATCTACTTATATACCTACATTGAGAGGCCTTTAATTAAAATAATACTATAATAGTACATTACTACAGAGGCCGGGACGAAAGGGGTTGCCGGCCGAAGACATATAGACGCATAGGTCTGAGCGCGGGCAACCCCATTTCCCGCCGAGGTATGTATAGTGCTTTTCTCAAACATGCAATGAAATAAATAAAATAAAAAATCCACGAAACCCAAGTTTTATTTATAGAAAAAACTAAAAGTAAAGTACACCCAAAATATAACCAACACGTACCTATATCATTATCACGCGTATGTTTTACACGAGTCGTGTATTTTTACTACCCGTATATTTTCATGTATCTTTGATTTTTTTGCCTTGTATCCGTCTGACTGTCGTTTTCGTCACATAAGTTTACATAGTCTTTCATGTTGATATCATGTTTCACATACATCGTTGCTTTATGCACGGAGTAAATAAGTATAATTTCCACAGTGTTGACGAATTTGTAGTTACATTCATTTAAAATATGCCACAAAACTGTTTCTAATAAACTGTAAGCCATTTTTCTTAGTTTCTCAAATATTAGGTCATTACCTATGAAATTGGCGTTTTGTTCGGAGAATTTCAACGAAACACGAATTTCCATACAATTAATTTTGCGGATATTTTTTTGATGGCTAATTCAAACCAAACAAAATTTTTCCAGTAATTTTTGACACCTTTAAGGTATGTTTTCAATATCTCCATTTCTTGAAAATTGGTACCATTAGAAAAATATAAGTAATTTTAATACTCGAACCGACAGCACATGAAAAGACCTATTTTCAAGGCTTAATTCTGAACACTTAACAATAAAAAATAACAATTAATTGTATGTAAAATCGTTGTTTATTGAGTGCACTGTAGTTTTATTGTAATTGTGTATGTACTTTTGTAAAAAACAAAAAACTAGGATCAGACTTATATCTATGAACAAAAACGCCAATTTCATAGGTAAGGACCTAATAATAAAATTGCCATAAGCAACCATATACATACTTCGTCTTTGACTTGGCGGCAGAGGCAGCAAGTTATTAGAATCAATTCTGCTTACGCTGCCAATTCCAATGCCTACGATTACAATTTAATATTAATTTCATTATTTCGTCGGAACTCATATTCAAGTCAAAAAATTTACAACGCACCATAAATCCAATAAAACAGAATGAATATTTTTCAACTTTACCTCCATAACAATTTAAAAAATATAACTACGCGTGTTTGAGTAGACCTTTTTACCGCTAACGTTTAGATGAAATATTTTAATGTTTTTATTTGTGTAGTTAAATTTATAAAATTATAGAATGTATTATTTAATAAGTTCATGTTGATTTTATACAAATAAAACTGCAAATTATAGCAAACATTGTTTTTTTTTTTTTATAGGCGTAGTGGCATAGTGTCATTGCGAACCATAAAGCAAATACTGCCTCTAGTTTTTTTTAATGGATGAATGCCACGATGCTGTGTCACAAATATCTGTGAAATGAAAATTAAAAAAGAGGACTTTGCCGGCCTAGGCCTGCAAGATGTGTATGAAATTCCATTAACGACCTTTTGTCCTAGCCGCACCTGAAACGTCATACTTCGCAGCCTATTATAAGGAACATAACATCAATATTTCATTGCATGTTTGAGAAAATGTAATTTTTACCTACCTTCTTATACTCATATATTTTTTATTGTAAGGTTAAGCTAAAAGAAATCACGTCTAATCTGATTGTTAATAATGATTATAGAAATAAAAAATAATTTCAAGACTGTTATAAAAAATATTACTCATAAAAATTATAGTACATTGTGCAACATGGGGCGTAAATTGAATATTGCAAACGAGAGTAAGTTAAATCGCGACGGCTTGCCGGAGCGATTTATAGACTCGAGTTTGCAATATTATTACGCCCCGAGTTACACACAATGTTTTTCATCACACTTGCGATACAAAAATTAAGTATAAAGACAAAAAACTGTTAATAATGGCACTAGAAACTTCATAACTCCCTAGGGAGAACGCTTTTTCTATAACTCCCGCTAAACCTGCGTGCAATTCCACATTTACTGAGCGAGTGTGATGAAAAGAATATAGTTCTGAGTTCGTTGAATCAATGTTATTACCTATACCTATCCTACTCGTCGCTATGGTTGGCGACGATACCCAAAATAATATTATGGACGTTGCCTATTGTGAGATCTGATATGGCTTGGCCGAAATTTTTACATGTGTAACAGTAGAGTTGAACTTATACATGCAGCAGGTGCATTATGGATGGCTTTATCCATGTGACAACTGATAAAATAAGTTCCTATCACTTTTTAACACAACGCGTTTGAAAGAGACCGATACTGTCATTGTCACGCTGTCACGTAGACAAAGTCGACCATCAATGTCATAATATCCGTACCTACTGAAGGCAGTGGGGAGACACTCCTGACTTCGGTCGAACTTTTTTTTTTTTTTTTTTAATTTATTTTTCAGAAAAGTATGGTACATTTTAAACTTATATTAGGTTCGCCAAACTTACGTTTAACGGCGACATGATGCACTCATTTTCAACGTTAGTACCTTAATCTAACTTACATTACTAAGGTTAATACATGATGATAACATATGACCACAGTATAAGCTGTGTGTTGTAACTCGGCTCCGTTCGGCTCGGCATTGCTCCGAGCAATTATTAGGGTTGGCACCACTTGACTTCATTGTGCGTGCACGACCACAGATAAGATAATCACTTGAATTTTGACAACCCTAAATAGTCGAAAGGGATAGTGCTATATATTAGAAAGGGATAGCATGATTCGACCCTGAATCGCTGTCAAACTTCGGGTTTGTAGGAAGTGTCCTTTCTGTACGGTAGTACAATTATTTCTTCTGTGCTGAAGGGCTTAGTTCTCTCTTGGTTAAGCATAATTAAGTAACGGATTGACTAAGCTTTTCGATAAATTCAACCGATTAAAGGTAAATAATATAAATGCTGTTTGTTTTACCACTTAAGCCGGACAGGTAAACATAACTGATTGGTTTAATAAAGTGTTTGCGGTGGGAAAGGTGATGAAATGTGTATGTTGACATTTCGCACTTGCCCAAGCGCCGTTACCCGAACTCGCTGACCGCTCTTCCGCTGGCAATGACCCCGTGTTGTTCTATTCACTTCAGCGACACATTCGCCGATTTTACACACTATCCCTTTGGATCTTTTTTATCAAACATCAAAATGATATAAGATAATATAAATAGAATTTTAATTATACAATTTATATTTAATTACACAAACGTTTTAATATTATTATTTATTAGTTTATTTTTATTATCTAATTTCAGGTAGTTTAGTGTTGTTTTATTTATATCTCCGTTGACATTTGCTGGGACGTCAGTCTTTCCGTGACCACAGCTGGTGCAACTCAGCTGAAACATTAAAGGTTAAAACAATGAAATTATATCGCGGTAGACCCGTTTGTGGAATTCAATCATAGAATTTTATAGTTTTCGAGCTTTTTTTGAGGGACTACAATATGAGGTTTTTCAAATACCTACATTTAAGGAGTGTACAGGCAATTTATAAGGTCGGCAACGCGACACTCTAATAAATAAAACAACTGGTATACCTACCTGAGAGCTTGAACGGGTAAATGACTAAATTTCCTCAACACGTTCACTGCAGTATGGGATCGAAAGGCCCCTTGCATAGTATGCTTCATTGCGAGTTTCATTAATTGCGCACTATATGAATTATGAAGAATTCAATGAATATCTACAGAAGTCCTTAACTAATACATGCACAACAGACATAATAAGACTATTATCTTTATAAATTTTATAATAACATATCCCTGTGAAACTTAAACTACACATACGAAAGACATAACATAAACAGACAAGTCTGAGGCATTCCAATTGTTAGAGTACATTTATTCAAGGCAATAATTTATTTGTGACCGAGCGAGAGCGTAGGTCTCCGTTTCTGCTTGGCCAAAAATGCTTTCGTATGTCTGTCCCGCCGTTCTCCTCAAAACGTCCCATTTCTCAACCGATTCTCATGAAATGTGGTGACTAGATTCGATAATTAAATACCTACAAATTTTGCTTACCTATTTACTTAATAAAACAAAATAAGTACTTAATGGAGACATGGCGTTCATAGGGTCTACAGCTCACAGAGTCTGACTAGTATGTTTAGTAGGTAGATTTTGTGCGGAAAGAGAAGAGTCGTTCTTTTTCGAACAGACTCTACAGGCCTATATTTACCGTGACTATACTCGTAAAGGCATATAATGACGTTAAGTAATAGTTTTCTGCGCAACCCATTCATATGTGACGGGGCGAGCCATTCGTGTAAATTAAGCCAATTCATCTCGGATAGACTTAACTTTAAATACTAAGTTCCTCTCTAATGGCTCCACGTGTGTAAATGTATAATAGACCGGGAGATAGTGACACATTTTACTGGGTCATTTGTACCAGTATGGCGGTTCGTCAGGGGTCTAAGCATGTAATGAAGGAAAGAAAATGCTATGACCATAGCGCTGGTACCGGCGGCCCAATCGCGTGGGCGTTAGTCGAACGTGTCGGATAAAATACGAGTGTCGAACGATTTGTACCACAAAAATCCTCGTATTATTCGATAGTCCATAAAAAAGAAGTAGGCGGTAGCGTAATGCCATACTTCTCCGGTGTGACTTACAGCCCGCCATACTGAGGCGAACACGTTAATTAAAAAAAAACAATTCAACCATTTGTACCAAGCTAATTTTTGCACAGGTGATCATCGTCGAGCAGCCATTCATGGACATCACCATGCCATACTTTTCGGATAGTTCCAAATGCCCGCCATACCGCCGCAAGGAAGTTAATTTTTTTTTTTTTGCTAAACGATTTGTACCAGTATTGCATTTAAATTTTTGGAGAGTATTTGATAAAATGTGACCGTTATTATAATTGCCATACTTATAGTAGGGGGATAAAGTGCTGCCATACTTGAAAAACTTATTTAATCGACACGTTTCAAAAATACGACTATGTATACGTAAAATAATTTTTTACAGCATGGCATCATCATATTCTGTTTGTTTGGATACAATTGTACCTAAAAAAATATATTTCAGATTATAACTACGGGGCGGACGACTGTGAGACTTAAGCCAAGACTTAAAACAAAAAACAATTTTTTGACGATTTGTACCAGTATGGCATTTGGATTTTTGGAAATTATATGATGCAATGTGACCATTATTATATTTGCCATACTTCTAATAGGGGGAAAAAGGGGCACCATACTTGAAATAAAAAAAAATATTGTACACATTTGCCACCTCCTACAGGTATGGCATTATGAGATTTCCATTTATGATCACACAGAAAGTGTTGAAAAAAAAATTCAAGATGGTACAAATCGTTTAGCAATAAAAAAAAAATTAACTCCCTTGCGGCGGTATGGCGGGCATTTGGAACCATCCGAAAAGTATGGCATGGTGATGTCCATGAATGGCTGCTCGACGATGATCACCTGTGCAAAAATTAGCTTGGTACAAATGGTTGAATTGTTTTTTTTTTAATTAACGTGTTCGCCTCAGTATGGCGGGCTGTAAGTCACACCGGAGAAGTATGGCATTACGCTACCGCCTACTTCTTTTTTATGGACTATCGAATAATACGAGGATTTTTGTGGTACAAATCGTTCGACACTCGTATTTTATCCAACACGTTCGACTAACGCCCACGCGATTGGGCCGCCGGTACCAGCGCTATGGTCATAGCATTTTCTTTCCTTCATTACATGCTTAGACCCCTGACGAACCGCCATACTGGTACAAATGACCCAGTAAAATGTGTCACTATCTCCCGGTCTATAAAGGAATACAACCATTTATCTAATGTGAATAATCGCTCCTTGCTTTGTAGAAAATGGCAAACCATTACACATAGGTATAAAGCCTATTTGCGGGTAAAAGTAGCCATTTTAACATTATGCACGCATTAATATTTTTTAAAAGAAAGAAAAAAGGCTGTATCAGTTGAAAAACAAAACTGAACTTGCAGCTGAATTTAAAATGCACAAGTTTATAACATTTACGAAAGCGACACTTACAGTGATAGACGTAATGATATATCTTAAAGCTTAAATTCAATTTGCAAGTACTAGTATGGCCGTTACCGTTTGCTATAGCCGTATTGGCCGCCACACGTGTTAAAATACTAATAAAAGACCTTACCGAATGCGAACATGACGAATGCCCCATGGGCCTAACTTACGCGCCAATCTGGTTTAGTAAGTTACCAACCTGATGAATAGGCCAAAACATAAATCCATCATAAGTCATGTCATGAAACCTTTAGCCAATAGCCTGCCTGATTCATAAGCCTCGCCGTATTGTATCGGATCAGTATAATAGGATCGATCGATCCCAGTGCGTCGACAATGAACTGTGGGTCGTTGTTGCACAACCAACCTACATATCAAATAACGGCTTTCGACATATGAATTGAGGCAGTTCTCATAAACTGCATCAACTACTTACGCGGGTACAGGTCATGAGATCTGGTACGTGATTTGTACTTATCTGTCGATATTTTTATAGCTACTCGACGACAGGTATTGTAAATCAATGTGTAGGTTCACTAGAACTCACTATTGAAAAAGTTGGGCTCTTGAGAAACCGTAGTTTTTTTATTCAGTGGTATACTAAAGCGCTCTTTGGTACAAGATATGATGCATACCTATCTACTTATAAAACTGATTGTTTTTTTTGGTTTATTAATTTTATTAGGTAGGTAGGGTTTGTTAGATAGGTTACGTATTTTTATTAGGTAAAACATCAAAGAAGATACAGATAACAATTTATTTACATAAGCAGTCGTTTGTGGAGATCGCTTACCTTCTCTTCTCAAAACACCTTCAATATTTGTGTATAGGTAGAGGTACGCTATTTGCATCAAAAACGCATATAGCAAAGTAAGAGACACATCGTTGCGTTAAGCTCGATTCTTGACTGCATTCCAACATAACGACTCGAATAAACTAATCTTTGATCGCTCTTTACTTCTTGAAAATTGATGAAAATCCGGTGCCTTATTATAATAACTTGCATGTGATGCAATGCATATATATGTAAATGGGCATAGATTCTCGGGAATTGCTGCATTCTAACAGAGAAAGTCGAACCTGTTTGGGAATTTTGAAATTGTGAGGCGTCTAAGATTTTTTATCGGTTATCGCATTTTAATTCGCTCTATTCGACCAAACTTGTAATTTATGTTTATTAAAACAAAATCTGTCTTGCTCAAATGGTGAATTTACTATTTATTCATATTTTGAAAGCTTACTCTGACTACCTGGAGAAATTAGAAAAATGGAATAGGTATCTATGCGATAATTTTTGTGTCTGTTCATATGTCACTGACGTATTTTTGTGTCCAACTGTGCAAATACGCGATATAGCCCAAACTCTCCTGTTATATTGTTTCAGTTACATCGACTAAGTCGAATTAATTTTTTTTTTATAATAATTCCTTTATGATAAGAGTTTATGTGTACAATTCATATTTCATCATTGGATTTTCAAGAGTATTAAATTTGATGTAGGTTCTATGATAGACTTATTTTTGTTTGTACTGTGCTTCGGCGGGTATTGTTCTAATATTGATTCAATGCATGCATGGCAACATGCATACATCCACGACTAACTTCACACGTGGGCGTGTTTGTGTAACATGCAACAAGCAACTATTTCCTGTACAACTTTGGCAACATTAGTTGTGAAAGGATAATTTAATACACTTACTATTGAATAATCAATGATCAGTTCATGCAATGTGTCATAATAATTTAATGTTCAAGATGTTAAGAAAGTTATAAATAATGTATAATAGGTAATTATTATCGTTTCTTGGCACGTCAGTCAGTCAGTGCGTTTGAATGTTAAGTATACCTACCTACCTAAGTTTTGAGAGCGGTAGATACTCATATTTGTAGGCTTCAGAGTTTTCATAGCACGGTAAGACGTCACGTTAATATCGACTTTATAGCTCACTTCAGTATTTCCGTGCTATGAAACTCCGAAGCCTGGATATTTGTATTGTTTAACCCACCTTACCATATCCGACCACTTAGGTTCCATTTTAATAAAAATCCAGTATTAGCTATTTTTTTACCGTTTAAGTACATAGTTTTGCTTTTCGTAATTGTTGCTAAAAATGTTAATTTTGACTTCAAGAGGTTTGATGGTACTTAAAGAAATGTACGTCTCATTGATTACCTACAGTGAACTAGAATAACGAATTGTATCTCCATTTTCGATGGACACACAAATTGCATCGGTCACGGCTGAGTACGAGATACTAATAAAATATGTGCATTTCGTAAAAACGAGCGGTGAACCGTAAAACTGGACATTGTGTCGCAACACGGCCGGGACAACATGAATAGTCTAAACTTTACAAGGCCCACGTTATCAGGTTACTGTTCAATTATTCAGAGCTCTACAGAAAACCTATCTCGCGGTTATATTTTGTTAGTCGATTTTTACTGACAATTGAATTTTGCATGATATTACAAACCTTGTTTAAAATAAATTATTATTTCTTAGCTGAAAGCGCGTAGGTAAATGATGACGAACAATCAAGCGGTATCGGTACTGGCTTTAAACCTGTAGTTCTGTTTGATAGTATCAAATCATGGACCTGTCCTCTATAGGTAATACCCAAAGAACAAGCTTTGCTTTGTCTAAAATTTACATCAGTATAAATAATGTACCTACAATATTATTTATTAATTAAAAAAGAAAAAGCCTCGGAGAACTTACACATTAGGTATCAAAAATAGTTAATCAAAGAACACGTTAAGTCGGCTTCATGGAGTCAATTTTACGGTTAAATAATACGATCAATGGTAATTCAAATAACTTGACATCACTATATATTCACTATCAGGCACGAATCGATCCAATGGATAAAGTCCAGATATAGCAAAGGTAGATCAATAAATGTTGTATTATGTACATATTAGGTATTAGGTACATCGCTGGGCCGTTATCACGCAGCAGACGGCAGCCGGCAATTTTTTTCATTGGAGCAATAACTCGCGTTCTGCTGGGCTTCAATTGGAAGATTGGCTGGCGTGTGGGACGGCAATTCTTGCCCTCAGCGCGAGGATATCCTTCCAGAATGTAAACGGTGCATAAATCAAGGGACGGCGGGAATATCTTTACACTATTCAATGAGCTTTTGTACTTTGTAATCGTATTCTACAGAACGATTCGAAAAAAATAGAGTAGAAACTTTTAAAGACGAAAAAATTTAGAGTTAGACCAAGAAAAGTCTGCAGCGATTTTGATAGCCTACGCAGTACAAGTGTTATTTAAACGTCATAATTTCATAGACGTTTAAAATAACACTTGCACTGCGTGAGCTATCAAAATCGCTGCAGACTTCTCTTGGTTTAACTCTAGCTAAGTCTTACTGTCAGAAGTTGAACCGTAACGATAAAGATAAGCTAAAGTCCGCACGTACCTACGTAATTTTTGGTTGTGTTGCAGGCCACACCCGGTATTTATTTTCCCGTTTGAATTTTTATATTTATTTTTCCATAGGAAAATAAATCACCCGTGTTCTTACGTATAAATCCACCAACAGCATGTTTTAAACATACGTCAGTGGATTCATTCTTTATTTTATTACTCTTTTGTATTGTTATATGGTTTTTATCCGCTTATATTGCCGGATCTCTGTGACACATTCATTGTCAGCCATAAGTTTCGTTACCTAAAGCTGCCTAAAGTGACGAGATTTAAATATTACAAATTACAATTTAGATTTAAGAAAACTTGAGATAAATTGAGCTTTTACCATACAACTTAATTAAAACGAAAACCAGTCGGTTTGATTGGCTAAAAGGGTAAAAAAACGAAACAAAATTTACGATGTCTGTACCTATAATTCGATGTAACCCTACGGCCGCGTGGGCCGCGCCAATGGAGGCAATGGCCGTGCAACCATCGTCCGAGGAACCTGTTTCGCAAACTTGATAGTGGCTTCTTTTTTATCATGTATCGGTATACTTTCAGTTTCTGCAGGGCTGCCCTGGGGCCTGGTTACGAAACAAAATTGTAGTTCATAAAATTATATATTTTGATGAAACTATACTCTCGTGATTTTTGGTTCTATTTAGTAGCATTTCTAGCAGTTCAAGATAACAAAATAATTGCAGATTGTAATCAAACGTTTTGATTGAAATATCAAATCGTTAATAGGTTACTTTAGTACGAGCTGATAACGTACAGTCAACTGTAAAAATATGCGTGTAACAAACAACTTACTCAAAAATATGTCTCATAGTTCTTAATTCGCTGACATAAGAGCTATGGGATATATAATGAGTATGATTTGTGCACCCATATTTTACACTTGACTGTACCATCGACGCTAAATTGCAACGTTTATACGACTAGACGTGCTTAATTATTGATTAGCTTATAATTTACTGGTGAAATATTATTTCATAATCATACAGTTAATTAGCAATCAATATCTTATAAAATTTTGCAATTTGTGTAAAAATGTGTGTTACTGTTAATTTGTTTTTTTTTTATTGCATAACTTTTTGGCTTGTATAAGAATTTATTATTGCAAATAAGCAATTACGTTATCAGCACGCACGTATCACGTAGATATGGCCAAGTCTATTTTTTAAACCAATCGCAATATTTCTCGCAACCCTACGATGCCAAAAGGAAATTTAAACTGCAAGTGCATCATTTATATGAAGTAAGAACGGGTTGGATAAGTGGCCGTCTTACGAAACCATTTGCCATTACGTATTGAACTTGCATCTTCCGATACGGAGATAAAATATACTTAATTAAAAAACATCAAAAAGCACGTAACAATCGTAAATTTAACTTCGCGTGTACGTATCAATCGTCATGAGTCACACGATGCCATCTATTGCATTCTAGTTGCTGATTCAATTCAATCAGACGATTAAAATTCAGCTTATGCAGTGTCTGGTCGAATCAGCGATGGCGCATCCTGCCCGCACGCGCTTCTACATACATTTAAAATGGATTAAATAAAGCAAGCAGCACTACAATTATTAGTTAGAAAAAGACCAAGTGCACATGGTATACGAGCAATAATTACGTTAAATATACCCAGGTAATCTATTTCCAGCTCGGCGCCGGACTGCATTCCGACAGGACTAGGGATATCGCCTTAATGCCCTACCTTCCGCCGGCAACGCTAAAAATAACACGAGGTTCTCGACCTTCCGCACTAATGGAAAATAGATGAGCCGCTCACGAAGCCATAATAGGCAAAAAATATTAACATTAGCACTCGGTTCGCGACAGTGTTGCTGGCATATCTTTTTATCGCATGAGAAATTACTTTCGAAACCAATTACCTAGCCCAGATTCATAATAGAGTACATCCTCCTTATGCGTATCGACTTCAATTCGTTGTGACTAGAAAATAGGTAGGCAACCCGGCTTATTATCGGGCCCTTACTCGATAGTCTTAATAGGAAAATTGGCGCCGACCGGCGAAACCGGTGCGTAACATTGGCCTTACCACACTCACGACTTGCAGACGTACATTGCAAATTACAATAATTTTGCTATCATCCCAACAACCACTAATTGCGCCTTTTCTGTCTTTTCAGAATGAAGGTCTTACTATTATGTATGGCCTTTGCGGCCGTAGCTCTGGCCATGCCCGTGGCCGAGGAGAAACCCGCAGTACCTGCTGTTCCCGAAATAAAGTCTGAACTAGTTGACCCTAAACCTGAAGAAAAACCTGCTGAAGTAAAGAAGCCTGAAGAGTCCCCAGAATCTAAGAAATTAGAAGAACCTAAAAAGGAGGAAGCACCTAAAAAAGAAGAAGCGGCCGAGCCCAAGAAAGAGGAAGCAGTAGAGCCTAAAAAAGAAGAATCTCCTGTAGCCAAAAAAGAAGAGGCATCTCCTGAAGCCAAGAGTGCGCCAGTAGAAGAGAAGGCCAAGGAAGAGCCGAAACCGGAAGCTCAGCCCGAAGAAAAGAAAGAAGCTGCTCCTGAAGCCAAGTCCGCTCCTGCTGAGCCTCAGTCTGAGGCAAAGAAGGAAGAGAAGCCTGAAGAATCTAAACCAGAAGAGAAACGCGAGGAGCCTGTAGCTAAACCCGAAGCTAAATCTGTTGAATCTCAGGCTACTGTTAAAGAGGTTGCCAATGAAAAACCTGCCCCTAAGCCATCTGTACCGCAAGAAGTTATCGACGTAGTAAGTGCTGTCAGAAGCCCGGCGGCTATCGCTGACGATGAGGCAGACCCCGCCGCTATCATCCCCACGCCAGTGAAGAAAATTGACTTACCTGTCGAAGCCAAAAACGCACAGCCTGAGGCGCCAGTAAAGGCCGAAGAACCTAAAGCTCCGAAAACCGAAGAAAAGGCAAGCGAGCCTACCAAAAAAACCGCTGAGAACGCTGCTCCTTCAACTGAAGTCAAAGAGGCACCTGCTGCGCCCAGCGATGATAACCTACGTGTAGTTCGCGACACCATTGATGACAAAGTCAAGGCTGCTGCTGTTGAGCAGCCTAAACCCGTGGAGCCTAAGGCCGTGGAAAAGTCCGCCGAGCCTGCCAAAGTAGAAGCCCCTAAAGTAGATTCTCCGAAAGAAGAGGTCAAGGAAGTTAAATCTGCTAAGGCCGAAGAGCCCGCTAAAGCCGAAGAGCCTAAAAAGGAGGAGAAGCCTGAGGAACCTAAGAAAGCTGAACCAGAAGCAGAGAAACCTAGCGAGCCTGAGGTCAAGGCAGCCAAAGAAGAGAAGAAGCCCGAGGAAAAGAAAGAAGTAAAAGCTGAGAAACCTGTAGTAAAATCAGAGAAACCCTTAGGAGATGCCCCAGCAGACAGCTCTAACGAGAGCGGGGAGAGCAGCGAAAAAGAAAACAGCAAAGAGACAAACTCTTCAGAGGAGAGCAAGGAACAGTCTTAGATTAGTGAAGTATTAACCCCAGCATTGACATTGAGCCCTTACGCCGGTTCTGGCGCTGGCTACAAATCCGCGAGTGAATTCTGCGTCACACGGGGATCTCGCTTCGAGGCAAAGCTGCCTCTATTTCCAAGCGCGGTATATGTGCGACGGATTTTCCCACGGATTTGTGGCTCGTGTAGTGAATGCTAGGTTTTAGGTTAGTGAATGGGAAGGCACTGGCAGCAGGCGTGTGTCGACGTCCCTCGACACGCGCCTGCGGCCCGCCGCTCCGAATGGTATATTCCCAGTCGTCATTCCGCCATCTTGGAGTAACCACTGGGATATTAGCTTGTGAGTGTGAACGATCGCCACACGTCGCTGTGGCGATCACTATTCATAGTTCTAGAGACTTATTTAAATAGACGAACCGAAATTACCTAAGTTGTAATTATCTCACAAAGTAAATTATCGAATTTCCGGTACTATAAGTAATAAAATAATGTTTTTTTACAATTATGTGTTTTATATTATCCTCGTATCCAACGCAAAATCAAAATTAGCCTTGGGGGCAAGCATTTTCTGAGCCAACACGGTTACAGATATCTATAAGAATATATTTATTACCATTTACAGTATCTTGTGTTTTATTGCTACTGAATATAAATACAAGTAAACCGACAAAGTTAAAAAAAAATAGTACAAAATAAGTAGCTATTCACGTACACCCAGCGGGACATAAATATGCCGAATCTTTCTTTAATTTTTCAGGCCAAATAGTTCATTTGTTGTCTGTGTTACATTTTAAATCTAGGTCTAGGTAGTTAACTATTAAAACCCTAGTAATAACCCTCCAATATTAAATAAAACCCTAGTAAAAACCCTCCAATAAGTCTCCTTAGCTCCTACTGCCAATTTTCTTAATTTAGTAATCTAAATTCATTTTAAGGAAACGACTTTACCTAAACCAATTTAAATAACAAATTAAGTATGTGCCTATAGCTACGCGCACGAAGTATTGATTGAACATATTCTACAAACAACTCTGTGTAGATAATTTTGAACAAGTTATTCTAAGTAACCAGTATTGCAACTAATTGTAACATTTGTAGTACGTCGGAAACAATTGAAAATGATAATAGCAGCGCCTATCATCGAATCTAAGCGGAAATCTGTGTTTTCAGCTTCGCCTGGCATTATGAACGCGTGTCGTGCAGAGTTGTGGGAGAAATCTTAAAGTAGGTATTAATTAAGTAAGGTCAAGTTAAAATTGGGACTACAAAATAATCCTGCAGAAATATTTTAACGGTGAAATAGCGAGGGACTACTCTCCCGCTACTAACATTAAAATTATGTTAAGAGCAATGGTTAATCAAAGATTTGAAAAGTAAAGTATGGGCCTGTTCATATAATTCCGAGCGAACATGTAGTGTGCACCAACGAACGAACGCGAAGGCCCGTCTTTACGAAGTAATAAGTCAATGTATAATTATAATTAACATGTGCATGCAAGAGTGGAAACATTTTATCTAAAGTTTTCAGTCAGAAGTTCATAACATCACACATTATTTTGAACTTTCAGCAGAGCGATTATTTCCTAAAGTGTTCACTAAGTCAAAAAACACTTTTCGCTACTATAATTAAATATGTAGGTACCTACTTATGTTTGTTTACTTTTAACTACTTGTCATAAAACACACCGTTATATTACGTTACAAATTTCAGTGAAATATACATTATAGTTTCCAAGTAAAATGGTTGTGACATACCTACGGGCAGATAGACGGACTAACGGACATGATAACAGAGGGTTCTGTTTTTGCCATTTTGGATATAGAACCCTTAAAAGGATGACTATAGGCTAGTATGATTTGTTAGTGTACTAACTAATATTTCCGTAAAAATTTTGGCTCTTTACCGTTACCAAAATGGAAAGTAAAAATAATATGTAGGATAAAAATAATTACAAAAATAGCACCGTGAAAAACTAGTGTATTTATGGCCTTTGCTCTGTCTTGGCGAAGCACTACCGTGCCACTTTAGAGCAAATGGTTTGAATTATTGCGGAGTAGATCCAGGAAGACAAAATTAAGAGTAATTTGAAAATATCCGGTTCAGCATAATAACGAAATGTAGAAGCAAGTTAATTGCTAGGAATTATTGATTTATAGACAGCTTCCGCCGTCGTCGGTTTTTTAGGTATTAACTTCTTAGATTTAGACATAAATTCGCCAAAATTACCGAATGAACCTGGGCATTCTCAGAAAAAAATATACATACCAATAACCAAAAAATGTATAGTTATGTGACGCATTTTCACATCCAGCTTATAACTGACCCAATTTTGATGTATAGTGTGTAGTAGGTAATTGGTACTTAATTCTGAATACTTCAGTGAATCGGGTATTTCCGATACTGGGAAATGATACTGAGTTTTATTATGGTATTTATGTAGTATTATATTTCGCTTATATATTTTTTGTTACTGCACCCACCTTGACGTATTTCTGTTTCGCCCCACATTGACTGGAGCGGCATTAATTCGTTTATGTGCGAAAATATTCAAATAAATAAATAATGAATATTCAGAAAAGCCCGAATACATCTGGACTGAACTAAAAAGAATGTTGAGACTTATAGTTCGTTTTTTTTAGCATTAGAAATAAGGTAAACAATCTTGATGTGTATTTTAATAGAAAAACACATTTTAAAAATAAGTTACGGCAAATATGTTACAATTATGAATCTAATACGATCATTTATATTCTTCTGCTTTCATAAGTCATAGTTATTGATTTTTAAAAAGCATTTTTCAATTAAAAGACATGTCAAGATCGCTTACCTTCTTTCAAGTTCGTTCTAATGCTAAAAAAAAACGAACTATAGATTAGACACGGGAAAATACAGTGTATAAACAGATGGTGTGATAATCTGAAAACCCGATAACTACATAAAGATCCACTTACTTGACCAGTCAGCATTCGACAGGCGACGACACCCAAAGACCACCAGTCCACAGCATGGCCGTAAGGCTCTCGGCTCAGTATTTCGGGGGCTGCGAACAAAGCGTAACGACATATATTCTCCAAAGTAAAGGTTTTCTATAAATAAATAGGTAGGTATCTGAATAGAAGAGATTTCGTTTGTGGTCGTGGCGGTAATTAAATTTCAGTAATAGTTTGGTGTAAAAAGCGACACAGAAACTTATTTGCGCAAATAGTAAGTCAGCTGCAGCATTACAAATGGCGCCCAATGTTTTTTTGGTCTTCAAGTTTACAATAGATGGACAATAAATGTGGACTACTTATAGTAGTTCGTTTTTTACAACACAAATTTAATATGGTTCACACTAATATTAGGGTGTGTCCTTTAATTACGCGAGGCGTTTTTGATGATTTTTTTTAACCTGGTGAGATGTCGTAAGATTTGTCTTGATCAGTGGTGGGCAAACTTTCTTCATGGGGGGGCCAGAAAGTTTAGAAAATTTAAGTGGAGGACCAGAATTGTAGCCGAAATTTATTTTGATTTGTGATAAATTGATAATCGTGGGCCAATGCCATATACTAATTATTTCATAGGACCGGCGGCGGGCCGGATAAAATCCATTCGCGGGCCGGAGATGGCCCGCGGGCCGTACTTTGCCCACCACTGGTCTTGATCCTCTCCGCCCTAGTCTCACGTGAGATCTTTCAATATTTGTATTTTTACACCTCCACGTGACATTTAGTGAGATTCGACTTGACCTCTCTCACCTTGATACCCTCACGTAATTAATGGACGCCCCTTATATGTATATGTTTATGCTCTCTTCTATTCAGATTATCTACGTAAGGGCAGAAAACATTCAAACTTCTTGTGCTCTACGCAACTAGCATCCCTCCATTCACACTTATAAAGTCATAAAATAAATTAAAATATAAAATTACTTATCGATGGTAGGAACTCGATGTGGAGCACACGAAGTCTTCCTGTTTGAGCTCCTTTGGCACAACATACACATAACACATCAGTCATCCAGATTGTAGCGTACTTTTTAAGTATTTATTTCGGAATTAGATTTTCTTAAATACACCGTGTTTTTATTGAATTCCGTTAACTTCGGGATATGGTTAAGTACGTTTAAGAGAACTAAATGGCATAGTTAATTTTCAAAGATTTTTTTTTTTTTGCTTTTGTGAATAAAAAATTAAGTTAAAAAGTAATTAAATGTAGCATATAGCGTTGTTGTAACACGGGCATTAGATTTAACTCAACCAAACAATTGAAATCTGTGACATATTAATGTCATTTCGAACATCGATCGACCGAGATTGTACTTAAGTTTAGTAGCAAATGCATGAACTCATTCTAAACACTAATCAATATGTAAACAGGCCCTAAGGCAAGTGTACACGCTTGTAGAGGCCTTATAGGAAAAAAATAAATTATAGATTATCTCCGAAATGGAGTTAATTAGAATATCGGTGTCTTTGACAACGTTACTTGATTTAAGCTCAGGAATGCACCCCTGAAATTAACGGAAATCAAAAAAAACACGGTGTATAACAGATAAAATGTTAATCTACAACGACGGATATAATGTAAAAACCTAGGGACTGAGTTTTGAATTGCGAGCGCTCAATTTCGTCACTCGAAAATCTGTGGGAAACGGCAAATTGATATTTTGGAAATCAGGGAATAGAAATTGGGAATCCAGTGGTATTGACCACTTGTCAATTCTATTAGTAGAATTTAAAGTAGCGGAGATATATTGAAAGTATCCACACGAAATCGAGCGGTCGAAATTCATAAATCGGTTCCAGTAGGTATTTTGTTTTCTGTGGTAATAACATACCTCGTTTTCTTTTAATTATATGAAACTATGACTTATTAACCTCTTGTATGTGTATGAAAAGAAACCAGGCCGATTTTATAGTAATTTTTTAGAATTTTTTATTTCGAGAATGATTTTTTCTGCTATAAACAGAATTGCCGTGGTTTGAACTCGAACCCGCGATTTTTGACCACCACACACATATGAAAGGTTAAATTACTTTTCAAAATATTTAACACACAAAACGGTTTATGATCTTCATTAATACCAAGATTTTTTTCCATTTTATCGAACATCTTTTTATTCTTTCATGGGGTGAAACATTAATCAGAAGGGTCGACTGTATTTAGGTTTACAAAAGCGTTTGTAACCTAAACTTATGATGATACTTACTATTAATGAAGCCCGTTATCATCTTATTCCCATTGCTAAATTGCAATTTGTGTCAAATGATCAAATTAACTGTAATTTAATGTAAAATCCATGGTAGGTATACTATGTGTAGCAAGAAAATATATGGTGGTCCTATTTCGAAACTTTTCCGAAAATTACCGCAATTTTTCAAGAGTTTTATACCCTTCACCCCATTTTATTAAGCTACAAGATAGTTATAAAAGTATGACACGCGGTTGACCAATAGCGAGTGGCGTTTAGAGGCCAGTGTTGCCGCTTTGCCGACATTGTCCAATTGTAGCTTTATACAATGCGTTGTAATGTTTTCTTTAAAAAATACTTATAGTTAAGACCAAGAAAAGTCTACAGAGATTTTGATATCCCACGCAGTGCAAATGTTATTTTAAACGTCTAACTTCTATGACATCATGACGTATAAATAACACTTGCACTGCGTGGGCTATCAAAACCGCTGCAGACTTTTCTTGGTCTTAGGTACTCTAAAACAGGAGTGGGCCAATTTTTTTACCGTGCTACAAAATTTTACAATATTTGGGAAGCCCACATTTATAATAAAATATAGAAAATAATTTTTATCTCAAAAAAAGTTATGTTATTTATTATCAATGTTTGTTTGAATTCATAAATTATATTTGTATAAAATAATGATAGCCACTCCTGCTTTACCGTATCAGGTATTAAGTAATAGTTGTGTTTTAACGTTAAAGAAATAATACAAAAACATAATACTTCATTGTTTATTCATATATTTATATATAAATTATCACAAGACTAAGATTTCAGCTTATTTTGAACTTACACATCACAACATATACCTCCCGTGTCGCCATCTCATATAATCTAATATGTAACAGCCGTCATGTATTCAGCTTCTCTTCATACATATATATTCTTTCAAATAAGGCCATAGCAAGTTACAATGTGCAGAAAACTGACGTTCTTAAGGAAAAGGGACCGCATAGTCTATAAAACAGCACGAAGAATGTCGTACATTGACCTTTGATATCTCTATTGCTCACTCAAAATTATATTGCGGTCGCACACGTGCAACATTCCGCGCGAGTAACAGAGACAAGTAAGAGGTGAATGTACGAAATTATTCATGTTCGATGATGTCATTTTAGAGTTTTAAAGAATGTAAACAAACAAAAAAACTACCTACTTTATTTGGCCAATTATGTAATAAATACAAATGGGTTTTTCCTCAATTTTGATTTGTTTACGTTCTCTAAAATTCCTTAACTCAGGCTATAGTGCAGTAGGCGCTTACTTTGAAGTATTGGAGCATGGTATATAATGTCGTAAGCGCCTCCACTAAGGTGCCTTTTCGTTAAGAACGACACAAATTACTATTTACAATGTGCTCCACACTTCCAACTTTTGAATGAGGCACGCAATCGAATAAAATATATTGTCTTATCACCAATATTGTAAATAATATGTTAGGTACTCCCTGATATGAAAAATGGTGAGATGCTACAAGTGGGATGACATACGCTACATCGAGACTGGCCCGCGCTGATTCCTTTAAAATCTAATAACAGTCATTTCGCAACTTAATTTTAACTTTATCATAGCGATTTTGATGTCGCTGATTCTCGCCAGCGAGCGATAGGACACCCCACGGGCAAATGTATAAAAAGAGTACTTAAACAAGTGCATTGAGCAATTGAGCACGGTACCATGTAACGTATGTCACCCTCAAAAATGTACATCAGTTCAGTAAAAATAAAAAAGTGTCCAACCTTCAGAATTTTAAAAAAGATTCAAAGGTATGTACAGCCTCATCTTTGGTGACAAAGTTATATAGTGATAAATATACATAAATAGATAGGTACTATAATCCAATCGAGATGCAAACACGCCTATGCTAGTCACAAAATGAGGTAGGAGTAAACAATCAGAAGTTCGTGGATGGACTCGTGGCAACGCCCGTCGAATGACCTCCAAATAATGGAAACAAAAACCATTGTTTGACAAAATCAAGGTTTAGGTGTACATTTAGAACGTTTTATGTCGTGTACTGTATGCGGAGTCTAGTCTGCGCAGATAACTGAACCCGCCTGCATTGAAACTTTATTGCAGGGGGTGATATCTCTGCAGCTTACTGTACGTTATTCTGCGGGCCTATTTGTCCGTGGAACAACCCCCATAGAAATTCTTTGAAATTGCAACGTTGAGTTGCGGGAGTGTTCCACGGAAAATATTGCATTTACTGCTGTATTTAAAACGATGTGTTCCTCTCATAATTACATACTTTTGCCGTGCCATCATAGCCGTACTAAAGACGTGTTATAGTAGCCTTTATCGAGTGATCAATGACAGACAAAATCAAGGAGAGTCAAATATTAAATGATATTTATTACTACCTACTACTACCTCTGGTTAGTACCTTTTAAGTATAAAAATAGTTTCAGAAAGTGGCGTGCGTATGCTTTATCTTGTCGTTATCACGTGATAAAGGCGACTATAATAGGCCCGCTAATTTAGAATTTGATCCACATTATACGTGGAGCCTAAAACACATTCATTTCAAAAGTTAAAGATTAAATTCAAAAGAACAATAACGACGATAAACTAAAAGGAAAATCTTTTTAATTTAAAACAACACAAAATTGCAAACTAATACATCTACTATTCTTACCACTATGAGAAGTTTCATGCACCTTTATCTAAACTATAGTTAAAACTACACACACCCAAATAGACGATCACTGAGACGATTACATCTAGATCTCTAACATACCTTAATATAACTCGGTTTTATAATATAATTCAATGAGAAAATCTACAATAAGTTGATCTGTACAAGGTCTTAACACTGTAGTTATACTATTATACACAGTGTGCACTGACAATTCTAAGAATACATATATTTAAAGTTCTCGACAATGGCTCAATAAGTATAAATCTAAATTACTTTTCACATATAAAATAATTCCGAAATATGTTTTTTTATTCATAAATTTTATTTTTCGTTAGCTATATCACAAAAGCTTCTATTTTTTAATATAAAAATACACACGAAATAGTCAAATGACTTTACTAAATTAGGCTGAGTGAGTGCATCACTCAGCGATATCTCTAAGCGTCCTACAATAGCAAACACTATACACAGACTGCCACCAAATAGATATACATACTTACTTAAACATTTTATCGTGCATTTACACTGGTGTCGCGGGTTAATAAATATACCTACCCCATAAAACTATATTAATTGCAACAATATATTGTTTCTTCTCGTCATAAATAACTAGAGAACTAACTATTGGAACTTCTACAGTGCACAATGAACGTGAATCCTCCGAAGCGAGCTCATAAGTAAACCATAGGCGACCTTAAATAAATCATATAAATGAGTGGACACATCAACCAGCCTTCTGAGTCATAGCTCTGAAAAAATTACAACTAAATTTACTTACTAAGATTTAAAGACATAGCTTTCATAAGCGTAAGAACGAATACTTTTGCTTCATTCCACCATTTTTGTATTAAATTTACTTCTGCATTAAAAATCGCTTGAAGAAAATAGCAAAAGTATTGTTATTATCAATTACAAACAAACAAAACTATTTACATACGTAGAGCCGTGTTGGTAATAAATAAAACAAGTACGACACGGCTCCACGGTTCAAACAAACTCTAATTACGAAAAATAATAACTGTGCGACCAAAAACATTTACATAAGTACAATCTATAATTTGTTAATATTGCTGCGTATATCAAGGATTATTATGTATGTCAAGATTTAAAAAAAACATTACACTTGCCTTATTACATAGAATAAAACATGAATTACATAATTACATTTATAATTGTCCATCATTATTTACAATTTACAATGTCCGATTAAAATTTTGATGTACAATTTAATATTTATATAAAGCGGAATAGCGAATATTTATATCACACGATTTAGACATAGCCGAAAAATAGGGTATTTGGGCATCACTGGTTCTATTTTAGGGGCCCCTTTTGATACACTTTGACCCAGACAGTTTACTACGCTAGTGTAAGCGTGTCAAGGCAGTTTAAATCCCGCTTTTTTATTACCCGGGCCTTTAAATTGGGGGTCATTTCGAATGCACATTAAACGCAGAGGATGTTTTGTGCAAACATGTTATAGATAGTATAGAGGCAGACATCACAACGAAAGCGTATCTCGGATCAGCTTGCGGACAGTGTTGCCCACCGTGAGCGGCGGCGCGCCAGACAAATTATAATGGATCTTGAACAGGTAAGGTTGGATGTCGGGGTACGTTGTATCGAAGATTAGATCCGCGTCGGAACGACTCGGCATCTTAGGCACGTATTCGTGTCGATTGATGATCTCTGTGATGAAGACTATTTTGTCTTGGAGCATTTCGACGACGCCCTCGTGCTGCGCGCGCATGTCGTGCTCGGAGCGGGCCTCGGCCAGCTCGCAGTACACCGTCCACACCTCCCACGGCACGCATTCGGGCTGGAACGGCCACCGGGCGCGTCGCTTTTGAAAGAATTCTAAGCTGATAGAACCGCGAGGGGTAGCTGTGTTTTCGGCGCCGCGAAGCAAGTCGGAAAAGTCGGATATTTCCCGTTTGACGTTCCTCCCGAGCGCTTCAGACTCGCAGCACACGTACGTGAAGTCTATAAAGTCGCAGTCGACGTCCACGTAGCTAACGGTGCGTATGGAGTAGCTCTCCTCGTTGTTGTAGGTGAACTTGCCGCTGGAGCGATGGAACAGAACGGTATGGAAGATGCTGGCGACCACCTCGTCCACCTGCCGACCCTCCATGGACAGCTCGAACGCGATGCTCCGAGCGTTCATCTCGGGGTCACTGACCTCCGACTGACATAATCACTCGGACGGTGCGGCTACTGGCGACTGAAGGAGATTGTTGGGAAATAATTGACGCGTGCGAAGCACTGATCCATTTCACTTTTAAATTAGGTAATGTGTCAAGTCCCACGCTGAAATGGAAAATGACCGCTTTAGTCGGTTCCCTTTAGCCCTTATAATATAAATCGATCGAACATCGCTTGTTTGCCAAAATGATATCAAGGAAAGAGAAATTGATCCCTATTTCTCTTTCCTTAATATGCCAGAAAAATATTAATTGAACTAATTATACCTATATATCTTTTACATGAAAAACAAAACTGTTTTTGGAACGTTTATATTCTGTCTGTTATATGAAACGAATATCAGTATCAAAATAACCATCAATCAATATTGATAAACGTGGCTTTACAAAGTTCACGAGTTTATAACGCAAAATAAAATTACATCTAAAATGGTTAATTATCTGGATAGTTCTTATTCCATAAGTTTATGACATACCAATGCCATCGTCAAATATTTACAAGCTATTGAATTACGTTTTCCCAAGAAATATTGATTTAAAATTACAAGATCGGACCTATGGGCATAATTTATTTTCTCGTAATACCATATAATACAATAAATACCTTAAAACGTTATCTTTTCAGGTTATTGGCACCCACCCGCACTGATCAATAAAACACGCCTAAATATTATACAAAGTAACTTACCCATATACTGCAGGGTGCCACAGAGGGTGGTGATCCGCGAGCCTATAGACAGCCACTTGGAGAGCCCGAAGTCTATAAGCTTGATGTGGTAGTTGTTGTAATGTTCTCTGTTTTATAGAGGAAGCATATCAAGTAACGTACCCATATACTGCAGGGTGCCACAAAGGGTGGTGATCCGCGAGCCTATAGACAGCCACTTGGAGAGCCCGAAGTCTATGAGCTTGATGTGGTAGTTGTTGTAATGTTCTCTGTTTTATAGAGGAAGCATACCAAGTAACTTACCCATATACTGCAGGGTGCCACAGAGGGTGGTGATCCGCGAGCCTATAGACAGCCACTTGGAGAGCCCGAAGTCTATGAGCTTGATGTGGTAGTTGTTGTAATGTTCTCTGTTTTATAGAGGAAGCATACCAAGTAACTTACCCATATACTGCAGGGTGCCACAGAGGGTGGTGGTCCGCGAGCCTATAGACAGCCACTTGGAGAGCCCGAAGTCTATAAGCTTGATGTGGTAGTTGTTGTTATGTTCTCTGTTTTATAGAGGAAGCATACCAAGTTACGTACCCATATACTGCAGGGTGCTACAAAGGGTGGTGATCCGCGAGCCTATAGACAGCCACTTGGAGAGCCCGAAGTCTATGAGCTTGATGTGGTAGTTGTTGTAATGTTCTCTGTTTTATAGAGGAAGCATACCAAGTAACTTACCCATATACTGCAGGGTGCCACAGAGGGTGGTGGTCCGCGAGCCTATAGACAGCCACTTGGAGAGCCCGAAGTCTATAAGCTTGATGTGGTAGTTGTTGTAATGTTCTCTGTTTTATAGAGGAAGCATACCAAGTAACGTACCCATATACTGCAGGGTGCCACAAAGGGTGGTGATCCGCGAGCCTATAGACAGCCACTTGGAGAGCCCGAAGTCTATGAGCTTGATGTGGTAGTTGTTGTAATGTTCTCTGTTTTATAGAGGAAGCATACCAAGTAACTTACCCATATACTGCAGGGTGCCACAGAGGGTGGTGGTCCGCGAGCCTATGGACAGCCACTTGGAGAGCCCGAAGTCTATGAGCTTGATGTGGTAGTCGTTGTCGAGGAGGATGTTCTCTGGCTTAAGGTCACGGTAAATTACGCCGGCGTTGTGAAGGAAATCTGAAATAAGGTATTTATTTTATTAGACACCTGTTCAACGTAGAAACGATATACAGTGAAACCTCGATAATCCGGCACGTCGATGGTCCGGTATACCCAGTAATCCGGCATTTAAATTGGGATTCAAATGATCATAACATTTTCGCCCTTCAATCTCTTTATAAATGGCGAAGTTCCAGATAAGAGTAGGTTTTGTTTTTATGCAGAATTGCTCTAATTTCCAGTAATACGGCTCTCTTGTGTCAGCAGTAGTGCCGGATTAGTGAGATTGTACTAGAACTTGGAACTTAGATTTTGGTTGAGCTGCAGTTTCTGTGCAGGGGGGGGGGGGGGGGGGGGCAGTGGCAACCATAGGTCATAGGTGTGGACGAAAGGTCCGATCGCTGTGTCTCGCTCCAACCTATGGTTGCCGCCGCCGCCGCCGCCGACAATCAATATTAAATTCTAAATTTAGAATCTCAAGGTCTTTTTTGGCTGGCAATTTAGATTACTGCATGGGACTAAAGCGAGCGAGTGCCGCTGTCGCCACCTAGCGGCCATATCTGTCCTGATCGTAACAGACGCGTTTTGTTAGAGAGTGAGTCTTCTGTACCTAGTACTATTATTTATTCTGTGTCAATGGTTAAAACACTTACCTATAGCTACAGCAATCTCGGCAACGAAGATCTTAACAAGCTCCTCAGGGAAAACCCTGTATCGATCCAGCAAAGCTAGCAGCTCCCCGCACGGAATGAATTCTGAAACTGTAAATAAATCATTTAAAACTCTATCAAGTCACCTTTCAAATACAAAACATAATCGATAAAAATATTTCAGGACTTCTTGTCATAGCGTCGGGGATTAGACCTTTATACCGTTTTAATAAGTTTACCCAATCAAAGCACTTGATATTGAAATGCATGTTTAGACATATCCCTTCCGGCGGCGAGAGATCGAATAGCGACAGACTATTTTCTTACGCTAGGAACGTATGTGCTGATTTAGAGGTAAATCCCTTGTGAATATAAGATTCACTGAAAAATCACACCACCGGCGAGAGAAAACACAAATTTTTCGTCATCGATCGTCGGCAATGGGATAGCATAGCTACCTTAAAGCTTGATATTTCTATCAATTCATTCGATTTTGCGTTTTTAAACTTTGACATCAGTTGAGTTTTACGCACGTCAGCAAGCGTTATACTCGCTTTCCACTTAAGGGTTTAAACAGTTGAATTTACTGGCAAACTTTCCATAACTTAAGATAAACACACACACATGATGACATGTCGCCAGGCAGAGTTATGGCAGGTGGGCCAAAATGTTTACGGAATAGTGGCTGCTTACAGACGAATGGAGTGCCTGGCGTCCGTTGGCTCGTTGGGTGGACGATATTCGGAAGATTGCGGGTCACTTCTGGATGAGATTGGCTCGGGACCGAGATAAGTGGTGTACTCGAAGAGAGGCCTATGCTCAGCAGTGGACGATAAAAAGCTGATATGATGATGATGATGATGATGATGATGATGATGATGATGATGATGATGATGATGATGATGATGATGATGATGATGATGATGATGATGATGATGGTGATGATGATGATAAATTAATTAAATAAATGAATGGTTACATTGTACGTATCCGTCAACGAAGTATTAACCTGATGTGACCTAATTATTTGAGCAAATAAATAGTAACGTCTAGCCGCGACTCGTACGATAAGAACGTGGCCGATAACGCACATTAGAATTATCGAGACCGTCGACCTTCTCAACACTTATCACGAGCAAAAGTAGTTTAACAAGGCAAATAATTCACTAGTACAGGTTCAGATGCATTTCCTACCTCAAACGGGTTTTTTGGCTCAATTAAACTCCCTGATTTGGTGTTTTTTATAATCGTGAAATCTATCCATTTAGAAAACAATAAACAATATAGGGCCGTGCATGAACTATAGGGGGCAGCATAGGAGACGTCAGATTTTTGGCGCGAGGCGTAAATGTGTCGTTTATGCTTCCGATGTAGCCGACAAGATGACAGAACCTACTATTCACAAGGAAAGATACCGACGAGAACGGTACATGGTACCTAGCACTTGCTTTGGCAATGTACATGGGCACGTTTTCAATTCCGTTTTCCGATTCAGGCCACAAGATGGCAGACCCTCAATAGCACAATTTTTGGATGAAATAATGAGTTCCCGATATCTCAAGCACAATACATGTTTAAAAACTTCATATTCCTAAAACGCAACGATCGGAGAGGAGGATATAGGACATTTTTTGTGAAAAGGTAAACCAACTTAGACACCATCTTAGATGAAAATTGTTTTGCACAGGAAACATGGAAATTATTCCCACTGTATGACAAGTCTCTATTAGAAACCCCATAGCACATACACTGACACCACCACACAGAAACCACACACACGGGCCCTCTATAAAGAAACAAAGAGGTTTTAACCAGCAGTGTTGAGGTATGAAATCCATTGCCGCCGTCTCAATTCACGACATCTAACTAAATATGTTGAACTCTTGTTTACCTATTATCACGAAACTAACGACTGCTACGGGTGTTGAGAGAATTGTATTTAAATATTGTATTATATCTTGCAAGTAAATACTGTTCTCATAATAAACAAATGTTATCAATCGAAGTGCATGTCAACAGAATGAATTAACACAAGCAAATGTTCCTTGGCCTGGACTGCTACTAGTGTTGGTAAAGAATCGAGTCTTTAGAATCGAGCCTTGACTAATCGATTCATTTTTGGGCACTAGTTGTTAAGTTTAAGTTATTATAAAGTTGTTTGAGACTTGAGTCTTCCGTAGAGACTCGAGTACTTATTAAAGAAGACTTAAATTTTTACAATAATTTTCATGTCGCGTGTGCGCAATGCGCAAGTGATTCATGTTTTAGAACTTAGCAAAGATTCTAGTCCTTGCGAGTCTTGTTTAACACTGAGTTACAAAAACTGAGTTGACGTTTTCAAATTAGACTCTACTAGCGACCCGCCCCGGCTTCACACGGGTTTCACAAAACCTTAATAAATTACACACCTAAACCTTCCTCAAGAATCACTATATTGATAGGTGAAAACTGCATGAAAACCCGTTCAGTAGTTATTGAATTTATCGCGAACATAACTACATACACACAAATAGACAGAGGCATCGGGGAACTTTGTTTTATAAGGTGTAGTGAAGATTCGAGCCCTTACCGAATTTCAACTCACTATGCTTCCCAACCGCGGCAAGAAGAACCAGTATTTATCAGACCTTTAATTACGCGTAATTGTTACGCATCTCGAGGTCTTATAAGCGAGGTCACACTATGTTTTATGAATAGGTAGCCTAGCGTGCGGTCCTGTTATAATTAGAACAAGATAACCCGATCAGCCACGATGTGAGTGACAATCAGTTCGGCCGAATGAGCGGACCACGTGGAGTTTGCGCGCAATACTGCGGTCCGTCAGACTTCAAAAATCATTCAATTTGTTACCTTATTCCATTACACTAAGGTACAATAAACGTACATTCGCCATCAGTCATATCAGAGCGGCTAAGCTGCTCAAAAATATCTGAATATGCACTATAACGTCTCGATAATAGAGGTTATATTTGTGAATTTTGTGATCACCTTGGCCGCTCCACTATTATTGGAGAGTGAAAATAGCAGTTTTTGTTTTATATTTTATCATCATCGAAAAATAATAGCCACTTTCTTTAACTGTAATACATAGGTATATCCTAATAACAACAAATTTATACCCGAAAATAAAATGGAAAGTACTAAGTAAACATAACTGTATTGTTAAGAGAAAGTCTGTAACACGTCGCCTGTTTAGTTTACTTCTACAGCGAAGAATCTTCTCTTTCTTTCGGGGTTCAAAAGTAGAACAGAAACTTCGACATTGAGCCACTAATTGCAGACTTGCACTATCAATTACCTCTCTTGTCTACATAAAGTATTGACCCAAAGAACTGACCTCTGTAATCAGTGAGTAATCCTTCCTTGCGTCTCGTAGTTCCAGATATGGCCGATAACGAAAAACGTGTCGATGTGAAGGAAGTTTTATTACTAGAGTTCGACCGAAAAGAAAAGTCACGTTTCGGTTAAAACAGACGAAACGTATGGCATACACTTCTTTATCACCAATACACAGAAAAAGTGCATAGTAAAAATGGAGGAATCTATATAAGAACCTGGTCTACAGGTAAATAATAAGTCGTCACAAATCTCAGTACTATCGAGGGAGTAAATGATGATAAGTATTAAATTTATAAAACACTTACCAATATACAGTCTTTTCTTAGTCTGCCAGCGCGACACAGCCCCAGCGATGAAGGAATGGTGTCCACAGGCACTTTGGATACGCGCTTCTTCTTTCACCTGCCTTACTGCATTATCACCGAGCACCTGAAGTAAAAAATGATGATGATGATAAGTAAAAAAATCACTCATATAAATCTTACTAATACTATAAGCATTTCATCTCCATCATTAAACCCACTTTCATCAAAAATGTCCATCACTCTACTACCCCTATCCCAAAATCCATTAATCCATTGTGTAAATAAATCAAAAAAAAAAATTACAGTCCTCATCAATTTCGATGACGGCAACCTCAGCAATGCCCTCAAGTCCATACAAAGAAAAAAAAATCGGGCAAGTGCGAGTCGGACTCGCGCACGAAGGGTTCCGTACCATATAAAAAAAAAAAACAAAAAAAAAGCAAAAAAAAAAAACGGTCACCCATCCAAGTACTGACCACTCCCGACGTTGCTTAACTTTGGTCAAAAATCACGTTTGTTGTATGGGAGCCCCATTTAAATCTTTATTTTATTCTGTTTTTAGTATTTGTTGTTATAGCGGCAACAGAAATACATCATCTGTGAAAATTTCAACTGTCTAGCTATCACGGTTCGTGAGATACAGCCTGGTGACAGACGGACAGACGGACGGACGGACGGACGGACGGACGGACGGACGGACGGACGGACGGACGGACAGCGAAGTCTTAGTAATAGGGTCCCGTTTTACCCTTTGGGTACGGAACCCTAAAAAACCTCACCAATTACGGATTACGCCTATTACGGGCCTTAATGCGGCTGGCCAGGCCGAACGGTCTTAAAGACTGTTTTGCAGGTGTAGAGTATAGAGTTGGCCAAACCCGTTGTGCGTATACGCGTAGGAGAGCTTCGGCTCTCTTTAGGTTTTTGGCGTTGGACACAAATCTACATATTATTAACCCCTTTATTACTGTGTAGTCTGTGTACCTAAATGAACTGACAATAAAATTAATTAATCCAATTATAGTATCTAAATAAAAACCTATTTAAAGTTTAACACTGAGCTAGTATTTAACTCTGCAGACACTTTGGTAATAAATAAAGTAATAAATCAACAATGGATTGGACTTCAGAGTTCTTATCAATACACATAAAACACATTAAGCATTCCTAACAAAACAAATATAGGTTATTGATAATTATTACGATGATTATGCTGTGTTAATGTTCCACTTGAAGAATGCTGTAGGTTTAGGTATAGGTACTATCTATATAACAGTAATAAATAAAAACATCTTTTTTGCATACATATCTTTGTAAACAACGGTTTTAGGAAAAACTTTAGTTACTACCTTTTAGTTAGCATTGATATATGTATAATAACCAGTGATCAGACAACTCATCGCAAAACCATCAATTATCATTTATATCTCAAAATAGGACAAGATTTATAAACTCATATTATATAAAAAGTATCTTAATAAAATTTCCAGATTATACTCAAAAACTGCAGTTCAAAATTGTAAAAAAATTGTATCATGTTCCATACTATATTTATTTTTGCGATGAGTTGTCTGTTCACTGATAATAACCACAGCTGTACCCTTTAATTTGATTTTTTTCGATATTTTAATTATTTTATGAAATAGGTGCTTTTTAAAATTTGTATGGAATTATTTTTTTTACTCCTTCAAAAAATGTTTAAACATAGGTATGCCATAATCTGAAATATAGAATAGTCAAAATTTAAAGGCGTTATTTTACAATAAATTTTAAAAGTTTTGGACAACTTTATGACAGTCAAAAAAATGATTTGCCCAGCTATGTTTCACATACTCACAATAAATAATTTCCATAATAAGTGGTTGTCCACTATCCACTAATATCATTTATTCATTTAGGGAAACAATAAATTTTAATATATTCTACTTAGATGCACAATTATGTATTTTTTTTTGTCTGCCTGCAGTGTAGCGTCTACATGTTTTACATTTTTGTAATTGGTTATACGCAATATAAAACCAAATAAGCATTTAAACTTGCAGCAACATGTAGAAAACCCTAATATAACAAATAGTACTAAGATTAACAACCTAAATGATCCCTGTAGTGACACCAATTACATCATGCAATATTGCAGAACATTGCAAAACAATACCTACACTTCTAGATAAACATAAACAATGAAGCTATTTGGAGTGGTTACAAATAGGAAACTCCTCAGAAAGTGACACATTGGGCATTTCCTGAAAACTTGTGATTTTAATACAAACCGATGTTACATCGGCAATGTATCTATTTAACTCCTTTTGTTAGAGACTTCCACTACTTAATGATTTTGTGAAATGGATCCATTATATTAACTTATATGTTTTTATTCTTGGAGGTCTATGTTGATTGTTGATTATCATCAAAACACCATTTTTTGTGATTGATGGAATAACTGATGTTCAGAGCAATTTATACCAAATTAGGCCTCATTATCTGAATATAGAAGGTATCATAATGCATAACTATGTTACATTACATTAAATATGTTACATAAGAGACTAAAAACCTGTGATTTACCTGAGAATTAAGTGCAATTAAATGTTTCTAATGTTAATGTTACTTGTGCATAAAAATCGGACATAAAGTTATAGGACATCTATAAATGTATTATATTTTGTTTGTACCTGATTGTTATTTGTAATAACTTATATATTCCTGTTTGTTATATGTTAATCTTACGTTTCATGGCGCATTGGATCTTCTGTAAGGTCATGTAAACATATAAAAAAAATTTGCAAATTCAACTCACCTGTGCTTTGCTGAGAACTTTCAAAGCGTAATCTTTGTCTTCTATAACTTTGTTTACTTTGTACACTTGTCCAAAGGCACCCTTGGCTATTGTCTCCTTTATTTCAAAATCTTTTTGTAGCAGGTCAGAGGATATGGGGAATTCTGGTAGGAATATTGATTCCTTATGTGCCACCGGCCAGGCTGTCTTACTCGCTTCAAGGGGATTGGTCAATGTTGAGTCATTCCATCTGAAAGATGTTGTACATTCCAGTTTTAACTAATTACAAAGTCGAAAGAAAAACTGATTTAACCAGAAAAAAATATGGTCTGTGGAAGCTTTAATACTACAAAAAGATACACAATATCAATGCAGAGAACCCTTTGATTTGGACATATATTATAAACAGAGCTCGGATTTTTCACGGCAAAACAAAACACTAGCGTAATCTAGCCAGTGCTTGAAATATTATTTTATCGATATCGAGTATTACTAGAGTATATGACAGGTATTGCCTCAATACATTTTTAGGGTTCCATAGTCAACTAGGAACCCTTATAGTTTCGCCATGTCTGTCCGTCCGTCCGTCCGTCCGCAGATAATCTCAGTGACCGTTAGTGCTACAACGCTGAAATTTGGTATGAGTATGTATATTTTCCACGCCGAAAGACAATGAGTGGTACAATGATTATCTACTCCTATCACTATTACACAAATAAAATGACATGTGCTGCTGTGTGTACTGACGTAGATTTTGAAGAAGAAATTGCGTCTGTTTCTAATATATAACTTCATACAAATGTTTTTATTACATATTTATTTTATTTGGTGACATATTTTCTTCTAGTACTGAATTATCTATATCGATAAAATAATGTTTCTATCACTGGCTAGATTCCGATAGTGTTTTGTTTTGCCGTGAAAAATCCGAGCTCTGATCATCAACTTATGTGTTTATAGTTGAATAATTTTAAGCTGACCGTTTAGGACTATGAGCTCACATAGTTCGAAATGGTTAGCTTAAAAAAATTCAACTTTACAAAATAGTGCAATCTGTAGGTCTCTAATACATCTTGGTAAAATGTTCTGATTTCTGATGATTGCAGGAAACGGGTTAAACCTAAAGGTTTAGTACCTACTAGAATACATTTAGAATAATACCACGTGTTAAAGAGAAACGAAGTCTTCAACATTCAAAACAACAGATCGCGATCTGTGTAACATTCGTACATGGTTTGTTATGATGTCTAAATAATGTATGCTACTAACCTTCGTCGTGAAACGCGAGACCAAGGCCGCGATGCGCTGTACACGGACTGGTTACTCGTAACGCTGACCAGCGAGCGCCCACTGAGGTTACCAACGAAATGGGACAGGCTAAACTAATCACAAAAATTAACGTTAGCTATCAATGGTAACAAAGAGCTGTCAACTGACAATCACGGAAATAATTATAATTATACAAGTCATCTATATTATAGATGCCACAGCACATGGAAGTAAACTAAGGAAGAACAAAAGATTAACACATATTTTTATTGCGTTACGTATATTCAGCTGAGAATGACATTAGCAAGTTTTTTACCTGACTTGAGAAGGCTTGTCCGTCACGGTTTGAGTGCGTAGATTTGTTGTTCCGCTGCTGTGTGCTCTTTGTTTGCGAATTGCCCATTAAACTAGCTAAAATATCTTGTCATATCGGTAGTAAATTTGTTTCACTTGTATTTTTAAATTATTTCGAAATGTTTGTGTGACCTAATTCTAACCATAAACATGGTGTTTTTTTTTATTGCTTAGTTTTAAGAGGCATAGACACAGATATGTTCAGCCAAACTTAAGCCGATTCCACACTCACAGACAAGGGTTCTAGAGTCGGACCAAAGAGTAGTACAATATATAGGACAAAGAGAGCCCTCTCGTGGAACTATTTTGTATCCATTTTGAAGCGCCATCTGTATTTCAAAATACAGTGCAATTATAAGTGATTTATATCCCGAGGGAGTTATGAATTTATTAGGGAATACAGTTGCGGCTTTTGTTGTTTGTAAGCTTATAAAATAGTATGTCCAGTAAACATACTATTAAAATTTGAATTTAGAATTCATTATAAATTAAGAGTAACTACGTATCTTTCTTTTTACAATTTTGTTTAAATTACCAAAGGTTACTTCGGCAACAAACAACATAAAAGTAATACCCAAAAAAAGAAAATGGCATTTAAAAATAATTGAAAGTTCTTCCACGCCTAAAGGCTTCACTGGAATCTCTTGTTTTAGTTCACTAAAACGATATTGTTCCCATTTTCTTACAAGACCTCCTTCAAATATTGCCATCACATGTTTGTTAAAATGCTCCGTCAAGGGTGAATGTTTAGGAAATATCATATTTAAATAGTGATTATGTATTTTGTCTTTAATTATATGTAAATATTGTTGGCCTTTATAATTTAATTCATTTCGCTCCAAATACCGCCCCACTTCACAATCTATGAGACAAAACCTCCTGCTATCATTTTTCATTCTTTCTATACATGTAAATAAATTGTTAATTGGTACTAATTTCGAATTGATCTTTGAGAATGTTTCTTCTGTATCTGGAAGAACTACATCTGGGGATGCCATACCTTCAATAATATATCCCTTTTCAATTACATCTTCGAAAGTTTCTACTTCCTTTCCTTTTTTCATGGCCGTGAAAAAAGAAGTAATAGTTGCCTGCGAGGCGAAATTTAAAATGAAGTAGCTCCACAGACTAAAGCCTAAAAATATTCGAAAAGACCCCTTTTTAGGAGGTTTTAACAATGAAATAATTAGAATATTTCGTATACAATTAAGGAAATCCTTCCCTATTTGATCTAAACTTATTTCACCTTTTTCTGCAATATTGAATACTGAAAACACTATCCAAGATCCTAAAAAACTAAAAATGAATTTTATGATCATGATGTAATTGTTCTGCAAGAGTTTAAAATCAAATAAAATGGTTTCGAATTCTGCTCTAGGAGCCGCTATACAAACTCCACTATCAGCTATGATAAATGTTTGATCCAATGCTACAATTATTAAATCCATTTGATATATTGGTATAAGGAAAAGATCTGCCTTCCTATGGCCTAATGAAAAAATGTGTTGGATATTTAATTCGAAATTAAATGGTAGTTTCATTACGCTAGCGCTTGGAGATAGATCAATGGTGAAATTCATGACTTCTGCTATTGCTTTCCACAACTCGCCATCTCTTGCTCCAATTGAATATGTATTATTCGCTTCCTCTTCTATTGTAAGAAATGGTTTTACTTCTGTCGTAAACGCTCGTAGAGGAAACCCGTGGAGATTTCTGCCTTTGGGCTCAAACAAATCAAGAATGGTTACAGTTTTTAACTCACTGTAAGGTATCGATCGAGTATAAAATCCAATGCAGGTGCCCAGATTGTTAGCTCGAAATTTTGATTGCGAAGATACATTATAACATCCTTCTTCACACGCGAATCCATTTTGAAAACCGTCTACTGGTATGCCGATTTTTTTTGTAGTCCAACACCCAAATACTAATGGAAGTGTGTAGTTTTCGTACACATAAGGCTCATAACTTGACAAATATAGTACTTCTTTGTCATCGTCAAATTGTATTATTGCAGCATTAGGAGACTTGAAATACCACAAAATAAAGAATATTTTTGCTATCGTTATGTCGTTTTGAATTGTTCTAAAAAGAACAACAACATTTCCTAAAGGATTCCAATACGGACTTTCTGTTGTCTTTGTTAAAGACTCCTCAAATTCTTCAAAGTTTAAACAATTGATAACAATAATATTTGAATGATATGGTACCGTATCTTCAATATAATGATCTTCGTTTTCAATGTTCGATATTGTATGTGTTAATAGAGGTAACTTACTCAGACTATAAAACATGTCTGACCAATGCCCCATGCTGAAAATATTATTCCAACCATTATTTTTTAAGTTCATATTTATTAAATTTACCTGTAACAATACATTACTTTATTGCAGTATCGACAAATCCTAATGTCACCTGGGGCATAGTTCCCACGACACTGGCCGCATTTCCCCGCTGTATGATTAAACTGAGCCTTTGGGCAAAATACAATTTAAAGAATTTCTAAATATAGTAATAATTATCTTTTAACGTATTTTTTATTTTATTTGTGTTATGCTAATATTGCTAATTTAAAAACCTCACCCCAACAAAAAAGAAAAAATACAAAAAGAAATTCCCTCGCCGGGATTCGAACCCAGGACCATTAGCTTCCTGAATGGGGTTGGCAACTGTCAAAGGTTTGCCTAGATGGCGCCATCATAGCTTGCCCCTTTTTCTATGAGATTTGGCTTAAAGAGCTGGCATCCAGGGTATTAAAAAAACAAAAATTTGACACAATTCTAGGGATTGACGGGGCAAGCTATGATGGCGCCATCTGCTAAAAACTTCCACCGGCCAACCCCATTGGATTACTGCCATACCCGCTAGATACCCGCTAGGCTAAACGGGTTGTCAATTCTAGTTACAATGCTATCCCACCAGAGCGCTTTTATATAGTATATGCTTTCCTTTGTCTATGGTATAAACGAACTTTTGTAAGGGACATTTCTTTGTATGGAGTTATCGTTCTTCTCCTAGTGAGTATTATATTCTTTGTTCTAGACCTGTGAAGCTAGAGTTACCTTAGTTAGACGGACTCTGTAGTTCTGTCGGACTATTATCATTATCAACTAAACTAAGGTCGTGTCGTGTAA
Organism: Cydia splendana; assembly: GCF_910591565.1. Taxonomy (NCBI): domain Eukaryota; kingdom Metazoa; phylum Arthropoda; class Insecta; order Lepidoptera; family Tortricidae; genus Cydia; species Cydia splendana. Next base: position 14,397,630 of record NC_085972.1, on the reverse strand, counting down.
AAATGTCTTTAAACTTTCTCGACATGTCAAATTTGTATCAAATCAAGGCCCCAAAGTTTTTTAGTTCTCTTTGACGGCGCAGCAACTAGTATAATTTATCTCTCCTCGCTCTTTTAAAAATGCCGTTTGTCAAAAAAGGACAACCATACTGTTGACAAGATAGACTTCAAATCAAGGTGTTATCGTTTTAGGTAGAACCAGGACCAGGTTGTGTGATGTGGCCCACCTTGCTGTAGCCATGTCGATAAAGTCATATCGATAAACTATCGACATTTCTTGCAATTTAAATATTACTTCAAAGGTTTAACGATACCTAAAATGAACAAAAACGCTTTTATTCTTTATTGTGGTTATCAGATCACAATTTTATAGTCACGCCCCAGCAGGGAACCAAGGGAAAGTTCAGATATCTAATTAAAATACATACATACCTATTAAAATAGGTGTTCCGCAATAATTGAATTATTTTATTATATTATAATATATTCATTATTCATTAGCATTTCAATTAAGTATGTTTATGTTTAACGAAGATATTGAAGCTTCAATTAATCGCTATTTCGTTCCGCTGTGTAGCGTTTATCGATATATAACATGATTAAAATCGACTTTTCACATCCCTAAAAGAGCACACATATACGTTTTCACGCACACATACACAACCTGGGTCTACCTTAAAAGGGGACACCTGGATTTGAAGTCCATCTTGTCAACAGTATGGTTGTCCTTTTTTGACAAACGGCATTTTTAAAAGAGCAAGGAGAGCGAAATTATACTAGTTGCTGCGCCGTCAAAGAGAAGAGACAGCGTTGGGGCCTTGTGTTATGTTGGCTAACAGTAAGAAGCTATGTCAAACTAATAAAATTTGAAATAAATATAGTCAATAATTGAACTTACAAGAAATTCGGTCCTTTTTCCTTCATTTGTAGACTCGTAATCGGTAGTCGGTAAGATTCTGGCTGCGCAGATAGGATATACTAAAATAAATAGCGAAATACATGACAAGCATATATTTTTCATAGTTAGCCTTTTATGGAGATCCATCAAGTCTCCAACTCTCCACGGAGGATTTTTACTGGAAGTGGAATCCAATGGGCAACAACGTAGCGCAACGAACGTATCTGAACAATGAATGCGTTAGCTAGTAAATCAATGTAGAGTAGACCAGTCAAATTAGGAGGATTGTAATACTCGTTTTACGTTATTATACTCATTACATTATCTACCTATCGCATTTCCATAATAATACTAAATGAGACAATCTATTTAAGAAAATATATTTTATTCATGTCATAAGTTCCAAATGTTCCAATTAAGTAAATATGTAAACATAAAATTTGATTGTGGCTTCCATGTGGCTTCTTATATAAGTACATACGTAACGTATCGTATCGTTATGTACGTTTTCAAATAGTCGTAAGTATATGGCCTGTTTTCTGTGTCTAAAAGAAAGATATCCGTCCTATCGTCTGGCAAACCAATTAGTTGGTTCGTACCTGGTGCAAAGGTTGGCCATCGCTATCCAAACGTGGTAACGTGGCAAGTGTGATGGGACTGATGGGTACCTTTGCACCCGGTGTGCACCCGGTACAGCTCGCGGACGACTTTTAGAATAAGATATTTTTTATTAAGCATTGTACTCTTAGTTTATTCATTAATTTAGATACATTTAAGTTATTGTTTAGTTAGTGTGTATTTCCTAATTGTATGTTACTTTTAATGTACAATTTTGAATAACTTTATCAGTACCTAGAAAAAATAATACGGTCGAATTGGTAACCTCCTCCTTTTATGAAGTTGGTTAAAAAGGCACGAGATTGTAATCAATCCTTTCGCGCCTACATTTTTAAAATTTTGGCACCCTTTTCTACGAGTGTGTACTGTCTCCAATAGCTTAATTTTCTAATAGGTTTTCTAACCATTCGCATAATTTCCCACTATATTTCATTTGTTTACAATCATGGAAGACAGAAAATATAGTTCGTTTTTTTTAGCATTAGAAAGAACTTGAAAGAAGGTAAGCGATCTTGACATGTCTTTTAATTGAAAAACGCTTTTTAAAAATCAGGAACTTATTACTTATGAAAGCAGAAGAATATAAATGATCGTATTAGATTCATAGTTGTTACATATTTGCCGTAACTTATTTTTAAAATATGTTTTTCAATTAAAAGACACATCAAGATTGTTTACCTTATTTCTAATGCTGAAAAAACGAACTATAGATAGGTGCGACGACGAGCGAAGCGGGTGAACTGCGAGCAAAACCAGAACCGACTTATTTTATTATAGGTACGATATTGTGTAACAAAAATAAGTTATTTTTTAGTTAGTGTCTCGTATATTATAATAATAAGAATACATATCCAAATTATGCGAATAGATAGTAACCCTATTAGGAAAATAAGCTACTGGAAAATAAAATTAATGGGAAAATATGCGAATGGTTAGAAATGCTTTCGGGAAAGGAAGTTATTGAGAAAAAGTAAAATGGTAAAAATTGCGAATGGCAAAAATCGCAATCTGGAAATAACGATTTTCGGAAGAGACAGTACACACTCTTTTCTGCTAACATAGTTGGTTTGCCAGTCAGACTTAGGTACATGTTTTAAAATGTGGCAGTTTGCGTAAATAACATGTTTCTTACGGCATATTTACATTTGTGCATTTGCTAGCATTTGTTTCTTACTATCAAGTACCTAAGTATGATAGACAGAGATTGGCGTAATAATGGTAACTACTCATTTACGCCGTATTTGGAGACCTTGTCAGATAAAGTGTATAGGCACGATCACGCAACTAAAAGCCAGCATTGTGTTTGATTTTTACCACCCTTACTGATATGTTTAAAAAGAAGTCCAACACATTGATACTTACATTTAATAAACTGAACCATAATTTCTTTAAACAATGTACATATGTAAAACATGGCATTTCCTTAAATTTCTATTATTGCCTGTAAAATATGACCACCACGGGTCTCAATTCAGAGCCCATTTTGTCTATGGTTCCGAATCAATTCAAATATCAACTGTTAATTGTCTGTGGCATATTCGAATTCCTTACACAAAAGGTAACCATCATCGAAATCTTACAGATTTCTGTAACAATAGAAGTTCGATCTAAAATCAGAGCCCGTAGACAATCAGGCTCTAAATCTATACGTGACAGTGAAGGCCTAATAACAATTTAACCCCTTGACCACCTAAAGGCCCCTGTACACAATGGGCCAGCGCCGGCCAGTCCAAGGGACGCAGCCATGCGGTAGAATGAGATAGCAATATCACTTGCTCCCTCTAACGCATAAATGCGTCCCCCAGACTGGCCCACGCTGTCCCATTGTGTACAGGGGCTTTAATAATCAACCGAGCATTCCGACAAGGTTTTCGTTGACGCGACGCCCATGTTAGAGCGTTTTCACATTGTCCGAGAGATCGGATGTCGGAAGGAAGTAAAATGTAAAAAATATGTGTTTGTACCAGGGATGTAACGGATGTGGTTTTATCGGAACCGAAAACGGAAACAGATGTTTTCAATTTAGTTTAACCTGCGATCATATATAACCATGGATACCGCCTTTAGGAACATTACCGTTCAAATTCTCGGGCCAAATTAGCACACATACACAATTACGCCTACATTCAAATAAGACGACGCGTTTACAGAGCCTGTAATCAAAGCTCGTAAACAAAATAAGAGTCATCTTTATTACACTAATGGTACATAGCTAAGTGTAGATGAAATGCATATAATGTCAATAACTACCAATCAGCGACATTAATCCGCTAATAACCTTCTTGCTGTACGTACTGGCCGCTGAGAGTTCGCGGTTCATATTTGATTAGAATATGACTTGGACAGGGATAGGTTTATGCCATACAGTGAAGAACCAGTCAAATAATTCACGTATAATAATTTAATGCAGATTAAAAGATAACTAGTTAAAATGTTGTTATGACATGACAGACTAACTCAACATAAGTAAATATATCATTGTTGTATAAATGTATTCCGCTATAATAAGTATTTTGTATATTTTATTATCAATCTGCATGGCAGTGCGAAGTCACGTTCAGGTATAGTCTGTCCGTTTTTCTAAGATCAAGTACGCCATAGTAAATGTATGGCGAACTTGATCTTAGAAATCGGACTGGCTATACAGTCTGCAAAATTTACATGGGTACACGAATCGGGTCAAAAATATTTGAACAGGCGGAGTCACAATAAATCCCCACTTTCAGTTCAGAATATTTTAGGGTATGATTATCTCACGGGTTATATCTCATGAATAGAACATATTCTAGATATCTTGCCAGGCATCCACTCAATTTCATGTCTCTCTAATAGGGTATTATACTGTATTTAAAATAAATTATTTTACACCATGCATGAAATAAAGCACCTGATAATTATTAGAAAAGCACAGATAGGAGTTATTTTTAAACACAAGTTCTATTTAATAAATCGGATAGAAATATAAAAAGTAGGTGAGTTGACCGTGACGTCACGATGTAAAGTTTCATATAAATTTCATATTAGCAAATCGTTTTGACAGTTCTAAAAAAGTAACTGATTTGACTAGTTGGAAAATACCCTATTGGACAGCTTTTTTCCATAGTTCTCTGCGAATAGCATCTTGTGGGAATCTGAATGGAAAGTAATGTAAAATGACAATACCAAATTTGATTATTAATTCGAAATAACTAGGTAGTTTTTTTATAGCTCCATCTCATGAAATAAAAAAGGAAAATACAAATCTGTAAGAAGGAATTTATTACTACATTTATAATTATATAGAAAATACCTAAACCAAACACAAGTTAATAAAATAGTCTACTTCATTTAGCATAACACCATCCCTATTATCCTCGCAATTTAAAAAGTCGTATGTTGTTATGAAAGTCGTATGCAGTTGTTACGTTTTAGCTTAGCACGGTAGTATTGAAAACAAATCGTCATGTTTTTTCCAAATTCTACTGAAGTTATCTGTTTACTACAAGTGAAAAGTGATTCCACTGTCCTTGGTATGAACTAAAATAACTTCTGCACCACTTCACGACACATGAATATATTTTTAATTACAAAAAAACGTTGTTTTTATAAAGCAATTTAGCCATTTGTCACTGACTGTCATCTCGGTGGTACTGAGATTGCCAATCGAGCAGTTTGTAAGTACCGCCTATCGCGGGGTAGTTTGCGTTGGGTCATAATTGAGCGGACAGAATACTTCCATGTATAGCATTTCGCTGAGTTTAACGGAACCGAAAACGGAAACGGAACCGATAACGGAAACGGAACCGAAAACGGAACCGGAACCAGAATCGGAGCCTGACTTTTTAACGATGTATTCGTTTTCCCCTTTTTAGAATAAACCTTCAGACAAAGTTTACACTTAGCCGTGTCTCCACTAACTTCATCAAAATAGTTTCAAATCGAACTTGATTCCGGCTTCGTTGTGCGTTTTTATACACACTAACATTCACCACACACACTACACACAGTCAGTACACAACAGAACACATACGATTTTAATTTTAATAACACGAATAAAACAAAGTAGGTATACAAACAAACAACAAATTAGCGTAGCACGTGGCAAGCGGGGCGATGAGCGAATGACTGGTATGAACCTGTTTGTTTTTGATGTACGCCGCCGCCGCGCGAAGCATTGACATCCGTTATAACTTCCGTTTCAAACATAACGGAACCGGAACAGAAACGGATGTGTAATACCAAACGGAAGTTCCGTCTTAACGGAAACGGAACCGGAGCTCCGTAACATCCCTGGTTTGTACATATTTATTTATACATTTAATAAAACATTATTACTAAACAACGATAGACAACGCAAAAAAGGCTGACTTAATGCCAATGGCATTCTCTTGCAGCTGTTTTTGTCATAGGCGCCTTCCGGCATCCGATATCGGAAAGGCGCTTCCGATAAATTCAGCCATGTCGGAGCCCCCGTCAGCTGTCGTACCGATAATATTTGTTTGTGTGCGTGTGTGTAGGCTTGTTGTAGTGTGCGTGATCGCTAAAGACAGCGCCCCCGCGGCCCGCCTACGCAGATGTAGGATCCTACATCCGATATCGGATCGGACAATGTGAAAACGCTCTTAGGCGTGGCGTTCAAAGGGTTAACAACATATTGTTAGAGTCAGTCCATGAAAAGTCTGCAGCGGATTTGATAGCCCACGCAGTGCACGTGTTATTTTAAACGTCAAACTTCTATGAAATTATGACGTATTAATGACACTTGCACTGCGTGGGCTATCAAATCCGCTGCAGACTTTTCTTGGTCCGACTCTAGCAGTTACACTTTCTGCTGTCCAATAACTCCTGTAAATGTTGCCATGCGCGATCGATCTGCATCTGCGTGTACTCGTAGCTCCAATACGGACTGAAGACTATGTTAGCTAGCGACACTTGCTCTTGGTTTGAAGGCTGGGATTCTATGCGTTGTCTCGCTTCTTCTTCTGTGAGGCCGTTGCGCTCTTGTAGCCTTTTGATTGCCTGAATAACAATTACTTTTAAGATTTTTTTCACGTTTGACGAAGAAAGGAAAGGATAATGATTTACAAATGTATCTGTTTATATTTACTTATTTGAATATCCACACCGAAGGTCCAACGCCAAAGACGGATTAATCGGTCACAGACCACAAAGCAACATAGAACTACGTGCATATGCATAAAGTTCAATTTCAGTTTTGACACTTCGGTGACGTGGCGTCCGAGTGACTGCTTTTGTGTTTGACACGGCGTCGAAAAGGTAAGTAAATAAACAGATACATTTGTAAATCGTTATCCTTGACGAAAAGGGAGGGTGATGATTTTCAAGTGACGTAATCTAATCTCAGAGCCTCTAGAATCAATTCAAGAAATCAATAATTTGAATCTTCTATACATTTGTCACTCCATATTTAAATGAGAGTGCAGTGACAGTGGTCGCGTGCATTTGCGAGCGCGGAGTGCCGCAGTGTTGCTTAAATATGGAACATAACTACAGCACAGAAGGTTGAAAATCCTTTGACTCTAGTAAGAGTACCCCGACTGCTGATAAAATTGAGGCCTAAGCGTGTCACACACGCACGCATCGTTTTACCTCTTCTGGCGGTATGATGACGGCCCACAGCTGATGGCACTGGTTGTACCACTTGGCGCGCACCATCACGGCCGCCTCTATCACCACCAGACCACCACCCTGTACCCTTCCTGCCTGCGGGCTTAATACTGACATCTCTCTAATCTACCATCTCACCTCTTCTGGCGGTATGATGACGGCCCACAGCTGATGGCACTGGTTGTACCACTTGGCGCGCACCATCACGGCCGCCTCTATCACCACCACCCTGTACCCTTCCTGCCCGAGAGCCCGAACCCTTCTCTGGGCCTCCTCGATCACCGCTGGCCATACCAGTTGGTTTAACTTTTCTAATTGCTCCTGGAATAAAAAGCGGTTGATTTTAAACATGTATTTGCCGACACTCAGCTGCAAACTCAGGTACCTCAGTTTAACCTTCAAATTAGTAATAGATTGCCTTTCATTCTCTTAGGGGCTCTATATATTATATTATACGAATCGGGCTTGCGATTTTTCATTGGCCGCGACTCCCAAGCCACGCCCCCTCAACTTGGTCATGTTTCGAATGTTTCGATTCACGAAGTTTTCATCTCACCAGCTCGAAAGAAATATAATGTAATGTTCACTTGCAAATTATATTCTAATATAATCCCTTAATTTCTAGAAAAAGGTTATCAAATATAATATTATATTTCTAAATTGTTAACAAAAATACTGTAATCGGTTGAAAACAGCGTGAATCGAAACGTCGTAATCAGGCCGGTCGCGTTTAGCTGGTCTGGAGGGGGCTTTTGGTCAATATTTCGCTTCCATCATGCTGGCTATGATACGTTGTCTCGTTCTAACTATCGCTCCATCTCACTCTGTTCGGTTAAAAAAATAGCAATCATGAGTAGAGCCTTTTTTTATACTACATCGGTGGCAAACAAGCATACGGCCCGCCTGATGGTAAGCAGTCACCGTAGCCTATGGACGCCTTTATCTATGTCATGCCATCAAGAAAATCAAACCTTATCACTAAATACGATCTGCCCCAGTTTCCGCCTGTCCACCTCGCCGCTGTCCGTGATAATGTCTCTCCCGAAGGCATCGGCCACGGTCTGATTCAGCGGAAGCCCTGGCTTGTACAAGTCATGAGCTATCAGGTCGCAGTTCACAATGGCGGCGCCTTTTAACCTGACATCAGATTTTTAAATCAATAATGGCATTATCTTTAGTAATATTGTCTTTGGTTACCGCGATAGTTACTATTGAAACGGATTATATCGCGTATATTGAATACATACTACATCCCGACATTCCCGACGTTTCGAACCCTTTACAGCGTTCGTGGTCAACGGGTGCCTGAGGAAAAAACTGTACTGTGCAAAAACAACCTACTTACAAAATAACGAACCATCATAAACTAAATTTTAAGGCCAGTTAGTTATACATGCAAAATTGGGTCATAAGGCTAGTTCTATGTATTCAATATACGCGATATAATCCGTTTCAATAGTTTTATTTCATTATCTTTAGTAGTAGTTATGTAGGCATATTATAGATTTTTTTTTGTGTTTTGTATCTGTATTTTTTATGTAATTCGACATTAAGAGACCATATACATCTCTTAGTAATTGTAATACGTTAGATTGAATTGTTAGTTTTATTTTATAAAATTGTTGATGTTATTATTTTTCCTTGTATGTAAATTCAATGATGACGTGTAAAAGTGCCCTTGTGGCCTATTTGCTGAATAAATGTTGATGTTTGATGTTTGTTGTTTGTTTGATCATAGCGAAAATATTTGACATGCACTTACGACTCTACAAATAAAAGCATACTGAACACGGTTCAGGTGCAAATGCAGACGTGTTAAATACATAGCTTGGCTAATATAGTACAGCCTGGCTCTGCAAGAAAAGCGGCTTTTTTTTGTTAAGTATACTGCGAACAGTACTAAAAGCCAAAGATTGCGGTAATCTGAAGAGGTTTCTAAATTTTGCGAATGACGCTAGTTCGTCGTTCGTGAACCATGTACAGTCGCGATCAGATATATCCGAGCGGCCGAGGTGCTCAAAAATATCTGAACACGCACTCTAGCGCCTTGACAATTGAGACGTGTTCAGATATTTGTGAGTACCAATGGCAGGTCCGATATATCTTTATGGAAACTGTACATAATGCAATATGCAGCTGCAGCGCGTAGGCCAGTGTGCGAAGGGTGCGCTACCGGCGCATTTGACACATCTGCACGCACCTGTATTGGATGTAGTGCACTTCTCTATGCGTTTAGGTTTAAAATAAAGCTTAAGTACCTTAATTTCTCAGCAATATTACTTTTTCCGCTGGCGATGCCACCAGCCAGTCCGATCACGTAAGGCCACGCGGGTATATTGTTGTTATCCTGTAAATAAATGTCAACTGAGCATTACAAATGGAAAAATTATTTTCAAATTTGATTAAAGCAACACTTTAAGTAGCCTGGCCAACAATGTCCATCGCTATATGTATAATAAAAGAGGCCCAAATACTTTTCTAATAGGTAATTAAACACTACTTACTACAGGCGGCCTCAGCATGGTGCCCAGTAACCGCATCCGCTGGTTACTAGAGCTCACTTTCTCTTCCTCCTCGTGAGAGCGCTGCGGACTCGAGTCCTGTGCGAGGCCGATGACGTAAGTGTCTAATAATGGCAGACCGTTCTCATTTCGCTTTTCGTTGATTTTTTCTGCGCCGCGTTGGGTTTCTTCGCTTACTACTATTAGCTGTAATAGAAATTTCTTTAGTATCCTGATGGATTGAAAAATAAAGTCCACATCATGTCGGTATATCAAATTCCTACCTTTGTGATTCACAGAGCGATTTTACACATTTGATTTTCTATTTTATATAAATAATCATAAAGCCTACTATATTACAAAAATCATACTCATTGAACATTTGAAATAACAACCTTCTTCTATTTGTGTTAACAAGAAGTAATTTGGCTTGTGCTGACAATCCAACAACAATCCAACAAGTATCAAACTGCACAACGGGACTTAATCGCGTATTTAAGTTTTAAACAAGATCAAGTGCGGGTAGTTCGAAAAACTCGCGCGGCTAGAAGATGTTGATGTCAACTTGAGCCAGTCTTCTCCGAGACCACGGGGACAACGCCGTCCTCGAAACGTCGGAGGTAAATCTTAAAACTTAAATACGCGATTAAGTCCCGTTGTGCAGTTTGATAATGTTTAATAATCGTGAAAGTTTAAATCAGTGTAATCCAACAAGTGTAAGAAAACAGCTTACCTGAAATTTAGGGTCATCTTTGGTGGGTCCATACAAATCATGTATGGGTAGCACATTGTACTCTAGGTCGGGATTTATATCAGTAAGGAAATCTAACACAGCTTTGATTCTCGTTTCCGTCGGTTCTATCAATTCAAAGAGCTTTTTGGCTGTAATAAAACGTTTATCTGTAATTTGTTCAACATATAAAAACATAGATGTGTTACTGAATGTTATTTAAACTCAAGGAAGTTTTTACGTTCGAAAATGGTATGGTTTTATAAAAGATTCTTCAAATGGTTTTTTTACCAAATATTTTAAAATCTGTTTTACAACATTATACAAACTTACAACCCCACATAATATAATCATAGACTTACACTGAATCATGTTAACATCGGTAACCCCAACAGTGACATGCTTAGTCGAGCGCAGCACAGCCTGTGACAGCAGTATTTTGTGCCCATTGTGGAGCCGGTCAAATGTGCCACCCAGTGCAACATACTCATATTGCTTTACAGGCTCTTCGTTTACAGTTTCAAATTCGCCATCTTGTTCTGAAACAAAAGAACATTTGAAACAGCCGGTCCAACCTGTATAGAGCCTTAGGATTATATAAAACCCCTGTAATTTATAAAAAAAAAAACATACCAATACTTTGTATCCGATAGTCAGTCTTAAGGCTCTCCGCTGATATCTTCAGCTTTTCAATCTCTGAGGATAGCTCATTATCATAGAGTACTAGGTCTATGGGATAGTATGTCCTAATATTTTTAACTCTATCCACAGGTTTAATTATCAGCCGTACATCCAATTTGGAATATGAAGATGTCTGTAAAAAAACATAAAATTTATTTAAAGTTAGGTATTACATGTACCGCTTGTGCCCGATCCATCGGCTGTTGGTTTTTAGTGCAAACACAGTGGCCTTAGCAGTGCCGTCTACATCTTGATCTTACATTACATGTTATACCCATCCGGAAGATTGATATGTAGTCCCATCATATTTATAGTCTTTATTAATTATTAAAGTCAATTTTTTTATTCGGTAGACTAAAATGACATTTCATACTATGAAATGTTATTTTATGTTCATACTAGGAAATGTCATTTTAGTCTACCGAATATAAAAATTGACTTTACTTACCCTTGTATAAATATTAGATATCTGGCTACTAAGAACTGGTAAGGTGTTAAGAGAATTCTCATTTATTTTTATGTACAGCACTCTTTGAACAAACTGTGAGGCCTTCAAGCAATAATTGTGCGCTTTTGCAGCATTCGACACAAACAATAAACCATTTTTTCCCATTCCGATATCTGTAAACAAAATAAATCAACATTGCGTAACTTTTAAAGTGAAAACAGTAATATCCACTTAATATTTGATAAAACTTTCTTTATGGTATATTTTCCAACAAATTTTAAGAGGTATTTTAGGGCAATGAATATTTGCACATTTAAAGGTTGGCCCATGCTTGTTATACTATTGGGTGTTAAGCTTCTATAGGCTTCAAGGGCGACATAGGCAGGCTCGTTTGCACTGTCGTGGTATTAAAAAAAGTGCCTAAAATGCATATGTTATTGGGTAAATTTTGATAAATAAAAAACAGATTTTACTGTATAGTACTTTCTTCACCCACCTGAATTATTGTTCAACGCGACAAAGACATAAGATAGGAGTAATGATAGCAATACCACAATAAACGAAAGGCTAAGATTAAAACTAAACATTCTTTAGTACAGTACAAAGGTTACTTTTTACAAATGATAATATTGATAAGGTTCTACACCACTAAAGCCTTTCCTTATCTACATTTTACACTGGTATGTTTACACAATCAACTAAACTTCGAAATAATATATTTGCTCGTTTATTTTATTTACAATATTTCGTTAGATATAACTAAAAAACTGCTGTGTGATTACATAGGCGCACTGTTTGAAATGAAACTAATAAATACCAACACCATACAATACCTAATTATGTAAATATATGAAAATTGTAAATTGAAAACTTGCTTCTTAGCACCTTAATCTAAATGTTTATGTAGATTGTAGATTGTACTAAACTAGAAACAATAAATTTATTTCATGTGTAGTCCGGGTAGTCCCCGTTGACCTGACATAACGACAACAAACTGTCAAACTGACACTGACAGCGATCCGTTTTACGCTCTTGTCGTTCAAGCTAGTGTGGAAGATATAGTCTGTCAAGCCATTTAAGTCAGTAGAAAAAAAGCGGAAAATTTTAAAAATGTATACGCGAAGGATTATCGTTTCATAGTAAATTTGAATTTTGCTTCTTTTTCTACTGACAAAGTTGTCTGACAGACTATATAAATGGGGTTAAAAATTGGTTAGTTTGGCAAGCCATTTACGTCAGTATAATAAGGCAGCTACTATAAAAAAAATCGTACAAGTGCGAGTCGGACTAGCCCACCGAGGGTTCCGTACTTTGTTATAGTGGCACAGAAATACATGTTGTTACAATCCACTTTTTTTGGATTTGTCATTGATTTGGATTGGTAGTGAATGGATTAACTTCTCTAAGATAGAAATTGATAAGTATCAAAACATTCAGCTCTTTGCTGCAGAGATTTCATCCTATTACAATTTCTATTAAGTACCTACTTACTACTTATACTCAGTGTCTCACTTTTACAGGCCTGTGAGACCGGGGCAGGTAACACATAATCTTCCTCGCGTTGTCCCGGCTATATGCCACGGCTCATAGAAGCCTGGGGTCCGCTTGGCAACCAATCCCAAATAATGGCGTAAGCATTTACTTTGTACGAAAGCGATTAAACTAGGCCTTATTGAGATTAGTTCGGTTTCCACACGATGTTTTCCTTCACCGAAAAGTGACAGTAAGGCCGGCGCCCCACTGCTGCGCACGCTATGTACACGACCCACGTTCCTATACAAAATTTCGTGGGCTTGCCCACGGTTTGTATTAAATGGCGTAAGCATTTACTTTGTACGAAAGCGATTAAACTAGGCCTTATTGAGATTAGTTCGGTTTCCACACGATGTTTTCCTTCACCGAAAAGTGACGGTAAGGCCGGCGCCCCACTGCTGCGCACGCTATGTACACGACCCACGTTCCTATACAAAATTTCGTGGGCTTGCCCACGGTTTGTATTAAAACGTGGGCCGTGGATGTAGCGTGCGCAGCAGTGGGGCGCCGGCCTAAATATGAAATGCTACATCGTACATAAGTTTCTAAAAACTCGGGGTTTGAACCGCGAGGAGACTGATATATCAATACCTGCATCACGAAACGTAGGTTTGGTCTGAGATAACTCCGAACCTCATAAAATACGGTACTCCGGACGGTATCGGCCTGTCAGTTGTTCGGAACTGTCAACATTTTGTTCTAACTGCTGAAAATTAAAACTACAGGAAAAAAATATAAAATACAAAACATCAGGCTTTGAACAATTTATTACAAAAGCTTAAATTCATTCTGATCCAGAATACATTTATGGCTTACTCAAATGGCCATCGTAAGACTGTGTAAATAGAAACATAAGTAGGTGCCTACAGATAGTTAAGCAGACGAGAGCGAGTGTATTTTAAATATACGGCACCACTGACCACATATAAAGTGTCTTTTGTTAAGCAGAAATAAGTGACTTTTAATACACATCTTGTTTTTAAAATTATCTTACTGCATCTTGCTAACACCAGGCGTGGCTCACTCCGCGATTTCGTCGCTTTGCTTTGCTACAGGTAGTTAAAAGTACATCCGTTCCACACCAATTTTGGTGGCTAGCCATAAGCCGCGCGTGGCGCTGTCGCCACCGCTCGGCCATATCTGTCCTGATCGTAACAGACGCGCTTTGTTTCCTATTATTTATTCTGTGCTAACACGCACAATTATTTATGTAGGGCGTGTATTATAAAAATAAGCGGTCAGTGATTTCTCGTATACGATGCAAAAAAGCTAAACTAGTCAAACCTATCTAGATCCTAGAAACAATTTTCACCTATACTTATTCTCAATATATTTTAATTACCTATTATAATATACTTAAGTTACAAATTACTTAATCTAGCAACTTTACTATTATGATTTTGTACTCTTTATTCAAAATACCTAGGCATAGTTGGCAGCAGAATTTATTAAGATTCAGCGGTCGGCAACAGGCGGCCCGCGCGCCGCATGCGGCTCGCAAACCTCTCGCTTGTGGTCCGCGACCCTCCCTGGGTATTTTGTATATAATATTGACAAACGGCAATGTCTGGTAAAGTCACAAATATTAACTAAAGGTTGAACACGCCAAAACTGGGGCACACAAAATGTAGTACAAAATTATAATAAAAGTGAAAAAGTATATTATGTTTTACACATTTAATAGCATATTTAACGCTGTTTAAAATAACATTCCATATTTTAGATTTGGTCTACACAGTAAGCCATTTTTCTAACTTTCCTACGTACACGGCTCATAAGACTTTGCACCATGTTAATAGAACACTGTCTTGACGCCCATGTCCACATCTTTTGTAGTTCAGGGACCGATTTTACTCCGCCGCCTTTCTTTTTTAAAATTCCCTTCATAATACTCCAGTACTCTTCAACGGGCCGCAGTTCCGGACTATTTGGGGGGTTGCACACTTTTGGTACCACCACGATCCCATTTGCAGCATACCATTCCATCACTGGTTTTGAGTAGTGGCAACTGGCTAAATCTGGCCAAAACAAAGGTGGTGAGTCATGCTTTCTTATGAAAGGTAGCAAACGTTTCTGCAAACACTCTTTTCTATAAATATCGCCGTTTATTGTCCCGGTAGTAATAAACGGCCGACTTCTTTTCCCACAGCTACATATTGCTTGCCAAAGCAGGTACTTTTTTGGAAATTTCGAACGTTTTTTTAATTTACACTCTTCAGGGGCGTCTACTCTACTTAGGCTGGTATAGAACTCTTGCCCAGGAATTTGTTTAAAGTCACCTTTTATGTATGTTTCGTCGTCCATGACGACGCATGCAAATTTGGTTATGATATTCTCATAAAGTTTTCGAGACCGTTTCTTCGCGGATGAGTTCTGTTTCGAGTCTCGATCTGGTGCTGCCTGGGCCTTATAACTCCTTAGGCCAGCCCTACGTTTCACTTTTTGAACATAGGACTGAGACATTTTAACTTTTTTAGCAACATCGCGAGACGAAATCTTAGGATTTGAGGCAAACATGTTCACCACCTTCTCGTCCTTTTTTTTATTCTTGACACCCTGCAAGCCTCCACTTCCTGGCTTCCGATCTATTAGTGAATAGAATCAGGCGTTACTTTGCGGAAATCCATACTATTTAAAACCAAAATATTACTTTGCTAATCCGCGAAAAGATAACGTGCTAGTCAATCAGTGCTAACCCGTTATACTTACTTGCGTATTTTTACATGCAATTAATATTCCCACCCTCCCACCGCAAAAATAAATACGCAAATAAATATAACAAACCACCACCAAAAGAATAAACCTCGACACGTGTTTCGCCTCTCTACGAGGCATCCTCAGGAGTTGTTGACGGTCTGACGCCCGGCAACGGAATGACCTGTCTAGAATGGTCGGCCATATTTATACCTTGACCACTCCCCCTACCGTGCAAGTGTGAGTGAGATGGAAAAATTCGTAATAACGGCGATGACGCAACATTCAATTGTTCGTTAAGAATCATGCCCCTATTGTTGTACCTAATTATTTCCAGTTGTTCCAGAACACCCAAACGCAATCCCTTTTCGCAAACATGTAAAATATCAAAAGAATGATTCTCAGATAAAGTGTGACCTGTATCTAATAAGTGCTTTGCAAAATTGGACTTCTCTGGATGGTTATGTCTATATGACGCAACATGCTCTTTATACCTAGTAGTGAAACTACGGCCCGTTTGCCCCACATACACTTTATTGCAATCGTCACAGGTAAGCTTATAAACTCCAGACTTTTTCCCATTCTCGATCTTATCTTTGCCATTGCAAAGCTTCGAGTGCAAAGTATTATTTGTCTTAAAGGCCACAGGAATGTCGTTAGACTTCAAAATTTTGTAAATTGCATCAGACAACTTGCCAACATAAGTTATGCTCGCTTTATATTTCTTAATCGGTTCAGAGGATCGTGCCGCATACAACATAGTGTTGACCATACTATTCCGCTTTTTCCTGATGATACCATCCACAACAGACTTATCGTAACCATTCGAAACTGCTAAGTGATAAATATTATTTAATTCAATCTGATAGTGTTCATCAGAAAGAGGCACAGTCAACATTCTATGCACATAACAATGAAAAGCAGCCAACTTATGCTGCCATGGATGCGTGGAAGAAGCCGGGATAACTGTATCGGTATGTGTAGGCTTACGGTAAATTTTGAACTGATGCCTGTTGTTTACTTTAGTGATTGTTAAATCTAGAAAATTCAATGAGTTGTCTTGCTCTAGTTCCTTTTTAAACTTAATTTTTGGATGCTTACCATTAATTTCAGCAATAAATGCATCCAGCAGGCCCATACTACCCGTCCAACAAATAATCAAATCATCCACGTATCTAAAATAGTATAATATATTATTGTTGCCCACAATATGCTGGTTCTCAAAATGGTCCATAAAAATATCAGCCATTAAAGGACTTAGTGGTGAACCCATAGCCAAACCATCACTTTGCAAATAATACTGTCCCCCAAATCTGAAATAATTTTGTTTCATACAAATCGCTGTTAGATCTATCAATTCATCTACTTCCCCTGGATGTAAACGTTGCCTTTCAAAAAGACCCTTAATAATCTCCAAAGTCTCTCCATATGGCACATTTGTAAACAAACTGTCTACATCCAATGAAAGAAGAACAGCATTATCTGGTATGTTAATGTCCTGGATCTTTTCTATTAACTGCAAGCTATTTTTCAAGCAATATTTCGGCTGGAACTGGGACTTGTCTCTTATAATGGAATTCAACCTTTTTGCCAGATTATAAGTTGGCGCACCCAAATATGAGACCACTGGACGAACTGGGATATTATCCTTATGAATTTTGGGAAGTCCATAAAGAATAGGAGCTCGTGGATTCATAGGCACAACCATACTCTTCTGATGTTCGGTTTCAAAAACAAATGAAGAATTCTTAACTGCTTGTCTAAGATCTTTCTGGAACCCTGGAGTTGGGTCTCTTTGCAATCTCGAAAATCCGTCACCTTGAATAAGGTCTAGTACTTTCTGATTATACTGTCCCTTCTCCATAATCACAATGCAGTTGCCTTTATCTGCCTTTGAAACCACCAAATCACTGTCTTGCACTTTCTGTTGTATAGATCTTAGCAGCAAAACATCAGAATCAACACACGCACTCTGTGCTGGACTAGTACTCTTGATAACATTAGCCACCATGGTCTTTGTATCTACATCACCACGGCCCCGCACAATTGCAACCTCAGAATCCACTGCCAAATTTTCTAATGTTCTATGAGTAATTTTTGTCTGGAAATTATACTTCAAACCTTTATCTAAAAGCCCAATTTCATTTTCTGAGAACTCCACATTAGTTAAATTCTTGACTCGAGGATGGAAAACATGGTGAGTTGTTACTTGCACATCCCTTCTCCTTAAAAATGAACCAGAACTCGACTCTGTTAACCTATGCAATTTGTTAAGCTGGGTAGTATACATCTGGTGTGCAAGTTCAGAAGCAAAGTATCTCGCCTTCTGGTCCAGAATATCGAATTCGAGATTATGCAACTTAAATGAAAGTTCTGAATATAACACCTTAAGATGCAATTTCAAATTATCCCTTACTGAAAACCAGTGGCGAGTGGGGTTAGTACTTCCAGGGCTGCTAAATTGGCTATTAATAGGGCTCAGAAAATATGGTTGAACGAAGAATCTCGCCACTGGTTTTCAGTAAGGGATAATTTGAAATTGCATCTTAAGGTGTTATATTCAGAACTTTCATTTAAGTTGCATAATCTCGAATTCGATATTCTGGACCAGAAGGCGAGATACTTTGCTTCTGAACTTGCACACCAGATGTATACTACCCAGCTTAACAAATTGCATAGGTTAACAGAGTCGAGTTCTGGTTCATTTTTAAGGAGAAGGGATGTGCAAGTAACAACTCACCATGTTTTCCATCCTCGAGTCAAGAATTTAACTAATGTGGAGTTCTCAGAAAATGAAATTGGGCTTTTAGATAAAGGTTTGAAGTATAATTTCCAGACAAAAATTACTCATAGAACATTAGAAAATTTGGCAGTGGATTCTGAGGTTGCAATTGTGCGGGGCCGTGGTGATGTAGATACAAAGACCATGGTGGCTAATGTTATCAAGAGTACTAGTCCAGCACAGAGTGCGTGTGTTGATTCTGATGTTTTGCTGCTAAGATCTATACAACAGAAAGTGCAAGACAGTGATTTGGTGGTTTCAAAGGCAGATAAAGGCAACTGCATTGTGATTATGGAGAAGGGACAGTATAATCAGAAAGTACTAGACCTTATTCAAGGTGACGGATTTTCGAGATTGCAAAGAGACCCAACTCCAGGGTTCCAGAAAGATCTTAGACAAGCAGTTAAGAATTCTTCATTTGTTTTTGAAACCGAACATCAGAAGAGTATGGTTGTGCCTATGAATCCACGAGCTCCTATTCTTTATGGACTTCCCAAAATTCATAAGGATAATATCCCAGTTCGTCCAGTGGTCTCATATTTGGGTGCGCCAACTTATAATCTGGCAAAAAGGTTGAATTCCATTATAAGAGACAAGTCCCAGTTCCAGCCGAAATATTGCTTGAAAAATAGCTTGCAGTTAATAGAAAAGATCCAGGACATTAACATACCAGATAATGCTGTTCTTCTTTCATTGGATGTAGACAGTTTGTTTACAAATGTGCCATATGGAGAGACTTTGGAGATTATTAAGGGTCTTTTTGAAAGGCAACGTTTACATCCAGGGGAAGTAGATGAATTGATAGATCTAACAGCGATTTGTATGAAACAAAATTATTTCAGATTTGGGGGACAGTATTATTTGCAAAGTGATGGTTTGGCTATGGGTTCACCACTAAGTCCTTTAATGGCTGATATTTTTATGGACCATTTTGAGAACCAGCATATTGTGGGCAACAATAATATATTATACTATTTTAGATACGTGGATGATTTGATTATTTGTTGGACGGGTAGTATGGGCCTGCTGGATGCATTTATTGCTGAAATTAATGGTAAGCATCCAAAAATTAAGTTTAAAAAGGAACTAGAGCAAGACAACTCATTGAATTTTCTAGATTTAACAATCACTAAAGTAAACAACAGGCATCAGTTCAAAATTTACCGTAAGCCTACACATACCGATACAGTTATCCCGGCTTCTTCCACGCATCCATGGCAGCATAAGTTGGCTGCTTTTCATTGTTATGTGCATAGAATGTTGACTGTGCCTCTTTCTGATGAACACTATCAGATTGAATTAAATAATATTTATCACTTAGCAGTTTCGAATGGTTACGATAAGTCTGTTGTGGATGGTATCATCAGGAAAAAGCGGAATAGTATGGTCAACACTATGTTGTATGCGGCACGATCCTCTGAACCGATTAAGAAATATAAAGCGAGCATAACTTATGTTGGCAAGTTGTCTGATGCAATTTACAAAATTTTGAAGTCTAACGACATTCCTGTGGCCTTTAAGACAAATAATACTTTGCACTCGAAGCTTTGCAATGGCAAAGATAAGATCGAGAATGGGAAAAAGTCTGGAGTTTATAAGCTTACCTGTGACGATTGCAATAAAGTGTATGTGGGGCAAACGGGCCGTAGTTTCACTACTAGGTATAAAGAGCATGTTGCGTCATATAGACATAACCATCCAGAGAAGTCCAATTTTGCAAAGAACTTATTAGATACAGGTCACACTTTATCTGAGAATCATTCTTTTGATATTTTACATGTTTGCGAAAAGGGATTGCGTTTGGGTGTTCTGGAACAACTGGAAATAATTAGGTACAACAATAGGGGCATGATTCTTAACGAACAATTGAATGTTGCGTCATCGCCGTTATTACGAATTTTTCCATCTCACTCACACTTGCACGGTAGGGGGAGTGGTCAAGGTATAAATATGGCCGACCATTCTAGACAGGTCATTCCGTTGCCGGGCGTCAGACCGTCAACAACTCCTGAGGATGCCTCGTAGAGAGGCGAAACACGTGTCGAGGTTTATTCTTTTGGTGGTGGTTTGTTATATTTATTTGCGTATTTATTTTTGCGGTGGGAGGGTGGGAATATTAATTGCATGTAAAAATACGCAAGTAAGTATAACGGGTTAGCACTGATTGACTAGCACGTTATCTTTTCGCGGATTAGCAAAGTAATATTTTGGTTTTAATTAGTATGGATTTCCGCAAAGTAACGCCTGATTCTATTCACTATTTGAAAACGGCTTGCGTGGCCGAACAGGCACGACTTTATGTCAAACTAACCAAACAACATCGTGCAGCTGTCCAGAATGTTTGGTTTAACCAACAGTGCAAGCGTTTGAATGTTGTTCCTAATTACATCCATTTCCGCTGTAGTAGTACTTCCAGGGCTGCTAAATTGGCTATTAATAGGGCTCAGAAAATATGGTTGAACGAAGAATCTCGCCACTGGTTTTCAGTAAGGGATAATTTGAAATTGCATCTTAAGGTGTTATATTCAGAACTTTCATTTAAGTTGCATAATCTCGAATTCGATATTCTGGACCAGAAGGCGAGATACTTTGCTTCTGAACTTGCACACCAGATGTATACTACCCAGCTTAACAAATTGCATAGGTTAACAGAGTCGAGTTCTGGTTCATTTTTAAGGAGAAGGGATGTGCAAGTAACAACTCACCATGTTTTCCATCCTCGAGTCAAGAATTTAACTAATGTGGAGTTCTCAGAAAATGAAATTGGGCTTTTAGATAAAGGTTTGAAGTATAATTTCCAGACAAAAATTACTCATAGAACATTAGAAAATTTGGCAGTGGATTCTGAGGTTGCAATTGTGCGGGGCCGTGGTGATGTAGATACAAAGACCATGGTGGCTAATGTTATCAAGAGTACTAGTCCAGCACAGAGTGCGTGTGTTGATTCTGATGTTTTGCTGCTAAGATCTATACAACAGAAAGTGCAAGACAGTGATTTGGTGGTTTCAAAGGCAGATAAAGGCAACTGCATTGTGATTATGGAGAAGGGACAGTATAATCAGAAAGTACACCTTATTCAAGGTGACGGATTTTCGAGATTGCAAAGAGACCCAACTCCAGGGTTCCAGAAAGATCTTAGACAAGCAGTTAAGAATTCTTCATTTGTTTTTGAAACCGAACATCAGAAGAGTATGGTTGTGCCTATGAATCCACGAGCTCCTATTCTTTATGGACTTCCCAAAATTCATAAGGATAATATCCCAGTTCGTCCAGTGGTCTCATATTTGGGTGCGCCAACTTATAATCTGGCAAAAAGGTTGAATTCCATTATAAGAGACAAGTCCCAGTTCCAGCCGAAATATTGCTTGAAAAATAGCTTGCAGTTAATAGAAAAGATCCAGGACATTAACATACCAGATAATGCTGTTCTTCTTTCATTGGATGTAGACAGTTTGTTTACAAATGTGCCATATGGAGAGACTTTGGAGATTATTAAGGGTCTTTTTGAAAGGCAACGTTTACATCCAGGGGAAGTAGATGAATTGATAGATCTAACAGCGATTTGTATGAAACAAAATTATTTCAGATTTGGGGGACAGTATTATTTGCAAAGTGATGGTTTGGCTATGGGTTCACCACTAAGTCCTTTAATGGCTGATATTTTTATGGACCATTTTGAGAACCAGCATATTGTGGGCAACAATAATATATTATACTATTTTAGATACGTGGATGATTTGATTATTTGTTGGACGGGTAGTATGGGCCTGCTGGATGCATTTATTGCTGAAATTAATGGTAAGCATCCAAAAATTAAGTTTAAAAAGGAACTAGAGCAAGACAACTCATTGAATTTTCTAGATTTAACAATCACTAAAGTAAACAACAGGCATCAGTTCAAAATTTACCGTAAGCCTACACATACCGATACAGTTATCCCGGCTTCTTCCACGCATCCATGGCAGCATAAGTTGGCTGCTTTTCATTGTTATGTGCATAGAATGTTGACTGTGCCTCTTTCTGATGAACACTATCAGATTGAATTAAATAATATTTATCACTTAGCAGTTTCGAATGGTTACGATAAGTCTGTTGTGGATGGTATCATCAGGAAAAAGCGGAATAGTATGGTCAACACTATGTTGTATGCGGCACGATCCTCTGAACCGATTAAGAAATATAAAGCGAGCATAACTTATGTTGGCAAGTTGTCTGATGCAATTTACAAAATTTTGAAGTCTAACGACATTCCTGTGGCCTTTAAGACAAATAATACTTTGCACTCGAAGCTTTGCAATGGCAAAGATAAGATCGAGAATGGGAAAAAGTCTGGAGTTTATAAGCTTACCTGTGACGATTGCAATAAAGTGTATGTGGGGCAAACGGGCCGTAGTTTCACTACTAGGTATAAAGAGCATGTTGCGTCATATAGACATAACCATCCAGAGAAGTCCAATTTTGCAAAGCACTTATTAGATACAGGTCACACTTTATCTGAGAATCATTCTTTTGATATTTTACATGTTTGCGAAAAGGGATTGCGTTTGGGTGTTCTGGAACAACTGGAAATAATTAGGTACAACAATAGGGGCATGATTCTTAACGAACAATTGAATGTTGCGTCATCGCCGTTATTACGAATTTTTCCATCTCACTCACACTTGCACGGTAGGGGGAGTGGTCAAGGTATAAATATGGCCGACCATTCTAGACAGGTCATTCCGTTGCCGGGCGTCAGACCGTCAACAACTCCTGAGGATGCCTCGTAGAGAGGCGAAACACGTGTCGAGGTTTATTCTTTTGGTGGTGGTTTGTTATATTTATTTGCGTATTTATTTTTGCGGTGGGAGGGTGGGAATATTAATTGCATGTAAAAATACGCAAGTAAGTATAACGGGTTAGCACTGATTGACTAGCACGTTATCTTTTCGCGGATTAGCAAAGTAATATTTTGGTTTTAATTCCGATCTATTGTTAGGTGCGCACGGAACTTTTTTAATACGCGACAAACCGTAGATTGAGGACATTTCAGTCGTTTCGCGATATCTCTGTAGCTCAGTAATGAATTTTCTACGTATTCGTGCAAAATTCGCTCGCGTTGTTGATGTTGTTTGCTCGACATTTTGACAACGAATAAACATAATTTAAAAAAACTTGATAACATTATAGGCCAGTGTCTTGTGACCAAGTAGGTGCCATAAAAGTTTGTATATCTCTATTATTTGCATAGCAATAGTCGATTGTACATGCCCCAGTTTTGGCGTGTTCAACCTTTAAGAGCGACCCGCTGCAACTTCGTTAACTACTATGTGGCCCTAGGCTGCAAAAAGGTTGCCGACCGCTATGTTAAGTGATCGAAACGCTTGAAATTGCTCTTGATAACTATTTACTGTATTACCTATCTTAGATACTATTTTAAGCTATATCTAATATATCCAAGCTGCTTAGACTGCTGGTGCGAACTGTACCCATGTATTATATTATTTAGTAATTAAAGAAAAAAAAGCCATTTTATCACTAAAGATAGGTACCTACCTACAGGCCCTACAGCCGGCCACCTTTACGTATCAATTGTATAGTTGCCATCAGATGTAGGTATAGAAACGGTTAAGGTCCTCAAAAATATCAGAATACTCACACAAATTGGTTGTTCAAAGTGTGTTAAGATAATAAGCACCTTCGAAAAGTCTGAAGCAAGCCTTTATTATGTAAAAAATGATCTTAATTAACTTAAATTAACTATAACTACAGACGTGAATTTATTTTGAGAATTCTTTGGCTTTGATAACGGCATGTCGTCCGGTTCTGAAACAAGATAAATTTCAGTTTTCGTTATCATGATAATGTGTTTCCATAGAAGCTATAAAATGGTGTCTAGAGATTAGGAAGCAAACTTTGGCATCCTGCCGCCATCTGTCAAAGTTTGGATGAGACTTTCATAGGTTTAGATATATAAGTCTCATGTCTGATGCCGGGTACAAATATTGTGATGGTGATTCGCGCTTAAACAATAAGTAGTTAAATACCTATGTGATAGTGAAGCTCCCTCATTCGCATCGCGGTCTCGTCGGCCGATACTAGACTGTTTTCGGTGGGTGCCGTCGTACTAGTACGTTATCCATTTCAAACCCATCAACCACTAACCACTAGGTGCTAGTGCTGACTGCTGTCATTGCGATTCTCGTTCTAAAGTAAACAATAACCTGTGATAGTTAGTGGAGCTCTTTCATCCGCATCGCGGTGTCGTCGGCCGATACTCGGGTGTCTTCGGTCGGTGCCGAACTAGTCCGGGTTGCCCATTTTCCAAGCCCGTCTGCGACGGTCCTCGTACCGCAGAAGTTGTTCCAGCTGAAATTATACAGTAGGTATTATATAGAACAACGTAAAATTGTGACCTAATGTATTAATAAAATATGTGAAATTCAACGTAGCACACATAAAACACGCTTGCTAGGACCGCCGCCGTGTGGTGGCCCTCTCTCCTTCCTTTAATTCTTTTGGTTCTGAAAAACAACTTTGCAGCCATTTTGACCCTACAAAATATCGTTTGATGTTTACGAGTGGTTTTTCGGTAAACGAAAACATTGTGAGCAAACCGGACGGATCCCAATGAGTTTAGCCCAATAGTTACACCTATATGTTCGCAATAAATGCTTTTGACTTTTGACTTCCCTCTGGGTTGGAAGTTCATATACAGTCGCTTTCGCAAAAACAAAACCACTGCCTGCCTGACTTTTTACACCTACATACCAACCATTATCATAAGTATCATAACCATGGTGCAGCGGAATGGTGTTAACGGAATTGGTAATAAACAATTTCAACCCTAATGATTAATTAGTGTTAATTACGTTAATATTAAAAACCGGGCAAGTGCGAGTCGGACTCGCGCACGAAGGGTTCCGTACCATAATGCAAAAAACGATCACCCATCCAAGTACTGACCCCGCCCGACGTTGCTTAACTTCGGTCAAAAATCACGTTTGATGTATGGGAGCCCCACTTAAATCTTTATTTTATTCTGTTTTTAGTATTTGTTGTTATAGCGGCAACAGAAATACATCATCTGTGAAAATTTCAGCTATCTAGCTACCACAGATCACGAGATACAGCCTGGTGACAGACGGACGGACGGACGGACGGACAGCGGAGTCTTAGTAATAGGGTCCCGTTTTTACTCTTTGAGTACGGAACCCTAAAAATGCTATAAAATGTACGATGTCTGATCATAACCATTAGACTACTGTACCACAATGCTACTTCTTTTTCCTATGTTTTTGCTGTTGCTATTATAGTAACACGTCTAATCGGACTCACCAGTCCTTGTCTAGACCAGACACATTTCGTAAGAGAATACCTATGCTCTAATTCATTACAACAATTACTCTTTTTACAGGTGAGTAACACGGTCTCGGCCGGTAGGTCTTAGGCGGTATATCAGGATAAGGTAGATTGATAAAATGATTAAACAAGCCCAGGAAACTTTAGTCTAAACAGGCTGGTCAAATAATTCGAAAAGCCTAAGCACTACGGTATAGTCACGCACGGATTGTTAAGCTATTCAGAGTTCAAGCTACTTGAGCTATGAATTGTCCAACCAAACCCTAAATGGCTCACGAATTAATATTTACCTGTGGCGGCAGGTAAAAGAACCTGTTAGGTTTATATTTTTCCCTTAATTTTTCTTTACTTGATTTTCTTATTATTAGTAAAACAGGAAAAACTAGATAGAATTGCGCTCCTTGTCTCACAAGTAAGACAAGGAGCGCAATTCTATCTAGTTTTTCCTGTTTTTCTCAAACTTGCAATGAAAAGTTGACATGTCACATGACTTACTTCAAATTAGGTCCGGAAATACTAGACACAATTTTTAGACAGTTTTTTCTCGATTTTGGCCACCGTAGCCTATGGCATTGCAAGTTTGAGAAAAGCACTAGTACCTATACAAATCTCGGACGAGAAACGGGGTTGCCGGCCACGTATCCCTATCTAGATCTACTTGGCCTGCAAGCCTTCGTTTTCCGGCCTCTATAGTTATGTACTACTACGAACGTCCTGCCACTGGTTCTTGCTGCACAAGTTCCAAACTAAGTTAATAACACAAACATTTCCACAGAAATTGGTTCATTATCGCTTCGTCGGCAATTTAGTGGCTCCACTGACGATGCTAATAAAGCTACCACGCTAATTGATTCGTTTCACAGCTTGGTACGTCATACATTTACTTCATAAGGTGTTATGGCTGTCATAAACAGGGGCGTATTTACCCTAGGGCCAAGGGGGCCATGGCCCGGGGCGGCACGCCGCGGGGGGGCGGCGAAGCCGCCGCCTCGCGGCTTTTTCTGGGCGCCTTTTATAATCAAACTTAGCTATTATATTTTAATTTACATTTAAATTAATAAACAAACGAACGCTTCAAACCCCACCAATTGCTTAAAATATCTACCAACAAGTACCTAAATTAAGCAACATTTTCGTTCAAGAAGTATTAGTACGGCGCAGTGCCGGATTTACCACTAGGCTGAGTAGGCTGAAGCCTAGGGCGGCAGATTTTAGGGGGCGGCAAATTTGGGTCAAAAAATATTTTATTTGCTGTTCAGATAGGGTCGACCAGAATTTTGTCGCTCCCCTATTTATTTGTAAAATTTAAATAACAAGCATGATTTGTCGATTTTGCCGCCCTCTGTCATGTCAAGGCCCTTTATATTGAGACAGACAGACGGCCGGACGGACAACAAAGTGATCCTATTAGTAGTTTTTTTCCTTTTGAAGTACAGAACCCTAAAAAACCTACTATTTTCTCGAAAAATTTTCGCGCTCGCTACGCTCGCGTTTTCACTTACGTACCTACATTATTTGTGACCCATATGACTACATTGGGCGGTTCTTGTGTCTCCCATGCCGAAACTCAGTACAGATAGAGTGCTCTCGATATCAGATACAAATACAATACTTTTCATGACTTTCCAGCACCACAGAATGAGGGATAATGGTACGGCCTGTGTAATACGCATCCCTACTACTGTCGTCTGCATAGCAATGATTATCATTGATAATGCAGCAATGACAGCACAGA
The DNA here is from genome assembly GCF_910591565.1 of Cydia splendana. NCBI lineage: Eukaryota > Metazoa > Arthropoda > Insecta > Lepidoptera > Tortricidae > Cydia > Cydia splendana. The sequence continues at coordinate 14,370,063 of NC_085972.1, read as the reverse complement.
ACCTAGTGCAACGCCAGCGTTAATGTCCACACTATCGGAGCGGCTTCCGTCTACTATACGTCGGCTCATGTGCGTCTACCGGAAAAAAGCTAGCGATCCATTTGTATAACATAGTCCCTCGAGCAGACTCGATGCCAGACCCGACCGAACTCCTTAGCTATATCCAGCCTGACTGCCAATGCCTCACCTTGATTCCCAATGGCCAAACAGATCAGGCAAATATAACGAGGTCGCATCGTCATTGAGTGACAAAAACGGCCCATATAAATCTGTATCTAGAATAGTGACATTAGTGACGTCACCTTTCTGCACTCAAAAGAATAAAAAATTATCTACGTTCCACTATCAGCGAAGAGCGCCTGAATAGCTTAGCTCTTCTTAATATAGAAGCTGCATGAGCTGACAAACGTTTTAAATTACGACAGCGTCATTGATGATTTTGTCAACCAATTTGTACATAGGAAAACAATGTAAATGCCTATGTGAGTAAATGGTAAATGTTTACTTTTTTTTTGTTTCACACCCCAAAGGTACTTGTTGAGGGTTTTTTTTTTCTTAAATAAAATACTTTATCGTCACTGATGAAGGGGGGCGGCAAATCAAAATGGCCCGGGGCGCCAAATTTGTAAATACGCCTCTGGTCATAAAGTATAGGCAATTGTAACACTGGGGAGAAGTGAGAATGCACAAATGTAATATGATTCCTATTTTACTTCAATATGAGTGGTTGTTATAGTTGCCCTCATAATTATGATACCTACCTATGATATGTGCTTAGTGCCTAAGTTACTATGCCGTATTTGAGTAAATACTGACTAGAGATGCAGATACTTAATTAAAAAACATATTAGTTATTTTTCTAAGGCACGAAGCAGTGGAGGCCAATTTAACTTATGTAAGTGAGAAGTGACATGGCTGTAGGTAACATTGGTGATCCCTCGAACCCGAACCGTCAACTACATGTTGCCTAGTGGTTGGTGTATTGCCCCTAGTCAGAAAAGTAGCCGTGTGGTTGCCATATTTTTATTTTGCTGCTTACTCATCTTCTTTCACGCTCCCGAGTCGAATAGGCCCCTGATATTGAAATAAACTTGACATCAATATTTTTTATTTCCGAATATGCCCCTTGGGCTCCAATAACACTCTGCAAGTGTGGTGTAACATCAAATATTATTGACAACCGCTGGTACCTGATATGTTATAGCTGATTTACGATCATCATAAATTGGTGACATGAAACTAGGGATACTGATGGTCGCCATTACATTGCGCTCAAGTGACACTTGCAATCCCGAGATATGGAATAGGATATCAACTGGGGGTTCGGCACAAACAAGATATATTTTACGTCCTACACCCGAAACCGGTGAGGGTTAAATGGAATCGTTTTCTATGTTTTTTTTTGGCTTGGCTGCATTCGAACTATGAATTAGGTATTTATTAACGTAAAGCAATTTTCTACAGTGTGTGTAAAACTCAATATATCTACACTATCAGCTCATTAAGAGGATAATAAATTTAGTTAGAGGTGATGCCAGAGAACCCTCGATCGGGTTTCTTTTTTTACTTTTTCTTGAAATGTGTATACCCTTCACAAAACAATGAATCCAGAGTGAAGCTTTTATACCTTTAAAGTGGTGGTACTGGTGTTCGACGCGGTCCCAGTATACCTACAACATGTCATCTTGAAACTTAAGTCATTGTCAATAGAGGTGACAGTAGGGTGTCATCTATTGGGCATTAGCATGTCGAGCACTAGTACCACCACCTTACTTAATATATACCTATATACGAGTATATACCGGTATGTAGTTAGATGAATAGTACCTATATACAAACGTTGTTACTGTAATTAATATAAAATTTAATAGACTACCCATCTATTGAAATAATTCATTCTGCATATTGGATAACAATTTAGATTACCTAAACTTATCCGATGCCGCGAGAAACAATTTAAACTTGCGTTCATAGAGTGTGTCTTGACTCCCGAGAGGCACAAATCCGGTCGAATATTCTGATTGCCAGTGCAGTCGAGATGCTTTCGAACTTCTGCCAGTGTAACGTTATCTTAGGGTGCGTAACAACTACTCGTAATTGAAAATTAATACGGTATATATGGTTCCTCAGCAATTAAAACCGCCATCGAATGAGATGACAATCGTACAACGAAAATTGAAATTCGGAAATAGTATTTTTGGCTCACTATCGCTCTCACTTATTTGAGTGATAGAGGCACGAGGCACATAGATGAACGTACGAAGTCGTTCGCGGGTAATAACCCTGAATTTCGTGCTGGTAACAGTCCGGCTACTCCAGCCCGGCTGTGCCAAGAGGTAATACGTGTATAACAGATTTGGAAATTGCTTTTCCAACAGATTTGGGGATGATATAAGCTGTGGGTGGTTGAATATAGTTTCAAACTAGCGGCTTCGTAGATCTAGTCAGCTGCAGATAAATCTGGCTTCAGCTACATAGAAGTTTATTGTATACTACAAAGAGATTGGAAGATAAAGGGCGACGCGCGCCTACTTACCTAAAGAGGTCGGTCCTCTGTGGTAACTGTATGTACTACACTCAGTAAAGCCGAACCAAGATAACTCTGCATCGCATGTGCAATGACAAAATGTGCCAATGTAGTCATTTAATTATGTAACATGTCTACGAAAATATGACATCTATAATGACACTCCCACACTTTGTTCTGTTCGAGTCAGTGCAAAGTTAACTTAGACAAATTCTAGTTAAGTTGACAGTTGATAAACATTACCTACACAGGAGCAGCCTATTCACGCAACTAATGAGAACACGTCTAAGACTAAAAGGAAATTTAGAATATTCGTCCAACTTACCTTTTTCTGACCAAGTTGCGCACCTTCTTCTTCCACACGAAGATGAAGAATATGAAGAAGCCCAGCATCACGTTGGATAGGTCCACGACGATCCAGTACCAGTTGGAGCCCCCCACGGCGAAGCTGATGAGCTCCACCGACCAGTTCACGCCCATTACCATGAACAGCTTCAGGTATAAGCCGTACCTGGTTGAGGGTAACTTCCATTAATATTTATAGCCATTTAACAACCGTCGCATCATTTATCAGATAGATAGGTAAGGTTGATAGATTAGTTTACTTGATGCCCTTGCACCGACGACTCTATCATTGTGTGAATTTATGTGTTATCATGATTCTTATCGTAATACATTTACAGATCACACAAAGAAATTGTGTTAGGTTTGTTGTCGATTTTATCATGGAACTGTCGGACAATTTCCATGATTTTTGTTTCACACTTAGGGATATTTTTAGTGATTCAATAACAAAATTATATCTGTTGTATAAAAATGGGAATCTCAAGTACAGACGGCCAAAGTTCGGTATTTCTCTGCACCTGACTTGGAACAGTGAGGCGCACAAAAAAGTAATATGACGTATAAATTTCCACCGCAACAATTATCAATTTATCACGTTTAATAAAATTTAAATAGGGTGTACTGCGTTTACTGGTTTTTATACAAAAACAGTCCCGGAACCGGGAATTCCCAGTTCTCGGCGTACTAATTCAGTCCCGGGAGCAATCTTTAATTTAAACAAAGCTTCCCTGTGCTAACTCTACTTACACCTTACACTACTTACTTATACGAGTATGTGTGTAACTTTCTATCTTCTCAATTGTGCAGCTTTAACATTGGCATGTAATACTTAAACCCAAGATAAAGCCAGATAAGAGTATTTACTACCCTATTTACCTTTATTTACCTTTGCTTATCTTTCTTAAGACGGTCGCTCCTGGCCGACTCCGAGCTCTTCAAGATGGCCGTCTCCTGCTTAATAGAGCGGATGCGGTGAGCAGTCACAGAGAACAGCATAGCGTTGCAAAGCACCAGCGCCAGCACCCAATTCACATCGATGACAATGTTAATTGACCATTGGTTAACTTATTACAAAGAGATATTGGCTACTAAAGTACTTTAATGTCTACCTTTGCTTATCCTTCTTAAGACGGTCACTCCTGGCCGACTCCGAGCTCTTCAAGATGGCCGTCTCCTGCTTGATAGAGCGGATGCGGTGAGCAGTCACAGAGAACAGGATAGTGTTGCACAGCACCAAGACCAGGACTGGTGTGAAGAAATACATGAGGTCGCGTTTCCAATCTGAATAACAAGAGTAGAAAGCTTATAATTAGTTCAACGTCATTGTCATCCCGTTGAATTTCATTTTTAGTGCTTTGTACAAGAATTTGTTCATGTTGCAATATATCTACTCTAAAAAGTGATCCCATCCTCGATCCGCCTCTACTATTGAGAACTATTGTATCGCCTATCAGGCTATCACTAGTATCACTACCACAAGTCAAATATGCTACGTATAAATAATATAAAATTAGAAAATTTGCGATAATCGCATATATCCCATTTTCGTAATTATCTTTCTTAGACAGCTCTGTCACGATTTAATGTAGGGAGATATTTATTTATCTTCCACGAAATCCTATAATAGTTTAGTGTGTGTAAAGTAAATCGATTCCATGCAGCTGGCACAATCCACACAATATTTGTACCTACCTACTACTCGGTTCAGGCGGAGTATGTCACTTTCTTAGGAAGTCACATTCTGAGGACGTCACTTTCTGAGTTCGTCACTTTCTGAGAACGCCACTTTCTGAGTACGTCACTTTCTGAGTACGTCACTTTCTGAGAACGCCACTTTCTGAGTACGTCACTTTCTGAGGACGTCACTTTCTGAGAACGCCACTTTCTGAGGACGTCACTTTCTGAGGACGTCGCGTTTTTTAGAATAGGTACGATTTAACAGTATAATATACCTGCACGAAAAATGTATACGGCCAGCAACCAGATTAGCTGTTCGACATACGGTCGCTTTTATATCCTACATACCAATACCAATCTCTGTTTGCCTTACGCCTGACTGGTAGAGAATTCCATTTGGCAAAACGTCCCATGTTTCGTGCAATAAAGTGAAAATAGAGAAATAAATAATAACAAAAACAATCTAATTATGTTTAAATCATTATTTAATTCAGAATACTTAGAAACTACAAGCACCAAAACATTTAGCCACAGATTGGAGTTAGGCCGGCAACAGCTTCGATTCAATACACATAAATGTTTCGCACAGTAGGAACCATGATTTTATCATTCGCCGCTGTGATTAGCTGGTGAAGGTATCACGGCAAGCTCGCTGACACCAGTAGAAGGTCATTCCCACTTTTTTACATTTAAACGGACTGCCGCTCCTTTCGTGACAACATATTCTTCAACATACCGCGTCTTCTGTCATGTCTCCATAAACTCGCGTCTTTTTTTCTGATGATGGTGTAAATTTTGGATATCTGCGTATAAAAATCAGCTCTTGCAGTTTTGGTTCAGACAATATTTCTTCTCGTGTCACCTGTGGAGAATAGGCGTCAAAGGATTTTTTCACCTCAGCAGATCGAACAAGGGTACTTTGCTTCTTAAAAACAGTGAGCAAAATGCGATTTTGCTCACTGAGTGAGACAAAATGACATTCAAGTGACCTTTATAGTCAAATGTCATTTCAACATGCGGGGTCTAATACAAGTTCGATACTTGGGTTCTATATTATCTCTGTCCCTCTAGGTATGTTCTCACTGCTTAGGGTGAAAAATTTTGTGTACTACACGAGATCAAAGTTATTTACATCTCGTGCGCTTTTGAATCCCTTACTACGCTCAAGATTCTAAATTAGATTCACTCGCTACGCTCGTGAATCTATTATAGAATCTTTCGCTTGCACGGGACTCAAAATAAGCACTCGAAGAAATATCAAACTTTGATCTCTTGTTGTACAAATAACTATTTCTTCATATCGGCAACGGCATATTCAGAATATATGTTCAGCCATCAATCACTTCTGCGTATGGATCATTCCCATACTCTCATAGTTCTCATGTTCTGCATATATTTAATGTAATTTATTTGTTTGTTTTCTTCCTATATAGGTTACACGATGAATTTTTAAATTAATATTACATTGTACTTTTAGCCTGACAATAAAAATCTATCATGTCGCCGATATGACATCGCTGATTTTTTTCTATTTAAAATCCGAAACTACAAAAAGGTTATAAAGTTTGTCAAAGGACTGTCTCATTTCAAACATAGACAGAGATAAACATACTATCTTTGTCTTACACTAGTACTAGCACCCAAAACAAAAGGATGAGTGTAGTTTTTATTGTTCTTATTTCATGACAAATTTGTTTGACCACTTACAGTCCGTTAACTCTCAGAATGAACTTCGTTTTTCGGGTAAAATATTATCGGACGTATTCGCGTAATAGAAAATGACAGCGTCGTACTGATTTAGTCGCAACTTGCAATCAAACACTCAAAACTATACAGGATGGTCTATACCACGACGTCCAAAATTTTTTTTAGATTCCTCAATTCAATTATAGAATATGTATGTTAGCCGGTTTTTCGTAGTTTACGAGTTATGAATTTTTGAACTTTTAACTTTTGTTAAGAAATTCCGGGCCGAACCAATTAATTTATTTAAAAAAACTATTGAATTTTTTTGAATGTTTCTTTTTATAACATAATCCTTTATAAACGACGCAGTTGCTAAAAAAAATCAGCATCCTCACTTGGCTGCGAGTTGAAAAAAAATACAAAAGTCAAAGTTTTACGTTCAAGCAGGTCAAGTTTAGATTTTACCTTATTAAAAAAAAACAAGCGAGTTCAACAACTTTTGGTTATTTTAGAAACTGCTAGTCCCTAAGTTTTTTTTTAAAGGTAAAAAAAAAGTGACAATAGTCATAATTGGACAGAGTCACCGGTCAAAGGAATCGAGGTGGAAAGTTCCCAAATTAGTAATCTGATAGCCCACGTAGTGAAGAATCTAAAAAAAAAAACGCAACGGGTTGCACTCCGGGAGTGCCGGCAGAAGTGAAAACTCAATGACATTGTAACAGTTTTTCGATCAGGTCACGTGTCCGTCTTACGTCTTACGAATCTTACGGTCACGTGACATGTCGCGAGTTTAACATTTTTTCCCCATCACAAAAAGTGCACAGCGCCGCTAAAGAAGTTTTCACTTAAAAATTTTGGACATAGAGGTTTGTACCACCCTGTATAGAGTAGTTAATACCACCATAACTAGTAGGTAAATATTTAAATTCATATTAAAATATGTGACTTTTAAGTAAGGTCACTGTAGGCAAGTCCGTCTACAAGGCAAGTCCGTCAACACGTTATAACTTTTGAATTTGAAGGCGTATGCGACTTTGGACTCCAGTCGATTAACCAGCTTTTCGCGCTAGTTCCGTCACTGTAAAACAGATGGCGCTGTGACAACCAACTTCAGAGCAATCCGCCTCAATAAGTCATTTCGTGTTTTGAACTCGAAGTCATAGTGCGACAGCCGTTCGAAAAAAAAATCGTTAAAAATAGTTATTGAATAGTTGTTAAAAGATTGTGCATCAGAAAGTAACTACGTAGGTAGCATATGAACCAGTTGTCTTTATTATATTTTTAAAATATCAGAAATTAGCTTAGTTTTGTAATTATACGTTCCACAATTTATCATATTAAAATTTGACTAAGTTGGAAAGTCCGTCTATTATGTTCAAGGCAAGTCCGTCATACTAAAAGAGTCGGGCGTAGCCCGACGTACGAGGCTCGCTGTACGCGTTTCAAAGCCGGGAGGCGCCCTCATACTAAAAGAGTCGGGCGTAGCCCGACGTACGAGGCACGCTGTACGCGTTCCAAAGCCGGGCGCCTTCGGCCGACTTTCGTTAAATCAGAGATTACCAACTGTTTTTGCGACTTTTAATATTATAACGATTTGATAAGGTATTAAAAAATCCTCCTGACTTTGCGCATGATGTTACTTTATTAAATTTTGATCTCAGTAAATTAAAAGAAACGATTAAAATTCATTATAAAATTACTATTGATCTTTTATTTCGGAAATCAAAAAAATAATTATGTTTAATTATTTGCCAAAAAAGGTTTACCACCCCATTTTGGTAGTATATGCCGGACTTGCCTTTGTTTTAGAAAAATGGTGTTTACTTCGAATCTGAACCGTATATTAACAAGTTTAAAATACACTTTTCATTGTCTTGATCCGTTCTTTTTAGGAATTTGACTACGAACATATACGCACCCATAGATTGGCTGATATCATAACTAGACGGACTTCCCTTAAACTGCACGGGAAGTCCGTCTACTCGCCGAATTTTAAAAAATGGCATTGTTTTTGCTTAATTTGTGCTTGAAATGATCTGTCACTAAGTCTATTATTAATTATTAAATTCTTCATCGTATGCGATTACAAGCAGTAACATAGGTAAATAATTAACGGAACTAGATCACTCCAAAGTCAAAAAAAAAGTATGCCGCCGGACTTCGCCACAGTGACCTTACTGTATAATTAATTACATTATTACACAATTTTGTTTTAATTTATTTTTTTATGTTAAAGTAAATTTTAATTAAAACTAGAGATAAAATAAAAAAAACACAAACTATAAATAATATACTTACCTACAAAAAAATATGTGACTGTTATTATTACCACTCTGTATAATTTCAGCCAGAAGTTGTAAATGACGGTGTGACGTTCTGCTTTCAAATTCTGATTCTATTTTATTTAGATTATGACAAAAAGTCAAATCGTCAATACCTATAGTCATCAACCAAATATTAAGCATAACGTCATTAAATTAGGGCTTGTTTTACATTGAGACAATAGGTATCCCTAACTTTTGGCGAGTGAGTAAGAAAGCAGAACAGCAGTATCACCTTCGCGTGCTACCGCCTATACCCGATGTATCTTTCTAAAATGCGAAGGGTATTCTGAGAGTTAACGGACTGTAGATAATATGTTGCGCTAGCTTCGACCCGCGACTTCATCTGCTTGGAAATATGATGATGATGATGATATCGTACCTATGCTAAAAAACGTGACGTACTCAGAAAGTGACGTCCTCAGAAAGTGGCGCTCTCAGAAAGTGACGTACTCAGAAAGTGGCGTTCTCAGAAAGTGACGTACTCAGAAAGTGACGAACTCAGAAAGTGACGTACTCAGAAAGTGACGAACTCAGAAAGTGACGTACTTAGAAAGTGACGAACTCAGAAAGTGACGTACTCAGAAAGTGACGAACTCAGAAAGTGACGTCCTCAGAAAGTGGCGTTCTCATAAAGTGACGTACTCAGAAAGTGACGAACTCAGAATGTGACGTCCTCAGAATGTGACGTCCTAAGAAAGTGACATACTCCGCCTGAACCTACTACGCTCACAATAATTTTCATAACTAAGAATGGACACACCTAAAATATCAACTAAGTATTACCTAAATATATAGATATGTCCTTTTTATGTTAGTAATAGATTCATAAATATTATGTAATTTATGTAAAGCATCTCCAAGTTATATACTTATCCATGGGAGACGTTAGTTTTTCATTGCAAAAATGGGCCTCTTACCACAATTTTGCAAATGACTTTAATCAACTTTAATTCAGTGTCGGACAGACTAATTTGAAGGATGAAGTCAAATGGGTAGGTATGAGACAGTAATATTAACCGCCCTTGGGCCTTGGCTTACTCCCCAGTTGGTCTATTAAACACTAAATATAAGTGCCTTTTGATCTGTCTGGATAACCTAAATTGTCTGTCTAGGCGGCATGTTATATCTTCTTCAACCTAGCGTTTTCCCGGCCTAGCGCCAGGGTCCGCTTTTCTGCTCAATCTTCTCCACTTTACCCGGGGTCTTCGGCATCCTCAGGTGTGAGATTATATTTATACCTATGTATCGCAAAAAAAAACAACGGGTTGCACTCCGGGAGTGCCGGCAGAAGTGAAAACTCAATGACATTGTAACTCAAAATATTAATAACAGGGCCATCTAGTGCAAAATGTCTGCAGCACTATGTATAATTGAGGTTAACGCCATCTAGCGTTATTTCGTCGCATAACTTGAAACCCCTATATAGTACCAGTTTGAGGGAAACTCGCTAGATGGCTTTTAAATAAAAAAATATGACATTGTAACAGTGTCCGTCACATCTTACGTCTTACGCTCTCGCGAGTTTAACATTTTTTCCCCATCACAAAAAGTGCTCAGCCCCGCTAAAGAAGTTTTCACTTCAAAAATTGTACCTATTAGATTTGTTATTCAAAAACAATTAAAAGACCCTCGTGAATTTGCACTAAACTATTCAATTCAACAGAATACCAAATATTATTATATTTATTATAGACAGATAATATGGGTATGTAGTAGTGGATCCACCAGAATATCTGTCCGGTAACTGGTTGGAATCACTACGGGTACGCGGCCCCGGACTGCTCTAGCTGCTAGTGTCACTCACCCCTCTGTCTCCGTGACGCTAGTATCCCAAACCCTTACCCTTATCCTTCCATTTCCCTTCTCCAGTCTATCTATCCTTATCGACGAAGAATTCCCAAGGAGGGTTGATGTCAGGCAGGCGGCCGATCGTAAAAATATATGCCAAATCATTTACAACATGACATGAGTGCGACAGATGATAGGATATGCGATAATGCTAGGGCGTACCCCGCAGGCGACGCGCAGGCGCAGCACCCGGCGGCTGTGAGAAATGGACGAGGGTTGCTGCACCAGGGACGGGGGCAGCGTAAGAAGCTAGTCCGGGAAATAAGACTGAGGATTGCAAGTTGGAATATAGGTACGATGACTGGAAGAGGAAGAGAGTTAGCGGATGTTTTGGAAAGAAGACGAATAAACGTAGCATGTCTGCAGGAGACGAAGTGGAAGGGACAGAAAGCTAGAGAAATTGGGGCGGGTTACAAGTTTTATTATTGCGGTAGTGATGGGAAAAGAAATGGGGTGGGTGTAGTGTTAGATAAGGAGCTGAAAAACAAGGTGATGGATGTAAAGAGAGTGAATGATAGAATAATTATCGTGAAATTGTTGATAGAAAACTTGATTTTAAATGTAATTAGTGTATATGCACCGCAGACTGGATGTGATGATAGTTTGAAAGAGAAATTCTGGGAGGATTTGGATGGGGTAATTATGGGAATACCAGAATGTGAGGAGATATATATTGGAGGAGATTTTAATGGACATGTGGGAAGAATGAATGACGGATATGAAAGAGTGCATGGGGGCCGTGGTTACGGAGTCAGGAATCAAGAGGGTGAAGCTCTTCTGGAAGCAGCCTTAGCCTTTGACTTAGCCATAGTGAACACCTACTATCAAAAGAAAGAACAACACCTTATTACATACCGTAGTGGCCAACACTCTACCCAAATAGATTACTTTCTTCTAAGAAGGAGCAAAATACAGTCGGCTAAGGACTGCAAAGTAATACCCAGTGAGAGCCTAGTTTCCCAGCATAGGTTACTGATTCTAGACTTAAATCTTAAAGTACAGCACTTGCAAAAGAACTCGAAGCCCCCACCTAGAACGAAATGGCATGGATTGAGTGACAGGGATTTATCTGAAGAATTTAGAAAAAGAATAGTCGATAAGATGGTAGGAATGGGTGATATGGCAGAGATGAGAGCGAATGATTGCTGGAATGAAATGGCAGTATGTTTAAGAAGTGTAGCGAGGGATGTTTTTGGGGAAACAACAGGGAAAGGAAAGATTGATAGGGATACATGGTGGTGGAATGAAGATGTGCGAATGATTCTGAAAGAAAAGAAGAATGCTTTTAAAGAATGGAAGAGTGTGGAAGAGGGTAACGATAGAGAGAAAGAAATCAAGAGGTCAGCTTATCTTACAAGTAAAAAGATGGCTAAGAAAGCAGTTGCAATCGCAAGGGCCAAGGTACAAGATAAATTGTACGATTTCCTAGAGAGCCCACAAGGCCAAAAAGATCTTTACAGAATAGCAAGAGAGAGAGAGAGGAATGCAAGAGATATAAATCATATGAAATGTATGAGAGACGAAGCAGGAAAGATTTTGACGGATGACAAGAGCATAAAAGAACGCTGGAAGAACTACTTCAATAAACTTATGAACGAAGAGAACGACTGGAGTGGAGTGCTAGAAAATGTTAGAAGCAACATTGGTATGGTGAAGGAGATCACTGTAGAAGAGGTAAAGATGGCTGTGCAAGGTATGAAGAATGGGAAAGCGGTCGGGCCAGATGGTTTACCTGTGGAAGTATGGAAGTTTCTGAAAGCGGATGGATGGAAGTGGCTGACTTTATTCTTTAATAAGTTGTTGCAAGAAGAGGCGATCCCTGATGAATGGTGCAACAGTTCACTGGTGCCCGTTTTTAAGAATAAGGGTGATGTACAGGATTGCAACAACTATCGGGGAATAAAGCTCATGTCACACAGTATGAAGATATGGGAAAAAGTGGTAGCGAGACGAATGAGAGAAGAAAGTGAGGTAACACAGAACCAATTTGGGTTTATGCCGGGCCGGGGAACTACGGACGCCATATTTGCACTTCGCCAGCTGTGCGAAAAATACAGACTTGCGCAAAAGAACTTGCACATGGTGTTCGTGGACTTGGAAAAGGCATACGATAGAGTCCCCCGTAAGGTTCTGTGATGGTCTATGAGAGAGAAAGGAATGCCAGAGAAGTATGTACGGCTTGTTCAGGCGATGTATGACAGAGCCAGTACTCACGTCAGGTCGGAAGCAGGAGTAACCGACAAGTTCAATGTGGCGGTAGGTTTACACCAGGGGTCGGCCTTAAGCCCGTATTTGTTCCTCCTGGTTATGGATGCTCTGACATCGAACATACAGGAGGAGGCACCTTGGTGTATGCTGTTTGCCGACGACATTGTTCTTGTCGGAGAAAATGCACTTGAGGTCCAGAGCAGGCTGGGAAAATGGCAAGAAAAGCTGGAAAGTGTGGGACTCAAAATAAGCAGAACCAAAACGGAGCACATGTTCTGCGATTTCGGTGGTCTATCCAGTTTTTCCCACATTGCCTTAGATGGTGTATCCCTACCAGTCTGCTCTGACTTCCGGTACCTTGGGTCATTGATCCAAAGTGACGGAAACATCGACCGAGACGTGAAAAATAGAATAAATGTGGGATGGATGAAATGGCGACAGGTCTCTGGAACAACTTGCGATCCACGAATGCCCCTTAAACTTAAGGGGAAAATATACAGAACGATCGTGAGACCTGTTGTAATGTATGGATCAGAATGCTGGGCGTCGAAAGTAGCGGATGAAAGAAGAGTGCACGCAGCGGAAATGAGAATGCTGAGATGGATGTGTGGAGTGACGAGAAAGGATCGTATTAAGAATGAGTATATAAGAGGAAGTTTGAAAGTAGCTCCAGTAACGGAGAAAATGAGGAGTACTAGGTTAGCGTGGTATGGGCATGTAATGAGGAGGGATGAATGCCATATAGGCAAAAGAATGTTAGGGATGAATGTTGATGGACGGAGAGCGTATGGTAGACCCAAAAAACGATGGATGGATTGTGTGAAAGAGGATATGAGAAAGAAAGGAGTGAGTGCTGAGGAGACGAAAGACAGAGGAGAATGGAAGAGAAAAACATGTTGTGCCGACCCCACATAACGTGGGATAAGGGCAGGGGAAAGAAGAAGAAGAGTAGTAGAGACAAAGCAAAGGCAACTCTGTTCCATTTAATCAGCATTTAATTGACCGAGCGGAGCGAAGGTCTTCATTCCAGCTTGGGCAGATATGCCCGGATTCAACAGGTCGAATTTGTGGTTCGATAATTATGTTTTTTTTTTTTGTAAATTTCACGAAGTGGTGCAATCATAGGGGTTCGCGAGGTTTACGAGCCACTAATAATTATTTAAATTACATTGGAGGTAATTTTTACCAGTATTAATAAGATAGGAGAAGGACCATGGGACGTTAGAGGATAAAGTTGCAATCGTCCATAGGCTACAGTGTCTGTGCCACTATGCACCATCGTAACATAAAACATTTGGTAAATAATGCAATGAAATCGGTTAATGCCTTCATCTCATTAATTTTCAATGAGCTTGAATTTTTGACCGCCGCGGTATCCTAATATTTGATGGAAAATCAATAAAATATTCGTACCGTTCGACAGACGGTAGATTTCATGACCGAATGCCAGGCTTATTGTTTTTTAACTCCCGTATACAACGTTAAATTTATGAGAGCGTTAATAAAAGCAATATTTTACGCCCACGCTCTGGTAGGCGTAGGGTAGTCAGATAAAATCATACGTAGCATTCCAGGACTGTTGGGGATGATAAAATATTTAAATTACCTACTTTACTAATTTAACCCGGTGCGCTCTTGGCCTTGCGGAGTCTGCATATTCAAATCGTAATTCAGGTTAAGTAATTTTTGTCTAGAGGGTCAAGAAAAAAAGAGCTTTTGGTCGGCTGGAAAACTTTTGTCAATGCTCACGAACTTAATGACTAGTGTAATTCTGCGTCGAAACGTCGGAAATAAATTCTCAAATTATGATTGAATACTAAGTGCCTTCGCCAAACCCTGCGTACCGCGCCTTGACTCAAAACGTGGATGTTTTGTTATTAAAATATATATATACGTACTACCAGTAGGTGTTTATCTATCGCATAGGCTAGAATTTTTTATCGTTGGAATATCGTGATGTTGTAACTCTTCCTTAGAACGAACAAGGGCTCTTTAGACTTTAATAGAAGCGATAAAGTTGTCCGGCTTTTTATTTAGGTATGTACCTACTTATCTATCATGTAACGACCATCCCGTAGTAAATACCGTACTTATGCATTATTTATAACTTTCCGCAATATTTGGGAACGGAAGCACACCATTTAGAAAATGGCTTGTTTAGCATAATTAATCTGCTGTAATACCGGAGTTAGTATTTACCTACTCTGAATATCAAACAAAAATGGTTGTGTCTGGCAATTAGGACACATTCCAGATTTTTGTTTTAACGGAGCGGAGGAAAACTAGAGGCAAAGGAATAATAAAGCCTTTTAATGTGAACTTCTAAAGCGAAGATATAGACGACAAGGGGCTGTCCATAAATTACGTCATCGATTTTTGACCCCCCCCCCCCCCTAAAATCATCATCATCAATCATCAAAAATCATGCTTCGAATGACCCCGTTTCCTCCTACGTCATGCTACCACCATCATCCGATGTCCAGACCCCCCCCCCCCCAATTTGAAATGACGTAATTTATGAATAGCCCCTAAGACGACTGAGCTAATTTTTGCAAGTTTTACATTAAGTACGGATTTAAAACTGTGCTCTGAAAAAGATTCAGTTAACATTAAATCCTTCTTCACTTAACATTAAATACGAGATTGCAGGATTCGAGTCACAATTCATCATTCGGGATTATTTAAGTTTAATCTTATCCTGTGGGAACAATCTTTACCGAGCGGCAAGAATTTATTCCGCGTAAAACATTGCCCTTATTCAACTATCTGCATCATTTAAGCTAAATCTAACAAATAGGTATGCGGGTGAAAACTGGAACGTTCAGTTTATGTTTTCACAAATAAATAGAATGCTAAAATTGACAAAATAAGGCACTCGGAAAGGGGCTATAGGAAGAATTCATCACTCGGAAGTTTACATCTATCCCGTGGGAACAATCGCCACCGCACGAACGATAAGATTTTATCCAACGTGAAACATTGCCTGTATTCAGACTCGCCTATCTCTCTACACCAGCGAATCCTTTAAGCTGAGAAATGTGCGATTGAAAACTACTAGAAGAAAGTTTGCCGAACTGTATGAAGTAAAGTTTCCAGATTCTGACTTTTTTAGGACTAATAAGTCCTAAGAAATTTAACAAGTACAATCATGTCAGGAAACTGTAGGTAAGTAGGTAAAAACGTGGAATAAATAATTAATTTTCATTTAGTACGATGTACCTAATGAACATAATTGACTAATCATGCACTAAAGAAAATACCATTTTACACAGCAAACGCGTAAGCAACATAACTCAAAGTTATGTAAAAGTAACTAGGTACATATTACACACATAAGTCAAAAATAACGTAATCTTAATTTCTGTTATTACGAACACATGCTTACTAACTTCTACTTATCACCCACCTTCAAACCAGCACTTCATATCCCCCAGTCCCGGCTTCAAGATGTAGTTGGGCAGTGGGCCGAACTCCATGAAGGCGGTGAGAGCAGTGAGTACCAAGGGCACTCCCCACGCGTACAGTCCATACATGGCGAACCGTCGTTGCTCGTGCCGCTTCTTACTACTGCCTCCTCGGTAGCCCCTGTAGTTATAATGAACAGGTTAAATACTGTAGGTACCCATAACCAGACGTCTGTACATCAAAATGCACAATATGTATCAAAATTCATATTAAACCTATACCTAAACCTAAACCTATACCTAAATATGTAAGCTTAGTGTGCCCACTCCATACAGCATTTAAGTTGTATCCAGGAGGCATGGTAAACCGTATGAATAAAATTAATATTAATTAAGCTTAAATATTACAATACAAATAGGTTTTCGCAAAGTTCGCTTGAAACTTAAAATAAATGGGTTTTTGAAGTGAAAACTTCTTTAGCGGCGCTGTGCACTTTTTGAGAGAAAAAATGTTAAACTCGAGACATCGTAAGACGTAAGACGTAACTTTCTCTTTCTACCGCGCGGCGAAAATGTATGCCTGAGCCTGCTGTTTCGTTTAGGCGGCGCAGGGGGGCGATTGTTGAATTTTGATCGCTCGATTTCGTCACTCGAAAATTGGTGGAAAACGCGAAATGCTAATTTATGAAATACGAGCGATATTGACCACTCGTTTTCAATTCTATTAGTAGAATTTAAATGCAAAGTAGTGGAGATATTATTTAACGAAATACACGAAATCGAGCGGTCGAATTTCAAAAATCGGCCCCCAGGGCGCTTGCGTGACGTCACGTGTGACGGACAATGTCATTGTGTTTTTCTTTTTTGATTTAAATGCCATCTAGTGAGTTTCCCTCAGACTGGTATTAATACAACTGTAGTAACTCACAGTTATGTGCTTAGGGGTTTCAAGTAATGCGACGAAAAAACGCTAGACGGCGTTAACTTCAATTATACATAGTGCTGCAGATATTTGGCACTAGATGGCGCTGTTATTAATATTTTGAGTTACAATGTCGTTGAGTTTTCACTTCTGCCGGCACTCCCGGAGTGCAACCCGTTGTTTTTTATTTATGTATGTACGTATCATATGAAGTGAGCAATCTAAGCTTATTTCTTTATAACTGACAAATTTTATTGGCTCAGTTTGTGCGAACTAAGGGTTATGGTGGGGAACCAAAGAGATGATCTTGCTCTTTGTCAGAAAATATTAATATTTTTAATTGACTTTCGTGAATTTTCAAATAATTTATGTATCCCATAAGGCACGCCAGTCACGCCACACTGTCGTGCGTCGTTCGTAATGTTTGGCTCAACTAGAGAGCAGCTTTTGCAGCGATGTGAGATTCGACCATGAGATCATAACATTAGCTTTACTGCGCCGTTCATTAGACACCTACTGTACGATTTTATGGAGGTGGTAATGGTAACTACTGGAAATTACTGTAATGAATGTTAAGAGAATCGTAAAAATAATATAAATGAGTTCAGAGCGTTCTCCCCTATTGTTAAAGTTTATGGAAATGTGAATTTAACAAAATGGTCGCATTGCGCGGTAAGCTTCTTAATTAAGTTTATTATTTCTAAATATTTGAGTACTCTTCTTAACGAGCACTTATATGGGAGGTGAGAGAAATTATGTTCTCGTAAGAATTCAAAGTTTGAATTCTTACGAGTACGATGAAACCTGGTACCCGGGAACCGGGTTTCGAGAAAGACTAACACGGTAAGCTCTCAATTTCCACGCAAAATTAGGGAATTTTTGTATACATTATGATTTGTATGTAGGTATTTAAGTTATGAAAATTAAACTTTCATGTTTACAAATTACGAATAACATCAGATAACAATTAAATGAAGTTAGCTTAACCTTTGACATTTAAGTTACTTTACTTACTACTCGTATACATAACATAGGTTATCGGGAAAGTCTTTCTTTCAGACCTATACCTTCCCGTATCATATTTTAGAACAAGGATGCTGAAGCAAGCTTTACACCGCATTGATATTTAGATAGGTACGGCGACTACAGCGTGTTCCATTAATCTTACTGAAGCAACAAGGGTTAACAGATTGTATAATTTCACAGTGATAATAAAGCAAATTACAAGGCAATAACTTTTAGTAGTGAGTCAGAAGTAAATAGTAAATAGATAACGTCATTGATCCAAATAGATAAACGTATCTGAGACGATTGTGGATTTCTGTTCCACTATCTTACACAGCTGAGTAAGAGCCGATAGTGTTTGTTGCGTGGAACTTACAAATACCTATTACCTACTTTGTTTCCGATTGTGGAATTTACAAACAGTATACAGTTAACAATTATACGATTCATATTTTTATGTTCGTCGCACGGGACATTGCCTATACAGTGAGATAAATTTTAATGTAGGTACCGTAAAAACCAGTTTTTAGTGAAAACACATTTTTCCTTGTTACATTTAGTTTTCCGTGTCACCACAGTGGAAACGAGTTTTCACCGCCTATTAGGTAAAACTAGTTTTCCGTAAGGCCTCGGTAAAAACTAGTTTAACTGGGGTTTTTCAGTGGTACTAGTTTTCGCAATTGCCTTGATGAAAACTAGTTTTGACTAATTGTTCTAAAATGTATTTCAGTGGTAACTCGTTGTTACGCGAACGAAGCAATAGTAGGTATTACGGTATTACTAATAACTTACTTGTAATTTAAAAAATAAACTAAAAGCAATTAAAAGGTTGGTTAACATACGTAAACTAAAACCGGCCAAGTGCGAGTCGGACTTGTGCACGAAGGGTTCCGTACCATTACGCAAAAAACGGCAAAAAAATCACGTTTGTTGTATGGGAACCCCACTTAAATATTTATTTTATTCTTTAGTTTTTAGTATTTGTATAGCGGCAACAGAAATACATAATCTGTGAAAATTTCAACTGCCTAGCTATCACGGTTCACAAGATATAGCCTGGTGACAGACAGACGGACGGACGGACGGACGGACAGCGGTCTTAGTAATAGGATCCCGTTTTTATCCTTTGGGTACGGAACCCTTATAAAAACTAGATGAAATGCAATTTTAAAGCAAACGATTCATAATTTACGTTTCGTTGCACTCCTGTAAAATGCAGTGTCTGAATACAGATAAAATAAAATAAAGCGTCCAAACTTCATCGTGCATTCTCGGCTGGAGCTCGGCTATTTTTGGAAAAAATACGAGTAAATACAAGGAACGAACATCTCGGGTTCCATCGCACCAAAAACACGAAAATAATATTAAATATGTATAATAAATCTTGACTTTGCTAATACGTAGGTGTCGTAAGGTGCAAAATTAGGTAGGTCCTTATTATTAAATAAAGATTACTTAAGCACATATATATAATAACATTAATAACCAAACAACATACAATTGAATTAAATAGTGTGTGGCCTAAATTCTTAATTTATTGAAAAAACTTTACCGTTGCGACTCCTGGGTTATGGTTTGCCCTGACGTCCTTTGGTGATATCGGATAGCGTTAAAAATGTTACAAAATTAGTTTGTGAAAGATAGTCAGGACAATAAAGAAAAGAGTCCTTTGTTCCCGAAATATATAGAAAATTCTAAGAAGAGGTTACTTGTCTCTCCAAATGAATAACTAAAATGCTTATCTGCAAATGCACAGGCCTGTTCCATTTGGGTTCATGAACTAATGCGATATTATACGTGTATCGAGTATTCTATTGCGCCTTAAAAATCATTCAAGCGCTGTTGCTTTCACTTCAAAACAAATAGATTTTCATATTTTTGTATAATTTGTATTCTTATAGTTATTTAGTTAAGTATATAGTTGTTTGATAGATACAATCGATACAAATCGAAATAAATCAATTAGAAATAATCCAATTTGATGCAATTGATAACATTGATTATAAAATTTGGAAAAACTACAAAAATGTGAATTCTAAAAAGTTAAAAAATACAAACAGTTCTCTATATATAGCAAATGACAACGTACCGAATAGTAAAAAATATGAAACTACTTATTTCATAATTGCTCTAAACAGTCATGCTTCTTGTATTAGACAAATAAAAATCTACTGTTTCTGATCAATGCCTTAGTATAAAACGAAGGAAAAAATTAAAGAAATTTAATAAAATTATGAAAAAGAGATAAAAAGAGAGCAAGTTATATTTATGCGCGAACTCCGGCTTTAATTAAATTCGCTCGGATTGAAAAAAATACAAAGTTATTTCAAGCAAGATCAGAGAACCCAAACGATGCCGATGAGTGGGGAATTCGATATCAAAACATTACACATTCAACTAAATATACTTACGTATACCACAGGGAGAGGCAGAACATATCTAACTAGATACACTTAATATTTTATTACCAAATTACCGATTTATGTAAAGCTTGTTTGCTATTACATAATTATTTTATTATACAAATTACGTTTTTCCTTCGACTGTTAAACACAGTTGTTTAGTCTAGAACTTTTAGACAACAAAGTCTACTATAGAAAAACGTATTATGTACTTAGTAGGTATCATTAGTATCTTTAAATTTAGAAACTGAATATAACCATTTCATCACTTCGCGTGATGCCATAATATCGCAGTAAAACGCTACTAAGCGGGAAATACCTACTCTATTTACGCGCTACGACGTAGCACTACTAAATCACACAGTGAAAAGTATGAGACTATGAGTATCAAACACATTATACAGATATACACTTATTTATCTCCTTTGGATGAAAGTTGACTGGTAGAGAATGCTTTATAGTAGAGATGCCCCGAGTAGTGGTTTTGGCCGAATACCGAATACCGAATATTCGGCCCCTGTCTCGGCCGAAGCGCCGAATATTCGGCGACCGAATATTCGGCTTGACATGCGAACATTTTGAACCACAATTATTATCAAAACTGGTCGCCAACAAAGCACAACTTTTGCTAAGATATAATTTTGTTGAACAGAATTATCTAATGTAGTTAGAGTCAATCAAATCTGACCCATATAAATATTTTCTAATCAACAAATACTCAAAGAAAGGTCTTTGTATTTAACAACTTTTCATGAATTCATTTTAAATATGCCTATTTAGTTTTTGGTTATTATTATGTGAAATTTTTCTTTTTAGGTAGGTGCAACAGATATTCGGTATTCGGCCGAATAGTAAGCAACATTCGGGTGAATACCGAATATTCGGCAAAGTGGCCGAATAGGCCGAATACCGAATAGTTGCCGAATATTCGTGGCATCTCTACTTTATAGTGTCCGCTTTTTGTATGATGAGATTTCTTTTGTTATAAATACATGTAGTATATTTTTTTAAATTCTACAAAAATCTATTCTTGATTACGATCGCACAAATAATCTTTGAGATTCGACGCCCCGCATAATATTAAACACATATCGACTATAGAGGCATGCCACCTACACCTTTACTAAGCACATGCTATTGTTAAACATCGATTCTGAACAACGGTGAGACCTACAGAGAGTTTCCGGTACTGGAGGGAATCGGAGTGGTCGATCTGCAATGCGTAACAACACAGAGTACAGACCAACATATTTAAAATACTTGAATATAATCAACGGATTCCCTAAATACCTGCATTACCCATACAACCATTTCCAGTCGCCGTTACGACGCGGTGTTGACACATCTTGTGTCGACACCGTCTGTTTCGGTCACAATTCCAGTCGCAGAGTCGTCGCCGTGTCGACACAGTTACCAGAAATGGGGAAGGGTCGACACATGACACAAAGTGACATAAAGTGTGGTCGCCGTGTGCACACATTGTTTCGGGTTTGCGACTACTTTATGCCAAAATCATTCGTTCATTCGTTCATTTTGTTCCTGTCAAATGGAAACTGTCAGATGGAAAAATACTTAAATAAAAATAAGTGACATTAATACGCCATCTCTAAAACGGATTACAAGACGTAATTATATATTGTTTGCATTTATATTACAATATGACTTAAATTATTATGGGGAATTAAACTGCTCGAGTGATTTGATAAACTAAGTGTAATATAATCAACGCGCCACCACATTGTTTTAGTTTAGCCGGAAATGAAATTGTTTACTTCTCAGTGCCTGTGTTCATAACTATATTATTTGAAGCATTTTTAGTACTTCGATGCGTATACTATACTTAAATAACAGAAATAACGCTTTACATACTACGAAACTTGTTAATTATGATGTATAAATATGGTTTAAGGCTGAGAAATATTGCAGTCACAAAGTAGTTGCAATGTTTCGACTTTGTGTCGACTCTGTGTTGACACATGACACGCGCTGTCAAAAGTAATAACAAAGTTACTGGTATGTTACTGGATTTGCAAAATGGCTCCTTGTGTTGATTTGTTTTCAGATATTCTCAAAGTGTAAAAATGCCGTGGTCAGAGATGGGCATTAATCGATTAACTGTTTATTCGACTAATTAATGGAATAAAAAAAGTTAATTCTCAAATTTTAATCGCGATTAGTTTAGTCGACCTAACATAGATTGAAATTGAATTAATCTGAATATTAATCGAATAAATTATCGATTAAATCTCGATTGAAAGTTGACAGGGGGCCATTTTTGTACGTAAAAATAATAGAAATGTCTTGCATGCAGATGGTAGCAAAACACTTTGTCATAAAAGTCGAGATGGGTGTCGATATATAGGTTTTAGGGAGTGCCGATTTCGAAAATAATGACCATTTTGGAATCCGAAATGGCGGCCATGCACTTTGTCATAAAAGTCGTCATGGATGTCGTTTTATAGGTTTTAGGGGGCCCCGATTTAGAAAATGATGACCATTTTGAAATCAAAAATGGCGGCCATGCACTATGTCATAAAAGTCGTCATGGGTGTCGTTTTATAGGTTTTAGGGGGCGCAGATTTCGAAAATGATGACCATTTTGGATTCCAAGATGGCGGCTATGCACTATGTCATAAAAGTCGTCATGTATGTCGTTTTATAGGTTTTAGGGGGCCCCGCTTTCGAAAATGATGACCATTTTGGAATCCAAAATGGCGGCCATGCACTATGTCATAAAAGTCGTCATGGGTGTCGTTTTATAGGTTTTGGGGGGCGCAGATTTCGAAATTGATAACATTTTCAATTTAAAAATGTCGGCAATGCACTATGTCATAAAAGTCGTCATGGATATCGTTTTATAGGTTTTAGGGGGCGCAGATTTCGAAAATGATGACTATTTTGGATTCCAAGATGGCGGCCATGCACTATGTCATAAAAGTCGTCATGGATGTCATTTTATAGGTTTTAGGGGCGCAGATTTCGAAAATGATGACTATTTTGGATTCCACTTTTATGACAAAATACGTAGCCGCCATCTTGGATTATAAAATGATCATCGTTTTCGAATTCTGCACTCCCTAAAACCTATAAATCGACATCCGTGACGATGCAAGTTATCTTTATTTTCAGATCTAACAAATTGCTACAGAATACAAAGGACAAAAAACCGGGCAAGTGCGAGTCGGACTCGCGCACGAAGGGTTCCGTACCATAATGCAAAAAAAAAACGAAAAAAAAAAGCAAAAAAAAAACGGTCACCCATCCAAGTACTGACCACTCCCGACGTTGCTTAACTTTGGTCAAAAATCACGTTTGTTTGGGAGCCCCATTTAAATCTTTATTTTATTCTGTTTTTAGTATTTGTTGTTATAGCGGCAACAGAAATACATCATCTGTGAAAATTTCAACTGTCTAGCTATCACGGTTCGTGAGATACAGCCTGGTGACAGACGGACGGACGGACGGACGGACGGACGGACGGACGGACGGACGGACAGCGAAGTCTTAGTAATAGGGTCCCGTTTTATCCTTTGGGTACGGAACCCTAAAAAGAAGCGAGGAGGTAATGAAACAAGCAAAAATACAGATGATTCCTCGACGCAATTGGGTGATTCTTAAATTGTGTCCAGATTTTTTTTGTCATAAAATTTTTCACATATTACTCTCACAAGTTCCGTGACATTTCGACCTTGTAATTTTTTAAGTAAATGTTTTTGTTTATCTATGAGGATCTCACTAGAATAGTATAATCAAGGTATGTTTATATTTGATGAATGAAATAGTAACGCAAAAAAAAATATATTTGTGTCTTATATTCCCGCCGAAGACTTTTATTTTACCTTTTCCTTCTACACAAGTTTGGCCAAGTAATAAGAATTTAGGGCTCTCAATTTTATTTTGACTTCTACAACAGTAAAGCTACGAGGCCATGTTTGGTATCGTTTTCGTATAAATTCGCAGTACCAAATTTAGTTAAGGTATCACATTGACACCATTCCGAAGTAAAAACATATAAACTTATTAAAATACTTTCTTTTAAACTCCTCTTCACGCTTAAACTGCTGAACAGTTTTAATTTAAATTTGGTACACATATATTTTGAGTCCCGAGACAGGATATAATAAGTTATCTCAAAAATCATCCTTTAAAGGTGTGAAATGAGGTGTAGGGGGGAATTCAGAATTGACTTCTTGAAGTTAATACTGTTTAAGTTTAGGTTTGAAGTCATGTTTTTTCATCATTTTTAACTAAATCAAAGATGTAGACCATCCCAAATTTCATATAAATCGGTTCAGCGGTTATTGATTTCCCGTACAAATTTCCACGCCACTTTTCACACCTTCAAAAGATGATTTTGGTTATAAGATCTATCCTATGTCCTGTTCCGGGACGGAAACTATTTCTATACCAAATTTCAACGAAATCGGTTCATCGGTTAAGCGTCAAGAAGAGTTTCAAAAAAACCGGCCAAGTGCGAGTCGGACTCGCGTATTAAGGGTTCCGTACATTAAGTCCGACTCGCGCTTGACTGCACATTTCTAATAGGTTTTCCTGTCATCTATAGGTAAAGAACTATTTTGTGTATTCAGACGGACATACATACAGACGCACGAGTGATCCTATAAGGGTTCCGTTTTTTCCTTTTGAGGTACGGAACCCTAAAAAGATTTATTTTTATTTTGTGGAATGGTGTCAATGTGATATCTTAAATGGATTCAGCGCCCCAGATTTATACGAAAACGATACCAAACACGGCCTAGCACCTTCACTGATATAGATATATCAAGATAAAATTGAGAGCCCTAAATAAACTTTCAAGAGCGGATATCTCAAAAACTATTCAACATATCGAAAAAATTGACTGAATGAACTTGTAACAAATTAAATTAACTTTCATTTTGTATAAGTGGCCATGTCGCTGAGATGCATAGTTTCCGAGATATAATCGAAAAACGGGAAAATGGGACCTTCAAAGCCCCCTCTCTCCCCCCCCCGCTCAAGGGCTACGGCCGGAGACTTTTGATATGTTCACCTCCTAACTTGTCAAACCGAGTTACGGAGTCAAAAATTGTGTTCCGAGCATTTCCCTCTACAACTTTTGGAGCATTCGTTGCCTGACCTAAGTAGCTTATTGAATTTCTTTAAAAACTTTTCTGTAAAAGGTTGACGGGTGTTGGGTGTTTATATGGTTTCGGTCGATTATTATCATTTGCATTGCCCATGATGACTTACTAGAATTACGAGCACACGAGACACTAATAGTAGTTTGACAAACCTTGGTTTTCAAGAGGTATTTTATATTGACATTTGCTGTCACAAATTTGCTGTCAGATTTAGTCGCAAACCGCACGCAAAGTGCACACAAATGTGTCGACACCTTGTTACGGAAAAGTGTAGACACGGCGACGACACTTTGTTTCGAAACAATTCTAGACACATTGTGTGGACTCTGTTACGACACATCTGACATTTAGTTACCACTTTGTGATTCTGCGACTGGAATGGTTATATGGGTAGTTACAGACCAAAAACTAATAACATGATCATTGTGATCGCATGTATCTAATAAATTGTAGGTACAGTCACCACACAGGATTGTATGCCATTAGGGTTCTTGCTAAATTGGAAATTCTATAGCGTAAGTATTGAACAACCAATTTAGCTTACCTTAAATGGCGCAACAATCGCGGAGCCTGATGGTACCTAGGACACTAATTAACGCATAATAGTGTAGATCAGCTTGCTGCTGCATCTTTAATTAATTTAATAATTTATCTTTCCACTACGCGTCTCTGGGAGGCGGGCCAAAATATACTTATACATACCTACTCACAAAATATATATGCCTACTCATAATAGACTTGTGATAGGTACGTTACCAATACCAAATACCAACTTATGCCAAAACTTAAGCAAAATCAGTTAAGTAGGTACCTAACTAAGAAATGTAATAATATCTATATTTATATTAAATAAATTGTGGTGCCGGAATTACAGATAGGTAATATAATGCAAGTTGGTAAAAGTTTCCTTAAATTTTGAAAAATTTCGTTCCTCATACACATGCAAAAATTAAGCTGTTAGGTACAGATTTTTTTTGTTGTTTTGAAAATTGCGTGTTTTGGAAACTTTCCGACAGCGCATCAGTTGAAATTGAGCTTAGTTAGTTTGTTTAGCTTTAAAAAACCTATTCACAATATTCCACTATTAAAATTAGCACATATACAACGTACCTGAATGTCCGCCAAATGTCAAAACACATCACGTTGAGCCAGAAAAAGCTGGATTGAAAAGCGTAGTACACGATGAAAGCTGAAACAAAAGAATAAATTACATATCGCTTTATTACAGGCATATTACAGGGTTCTGTTACATTTTCAAGATAGTTGAAATTCGACTTAATGTCACCATGACAATGTTCAAATTTCAGTTCACTAATAGTGAAACAACCCTGCAGTATTGGGCCAGCGATATCACTACACTTTATAATTCCCCGCCGCGTCTGTCTGTGTGTATGTTCGCGATAAACTCAAAAACGACTAAACGGATTTTCACCTATCAATAGAGTGATTCTTGAGGAAGGTGTAGGTGTATAAAATGTTAAGGTTTTGTGTAACCCGTGCGAAGCTGGGGCGGCTCGCTAATTATAAATAAAACTGTGGATGTGACTGTGGATGAGTTAACTACATACATATATGTACCTATGTCCCACAATTGGTGAATGTGTAAATGAGGCATTATCTTTCTCTATCTTCTTCTTCTTCCTCGTATTCTTCATTACTGAAGGTTCTCTATCTTACGAGCCGCCAAAGATTCGAGAATCCTAATATGTATCACAATATTTCTGGTAGAGCCATTTTAAGGGTGTGTCATATTTATTATATGTCCGTTACCCCGAATTTTAACCCAATTGCGGTTTAAGAATTGCAAGGTCATTTATTCAATAAACGTCAATACAAATAAATAAATAACTTAAGACTAGCTTAAGCCTAGTCAAAAGGTGTCTCCCCGAGTTGTCCCTGGCGCCAAGGTACCCATCACACTAGCCGGGTTAACCACGTTGAATGGCGATGGACAACCTTTGACCCAATTGATTATATATTAAGTAACTACAACATACTATCTGAAGAGAATTTGCCATTTGCTTCATCTAATTGAGATATCATCAGAAACTAGGGCACCATCGGATTAATTCGACGCCATCAAACATACACACTTGGAGTGTATTTTCGTATGATATCCTGTTGATCAAACGTCATTCATCCAACTCTTTCATCTCGCCCTACTTGTTATGATATCATAATAGCGAAGTAGATTTCGTCGAAGGAAAATCTATTATGGCATTAATACACTGACGGCAAAATGCTGCAAATGGCGTTCGTGAATATAAAGGCTTTAGGTAAGAGTGGGAAACACGCAAACATCGAGGTTTAACATTTAATGATGTAGGTAAGGTAACTAAGTAATCGATATACTTTCTTAGACTTTAACGGGTAATACATTTTCGCCCTTGTAGACAACATAGGGCTGTGTACAGTCGCCATCAGATATATCGGGGCGGATAAGGCGCTCACAAATATCTGAACACGCCTCTATTGTCAAGGCGTTAGAGTGCGTGTTCAGATATTTTTGAGCACCTCGGACGCTCCGATATATCTGATGGCGACTGTAAGTAATAATTATGACTGAGGGTAATAGAAAAGAAATCTGTATTTATCTATGCGGATAAGTGTCCAATCAGAAAATAAATGTTTATAAGTAGCCATTTATTGGTAACGTCCACGAGAGACACGCTGTGTGTGATCCCAAAAGTATATATTTTCTTAAAATTATTGTTAGCGGTATTAGCAAGAAGTATTTATAAATAGTATTGGGAGACACAGAAACTCATAATGAGAATACAGTAATGGATGAGTATTGGAGTTAGAAACAAATACATTCCTTTGTTAAAATATCGATTGTAGACGTGCTCTGTAAAAAAATATTATTAGCTGGTCCTTTAGCAGTAACTAATGGATTGTTTTATAAAATACGAATAAATAGTCTTGGAATATTTTATGCAGAAAATATTAAAAACGCTTCATTGCCTATAGCAGTAACTACTAACTACTGTGACCACAAATTAGATGAATCTCTAAAGCAAATGTTGACGAAGCCACAAAGTTAGGAAGTAGGAGAGAAACTACAACCAACTAATTTAATTCGTGATCAATCTGTGGCTAGCGTGCTTAGGACCTGTTAATCAGCTTATTGTTTTGTCAATAACATTTATAAATAACTCATCTTTTAGAAATATTTGTACATCGAAATAAAACGTAGATAGGCATACTAAACTCTTCAGAATGGTGAAATGTACCTAACTTAGTCAAGTTACTTAGCACTATTCGTTCACTAGGCACTTCGAAATGCCAGTCGATATTCCTATAAAATTTTAACGGAAAAGTAAGCCAGATTGCGTTCAGCGCTTTTACGTGGATTTTACAGTTTCAACTTGTACCTTTGCAGCTTTGATACTTTGCTGCTAATTTGGGATTTCGTTTTAATTCTAAATTAATTGCTTTCACTTATGCTTAGATGTTTAAATGATAGAACTAAACTAAAATAATAACATTTGTTTGGAGGTTTTGTTTAGTCCCCAAAGTAGTCTTATTTCAACGGAAAGTAGATATGGATGTGAACGGTTTGTTCCAATTTTATATACAGAATTTCATACAACAGAGTTTACATTGCACAGCATCGTTTTAGAGGCAGTACGTAACTTCCCAGAACCAGAACTACTATCTTATATTAAAGTAGCGGCATATATCATTCTTAAAGTCTCAGCTCCATTGCACCATCAGTAACTTAGTTCACTAGAACGGTAATTAGAACATACAGTTCTGGCATTTTGTAACTAAACTGTAAAATACCTCGTGCTTCTTTGTTGTGGATAGTTCTTTCTTTTTATTGCTCTTTTATTGCTTTCAGGGAAAATTTCCTGAATACAGTTACTGCTGAACGGGTTATCTTTTTGTAGCACGAAACTTAAGCACCTAATAAAGTAGCATAAAACAATAAGGCGTCTAATAGGTGATATGTTTTTACATCTTTACTATTAAGTTAACTACGACTGCAGCATAGTTTTTTCGTTATGAAACGAATGTGCTTCGTAGAAGCATATCGATAGTTTATTATGAGTAGTGGTACATTACATAGATTTAACCCATGTTTATGTATGATTTAACCCAACCACATCAGAGTTAAATTATTTACATACATTTGTTGTTTTTGCTAATGCGCAATTCGCGAAAATTAGCAATGGTGGATTGTCAATCACATCGGCGGGGTAAGCCGGAGCTGATTTGCCTATTTTTCTTATTTCTTTGCTTTTTTTTCATACCGGAAAGCCGGTGGAAATCGAGTTTATGAGAGCTTCGTCACAGCTCTTTTGCTCACTTGGAATTTATTCATCGCATCAGCGACAAATTGATTACAAAATAGAGATGCGTATCTATTCCCGCCCAAACACTCCAGTTGTTTACGATATTAAACCTATTTTAAAAGCTATAAATGTTAATACTGGAAACTTGTCTGTAGTGTTTCGGTTTCAGGAACCACTCTGTGCCAAATACCAAAGGAATTTTCAACATATCAATTAGTAAGTGCCTAGAATTATTAGAACAATATGAAGTTTGTACAATTACCTATCTGTTTCGGTATTCACTGAGCAGTCTAGCACAGACCATGTTTGCTGTACATTTCAATAAAAAAAATACGAAATTGCACATAAGTCAGCTGCAAAGAGTCAAACATTTCATATATGTAATAAAAGCCTGAACCTTTTAATTTTCCAACAATAACACATTAATATTAATAATGCCCTCCATTAATTAACGAAGCTACATTAGGATACTTTATCATAGCATGTCCACGCCCATCAAAGCTGCCTTAATTGAAACTATAGGGCGGGCCTACTTACAAGTAATTAGGGACGGAAATGCAATTTATTATGTCAAATTAAGTAAATTAATATAGGTGTGCCAACTATACGCGACCACTGATTGCATGAGTGGATAAAATTAGTAGTGTCCGACCGAAACGTGTCTTTTAGCCGAAACCGAAACCTAAGGTTCGGCTTTGGCTCTAGTTGCCGAACCGAATCCGACACTTTTGTAAACTTGTTAAAATCGTTGCAAAAATGTCATAAAACCGCTTTTATATAGATATTAAGACTGCGTCGACCGTCCAGTGGCGCCCTCATTAGGGGAATTGTGTTTTCTAATAAACCAATTAATTTCTGTATACATAAATCAATATATTAATATTGATGTCCTACTCGTTCCCAAACTTTTGGTCTTTGTCACATTACCATTTCGTTTTTTGGCCGAAACCGAAACTACGGCCGAAACATGATTTTTTGGCCGAAACTGACCGAAACCGAAACCGAAACTTCGGTCGGACATTAAAAATTAGTACTCCATAACACGGATTGTACACAAGGTGAGACTTTGTTGGAACTTGGAGGCAAAAAATATAAGTACATATTTTGTTTTCACATGGTTTCCACATCGTTTCCTAGTTTAGCCTTTCAAGGATAGACAACTTGAATTTTTTACTTACCTTGTCATAGAATTTAATTTTCGTTACAACCTTGTCACAGTGACAATCAATATGAAAGTCGCTAGAGACCTCCTAGTATTATCACTGTTATTAACAGGTATAAAATGGGTCGGAAATTTAATTTTTTGACTGTACTTACATTAACCAAATCGTAGCTAAAGCCTCCTCCACACTCGTGCGCGAATCGCGGCGCGAAGCCGCGAACGCGAGTGTGGAGTCGATTTTCGCAGACAGCGAAGTCGACTCCACACTCGCGTTCGCGGCTTCGCCCGCGATTCACGCGCATAGTCTGGAGGGGGCTTAAGAATGAATTTTATTCTGAATTTTCCATACAAGTGTTGGGGCATGGATATGATGTCAGAGTTCTGCCCTCTCCTCTATTTAACAAACAATGTTGTCATTATCTGTATCAGGTTCTGACGTCATCTTAATTTGGCACACTTTATATTATAAATGTTATATTATATTATAAATGTATTATGTTAATGTTATATTTTATCCACTTTATATTATAAATATTATTAATTAATATAAGTGCCCCTCTAATAGGTTAACATTTAAAAACACGCTGTGACCGACTTATATTAAAAAGTTAATTTATTTTTATCCGGCCTTAACTTTAACTAGTACAAGAGGTAGGTAAATGATCAGTCTTTCAAAAATCGGGCAAGTGCGAGTCGGACTCGCGCACGAAGGGTTCCGTACCATATAAAAAAAAAAAACAAAAAAAAAAGCAAAAAAAAAAAACGGTCACCCATCCAAGTACTGACCACACTTTTAAATCTTTATTTTATTCTGTTTTTAGTATTTGTTGTTATAGCGGCAACAGAAATACATCATCTGTGAAAATTTCAACTGTCTAGCTATCACGGTTCGTGAGATACAGCCTGGTGACAGACGGACGGACGGACGGACAGCGGAGTCTTAGTAATAGGGTCCCGTTTTACCCTTTGGGTACGGAACCCTAAAAATGAGTGGCAGATGAAACGGTTTTATGAAACTTTAAAGAATACATTATAATCAGTATTCTGTAAATAGGGTAGTAAATATTAAGGATGACTCATACTAGAACGGTCCTGGTTCGGGTCGAGGCGTCCGACACTTCGTGTTCTAGATCACCGATTACCCTTCATAGAAAACGAAGTGTCGGGCGCGTCGGCCCGGAACCGGACCGTTCTAGCGTCATCCTTTACTGTCGAATTAAAAACACTTTATTGACTCTGTTTTAGCTCTCAACATTTTCTCGGGTCTGTTTTTATGCTTTTATGCGTCGCTCGCAAACAAGCATACTGCCCGCCTGATAGTAAGCGGTCACCATAGCCTACAACTCCATGCTCGTCTGTGATGGCGGCTCTTAATAAAAAATGTTTTTGCTAGATCCTAAACCATTGTTTTGCAATTTGTGGGAGTGACAAGTCACAGGACCATGAATCTAGTATTTAACTGGATCGGGCATGAGTGGTGGGGGCAACTAACAGAACGGGATAGTCTTCAGTATCTTTCAGTAGGAGTAGCAGCGAAAGCGCTATTATTGTTTGTCGTTGTCACAGTCTCACTTTTTTTTTAATACCCACCGTAAATTATCATCATAGTGTCGCAGTTTTGTTTGGAGGCACGCGTATAGCACTTCTATAGGATCCTACCTTCTATGCACAGGACTCGTCCTACAAGGCGGAGGGGGGCTCCTTGCACAAAAGGGGTCGCCTAATGATGTCTGAAAAACAGTGCCCTAACCTATACTCTGTATCTTTAGGTATTTAAAAAAAGTAAACAAAATCTAAAAGCTCAGGAGCCATTTGAGGGTAGATGAAAACATTACATGATCAAATAATGTAGGTTAAAGTAGGTCGTTTAGTGACAGATCCAGGCGGTTTTTGTATTTGGTTGGTTAACCAATAAATTTTATAACTACTAGAAAATGTGATAATTGTTTGTTTACTTTTATTCTTCGAGCAACACCGGCTTCCGACACATCGGAAGGGAGGGGCCCAAGCGATATCTCACCGTACAAATCTTTCTGCCATTTTTCGCGGGGGGAAAGGTGCACACAGTCGCACTTCTCACACACTTACATACAAAATCCAATCTGTAATGACGACACAAATACATAGAAAATGACTCACGTCAAAGACAAATCTTGCAAACCTCGATCTCTTTTTGTGTACGGACGAGTGACAAGTGTCACAACACGCACACTAACACATTTTCGTTGAAGTATGTTATTGTATTCTGAGAGATGAGAAGTCGGATTTGTCGCTCGACCGATCCGCAATTTGTACTGAGCGAGCAAAATCGATAAATCCAACAATTACATGAGACTAAAATATAATAATTGTGTTTGAATGTAATTAAACGTATGATATGTAAAAAAAAATATTACATGTGAAATGTAACACTTTCTTTTTGTAAATTTGATGTCCCCGACCTCTTTTTATAACAAAAAACCGAGCAAACAGGCATTTTTGTGCAGCAGTGTTCACGCGCGCGTCTGGACCCATACAACCATTTCCAGTCGCCGTTACGACGCGGTGTTGACACATCTTGTGTCGACACCGTCTGTTTCGGTCACAATTCCAGTCGCAGAGTCGTCGCCGTGTCGACACAGTTACCAGAAATGGGGAAGGGTCGACACATGGCACAAAGTGACATAAAGTGTGGTCGCCGTGTGCACACATTGTTTCGGGTTTGCGACTACTTTATGCCAAAATCATTCGTTCATTCGTTCATTTTGTTCCTGTCAAATGGAAACTGTCAGATGGAAAAATACTTAAATAAAAATAAGTGACATTAATACGCCATCTCTAAAACGGATTACAAGACTTAATTATATATTGTTTGCATTTATATTACAATATGACTTAAATTATTATGGGGAATTAAACTGCTCGAGTGATTTGATAAACTAAGTGTAATATAATCAACGCGCCACCACATTGTTTTAGTTTAGCCGGAAATGAAATTGTTTACTTCTCAGTGCCTGTGTTCATAACTATATTATTTGAAGCATTTTTAGTACTTCGATGCGTATACTATACTTAAATAACAGAAATAACGCTTTACATACTACGAAACTTGTTAATTATGATGTATAAATATGGTTTAAGGCTGAGAAATATTGCAGTCACAAAGTAGTTGCAATGTTTCGACTTTGTGTCGACTCTGTGTTGACACATGACACGCGCTGTCAAAAGTAATAACAAAGTTACTGGTATGTTACTGGATTTGCAAAATGGCTCCTTGTGTTGATTTGTTTTCAGATATTCTCAAAGTGTAAAAATGCCGTGGTCAGAGATGGGCATTAATCGATTAACTGTTTATTCGACTAATTAATGGAATAAAAAAAGTTAATTCTCAAATTTTAATCGCGATTAGTTTAGTCGACCTAACATAGATTGAAATTGAATTAATCTGAATATTAATCGAATAAATTATCGATTAAATCTCGATTGAAAGTTGACAGGGGGCCATTTTTGTACGTAAAAATAATAGAAATGTCTTGCATGCAGATGGTAGCAAAACACTTTGTCATAAAAGTCTAGATGGGTGTCGATATATAGGTTTTAGGGAGTGCCGATTTCGAAAATAATGACCATTTTGGAATCCGAAATGGCGGCCATGCACTGTGTCATAAAAGTCGTCATGGATGTCGTTTTATACGTTTTAGGGGGCCCCAATTTTGAAAATGATGACCATTTTGGAATCCAAAATGGCGGCTATGCACTATGCCATAAAAGTCGTCATGGGTGTCGTTTTATAAGTTTTAAGGGGCGCAGATTTCGAAAATGATAACCATTTTGGATTCCAAGATGGCGGCCATGCACTATGTCATAAAAGTCGTCATGTATGTCGTTTTATAGGTTTTAGGGGGCCCGCTTTCGAAAATGATGACCATTTTGGAATCCAAAATGGCGGCCATGCACTATGTCATAAAAGTCGTCATGGGTGTCGTTTTATAGGTTTTGGGGGGCGCAGATTTCGAAAATGATAACATTTTCAATTTAAAAATGGCGGCAATGCACTATGTCATAAAAGTCGTCATGGATATCGTTTTATAGGTTTTAGGGGGCGCAGATTTCGAAAATGATGACTATTTTGGATTCCAAGATGGCGGCCATGCACTATGTCATAAAAGTCGTCATGGATGTCGTTTTATAGGTTTTAGGGGGCGCAGATTTCGAAAATGATGACTATTTTGGATTCCACTTTTATGACAAAATACGTAGCCGCCATCTTGGATTATAAAATGATCATCGTTTTCGAATTCTGCACTCCCTAAAACCTATAAATCGACATCCGTGACGACGCAAGTTATCTTTATTTTCAGATCTAACAAATTGCTACAGAATACAAAGGACAAAAAAGAAGCGAGGAGGTAATGAAACAGGCAAAAATACAGATGAATCCTCGACGCAATTGGGTGATTCTTAAATTGTGTCCAGATTTTTTTTGTTATAAAAGTTTATATTTTTCACATATTACTCTCACAAGTTCCGTGACATTTCGACCTTGTAATTTTTTAAGTAAATGTTTTTGTTTATCTATGAGGATCTCACTAGAATAGTATAATCAAGGTATGTTTATATTTGATGAATGAAATAGTAACGCAAAAAAAAAATATATTTGTGTCTTATATTCCTGCCGAAGACTTTTATTTTACCTTTTCCTTCTACACAAGTTTGGCCAAGTAATAAGAATTTAGGGCTCTCAATTTTATTTTGACTTCTACAACAGTAAAGCTACGAGGCCATGTTTGGTATCGTTTTCGTATAAAATCGCAGTACCAAATTTAGTTAAGGTATCACATTGACACCATTCCGAAGTAAAAACATATAAACTTATTAAAATACTTTCTTTTAAACTCCTCTTCACGCTTAAACTGCTGAACAGTTTTAATTTAAATTTGGTACACATATATTTTGAGTCCCGAGACAGGATATAATAAGTTATCTCAAAAATCATCCTTTAAAGGTGTGAAATGAGGTGTAGGGGGGAATTCAGAATTGACTTCTTGAAGTTAATACTGTTTAAGTTTAGGTTTGAAGTCATGTTTTTTCATCATTTTTAACTAAATCAAAGATGTAGACCATCCCAAATTTCATATAAATCGGTTCAGCGGTTATTGATTTCCCGTACAAATTTCCACGCCACTTTTCACACCTTCAAAAGATGATTTTGGTTATAAGATCTATCCTATGTCCTGTTCCGGGACGCAAACTATTTCTATACCAAATTTCAACGAAATCGGTTCAGCGGTTAGGCGTCAAGAAGAGTTTCAAAAAAACCGGCCAAGTGCGAGTCGGACTCGCGTATTAAGGGTTCCGTACATTAAGTCCGACTCGCGCTTGACTGCACATTTCTAATAGGTTTCCTGTCATCTATAGGTAAAGAACTATTTTGTGTATTCAGACGGACATACATACAGACGCACGAGTGATCCTATAAGGGTTCCGTTTTTTCCTTTTGAGGTACGGAACCCTAAAAAGATTTATTTTTATTTTGTGGAATGGTGTCAATGTGATATCTTAAATGGATTCAGCACCCCAGATTTATACGAAAACGATACCAAACACGGCCTAGCACCTTCACTGATATAGATATATCAAGATAAAATTGAGAGCCCTAAATAAACTTTCAAGAGCGGATATCTCAAAAACTATTCAACATATCGAAAAAATTGACTGAATAAACTTGTAACAAATTAAATTAACTTTCATTTTGTATAAGTGGCCATGTCGCTGAGATGCATAGTTTCCGAGATATAATCGAAAAACGGGAAAATGGGACCTTCAGAGCCCCTCTCTCCCCCCCGCTCAAGGGCTACGGCCGGGGACTTTTGATATGTTCACCTCCTAACTTGTCAAACCGAGTTACGGAGTCAAAAATTGTGTTCCGAGCATTTCCCTCTACAACTTTTGGAGCATTCGTTACCTGACCTAAGTAGCTTATTGAATTTCTTTAAAAACTTTTCTGTAAAAGGTTGACGGGTGTTGGGTGTTTATATGGTTTCGGTCGATTATTATCATTTGCATTGCCCATGATGACTTACTAGAATTACGAGCACACGAGACACTAATAGTAGTTTGACAAACCTTGGTTTTCAAGAGGTATTTTATATTGACATTTGCTGTCACAAATTTACTGTCAGATTTAGTCGCAAACCGCACGCAAAGTGCACACAAATGTGTCGACACCTTGTTACGGAAAAGTGTAGACACGGCGACGACACTTTGTTTCGAAACAATTCTAGACACATTGTGTGGACTCTGTTACGACACATCTGACATTTAGTTACCACTTTGTGATTCTGCGACTGGAATGGTTATATGGGGACTCGGTCTAGTGAAAAATCCAAGTGCAACTAGTTTTATTACCCGCGCTAGATTAGATTGACGCGCTAATCTTGTACCTCGGCAGAGGGGAAATAGTGCGAATGCCGCCTCCCTTCCGTGTTGCTCGAAGCTTTTATTTAATAACCTAAAGATACAGAGTATAGCTAAATCAATTTTATATCACGTCCTTTGGTTGAGTTACGGCAAGTTACGGGTGATTACGGTTCGCTAATGTAGGTACTAGTACTTTAGTCCCAGTCTGGGCGACTATTTGATGTAGACAAATTACCTCTGCTCTGTTCTGTTCTCGAACAGTGAACTGTCATTTATCAGGTGAACATTCAAATTATTTGCTTTAATATACTTAACTGTTAATCCAAATAACAAATATACTCTAACACACACTACAGGCTAGGTGACCCAGCTTGTCAGTAGAAAAAGGCAGCAAAAATTTTAATATTTATTACTATGCTATTTTTTGATATATAAAATTATTATCACGTAAGTAGTTACTTCAATTCATTTTAATACATACAAGAAAGAAGACGTTATTGTAGTTGAGATTTTTTTCAGACACCACCTCACTTTCAAAACCAGGCACATGGAAATGTATCGTGAAAATATCAGCTCAAACATCTTGCTTAATGTAAATTGTATTCATATATGCTTGACTGAGTAATATTGCAGTACCTACCGCCAGTACCGTAAAACGGGGTGAGTACGTTTCGCGGGGAGAGGTGGGTTATGAATGGGGAGAGAAGGTTTGAGATGGGGGTGAGAAGGGATTTTAAGGCTACTGCTACAAAAATAATGTATTCCAATTTCAAATGGAGCTATATAGTAATACGCATAATAAAAAAAAATCGATCCAACAATCTTCCAAAATCACCTTTGTATGAAAACCCCTCTCACCCCAAATACGAGGCACTACGGGGTGAGGTAGGTTTTCCTCTTTATCGTCAAAGTTATGAAATGGAACTTCCCAAAATAAAATGAAAACTAAAATACAAACGTCCGGAACACTTATTATATACACCATTCAGTTTTCATATGTAAAACTAAAATTTTATCGAGGTTTGAATTTCAGTTTTGACCCTACTCACCCCATTTTATGGTATACCTACTACTAAGCCAATTCAAACATACATTTTGATATCAAAATAATGTTATTTTGTTATCATTGGCGCGTGCATGTCGCTCGCTCTTGTTCATACATGTATTGGCGCGAGCGAGACGCACGGGCGAATGAAAACAAAAGACATCATTATTGTCATCAAAATGTTTGTTTTGTTTGAATTGGCCTCCAGTACAAGTACTCTTTGTTAAGTTTTGTCATACCATTACTAAATATAACATAGGCGTTAAATAAATGTCACGTAATATAAATATATTTATTTACTTTGACCTCGACAAGTTGGTGTAAAAGTATCGAGGTAGGTACCTACTTAAATACTAAATTTAAATATTTACCTGGACCTATTTGCATTATCGTGCCAAAAACCCACCTTTACAATAGTACTGTATAAAGTAATAAAAATGCATATTTTTTTATAAATAATGACAAGTTACCTAAGTGTAATATAGTGTAAATAACATTATTTGCGGTATTTGACACATTATGACTGACGTATATAGAGATGTAACTAACGCAAATCGATTGTCACAGCAAGCGATTACGATTGGATGGCACGTAGACTGAGGTATCGAATTGTGACGTATAATGAATTTTTATTTGAGATTTAAATAAAGCTAGAATTATATGGTTTTCCCGCAAGCTACCGGTCGGTCGGTGTATTTAATACACCGACCGAGTAGGTCGCACCCATTGTCAAAATTGAAACTAACTGGGGATCTATTTTAAAGTTTATTTATGTTATTTCTGTGTCAAATTTGTTGTCTGTTAAGTGACGATAAATATATCCATATTTACAGTTAATTATCCACCTTTTCCTTATTTTTATTAAAAGAAAAATGAAAAATTCATATCGATTTACTTAGACGACTACCGATTCATAACGGTGGTGTCCGGCCAACCCTAAAATTAAAAAAAAAAAGACGTAGAACGTAAACGTTCGCAGTGCAGTTGTTTTCCTTTGTGATTTCGATGTGCAAAACATTTTACGTAGTATTGCTGTTGTGAGTGACAGACGTCAAATACCGCAAATAATGTTATTTACACTATAGTTAAACTGTTTATTAAGAGGAAAGTGTACGACACACACAGTGCACAGTTATTCCTCTTAGTTCGATTTTTTTTGATAATTATCATATGCTTAGAATAAATTTAAAAATGGAAAAATTACTGTCTTGGGTGGGTGTCGTTCGCAGACGTTTCTGCTTGTTAAAAATTAAAATTATTATATGACAGAGGGGATTTTATAAATTTGTATGAAATTTGAGTTTTGTCCTAACCTTTGTAATAAAAAAAACACGAAAAAGTCATACGAAGGGACATACCTACGCGAGGAAAATGGAGACTACGATAAAGAAGCGGCCTAGGTTCCACTATTTTCTTGATAAAAATGTTATTTCCTATGTCAAGTCAAGCTTTCGGACAGTCGCGATATACCCGGACATCTGTCAAGAAATTCTTACGTCTCTGCCTTTGTAAGTACTATAAGTATGTATTTTCTATATCTACCCAACTTTTGTTTAACGTCAGCTGTCCAATAAAGAGCCGTTCATATATTTTCGTTAGTGTTCGTCTCTGACCGGACATTTCACAGAGTAACTTAAAAGGGTAAGAAAGGGTCTAAGATTGTAGTGAAAAATGCGTTTGAAGTATGGAAAAATGTAGGTGTGTTTCTAGAGTTTCTGATTCGACTTCTATTTGGACAAATTGTGTTAATTTTATTGGTTTCGCGTAGAGTAAAACCAGCATTTTAATGTGGTATAAGGGAAATCATGGTTCCTGAGCATTACTTACTCACTTATATCATAATTAACCCTTTATTTTATGCACTAAATAGCCGTCGCAGACCGACTGAAAAGAAAAGTGGAATTTAACATTTCCTCGTAATTCGATGATCGAACTAAGTAGAATTTTGGAATCGCTCGTAGTTCGATGGTCGATCTAAGTGTAATATAAAATTCCTGTTAGCCCAAGTAATCGGACAGCGAGAAATTGAAATTCCTAGTCGTCCGACACATCGGACAAGTTTGTCCTTCATCTTAAAATACGCCAAAGGGGTACGCCATATTAAGTCCCATCTAGAGCGCCACTGCTTTCTCCTGATCAGTATTATATCACTCACCTATCACAACACAGCCTGTCTTGCCCACGCCCACAGTCCCGCTGTGCATCTTAAGGTACGCCAAGAAGGGGTACGCCACGATAAGTCCCGCGCAGTACGCCATGAGGCACATCCCGTGAAGGTTTCGCAGCTCCGGGATGAACGCGTACGTGAGAATAAGTCCCACATAGAACGCCTCAACCATGTCCTGATAATAAATTATATCACTCACCTATCACAACGCAGCCAGTTTTGCCCACACCCACAGTCCCACTGTGCATCTTAAGGTACGCCAAGAAGGGGTACGCTAGAATAAGTCCCACATAGAACGCCTCAACCATCTCCTAGGCAAAAATTATATCACTCACCTATCACAACACAGCCTGTCTTGCCCACGCCCACAGTCCCGCTGTGCATCTTAAGGTACGCCAAGAAGGGGTACGCCACGATAAGTCCCGCGCAGTACGCCATGAGGCACATCCCGTGAAGGTTCCGCAGTTCCGGGATGAACGCGTACACTAGGAACGTGACCAGGAGGAACGGGGCCGATAGGAGGAGACCTGAAATAAACAAGTATATTTAATCACAAAGTGACAAATGTCACTACACTATTTAGGTATTTATCTACACTATCTTTTCTACACTGTCGGAGTTATCGCGAATAACATCGTGAGACAGCCGGACTAGTCCCAAGGCTTGTGGGTTTGGAAGGTCAGATGACAGCTGCTTCCGTAAAAACTAGTGCCTGTGGCAGCTCTTGGGATTAGTTGCCAGACCCCAGGCTCCCATGAGCCGTGCTTATGGACGCCCGTGCATGAAAGCTTTTATTTTAAGATAGTAGCGGCTACTTTCCAACAAAAGAAGTGCCAATTCTGATACTTTTCCGTTTCGTGCACTTTGTGTTACGTTTCATTGCAATCTTAGAACAGTTAGAACCGCAGTCGTTACAATTCTTGGAATGGAAAAGAAAACAATTCAATCTA
The DNA here is from genome assembly GCF_910591565.1 of Cydia splendana. Taxonomy (NCBI): domain Eukaryota; kingdom Metazoa; phylum Arthropoda; class Insecta; order Lepidoptera; family Tortricidae; genus Cydia; species Cydia splendana. The sequence continues at coordinate 14,328,571 of NC_085972.1, read as the reverse complement.
CTATCAGTACAGCATTTATTTATCAGGAATTTTAATGGTAAGTACCTGAATAAGTAGTATAAGTACATAGTAACGTACCTGAGCAATTCTCAAAAAGTTTGTACATTTCGGTCACATCTTAGATTTCTATAAAAATTGGTATGCTGGTAAAGTACATGAAGAATAGAATAGAATAGAATTTATTCGTAAGCACAAACAATCTAGACAATACATAATGAAGCTGAACCACTTCCACCATATTTCCCAAAATGTCCCAGAAAGTTTCTAAGAAACATTCCTTTTTTGTTACCAGATTTCCTTACATATTTGGTCCCTACTTACTACAAATAAAAAGTATAAATTACTCGTAGTCGATAGCTTTGCAAATTGCAAAGTACTCAACAACGTTATCGCTACGCTAATCGTGGCTAATCAAAGTGCTACGGCGTAGCAATATCGTAGCATTGTCGTAGAGATAGGTGCTATGGAGGCTTTCACATAGATAATGCAATATTACAAGAGCGGGATTCGAACTTTACTAAATTTTAATTTGATATTCTTATTCATTTGACATCACTCACAGTGCATTTTGATACGCCAATGAATAAATTATGCAATTCGAGTTAAATAAAGATGAAATGTTTAAAATCGAATGCCGGTACATGCATGTATAGCGTGAGAGCCTGTAATTTAACTGCATGATACAACTGTTATTATGTAGCATTAGTGGAACCAGTTTTCATAATTTGCTCCTATTGTGTTAGGTATTTAAAAACTTTATTAGAGAATTTATGCAGTAGCTCGATTTTGTTTCATGTAAATCATTCGTTAACTAAAACTGACATAAAAATACAAAATTGCTAACAAGTAGACAGTTATCGTTAGTATGGAGTGCATACCTAATAAGAGAAAATACTTCACTGCCGAAGACAATAAAATGTAATTTTTTAGGGTTCCGTTAGGTACCCAAAAAGAAAAGATTTTTCTCGTCTAATTTACAATGCGAAAGGTTTAACAAGCGATAAAACTAAGCGTAATATAAGTTTTATGTGCCATTAACTTGAGAGTACCGTGTTAATGACCCGAATAGATTGGCTTCGCCAAACATCGGTAAAAACCTCGGGGAATCTATGGAATTTTGACCCCCTACGTATAACCATAACAACCAATGAACAATCGGTTTGAATTTGGAACTTCTTGTGTGAGAATACGGTATAAAATTGAATGTGTTTTCAAATGGGTGTTATGCATGATTGGGAATTACGCCCTTGTTTCATTATACAGTGAAACCTGGATAAGTGAGACTTCAAGGGACGAGCAGATTTGTCTCACTTAAAGAGGTATTCTCAGTTAGCCAGGTACAAATAAATTTCTGTCTCATTTACAGAGGGTCCCATTAATAGAGGTGAGAATAGAGGATATATCTCAGTTATAGAGGTGGTTAATAAGGTATTTTGTAATTATCTTTAAATGTTTAGGTAAAATAATCCTTGTCCCTAAATATTGTTTAAGTCTGTTTAAATATTTCTTTGAATTTATTTTGAATGATTTTCCAAAGGATAGATTTTTTCCATCAACAGGGACTTCACAGCGTCTTAGAAACTTATTAAATGAAAATTTGTTTATTCTTGTTACTTATCAAGATTTCACCTTTCGTTTCGATAGTTTTAACTACAGAAAGTAACTAAATGAAACTTGAAGTCGTTTAGACACAATTAAGCAAATGCGGAATTTGTGGATAGACTAAGAGTTAGTAAGAATACGGAAATAGATCAATAAAGTCCAAGTTAGAGAGGTCATAGATTGACGTTATCTCAGATACAGAGGTAATTCGTATAAAATAAAAAATAAAAACAATTAGGAAAATGTAATTTTATAAATATAATCTCAGTAAAAGAGGTAACATACACTCTCTGTCTTAATTATAGAGGTAAATGTGACTATAAAATTACAACAACTAATCCCAGTTATAGAGGTTCGTTTTATCTCACTAACTGAGGTAATTCAGTGCTGAAGTGTCGGGACCGCACCATGAGTCCCAGCTATAGTGGTTTCTCACTTATCCAGGTCCCTCTTAACCAGGTTTCACTGTACTAACATTTGTTTGGTTGCACCCTATTGAAGGCTCGGGTCATGTGTATTCTACTAGATTGAAATGCAATTCCAACACAGAGTTCCATAAGAGTTCGCTCTCTGTTTTTAGGGTTCCGTACCCAAAAGGTAAAACGGGACCCTATTACTAAGACTTCGCTGTCCGTCCGTCCGTCCGTCCGTCCGTCTGTCTGTCACCAGGCTGTATCTCACGAACCGTGATAGCTAGACAGTTGAAATTTTCATAGATGATGCATTTCTGTTGCCGCTATAACAACAAATACTAAAAACAGAATAAAATACAGATTTAAATGGGGCTCCCATACAACAAACGTGATTTTTGACCAAAGTTAAGCAACGTCGGGCGTGGTCAGTACTTGGATGGGTGACCGTTTTTTTTTTGCATATTTTTTCCGTTTTTTTTTTCATTATGGTACGGAACCCTTCGTGCGCGAGTCCGACTCGCACTTGCCCGGTTTTTTTAATAATGATGTGCCTGAAAATGCCTACTAAAAATGTATGATAAATATTCATAAGTTTTCAGATATTTGTTATGTAAATTGATTCATGTTGATTGGCAGATTGTGTGTGTATCCGAAATATTTCCAGCCACGAACACACAATTTTTGCGATTATCTATCCTATAGGTATACGAGTAGATATACCGTTAAACTTGATGTTAACTACCTATATGGACAGTTTCGGACTGGTTGCAGGCTCTGCTGTATGAAGCCGATGTCGTATTAAATAAATGTGAGATATGTATAAGTACTTTTACTAGTTTTAGCCACAAAACTCTGCTGCATTCAGTTAATAAACCACAACGAAACTTTTTTATGTCTTAGACAATTGAGTATCTGCATTAGAAAGTCCTAAAACTCGTTAAACTATTTATGATGTGTACAGTCAGCTACAGAAATAGTTGCAACCTTGCATACAAACATCTATAACTATTTCTGCAGCTGACTGTACAATATGTAGGTCAACAAGCATTCGAGTTTTAGTCCACGGCACATAATAAGATTAATAAGTAATTAAAATATCTTTCAAACGTTCAGAGAAAGTTTAGATTTGCCATTATTGTTGACAAATTTACGTTCGACTAAGCAAGAAGAAGGGGAAGGTTTGTTAAATGGCGAGGCCGCAAGCTGTAGGCGGTCAACTTAAAATTAGACTGGTATCTGAATAACGATCCGAACCTTTTGCCAAACGCCGACCTTTGATACTATTTGCTATTTACGGAGGCTATAAAAAGTGTCTTGTAATTTATAGCTTTTATATAAAAGCGATTTGTTAGTCTTCCGCCCTTTTTATGAGAAATCAAAGACTGGGTCAGTGTTAAATCGATCTTTAATTATATTAAAGTGTCTGAGTAAATTTAATTTGAATATTAGACTATTTTGATTTTTAACTCTAAAAATCTATCAATAATCGGAAAGCAAATTTAGACATTGAATGTCCATAACATTCGATTCTACGGATAACATCATAATATGAAATCCAGCAACGTACATGACGTACAACGTCTTGCTGTCGTCGTTGACCGGGAACTCAGACGGATGGCATGGACCAGCAATTAGGATTGTTCATTTTTTTTAGACCCCCATTTTTATTTTATTTTCTGAAAATATAGGTTAATTTAAGATACCAATTTGAATGATTTATTAATTCACGGCTCGGTTGAATATTTATAATTTATTGAAAATATGAGATACGACTTCTCGTAAATTACATGTAGGGGGCTGTCCATAAATTACGTCATCGATTTTTGGCGATTTTTGACCCCCCCCCCCCCCCTATAATCATCCAAAAATCATGCTTCAAATGACCCCATTTCCTCCTACTTCATGTTACCGTCATCCGATGTCCAGACCCCCCCCCCCTAATTTGAAATGACGTAATTTATGAATAGCCCCTAGTGGCTGATTTGATAAAGCACAAGCAATAACAAACATTAAAAAAATAGTTGTAATTGTCAATTGATTGTAATGTCACCTGTCTACAATGTCAGTGTCACGCGTTTCTATAAATAATATCGTCTGGAAAACTCGTTTATTTTGAATCCCTAAATCAATAATTTCAAAATACCTACGCTATGAATTTGTGAAAGCTGATTCCAGAAATCTGCCTAAGTTATATAATATAACTTAGTTTTATTGGAGTATGTATCCATATAGCATCCAACTCCAACCATAACTTGGCTGAAATCAGGGGAGCAAAAATACAAATGTAAGTTACATCATATATTTTTTAACTGATTCGTTTCGTAAGATGATTGGATTCATAAAATCGTTATAAGCGTCCATTGCTAAGGTAGCACCCAGTGGGTTCTACCGGCTTGTCACCATTGTTTGGATATTGTACTATATTAGGTACATGCCAATTTTGCTAATTATATCCTATAATTTCAGGTCATCATGTGATTCCTATTTAGATACGGCTGTGGGATACGTAATGTACGAAGGAGATTGATTTTGTTAAGGCACTTGGGCCCTGAACAAAGTTGAGCATTTTGTATCGAAACGAACGTCATATTAATCGTCATAATACTTTACGACAGTAAATAATGCCTGGGAACAGAGTAAATAACAAACCATACACTTCTCTTCTGGTTCGTCAACAAGAAGCCATCATTGTCAGCTGCTCGTGCAGAACATGATGAACATACATATATGTATAGTTACTTTTTTTTGGGAAACATATATACATATATTTCCTAAATTAATAAAAAAGTAGGTAAACAAAAACATGTTTTATTATTCACAACTATTAACTTAAGTCTTGTCCACCATAATATCAGCAGCTTGAACTGCAACATGTACCTGGAAATTAGAAATTATATCTTTTTAAAGCAGTTTCAGGCTGAATTTTGAGTATGACTATGTATTCTTGTATAGTGTTTCTTTCTAGTAGGCACCATCTCTGTTTAACGGTTTGCCTTTATATACTCTGGCTACATTACCACAGAAAACACATAGGCCCCCGCGACCCTACCTACAAAGTGAGCTATTAAATAATTGTAGTAAAATAATATTAATTTTATACTTACATCGACGTGATCCTCACAGCAACACTGTGTGTAAGGGGCTGTCCATAAATTACGTCATCGATTTTTGACGATTTTGGACCCCCCCCCCCCCCTATAATCATCCAAAAATCATGCTTCAAATGACCCCATTTCCTCCTACTTCATGCTACCGTCATCCGATGTCCAGACCCCCCCCCCCCTAATTTGAAATGACGTAATTTATGAATAGCCCCTAAGTAGGTAGGTATTCCAAGTTCAATTCACGGCACCATGTTTCACGTCGTAGGTCTTCGCGGATTCGAACAATTATTTTTGTGAATCATTCCCACACGTAGGAACAAGGTCTTTGATATATTAAGCAACGAAAACTACTGTTTAGGTATCAATTATAAATCAAATCATAACAAACCAGTGCAGCGGTTTAACTGAAAAATTTCATTATGACAATGATAACTTTGACAATTACGTGAGTGACGGATTGATTTACTATGGTCCGATAACTTTTATTATGCGATGACTTTACATTCAGCCAACGAGAAAGGTCAAACTAAGGTCATAAGGATATTTGTTGAAATATCTTCAATCCTCAATTATTATATCGCAGCAAATGTCGGAAACTGTTTGAAAACCTCATATCTCGAAATGGTTTTCGAAATAGAACATTTAAAAAAAAATGAACAATCCTAATTAGGCGACTGTTGTTGTCCGTGACCATTATGTCCACGAAGGAACGTCCGTGTCCGTGACGATTATGTCTACGCAAAAGGATGCTTGTTTCTCTAGACTCACCGAAGCATACATGACGTACAACGTCTTGCTGTCGTCGTTGATCGGGACCTCAGATGGGTGGCATGGACCAGCGATAAGGCGACTGTTGTTGTCCGTGACCATTACGTCCACGAAGGAACGTCCGTGTTCGTGACCATTATGTCTACGCAGAAGGATGCTTGTGTCTACAAACTCACCTGAAGCATACATGACGTACAACGTCTTGCTGTCGTCGTCGATCGGGACCTCAGACGGGTGGCATGGACCAGCGATAAGGCGACTGTTGTTGTCCGTGACCATTACGTCCACGAAGGAACGTCCGTGTTCATGACCATTATGTCTACGCAGAAGGATGCTTGTGTCTATAAACTCACCTGAAGCATACATGACGTATAACGTCTTGCTGTCGTCGTCGATCGGGACCTCAGACGGATGGCATGGACCAGCAATAAGGCGACTGTTGTTGTCCGTGACCATTATGTCCACGCAGAAGTAGCCTGGCTTGTGCCACTGCACGCGACCCTCGACGTCCTCCATCATACTGCCGTTCTGTACAAAAAATAACGGTTATTAGGTCACCTATTGTCTGTCACTAAATTATCTTTCATGTCATACCATAAAAGCGTGACCATTTTAGGCCTGATGCCTGGTCTACTAACTAATAAATTAAATATCTCTATGGACGCCGTTTTCCTCGCGTTGCGTAACGGGCCGACCAAGGGCCCGATTCGGATTTTGAAATAGACATCTATTAGATATCATTTAGACATCACCAAGATACGATAACGATATGTTTAAGATCTAACCTGTCAAATTTGACATTTGCGCGATTCTGGGGATAATCTTGAACGATTTCCACAGGATATGACTTAGAGATCCAATTCATCTAATAGATATCTTACTCTATCTAACGTAAAAGTGACATTGGTTGCCCGAATTGCGCTGCAAAAGAGAACTAGTTGATATCTAAACTATAACGTATCTAGAATGGATCTAGTACGTGTCGTCTCTAATGATTCGAATCTTGAAGTTCGAATTCGGCAGCAAGATTGGTTAATTTTGTAAATGTTAGCTTTTAATCTGAAATGTTTTCTTATTTCCTCGGTGGACAGAAAAAAAGTTTCACTTCAAACGTAGGTAGTAGAAATCTGTCCGGCAGTAGTTTAGCCATGGCTATTAAAATAAAATACATAATAATAATACAATTATTATGTCCCTATCTCATATTTATTCTTCGTAATATGCAGATTAACAAAGCCAAACATTTATTAGGGCGAGCGAAGCGAGCCCTATCACTAATCGACGAACTATGCATTCTTGTGGTACACTTTACGGAAAAACTACTGCACTGTTAGGTTTGAAATTTAACATAGTAATTTAAATTGATGTCTAGATGTGTTATCAAACATAAAAATATCTTTTTATAAACCTAAAAAAATAAAATAAAGTAATAACACTTTGTATTACTACTAGCGCCATCTGTTGGCAAAATGATGAATTAACATTCGTGCTAATGTTAATTATTTCTTTCTTTAACAGATGGCGTTAGTAATAAATAAATATTGGACATTCTTATACAAATTGACTAAGTAAGAAGGCTTGTGTTGTGGGTATTCAGACAATACGATACCTATGTGGTGTTTTCAAGTTCAATAATGTCGATGGCGCTTACGCCATTAACAACGATGAATACCAAAGTGGGTACAATTTTGGATTCAACCCACCTCGCTTCACTTGGTTTGATTCCCATTTTAGCAATTAAGTTTTTGTGAATACCTACTAGAACAATCAATCTTGCTGTATATTTACTGCGGAGGTCAATTTACTCGTATGTTTTGTGACGCTGACGATGTGATGATCAGTCATGTTGTGTTAGCAAACTTAAATCGGGTATTTTCAGTTCGAGATACAGTTTTGGCGCCATTAATTTATTACGTAAGACGATTTTGGGGTGGAGGGGGGTCGAACATATCTTATTTTTTCTTACAAGGGGGTGGGAGGGGGTTTTCATAGTTCTTAAGTAAGATCACAAAGATGCGATATTTTATTTAATTTCTATGAAATTATGACGTTTAAAATAATACTTCCACACTCTATGCTATCAAACACGGTGCAGAGTCAGCTTAAACGAGCTCAAGTACCTTTGTACAGGTACAAATAAACATTCATAAAAATATTTTTTTGAAAATTAATTATATTGGTGGGAGGGGGACGGGGTCAGCCTATTCTTATTATTTCTTACATAGGGGAGGGAAGGGGTCAAAAGCTGGCAAAAATTGTCTTACGTAATTAATTAATGGCGCCTTTAGTGTTACTATTGCTTGGAACTGCTAAAATTATAAATAAAGGTAAGCATAATTAATACAAACTTCAGTGACTTAAGGGGCCCACTGATTAACAGTCCGCCGGACGGTATCGGCCTGTCAGTTAGAACAAAATTTTGACAGTTCCGAACAACTGACAGGCCGATACCGTCCGGCGGACTGTTAATCAGTGGGCCCCTTTAGGGCCGATACAGACGGACTACAACCCGGCTGCAACTTGTATGGGAACTGCACGCCAATCGAAACGTCGGCGTGCAGTTCAGCAAAATGACCCAGTACCCTGGCAGTACCTAGTGGAACTCAGGTTTGGTGTAACAAAGGCACATTATGAGCACTTAGGAGAGTAGTACCCAAGATAGAGCCGATGCCGAACCCTGGCAGTACCTAGTGGAGCTCGGGTTTGATGCAACATACATAGACACACGCTGTTTTGGATATCCGACTCGTCATGATGATCACTGGGTAGATCAGTACTTTCAGTACCCAAGATAGCTGATGCTGAACCCCTGACAGTGCCTAATGGAGCTCGGGTTTTATACAACATAGGCACACGCTGTTTTGGTCATGCAACTCGTCTTGATGAGAACTTAGGAAAGTAGTACCCAAGATAGAGCTGATGCTGAACCCTGGCTGTACCTAGTGGAACTCGATCAGGTTTGATGCAACATAGACACACGCTATTTTGGACATCCGACTCGTCATGATGAGCACTTGGGAGAACAGTACCCAAGATAGAACTCATGCTGAACCCTGGCTGTACCTAGTGGAACTCAGGTTTGTTGCAACATAGGCACACGCTGTTTTGGCCATCCGACTCGTCTTGATGAGCACTTAGGAGATTAGTACCCAAGATAGAGCTGATGCTAAACCCTGGCTGTACCTAGTGGAACTCAGGTTTAGTGGAACTCAGGTTTAGTGCAACATAGGCACACGCTGTTTTGGTCATCTGACACGTCTTAATGAGAACTTGGAAGAGCAGTACCCAAGATAGAGCTGATGCTGGACCCTGGCTGTACCTAGTGGAACTGTGTGTGTTAGTTTATGTGCGGAGCAGCGTGATTACCGCCAGTAGGTGTCCAGACGGGATAGTTTTTCGATCAATTGTGTGGAGTGGACGCAAAAATAAATTCAAGAACAGACCCAACATTATATAGGAAAGCCAGTTGGGTTCCTTACAAAAAGTACTGGGCGGCCGTGTAGGATGTAATAAGCACTTATGAAATTGTATATTACGTGTGGATGATATTGGCAATTTGATTTTGTCGTCTGGACACGTTTTTAAAGGACAAAGTAAAAGCTGTAACAGACAGGCGTACCGGACAGCAACCGGTTCGGTACGTTAAAGTAGAAAACCTCCGCGAGCCCTTACAAAGCTCTGCTTTTTGCTAGTTTATACCCTACGTTACGAAACGAACTCGCTCCCTAGCTCCCTACGTCCCTACCTGAGGTCGTACCGCAAAAAATTAACAGCTTTTCGTTTTTCGCGGTAGACTCTCTAGTCCTATGCTCATATAAAATCTGACCACTAATTGTGTTGAATATTCGGAAATCAAACAGTTATTGACTTATATCGACCGTTACCCGTTAGCCGTGAACAAGATGCATGTAACTGCGTCGAAATATCGGGAGCTCGAAAACAATACAAAAGGTTATCACGGTTCATATCCCGGTCGATATAAGTCTAGTGAAACTGTTATTGGACTAGCTAAAATTTTGATTAGGAAGCTGAAGCGTCTCTCATGGTTCCGATGCAATGTTTGTTTTGCTGATTGTGCCTGAGTGGCAAATTCGGAATTCATAGCACGTCTACTACTCGAAGAACTCGAATATCCCGGGCTATTTCATATCGGGATAAGTTTTGGAACGCAGGACACAAAAGTTTTTTGAATTATGCCACACCACTACCCGTAGGTATTTATTCGTAACTTATTATCCATAAGAATGATATAATTATGCCTTTCATTATGGTTCCTTATAGACTTCAGCGGAGCGCTCTAGTATTATGAATTCTGTATTTCAGAGACATAGCAAACTTGGAGTTATGGCGTGTTCACATACTTACTTAACAAGCTACACAAATCTACTTTGATACACTTATGCGATAAAATGAAAATGTCCGTATGTGGCTCCTAAGAATGACTGTTATTGTTATATTTATTCTCTGATGTGGCTTGCCATCCATAGCTTGTCAAGTTATACAACACTATAACCCGCAAGAACAAAACACAAACACTATTATCCCGCTAAAATATAGGTAGGTATATGTATAATTTTGACATATTTATAGTATTACTAGAAATTCGACTTTACTACAGATAATACCTACACAGCTTAGATAGCATTAGACAGTTAATTTCAACATTTCTCGTAGCATTATTGAGAATGTTAAGCAGATAAATGCTGTCGAATGTGCAACACAGCGGAAAATAGAAAAAGAAATTCTAGTGAAAGAAATGGGTATTCTAGCGACCATTTTATATTCTGCCCGAGTTACGAAAGATACTAGAAAAAAATAAATTAAATCCATGTATCGTAAAATGGGGTGAGTAGGGACAAAACTGACATTCAAACCTCAATAACATTTTATTTTTACATTTCATGCAAACTTAATTTTATTAATAAATGGTCCGGCAGTTTGTTTTTAGTTTTTTATGATTTTAGGTAGTTTCATTTCATAACTTTAACGATAAACACAAAATCCCTCCTCACCCCGTAGTCCCTCGTAGTTGGGGTGAGATGGGATTTCATACAAAAGGTGATTTTGAAACGTTGTTGAATCGATTTTTTTTATTATGAATATTACTATAGCTCCATTTGTAATAGGATTAATAGGAATACATTATTTAGGTAGCAATCGCCTTTAAAAACCATCTCACCCTCCTGTCATCCCTTCTCTCCCCATTCATAACCCGACTCTTCTCGCAATCCCTACTCACCCCATTTTACGGTACCATTGGTTTAAAATAAAAATCATATTAGTTTATTGCACGTAAATAACCATGCATAATCGTACGTTACCTACGTTAAGGTAAGCTGTAAGGAAATGAAATTCTGCATTGCACGCTAGTCCCATAAATTGCACCAGATGCACGTAGGTAGGTATACTATGTCGTGAGATTGTTGAGCTACAGTTAAGTGTCTACCGCGCGTTTGCTTACTAGGTATTGATGGTGAAAATTATGTAAAAAGTAAAAACATAACAAAAATCAGAGCAAAAACTGTCTCGATAAAGACAGCAAAAATTGCGATACTTATATATATTTTGACGACCGGTCTGGCCTAGTGGGTAGTGACCCTGCCTGCGAAGCTGATGACGGGACCCAGGACGGGTTCGAATCCCGGTAAGGGCATTTATTTGTGTTATGAACACAAATATTTCTTCCTGAGTCATGGGTGTTTTCTATGTATAAAAGTATGTATTTATCTATATAACTATAGATATACAGTATAATATCGTCGCCTACTCATATAATTGCAAAAACGGGGAAAATTATCAAACTTATTCTATCTCGTAGGTAATACTCATGACTATTTCCTTAGGGAAAAACTCGGGCAAGCATGAAAGTTTGGAGCTGTTCCAATATTGCCACAATATTGTCCCATATAATCCCGGAAAACGCTGTCCTTTTGATCGCGAATATCGCAATCCCACTATTATTGTGGTAAATAATAACAGTTCCGAAAATTATATCAACAATGATTCATTAATTGCACAAATAAATAGAAATGTCATCATTATTATAAATAGCATTGTCTTCGGAGCGTAAAAATAAGTCTAAGGTACCTAATTAATTACGACATCATAACTAATAATTAATTTTTCCATTCAGCATGAGATATAAAGCTTAATTCGTCATGTGAAAGAATCAGAATCGCCAAACAGTCTGGCCGTAGAATTCCAGGCACTGTAGCTGTCGATAAGAGAAATATACAAATAGACATTCAGTAATTTATTTACAGCTGAACGAACCGATTATTGACAGCAAGGGGTCATCCATTAATTACGTCACACGTTTAGGGGAGGGAGGGGGTCAAGAAAATGTGACATATTGTGACATGGGGGAGGGGGGAGACACAAACTTTGTGACGTCACTTTAACTTCATCAGTAACCGAAATTTTTTTTTAAATTATTTTATTCGCTGTACATTTAAATAACAAGTTTTTAAAACGATAATCGTTTTTATTCTTTTAATTTTCTTTCCTAAGCAGTTTTGGGTTATAAAATTACTAATATTTATATCGTCAAAAATATTTTGATAAAATATTAATAATACTTAGGTACTTACTTAATTTGATTTGGCGATTTCGTAGAAAAAATGTGACGTCACACTAGGGGGGAGGGGTTTGCCAAATGTGACCAAATGTGACAAGGGGGGGGGGGGGTCAAAAAACCTAGAAATTCGGTTGACGTAATTAATGGATGACCCCCAACGAGCGAGCTCAGATTTATTATTCTACTCAGAATGTAATTTTTAATGTTACTTTTATATGGTTCGTTTGTAATTTTAGGTTTTGTGGCCCCACAACATATTACGGTAGACAAAAGAAAGCACTGCCTACTACTGTGTACTACTACTACTAAGGTAGAGACATCAAACAAACATCAAGCATTTTATATATTACACAGTTACATGAAATATAGGCCCTGTAGGGGCACAGCAATTTAGTCTTAGGTATACATACACTTAAAGCATGAGGTATTAGTTTAAGAGCGCTATTACATTTCGGCGTTGAGCGAGTTTAGGTATTTTACGCGCTGCGGCAGGCCGTGCGAGCTCAGTACGCCGATCCCTTCTACCACGCTCGCACTACAATGATGGATTAAACATTCTTGATCCTTCGCGAAGCATATTGAAATCAACCATAACAACACTAACTGTACTTAACTTTTAAAGTTCTAAAATTGTTATTTGGTAAGTACGAAAATACTAAATGCAGTGCAAATGTACATAGGGGCTGTTCATAAATTACGTCATCTATTTTTGACGATTTTTGATCCCCCCCCCCCCCACCCCTCAAATCATCCAAAAATCAAGCTTCGGATGAATCTGTTTCCTCCTACGTCATGTTACCATCATCCGATGTCCAGACCCCCCCCCCCCCCACTCCTCCCATTTGAAACGACGTAATTTATGAATAGCCCCATACTTGTACTTATGAAGGTATATTACTCGAAAGAAATTATAGGTACCTACTCGCTTATTTACATGTTTCGTCATTGCATTTGGTACCTATAGGTTGTAAAGTTTGTATCAACGAGGGTTTAAAAACGAACTGGTACTGAGGATCTGATGATGATTAAGGTGGTCACGGATACCAATCAACCATGTAGTAACATGATTAGGCTCGTTTGATTCGTCTCAACAAGATCTTTGACACTGAAGATACACAGGGTCTGATGATGGAGCTGGAAGGTGGCCACGGGTACCAGTCTATCATGTAACTAAACAACTTCGTGTTTGGGCTCGTTTGATTCGTCTCAACAAGATCTTTGACACAAGACAGTACTCAGGCTCTGATGATGGAGCTGGAAGGTACCATTACCAATCAACCATGCAACTAAACCACATCGTGTTTAGGATCGTTTGATTCGTCTCAACAAGATCTTTGACACTAAGTGATACTCAGAGTCTGATGATGGAGCTGGAAGGTGGTCACCGGTACCAATCAACCATGCAACTAAACCACTTCATGTTTAGGCTCGTTTTATTCGTTTCAACAAGATCTTTGACACAAGATAGTACTCAGGGTCTGATGTTGGAGCCGGAAGGTGGTCACCGGTACCAATCAACCATGCAACTAAACCATTTCGTGTTTAGGCACGTTTTATTCATCTTAACAAGATCTTTGACACAAGGTAGTACTCAGGGTCTGATGATGGAGCGCGAAGGTGGCGACGGGTACCTGTCTATCATCATCAGCTCCATCATCAGACCCTGAGTAGTATCTTGTGTCAAACATCTTATTGCGACGAATCAAATGAGCCCAAACACGAAGTGGTTCAGTTACATGGTAGACTGGTACCCGTGGCCACAGTCCAGCTCCATCATCAGACCCTGAGTACTAACTTGTGTCAAAGATCTTGTTGCGACGAATCGAACGAAGCCAAACACGAAGTGGTTTAGTTGCATGGTTGATTGGTACCGGTGACCACCTCCCGGATCCATCATCAGACCCTCAGTACTACCTTGTGTCAAAGATCTTGTTGCGACGAATCAAACGAGCCCAAACACGAAGTGGTTTAGTTGCATGGTTGATTGGTACCGGTGACCACCTTCCGGCTCCATCATCAGACCCTGAGTACTATCTTAAGTCAAAGATCTTGTTGAGACGAATAAAACGAGCCCAAACACGAAGTGGTTTAGTTGCATGGTTGATTGGTACCGGTCACCACCTTCCGGATCCATCATCAGACCCTCAGTACTACCTTGTGTCAAAGATCTTGTTGCGACAAATCAAACGAGCCCAAACACGAAGTGGTTCAGTTACATGGTAGACTGGTACCCGTGGCCACCTTCCAGCTCCATCATCAGATCCTGAGTACTATCTTGTGTCCAAGGTCTTGTTGAGACGAATCAAACGAGCCTAAACACGAAGTGGTTTAGTTGCATGGTTGATTGGTACCGGTGACCACCTTCCGGCTCCAACATCAGACCCTGAGTACTATCTTGTGTCAAAGATCTTATAGAAACGAATAAAACGAGCCTAAACACGAAGTGGTTTAGTGGCATGGTTGATTGGTACCGGTGACCACCTGCCGGCTCCATCATCAGACCCTGAGTACTATCTTGTGTCAAAGATCTTGTTGAGACGAATCAAACGAGCCTAAACACGAAGTGGTTTAGTTGCATGGTTGATTGGTACCGGTGACCACCTTCCGGCTCCATCATCAGACCCTGAGTACTATCTTAAGTCAAAGATCTTGTTGAGACGAATAAAACGAGCCTAAACACGAAGTGGTTTAGTTGCATTGTTGATTGGTACTGGTGACCACCTTCCGGCTCCATCATCAGACCCTGAGTACTATCTTAAGTCAAAGATCTTGTTGAGCCGAATCAAACGAGCCCAAACACGAAGTGGTTTAGTTGCATGGTTGATTGGTACCGGTGACCACCTTCCGGCTCCATCATCAGACCCTGAGTACTATCTTGTGTCAAAGATCTTGTTGAGATGAATAAAACGAGCCTAAACACAAAGTGGTTTAGTTGCATGGTTGATTGGTACCGGTGCCCACCTTCCGGCTCCATCATCAGACCCTGAGTACTATCTTGAGTCAAATAAATACATATAGAATGTCAGGTCGTTTCAAATATTTTTAATCCTGTCCGGTAGTTTATTAAACTGTACCATTATAAATTATAATACTATAAAAACGGTGCTAGGATCAAAGTCTCTCGTTGCGGTTTACACGCACACAGTATAGCGTTTTACACGGCGCCCGCCGCACACAATGATAAAAAACCTCGTCGTCGCCGTTGAAAATGTGCGGAGCCGACCGACACACGTCCTGCCTCTACAAGCTCTGCCGCGGCACTGAGCTGGCGCAGCGCGCGTCATCGGTAATATAGAGTAGTTTTCAAAAAATTGCCAAAAAATTATAGTAGAATTTCATAAACACTAATGTATACCAACAGTATAAGCAAACGTTGCAGATTGCTTGAGTATGAAAATGACTTCGATATTAAGTAGATTTTCGTAGGAATTGACACTTGTTTCGGAGAGAAAATCGAGTTCGTTTTACTTTGATTTTCTCTTTCTCAAAGGTATGTAGGAAAAATATAGTTTGATATGCCTAAAGTACAGGGTATTAGTAATACAAAATAGCCAGGTTTAGCAGAGTAAAATTCTCAACATTTCCAAATAAGAGCTCGCCATTCAGTGCTTCACGGGGTTTTTCGGAAACGACCATCAGAAAAAAAATCATTACTAATTTAATAAGTCCTTTTTCTAATATTTACAACGACATTTATAAAGATAAGAAGACGCTTTTACTGGAACAAGTACTCATTGTTTCTAATAATGAGCGCAAAGTCCTGAATTTCGTCGACTAGTATCATCAATTTTGCATTATTTCGACTTTTCTTGTAAGAGCGCTCTTAATTGGACCGATATTCAAACAAACTATTCATTAAAAAAAAAAAAAAAATGGATTGTAGCTAATACCTACGTGTGCTGTGGTGTCCTAGCTAGACTGGTTACTAAATAGCATAGCCTACTTAGGATAACTACATCAACAGAGTAGGTAAAAAGGTTAATAAATGTAACACTACCGGTATTTTATATATTCTACTTTGAATACATAAATTCTAGGCTAAGTTTTTCTTTTGAAAGCGGGACGCTATTCGACCCTTATCGTAGCAACTTTGTTCCCCATTATAATTAGCTGTAACTCACGATACAATTATTCTTTAGGCGTGTACTTTAAGATACGTACTATTTGGTGTGATACTGAACAGCTGCGTTACTATTTACACAATCCACTCGATTCACAGACTGAAAACATGCCGTAAATTAGATACTAGTCGAATACGAAATACGGCATATCTTCTCGTATTATGCTTCTATTCATGATTTTAGTAAGTGTAAATACCTAAACCTAGTTATTGTCATCGAATATCAAATGTATATGTATATGTACCTATCTATGTATATTGTAATATGATTAATTCCATCCAGTAACATAAATATTTTCATAGAATCTCTCAACACATTTTGCCAGCCCTACTATTGTTGGCTCCTATAAGTACATAAACTCTTGAACATGTGGCATCAGTTTATACCATCTTTTGATTCCCGTACCGTATACTTTGATAGATTTTTCTCAGCGTATGGCAATTATCAGCCACAGGCCACAGCGCACGCTGCAACCGCGCCAGTTGAAACAATAAACACATTGGGTTTACATACACACGCCCGTATTCAGAAAGAATATTTAATGGAAATATAATACCAATTCAATATGTCCTTAAGAGCCCATCAATGTGCACACTAGTGCCACTGCTAAATAATCGTGATTATTTAAATTTAACGAAAGATATTTAAAAAAAAGGGGGCCGCTACGTACGGTATTTTGTATTTAAGTACCTTTTGAATACATCAAACTAGTTTTTATGATGCTGGATTCGTGGATCTATGAACTCAAAACAAAAACGGCCGTTTTAAGTTTGGACGCATACCTAGCGTTAAATTTAAATAATCACGATTATTTAGCAGTGGCGCTAGTGTGCACGTTGTTGGGCTCTTTAGTTCACCCCATGAAGCTTAATAGATGTAACCGTCACAGAAAAATATTTGAATTTGGAATTCGTAGCGGTAAAATATGGTATATAAGCAGTTAAGGTGCGGTAAACGGTTAGGGCTACATAAACAATAGAATGAGTTTGCAATTGCTGTCACGCCTTTTAATGCATAGTGGGACAAAATAGCAAAAACAGATAGCTATTCGAAAGCGCCGTAATTTCAGTGAGCACACTTTGTGACACTGTTTGATACGGCTGTTGCAGAATAATGCCTGAAATATCTGGGAGAACGAGCCTTGCTCGGAAAACATATAAAAACCCAAAAATGCGCGTATTCCCAGAGATAAGACCTAGCTAGATCGATTTTTCGCCCCCAAAAACCCCCATATAGCAAATTCTATCGAAATCGTAGAGCCGTTTCCGAAAAGCCAGAAATATATAAATAAATAAATATACAAGAATTGCTCGTTTAAAGGTATTGCCTGAATATTTACAGGCACTTGTGTTATTTTATTTAACATTCCGAGCTTAAACCACAAACCACAACAAGCTGCACGTTATTTGCAGAATTTACAAATCCTCACTTGAACTCCTGACTTCGGCACGTAAAATGGGAAAACAATAAAATAGCCAATGTAAATATTAGTTGTTGTCAAAAGGTTATGTTTTCAATATGCACCCTGTTACTTTAACGTGTTGCGCAGAAAACGTGGAAACGCAAGAAAATACGCGTTCATGAGCTTATACTTACGCTGCACGCCTAAATATTACGTATTGGCTCGTGTAGTTTACAACTTATGTAAACAAATATTGAATGCAAAGGTTATTTATAAATCTTATCTAAATTATATTGAACTATCATTTAAAGAAAACTATATGTTTTAGAAGTAGGTGTGATACTTATGTAGGCGGGCGTAGAGAGCTGGCAATAAGGAAAGGGCAGAAACCTACTGCATTTTTGATGAAATGAAACTACTGTGTATACCTACCTATTAATACACTATACAGCCGGCGTATTATTGATAGCTTTATCCATCTATATCCACGTGATAAAATAACTGTCACTTTTTAACACCGTGGGATAGAAAGTGACGGACGCCGTTTTATCACGCTGTCACGTAGACAAGAACGACTATCATATCCGTACTGATTAGGTACAAATTAAGGTAAAATAACTAGTAATACAATACAAGTATTATACTTTTTTGATAGACTCGACGCAATGTTGGGAAACCTTGTTCTGATGACACATCCCAAAAATCCACTCTTCGCTTACTCAGTCGTTCGTTCTTCTTTAAATTGCCGACGCAATTGACCATTGTCAACAGACGTCGACGTTTCCTTATCTCGCGTGTTCAAATATTGAGTCGCATGGTTAGACTTCCTTGAACCATGGCGACCGCAAAACCTTATTTTCGGAACATCACTCAAATTACGAAGGGAGAACTTGCTTTGGTCTGTTGATAGGAGAATTTATAAAATAATCTTCTTTCACCCCCAATTTTTTAACCTATAATTACAGAAGTGGGAAAATAGACTGCTACACAAAGATGAATGAATGACAGAGGACTCTAAGAGCTAGTGTGTATCGGCGCGATTCGGGAAATGAATTAGATATTCACTTGATATGAAATAGTAAAGATATGTGACGTTCCACGGTAAAAGGTACCATTGCCCCGGTGCGTTAATAATAGCGTAAGCGCCAGCCGCCATAAGGAACCTTTTTCCGTGGAACGTCACATATCTTTACTATTTCATATCTGGCGAATCTCTTATTCATTTCCCGAATCGCGCCGTATGTGTCTTCCCCTTAAAAAGTTATAAAATAACTTTTGAAATTTCTCGCTGTCCATCTTACTCCTTCTGAGATTTTGTTTCGCAACATCAATCTTCTCATCACACAGTTCAAGATCTTCGCAATGACAGGTTTCCTACTTTAAACTATTTACTTTAGGCGATGACTAATGATTCTAAATTAGATGATCATGCCAGTGACACCACCAATTTTAATCCCGTTACGATAGTGTCACCTCAGTCGAAAACAAATCAAAAAATAGTTGTACCTTTACATTATTAAAACTTCCTTTCCCCTTTAAATACCTAAATATTACCTGTATTACCTATACTATTTTTGCTGATCTAGTTTACATATATTTTCTAAATTAAGTAAGTTAATATCTACAAGGTTACACATCGTCATGCTCATGACTGTAATGGCTGTTCTCGTAGGTCTCATACCGATACCTAATGGTCAAAATTTCTTCAGGTCGTTTTTAAGATGCCATGTAAAGTAGATAACTGTATGTTCCTACGTTCATATTTAACGTCAAAAAACCAACATCATCCTCCGTGAGGTCGAGTCTAATTTAATAATTTATTATGGTTTTGATACGACCTTGACTTACCTAATTTACACGCAGATTTTCAACACTGTTCATTCAGCTCATGAAGAAAAAGGAGCCAAATTAGCTCCGGCTTGCCTACGAATATATTTAACGCGCTGCCACTGATGAGTGATACATGTATAACTAGCTTTTGCCCGCGGCTTCGCACGCGCATGAGAGTTTTTTTAATAATCTATGTACTTTAATGGTTTTAGGTATTTTGAATATAAACAAACCGTTTAAGATGATAATTATTTTAAAAACGATGTTTGTGTACTGTTCAATTATTAGAAGGTATTTGTAATCTTATAATTTTGTAGCTCAAAAAATTTACTTTAAGGGATTGAATTCTCAAAAGTCTGGATCACGTGTGGCTGTAAATCAGCGTGTAGTTATAACCGTCTATGCTATCTTCGTAATTAGCATTCCCCACCAGGGGCCATAGTTCACGTCGGCTACGTTATATTTTAATTTTGATCCCATTTTTGTAATTTTTAGGGTTCCGTAACTCAAAAGGAAAAAACGGAACCCTTATAGGATCACTCGTGCGTCTGTCTGTCCGTCTGTCACAGCCTATTTGCTCGAAAACTACTGGACCAATTAAGTTGAAATTTGGTACACATATGGAAGTCTGTGACCCAAAGACGGACATGTAATAAAAACAAATGAATTTTAAGCATAGGGGGCTCTTTTAGGGGGAATATGATAAAATTAAAAAACAAAGTTTTGCAAACCATATCGTGTTACATATTAAATGAAAGGGCTTATTTTGAGGATCTTAAATATATTTTTTTATAATTTTATATGAAATCGTTTAGAAGTTATTTAAGAAAATAGGCAAAAAATTACCATTCCCCCCCTTAACTCCGATACTACTGGGTCTAAAATTTTGAAAAAAAATACACACAATAGTTCTTTACCTCTAGATGACAGGAAAACCTATTAGAAATCTAGAGTCAAGCGTGAGTCGGACTTAAGAAAAAAACGCGGTTGGGCTGTTTTAGGGACACAGCCGTAATGGTTTACGTGAAACTCGATGTGGACAGGTTTTGCGAAGGCCGAAGGCCGAGCTACGCGTAGGGCCGAAGGTCCGAAGCATCCCCTGGTAGCTTTTGAAACGCACGGCCGAAGGCCGAGTTGCGGGAGGTTAGTGTTCAAACACAGAACAATTATAGTACAAGTGTCTTAATGCGAAGGTCGAAGGCCCGGAGCCTCCGACATGTGCATGCTTCCTGCAAAGAAGATCGTCGATTTTGTTCTATCTTTTGTTAAGCGATTGGGCCCGATACCTATAGATTATAGGAAAAACGTGTAAGAAGTCTGCAATTAAGCGTGAGCCGGACTTAAGAATAAGAATTGCGGATAAGCTCTATCAGGGCCACAACCGCAAATGATTTACATGAAACGTGGTGTGGCCAGCTAGTGCGAAGATCGAAGGCCGAGCTCTGCGTTGGGCCGAAGGCCTAAAGCATCCAAGAGAGGTGCGCCTCCACGCAAGGTCGAAGGATGATCTTTAGGAGGTTAGTGCTCAAACAGAACAAATAATTGGTTTAAGTACGAGTAGCTAAATGAGAAGGCTGAACTGCCGTATATCAGAGGGTCTACCGCGAACACCGAAGTTCGCAAATTGCGGGGATTTCTCTTTTACTCCAATGAAACCGTAATTAGAGTGACAGAGTGAGATGCCAGCAATTTGCGAACTTCGAACAAAATTAAAGATAGCCAGCCGTGTGTGGAAAAATTGAATGAACAGTTATGAACTTCGCTTTGCTCGCTCGATCAAAAATGTGTGCAGTACGGAACCCTTGGGACGCGAGTTCGACTCGCTATTGACCGGTTTTTTATTGAGATATCAACCCTATTGGGGACTTTTCCCCCTCTTAGGGGTTCAATTTTCAAAAAACCTGAAACACGTGTTTACTCATTTATCTTTAGGAATACTCCTGTGAAATTTGGAATAAAATAGTCTAACTTATCTTGTTTCCCCATACAAACTTTGGACCCCCATTTCACTCCTTTAGGGGATGAATATTGAAAAATCTTTTCTTAGTGGACACCTAGACCTTATAAGGAATCTAGTTGCCAAATTTGGACTTTCTAGTCCCAGCGGTTTGGGCTGTGCGTTGATTTAAGTCAGTCAGTCAGTCAGTCAGTCAGTCAGTCAGGTCTTTCACGTTTATATATTTAGATTATGTCTTTTACAGTACATATGGTCCTACTTTCAACAACACAACACTGAAACGGCACTTTCCGTGCGTATGTCAAAAGTTTAAAGGGCCATATGTACTGTAAAACGTTGTACGATACACGTGCGAATAAGTAATTCACAACTCGTGTCGATTTAAAACACTCCCTTCGGTCGTGTTTTAATTTATCGGCTCGGCACTCGTTTCGAGTGTCCACTTTTCCGCACTTGTATCGTAAATAACTATTTTAGGGTTCTTTACTTTAACAAGAAAAACCCTTATAGGATCAGTTTGTTGTCCATCCGTCTGTCTGTCTGTTTATTAAAACATGTGTTTTATGGGGTCTGCCCCTCATCTCATCATCTCCGGGCAGAATACGCAATTTCACGCTAACCTTTTATTTGATCTATAGTTTATTATTTATTACTATTGACTATTGATTATTTAGTAAAACTTTGGTAAAACTAATAGCCACTTAGGGATAAGTAGGGATAATACTAAAGACTAAAGGGATAGTAAACGGCGGGTTTTCGAGATCCAAGACTATATTTTGTCACTGCTAACATTATCAGTAGGTATTACCACTAACACCTTAGTATAAAACAAAGTCCCCTGCCGCGTCTGTCTGTTTGTGTGTTTGTATGTTCACGACAAACCCAAAAACTACTGAACGGATTTTCATGCGGTTTTCACCTATCGATAGAGTGATTATTGAGGGAGGTTTATGTGTAACCCGTGCAAAGCCGGGGCGGATCTCTGGTTAAAAAAAAACTAACCGACCCTTATTTGATGCAAGGTGAAGTGTAGCATTTCAATGGATCTATATAGTTTGTACCGGATCTCTATTCCATACCATGTTAAAGAATAGGTACTGACCTGTTGAATGTAAATTTCTTCGCCCCACATCGAATCCACCAAATACCGAGACTCACACAGCTTATTGTTGTACATGTAGAAGAAATACTCATGTGCTTTTATGTCCAGGCTTTCCCTATCTTTGAATATCTGTGGACTAAAAGGGTTGATTTCCTCTAAGTCATACTCCGTGCATTGGCTATTGATGAAGAGTTGACCGCTCGGGCAGCACTTCCAGAGGCATGTACGTCCAATACATGGACAACCAAGCCTGACAGTCTCATTGTTTTCTTCAACTTCGTACCACGTGCCTTCGGCATACTCCACCCCATCGTAGAATATTGAATTGTTCTCAAATTGTTCACCATATGTAATATTCACACTCTCAACTTTTCTACACGGTTCACAGTTTACACTGCACAGGAAAATTAGCGGAATAACTATCAATGTTTTCAACATTGTTAATAACTTTATTCACGGAAAGACAAAGAAACGACTTGTTTACAGTCTTAATAACATATCTCACAATAACATTTGACTGCACTAACTGATAACTTAAGTTTTGCAATAATAAATACCACGAATTTTCTTAGTATTTTAAATGACTAACAAAATTGCAACAAAATCAAATCGTTTACGCCTTATCACAGTACCGTGTTATCTGGGCACTCGTGAGGTAATTCGATGTATCATTTTTTATAAGTGTGTTATGATACTTATGATGATAAGAGATAAAGTATCGCGATCTTCGGATAGTCCGCGAGAGGGCGTGAGGCGTGTGTATGGCGCGCCGGTTGATCCCCGACTGCCGAGGTGCTCGAGTTTCCCTCATTAGCTCAAGCCGCACGTTAATACCATAGCTCTGGAACGTAACTTGTCCTAGGTATATAATTGCCAAAATATAGTAGTAGTAGGAGTAGGGATTTTCAGCTACGTTACGAATTTACAGATGCGACAGAGAGGCAACACGTCGAACGTGGTTCGCGGTAGGCCTTCTGAATCCGCATCAGTGTGATAATCGCCGAACGACAACTTAGATCCGCCATATAATAATAATTCATTATCATTATCAATCAGGTAAATATATGTAGGTAGTAGGTACAGTCGCCATCAGATATATCGGAGCGGCCAAGGCGCTCACAAATATCTAAACACGCCTCTATTGTTAAGGCGTTAGAGCTAGCGCGTGTTCAGATATTGTGACCACCTTGGCCGCTCCGATATATCTGATGGTGACTGTACCTATAGTAAAAAATCCTTAGCCTGAGCCCCTTTTGTAGGCACACCCCATCGTGACAATGACAAGTCTGTGGGCACACCATTCCCCCTTTGCCATTTTTGTGAGGGGCCAGGGTTTGTAGGTTCGTTATTTACCTTGCTAAGACCCACCCACCCACTAATTGCACCCACGAGCTCAATTTATCAGAATACAGCACCGGAATCTGTATGGTCACGGAATAAATTTTTCTAGTGCGTAAGCTGCGTAAAGCTGTTTTATGTTGCTCGAATAAATACCTATCTATATTTTTAATCTTATGAATAAATAAATAAATAAATAAATAAGGCTGCTTAAAAATTGTTCTATTAAATTAGTCTCGACTTTTGTATGATTTTTCATACGCCGGTTCATTGACAGCATGATAACACCCAAAAGTTTGAAAACCACAACTTCTTCAATATTGAGATCGGACAGAAAAAAAATCAAAAAAATAATAAGTAATCGTGTCGGACATGACAGTCCTTAGTCCTTACAGTCCGTGACTGTTTGGCCAATAGGCTAGATGACAAATACGATACGATATCAATTGATCAGGTTTGTTTTTAGGATCAAATGTCTATATGGGACCCATTGCAATAAAGCAATACAAAAGACAGAAATGATAATAAAAGTTTGACAATCGTACTTCACTCGCGAAACGCCCCTAACAAAATGATAAGTGACCGCGACGTCAAGGTATCTTGAAGTATGGACCAAACAAGATAGTTGCGTTTTTGTCGGTGAAATATTGCGTTTATGTACATAGTTGCTATACAATCTTTTTTTGGATAAAATCTAAGGAATCGAATGGTATCCTTACTTATTTCCTTCTTGGAAGTTAAAAATAAACTTAAATTTTGGAACTTTCAGGTCCTGTATTTTTGTATTATTTCCATATATTATTTTAATATCCACATTATTGTGATAAATTGCTCATTTGCTATCTATTTTACTAGGTTTTGTTATAAAATTCAACATGTGTCATCATCCCTATTGCCCCTATTAACTGCTGATAAGCAACAAAGTGTCAACCCACAAAAACTTAAAAAATGAGTATTTAAGCCATATTGTAGTGTATTCTAGTAGCTGATCCGCTCGACTTCATTTTGCAACAATGGCCTTATATAGTGCATAGACCTGTATATTTTCATATTTCAGTGCCTTAGTGACTTGAAATTTATAAATATACTTATTTTAACATATGTTGTCTGTTTTGCATCAATGCGTTTAGTAGCTTAATGGTGTATCCAGATTAGACAAGTTTTCGCCAATCTGATTAAATTGCCCGATTGGATCAGGAGGTGCGGACGCAAACGGCAATTTGGCTCGCTGATTCGATTGCCCGATAAATGCGGACACATATATGCCAATTTTCGAAGCTAGTATCTATGTAATGCTAGGATCTGTACGTGCGTTTGTTTATGGTACTAAAATTGGTGATTAAATTGTGTACGTGTGGAGGCTAGATGAGATTGACGCCAATTATTTTCCTGATCAAATCGACCGATTTGATCAGGCCCGTCTGGATACCACTTAACTTATTGCAGTAAGGCCTGATTTACACACATAATACATTTCCTACTTGCGTTTAGTAGCAAATGTATGAGCCGTATGAACTCGCACTTACACTCGCACATTAATAAATGTGTAAATCAGCCCTAATAGGCATACTTAACGCATACCTACCCACCTACTAAAATGTCAATAAAACTCATTATTGCGGTAATCACATTCCATTAGTTCTGGTTTTACAGAAGCGCTGTAAAAGTAGCTAAGTGTTGCTAAAAATTGTGTTTATAATAAATAATTTTAAGAATTTAGTGGCACAAATCTATTAATTGTTGCGTTTTTTCAAGAGGTAAATACTAATGTTGATGTAAATAAGGTATTTAAAAAGCGTAATCACTAATCTGATTAGTAATCACACTAGTTTTTTGAGGTTACTTTGCCAAAAAAATTAAACAATACCCAAAACCACAAAATACTAATGTTTTTATTAGAAATATATTTTAAATGCAAAGTTCAACTATCTATTTGAATGTATAGTAACAGCACCAGTCATGGGACATTTAAGAGGAAATTTGGAGTATTTATGATATTTCCCTTGTACATGTAAACTCTCTCCGCTTAGCGTGTTAAAAGATGAAAGTCCTATCCGCCTTTCATGTTTTAGGCGTGTTGTATCAAAGATACTGCAATGAGTTTCCACATAATTAACAAATTAAAACTATGCTTTTTTTCTCCAGTCATGGACACCAAAGCTCCAGTAATGGGCCCCCGGTAATGGACGTGGATCCAGTAATGGGCCCCCTATGATGGACATTGCTCTATCAGTTTAAAATATTGAAATGGGGTTTAAGTTATGGCAAAAAAATCAATTTGTGGTATAAGATTTTATCGCTGAATGTATTTCTCTTTCCACAGCCAATTATTATTGTATTAGATCCATCGAGACAATTCTAATATACCCAAACACAATTAGTTAGGGTTTATTGCGATAAAGTTCCCATGGCCACCTCCTCTCTCCATCATCAGATCTGGTCCATATGTTATCATAATATTGCATTATCATCCGATTTGCATACTTAATTACGTACTTACACAAAATTTCAACTGAATCGGAAATCGATAAGTAGCTCAAATTCAGCTACCAAGATTTGACCCACACTAACTAACAGGGCAAGTTAAATAAAAGTTTGGAAAAACGATATTAATTTATCCGAAGTCCGAGATACAGAATAAGAAGAATAAGAATACATTCGTTGACATATTATTTGGTAACTACATTTTACTTGTTTAAACATGAAATTATGGCATGGCAAGCATCATTATGTCAAATGTCCCATCATAGGAGGTATGCAGTTTTACAGCTCCTATAATGGGATTGGGCCAAATACCACTATTTTTTTTACATCGGTGGAGTCACAATCTAGTGTGTTGTATACCTTATCTCATGGTAAATGCAATTAACAAAACACATTCTAGTTTTCATCAAGTATTAATTAATTAAAATTTAATAAATTAACTCACCTCTCTTAGCGAAGTTGTTAAGAATTCATAGTGATATTTTTTTTTCAGTGGCACGACAACTTTTGTGTTAACGCACATTTGTTAAAAAATAACCGAATTTAATAAAAATTCAAACATAAACAGCTCTAGGACTCTTATTTATGATAAAAATATATCCAGTGTTTATAAACTACTTTTAGATACTTATTTTAGAGGAATTGTGGTTTTTTTTTCCATTACTGGTTCCACGTCCATTATAGGGTATACTACTATATGCACATTCGTAAATATAATATTAATTATATAATAAAAGACTGTACACGATAAAACCCGGCCGTGGCCATGCAAGATCTGGTATAGGTAGATACAGTCAGCAGCAGAAGTTGCTAAGCGAGCCAGGTGTTCAAAATGATCTTGACGCGACTTTATTGTTAAGAGAATAAGAGCGTGTCAAGGTAATTTTGAACACCTCGCCCGCATAGCAACTTCTGCTGCTGACTGTACATATCTTTTGACCGAATGCACATGGAATGCACCTATTCAAGCAATTCTTTTATTTTAATAATCTGTAATTATTGTAATTCATTTGTAATTTATAATAAAAATACACAATCATATTGCAATGCATAGGCTTCTGTGAGATTTCGCCGAATATATTCCATCATACCTTTCATTTATATTTTCATAGGCTGTTTTATGTTCATTAGAATATCATCTTTCAAAAAAAATCTTTTTGAAACTACTTGAGGTAGTCAGGAATTTAGAAATTTTATGAAAATTGTATGTTGAGGGTACCTACATCTTTAAATATAAATGCCCTTAAAGTGTTATTTGAAAATGTGTACTTTGTGTTAGATTTTGTTAAGTTTTTAAAGATAATATGTTTCGATTATTACATTGTAGTAAAGTCTAAATGTGACGTTCCACGGGAAAAGGTACCTTATGAGGGTTTCTAGTTTCGGAGATATTAAATGTTTTGTAAAGAGGTGAAAAAATGCGTAATTTTTTTTTATTGTGTGATCTGAAACCTTAATGCGTAACGTTTGTTTACCTGTTTTTATTTTTGTTATAAGTTAGTTATAAGCCTAGTAATGTCGTCTCAGAGTTTAGTAGAAAAGGTACCTTATGGAAAAAATATTGAAAATTCCCAAATAAACTATCAATACGGGAAAAGAAGTTTGGTAGAGAACTGTATTAGCATTCTGCAAAACTAATTTGATAATTTCAGTTCTGGTTGGGGCGCCTCGCAAATATTATAACCGTACATAGACCGACATCACAAATCCAAGTAGACTGCTATTATACCAAAGTTACTCTCGTCAAGTCTTTCTTAACTAGAATAATCTTCATTTGGTTTGGTCGCATGCAGTAAATCAGCCATTGGTTTGCTGAAAAATGCCAATACCCGACGCATTACCTTATGGAATATCTGAGGTCATTGAACCTCAATGCCGCTTATCTTCAATAGCAACCGAAATATATTATTGATAAGAAATAGACGATTTATACCATCTTAACCCCAAAATATTATTAGTTTATCCTAACTGTTCCATCATCATCATGCCTCATCATGTAACTTGACCACAAGGTACCTTTTCATTACATACAAATTATTGGTCTTTTTTAAGATTATTATGACGAAGAACTAATTAAATTGGGGGCAGTTTAATGTAAATTAATATTTTCTATTCATAAAAGATAAACTATAATATGATTGATATTTTGTAGTGATGTATTATTAGATTTATTTCCATAAGGTACCTTTTCGTAAATGTATGGAGCAAATACTGTTATTGTTATGTAAGTTTAAAGTGGCATAAGGGGTTAAATATAGTATTTAGTTGGGGTTTTAGGATTTATTTCATTTGAATGACAGAATTTCTTTCATATGTGCTCAGAAAAATTGATTGTGTGTCACATTAAAAGTAAAAATATTCAATTTTGTGATTTTATATGAAAAAGTCAGAAAATACATTTTCACTTCTAAATCGGTATTGTTTTTTGCTTAAACTGTCTGTCAGTGTCGTTTTCTAATAGATAAAATTTAAATCTTGAGAGCTCATTGCAATCAATCGTGAAAATGAAATAAAACTTTATTTTCAAGAGATTGGTTAGTATACACATAAATCAGTCGATATCAAAAGTTTCTATTTGCATTACAGAACAAGTCGCAATATTTTTTTAATCTCAGATATATAAGGCATTATTATTTGTAGTCAACTATGTAACTTACTTCAGGAACATAGTTTTTTAGGCGGCTAAACTTAAAACTTCTCTATCGTAAAGTTGCTCATTTCACAACATTATTTTCAAAAAATCATATCTCTGTAACTACGCAACCTAGAAGGTTGATCTTTTGTGTTATCGATAGCTTATTTATTGTAGATTACTGGGGTATGCATAACTCCATACCCGCCATAAGGTACCTTTGACCGTGGGACGTCACAAATAAATGGTTAACGGTAAAAAAAACCTTAAATAGCAGATGTCGTCCGAGCAGCAAGTCTTGATGGACACGGACGCGGAGGACCGGAGGCAGCTGCTGACGCTGTCCACGGGGCAGAGGATGACGTTGGCGGAGTACAAGCGGAGCCACCAGCCCCGCATGCGGGTGCCGGGGGCGCAGCCTCAGCCCCAACCTGAGGAGTCATCGAAACCTCAGTCAGCAAAAATGTTAATATTCCTACAAAATGGTGAACAGAGACTTATCACATTTACACTGCCTAAAGAAAGTTGTACGCTCCAAGAGGTTTTAGAACAGGTAGGTTGTTATTTTTTAATTTTTTTATACAGGCGAATGGAGACACAATCAGAAATTGTTATTTACGTACATACAGTAGAACTCGCTTTATGATCTCGTTTAATACGATTTCCGAATTAATATGTACATATTTTTACTCTATCCCGCTTAAGACGCATTTTTGACGTGGCCCTCCAGAATCTTCTAAAGCGGGTTTTATTGTATTTACTCCACTACTTATACAAAAATTTAATAAATATTCCATGCATGTTTAAATCTGTGTTTACAGGTGAATGTTCCAGTTTCCGAAGATACACATGTACAATGTCTGCAAAACACAAGCAGCGAGATAGATTACTTTGTGGCAGTTGGTTCTACTTCCAGAATTGAAGACTTGCTGGAAAACAATCCGGTAAGACTATAATGCCATAAGCCATAAATTCCATATTTAATATGTAGGTATATCCCAACAAAAACAGAAATGTGAAATGATAGCCAAGTTCAATATTAAGAATATAATATGTGTCGTGGTTGACTCACCGACAAAATAATTGAAATTGAGCCAGAGACCTATACCTATACCTGCCTATACGTAAAAACTGTGTCGTACTTAGTTATTATACGAAAATTAAAGATCATACCACCTCGCGAACATTTATTGAACTACAAGCTGACTACAAGTTGGACTATATTTTTAGACGCTATTCCGAGGTTTCACTAATAAACAATTCCGTAAGATGGCAGTTAAATCAATATTGTTTTGTAGTTCGAACAACTTACCTGATGCCTGAGATTAGCTTCTTGTGTTATAATAAGAAGTAGTAGGTTTAGAAAACTCTGTTTATAAATGTAAATAAATATAAATTATTTAAAATAAAATAAAAATGCCAATACTGCCAACATTAGATACTTAATCATATTTCCGGTTAACATTTTACGACACTGCAATACAATTTATATACTAGGTTTATAATAAACTTTAGTATTAATGTGAAACTAATGTATTTTATTACAAATTGTTAAAATTCCTGATACCATAAACGTTATTGCTACAAAAATTCTAGGGAAATTTTCATGCACATTTTGCGGTAAATCCCCTAACTACTCGTGGATAAATTTGGAACTAAAGTTTGACCAACCAAATCTAGCAGAATTCCTTACAGAATTATGAGAGTTACATAATTACCAGTCTTTAGAAAAGGATGGGTACTTTTTTGCAGCTACTTGCTGCAGGAACTGACCGGAAAGCCGGTCAGACATGTTATATACGAATGCACAGTAGCGCCAATCGATTTTGCATCAGAAAACTGGCAACACAATCTAGAGAGGCTATAAGAGAACTGAGGGCGGACGGCGGATCTCCATTTTCTACTTGAACCTCAGTTCAGACATCTGGGCATCTCTTGTCTTGCGTTTGTTAAGAATATTTTAGTGTTCTGATTATTCATGTGAGTACCAAATACTAAGAAAGAATGTAGTTTTTTTAAGCTTTATACAATAGCGACCGGCGTGTTTCAATGACTGAATAAAATTAATAAATATTGGGGGACTCTAAAAATAAGCACTCAGTTATATTATAAGTACAGCACTTTTCTATCACCAATTCACCATGCTATACTTCGTTTCTTTAGCATTAGAAAAGACTACATGATCTTGTCTTGTTTTTTATTGAAAAACAGTTTCAAAAAAATAGTAACTAGGTATTACCTACTTATGAAACCAAAAGAATGTAAATTAAATTTATAATATGTTATATAATTGTCACATATTTGCTGTGACTTATTTTTCAATAAAGAGACACGTCAAAATCGTGTATAGTCTTTTTCTAATGTTAAAAAATGCGATAACATTGCTAACTTTCGTTTTGCATTGTCGTTAAAAAGACTTGTACTTACGCACTTGACTTAGTTGACCTGTGGATGATGTGTTTGTGCTCTGGAACAAAGGAAACGTTATTGAACTCGTTAAAAATACCTAATTGATAATATATAAAGTCAGTGTTTTAACCGGAGCTAATGGCGTCGCTCTTATATCATTGAGGTATATGTAAACGTAGTACATATAATTCAATGTCTTATATAACTGAACAATGTAGGTTTTTAACTTTTTTAAACAGTCTATTTTCAGGTTACTATTTCACAGTTGCAGATCGAATATCTATTTTTAACGGTTTTGCGCATAGGGACGAAATTAAAAATAATCGAAACAATGCTACCTAAATTCCACTTTTCCCGTGAGACTTAGAGGTAGGTAACTTTTCTGCCGACACAATATCGCATCTGTGGTACTCCATGCAACTTCTGCTCAACTGATTTCAGCATGGGCATCCTCTCGGCCATAGTCGTGAACGCTTTGGGCGGCGCCGTGATCTACGGCACCGGCGGTCTGGGCGCAGGGCTCGTGGCGTCCATGATGGGCATTGGGTCGACGGGCATCGCCGCCGGTAGCACCGCGGCCGCCGCTCAGGCCTACTACGGCAACCTGGCTGCTGGGAGTATCCTCTCAAAGCTGACATCGATTGCCATGGTCGCTCCCACTCCGTAAGTATTTTTGGAATTTAAGCTTGCGTTTCCTTTCCATGAACGGAGCGGACGCGGTACCTAAACCACAGATTAATAAATAGTTACTATGCCTAAACGTAAAATAAGGCAAGTTTTGATTAACAATTTAACATATTAGGCAAACCTGTATGTAACCTCCAATTATAAATATTATAGATTTTATAAATACGAGTAAATAACTAAAATAGCAGCCTGAGTTCCTAGATGACATGAAGAGGGCTCAAGGTTCTGATGAACGAAGTAATAAATATGTTTGCCTTATTATACAGGATGGCTAAAAAATAACTGCAGATTATGTTTATACATCCGCTACTATTGATGCTGACTGTACCTATGGAATTTAAAATAAGGTGACACACATACGGCTTTTAGCCAAAAATATAGTAAATGATGTACGTACATATCTTAATTTAAAGATTAATAATAAAATAATTAGACAAGAAGTAGTTATATTTAACACCACATTCGCATATCCGTTGATTCTTTATTCTTTTAAAATGTATAGACACAACATCTTTTTATTATACCTATAAATAAACTAATTGGTGTTTTTTTTAATTAAAGTCTCGTGAAAATTAGTCATATTATAAATTAATTTACATTTTTTTTTTTAATAATATAATGTATGTTGTTTCAGATAAAAGAAGAGAAGGGTGCTTCTACTCTCAGCATTTATCTTTTCTATCAATAAATGTTGGTGTGGTGTGAATAATCATTTTTTTAAACGAGTCCCTATTTTTCTAATAAAGTCGCTTCCTTTCAACACCTTGTTCCACTAAGTACTTATTTAGAAAAAAGTGAGATTTGTGAACAGGTGTTTCTAACTTATTCTTCTGATAAATATCGAGTGAATATTTCGGGTAATTCCTAATAAAACATCCTATTATTAAACTCATTATACTATACCTAGTATTGATAAACGTCTGTTCGGATAAATGCGGACTATTTACCATATCATAGTTTTGAAAGTATTTTATACATAAATCTTGCAGTTTATGTAAATAAAAATCAAAGAATATAATACTCACTAGGAGAAGAACGATAACTCCATACAAAAAAATGTCCCTTTCAAAAGTTCGTTTATACTACTAGCGCTCTGGTAGGATACCATTGTAATTAGAATTGACAACCCGTTTAGCCTAGCGGGTATTGGCAGTAATCCAGTTCAGGAAGCTAATGGTCCTGGGTTCGAATCCCAGAGAGGGAATTTCTTTTTGTATTTTTTTCTTTTTTGTTGGGGTCAGGTTTTTAAGAGCCCATCAACGTGCACACTAGCGCCACTGCTGAATACATTAAACTAGTTTTTATGTTATTGGATTCGTCAATCTACCCGTCCAAAGTTAAAACGGCCGTTTTTGTTTTGAGCTCATAGATCGACGAATCCAGCAACATAAAATCTAGTTTGATGTATTCAAAAGGTACCTAAATACACAATACAGTCCGTAGCGGCCCCTTTTTTAAATACATGTCGTTAAATTTAAATAATCACGATTATTTAGCAGTGGCGCTAGTGTGCACGTTGTTGGGCTCTGAAATTGGCATTTCACAAATAAGTAAAAAAATACGTTAAAAGATAATGATTAGGTACTATATTCAAAAATTCGTGAAATATAAAAGGTAACAAAAAGTTACGTATTATTAAGATATAAATATTTTCATAATACATATGAATACATACACTGATCTGGCAAATGGTTACAAGTTGTTATTACATCTATCCGGTTATCGGACATTTTCTGCTTCACAGCTCCGCGCAGCGTTCTTGGTCACCGGGAAACTAGTTTGGATATGCGGCAGATACGTGCCCTTCTGAGCTTTTTCCAAGAAATCATATGACGGCCCAGGATTATATTATTATCTCACGCTCAAGCCATCTGCTGATTCACTTTCTAAAACAAAATAGTCAAAAAATTAAACAATATAATCTATCTTCCTAATTACTAACGTCGCTAATTCCTAGGGTTACCAGCTTAAACAATGTGGGGTTTTACATCTATGTTGAATTTTGATTATAATTTCGGACGCGTCCGCGGGACTTACGGGGATAGTAAGATTAAATTATTATATTTGAATTTGGTAATTAGCACGCTCATTTTTATTTAAAGATTAATATATATCTTACCTTGAAATTATCGCTGTTTCTGATTTACTACAACGGTTTCCACACACACATTAGGGCTTTCCATAATCCGGATAAGAATTGTTGATAAAGTCGCCATTGCCGGATACATACAGCAAGGAAGGAAGAGAGACAACGGTTTAAATTTAACTAAGTCTGTGCGAAGACGCATTTAGATATGTTGCTCGTACATATGAATAGATTTTATTTTTAAAATTAATAGGTAAATAAATATATTTCAAGTGAATAAATCGTTTTATATGAAAATTGATATTTTTGCATTAAATGACTTAAATGACAGCATTGACATTACAGACTTTTATCTTGTCTATGTTCTTACCGGCCAGACCCAAATCAAGGCCTATCTAAAGAGGCCAATTGACAAAGATTTTTTTTTATTTTATCAAGGAGGGTAGAGGCACGTCTACCCTTCGTAGATTTTATGAACATAGACAAAGAAAAACTGAAATATAATAGATAATAATATACATATATCAAAAAATAAATAATAATTTACATATGACTACTTCATAAAATACAAATCAAAATAATTTGATTTGTTCCTAGAAATCGCATCTATAGACAAAGCCAGTTCTAGCAATGTTGCTGTAGTAAAATATTTTGATGTTAATTACTGGCAATCTCGTCTGGGAACGGACAACACATGCACAATTTTGAAGGGTCACATCGTTTCAAGGAAGTCAATAGGCCTTGATAAAAATACACAATACAGAAGTTTTTTTTACAAGACAGGCGTCAAAAATTTGATAGTTTCATTGCCAATATTGCCATATAAAAATGATAAGTAATTTCTGCCACGACTTCTTTGGACTCTACCCAACTCTACCTAAGGCAATAAGAAAAGAGGTTGTAGGTACTTGTCTAAAACGTTAAACTCCTGTTTGTTGCACTAATTTGTCACATAATGACATTGTCATTTTTCTTATTCACCAATAATTTAGACCATGATGGATATGTATATTATAACATTTAAACTCGTAAGAAATGAGAATCCATCGTATCTATAATGTTCAATTCAATAAACAAATCGAGTTATATATCATTTCAAATTAAGTTGTGTGTAGATTCATATTCTATTAAGGTTTATCTACGGTTTGGTACATACATTTTAAATGCATGCTTATTACTTGATGTAGATCTACATCAAGTTACATGGCGCCCCAGGATTAAGTGATTATTAAGTACCAGGACTGTACGTATAGGTATAATGGCCCAGGTTAATAGAACAGAAAAGGAAAATGGTCCTAATGTGCCATACTGTAAGCTGGTAGGTTCATGTTTATTAAGCTTTTAAATGTTAAATTTACAGTGTAAGATGCCCTTATTTTAACATGCGCCCTTGTCGGCAATGGCCGTCTGGCTAAGTCACAAAGGCAAGGTTCGAAGTATCTACCCTTACCGACGGCGCTAAAACCAGAGGGCCTACCGCGAACCACGTGTTGCCTTTCTGTCGCACTTGTAAATTCGTACGTAAGTGTAACAGGGAGGCAACACGTCGAACGTGGTGCGTGGTACGCAGTAGGCCCTCAGAGAGCCTACCGCAAAAATCAAAATTTCGTTATTTGTATCTGCCTATCTATCACTCTTGCATATTCGACGAAATTATCGCGGTTGATCCTCAGTCACTTAGGGTGGTAAGTATTCCACCTATCCAGTCTCTTTGTCCAATGTGTATTGCGTCTCACATTTTGTTTTAATGGGAGAGTGAGACGCACTGACATTGGACAGATGGAATACCACCCTTAGCTGTTGGCTCAGTAAGTAGGTATAATACCGGTGTACTGTCAACAAACTTTCTGATTTCAGTACAGGTTTGCAACAACATCCGATAGGATATTGATATGCATGTCTACAATTGGCAGCATTGTAGCAGGACTAATGTTGCCGTTTTCTGTTATTGTCGTGGCTGGCATCTTTAACGTAATGGTAGAACACGAGAAGAATGTTCTACAGTCCAAACCTGTCGACAACGCCAAGTTTTTGGAAGCTCTTCATAAATTTGGAGTTCATTACTCATTGATAGGTTTGACAGTGGTCGTATCTTTGTATATAGGCACGGCTTTTGTTGAGATTGCTGCTATAAATCAGGTAAGTTACCTACGTAGTCTACGTAGTTAGCTTGCTTGATCTTAATGAAAGTAACACAAATAGTAGCTGTTAATTTTGTCGTAACTTGCTCTGTTCAACAGATTTACCATATAAAACAAGCATATTTAAGAGCCGCTATGCACCAGGATATGTCTTATTTCGACCAGCAACAGACGGGGGATTTCGCATCGAAAATGGCAGAGTAAGATTGTTGATTTCTCGACTCTATGCCAAAATAACAAATGGGGGATTTTTAATTGAAAATGGCAAGTTAGTTCGATGATTTTTCCACTTGTTGCCAAAATGACAGACGGGGGATTTCTTATATAAAACGGCAAACTCAGCTAGTTTGATGATATTTCAAAATAGCAAATTTAAAGCAGGTATCGTCGGGTGACAAGCAAAAGTCACTAAGTACCACCACAAGTTCATAACCATAGTGAACCATATTAGTACTAGAAGAAGGTCGATTTTTGTTTGTCACCTGACGGTATATAGTTTAGAAAGACCTAGCAACTATGACTGTTAAAGTTTCAGAAATAATGTATTTCCGGGACTTGCGCAAATGACGTATTTAATAGAAAGGCTATAATCTTTTCAGTGATATTCTAAAATTGGAAGATGGCATTGGTCTTAAGGTATCGACCTTCGTGTACAATGTAACGGGCTCGATTAGCGCCTTAATCATGGCCTTCCTCAAGGGATGGAAACTTACGCTTCTCTGCCTCATAATGGCTCCCGTAACATTGGTCATCCTTATGTTGTCTGGTATGGTATGTATGTTGTTTTGTTATTATATTTGCAAGAGAAAAATATCTTGCGGTAGATCTTCCGCTCAGCTACCAGCAGCGCGCGTTCCTCTTTTTGTGTTAGTGTCCAGGCTTCTCATCCGTACATAAGAATGGACCTTATGACCGAAGCGTATATTCGAAGCTTCGTGTTCCTGGACATTAGCCTGGACACTAACACTTTGTGCAGGGCAGCAGCACAGCGTAGAGCATTCTGGATCCGGACTTGTATCTCGCCCTCTCTCTGGTTGGTACACGTCGAGAGGACGGAACTTGGAGACTCCGCAAGAACCAGGAGATTGAAGATCTAGTGTCCGAGCCGAACATCATTGGAGAATCGAAAGCCGCTAGACTCCCATGGCTCGGGCACGTAGTCCGGATGGGGGAAGATCGCGAAGTCTGGAGGGCGTACTCTGGAGTACCAAGTGGCCGAAGGCCGTCTGGACGCCCTAGGTACCGCTGGAGAAACGAAGTGCAGAAAGACCTTAGCGAACTCGGTGCCGTCGGACAGAAACGGCTTTGGACATAGTAACATGGCGGTCTTTGGTGTCGGAGGCCAAGATCCATTTCAGGTCGTTGCGCCACAGCAGTAAGTAAGTAAGTAAGAGAAAAAGGTTGAAATTAATGGACAAAGGCTTTTCCTTTAACTTCGATGATTTGCTGGTAGTACTAGCGGTTGACCAAAATCAGCTGCAAATGGTGTTAAAGGTATGAAAATCGGCACGATTAATCTTTAGGCCATTTGAATCAATTTGACCCGAAGCACCAAAAAAAAAACAAACGGAAAGGAGTTATGACGTCATCTATTTTTTGTATGGAATAAAAAAAAAATTGTCCAGAAACCTATCGTGTGTGGTATTAAATGAAAGGGCATTTTGAGACGGTTCTAAAAATATATCACTTTATTATATTTCCGTCACTTGCATTCAATTAAAATTAAAATAATTTTCAAAACATACCAAGTTTGGGCTCCTCCAGATACGAAACCGTTGAATTATTTTTTGTAAAATATACCTCAACCCTTGTAAATATTTATTTCGAAAATATTTAGTTTTAGTATTTTATTCTCTTTATTTATTTCTCATCTTAAGTTAGGTTATTTTATAATATGAATATAAAAGTAAAATATAAAAACACTTACAAAACAATAAAAATTAATATAAACACATTATAAAAAACCTAACCTAGGGTGCCGCCAGCAGCGGGGCAAGGCCCAAGCTACCGGTGGTCAGGGCTGCAGAGAGAGGAACCGGCGGACTATCCGCGCCGTGTCCAAGATCACCGCCTTCTGCATCTGACCCTTGATCCAACCACCTAGCGAGAGTCTCTCAAGGTGTCGCGAGACTCGAAGAGGTCCCCGAATCGTAACCAGTTCACCGACGCGAGCAGGTCCACATCGGGTCCCGTGAGGGCCTTGTAGAACCGCCCGTGTAGCACCTTACTCTCCCATGCCGCCTTGCGATCCGCAGTACTTAGTACCACAGGTTTGCGCCAGTTCTCGTTTGCCAAGGAAAGCGGCGTGAGGTTCCTATCTACAGCCACCACATCACGATGCATCCCACACTCGTTGTTAAGGAAATAGTTCCTGAGATTGTACACCTCGTGGTTGTGGAGATCCTTGGCGTTTAGGAAGCCTCGGCCTCCACACTTCCGTGGGATGTACAATCTCATAACTGACGAGCGTGGGTGTAGCATGCGATGTGCGGTGAGCAGTGATCGGACCCTCCGATCCAGGGCGTCCAGCTCGGTCTGAGTCCACCTTAGTATGCCAAAGGAGTATGTGAGTAGGGGCATTACCCAGGCGTTGAAGGCGCGCACTTTGTTGCCTCCTGACAAAAGACTGTTAAGGACTTTTGTGAGCCGACTGAAAAAGCGCTCCTTCACCGACCGTCTAATACCCTCGTCCTCAATACCCAACGACTGTGACCTTCGAGCAACACCGGCTTCCGACACATCGGAAGGGAGGGGCCCAAGCGATATCTCACCGTACAAATCTTTCTGCCATTTTTCGCGGGGGGAAAGGTGCACACAGTCGCACTTCTCACACACTTACATACAAAATCCAATCTGTAATGACGACACAAATACATAGAAAATGACACACGTCAAAGACAAATCTTGCAAACCTCGATCTCTTTTTGTGTACGGACGAGTGACAAGTGTCACAACACGCACACTAACACATTTTCGTTGAAGTATGTTATTGTATTCTGAGAGATGAGAAGTCGGATTTGTCGCTCGACCGATCCGCAATTTGTACTGAGCGAGCAAAATCGATAAATCCAACAATTACATGAGACTAAAATATAATAATTGTGTTTGAATGTAATTAAACGTATGATATGTAAAAAAAAAAATATTACATGTGAAATGTAACACTTTCTTTTTGTAAATTTGATGTCCCCGACCTCTTTTTATAACAAAAAACCGAGCAAACAGGCATTTTTGTGCAGCAGTGTTCACGCGCGCGTCTGGACTCGGTCTAGTGAAAAATCCAAGTGCAACTAGTTTTATGACCCGCGCTAGATTAGATTGACGCGCTAATCTTGTACCTCGGCAGAGGGGAAATAGTGCGAATGCCGCCTCTCTTCCGTGTTGCTCGAAGACTGTGACATACCAAGGTATTTATAGGTTTCTGATTCAGAGATAGATCTGAAAGACATTGTCTCAGAAAGTTGTAAATTTGTTGAATTTACAACCCTCCCCCGCTGTACATGCATAACCGCACATTTATCGACACCAAACTCCATGTGGATGGCACTACTGAAGACTTCGGTGGTTTTCAGTAGCTCCAACAAGTCTTGGCTATTTGGTGCAAATAATTTGAGGTCATCCATGTACAGAAGGTGAGAAATGACTTCACCCTCTCTCCGAAGCCGACAACCTAGTCCCAAATCCTTCAGCAGGGTGCTGAGGGGATTCAAAGCTAGGCAGAACCACAGGGGACTCAGACTGTCGCCCTGAAAGATTCCTCGCTCAATCCTTATAAAATCCTGCGGGCCAGGGCGGTCATCCCGGCCTCCTGGTTGACGAAGGACTGTGGTCCACTGTCTCATACACGCGCTTAGGAAGGCTCTCAAAGCTGCATCAACTTTATACAGCTCTAAGACCCTCCCCAACCATGAATGAGGCACCGAATCATAGGCCTTCTTGTAGTCAATCCAAGCGGCCGAGAGGGCACCCCTGTTCCGCCGGATTTGTTGGCAGATGGTCATGTCTATGAGGAGGAGCTCTTTAGTACCACGGGACCCAACCCTACATCCATTTTGAGCGGAAGCCAGAATATTGTTTGCGACAATGTGCGCGTTGATTTTTGCTCTCAAAATGGATGTAAGGAGCTTGTAGAGTGTAGGCAAGCATGTGATGGGTCTGTAGTTCTTCGCTTCCGTGGTACTACCGGACTTATAGAGCAGGAAGGTGACACCAGTTGTTAAGGAAGGTGGGAGAGAACCAAGCTCGAGGGCTTGTTGAAATTGTGCTGCCAAGCAGGAGTGCGAGCATCGGAACCACTTTAGCCAGAAGTTGTGCAATCCATTAAGCTGCTGCTTCATAGGCAGGGTCACTATCGACTAGGCTTGGAGGCCGTTTCATTGATAGATTGATAGATCACAATTTGTAATAATAAAAAATAAAAAAAAATACTAAAACTAATATTTTCGAAATTAATTTCTTGGGGTTAGATATGAGGATATTGGTTATTACTTGAGGTATATTTTACAAAAAATAATGCATCGGTTTCGTATCTGGAGGAGCCCAAACTTGGTATGTTTTGAAAATTATTTTTATTTTAATTCAATGCATGTGACGGTATTATAATAATGTGATATATTTTTTGAAACCGGCTCGACATTCCCTTTCATTTAATACCACACAGAATAGGTTTCTGAACAAAAATTATTTTTTTTCCATACAAAAAAAAGATGACGTCATAACTCCTTTCCGATTGTTTTTTTTTTGGTGCTACGGGTCAAATTGATTCAAATGGCCTAAAGATTAATCGTGCCGATCTTCATATCTTTAACACCATTTGCAGCTGATTCCCGAATATCAGGGTGTACCGCTATCGCTATGGTAGGTAGTTTCTTATTGGAAAATGTCAAAAGACGAATCCGAAGTCTCTAAACCGCTCCATAGATTATAAATACATATTTACGGGTTTAGACACAGGCAAGGCTTAGTTAAGGCTGTGTTATCAATACCTGCGACATAAAATTCACACTTTATTCATTTTAGATAGCAAATCGATTGGTCAAGAAAGAAGCAGTTGAGAGCGGTCGAGCAAGTGCCATCGCCGAAGAAGTGATCAGTTCAGTCCGCACGGTGTATGCATACAACGGGCAGGAAAAGGAAATTGAGAGATATAAGGAGCCTCTTGCTAAAGCGCGACAGATTCATATTAAGAAAGGT
Organism: Cydia splendana; assembly: GCF_910591565.1. NCBI lineage: Eukaryota > Metazoa > Arthropoda > Insecta > Lepidoptera > Tortricidae > Cydia > Cydia splendana. Next base: position 14,286,725 of record NC_085972.1, on the reverse strand, counting down.
TTCTAACAGACAAACTTATTTGTTACACCGCAACGCCCTCGAGGCATAAATGCCAACAAGTGACAATAGTTTAATTATCCCACTTGACCCCATTGCAGATAAGGTAAAGGGCCCCAAGTTCGTGTTAGTACGTTATTTCGTTAGGGGTCATCCATTAATTACATCACACGTTTAGGGGGGGGAGGGAGTCAAGAAAATGTGACATGTTGTGACAAGGGGGAGAGGGGAGTCACAAACTTTGTGACGTCACTTTAACTTCATCAGTAACCAAAATTTTATTTTAATCACTTTATTTACTGTACAGTTCAAAACAAGTTTTTGGAACGATAATCGTTTTTATTAGTTTAATTTTTTTTCATAATCAGTTTTGGGTTATAAATTTACTAATATTTTGACAAAAAATTAATAATACTTAATTCGATTTTCCGATTTCGTTGAAAAAATGTGACGTCACACTAGGGGGGGAGGGGTTTGCCAAATGTTACCAAGTGTGACAACGAGCGGGGGAGGGTTCAAAAAACCTTGAAATTCGTGTGACGCAATTAATGGATGACCCCTTAGTTTTGTTTCTGGTGCAAATAATAAGGAATTCAAATATTTTTATTCAAATTATACACATGAAAAAAATCTGTATTATTTAATCTCTTCAATAAATTAATAACCAATATTTTAGTGATTAAACTGAGAGTAATACGACGGTCGAAACTGTCAGACGGCCGCGAACAGCTGTGTTGTATGCGTGCACTTTTTTTAGGCGTAAGGTGCGCGCTCTCACTTGTTAAGCTTATAGGAAGGAAAAGCTAAACCCATTCGAATAAAAGTTTTTGGGAGTGTTTCTGTGGGTTCCTTAGTAATTGATTTGATAAGAAAAAAGACTGAATATATGCATAGAAATACCTTAAAATTGCAATTAATCAACTCACGAAATAGCGGTCGTTTTATTTTTCGTGTGTCTCCTATTTCGTACCAACGGTACCACTAACGAATCAAGGATTTTCTACATACATTTTGAGTGCTAGTTTTTAAATATAACAACGAAGATAATTAAAAAAATAAATTAGAAAACAATTAATGTATTTCATGAAGTTTCGTATGCGCGAAATTCGGTATATGTTTTTTTCACTAGAATTATCATAAAACGAGTTTGAATGTGACCCGAGTTAAAAAATTTAAGGTATATTCCACGTATATTCTCATTTAACTACTAGCACAATTTTATTTATAGTTCAAAATATGGGATTTGTTTTTGTGTATGTTTATATTTAACGTATAAGATAGTTAATTTTTTTTGTAATTTTTTTTTTATAGTTCGGCTTTTAATCAAGTATTAAAGTACCCATATGGTTTACAAAGTCTTAATTCAACCATTAAAGACGACGAGTACAAAAAACGTTAAGCTAGCTCTCAATTTTTTTTTTAATATAATTTTTAATTTGACCTTACAATTAGTCGTAAGTAGGTAAGACCGGTTAATATTTAAAATTATTATCAGCAAATTATCACCAATTACTCAACGAATTCACGAACTTAGGAGCTGAGCTAAATTTGTATCACGAAATGGGAGCCAAATAAGAGGTTCACGAAAAAAATCATATAAAAAAAGTTTCAACTAAAACCCTATAGTTTATACATTAAATTATTAACAAAGAACTAATATAATTTACTCAAAAGCTTTCAAGGTATTGTTATGCTTAGTAATATTAAAAAAAAAACAACGGATTGCACTCCGGGAGTGCCGACAGAAGTGAAAACTCAATGACTAGTCCAAAATGTCTGCAGCACTATGTATAATTGACCCATCCTCCTTTCTATTGAAAAACTTTAGTTCCGAAATTGCTGGCCACCCAAGTAACATTTTAGTCCTATAATTTTAGTTTGTATCGCTAAAAGCTTGTATAGACGTCGTGTTAAGGTTTCAGAGGTGACCACCTGTCGTATAAAAGCGCTTGGCAACACCTTTTTGCTCTATAGGCTTATACAGCTAATATATTCTATAAGCAATTGATGTAAAGGTTTATTTCATCATTTTATAGAGCCGTTATAGGCGTGTACTATAACAGGTTCAAATATAACCACTATAGAGCAATATTACTGTATAATAGTATTTGGAATTACTTTTATGCAACTAATTTGCGCTATTAAGGTTCCCTGCCAAGCCGCTATAGTTTTGTGTTTTAACAGTGACAAAAACCCAACTATACAACGATTTTAGGATATAGTGGCTTTAGAGATCACTGCTATAGTACATAATACTTTAGTAGTTTGCGCTATTAAGGTTCCCTGCTAGCCGCTATAGTTTTGTGTTCTAACAGTGACAAAAACCCAGCTATACAACGATTTCAGGATAAAGTGGCTTTAGAGATCACTGCTATAGTACATAATACTTTAGTAGTCATATGAACACTATTATAGAACTGTTTTGCTCTATAGTAGCGTTTTTGGGACATATTTATAGCGTTAAAAAGCGCTTTAGTAGTTTTTAAATCCCTATTATATCTCATCGCTGTAAACGTCACAATGACTCTTTTATATCACAAAACTGTTGTATAGTGGTTTTGTTTTTTCTTTTAAAAGACAACAGCGTTATAGTTGAGTTTTTATGTCTTTTATAAACCGAGTTAGATACATAAAGGTAGAAAACGACTACTTGTAAATGATAAATTTGATCTGTAATGGCTACTTATATCTTGCTTATATAAGTTCAGGCCTAAGCCACATAATGTGGTTCCTTACAAAATATTTTTATATTTTAATGAATTGATAAAAAAGACCCCAGTGATATTAGTGACTGTAGGTGAGATTTATCATCAATGATTTAATACAAGCATAAAATCGTGACGGTTTAGATATTTATCGACATCCATTATTAGCACATTTTTTTTACCAATCACACTGAAAAAGGAAACAACAGTAATGACTACATCTAAATTAAAAAAAAATCCTATATCTTTCTAAAGAGTTTGTAGGTGTAACTGGGTCACAGCAAAATTCTTTTGGAACCCTAATTTTAATCATGATGGCGGTGAATATTTCGTCGTAAGTTCTATAGTTAACCTATAAAAGCGTCGGATTTACTTCTTGGCTGTATAGTAGTAACTATGGTGAATATCATGATATTTTATTAAATTATTTTATTATAAACATAAATAAATCGAGGGGGCATTTAAAATTCCTCATTAAACTAATACTATTCTAACGGTAAAACTTCCGTCCCATAAACTTTTTGCACTAAGGACCGAATTATTCGACATCTAAATGGCGCATATTAATATAAAGTCTTTACTTATCACCATTTTACTTAGTACCGTTTTTGTGAAGTAAACACACAACAAAACCACTCACAACAGTTGATGGAAAACTTGATAGCAAATTTCGTAGTAAAGGAACTATGAATTCTACAATAGTATAAAAAAGCACTATAATACAATTTCAAATACTACTATAGTATAAAACAAGCACTATAATGGAATCTCAAATGTCACTATAGTATAAATTAACACTATAATGGCGTTACTGACAACAAATTAGCACAAAAGTGATCATCACATCACTTTTATAGACCTAAAACGTCACGACTGCCACTGCTACAGGTCTACTATATCACTGAATGGCACATAAGATGCGCCATTTCGGATTTATACAATCTTCATTGGTCTTTTATAGGACCTTAGGTGGTATTTGGGAAACGTTCTATCGACTACTATAGAACCACAAATTGTTACTTGGGCAGTGAGCTTAAATTTGTAGCGTTAATTGTTTAAAACTCGAATAGAAATTGTAAAGTTACCTTGCAGACCTCGCATCTATATTTGGTCATGATATTTTGAGTTTTATTCACCAGTACTAGAGTTCACTTTTATTAGCGATTTCATCAAGATGTAGCTTTATTGAATTATATTGGAGTGATATAAAGTTAGAATGTAACTGTGAGATCCTCGTATTTCAGCCCATACAAGATTAGAACATTGAGCTTTATTGCTTAATATAAAAGTCCAGTTTTAAATAATTGACCTTATGATACGTTATGACTAAAGTTCTTTGGAGAATAACATTGTCCGTCACACATAACATAAAGTCACGCAAGCGCCCTGCGCCGCCTACATGAAACAGCAGGCTCAGGCATACATTTTCACCGTGCGGTAGAAAGAGAGGAGAGACGCCTTACGCGTTACGCGTTACGCTGTCTCGAGTTTATCATTTTTTCCCCACCTCAAAAAGTGCTCAGCGCCGCTAAAGAAGTTTTCACTTCAAAAATATACAAACTCTCAAGAGCCTTAACCTGCCGAGACAGGGGCCCTTTACCTTATGTAGATACTTAATATTCTTACTTATGAGAGTTATGAGTTATGGCGTGATTCCCATATGTGTCATCGCCCAATCTAAAAACCTGCGTTTGGCTTGTTTTTGGGCAACGGAGAGAGCCAGCGTACATCTGAGTTAATTTTCAGATATTTTCACGGGACTAACGATGAGCTTACTGACACTTGGAACATTTTGCTCCTACGGCTTGTCATTTTACTTTGGTGCTTATTTGATGATTGAGGAGCCTGAGTCTTATGATGCCAATGTCATGTTCTCTGTAAGTAATTAAGACAAATTGTACTTACGAATATAAAATAATGGGACCGTTTTGTTAAGTAAGTATATACCTACTTAACACAGTATAAAAGCGCCTGATAGATTTGTAATGATGAGGAATATCTTGTCAAAACCAATTATTGTTTAATTGATTAACCATAACTATAATTTCTCTACGAATCTATAAGACAATTGTGAATGGTCAGAATTATTAGAGACACACGAATCCTTTAATTTCAGGTATTTTTTGGTGTTGTACATGGTTTACAATTTTTTGGAATGGCGGGTGCCGTGGTAACCACTTTTGGGACTGCCTGCGGCGCTGCCGCCCAAATCTTCCGCCTCATTGACAATACGCCAAGTATAAATCCTTATGAGGAAACAGGAGTAAAACCTTTGAGTTTTGAGGGCTATATAGATCTCAAGAATGTTATGTTCAATTATCCTACAAGGCCTGATGTAATGGTAAGTTGCCTAATGAGATCCACTTCACCTATCAGGCTCTGGGTGCTGTTTAACGTTATTGGTTTCGACTTAGCATATAGTTACCTACATATGTATGTCGGCGGCCGATCGTAAGATCAGGCAGATCGTAATGTTCCTGTGTAATGTTTTGACGATAGTCACATTAACTCAATAGATAGGTAGGATAGGTTCGTTAGGTTGCTTCAGATGCCCGAAGGGCAAACTGCCCAGAAATAGGAAGCGGGGCTCCGTCGACTCAGGGAAGGAGTCAAAGATTTGCACGTTTCATGATATGCCTAGGAATTTCACGATATGCCTGATCCACGCCTGATCTTACGATCGGCCGCCGACATGTATACATGGTCAAGGAGATCTTGTCAGTAGAAAAAGCCGGCAAATTTGAAAAAAGTAGGCGCGAAGGGATAGCGTCTCATTGAAAATTTTAATTTCGCGCCTTTTTCTACTGACAAGATTTGCTTGACCATCTTATCTTTTAGTGATGGTGAATGGTGCACTATTTAAACGCAATGATATTTTATCACATAAGTACCTACCTACTTTTTATGTAACCTATTTAGAACACTAGGTATACTATACTTTTCTTAAAGACTTTTTGGTTTGCTCTTCTTATACCTACTACTTATTGTTTTGCAACAGGTTCTCAAAAACATTAATCTAAGTATAAAGCGAGGGCAGTCAGTAGCGCTCGTGGGGCACTCTGGCTGTGGAAAATCCTCCATCATACAGCTTATAACCAGATTCTATGATGTCGACGCAGGCAGCGTAAGTAAATAATGTCCTAATCATTCATTCATTTCATTTAATTCTATAACAATAATACATTGTGTTAGAAAACTTACGGACTAATTACATACTTATAATCTAATCAAACTAAGTAATGATGGGACATGTCAGCAAATAAATAAATAAGTTTTCAATAATAAAATTAAACAATTAAATAACAAGTGAAAAGTACTAATAAAATAATACAATGTCAAATATAAAATGTTGTAAAAATCATAGTTTACAATAGTTACAATTAAATAAATATTTGATAACATGTCAATCAAAAAAACAAATACTTAACTAAAAAACAAAGAAAACTTGATTCAATTATAGTAGTTTATGTGACTGCTACATAATGAGAGGCATTAAAATACGAGAGGGCTTAAGAAACGAACGTCAGAATTAAATAGATTTTTTATTGTACTGGAAAAACTCTTCAACTGAATAAAAACATTTTACACATTTTTTTATTTAAAAGGTACCTACTTATCCTTTGTTTTTAAGATAAATTTACAGTAGGTATAATTGGTTTGTTTAAAAATCGGATCATTGCTATGAGCGCTATCCGGGCTAATAATAGGGTATTTGACTGTAGGTATTTAAAATAAATTATTTTACACCATGCATGAAATAAAGCATCAGAAGATTAGGTAATAGAGAAACGTAGACAGCAGTTATTATTAGACACAATTTCTATTTTAAAACTCGTATAAGAGTGAATTGCAAAAAAATTGTACATACCTAGTTAAGCACCTGTAATTACTGTAATTAGTCTAAAGTTAATTGATTCCATTGTGTTACCACAGTTAAGCCATTTATATTTAAGTTAGATGTATGAAAGTGTGTTAGCGTATGCTATAGACTTATATGTGTACGAATTAAGTACAATAAATACAAGTTATTTAAATAAAAGGCATATTTGGATGGTGTTTAGCAATAATGTATCAACCCACATTAATTACGCAATAAGATGTCAACTCAAAAAACTGACGCTTGTAGTTGACATTTTATTGCAAAATGAATGTGGGTTGACACATTTTTGCTAAACACCATCCATTTATGTTTATAATGCATTGTATTATTTATTAAAACATGTTTTACTTAAATAAATATACACTGAAAATTAAACCCTGACAACTCAATAAAAATAGACGTTAATAAAGCGCATTTACAAAGTTTTCAGTATAATACAAATAACTTTAGGCATGCCTACCTTTTACACTATTTGTCGTATATTTGCAATGTAAGCCCACTTTACACACACAGATACACTAAAGTCTACACACGGAATTTTACACAGATTTCCAACTTGTATTCATACATTTCTTCACGGTTAATACGCTTTCCAGATGCGTTATGACGCGGTTCCTTCTGAACCTAGTAAAACTGTGAATTTCACTCAAATATGTAAGTATCTTCAACAGTGGTTGCTCCGCATTTACCACATTTTCTATGTGCATTGCTGTGCTGTAATCCATTGGTACAGATTCAGAGTCTAAGTGGTAGTACCGCTACATTGTATTTATTATTTAACGATTTAATAAATACAATTTTCGCTATGAAGTATAACCACAGCAGTTGGACAGAGTCATTGACAAATATATTTTTTTATTATGGTGGGTAGACGCATAGTCTAATAAAACATGGTCTTCCATTCCCAGAGTGACACGGGCCTACGTCACAACAACATGGCCGCTATATATAGCGCTATCGCATATTATCATATAGCGCTGTCGCATGATGACGTAGGCCCGTGTCAGTTAGGTGACCTAGAAAAGACGGGAATGGAGTACCAGGCGGAGTATATTATTATACCATGGGTAGACGTACTTCTACCCTCCATATATATTTTATGAACATTGATAAAGACAGAGTTGGAAGCAAATATTAATTATAAAACAGGACTCAATCGCGTGTAATTAAGTTTTAAAGTGTCCGATTTTAAGATTAATAATGTATAAAATTCATTATAATTTAAATCACAGTTGGGAGCAATGTTGCTGTAGCGAAATGTTTTTATTTTTATTACTGGCAACTTTTTCTAGGAGGCCAAAGCACACATAGAAGCTTCAGGCGCACACATGCGTAATTATAAAAAGCCGACCACTGACTAACAGTCCGCCGGACGATATCGGCCGATCAGTTGTTCGGAACTGTCAAATTTTTGTTCTAACTGACAGGCCGATATCGTCCGGCGGCCTGTTAGTCAGTGATCGGCTTAAGGGGACATAACTTTCTTAGGAAGTGAACCGGCCTTGATGTGGATTGGCAACTCGTTATTTTGACTTACATACTTTTATTCACTCTAATCATAATCAGAATCCAAATATTCGGTGTTCACATTTTTTTATTGTCGGTTTTTACCGTATAAAATTCATGTATTTTCTTACGCGTCACACATAGGTCAAAATTACCTTACATAGGGTCTGCTACATTGTCAATGAACAAAATTGATCGTCTCCAAAGCCAAGCAATGAGAATAGAGTGTATAGAGAGTTATTGTCATAGTAAATTTTGTAGTCACTGTAAATTTATTGCCATTTATCGACACAAGATTAAAACTAAAAATTAAAATGTATGTTGTGTGTATCTTTGCCCATAGTAAATATTTTTCAAACACATCTTTTTTACTGTACTTTAAGAGCCCTTATTCCTTAGAGCGTTCACCGATTTTGCGAAATAACACTCGATAGATGGCGTTAGCGCTCGGTACGCGAGCGCCGGCAAAGCTAAGCGCGTTTCAACGCAGACAAGAATAATTTTGATACTTTTCAATTTAATTTGCAAGTAAATTTATTTTAACGTTATATTGGCACTCTGTATTTTATTTTATAAGCATGGTAGTAGTCAATAGAGTATATGTGATGAGATAATATATAACCAACGACGAGTAAAAAATAATGATTGTTTACCTCTGTATGTCATGGAATTATTGTGACAAGTTCATCCACGAAGTCAAGTAACTTATTCAAGTCAGTTCACCAAGGAAGTTGAATAATTAAATGTTTTAAAGATAAGGTTATATTAAATAATAATATATACAGGTTGGCCAAAAATAAGTGCATTCCCGTTGCCAGGGAGGTTTAGGGATTATACTGAACTAAGCAACCGCGAACCGCGATGGGACCAACCCCGAAATCGCGAAAAAAAAATTTGGCTGTTTCATACATTTTGTCTAGTCCATTTTCTATGGGAGGGTAATTTTTTTTCCAGCAACCATTTTCTTGCCAGCAGCGGAAAAGCACTTATTTTATGGCCACCCTGTATAATGACAATAAATTCGAGAGTACCTGCAAGTAACAACTACTGAACTCTCTGAAGTTCGATTTTATGTCTAAAACAGAAGTATCTCCGTTTTTAGGGTTCCGTACCCAAAGGGTAAAACGGGACCCTATTACTAAGACTCCGCTGTCCGTCCGTCCGTCCGTCCGTCAATCACCAGGCTGTATCTCACGAATCGAGATAGCTAGACAGTTGAAATTTTCACAGATGATGTATTTCTGTTGCCGCTATAACAACAAATACTAAAACAGAATAAAATAAAGATTTAAGTGGGGCTCCCATACTGTTGTAAACGTGATTTTTGATAGAAGTTAAGCAACGTCGGGCTCGGGCGGGGTCAGTACTTGGATGGGTGACCGTTTTTATAGATAATGGTACGGAACCCTTCGTGTGCGAGTCCGACTCGCACTTGGCCGGTTTTTATTTAGAACGAAGTTGATTTATAAGGTTTACTTGATCCTTGTGGGAAGCAACTGAAGCTTTATTTGTAAGTATGTATGTAAAATAAAATAATATTAATAATCTATCAACCGCATCTAGATCGATAGTGCTCGTCAAGGAAAATCTATTGAGCCCAAACACGATGGAGTTATGATGAGTAGATTAGGAGTTCTGGTGACCAACTCCTGACTCCATCATGAAAACCTGGACTTCATCTAGATTCTAGATCGATGGTGCTTGTCGGGGCAAATCTATTGATCCCAAACACGATGGAGTTATGATGAATAGATTAGGACTTCTGGGGACCAACTCCTGACCCCATCTCGTAATGGAGTCAGGAGTTGGTCACCAGAAGAGTCTCATGACTCTGGACCTCATCTAGATAGATGGTGCTCGTCAGGGCAAATCTAATGAGCCCAATCACGATAGAGTGATAATGAGTAGATTAGGATTTCTGGTGACCAACTCCTGACTCCATCATGAGAACCTGGACTTCATCTAGATCAATGGTGCTCGTCGGGGCAAATCTATTGAGCCCAAACACGATGGAGTTATGATGAGTAGATTAGAACATCTGGTGACCATCTCATGATGGAGTCAGGAGCTGGTCACCAGAAGGGTCTCATGACCCTGGACCTCATCTAGATAGATGGTGCTCGTCGAGGCAAATCGATTGAGCCCAAACACGATGGAGTGATAATGAGTAGATTAGGAGTTCTGGTGACCAACTCCTGACTCCATCATGAGAACCTGGACCTCATCTAGATCGATGGTGTTCGTCAAGGAAAATCTATTGAGCCCAAACAGGATGGAGTTATGATGAGTAGATTAGGAGTTCGGTGACCATTACTGACTCCATCATGAGAACCTGGACTTCATCTAGATCGATGGTGCTCGTCGGGGCAAATCTATTGAGCCCAAACACGATGGAGTTATTATGAGTAGATTATAACATCTGGTGACCATCTCATGATGGAGTCAGGAGTTGGTCACCAGAAGGGTCTCATGACCCTGGACCTCATCTAGATAGATGGTGCTCGTCGAGGCAAATCGATTGAGCCCAAACACGATGGACTTATGATGAGTAAATTAGGACTTCTGGTGACCATCTCATGATGGAGTCAGAAGTTGGTCACCAGAAGGGTCTCATGACCCTGGACCTTATCTAGATAGATGGTGCTCGTCAGGGCAAATCATTTGAACCCAAACACGATGGAGTGTTAATGAGTAGATTAGGAGTTCTGGTGACCAACTCCTGACTCCATCATGAGAACCTGGACCTCATCTAGATCGATGGTGTTCGTCAAGGAAAATCTATTGAGCCCAAACACGATGGAGTTATGATGAGTAGATTAGGAGTTCGGTGACCATTCCTGACTCCATCATGAGAACCTGGACATCATCCAGGTCGTCCGGGTATAATAAAAATGCAAACCCTAACCAGAATTCAAGTAACACTGAAAATCTATCACATAAGCGAGAGTCGGTTGTTAAAATTAAATATGGTGTAAAAAATGTACACCCTTGGATCAAGATTTTCTAATCATAGTATACAGCACTTCTCGGAACTCTCTCGATGGTTACGAAAGCAACGAACGCCTGACGGTCGAGCACAGGTCCGTCCCCTAAGCGCACTCGGCGGAGACTGAGCGCGCGGTGTCGGTGCAGCGTGATTTATACGTCTTTAAAAAAATATAGATTTACGGCTAGGTAGGTCCTATAGTTATGATTTTTTTTTTATGAGTAGACATAAAGTTACAATTTGATAAAATATTATTTTTGGGGCAAAATATAAGTCCAATTTGCGATAAAAAAATGTAATGTAACCCTGTTTTCACCAAAAAAATGAAGAAAACTCGGAAGGTTTTTTATCAATTTTTTAAAATGAATCTTCGATTTTCAAGCATGTCAGCCCCTCGTACAAGATATGGTGAGTTGAATTGTAATCATTCATGTACCAAATGATTCTTGTTTACTGCAAAATTGAGAACCGAAACGACCCTTCTCACTGCAAAATTTGAAAAAGACTCCTAAGAGAACTCATTTATTTTAGGTTCAAAAAGAGAAAATGAAAATTTGAACGTTTTCAGCCCCTAGTTTAAGAAATGATTATTTAAGTACGTTATCAGTTTTTGAATAAATACTAATAGTTACGTCGTAATCTTAAATGAAAAAGGAAGCATTTTGCAAAATACGCTCGTCTGTAGGAGTAAGGACTCTTAAGTATTTCCTCGCTTGTATAACATAACATAACCAAGTCGTAATAACCAGACTATAATGACATTTTGATTTGTTTATCTGTCAGCTCTGATGTTAATTTGGAAATGTTTCGTAGCGAAATAGTTTAATTTCCCGAACGGTTCTTTTCCAGCAGTTTATTATTTACATTATTTACAATGTTTCGCTCTTGATTATGTATAGTTTTGGCCATTTTTTAACCGACTTCAATTTCATAGAAGGAGGAGGTTCTGTATTCGGTTGTGGCTATATTTTTTTTTATGTATGTTCACCGATTGCTCCGAGACCCATGGGCCGATTTGAGTAATTCTTTTTTTGTTCGAAAGAAAGTACTTCCAAGGTGATCCCACATTAATCTGGTGCTGTTCTGATGATGGGATCCATGAGGAATTGAGGGAACTCCTCAATTTTAAAAAGGACATGTATGGTGATTTGGGTATTTTCTTAAGCAACTCAAGCATTTTCTCTCGAAAACCACCAATTTGATGAAGTTCACCTGATGATGATGATTGTTTTGATGATAATCATGACGATTTCTTAAAATGTAGCACGTTCAGCGCTTACTCCGAGACCCGTGGTCCGATTTGAGCAATTCTTTTTTTGTTTGAAGGGAACTGCCTCCAAGGGCGTCCCACATTAATCTGGTGCTGTTCTGATAATGGGATCCATGAAGAATTGAGGGAACTCCTCAATTTATAAGGCACATGTATGGTGATTTGGGTATTGTCTTAAGCAAATCAAGCATTTCCTCTTGAAAACCATGAATATGATGGAGTGGACCTGATGATGATGATTGTTGATGATAATGATGATGATTTTATAAATGTAGATTACTCCGGAACCCGTGGTCCGATTTGAGTAATTCTTTTTTCGTTTGAACGAAGTTACCTCCAAGATGTTCCCATAATATTGTTGGTTCTAATCTGATGACGGAATTCATAAGGAAATGAAGGAACTCCTCAATTTTTAAAGGCACGAGTATGGCGACATCGTTGTTTTCTATAGCAACTTAAGCATTTCCCCCCGAAAATCACCAATTTGATGAAGTACAACTGCAGCCCTACCACGAATTTGACACTACTACATATTCGCTAACGTCTTCGTAACTTACTTTCTATACATCTCGCTCGCACTAATAGGATGCCACTACAAGCGAGACGCATAGAAAGTAAGTTACGCACGCGCGCGCGGTTCTAGGTCTGGAGGTTAACCCTAAAAAGTGCGAGTTTTTCCCCTGCAGTGCCGAGGCCCGTGATTCTTTCGCTACTTTTAGCCATTTGTTTCCTGGACTCAAGGAGGTGTCAGCTCAGTCTTTCGCTCTTTTAGGTTCTCCAATTTGTTCGGAGGCGATTCCTGAGGCCTTTGAAGAGAGAAGGCAGCTCCTCCTGATGGCTGCGGAGAGATTGGGGGATCTTCCGGCCCATGTAGCTCTGGTTCTTCTGCGGGTATGTTTTGCCGTCCCTAAAATCATTTACTTTCTGCGCACCGTACCAGCTTGGTTGTACCCTGATCATATTGACTCCTTCGACTATGTGTTGAAGGAGTCGGTGGAGCGTTTGCTGAATGTCTCCCTCAATTCGGATCAGTGGGTTCTGGCGTCCTTGCCCATACGAAACGGTGGTTTGGGCATAAGGCGGGCACGGGATGTCAGTCTACCGGCGTTCTTGGCATCGTCAGAGGGAGTTGTGGGCCTAGTCGCTAAAATTTTATCCGTGAATGGTGACAGGCCGACAATCCCTTTTGCGTCTGATGCTGTGGCTGCCTGGAGGACTCTCAACCCGAATGTGCCGATGCCGGATAAACTCGACCGTCAACGGTTATGGGATGACATAGGTGTGAGGCGAGTTTTTGACGGCCTACTGGAAGGCGCTGTTGGTGCGGACAAGGCTAGGCTTTTGGCAGTGTCTAGGCCTGAGGCTGGGGCTTGGTTGCATGCTCTGCCCTCTCCACACATGGGTACCCTTCTCGACAACAACTCCATGCGGGTGGCTGTTGCTCTTCGCCTGGGCTGCGATGTTTGCGAACCTCACATATGCATCTGTGGCACTATGGTTGAGAGTAACGGCCATCATGCGTTGAGTTGTTGTCGGTGTGTGGGGAGGTTTCCACGCCACCATGCCCTAAATGACATTGTGAGGAGGGCTCTTTTGTCTGCGAATGTGCCGTGCATGTTGGAACCTCCAGGCCTGAGCCGGTCCGATGGCAAAAGACCTGACGGGCTGACACTTATTCCATGGGAGAAGGGTAAGTGTCTACTTTGGGATGCCACATGTGTCAGCACGTTTGCCGCCTCGCACATGGGCCGGACGGTCCGGGCGGCAGGAGCGGCGGCTGAGTTAGCGGCGCTTCGGAAGCGCGATAAGTACTCGGCCCTGCTAACAAAATATCTTTTTGTCCCTTTGGCAGTGGAGACGTCCGGGTGTTGGTGTGCCGAGGCCAAAAATTTTTTGAGTGAATTGGGGCAACGTTTGAGGGAGGGAGGTCATGACCCTCGTTCCGGGTCATTCCTGATGCAGAGGCTGTCTATCGCGGTCCAGCGTGGCAACGCGGCCAGCGTGATGGGCACCTTTGCATCTGGAAGGGCGCGGGACGGATTGTTTGATTGAGTTCTCGGTTGTGGCTTTATTTAGCTTAGTTTTAATTTAGTTTAATTTAGAGTTAATTTATTAATTGATCGAGTGTGTTTAGGTATAAGTTTTTATTTGTAATAGGTTTAGTTGTATATTTTGTTAAATAATAAGTAAATATGTAATTTTGTTATATTATCCAAGTTGGTAGTGAATGTTTTTTAATACCTTAATTAGTACATCTTATGTTGTTATGTTACTCTTGCGTAGGTATTTATTCATACTTTAGTAGCTTCCTATAAATAAAATCACTATTTTTTTTTTTTTTTTAGTTACGCACACACTAGCGAATATGTCAGTGTTAGACTTATGGTAAGGCTACTGAGGAGTCGGGAAATGGCAGTTGAAGGGTTGGTAGTCGAGGAGTACCGTGATCAGGGGTTGATGTGCTGTGAGGTTGAGTTATCGGGGGGTTGAGGGATTGGGTCAGTGGCGGGGCGGAGGATGGATTTTGTGTTTGTGTAGTGACAGGAATGATTTCGAATTTAGTGATACGCATTATTATGCTTTTTATTCATGCGTCACACGTCACTCATGCATAAGCTTTTAACAATGCCTTAAAACTAAAAATGGAAAAATAAAAACTTTTACAAAAAAAAAAGAAAACCGACTTCAAAAAGGATAAAATAAAATATTTTCCGTTTTTAAGTATATGCGTTACCAACTGATATGTTTGAAGTCGGTGCCAAGACAAATAGTAACAATACCGGTCAAAAATAATCAGCTTTGTGTATAAATCACATTACAACTGTACTAATATTATAATGGTGAAAGTAATTCTGTCTGTCTCTTTGTCACCTTTTCGGCCAAACAACTGCCATGTAAACTGGTGAAATTTGCCATGCAGGTAAAAAGTTAAAGCCCTGTACATGGTCCTTGAATTGTTTTATATGTTGAAATCAAGTTCTCTGGATAAGGGGCGGGAAATAACTCAGTCCCAATCCCACACCAGAGTACTATGGACAGTTCGAAAATTTGTAAAACTTGCTCTTTAAAAAACATGTCGGCAATCGCATTGGTTTTATACTAGTACCGACAAACATGTTACGGACTGCGCCAAGGTGGATTGACTGTGTGTTCTTAGGTATCTACAAAAAGTATGATCATTGCTGTCGTGTCGTGTAAGGTAATCCAACGTACATATAGCCACATTCTTATCGAATCGCCCTAAAATCATGGTATGCTTCAAATTTGTCTTGGCACCGACTTCAAACATATCAGTTGGTAACGCATATACTTAAAAACGGATAAAATTTTATTTTATCCTTTTTGAAGTCGGTTATCTTTTTTTTTTGTAAAAGTTTTTATTGTCATTTATAATTTAATATTCAACACTTAAGTAGTATTCAAGCAAACCGCCACAATGACACTGACAACAGTGACAACCTATCATTAAAATTATTGCCAGTGTAAGAAATTAGTTCCAATGAAATTCCGCGACATGGCGCATGATCATGTATTCCTGGTCAAGCTTTACCTACCTACATATGTATGGTGGTTTCACGTGCACGTCGTTTTGTAGGTGCGTGTGGACGGACATGACGTACGAGAGTTGTCAGTGAGGTGGCTGCGCGCGCAGATAGGGCTGGTGGGGCAAGAACCTGTGCTGTTCAACACGACCGTCCGCGAGAACATCCGCTACGGCCAAGAGGACGCCACGGATGCTGACATACGGGCGGCCGCGGAGCAGGCCAACGCGCATCACTTCATACTAAAATTACCGATGGTAGCTGTCTAGAACTTCTCAAATTTAGTTAGGTTTATGCACCCTATAATGCATTCTTTCATTTTATCTATCGAGTTATCTGATGGCTTACAATCTGCTATAAGTGACAAGAACGTAATTGTAGACTGCAATGTTTAACACATCAACAGGGTTACGACACGCTCGTTGGAGAGCGCGGTGTCTCCGTGTCAGGAGGACAGAAACAGCGCATAGCTATTGCCCGTGCTCTGGTGCGCAATCCAAGCATCTTGCTGTTGGACGAGGCCACCAGCGCTCTTGACATGGCCTCGGAAATGGAGGTTCAACTTGCTTTAGAAAAGGTGAGTGTTGGTGCTGTCTTTGATCTAAGGTGTACGAGCTTCCAACCTCTGAGCTGTCCGGACATTTAAATTTGAAACGGAACGAAATAATTTGCCGGTCATGCACAAGACAAACATAAAGACGACAGAAAGACGGTGAACAGACAGGACAGATGTTTAATCTGAAAAACATTAAAATAACAGCCAAATTATATCAGAGTTAAAGCAGCCCAACTTTGGAAGAATCTGGAGTATAAAATCAAAACCGCACGTAATAAAGACGACGCTTGGCATAACACTTGTACAGTATAGGTATAGAAATCTGTTATTGGTAAACGTTTACCTACTGATTTTGGAATCCGCCTTGGCTGGCAGTGCTTGATTACCGTTGCTAGTGATGCCTTTCAATTCCACCACCATGGAAAAAACGTATTATTACCTTAATCTCTCGTATTCACAGGCTTCCGAAGGACGAACAACCGTTATAGTAGCTCACCGGTTATCGACGATCAGAAATGCGAACTTAATTTGTGTGATGAAGGACGGAGTCATTGTTGAAGAAGGAACCCACGCGGAACTTGTCGCGAAAAAAGGGCTCTATTATGATATGGTGAAGCTTCAGGAGCCAGCTTTAATTGGTAAATTTATTTATGAAAAGAATCCAAGAAGATCGACTATCATTTACTGTCAGTGGCACAGTGGAGACTCTTTAGAAAACGAAACGCCGCCGGTGTGTTCCTGTTGCGTTAACTAACGCCGATTAATCTTAAGCTCCCTCCACACTCGTGCGTGAATCGCGGCGCGAAGCCGCGAAAGCGAGTGTGGCGTCGATTTTCGTAGCCAGCGAAATCGACTCCACACTCGTGTTCGCGGCTTCGCCCGCGATTCACGCGCATAGTCTAGAGGGGGCTTTAGGTAGGTTTTATGGAATGCAAACAACCTAGCTTAGCGCATCCGACTAGAAATGCCCGTTTACATATGACAGAGACATACCATGCTGTAACACATAAGATTTAGATATAAATTACACACAAGGCAGTAGCTAAGTATATTAACACTTTAAACTCTCGCGTTTTGTACACATATTTAATTACACAAACGGGTCTACCGCGATATAATTTCATTGTTTTTGCACCAGCTGTAGTCACGGAAAGACCTGGACTAGACCTAGCTGTGGTCTTTCCGTGACCACAGCTGGTGCAACTCAGCTGAAACGTCGAATTTTAAGGTAAAACAATGAAATTATATCTCGGTAGACCCATTTGTGTAATTAAATATGTAGTAGCTAAGTAGATCAATAACCTACTTTCAGATGCTGGCTCTAGGCATAAGGACAGATCTATAAGTGAACATGATATTCCGGACGGTACACCAGCTGTACGTACGTATTTTTATAAACTTTTATTTTATGTACAAACTAGCCCCACGTGGCCTCACTGAAAAATACGTATAAACATTTAACCTTTTGAACGCCAAACGGTGTAGTCCGGTGGCCGGCTGCATGAAACAAACCTCATCAAAAAATAGAATATACCTACCCTGTAGAGGTACCTGACATTTAGTAGCTTCCAACGCACTTGGTCGGCCTAGGCTTAACCTGGCAGATTTTGTACAAATGGCAAAAACGTTGGACAAAAATTCATCAAAAAAAACCTCATCGAAAAATAGAATGAAACTGGTATGGTAGTATACCTGACCTTGAGGACAGTAAAAAAAAAGTGGTCGGCCTCACCTTAGCCTGGCAGTTTTTGCAGTCCGACCAGATTTATTGGGTCACGTGAGACCTACAATTTACCTCATCGAAAAATAGAATGAAACAAACGGATTATAACAGCTAAAATAAGCCTGTTGACGTATGTCTTGGTCGGCCTCACCTTAACCTGGCAGTTTTTGCAGTCCGACCAAATTTATAAAAAAATCATCAAAAATTTTTTATCGAAAAATCGTTTGAAACTGGTATGGTACGATGGCTGCCTTTGAGGACAGTAAAAAAAAAGTGGTCGACCAAATCCTGTGTTGGCAGGTTCCTGTGTCCGACCAATTTTGTGGTACCACGTGAGAGCTACAATTTTACCTCATCGAAAAATAGAATAAAACAAACGGATTATAATAGCTAAAATAAGCCTGTTGACGTATGTCTTGGTCGGCCTCACCTTAACCTGGCAGTTTTTGCAGTCCGACCAAATTTATAAAAAAACCATCAAAAATTTTTTATCGAAAAATCGTATGAAACTTGTATGGTACGATAGCTGCCTTTGAGGACAGTAAAAAAAAAGTGGTTGGCCAAATCCTGTGTTGGCAGGTTCCTGTGTCCGACCAATTTTGTGGTACCACGTGAGAGCTACAATTTACCTGATCGAAAAATAGAATGAAACAAACGGATTATAATAGCTAAAATAAGCCTGTTGACGTATGTCTTGGTCGGCCTCACCTTAACCTGGCAGTTTTTGCAGTCCGACCAAATTTATAAAAAAATCATCAAAAATTTTTTATCGAAAAATCGTCTGAAACTGGTATGGTACGATGGCTGCCTTTGAGGACCGTAAAAAAAAAGTGGTCGACCAAATCATGTGATGGCAGGTTCCTGTGTCCGACCAATTTTGTGGTACCACGTGAGACCTACAATTTTACCTCATCGAAAAATAGAATAAAACAAACGGATTATAATAGCTAAAATAAGCCTGTTGACGTATGTCTTGGTCGGCCTCACCTTAACCTGGCAGTTTTTGCAGTCCGACCAAATTTATAAAAAAACCATCAAAAATTTTTTATCGAAAAATCGTATGAAACTTGTATGGTACGATAGCTGCCTTTGAGGACAGTAAAAAAAAAGTGGTTGGCCAAATCCTGTGTTGGCAGGTTCCTGTGTCCGACCAATTTTGTGGTACCACGTGAGAGCTACAATTTACCTGATCGAAAAATAGAATGAAACAAACGGATTATAATAGCTAAAATAAGCCTGCTGACGTATGTCTTGGTCGGCCTCACCTTAACCTGGCAGTTTTTGCAGTCCGACCAAATTTATAAAAAAATCATCAAAAATTTTTTATCCAAAAATCGTCTGAAACTGGTATGGTACGATGGCTGCCTTTGAGGACAGTAAAAAAAAAGTGGTCGACCAAATCCTGTGTTGGCAGGTTCCTGTGTCCGACCAATTTTGTGGTACCACGTGAGAGCTACAATTTTACCTCATCGAAAAATAGAATAAAACAAACGGATTATAATAGCTAAAATAAGCCTGTTGACGTATGTCTTGGTCGGCCTCACCTTAACCTGGCAGTTTTTGCAGTCCGACCAAATTTATAAAAAAACCATCAAAAATTTTTTATTGAAAAATCGTATGAAACTTGTATGGTACGATAGCTGCCTTTGAGGACAGTAAAAAAAAAGTGGTTGGCCAAATCCTGTGTTGGCAGGTTCCTGTGTCCGACCAATTTTGTGGTACCACGTGAGAGCTACAATTTACCTGATCGAAAAATAGAATGAAACAAACGGATTATAATAGCTAAAATAAGCCTGTTGACGTATGTCTTGGTAGGCCTCACCTTAGCCAGGCAGTTTTTGCAGTCCGACCACATTTATAAAGAATAATAATTTCTATATGGAAAATATGGTTTCTTCGCAGCTTGAACTTAACTTAATAATGCTAACTGAAAAAAGTCATAAGTAAATGAGTCCATGGAGGTCTTAGAGGGCTTTAAAAAAAAAAGAAAACATTCAGTTCAAATTTTATTCATAAATCTATCTAATATCTAAATAACGTTTTATAACTACTGACGTGGTTTCAGAGTAACACTTACGTTGAAATGATGTCTCACAGATGTCAAAAATAAAAAGGTTTTCATCGATTTTTGACAAGTTTTGAATCGTATATCCTACTTTTCCACTACAGATATAATGAGGAGGCATAACTGACATTTTATCACGCCAGGTGGCGCCTCCATAGTGGAGTTGCTGTCACTGTCAAATCACATACATTGTTTCCAATAAATTGTAAACATTCTCCTTTTTTAACCGACTTCCAAATCCCAAAGGAGGAGGTTATCAATTCGGTTGTATGTTTTTTTTTCTCCACAATACTGCAATAGTGTGCGACAAATTGTGGAAATATACCTATAGGATCTCCCTTTTTTGCCAAGGACCCGATATGCATAAATCGGTGAGAAAAAGCTTTGAGTACCAAAAACTAAGGCAAATGACAAAGACCGTTTGTGTAGGCTGCATTTTAAGGAAGATAAATATTTTGGAAAGAGTAAATACACAGGTAAGCTAAGTTTTAACGAAGTAGTACATAATTTAGGGCATAATGGCTTGGCCACACATGCTGTATTCCATACGCATCATGACTTTGTGTACCTATCTGATGGGCGGGCGTATATGAAACGCCTTCTTGTACATGCAGGTGATCCAGGTATACACCAAAGCTTAGTTTTCAATCGAACACTTGTAATATAAGAGGAAAAACTGCACGTGAGCCTTCCAAAATTTTAATAAACGGTAAAATACACATATATTAAGTGATTATCTTTGCATCAAATCAGCCTTGTTTCCATCAACTGTAGCATTTCTTCTTCGAAGCTCGGTTTGTAGAAAAGAAATTCCCACCTTTTACCAGTGGTAACTACTGGGAATAAAAATTCCCAGTAGGTACCACCAAACCGAGTTGGTGGTAACTACTAGGAATTTTTTTTTCCCAATAGTTACCAGTGGTAAAAGGTGGGAAAATAATTCCCAGTAGTTACCACTGATAAGAACTTGGTGGTAACTAGTGGGAATAACCCTTTTATTGTTAATAATTACTGTTAATCATAATCATCTTCGGAGTCGAAGTCTGACGAACTTTCCCCAGACTCCGACTTATCTATTGTTATTTCTTCGACTCGCAAAGGCGTTATGTGTCCTTCAAACCATTTGATCTTATACATTTCATCTCTTAATGTCCAGCCACAATGTGTTGCATCAAATTTGATGCAAGTGGATTCTGCCGCACACTGCCACATTGAATTTATGAAAGCCGTCCGTAACAAGCCATACGTCAACAGGTTTATTTTAGCTATTACACTTTACATTTAATTAATAAGCGAGAGCTATTATAATCCGTTTTTTTTTTCATCCTATTTTCGATGAGGTAAATTGTAGCTGTCACGTGGTACCAGAAATTTGGTCGGACGGCAAAAACTGCCAGGCTACGGTGAGGCCGACCAAGCCATACGTCAACAGGTTTATTTTAGGTATTATAATCCGTTTGTTACATTCTATTTTTCGATGAGGTAAATTGTAACTCTCACGTGGTACCACAAAATTGGTCGGACACAGGAACCTGCCAACACAGGATTTGGCCGACCACTTTTTTTTTACTGTCCTCAAAGGCAGCTATCGTACCATACAAGTTTCATACGATTTTTCGATAAAAATATTTTTGATGAATTTTTTATAAATTTGGTCGGACTGCAAAAACTGCCAGGTTAAGGTGAGGCCGACCAAGACATACGTCAACAGGCTTATTTTAGCTATTATAATCCGTTTGTTTCATTATATTTTTCGATCAGGTAAATTGTAGCTCTCACGTGGTACCACAAAATTAGACGGACACAGGAACCTGCCAACACAGGATTTGGCCGACCACTTTTTTTTTACTGTCCTCAAAGGCAGCTATCGTACCATACAAGTTTCATACGATTTTTCTATAAAAAATTTTTTTTGATTTTTTTATAAATTTGGTCGGACTGCAAAAACTGCCAGGTTAAGGTGAGGCCGACCAAGACATACGTCAACAGGCTTATTTTAGCTATTATAATCCGTTTGTTTCATTCTATTTTTCGATGAGGTAAATTGTAGCTCTCACGTGGTACGTGGTACCACAAAATTGGTCGGACACAGGAACCTGCCAACACAGGATTTGGCCGACCACTTTTTTTTTACTGTCCTCAAAGGCAGCCATCGTACCATACCAGTTTCATACGATTTTTCGATCAAAAATTTTTTATGATTTTTTTATAAATTTGGTCGGACTACAAAAACTGCCAGGTTAAGGTGAGGCCGACCAAGACATACGTCAACAGGCTTATTTTAGCTATTATAATCCGTTTGTTTCATTCTATTTTTCGATGAGGTAAATTGTAGCTCTCACGTGACCCAATAAATCTGGTCGGACTGCAAAAACTGCCAGGCTAAGGTGAGGCCGACCAATTTTTTTTTACTGTCCTCAAGGTCAGGTATCCTACCATACAAGTTTCATTCTATTTTTCGATGAGGTTTTTTTTGATGAATTTTTGTCCAACGTTTTTGCCATTTGTACAAAATCTGCCAGGTTAAGCCTAGGCCGACCAAGTGCGTTGGAAGCTACTAAATGTCAGGTACCTCTACAGGGTAGGTATATTCTATTTTTTGATGAGGTTTGTTTCATGCAGCCGGCCACCGGACTAGTGCATCCATGTGCCGTGCCACTGACGCCGCGGGGGTAAAATTTAGTTTTGTGAATAAATAATGCCAACCTAACAGTGGGGTGTTTTTCAGTAGATTTTCATCAAAAAACGATCGACGTTAAATGCCGTCTTTGGCGTCTTTGTCACGATTTTGCATTGCCTTCTGTGGCATTCAAAAGGTTAACCTGAAAAAAAATTTTGGAGCTCTACAATAATTAAGATTTTATTTGTTCTATTCATCTCCGTTGGCTAAATATCTATCCATGACAGGAGGATTTCGCTGTTTATGAACTAGCCATGGCCACCAGCACTAGCCATGACATGTTGATGGCGATAACAAGATACTGCCCAATACATATAGGTAAATTTACATTTCGAGATACTCTATCGAGATCATTGTTTTTCAGATATCTCAAGAGGAAGAGAAGAAGTAAAAAGCGTTGCGTTTCGAGATGCTCTAGCGCTCAACGCACCAGAGTGGAAGTTGATATTAGTTGGATGTATCTGCGGTTTTGTTGTCGGATTCACCTTACCTCTAGCTGTTCTGGCTTTTGGTCAGTTGTTCGGGGTAAATATTCTACCTTTTATACTTACAATTAGAATTCTATTAAATAGTTGAACTAAGACTTTTACTATATCACTTTTATGGTTACAGTCATTATCAAATCCAGACCCAGCCATCATGTTAAAAGAAGTATCTCATATATCGTTGGCATGTGTTGGAATAGGTCTAGCTATTGGATCTTCGTACTTTATACAAGTAAGTAATACAGAATACTGCAACATATGCACATTGTGCACTCCTGCAGTATGCTCCTGCAACAAAACGTATCCTGGTCTTGCTGGTAGTAAAAGATGTGGACGGCACTTAACACTGTCTTGTAAGCGGAACTGGTCCAGACTCCAGATTAATGTATTTATAATACTACTTTACGGATAGGTAAAGATACTGATGAATTGATGATAATGATGATATTATGTTTGACCTCAAAAATAAACTCAAAAATTGTCAAAATTCCCCGATCCAAATTTACCCTGAAACCCTGGATGACACCTGGACTCCTCCGCTGTGTCCAACACCGTGACAGGTTACACCTAAAAGAAAGAAAGAAATTTGTTTGTGTAATGAGCACAGATACCTGATGATGTACCTGAGTCATGGGTGTTGTCTATGTATTTAAGTATAGTTTGTCAAAGGACTGTCTCATTTCAAACAAAGACAGAGAGAATCATACTAGCTTTGTCTTATTAAAGCTAGTACTAGTACTAGCACCCAAAAGATAAGTATGAGTATAGTTTTCCTGGTTCTTACTGACTGACTAATTGGTTTGACCATCTATAAATAGTTATCTAAGTACCCACAATACAAGGCTTTTTGAGCTTACTGTACAGTCCGACAAGAAATTGTAGAAATTAAAAAGTGGCAATACTGTAGTCTCGTCCCTTTCAAATCAATTTAAGAAAATGGGATGACACTACAATATTTCTAGTCGGTAGTGACCTTGCCTATGAAGGTGATGGTTCTGCATCCCGGGAAGGGCATTTATTTGTGTGAAGAACATTTGTTCCCGAGTCATTATCTATATTTGTAAAGCCTTTACCTATATACCTTTGCCTTTACACATTTAATTCACTTTCCTATTGAAGAACAAGTGCTTGCCAGTGTGCATATGGGTACCAAATTTAATCTACACCGTTCATCGGTTTATATTTGAAGACGTAACAGGAACACATAAGAAGTTATTTTAGCATCAATAACATATTTTATATACTTATTAGTAGGTATAGTAGGGATAAGTTATTGACTCACTCTTACCTTGTAGGGACGTTGTTTCATGTTGCATTTGTGGGTGCATAATCCATTTTTCCATGACACTGTAACTAAAGGTAGGTATTCAGCGCCTCGGTCACATTGGATCCTTTGGGTAAAATGCTGCGTACGGCCCACAATCCTTTGATCTGACCCCGTACCTAGCATAAATGCTAAGAGCAGTCCTTTCCTAAGCAGTTTCAATAGAGGCGATTTTTCAGACGGTGCCTGCGTCTACGCGAGACTTCCGCGTTGTTCGCCGCCCACAATAATGTTAAAGTGTGCTTTTTACTACAAAATTTAATTTACAAACACTATTATACGGCATTTTCTTGTGCTTCGTTAAGTTATCTGCAACGGGATAGCTCTCGCTACGTGTCGACACCTAGGAGGCGATAACGAATCCATTTCGCTTGTCAAAAGTGCCACTTGGCTAGACAATGTATGGCAGATATCGAATTCCGGTAACGAATGTTTTGCGTTTCGTTACAACATTGCAACTTGGCTAACATTTTTGTATTCGTTAATATTTTTCGACAGACTCATCTACGGTACCTGTCATTCCCATACATTTTTTATCGATTCGTTAACGATATCTTTTTTCGAAATGCGTTTCGGCTAGGCCCCCAGTACCCACATGATGCAGTGTTACAATTATCCTATAACAGATACAAGAATTTTTGCAATAATCTCCTGAAAAAGCTTAAAGAACAGCACGAGAAACATGAACTCTCGGCCAATAATCATAACACTAAGAAATTATGGAATGTAGTAAAAAAAATGTGTAACTTAAATAAAAAAAACACTGCCAACTGAACTCATTTCCTCACCAAATCCCGAGGAATCCCTTAATAACTGTAACCGTTATTTTTCATCTGTAGGACAAACATTAGCTAACAACATTATCTCACAATCCGGAATGTCAGAGGAAGACCTAGCAAGTAAACTGCAACTAAGTGATGGTACAGATAAATCCTTTTTTATGCAGCCAACTGATTTCACAGAAATAAACTCAATTATTATGCAGCTCAAAATGGATAGTGCACCAGGCTTGGATGGAATTAATAACAAACTCATAAAGCATATTCGAAATAATATTATTGTACCCTTAACCCACATTTGTAATCTCAGCCTTGGCTCTGGCTGTTTCCCAGACCAATGGAAAACTGCATCCGTTACTCCTATACATAAAGACGGACCAAAGGACATACCCGGTAATTACAGGCCAATATCTCTGCTTAGTGCTTTCTCCAAAATTTTAGAAAAGTTACTTAACAACCGTCTAGTCCGTTATCTTGAAAACTTTAGCCTCCTGGCGGATCGACAATTCGGGTTCAGGCGGAACAAATCTACTGAAGACGCCACCTCTGTTCTTACGAATCTTATATCATCCTACTTAGACAGTAACCGAAAATGCATTGGCGTCTTCCTAGATCTGGCTAAAGCCTTCGATACTGTTTCGAAACCAATTTTAATTCGCAAACTACAAAACCTCGGCATACATGGAGTCCCACTGTCGTGGTTTGAGAGTTACCTATCAGACAGAAGGCAACTTGTCAAAATAGGCTCCTTTAAAAGTTCTACGGAACAGATTAAATTCGGCGTTCCGCAAGGAAGTATACTTGTGCCCACTCTTTTCACAATATACATAAATGACATACTTAATCTCAAAATACCCAATTCAGAAATTCTTTGTAATGCAGACGACACAGTGATACTTTTTAAAGATAGTTCTTGGAAGGATGTTGTAGCTACTACAGAAAAGGGCATGAAAATTGCATCAGATTGGTTTCAGGCCAACCTTCTGACCTTGAACTGCAATAAAACTAAATTCCTTTGCTTTCACAAAACTGCCTCATCAAAACCATCTTTTAATTCCACAGTTTAAGGCCAAGCCACACCGGATGCGTGTGCGTAGACGTGCACGTGCACGTACGCGTCCCGATGCGTTGTATAATACGAAAACTCATACGAGAGGACACACCGCTTGCGTGACGTGTGCGTGACGTGCGCGTACGCGTGACTTGCACGCAACGCAGCTCCGACGAGACAAACCGGCTGCGTGCTGCGTGCACGCGTCCACGCAGCGGAGCGGCAACGTCGCTTCGTTGCGTGCAGTGATGACGTTGTGTTTAACTGCGTTCCCTATGAGAGGGCGAACCGAGCAGGTTCGGACACGCACAGCTCGGTGCTGCATAGGTGCTGTGCGTGTACACGCGCAGCTCGCTTGTATTTATTTACAACTCAGCCGGTGCGCGTGCTGGTTTTTAATATGGATTCAGTGATAAAAGAAAAACTAATTAAAATCGTTCGTCAATACGAATGTATATTTACAACATAGCACAAAGATTACAAAAAATACGTCTTATAAAAAAATAATTTGGCCTGTGGGAACAAATCGATGTTAGGTATTAACGATACTATTGGAAAACAAGGTTGTTGTATTGTGAACTACTGTGCGTTGGTGAATAATATTATGTACTCTCAATTATCTCGATTCAAATATGAGACATTTTTTTCCTCTAATTGCAATGGCGGCATTAGTTGAGCTGCTTCCATTTGCAACGGGAGTTATAATAACATGATGTAGGTACTGTCGCAGGCGTATTTTATTTTCCTGCACGCATGACTGAGCTGCAGCGTGCGCCTGCGTGGCGTGTGCAGCACACTGCGTGGCGTGCGTTGCGTGACGTGCGCGTCACCCGGTGTGACAGGGGTGCTGCGCACGTCACGCAGCGCACGCCACGCAGCGTGCTGCACACGCAGCCGGTGTGGCTCGGCCTTTAATCCTATGATAAAAATTCACTCATGTACTGGCTTCCCCTCTAATCCCTGCAACTGTAATGCTATTCAGAACACCAACGTTATAAAAAATCTTGGGCTTTTAGTTGATGAAAATTTGAACTTTAAACAACATATTCACAATCTCTCTAAAAGAATCAGAAAGTCGACTTATATTTTCAAAAAACTCCGTAATTCTGCAGACGTTCCTTTACTAAAAACGATTTATATCGCACTTTGTCAATCAGTGATCAATTATTGTATTACGGTTTGGGGCAGTGCATCTAAAACTAGTATGCTGGAAATCTAAAGGGCTCAACGCTCTGTTTTAAAAGTGATGCTCAAAAGACCCTTTCGATTTCCAACTTCAGATCTGTATGCCCAATCTCAAGTTTTATCCGTCCGACAGCTATTCCTACACAAAATACCTATGTCTACAAACACATAAAATGTCTAAATCAATTCCTTCCTATAATTCCTTGATTAAAAAACGCATCTTCAATTTACCTATTCCCGAAGTGCGCACCGCTTTTGGAAAACGGTTCGGAGATCGTATTAGAGTAACAACCTATAACACCATACTTAAACACTGTAACCTTAAATCTAGTTCCCCTATAGAAGCTAAGAAACTCCTATTCAAATTCTTGACCTCTCTAAATTTTGCCGAGACTGAAGATATTTTAGATAATGTTTAGTTATAATATTCTGCAATATATTTGTGCAACTAGTTTTAAACTTTTAAGTAAGTTTTTTGTATTAGCTATTAAGTAATCTAGTTCTGTTAAAAATTGTTCCTGATTCTCCGCGGTACAGGCAAAGCCTATAACCTATATTCTTGAAAATAAATACTTTTTACTTTACCAGGCGGTGTGTTTCGGGCTGGCGGGCGCGCACCTCACGGAGCGCCTGCGGATGAGCATGTTGGCTCATATGCTGCGCCAGGATATCGCGTTCTTCGACGAGCGAGCTAATTCTACGGGCGCACTGTGCGCCAGGTTGTCCGCTGAGGCGGCACATGTGCAAGGCGTACGTACCCTTGTTTAAACTTTAAACTGTACCTGAATGTCTTGAATAGCCGGCGGGCGGGCGCAAATTTGTCTGTCCCGCGCACATCAATGTTAGGTCAACACCAACGAAAACACTACCATTAAGCAGATCTGGCGGATACCCCTCATAGGGAGCGTCTAATAAAGACTACAGGATCGTGTGTATTGGAAGGTCTGCCTACCTTGTGGCCTAAATAAAAAAAAATAAACTTGACATTGATATATACTACTTCGCGCCAATAAAGCTCCCGAGCTGCATTTTACAGTTCACGCACACTCTACATATTGGGTGCCTCAAATCTAATAAATATTTACACCTTTTCAGGCAACTGGTCACCGAATCAGCATATTAGTTCAATGCATAGGCACCGTGTTCTTATCCCTGGGCATGGCCTTGACATCCGAATGGCGCGTGGCTTTGGTGGCACTGGCATTTGTGCCTCTCGTGCTGCCCGTGTTTTACTACCAAAATGTCATCGCTACCATTGTGGCTTCAATGAATGCTAAGGCTGTTGAAAGAAGCACTCAGGTACTTATTTTAAGTTATTTTCAACCATGCGCATGAGAATTTCCTAATACGCCCCGCCTGATGTATTTTTTTTAAACTAAGGCAGAAAGAGAAATACTGTGTATACTGTTTAGGTGACCTAATTTTAACCAGAACCTCCGGTCTTGGTGGACCGGTGGGTCCCAATTGGTATGGCACATACGTTGAGTCTAACTCAAATCAAGACCATTTTGTAAAACTCAACCTCCTTTGGTACCCGTATAACTTCTTCGCAGATAGCAGTAGACGCGTTGTCCAATATTCGCACGGTAGCAGCCCTGGGACGAGAAGCCGCGTTTGTGCGGGAGTACGTAGCTCAGCTGGCCCTCACGCTGCCGTTTGCCAAGCGCGGAGCCCACCTCTTTGGCCTGGTCACTGGCCTGTCCCGGGCCATGTTTAATTGGATGAACTCTGCAGCCCTTGTTTACGGCGGACACCTAGTTGTATACGAGCGATTAGCATACGAGAAAATTTTGATGTGAGTATAAAGGATTTTATGGCGCTGGGTTGTTCAATAAGTATACCTTATTTGACGGTGGCGGACTTACGAGTATGTATAGACATATGTATGTACTTTTGCAGCTGGGTGTACCTACACATTACCAACGCTTTACGCTTTTTAGGTTTATGTGCCTAAATTTAGTTTCAGACAAACGCAAGTTCCTTGACATCATTACCCAAATTTTCAGCACAACGCAATGCATTCAAATGTGTGCAGGGATAGCGAATGAAGTGTTATCGTACATGCCCGACTTCCAGAAGGGAATGTCGGCAGCTGCTCGAGTGTTGGATCTGCTGCACACGCGGCCGGCTATCGTGGACCCTAAGGATCCTGTCACTGGTTTTGTATGTTTAATAAATTAACCGTGATATTTTCTAAAGCACATATGATTGGGTCAGCAAGTGTTATTTTAAACGTCAAAGTTCTATAAAATGATGAGTTGATGACTATATAATAGATACTTTACTTTTCTGGCAGGTACCTTCAGGTGAAATAAATTTCAAGGAAGTTGAGTTTTACTATCCAAACAGACGTAGCATTATGGTACTGAAGCAGCTCAACCTTGAGGTAAAGATTTCTTCTTTGTATGTTATTTTCTATACCTAACTACTTACTTTTATTGCCTGTCGTACAATCGACCTTAATATAAAGACATGTCACACCTGAGTACCTACCTATTATCTGCGCATTATTTTGTTTTGTCAGGTACCAAGTGGGAAAACGGTAGCTTTAGTCGGTCGAAGCGGTTGTGGCAAGAGCACGATCATACAGCTGTTGTTAAGATACTACGACCCTTGTGCGGGAAACGTGGTGAGTCTTTCCTTCCATAAACCAGCCGACTTGTCACATCACAACTCGTAGAGCCATCATTCGGTTTTTTAGCTTTAGCCTTTATATTTGCGTAATGATAGGGAGAGGGAGAGAGAGATTCTGTATAAAACTTGTCTAGATAAGTTACAGAGCTGCGTTTGAGATGCAGTTTATGGTGTAGGTACTGACTCATTGCTTAATTTTTTCTCTAAATATGTATATATCGTCAGGTGACTACCAAAACTCACTCAGACGATAACACGCATCACCTTGATTGATAAAGATAACCACATCTAGGTTTCTAGCAAACTTACGGTTTGTGAATTGTGTTTAAAGACAATGATCTGTCTTGGTCCCTTCATTATATCTGTGATTGAGGTATAGGTACCTTAATTAAAACCAAAATATTACTTTGCTAATCCGCCAAAAGATAACGTGCTAGTCAATCAGTGCTAACCCGTTATACTTACTTGCGTATTTTTACATGCAATTAATATTCCCACCCTCCCACCGCAAAAATAAATACGCAAATAAATATAACAAACCACCACCAAAAGAATAAACCTCGACACGTGTTTCGCCTCTCTACGAGGCATCCTCAGGAGTTGTTGACGGTCTGACGCCCGGCAACGGATTCCGTTGGTGGTGTGGTGCCTGGTGGTGGTGGTGGTGTGTTATATTTATTTGCGTATTTATTTTTGCGGTGGGAGGGTGGGAATATTAATTGCATGTAAAAATACGCAAGTAAGTATAACGGGTTAGCACTGATTGACTAGCACGTTATCTTTTCGCGGATTAGCAAAGTAATATTTTGGTTTTAATTAGTATGGATTTCCGCAAAGTAACGCCTGATTCTATTCAGTATAGGTACCTTAATTTAAGATTCCCACCGACCGGTTGGAGTCGGGCCGCGCCGGAGCGCATTTTCAATGTGCCTGTGCCTACTTACCAATACATAATGTATGGCAGATGCGATGGAGTCCGTCCGTAGCCGTCCGCGAGCATCAGCCAACCGGCTTGCGGACGTACAAATGTGAACGCGCCCGTCCGGTAGGAATCGTATATGCTTCAAAAAAATTTTTCATATTCAGTCATTGGATGGGGTTCCGCTGCCCCGACTGCTGATGAAGGACTTACGCGCGAGCTTCGGGCTAGTGGCCCAGGAGCCAGTGCTATTCGACCTGACAATCGCAGAGAACATCGCTTTCGGACAGAACGACAGAGTGGTGTCACGCGACGAAATAATTGAAGTTGCGAAACAGGCCAATGTGCACAGTTTTGTGGTGACTTTGCCACAGGTAAGTTGAAGTCAATAACGTTACATTAATATAAGAGCATCGATTATGAATTAGGAAATATGTGTCGGCTGATATTATTCCATCCATGTGTAAGAATGTAGGCGTAGACAGCATACATCTCTATATTACATCAAATACTTATCTATACTTAATCTTTTTCATAAGAATTCCACAAAACTTCCTAAGCATGAGGGTCTAATTCAGGCACTTTATCCGGTAAAATTACTAATCGTGCTTGTTAAGGTGACGTCGTTTGTATGCCGCATAACTAGCACTTTATGCGTAAAGAGTGGAGCTTTTTCTAATTTAAATAAACGAAGTACATATATATATGTCGTAGTCAGATCGTATAATCCGCCGTATTACATTACGGCTAGCCGTTATCAAAAACAGGGGCGTTTTGAAATGCGGCGGTTCGACGATTAGCCGGATTGTCATTGTGATACGTTCTTCAATAAGGCGGCCAACGTTTAGCCGCATCGTACTACTATTTTAGATTGTAGAGTGACCAGTTCTTTCGGTCGCCCACGTAACCGGAGTTTGACAATGTTTGCAATTTAATTTATTTTTACCATGGTCCCACCGCACTACATGTGTTTCTTTTCCAAAACATTTCCTTCACAACTTAAATAGACGGAGCCCCGCAAGCGGGGCTCCTATTTCTGGGCGGTTTGCCCTTCGGGCATCTGAAGCTACCTAACGAACCTAACCTACTTACCTACCTACGCTTTTTTCCCCAAAGTGTAATGTTTTCACGGACGTCTCACTAAATCAATAGGTAGGTAGGTTAGGTTCGTTAGGTAGCTTCAGATGCCCGAAGGGCAAACCGCTCAGAAATAGGAGCCCCGCGAAGCGGGGCTCCGTCTAGTTAAGTTGCGAAAGAAATGTTTTTTGAAAAGAAACAGTCCGACGAACTCCATTTTTGATGGACACCCCAGCGTTTGTCAGGCAGCGCCACGGGTGTTAAAAATGGGAACTAAAAACTGTCAAAGCGGCGGCTAATGACTCGCTGTATTACATTACGGCTAGCCGTGTTGAAGAACGTATGGCGCCGAATACATTCCGGCGGATTTTCATTCAGCCGCATTCAATCCGGCTAATCGTTAAACCGCCGCATTTCAAAACGCCCCTGTTTTTGAAAACGGCTAGCCGTAATGTAATACGGCGGATTATACGATCCGACTGCGACATATATATATATATTGCTACCTACATCAAAAAATTTCATTCTAAAAATGCCCCAAAAATGAAAAATTAAAAATGATGCATGCTCCTGCGCTACCCCTGAAAAGTGTGTACCTACAACATAGGTATCTCGATACCTAGATACCTATGTTGAAAAATAAAATGCACAGGGCTACGACACAAACATCGGCAAGAAAGGCACCCAGCTGTCCGGCGGACAGAAGCAGCGGGTAGCGATCGCGCGCGCGCTGATCCGCAAACCCAGGGTTCTGCTGCTGGACGAGGCCACCAGTGCCCTCGACACTGAAAGCGAGAAGGTATGAATCATGCCAATTACAATAAGCACTATTCTACTAATAGGTCTTATCTTATCTTATTGTTTTCGGGGGCCCTTGCGGATACACTTCGACCCATAGGGATCTTTTGTGCAGTTACCCCCTAGAAGAGATCCGTCAACTACTCAAGAGCTTTTCCCACCATATCCATGTGTCGGATGATGGAGCTCATGGGTAGCGTTTTAAAGTCCTTTGGTTCCAGGTATCCTGCTCCAAAGTCCTTCATTCTTTGTCTGGCGAGGGCGTGACATTCACACATTAAGTGTCTTACTGTCTCTTCCTCTTCGCCACACATACGACAATCGGTGTTGTCAGAGTGTCCCATCTTGGCCAGAAATCCTTTGACCCCGTAATGGCCAGTAAACACCCCCGTTATGATTTGGAGTTGTCTTTTGCTAAGTTTCCAAAGCTTTTTGCTCCAGCCGGAGTCTATTCCTTGCATAAAGAGCTTTGCATGCTTTAGACCCGTCAGACTATCCCATTCTTCCTGGTGTTTGGTCTTGGTATGGTCTTTAATAGCCGTTGTGATGGTTCCCTGTGAGAGCCCCACGAATGGTTCCGGACCTATAAGGTTACTTACAGATCCGGCTCTGGCGAGTTCATCTGCATTTTCATTGCCTATGAATCCCTCGTGCCCTGGGATCCATACCAGTTGCACCCTGTTTTGCCTTCCAAGCTGGTTCAGAGCTTGGACGCCATTATATACCAGTCTAGAGTCCACTCTGGGAGCTTCGAGCGCTTTGAGAGCGGCCTGACTGTCGCTGAGTATATAGATATTCTTCCCTTGGGTTCGCCTAACTATATTCTCATGCACACAGGCAATTATAGCGAATTACTCCAGTAAAGATACGGTTACGTTAAACATTAATTAGTAATAGGCAATTCTTTTTTTATTCCTGTTCTTTAGATCATTTTAAGATACTTTATTTTCGAATCCAACCAACTTTCTGTCCGGAAGTAGGTAAAAAAAAATAGTTAAAAAAAAGAGCCGTTCTTGTTTGTTAAAAATAGTAATAGTATTTTTAGTTCGTAAACGTGACGAAAATAATATTTATAATGAGTCGACAATGGAATCAGTCAAAATATTAACACGGAAAATAACTCATTCAATAAATGGCGGGGCCTCACGGATATACGTCGTAACTTGATATAAAAAAAAAGTAATAATTAGGTCTTTGATTGAATTACCATAAAACTACCTCATTAAGCTATTTATCCGAGAATCCGACATCAATATTATTTGTATCACTTGTATATATATTTACGCCTTAAACATGCTAGAAAAAATGGTTATAGATATAATTTCTTGCAGACTTTGTTCTGATAACGTTCAAAGTGATATTCAATACATAATCACACAAAAATATGGTCAATGTAATAAATATGTGCATTTTAACAAATTCGCTAAATGAAACTACCAAATTTGAACTCTTTGCGCTAATGCTAAGGATTACATTTCCTTGCGGCGCGCGGGGACAGTTTCAATGCGGGCGGTGGCGGGAGTTCGTGCCAAGGACGCGTGGATAGTATGTAGGTAAGTATGTACTTACCTACAAGTTGCTACAAGTGACAGGCCAATTCGAACGTGCGCGGGCGTCTCGCTCGCACCAAATATTTGTGCGGCCAAGTCTGAGCAAAATGAACGCGCGCGTGAATGATAGCTGATTAAAAATAACTGATATCA
Source organism: Cydia splendana (assembly GCF_910591565.1). Taxonomy (NCBI): domain Eukaryota; kingdom Metazoa; phylum Arthropoda; class Insecta; order Lepidoptera; family Tortricidae; genus Cydia; species Cydia splendana. Next base: position 14,251,860 of record NC_085972.1, on the reverse strand, counting down.
TTTCCAATATTATTTGAATATTGGTTGATGTTCAAATTATATTCGTAATTATATACGTCAATTATGACCCACTACAAAAATAAAAATTGCGAATGACTATCTATCGTCTTATTTAATTTCAGAATGGCATAGTGTGGAGTGGCATTATAAAAGGAATACTTATTATCGTAGTCATTTGACAGTTTTGGTGACACTTTCACATTCTGTCACAGCGAAGTGTGTAGGCCCACTCTTTCATTTGATATTAACGTCTATCCAACAACTTTGTCAGTAGAAAAAGGCGCGAAATTCAAATTTTCTATGAGACAATAACCCTTCGCGCCTAAGTGTCTGTAGACTTTTTTTTTTCAACAAACGTATTATATTGACTATTTCGTGCTCTTTCTATTCATAGTTTATGTTCCTAAGTTCCATAATAAGTATAACATAGCATAATAAGAGTCGACGTCAAATATATGTTTACACTTTTGCACCTTACTCCTTGCACCATATTCGGAACCTAAGAATAAATAATATTGAGAGTGGCAACACTGTCGTAGGGGGCTATTCATAAATTTAAGTCATTTCAAATTTGGGGGGGGGGGGGGGGGGGCGGGTCTGGACATCGGAGGATTGTAGCATGACGCAGGAGGAAACGGTGCCATTCGAAGCATGATTTTTGGATGATTTTAGAGGAGGGGGGGGGGGGGGGGGGGACAAAAATCGTCAAAAATAGATGACGTCATGTATGGACAGCCCCTAGGTCGTATTGTCTTTTTCTAGCATATACGTCCCTCTCTCCCCCACACTCCTACCGCACAGGCAGGTTGCTTTGTCAGTTATACAAGACAAATTTTCAAGTCATTGTCTCAAAATTATACATATTTGCACCATGCAGGATTAAAACTTTAGGTTCCGAATAGAGATGCACCGGATATTCGGTTACTATCCGGTATCCTATCTCGCCCTTATTTTAATATCCGGCCGGATACTGGATAGTAACTATGCTTGATATCGGAATATAATCGTACTCGATTATTATTTTAAAACAATTTAAACGTTCCATTCACTAGCTCGCGCACTAATTTCGTACCTAGTGATAGACCTATGAGTCCGCGCGAAAGTTCATTACGAAACAGGTCAAAACTTCCACAATGCGCACCTGAAAAACCGGAATGTAGGTATATTTCCGCCGGCCGAATATTCGGCGGCTGAATACCGAATATTCGGCCTATGGTCAGGCCGTACATCCGGTATCCTGTATGCGGCCAAACAACTATCCGTTGCATCTGTAGTTCCGGATATGATAAGTTATTTAATTAGCGTTTTATTTTTGTGTAAATGCTGTCATTAAACAGCTGTACCGATATTCGGAACCTACGAATAATATTGAAACATGTTTGTTATCGCCTGGTGGTGGGAAGACGCCAAACCAATGTGATTATACATAATATGTATAGGATATTATCCTATGATATACTTATTATGTGTATGTAATATAATTATATTATGAGTGTTTAATTAATTATGTAGTACGTACACCCTTTATTGTAACACCTGTGAGGAGAGAGATATTTAGTAAAGTATACAATTTGATAGGTACATTTTGTAAAATTAACATTTATTGTATTTATTTATTTATTTCAAATAACAAATTGCACCTTACAGCTAATGCCAAAACGGCACAATTTGGAACACATTAACAACATAAAGCATTTTTAACATTATTTATAACAATACAATATACAGCTAAGACACATGTATTCATTATGGCATGGTACTCTCAGGCATCTCTCTTTCTAATATCCTCTTGCACTTTCACATCACTATTCCGGATCGTTTTTATTTGCTAGATAATTTAACGGACAACTATAGTACATTGTAGGAGAGGACGTAAAACCGCTAAAAGATGGACGAGTGAGTTTGAGGGCCGACACGTTGGTGGAGGCCCTCGAATAATACGACTCCATCTTTAGCGTTTCCGGCCGAGGCATTACATAGTGCTTTTCACGACTACTGCGAGGAAATAAGGAAACATTTGCATAACTATAAGTACTAGCCCGCGATTTCTCTGGTAGCAAATTACTAGCCACTGCCTGTGCTGTCTCTTGAATTTCGGTAGGCGTCAGCGTAAGAATATCATTTTCTTCACTAGAAGAACTTATTTTTATAGCGAGCGTAGATACGTGTTTCTTATATTTTATAGTACTATCCAATTCAGTGAGAATTTTCCGATCCCGCCTTTTTTCTTTTTTATCACATTTAAGAGGCGTTTTTCTGTTGTTTGCTTCAAACCGACTCTAAACTTAGAAGCGTTTTTGCTAAAAAACCACAAACAGCTACAAAAGTAAAAAACGCCTTAAGCGTGAATCGAATGAACTGACTGAATGAATGAATAGTTTGACATTTCGTTTTTTTTTTTAACAAGATATTGGTCCTATAAATAACCTAAATTTATTTTTGAAGGAAAAAGTTGCGCCAAAAAAGACCTTTTATTGATTTTTATTTTTTAAATTATACTCATTGCTGTAGCGAACTGTCACCAATGACAGATGATGATAACAATGAAACATTGTAGTAGTGGTGGTTCAGGTGCTACAGCTATTGCCTACTTTCCAGCTTGGTTTTAGACCACCTATTGCCACATTTCCGAACAGTGGCGTGAAAAATTGAATTATTTATTTCGAGCGGCATAAGCCGTTAGAAACTGTTTTTCACCACACCAGCTCGGAAAGGCTTACTTTGCGCTTCAAAAACTGAGAGCAAAGTTTCATTTTATTCACAAGTGGGGCTGTCCATAAATTACGTCATCGATTTTTGACGATTTTGGACCCCCCCCCCCCTATAATCATCCAAAAATCATGCTTCAAATGACCCCATTTCCTCCTACTTCATGCTACCGTCATCCGATGTCCAGACCCCCCCCCCCCCTAATTTGAAATGACGTAATTTATGAATAGCCCCAGTGAGGCAAAGGAATCAAATGCAAATTTTGAGTTGTTTTCTTATATTTGCTGGTAGAATTGACTTTTAAATCATAAATATTTAATAACATTCATTTGTATTTGATTTTGTATGATATTTTTACATTTAATATTTGCTTCGGGTTCGTATGGTGAAACATTTTGTGTTTCACTTGGGGCAAATTTTGTTTAACCCTCGTGCTTTGAAACCCTCGCAACGCTCAAGATTCCATGTTTCGAATGTTTTACTTGCTCAAGTATCAATATTAGCACGAGCGGTTAAACAACAACTTTGCCCCCTTGTAAAATAAATAACTATTTCAATATAGTCAGCTAAACTGAGGTACAAATTCAAAAACTCACCAGCAGTTTAGCTTCACGACCTTCCAGATGGAAAAACAGCAAGCCAATGACTTGAAAATTTGCCTTGTATAACTGACAAAGCAACCTGCCTGTGTGGTGGGAGTGTAGGAGCGAGGGACGTATATGCTAGAAAAGGGCAATACGACCTACGACAGTGTTGCCACTTTCAATTAGAGATGCAAATGATGCAATGGATAGTTGTTTTTGGTCAGATACCGGATATTCGGCCTGACCGTCGGCCAAATATTCGGTATCCGACCGCCGACTCTTCGGCCGGCGGAACAATAAAAAAAATAAAAAATCATTTATTTTAGACCTTGGTTCATACACTTACACCAAAAAACTAATTAACTACAAACTAAATTTAACAATACCTACATTTCGGTTTTTAGGTGCGCATTGTGCAGGTTTTAACCTGTTTCGTGGTGAACGTTGGCGCGGACTCATTTCTATGTTCGAAATGAGTAGGTACCTACGCGTGCAAGTGAGTGGATGTTTAAATTGTTTTGAAATAATAAACGAGTAATGTACAATATGACAGTGACTGTTTCTTAAATCCAATTTGTTTACTCTGAAATCAAGCAAAGTTACTATCCGGTATCCGGCCGGGTATATTATTCTGAGGTTCCAAATATCGGTACAGTTGTTTAATTGTTGCTTAATTTGGAGATTGACCCCAATTTCATTTCTGATCAAATCGGTCGATTTGATCATCCCGTCTGGACTTCACTTAACAGCCGTAACACATTACCGCGCCGTTCAGGGTCACGGTGCGCCAAACCATAGCCTGATGTCATGTATAATGTACTTAGTCCAAAATTATGTTATTTACTAATTATGTTATTTATATGCATTAAACGTTAAATCTGAACCAATTCGATTACTATTCTATAGTGAAACACATTCAGCTTGACTAGAAAAAGCGCGGCAAATTTAAAACATGTATAAGTAAAAAGCATTTAAGGTTTCAATAGCGCTCAGAGACCTGACTTTTATCTCGATATCGTAATTTTCTAGCGACAAATCCATTATCTATACAAAACTGTCGCAAAAATGTTATCGCTTGTATATCGTGGTACAGGATAGGATGGAGCCATATACTTACTTGCTTGCAAGTATCGTAATTAAACAGTGCTAAGTAGTTAAATACGCGCAATGTATTTTTATGTCATAAATAATGTATTTATTTAATGTTAATTTAGTATTAATTATAGTATGTATATTGTTTTATCCACAAATATGAATAATTGTAGTTAATTTACCAATAAAACATAATTTATACGGCCACAAATAAAATATTAAATGCTTCTAAAGTCTGTTTGGTTATTTCTACATGGAAACGAAGTCATTTCAAATTATAAAAACATTAACTGAACACCTTATTGCCGCCTGCAGTCACCGCTCGCCGCTCAGCTATCCGCTGACGTTAATACCACGGCCTTACGTTTTGTGACACTGAGTCGCGTCAGGGGAGCGACACGGTTCGGTGCGCTTGCGTTCAGTCGAGTTTTGGAATATTACTGCAAATTTTTGTTGTTTGTTAATTTGTTGGTTATTGTTGTTTGTTAATTTGTTGGTTATGGTGTCGACTTTTATTGCCCTAGTCGCCAAATGATGTTACTAGTGAAATTTTAACCGACACCACATGGTAAAACTAAGTTTAACAATAATTACTCAATTAATAATCGACTAAAAACGGTATTTCTAATACATAACTTATATTTTTTGCTATTCAATTAAAGAGTACTAACAAAATCCTAACTCAATTAATTAGTGCAAATATTTTAAGGTTTGCGATTCCTGCTCGGCCTTGCGTCGCAAGGTGCCCGGTACCACTGTATTGCAGCAATAACTAGAAATGCTTACTTTAGGGAACATTAGCAACTGTCGTTTTTGATAATTACATTTAGTGGTGAGGGGTGGTACTTAAATGACCGCTATTGAAAAATGGTTTAAGCTTATAGGCGCGAAGATTTGATTTCCCTAAGAAAATTTTAATTTCGCGTCTTTTTCTGCTATCAAATTGGGTGTGTGTCAGTATAATAGCCCTATATAATTGGCCTATTATTGTATTAAATTTAATGCGCACGCAAAGACGGAAAGCCTGCAATTAGGTAAAATTTACTTTCTTATTTACAGCACTCTTGCCCAGATTAAAGCTGATAATTAGTTCGAATCTAGTCTCCCATGTTTTTTACGTTCACTGGTACATATGTTTTGACCGAGTAAATAGTAAATATACTAAATACTTTTTTAAATATTCGCGCTCGGGGCGATGGAAGTTTCATCGTTCCGTCGCCCCGCTCCATGCAACGACCAATCGCGTCAGCTCGCTGGCTCGTGCGCGGCAACTTTAAAGCAACGATAATGTTGTTGATGGTTTTTTGTGTTACGAATCATATTTCAAGTCGATTTTTACAGTATTCGACGAAAGAGAACTCATAATGAAAATCCCATATGATATTGATCTATTACCATTTTTAACCAGGCAATTAATGCACAACCCCATAAAACCCACCATACGGTATTATTTAGTGTACGATTAAATTGCAACGCTTGTACTTATTGTAATTTGGAAATAATGAGAGAAAAAATAGCCTATTACCATTTTTGAGGACGGAAATATACTGAATTTAATAATAACCGTAGGTTACTTACTTTAAATGTAGGATACAGAGTTATTTTTTGTGTGATTCATGCTTAATGTCATAAAGCAAATATTTATCTATGAGTATAATTTTAAAAAATGTTATTAATATTTTTTACAAATTTTCTGTGATTTTTTATATTTTTACATTTTTTTTTAAATACCTAAATGTAATATATTTATTTGGATTATGTGTCGACGTAATCACTAGATTTATTATCTGTCCCGTACACCGAAAATTTCAGCTATTACTAATTATTTCCATTCCGCCATACTAGCCGAGCGTACCTTTCTTGGCCTAAATGTCTCGGCTTGGAAGACAGTGGCGTAATTGCCCATGCTTATACTACTACTAAAGTCATTTGCATAAATGCCTGCCCCCGTACCAGATTCTGTCTTAGACCCATCTGTGTACCATATAATGTCGTTTTCATCAGAGATTGGTGCTTCAAGACCTTCGGTCCACTCAGCCCTTGTTGGAATTTTAACGTTAAAATTCTTATGGAACATAAACTTGGGTTGCATCTTATCGCAGCCCATGTTCGTAATCCTTTTCATGAAATTGTCGCATTCCATGTTTGTGTGTTTGGTCTTTGGCTTGCTATCGCTCCAGAGGCCTGTTAGGGTCAACCTGTGTAGCGATTTCCGCGCCTCAGATTGTATCACTAGGTGTAGCGGCGAGAGGTCTAGCAGTACCTCCATCGCCGCTGTTGGCGTCGTTCTAAACGCGCCAGTAATAGCCATGCATGCCGTTCTTTGTATTTTCATAAGGGCATCCCTGCATGTGCTCTTTAGTGTCCTTGGCCACCATGCCAGGCATCCGTACAAGATGATAGGTCTTACCATCATGGTATAGATCCATCTTAGTACCTTTGGGTTTAGACCCCACGTTTTGCCATAAGCCGATCTACACATTCCAAACACTCTAAGTGCCTTGGTGGTTGTTAGTTCGACATGCTTTCTCCAGTTCAGCTCTTTATCTAGTGTAACGCCTAGATATTTCACTTCATTGGACATTTCCAGTACCCTTCCATAAAGCTTCAGCTGCTTTATGCCATTAAGGGTCTTTTTCCTGGTAAACGGTATTACCACTGTTTTGCCTGGGTTTATGGAGAGTTGATGACAGTTGCACCATCTTTCCACTTGCTTCAGTGCTTTATTCATGATTTCCGATACTGTTCCCGGGAATTTCCCGTTTACAAGAATCACTAAATCATCTGCGTACCCTACCGTGTGTATTGGGCCTTTGTTTAGTTCTTCCAACAGTGAGTTAACTACCAGACTCCAGAGAGTTGGTGAGAGAACCCCACCCTGTGGACAACCCTTCGTAGCCGTAGCTAATATTTCATCTCCCATAAGGGAGGATTTTATTAGTCGGCTATTTAGCATAGTACCAATCCATCTACAGATTGTTGGTTCTATGCCATGTTTAGATGCTGCAATATTGATTGCCTGATACGTGGTGCGGTCAAATGCCCCCTCCACGTCTATAAAAGTGGCCAGACATAGTTCTTTGTTCTCTATCGCCTGTTCCGCTCTGGTTGTCACCAGGTGTAGTGCCGTTTCAGTCGATTTACCCGGCTGATACGCACACTGCAATTGGTGCAGCGGATGCCTCTTAAGAGGACCATCCCTTATGTGTCTGTCTACCAGTTTCTCCAGTGTTTTGAGGAAAAATGATGACAGACTTATAGGCCTGTATGATTTGGCTTCTGTGTAATCTGCTTTGCCTGGTTTAGGCAAGTACGTTACCTTTACCATCCTCCACACACGCGGTACGTGTCCGAAGGCTATGCACGCTCTGTACAGTCTACCTAAGTGCGGTATTAGTACATTGGCGCCCTCTTGTAGTAGTATGGGGTAGATTCCATCTGGCCCCGGGGCTTTGTATGGTTGAAATGTGGATAGTGCCCATTGTATCTTATCGTGATCTACTACCTTTTTAGACGTGTCCCAGTTGTACCTGGTCGTGCTGATGGATTGTTCCATTGCACCGGTTGCTACATCGTCCGTTACGCTCTGATGTATTATAGAGCCTGGGAAGTGTGTGTCACACATAACTTTGAGGGTTTCTAGCCCCGTTTCAGTCATTCTTCCGTCACTTCTTCTAATGGAAGTGAGTGGAACTGACTTCGTTGCAGCTAGTGCCTTTGTAAGTCTCATGCCTTCCGGTATGGACCTGATTTGATCGCAATGGTTCATCCATGCTTTCCTTTTTGCTTTCCTCACAGCTTTGCTGTATTCCGTGAGTTTTCGCGCGTAATGCTCGAAGTCATTGGTCCTTTTAGCATCATTGAAGACAGCCCTGGTTTCCTTCCGGAGTTTTGCAATCTCCGGGTTCCACCAGGGCACCTTCTTCGCCAGGATTTTCTTTTCCGGGCAGTTGTTTGTCCAAGCTGTATAGACAGCTTGTGCTATTCTGTCTGTTTCAAGTTCTATGTCAATAATAGAGTTTAACTTGCCTTTAGGGTCTCCCAGTTCCACCTCCAGGTCACTAATAGGTACTAATAGGTACTTGATAGCTAAAGCAGTGGGGCGACACTCCTCTATTCGGGCATTCTTGGCTCCTTTCGGCTCAGCATTGCTCCGAGCAATTATTAGGATTGGCACAACTTGACGTCCCTTTGCGTGCACGACCACAGATAAGATAATTATACTTGAATTTTGAAAACCTTAAATAACCGAAAGGGATAGTGCCATATATTAGAAAGGAACAGCATGATTCGTCCTTGAATCGCTGTCAAACTGTTTTGTAAGAAGTTTCCTTTCTGTACTGTAGTACTATTATTTATTCTATGGCTAAAGTAGATGACACGCTAAAATTATACTGCACGGCGCACTTTCGAATCATCAATCGGTTGAATACTTATTTACTCGTAGTTATCCTTTATTGTACGAAATAGACCGATCTGTCATTTCACCTACCTACCAAAAATATTGCCACCAAAGTAGTAAACTGTCCAGTACATTCTAAGCACGCAATTATGGTGCCAGGTAGTACAAGAAGCCCTAGAGGGGTCAGCTGCGGCGGGGCGCACTTGCATCATGATCGCGCACCGCCTCAGCACCGTGCGCGACGCCGACCTCATCTGCGTGCTGCAAGGCGGACGCGTCGCTGAGCGCGGCACGCACCACGAACTCATGGACCGCCGCCAACTGTACTATGAGATGCACACCAAGCAATAGTTCCCTAGTAGGCTAATACTAAGCTGTAGTTATCCAGTGAGTTAAGAATTGAGTGTTGGAAGATGGATGGTATGTAAATTACATATTTTTTATTTATTCAAATCGGTTGTCATTTGCTTTTTTGCCTCGTTGATTTTGACGATGCCCTCTATTTCTACATACCTGTAGCTATAAAGGTCAAGTTTGGTATCGTTTTTGTATAAATTAGGGACGAGAAACCCGTTTATCAAATGGGTAATCGTTTTTCTTTTTTATACAAATACTTAATTGGATTAAGCAATGCACGAAAAATTAAAATGACCTATTGGGAAGGTGGAGTCGGTGGAGGGAGAAGTGTCGCTAAGCGTCACAAACACAGGTAATCTTATGAAATGTCCGAGATTAGTACTAGCGGCAGCCGCTTGAGCTAATTTTACTCCATAAGATTTAACGTAGAAAGTCCGACAAAATGAGGGCAGCACCAGTCGTGCACATAGCGAATACGTTTTGGTCACTAGTTTGCCCTTTAAAATCACAGTGTGATGATTTACACTAAATAAAAATTCAGCACATCTATTCTTTTTTCTTCAAAGTATGTATAATATTTATGTTTTATAAAAAAAAATATAATGGACGGCGGACACGTTTCCCGCACAAATCATTTTTCCTATTCCTCTCTAGGTGTCGCCATTACACTGAAGCTACTAGCGCCATCTAGTAACAACATAATTGAATTCATGTTAACAAATAACATGAAGATTCTGCACGTTGTTCATTATCATTTATCATTCTTATCTATACCTACCTGTTACTGTCAGTATAGGTACATAATAAAATAATAACTGGTTGTGATAAGTGATAAAAATAAATACATTCTTAAAGATTACTGCACATTGTTAACTGTGATAGTTGTGCCTTTTACATATACAAGTTATTGAGTTATCATTTAACCTCTACAACAATGGTTTTAGCCAAAAAATATGTGGTGATAACTCCGTTTGTAGGCGAACCGAAGCCTGAAAATTTTATAACTTCTGAAGAAGAATTAAGGCCCTTAGAGAAAAATGGTGAGATAAGAATAAGAAAAGATATATTTTCTGTAGATAACTTTTAATAGGTACTTACTTAGTTCCACTATGATAGGTTAAGGTTAAGTTTTAAATAAGAATTTATTCTTATTTAAAATTTTATCGACGTTGTTACTAATGACACTCACATGCCAACATTTTAGTTAAGAAAAAAATTACCTAGTTACTAACTTATTTATACCTATGTATGTAGTTTTAGAGGTTTCCTCACAGATCCATTCAGTTCAAGCGCCCTTTATAAATAAGTACCGATCTATATTAATCAGCCAGTTGATTTTCAGAATTTTTAGCTGAAGCGATGTACATAAGTGTAGATCCTTATCAGAGGATGAAGCTTGGAAATACATTCCCTTGCGATATGATTGGAGGACAAATTGCGAGGTAAATAAATGAAATCACGTGTATACAAAATAAGAGACGAAATTTCGTTACCTATCTGCATCTTATGACTATAGAGAGGTAGATTACCAAAATTTTGATATTTGCGGCTTGCATGAAGGCATGTGGCTAACATTATAACAGCCTAAAGATTTAGGCTACTCCAGGGTGTACCTAACATGCGCATTTCTAACGCTGCATGTAGATACCTAATTAGAAAGAATGAATTGATTAAAATAGAGGACTAGATATTGTTCTATTATCTCTCATTCTCAACATCTCAACTAAGTAGATACCAATTTTGACATCGTCTTTGCCACAGGATAAGCGGGCGTTTTTTTTTAAGTTGTCCCCTACACTTTTTTTTTAAATTTGAGATTTTTTATGTTAGTTCTACTCAGAATCACGAGCTCTTTCTATCCTAATAGGAGAAAAAAAGTGTCCTAAGGTTTTTATTTCCATTCCGTCACCATTTTTCATAGACTTTGTATGGCGGTCGCGGAATGGAAAGATCGAAAAATGTATGGAAATTTTGGGACACTTTTTTCTCCTATTAGGATCAAAAGAGCTCATGATTCTGAGTAGAAATAACATAAAAAATCCCAAATTTGAAAGAAAAGTATATGTATTTATTTATTTATTTGGGTTATTCCCACTAGTTACCACCAAGTTTTTACCAGTGGTAACTACTGGGAATTTTTTTCCCACCTTTTACCACTGGTAACTACTGGGAATAAAAATTCCCAGTAGTTACCACCAACTCGGTTTAGTGGTAACTACTGGGAATTTTTATTCCCAGTAGTTACCACCAAAACTTTGTTAGAGTTAAATACTAATAAAAACAGTAGGTATGAATAGTATAAATAGAGTTATTTTGAATTACCTAATAAAATCACTTGAAAAATCATCTAAATGGATTATTAAATTTATCCTTAAGTACATATATCATAGTTTTTGTACTAGTACAGGTTAAACTGTTTCAATATTTTTGGTCACTTTTAAGGGAGTTTACTAAAACACTAATCGACTTATAATCATTTATTAAATTACTCTATATATTTATACTACACTATTTATAGTGTTTTTATTAGTATTTAACTATAACAAAATTTTGGTGGTAACTACTTTATTCCCAGTAGTTACCAGTGGTAAAAGGTGGGAAAAAAATTCCCAGTAGTTACCACTGGTAACAACTTGGTGGTAACTAGTGGGAATAACCCATTTATTTATTTATATATCTCATTAATGTATGTATTCATATTGTTATATATTTAGTTGTGCTGTTTTTTTTTCCTGTTCTTGCACTTCATTTATTTTTGCTACCCTTATACTTATTTCTTCCCTTCGATAATTTCTACTACCTGAAGGTTGTCTGGAAGAGATCGCTCTTTAGCGATAAGACCGCCTGTTGTTGCTTAGTTTTTTATTTATGTTAATTTGCTGTATTTAATCATGTTTTCATTGTGCACAATAAAGAATATTATTATTATTATTTGTTTGTCCTTTCCATATCTCGGGACCATGGGGTCCCGGACCTTTGGGAGGCATGCGTGGAGCCGAAGCCAACAGCGCAGAGGCCCTTTAAGACAGTTTACTCTAAAAGCAAGGGATACACATGGCGGATACCATCCCCGAGCGCACAATATAATACATCCGGAGATGGTCACCGACTCACCGCCAGGTGCAAAGACTATTATTATTCTCTTTATTTATTTTTCGTCTTAAGTTAGGTATTTTTATAATATGAATATAAAAGTAAAATATAAAAACACTTACAAAACAATAAAAAATACATATAAACACATTATAAAAAAACCTAACCTAGGGTGCCGCCGGCAGCGGGGCAGGGCCCAAGCTGCCGGTGGTCAGGGCCGCAGAGTGAGGAACCGACGTACTATACGCGCCGTGTCCAAAATTACCGCCTTCTGCATCTGACCCTTGATCCAACCACCCAGCGAGTCTCTCTAGGTGTTGGTCGAGACTCTTCGCTATGAGACCGTTCGCTGACACGACTATCGGAACAATGATCGTCGAGTCAACATCCCACATGGCGGTAATCTCATGAGCTAAGTCTAGGTACTTGCTGGACTTAGCTATTATTATTATTAAAAGTGTAGGGGACAACTTTAAAAGAAAAGGCCCAATTACGCACAGAGCTTAACAAAGATGGCGCTATAATCGTTTAAAAAAAAACATTCATCACTGACTATTTATTAGACTTAAGTTCTTTTGAAAAGATTGAAAGCAATATCTGTGGGTTTTTAACTTCATTACAGAATAACCGAAAGCCAAAATCCGGAATACCCAGTAGGCGCATTGGTTATGGGCCACTTCGGGTGGCGGACGCATACGATAGTACACCCCGACAACGCGAAGCTGTGCGGTCAGAAGCCCTACATGTACTTATTGCCAGATTTCGGAGGACTGCCCGTTTCGTTGGGGCTGGGTATGTGTGGGAGAGTTGGGTTAGTATTTAGACTATTGTAGCTAAATATACACATTTATGGAACCCTGATTATAAGAGTAGGTAACGTAGTTCTTACCGTTTTTTCCGTTTTATAAGGTGGACCTACCTAATTAGCTAATTATCTAGGTACCTAGGTAATTTCTTTATTTTTTTTAAATTTTCACATGCAGGGAAACAAGCAAGGTAGGTATTTCACTTTAAATTTTTACTTTTTCGCGTTCCGCCGTTCAGAGGGGCTACCGCCAAAACCAAAATCCGCAAATTGCGGGGATCTTTCTCTTTTACTCCAATGAAGGCGTAATTAGAGTAACAAAGAAAGAATTTCGCGGTAATAGTCCAGCATGCCATATCTACCCGAAGGAAAATTCAAAGCTATTTAAGACTTTAATTCATAATGCAGTCTTAAATAGGGAATATTAGGCAAAGCTCTGCGTAGGTGGCACCTTTGTGGCACATACAGTAAACACACCACATTGACACATGGCCTACCGCGAAACAAGAAAATCCAAATTTCGTTATCTAATCTCTCCTATCACTCTTGCATATTCGAGCGATTAAGAGGCAGATAACTAAATTTCGTTTCTCGCGTTTACCGGTAGGTAGGCCCTTGTTAACAAACCGCCTTGATGCACCAATGTCATATTTTATTGTCTGTGAAAACTTGTCAAAAACAGTTTAAGGCACAGTATGTATAAGTTAGTCTATGAATTTACTGAGTCGGTAGTGCTGCACTCTGGCGGCAGAACATTGCAGTAATATCCCCTATTCGAACAATAACGAACATTTTACGAGATTTGCAATGTCATGGTAGGTATGTCAAAATCAATTCAGAATTGCGAGTCTGACGGAGTTCCGACAAGTTACTGTAGGTTTTTACTTTTTAGGTAGTTTTATTTTAGTCTATTTAGTTCTTAGTTTAATTTATTTTTGTTACTCCTAATTTGTTTTTAGGTTGTAATAGGTATAGCTTATAACTAAAAAAGATGTTGTTAAACTAATTCCCTTGAATATAATAAATACATGATGAATGTTTCAGCAATACTGCGTATTTCGGCTTCACGGAAATCTGCAAGCCGGTAGCTGGGGAAACCGTGGTGGTGTCGGGAGCAGCGGGCGCCGTAGGCTCACACGTTGGACAAATTGCCAAAATTATAGGTAAGGAGGTTATCAGGTTGGGGTTAGTTAGAGTAACACTTATATACCTAATTTTCACACCGTTGCTTTTGCCATATACAAAATAAACAATGTTCCTCTTACTGTATCGTACACGACGAGTGTGTGGCCTCTTCTTAAGGCCCCTGTACACAATGGGCCAGCGTGGGCCAGTCTGGGGGACAGTCTAGAGGGAGCAAGTGATATTGCCCTCTCATTCTACCGCATGGCTGGCCGGCGCTGGCCCATTGTGTACAGGGCCTTCACAGACGTGTGATCCTGTCCTATCTTCTCTCGTCTGTCTATGTTCCTCACAGCATTAAATTAAGAAGTTATTAATATATTAAAGGTTGAACACGCCAAAACTGGGGCACACAAAATGTAGTACAAAATTATAATAAAAGTGAAAAAGTATATTATGTTTTACACATTTAATAGCATATTTAACGCTGTTTAAAATAACATTCCATATTTTAGATTTGGTCTACACAGTAAGCCATTTTTCTAACTTTCCTACGTACACGGCTCATAAGACTTTGCACCATGTTAATAGAACACTGTCTTGACGCCCATGTCCACATCTTTTGTAGTTCAGGGACCGATTTTACTCCGCCGCCTTTCTTTTTTAAAATTCCCTTCATAATACTCCAGTACTCTTCAACGGGCCGCAGTTCCGGACTATTTGGGGGGTTGCACACTTTTGGTACCACCACGATCCCATTTGCAGCATACCATTCCATCACTGGTTTTGAGTAGTGGCAACTGGCTAAATCTGGCCAAAACAAAGGTGGTGAGTCATGCTTTCTTATGAAAGGTAGCAAACGTTTCTGCAAACACTCTTTTCTATAAATATCGCCGTTTATTGTCCCGGTAGTAATAAACGGCCGACTTCTTTTCCCACAGCTACATATTGCTTGCCAAAGCAGGTACTTTTTTGGAAATTTCGAACGTTTTTTTTAATTTACACTCTTCAGGGGCGTCTACTCTACTTAGGCTGGTATAGAACTCTTGCCCAGGAATTTGTTTAAAGTCACCTTTTATGTATGTTTCGTCGTCCATGACGACGCATGCAAATTTGGTTATGAAATTCTCATAAAGTTTTCGAGACCGTTTCTTCGCGGATGAGTTCTGTTTCGAGTCTCGATCTGGTGCTGCCTGGGCCTTATAACTCCTTAGGCCAGCCCTACGTTTCACTTTTTGAACATAGGACTGAGACATTTTAACTTTTTTAGCAACATCGCGAGACGAAATCTTAGGATTTGAGGCAAACATGTTCACCACCTTCTCGTCCTTTTTTTTTATTCTTGACACCCTGCAAGCCTCCACTTCCTGGCTTCCGATCTATTGTTAGGTGCTTACGGAACTTTTTTAATACGCGACAAACCGTAGATTGAGGACATTTCAGTCGTTTCGCGATATCTCTGTAGCTCAGTAATGAATTTTCTACGTATTCGTGCAAAATTCGCTCGCGTTGTTGATGTTGTTTGCTCGACATTTTGACAACGAATAAACATAATTTAAAAAAACTTGATAACATTATAGGCCAGTGTCTTGTGACCAAGTAGGTGCCATAAAAGTTTGTATATCTCTATTATTTGCATAGCAATAGTCGATTGTACATGCCCCAGTTTTGGCGTGTTCAACCTTTATGTAATATCGTAGGCTCTGAAGTGCCCATCATTGTTTTTTTATTTACTTTTCTACATTTAAAAAATTAATTCCAGGTTGCAGAGTAATCGGCATCGCCGGATCCGACGACAAATGCGCCTGGCTGGTCAACGAGTTAGGCTTCGACTGCGCGGCCAACTACAAAACTGTAAACATTGCAGATTACCTCAAAAAGAACGCTCCTAACGGCGTAGACTGTTACTTTGACAACGTCGGAGGGGAGATCAGCAGCACTGTGGTGGCGCATATGAATGAGTTCGGGAGGGTCGCGGTGTGCGGGGCTATCTCTGTCTATAATGAAACTGATCCTATGAAGCGTAAAGGTAATTTTTTTTTATTTTTTTATTTTTAAACTTTATTGCACATACAAAAAGTACAACAGGCGGACTTAATGCCGTTATAGGCATTCTCTACCAGTCAACCAACCGTAATCAGTGTTATAGACAAAATACTACTAAGTTACTAACGCAGCTCATACCGTACGGTCAGATATATATATATCAAGCGGCCGAGGTGCTCAAAAATATCTGAACACGCACTCTAACGCCCTGACAATAGAGGCGTACTCAGATATTTGTGAGCACCTCGGCCGCTCCGATATATCTGATACTGTACAATGTCTTTATGTAAATTCACTTAGTCTGCATGTTATATTTACTGGGTACGGTATTTTTTTATTTTTTTTTTATTTAGGTATTTATTTTAAACTTAAAAGCACTGCACGTAAAAGTACAACCGGCGAACTTAATGCCTCTCGACATTCTAATGTTTTTTTCATAGTTCAGTTGTTTTAACGACATATAATGCCTTGATAGTAGCCAAATATATTATTTATCAAATTACTGTGATTTTCCATGTTATTATAATATCGCTGGTCTCCCTAACTTTGAGAGCTTCTGATAAATACTAACCCCCTTAGTCATAACGCGCTACAAACCTCTATTAGCTTATAATCATTTGTCTTTATCTGTCATTTTGACTTTGTATTTGTAATAACTTAATAAGTAAGGGATAAAACATAATTTAACTAAATCAGGCCCGTAAAGTTTTAGGAATAAGGCGGTAAAAAGTTTTCTTAAGAATTATAATTTTTACAGGTACCTTTCTTCAACCGTTCATAGTCGGGAAACAACTGAAAATCGAAGGATTCCAAGTTAACAGATTTGCTGAGCGCACTGCAGAAGGCATACGACAAAATTTACAATGGGTGAAAGAAGGAAAACTGAAATATAAGAACCATATCTACGACGGATTTGAATCTACTGTAGATGCATTTATAGGTTTATTCAAAGGAGATAATACGGGGAAATCTATTGTAAAAGTAAATTAAAGCAAACGCAATAATAAAAACTAAAATAAAAAATAAAAATGTATTAGGTACATTAAAAAGCACTTACATTATTTATACAAATATTAACTAGTTGTGATTCATCACCTATTTCTTTTCCTTTTAGCTGGTACAGACGCAGCCTTTCCTTCATTTGGATCATACTTATTAATAAAAAGTTCTTCGTAAAGTAAACTGTTACAGTTAGGTGTCAAATATTTTGAAATTTCCTTGTAGAGCTGTTTTTTATGTGCTTCATCACTTAAATCACTTTTCGTTGATGATTTTGCAGGGAGTGGTTTATCATCTTCTTTAGTTTCCAGGGTTCTTTTCAAATCCATAATTTTCTTAGTGTTTTGATCAATTTTGTTTAACAACAAGTTTTCCATTTTTTCCATTCTTGCCTCTAAATAGTGTACAATATAAGCGTGCTCATTCGGAAGACTGGGATCTTTTGATAAAGAAGTCCTTACTCTTTCAGATCTAGCTGTATAGTTATTTAAGGTTTTCTTTGAGACCAGAATATCTTTATCAGCAGAAGCTTGCTCTTCTAATCGGCTTAGTTCTTCTGCAATGATATCCTTCAGTTTCATATTAAACTTTCGTTTCTCATTAATTGCAGCAACTCTTTCTGGTGACAATTTATTTTTGTTGCTATGAAGTTTATTGCTTTCTCTCTTTTGAGGAGACTTAGTTTTTTCTAAAGGATTTGGTTCATTCAAGTTAATTTTAAGGTCAAATCTAATTGGCTCACTAGTGTTAAGTATTTTTGGAAGATTAGTTTCATCCCATTTGCAAGAGGTAGGCATGTTTTTTTGCACAATTTCTTCTTCCTTGTCATTATTAAATGACATTATGATCTCATCAACTACATTGTTTACACTTTTCTCTGCGTCATTTAAAACTGTCTGATCTTCTTTTACTTGTAGTATAGGCTGAGGCACATGAGTGTTATTTGCTATATTCTTAGATTTATTCTTATTAATACTTAAAATCATTGAAGGCTTAACTACCTCAAATGATGCAGCAGAAACAGGAACACTTATCTTTTTTTCTGGTTCTGTTATCTTTTTTTCTGATATTATTCTTACTTTACTCTTTTTCTTACTAAATTCAAGTAATGGTGGAGCTTCAACTTGCGGTGGAAATTCTTGTTTGGTAACAATTACTTTATTTTGTTGATCTGTTAGAAGTGGAACTTCAACTATAATTTCCTTAGCCACATCTTTTTCTGGTATATTTATTTGGTTAATTTTAGATTTACCTCCATATCGAGTTCTATGGGTATACACTTCTGTAATATTATTGTTAGCTGGAGGAGTCACATTCTCTATATTTGTCCAGTTTCTAGTATCAACATCTATCATTTTATAATCCATGGCGTCATTAGTTAAATAATCTGCATAAAGTAAATTATAGTTTGACTTTCTATCAAAGAAGTCGTCATTTTCAGCAACCTCACATGCTAATGGGTATAAACCCAACATTTTATGTGGCATTTCACTTTCTTTAAATTTGCTTAAATCACAAAACGGACCATCCAAGGTAGGTACTGCTTTTAATTTTAATTTTTCTTTCTGAAAAGAATATGAGTGTCAATTAGAAATTATGAACCAAATATTTTTAACACAGGTATGTCATAAGTGTTCAATATTCTAAATTAGTTTCATAAGCAGAAAACCAGTTTGAAAAAATATAGCATTGAGGATTCAGAGGATTGATTGTATAAAATTGATTAATGGATGGATGATGGATGAATGGATTACTGGTATGACCAATTATTTACCAGAGAAAAAATGAAATCTATAAGGAATATTATGACACTTTGACAGTAGATTAAGCGGAACAGGTTTGCCAGGACAATGTCAAGTGGATTAACAAGTGGACCTCTGCTGTCTCCATAAAATAGACATTGTTAAAAGTATGTATATACATAAATATTATAGGAAATATAGGACATTGCTACACAAATTGACTTCATCCCACACACACAGTAAGCTCCATAAGGCATGTGTTGTGGTAACTTATTTAGACAACAATATATGTATATAATATATAATTTTTTAAATACATCCCTTAAGCATGATGAGATACGGAAATCACTTAAAGAACCCTAATCTCAGAAAAATATGTTGAAATTGACTCAAACAGCACGGCTATGATTAAACTATGAGCGAACAGGCAAAGAGTTTCCCATAAAGAAAGGTGTCCGACAGGGTGTCCAATGCCCATACCAGAATTTGAACCCGGGCAGGCATAGGCATAGGCAGTGTATTATTGTATGTATATGTGTGCATTATATGTATATATATAATATTTCAATTCACATGATCATAAAGTCTAAAGTGGTAATCATAAAACAATAGAAACTTACTTTATCATTCATAAACCAGTCGTCTGCAAAATGGTGTTGACATATACACCGATTTTTAAGTTGAGAGACCTTTAAGTTTAGGAAGTCATAACGGCCAGCTCTCATCAGCCACTCATGACAACGGACCTTGTCGAATACAGGGTAGTGAAATAAGTGGGTCTTCCCATCGGACCTGATTGTACAATTCTTGTAGGTGCACCGGCACCCTCCCATGCTGATATGCCTGAAATATGAAAGATATGAGTTTTTGGGAGGTATTTACAAACTAGCATGTTGCAATTTGATTACAGGAAACATGATTATTTGCCGAGCTAGGCTAGGGTGGGTCTCATATAAATTTTTCACATCACATCTATAGAAATCTTAAGCAAACAATGTACATATACCTATTTGTTTGTAATACAAATTATTATACCATCTGCTACAGCTTACGTAGAAATCATACTTGTGATACTTAACTGACATTTTTGGGGCACAATTTCTTAAATACTTAAACATAAATATTAGCGTTAAAATACTTATAATGGTCTAACGTATCTTACCTAATCAAAACCAGTAAAGCAAAGGGTTTAAGTTATAAAAATAGTAGACACTAATGGTAGTAGGTATTGTGGAGCAAATAAATTAACAATATGTTATTGTTCCCTTATGTACAGTTTCTATAAATATTTAATTAAAACGATGTAAAAGTGTTACAACAGAATAGCATCGCTTGATTCACTTCACTTGTCAAAAACGACAGCTGCGGCATCAATCAACAAAACCAAGCCACAGACTATACAGAGTAAGGGAGTCTATACCTATACAGTCATGTCACAATTGAGTCGCTTAATTTTCAAACTCGGGTAATAGTAGGAGATCCCACATATGGTCGACCTTCACGAATCTGTCTGGCGAATGAAACTAGAGTTAGACCGTAAAAAGTCTGCAGCGATTTTGATAGCCCACGCAGTGCAAGTGTCATTTTAAACGTCAAACTTCTATAAATTATGACGTATACATAACTCTTACACTGCGTGGGCTATCAAATCCGCTGCAGACTTTTATTGGTGCGACTATATGAAAATATGTTCTAGAACATAAACTAGCAAAAAGCAGAGCTTTGTAAGGGCTCGCGGAGTTTTTCTACCTAAACGTACCGGACCGCGACTTTGATCCAATCCAAGGCTTGTTTCATGTTCGATCGAGTGGGTACGTAATAAGTCCGTTAAGAACGCAACTATAAGTGAGAGCAATAAAGAAATATACTAACCGGACCCCGGTTGCTGTCCGGTACGCCTGTCTATTATAGCTTTTACTTTGTCCATTAAAAACGTGTCCAGACGACAAAATCAAATTGCCAATATCATACACACGTAAGATACAATTTCATAAGCGCTTTTATTACATCCTACACGGTCGCCCAGTACTTTTTGTAAGGAAGGAACTGGCTTTCCTACATAATGTTGGGTCAGCGAGCCAATGTCCTTGAATTTAATTTTTGCGTCCACTCCACACAAATGAGCGAAAACTATCCCGTCTGGATACCTCCTGGCGGTAATCACGCTGCTCCGCACATAAACACACACACACACACACACACACACACACACACACACACACACACACACACACACACACAGACACACAGTTCCACTAGGTACAGCCAGGGTTCAGCATCAGCTCTATCTTGGGTACTAATCTCCTAAGTGCTCATCAAGACGAATCAGATGACCAAAACAGCGTGTACCTATGTTGCATCAAACCTGAGTTCCAATAAGCACAGCCAGGGTTCAGCATCAGCTTTATCTTGGGTACTACTCTCCTAAGTGCTCATCGAGACGAGTCGGATGAC
Source organism: Cydia splendana (assembly GCF_910591565.1). Taxonomy (NCBI): domain Eukaryota; kingdom Metazoa; phylum Arthropoda; class Insecta; order Lepidoptera; family Tortricidae; genus Cydia; species Cydia splendana. The sequence continues at coordinate 14,230,455 of NC_085972.1, read as the reverse complement.
CAAAACAGCGTGTGCCTATGTTGCAAAAAACCTGAGTTCCACTAGGTACTGCCAGGGTTCAGCATCAGCTCTATCTTGGGTACTGCTCTCCCAAGTGCTCATCATGACGAGTCGGATGTCTAAAACAGCGTGTGTCTATGTTGCATCAAACCTGAGTTCAACTAGGTACAGCCAAGGTTCAGCATCAGCTCTATCTTGGGTACTGCTCTTCCAAGTGCTCATAAAGACGTGTCGATTGACTAAGACACCGTGTGCCTGTGTTGCACCAAACCTGAGTTCCACTAGGTACAGCCAAGGTTCAGCATCAGCTCTATCTTGGTTACTACTTTCCTAAGTACTCATCAAGACGAGTTATATGACCAAAACAGCGTGTGCTGTTGTATAAAACCCGAGCTCCACTAGGTACTGTCAGGGTTCAGCATCAGCTATCTTGGGTACTGGTCTACCCAGTGATCACATGACGAGTCGGATGTCCAAAGCAGCGTGTGTCTATATCTGTTACACTAAACCCGAGCTCCACTAGGTACTGCCAGGTTTCAGCATCAGCTCTATCTTGGGTACTACTCTCCTAAGTGCTCATCAAGATGAGTCGGATGACCAATGTGCCTTTGTTGCACCAAACCTGAGTTCCACTAGGAACTGACAGGGTTCTGGGTCATTTTGTTGAACTGCACGCCGACGTTGCAATTGGCGTGCAGTCGGCGTGCAGTTCCCATACAAGTTGCAGCCGTGTATCGGCCCTAAGTCACTGAACTGAAGTTTGTATTAATATGATTTAAGTTTGCTAATACAACATGACTGAGCAGTTCATCAGCGTCACAAAACATACGAGTAAATTGACCTCCGTAGTGAATATACAGCAAGATTGATTGTTCTAGTAGGTATTCACAGAAACTTAATTGCTGAATTGGGAATCCAACCAAGCGAAGCGAGGTAGGTCTGAATCCAAAAATTTTAACCCACTTTTGTATTCATCGTTATTAATGGCGTAAGCGCCGTCGACATTATTGAAATTGAAAACACCACATAGGTATCGTTGTCTGAGACCCACAAAATAAGCCTTCTTGAGCTTTTCTGGAGCTTGGTCAATTTGTATAACAATTAGTGTCCGACCGAAGGTTCGGTTTCGGTTTCGGCCAGTTTCGGCCAAAAAATCATGTTTCGGCTGTAGTTTCGGTTTCGGCCAAAAAACGGCCGAACCTTTCGGCCGGGCCGAAACTTACGAAATGGTACTTCGGACAAAGACCAAAAGTTGGGGAATAAGTAGGACAACAATATTAATACATACCTACATATACTGATTCATGTATAGGTACAGAAATTAATTGGTTTATTATAAAACACAATTCGACTAATGAGAGCGCCACTGGACGGTCGACGCAGTCTTAAGAGGCTGTCAATACCTATAACGCGCACACTGTCTAATTGTATCGGAGTGAATGAGATAGCACTGCCCCACGTAGCCATTGGCCGAGTATCAGCTCGGCCCGAGTCGAACGATGTCTTTTTCGCTCTTATTCACTCACTTATTCAGTCATTTTTCTATCTACCTCTAATGGCAAATTTTAAGCGAGGCTAAAGGCTACGCTCAACTAGTGCCGCAAAGTTGATTTTCTCAATAGTTAATATTTTGCGAAGCTGAACAGCTGACTATTGATTAAAACGAAGAAAAAACCCTTAAAAGTGTCCCCAGTACAGTTTTTCATACCAATGCCTCGACCTTAGCTTCACTTTTTACCTCAATTTAGTTTGTTTGGTTTGTGTTCCACATGTCCTCTACTTCAGCTTAGCCTTTGGCCTCGCTGCGCCATGCTCGGCCTGCGGTCTCGCTTTTTAATACAATGGACATTGGTTGGAGTCTGTGCTTAACTACTTATCCTCACTGGGGCACTTCGGACTTTTAGGCCCAGGTGAAGATCGGTACCCGGCCTTGCGATATTGTTAACAAAAAATTTCGCGCTCGCTGCGCTCGCGTTTTTGGTTGGTTTTTTGGTTGACCCTGTATCTGCATGTTAGCTTGACTGGTGAATGAATAGAGTTAGACCAAGAAAATTCTGCAATGATTTTGATAGCATACGCAGTGCTACTAGTGCAAATGTTATTTATACGTCATAATTTCATAGAAGTTTTGACGTTTAAAGTAACACTTGCACTGCATGTGTTATCAAAATCGTTGCAGAATTATCTTGGTCTAACTCTAGTAATTTTCTTAAAAAACTGCTTAAGTAACATCAATTTCAAGGACATTGGGTGTTGACAGCCCCATAATATGCGTGTAAAAGCGGTTTTATGACATTTTTTCAACGATTTTAACAAGTCTACAAAAGTTTCGGTTTCGGTTTCGGTTTCGGCCGAAACTAGAGCCAAAGCCGAACATTCGGTTTCGGTTTCGGTTTCGGCAAAAAAACATGTTTCGGTCGGACACTAATAACAATGTCCAATATTTATTTATTTACTACTAACGCCATCTGTTAGAGCAGTTAGAGCAATAAATAATTAACATTAGCACGAATGTTAATTCATTATTTTGCCAACAGATGGCGCTAGTAGTAATACAAAGTGTTAATACATTATTTTAATAGAAAAAGATAGGCAACCTAGATGATTTATGTTGTACAAGTTGTATACTTTCCATTGAAACTTATTTCGTTCCTCAGACAAATCGGTGAAATTAGCCGATAAAGTTTTTTTTCAAAAATTTATTTAAAATAGCCTTGACCATATTTCTTTAGGCAACCCTATTTATTTATTCTTTCATATTTTCATAGTTTCATCCGTGAGACAGATTGATGAAGGTCGACCATATATGTGGGATCTTAGACCATGTCCATCTATCAGATTAAGGCCCCATTCGCACGACAGCTTAAAAAGCGTTGCTTTAAAACCCGACGTTGGCGCTTTTTTACCGTTTCCAATATTTGTGTTCATATGAACGCTTAAAAATCACTTGTGAGTCGTACTGCCACGTACGCATCTCAGCAAAGCCATACTTTATTTGCTATTACGACGTATTATTTGAATATAGCTTGAATATTTCAGGAATTTGTAAGCATAAGGCCCCGTTCGCACGGCAGCTTTTTCAACGCGCGTTAAAAAAGCGTTTGAATGACACAAATGGATAACCATGTATGTATTCACACGAAGGCGGTTTTTAAGCGCGGCGCTTTTTTATCGAGCACTGTTCGATTTTCGGCGTTGAGCGTTGGCGTCAAACTGAATAGACCATACGGAAATCCGTGTATCTGTTCTCACAAGCGTTGAAAAAGCGCCGGCGCTGCTGTCAGTTGGCTGTCAAGTGTCAATTTTTGGTGTCAATCGTCAAGATTATTATTAGTTTCACCTTAAAAATGTCATAAGGCCTAAGCGCGCACCACGATTTTAGTTTTTGCGACACGATTTTAGAATCGCGCTGTAATATATCGCAGAAAATTCACTGCGCGCACTGCGATGAAAAAGTCGCGGTTTGTTCATTCTCAACATGGATTTCGTACCAGTCGTTTGTCATGAAACGTATGTGATCGCTGTATGACTTTGAGTATTTATACCACAAAGGTGATCTCCTTCTATTTCCATAATTAAATGGTCAACATCTAGCGTCTTCAGCAGCAGGTTCCGACATGTTGACGCTTGGAGAGCGATATGCCGACTGAGGTCCGGGTGCGATTTTATTATCGCAGTGCGCGCGGGGCCATACAACTCCGTATGCCGCAATTCACTTTGCGACAATCGCGTCGCGAGCAGTCGCGGAAAAATGTGACAAATCACAATTTTAAAATCGCTGCGATTTTTTTGTCGCATATGCGCGCACTGCCATATAAACACATACGTTACATTTCTGCGACTATTTTATCGCGCGACAAAAAGTCGTGGTGCGCGCTTGGCTATAGGGTAGATATAGATGGGCAAGCAAATCTTGTCAGTAGAAAACGGCGCGAAATTCAAATTTTCTATAAGACGATATCCCTTCGCGCCTACATTTTTCAAATTTGCTGCCTTTTTCTACTGACAAGATCTGCTTGACCAACTATATAATAGATATTTGCTGAGAGGGTCGAATGGATTTTCCCGAGTTTAAAGTTAAGCGACACAATTTGGGTTAGCCCTTTAAAACTGTTTTGACTACCTTACTTCAGATTCTATTCTAGGGCTATGGAAAATCGGGGTATGTACGTACTGTCCTTACTCAACTCATAATCCTATAACGCTTCACACACCTTAGCCCCCATTAGCACGGGAGCTTTTTTAACGCGCGTTAAAAAAGCGCTTGAATCTGTCTGCACTCTAAATTCGATTTAACGACCAAGGCTTAAAGTCGAAAATCCAACGTTTGATAAAAAGCGCCACCGCTGTCGTGTGAATACATACATAGTTATCCATTTGTGTCATTCAAACGCTTTTTTAACGCGCGTTGAAAAAGCTGCCGTGCGAACGGGGCCTTACTTAAATGAGTCGTCCTATTGGCAGCCTATAGTCCAACCAGAAATTGTAGAAAATTATTTAGGGCGCCACTTCCTACGTAAGGCCCCGTTCGCACGGCAGCTTTTTCAACGCGCGTTAAAAAAGCGTTTGAATGACACAAATGGATAACCATGTATGTATTCACACCACAGACTACAAAGAGATCAGACCGCCAACTCGGGAACAAAGACTATGTACGTTAGACAAGTATATTTTATCTGTACTCCTAGTCATGTATGACGTTTCTTTTTTTTTAAATTTTGAATTGATGCGTAGCAAAGGACGTAACGTATACAGCCAACCTTGCGTGACCAGCCCCCCCCCCTCCTTAGGAAATTAATACTTATAATTGATATAGTTCCCGGCATTTAAATTGAACACCGACTTATACAGTAAAATTGAGTCAGTGTTCAATTTAAATGCCGGGAACTACACTTGTCGCAATAATTTAAATAAAACACAATTTTATTTATTAAACGATTTATTCCTCAGTCTTTTCTTATATTTTAAAAAAGCTTTCTGCTGCATCGCAGGCAAAGTGCGGTTTTTTATCCGCACAATATCCGTTCCTTTTAATATTTTATTAATGTTATTGCACCAATTTGTAATCGAGAACTTTACTGTCACGGAAATAAAATATGACAAAATTTCACGGTGTGTGGTACATTTAAAGAAACTAAATGGATTGTTGAACAAAATTTTTTCCATAATTTTGGCCGTCAGATTTAATTCATGGGCTCGGTGTTCCAAGAATCCGTTTGTTTCTTTAATAATTGTACCGAAACACCGAACAGCACCTCTGGATGGGTAAGTAAGGCGTTTCGTGGCGGCATCATACTCTCTTTGATGAATCCATTTGTGGATTGCGCCTTCTTTAGTAGTAAGGCTTTTTCTGCAACTGTCACATTGATTATTATATTTCTGCATTGTTTTTGTTACCACCCATCCAGCAGTGTACGCTCGCGAATGGAGAACATTTAGTTGCTCCCGTTGGGCCTCTTCTACAGTATCTTCTACATCTCCTACTTTGGGATGACCCGGCTCGACCCTAGCAGTTTCACTATCTTCAAATAATGATTTTAAATTAATTATTTGGTCTGCCGAGTCATCCTCACAATTATAAGCGTCACCATGAAACTTTATCATTCTAGTAATCAATAATGATTTAAAGGTGTTCTTGAAACTGTGGCAGTTGGGGTCGTTGTTCCTATAATTATAGGCCCTGACTTGGCCAAAGAAGTTTTCAATTGGATCTGAATTGAAGAACCTTGGGCGCATTATTGTCATATTTTTGCTCTTAAAAAACTGCCACAGCTTCATGAATGTTTTTACCGTGGCAATAAAGTTTTTTAAGGAAGGCACGGATTTCGGATTTCCCTTGGAATCTACATATTTAATTTTTTCCAGTTTCTCGATGCTCTCCGGCCAAAATTCATGGTGCTTAGATTTTTCTGTCACTGCACAGCGTAGCTCTTTTCCTTTCTTTTGTGAATAGGTTGCTGATCCGTTGATGCTATCAAACAATTTATCAAAGAACAAAACTGTTTCAGCAGTGTTTCTTAATGTTTCACTCACAGGTCTGCCGTCCGCATAGTGAGCTAAAAACAAGAAAATGACCATATTTGTTTATTTTATGCATAATAGATTTGTGAAGTTCAAGTAGGTACTTTATCATCAATAGTATTCACTATCTATACCTATTGTTCTATCTTCATAAATTTCATTTCATTCCCTGCAGCACTTTATAGCAACAGACAGACAAATATTTTCGCATATAATATAAGTAGGGATTCGTGTTCTGAGTCTTCTCGGTCTACCGGATATTAATCTAGATATGTACCTATATACCGGGTGTGGCCTGTAATATGAGCAAAAAATTAAACTGTAGGCTGTACTCCTCATACTGACCAACATTTGTTCAGCGACTTTAAAAAATAACTTGTGGTTTGATTTCTAATACACTTTAAAGTTTATTCTAAGACGCAATGTATTGCGAATTTTGTTATGTTTAAGGCGTGACAAGCAACGTCTATCACAATGATATGGCGCGGCGATGGCGTCCATTGAAGATAATATTTATTTTGTATGAAAAATAGGGAGTCAAAATACTTCATAATTTTTAAAAGTTGTTGAACAAAAGTGTCACCGTTTAAGGAGTAGAGTCTATGTTTTAATTATTTGCTCATGTTACAGGCCACACCCAGTATAACTATCTTTTTACTCTTGCATTCTACAAATGGGTACCTAACTATTTATGTTAGTGAAAAGGAGAAAAAATAATTACTTACAGAAGTTGGCTGTGTAAGATAGAGCCGAAGACAGTGTGTAACTAAATACTTTTACACAGTTCTTGACCTGAAAAGAAATATATATTTCAGTACTCAATATGTAATATATCGTTAATATATTAAAATACCAATAACCAAACTATATTTTAGCGGATAAAATGCAGCAATGTGAATGCAGTATAAATTACTTGAGTATTAGGATATAAAATCATTAAAATATTCCAACTGGTCATAACATTCTCAATGCATCTATAGGCTGATTATAAGGACGGAACCATTTACTACAGTACATAGGTAAAGCATATGCTAGTTGATTGTATAAGAAAATCTTTAGTTATACTAGATTTCACACATTGAGAGGGTATCGACTGTCAAGTGAGTCAGTGACGCCCTCATTATTGTGTTTTCTAATAAACCAATCCATTTGTCTATAATCCAGTAAGTGTAAGTATATATATTAAAATTGTAGCCCTATTGATTTCACAAACTTTTGTTCATTATAATCATTATTGTCTCATAGCTTTATTTTGCTACATCATCTAAATGGCAAATGGTGGCCACTTTTTTCCGTTCAAGTGATGAAGTCAAAAGTAAGTAACATATAAAACTATATCACAGATTAATTATTGTGGGATAAGTAGGACAACACTATTAATATATACTTATTTATACAGAAATTAATTGGTTTATTAGAAAACACAAACCCCCTAATGAGGGCGTCACTTGACGCTCTGCGCAGTCTTAGTAAAAATCGGCACCAACCTTCATCTTTTTAATTTTTTCAGGTATCACATGCTGGTCATTTAACTTATGCAGCATTCTTGTTTCCATATTATTGCAGTCCGTTTCGTATACATCCACGATGTCTCTCCATGTGGATAATTTTCCTTCAAAGGAAATGTCTTTATTCAAAAAATTATTTCTCAATCCTTTAATAAGATGAGGAGGGTCGAATATAACCATCAGTTTGACTTCGTTTATTGTTACTGTGCCATCTAAAAAAAACACAGAAAATTAAAAAAACACTTCAAATATCACACCTTTGAAATATCTTATTCTATTTTCGAGTTACAACTGTTTTACGATGGCTTTGTAATGATCTGCCCCGCGCTATGGTAATAAAAATTAAGCCTTGAAGAATTATTTAACATACATCAATTCAAAGTGTTATTAAACCTATAAGTACTACTAACCTGGTTCCTGATTTGTCAGTAATTGGTCACGCGCTGTGTCAGCCTTCAGGCAATTTAGAGCCGCTTGGAAAGCTGACCCTTGGTCGCAAATAAGGGATATCGGCTTTAACCCGCATCCTACAACCGCTGTGATAATATCCACGAGTATACTTTTTAATTCTGTGCCTTTAGTAGCGCCTTGGCAAAAATAAAAGGCTATTGGCTGCTGCCACTTGTGGACAGCTCCTCTCAACATAAACACGAGGGCATGATCAGCGAAATCATTTTTTCTCTCGCCAAGCTCTACTAACCCATTAATTTTATCTTTGTTTTTGTCATAAGACAAGCCAGCCTCTAAAGACATTTCGTCAAATATGACTGAACACAGTTTTTTTTTGTAGCTCCATTTTTCGGTCTGAAATTTAAATACATAGATAAGCGTTAAAAACATTTAACTAAATGTATATATATAAATAAAACTAAATTATATCTAAGATCCCTTAATAAATCTAAAATTCAACACAATATGAAACTACTAAATAAACCGCCAGTGAAAAGGTACCTATCACACTTGCTGCGTTCAATTTCGATGGACAGCCAAGAATGACTCACAGCGCGGGTCAAGGTCCCTTTTAAATTACAATTATTACAATGAAACTCTATAATTTTCAACAAAATGAAAACAATATTCCTTTTATTAAAATATATTTAAAACCGGGTCCAACGCGATTTTTTTTTACTAGGACATCAGTTAGCTGCGACCACGACCACTGAAACTTGTGTCGAAACGTCGGAAATTAAGGTTACACAATAAATTCGCGTAAGACCAGGTCTTAACTGTTTTAATATGTGATCAAAATACGAAAGTTCAAATTTAATATGCCTTTTTTGCTTTAGTTTTTTTTTTTACAATCTTCGCAATGTATTTTTTATTAAAAATTATGATTTCATGATATTGTTTAACTCAGTTATCAATTACTTAATGTAGATCCTAAGATTTTATGACGTAGATACATACCTCTCTTCTTATTACTTCAAATACTTGAGGACAAATCCCAGACTCGATCTTAAGTCCTGCAACCATTTTATTTAGAGTCGATCGCGACGGCAGGATAAAAATTTTGTGCAGGAACCTATAGCACTTAGGGCTTTGTTTCATTATCGACAGTGCTATTAGTTTTTCTTCCAATGAAAATCGACGCCCTTTCTTATTTTTATTGCAAAGGTTGATTTGCATTTTCAAAATAGTTTTCGCATACGGATTCATGTCTTTTGTCAATTCTTGAAAGGATTTCTCTTTGTTGAATTTCAAGGCCCTCTTAGCCCTGTGGTAAAAATCTGCCTGACGTTTAGATTTTTTATATTCGTCGTATATCATTCGGCCCGTTGGTGTCAGGTTCATTAATTTCCCAATCAATCGTTTCCTCTGCTTCTGTGGCCTTTTCGCACTTTGAACTTTAACTTCAACAACACCTGAAAAATATAAGCATTTAATTTAATTTAGGAAATTTTTATGTGGACACTTACTTAATCCAAAATCCTTCCTAAATCGTAAAGAACCGTATTCCGGATAGTATGGGTTCTGGGCCATGTCGCGTCCCGAAGTAACTTATATATCATTAGATATAGTGCATAGCCTATATCGAAATGCTAGGAACACAATTTTTGGCTCCGTAACTTTGTTTAGACTAGTTGGGAGGTGAACATATCAAAAGTCCCCGGCTGTAGCCCCGGTGCTGGGGGTAGAGGGGGGTAAGCCGGTCTAATTTTTTGGTTTTTCACTGATATCTTGGAAACTTTGCGTCTTAGCGACATCCCCCCCCAAACCCAGCACCCCCTATTTATACGAAAATGATACCAAACACGGCCTATCAGCTTCACTAATGTAGATATCAAGATAAAATTGAAAGCCCTAAAATAAACTTTCAAGAGCGGATATCTCAAAAACTATTTAAGATATCGAAAAACTTGACTTAATAAAACTTGTAAAAAGAATTATCAGCTTTTAGTTTGTCTTAGTAGTCATGTCGCTAAGACGCAAAGTTTCCAAGATATAAGTGAAAAACCGAAAAATGAGACCTTCTTTTCCCCCTCTACCCCCAGCACCGGGGCTACGGCCGGGGACTTTTGATATGTTCACCTCCTAACTAGTCCAAACAAAGTTACGGAGTCAAAAATTGTGTTCCTAGCATTTCCCTCTATACCTTCTTATTGCTTGGCCTATGTAATTTATCTGTAAAATATTGAAACATTGTATTCATACTTTTCAAATGACAGATTCAGTTTTTTTTAACATTTTAAAATGTTTGACTTTGGCCATAATTCAATTTAAATGGAAATCGTTACCGCCGCGCGCTACAAATTATTATTCACAAAAAATATATGAGTGCCTATTATAAAGTGATACTTTTTAGAATGAGGAATAAATGAGCTAAATTGTCCAATATTTTATTTAGTATAAATCACCACACTGTGATTGTAAAGGCCAAAATTGTCCTAAAAATACATATAATATTCATTTTTTGTGCAAAATTCAATTTATTTGTATGAAAAGGTATAACGATTATTTCAAAAATGAATTCCTCGTCTCTAAATTATACAAAAATGATATATAACTTGCCCTTATTGCTAATAAAATGAAGAAATATAGCATAGATGAGACCTGGGGAGCCGACTATTTCCCCTCTCCCCTTCTTTTGGGTATACGGTATGATTTCGTTGCTACCGGGCCAAATTAGCGCATTCTCCTTCTTCCTCGCGTTATCCCGGCATTTTGCCACGGCTCATGGGAGCCTGGGGTCCGCTTGACAACTAATCCCATGATTTGACGTAGGCACTAGTTTTTACGAAAGCGACTGCCATCTGACCTTCCAACCCAGAGGGGAAACTAGGCCTTATTGGGATTAGTCCGGTTTCCTCACGATGTTTTTCCTTCACCGAAAAGCGACTGGCAAATATCAAATGATATTTCGTACATAAGTTCCGAAAAACTCATTAAAAAAAAATAACCAAATTAGCCCATTATTTGGTAATAAGAGTATGCAAGGCATCTAACACAATAATAAAACGTCTATGAACAGAAATGGGAGACATATTTTATAAGATTTGACAATATCCTTGAAGAATCTTCAGACATAAACGGCAATTAAGCCACCAGTGTTGGGTTGCCTATAATCATATGCCCACTTTGATTAACAATGAAACTATTTTTCCGTGAATGTACTCTTAAACCCCTATCCGTTAGTATGCGATTCATTAATGGACGCACCATGGCCCAAATCGGGACACGGTTCTTTGTAACTGCGTTTAGTAAGACTCTGACTGCACTAACTAGAACCATTTGTTTAGTTAGGATGCCAGTTAGGACGATTGAATTAGTGTGTAAAGCGTTTTTATATGTTTTCCGAGCAAAACTCAATCTCCCAGGTACTTTATACTTAATTGTACTACAATGCACAAATTGCGGCTAAAATATCAAATATAAATATTGTCAAGGTAAATACTAACTTTGAACTTGAGACTGTTCCCTTGGTGAATTGGTAGAGGTAACCTCCTCAACCGCAACACATTCTGGAATATTTGCTTCTGGCAAAATCTGCTGCTCTTCAGCATTTGATTGTTTGATTGCAGGTTCAGCAGTTGTTACAAAGACTGCTGAAACAGAAATAACAATTATGAAACAATCAGTCTCACACATATGGATCATGCCTCAGTTCTAGCAGGCTCGCACGGGGCATACTCTAGTTAGACTTACACATGATGATCGTTATTCAAGAATTTCGAGACCTGAACAGGTAAAACTTAGTTTCATTAAAATTACTAGTTACACAAATTGACTTCTGAAATTATTAAATTTCCATACACTTAGTATGGAAAATGGTAACGAAATAGGAATATAAACCTTGGGGCTTTTTTTCTCCTATTAGAACAGAGAGACTTCGTGATTCTGAGCACTTAAAATAGAATGACACATTTATTTGATTTTATTTTTCATTACTCGGTGACTATCATCATACTCATAACGCGAAAGACAGAGTGAGATAACCCTATAATGGGCATAAGAGTGTTAGAAATTATGTAAAATTGAACTCTATCACATTGTAATAAAGTTTCAAATGATAGTGGGGAATAGGTATATTGCCTTTGCTTTAAAAATGATTAAGTTTAAGTACTATTTTATGTAAACACTGTCATTGCCATACAATAACATAAAATATTGCCATTGCTTTAAAAATGATTAAGTTTAAGTACTATTTTATGTAAACACTGTCATTGCCATACAATAACATAAAATATTGCCATTGCTTTAAAAATGATTAAGTACTATTATATGTACTGTCACTGCCATACAATAACACAAAATAAGTTTTTGGCCAAAATTTCATTTTTGGTACAAGCTTTTATCGCCGACTGTACTTTTTTTTCCACAAGCAACGAATACTCATCGAGACAATTCTAAGAACCCCAAACACAATTAGGTTTCGTTGTTTTATCACGGAGTTCCTATGGCCACCTCCGGTCTCCATCATCAGATCACCTCGATGACACCATAATATTGCATTGTCACCCGACTTACATATGTATGTAAAATTTCAGCTCAATCGGAAACCGGTAAGTGGATCAAATTTAACTTGCAAGATTTGATTACACACAGACAACGGTCAGGTGAAAGTAAATAAAAGCTTGTAAAAATGATAAGAATTCACTAACCTTCATTGTGTGACTGTACACTAGGTGAAATACAAGCTGTAACCTTCTCAGCTACAACAAGTTCTGTAATAAAGCTGCTGCATAGTTCGGGCATGGTCTCCTTTTCAATGTCTGAAGTTGTCGGGACAGGTTCTGTGGCTATAGAAACGGCTGTAACATAAAATAGCACTTTAATTTTTTTTTATAAGATTTACTAATAACTTGTGATAATATTAAAATACATAGGAAATAGTGTCATATTCATTTATTTAGCTTACCCATAGTCTGTTTTGGTGTATGGCCCACTGCGGTTGATTTAACCCCCGATGTGGATGGAATGGCAGGAGACGCTAAAACAGAAATACATAATAAACACATTAAAACCGTTGAAAATTATTGTTAATAAGGGCTTATAATTATTATAAAATATCTTCCAAAGGACCTACACAGTGCACATTGCTACAAATTTGTTATGGGTAGTTACGGAAATACTTCTATGGGATAACTTTGGCTTTTCTTATATACATGCGTAATTAAAATGTACGTATATTGGTAAGGCATGTAGGTCCTTCCTCTGACAGTTTTGTTTCCTTATTGGAAATATTACTGTGGTAGGGTAGAGTGGTAAAATAAATTCATTGCCTTCCAAAACGGAGTTATTTAGAAAAAGTATATTTGAAATGGCGCCAAATTTTTTAATAAAATTCCTATTGAACTAAGAAATACAGATGACATGATTAGTTTCAAAAGTAAGTTATTTAAATTTTTAGATAACAAAGCATATTATGTATAAATAGATTTTAATTAACTTTTAAATGATAATTTTGGATGATAAATATTTAATAACATATAATTATAGTGTATGTGAATTTTTGTTAGATGATTTTGATAATTAATGGTAACTGCGCACAGCATGCAGTCACAGTCCATAAATGAAAAATTGTATGCCTTACGGCACAACATAGTGATACAGTGATGTATATAGGACCTGTACTTATGTTTGACAAATAAATACTTTTGACTTTTTTTACTTTTGTGGTGATATTTTATAAAAAAAAATGTTGCCCATGGAAACACTAGCCATGCCTGACCTTAATACAAGAAATTGATTCTTTACATTGCTTGCAGATCTAAGTACCATTAATGAAATATATATGTGCATAATAATATTAATAATGTCTTTGATAAGAAGGCATTAATTTGCACCTAAAATGTAATTGAGTATCTATCATGGCTATCATGCATTTCAGAAAAATTAAACAAACCTTTTTGAGGCACTTGTTGACAGTATGTGTGGTCGTCATGTGATTTACGAACATATGCATGTTCTTTCAGCGGATCCATGTTTTCTAAAATTGATAACAAAATATTATTTTTAAATAACTAAAGTGAAATGTGGTATTATTTATCTACAAATTCTGCATGGTGTTTTTTTAGGATTGGGAAATTTCTATATAAATAAAATAATTAATAAAAGACTGCAACACTTGCCAATGATATCTTTACCCAAAGAAGTACAAAAATGCTAAGCTAAAATTAACACACAAGTGTTAAGATATTAATATCGATCGCATGAAATAATTATCTTACTAGAAACATATGCTCTTATTACAGGAATAAACAAACACTTTGTATTACCTACACATAATAAAATCACCATGCCGTGATTCATGAGTCATCAATTGCATAGAAGTTTATGACATTATCTTTTATGGTCGTAAATGATACGAATTAGATTAGACTGATTTATTATATCACTTCTTATCATTTTCTACACTTACCGGCATTTTCATGAGATGGGATCCCACTGTTAATCTCATCTTGACTGAATAACGAAGGATAAGCCTTCGCGTTGAGACGCCGTGTCGATGCCGAAACAAACCGCTGTTCGAAGTGTTTCTCACAAATAAAAGCTTTTCGAACTTGCTCCGGCGACATGTTTCCAAAACCATTTGTTTCCAAACACTTCAACCACATAATGAGTCTTTTCTCAGTACTAGGAAAACGGTACAAAGTAAAAGCGTCCTTTCGCAGAGTTTTACACACACAGCACTGATAATACATTTTGCACAATGCATAAATGCTTGCAGAACTGGGTGATGGATGAATCACAAATAAAGCGGAGAGGATAAGTACAAGAACTTCACTCGATCAACACTTTATTGCAATTGAAAATAATTTAAACTGTTCAAAGTTTTCAACAAACATGGGCGACAACCACTGACAACTGACGTTTAGGCTACGATCGGCCAATCAGAGCGCGGCAAGTTGTCAGTATCATCTAAAAGCAACATGGCGCTATCGTACACATTCCGTTGTACGTAGATTAACAGCCGTGATTCACACGGAGGCGGTTTTTAAGCGCGGCGCTTTTTTATCGAGCACTGTTCGATTTTCGGCGTTGAGCGTTGGCGTCAAATTGAATAGACCATACGGAAATCCGTGTATCTGTTCTCACAAGCGTTGAAAAAGCGCCGGCGCTGCTGTCAGTTGGCTGTCAAGTGTCAATTTTTGGTGTCAATCGTCAACATTATTATTAGTTTCACCTTAAAAATGTCAACTTATGCTTACAAATTCCTGAAATATTCAAGCTATATTCAAATAATACGTCGTAATAGCAAATAAAGTATGGCTTTGCTGAGATGCGTACGTGGCAGTACGACTCACAAGTGATTTTTAAGCGTTCATATGAACACAAATATTGGAAACGGTAAAAAAGCGCCAACGTCGGGTTTTAACGCAACGCTTTTTAAGCTGTCGTGCGAATGGGGCCTTACTGTCACATTTTTGATGTAAAGTGCTTTAAACATGGCAACAATTTAGTATGGATTTTCTTTAGTTCGATTTTATTTAATTTCTACTATTTTATGTCGCACTATAACTAGAGTCGGACCAATAAAAGTCTGCAGCGGATTTGATAGCCCACGCAGTGCAAGTGTCATTTAGGTATACGTCATAATTTCATAGAAGTTTGACGTTCAAAATAACACTTGCACTGCGTGGGCTATCAAATCCGCTGCAGACTATTCTTGGTCTGACTCTAGGATCCTAAAGAAAAAAATGTTACTTGTTACTATAAGGTTGGCAAGCCAGCTTGGACAGTAGAAAAAGCGGCAAATTTGATAATGTAGGCGCGAAAGATGGATCTCCCTTACAAATTTGAATTTCATTAATTCAATAAAAGTTGGTTTGCCAGAGTAGGTATAATTAGTGTAGTCACAAACTAAGAAGATACTGCTTTTGTGTATGTATTATAGATAGTCAAACTGCACTAAATAGGAACACATTTTTAGAATGCTAGTTAGGATACTAGTAAGTAAAGATAGTAGTTAGAATACTAGTAAGGATGCTAGTTAGGACGACTAAATTGAGGAAAGACTAACCTCGTAAGGCCCAATGTGCATTACAATGTACACTCTGTTTCAATCTAATTTGAACCTTTCCAAAACTACATAAAATTGCATTTCTTTTGTTTCATTGTATTCTAAAACAAACGAGAGTTACCCTAATGTACTGTACAACAAGGTTCAAATGAAAAATAGGGAAACTTTGTATGGTGGGCCTTACGAGACTAAATTCATAAAAGTTGATGATGACAAAATTTAATGAAGAAACACAATACCGATTACTACGTCATAGCCTGAGGATGGGGGCCCTGGGCACGGGGCCCGTGTGCCCTTATGGTAAAGACGGTACTGGTTATAGCACCCATTAAATTAATGAGTATTGCCCCCTTCTACTAGTGTATATTAGGCGGTGTAACAATTATTTATTTATCATTTAATATTAAGTGGTGTTTAGAAAGGGTGTTTTTATAGAGAACTTTCAAACTAGAAGAGGAGAAGTAAAGTCAGAAAATTAGAAGGGAACAAAAAATATGACCATCGCGCGGGTTTTAACGTATTACCTCAATAACCTTGAAAAAATACTTCTTTCTGTTCAAAATTTTGCTTGGCAGTGATGGCACGTCCTTCGGGTATCTCAATAGCTATTTTATACTAAAATTATACTGCTCTAATATGCAGGGTAACGAAGAGTAACGATGTAAGTACAATTGAAAATTCGATAAACCAGTTTTTAGTCGTTGTAGGTAATTTTTTTTTTTCAATAAAGGCCCTAAGTTTACTCCGAGCCGCGGGTGGCCAACCCTTGTTCTATGGAAATGAGTAAGTACCAAATGTTGTGAAAATAGGATGCGTGCTGCAAGGTTAGATATAGCCGGTAATAATTGATAATTAAGGTTCCGTCACACAGGCGCGTTCTCCGGGCAGGGCGTGAGCGGAGCGTGAGCGTTTTATATGTAAAAGCGGCGCGCCCCGCTCACGACCCGCCTGGAAAACGCGCCTGTGTGACGAAGCCTTTAGGGTGCTAGCTCGCACCTACAGTTAGGGCACCTAGGGTCCTCCTAGGGTAGCTGTGTTAGTGATGCGTGCAAAACTGTAATAATAGGTGCATTAAATATTTATAATTAAAATTGAACAATAATTACCCTAGTAGCATTTTCGTTGGGGCCTACGGTGCCAACGGTAGGGAAAACGTTGGGATGAGGTTCGTTCCGTAGCCAACATTAATTTTGTATTGGCCCACCATCGCATTTACCAACATTGGCAGTGGCAGTGATGCCCAACAATGGGCCTTTGTGTATTT
The DNA here is from genome assembly GCF_910591565.1 of Cydia splendana. Taxonomy (NCBI): domain Eukaryota; kingdom Metazoa; phylum Arthropoda; class Insecta; order Lepidoptera; family Tortricidae; genus Cydia; species Cydia splendana. The sequence goes on along the minus strand of NC_085972.1, from coordinate 14,213,201 downwards.
TGCTACCGTTCGCTAAACAACGATAACATTCGTTAGCCCAATGGTGACGAATACCGCATTTACCAACATTGGCTGTGGCATGGATGCCCAACAATGGGCCTTTGTGTATTTTGGTAACGTTGGCTAGTCAAAGATATCATCCGATGGCCCAATGATGACAAATATCGCATTTACCAACATTGGCTGTGGCACTGATACCCAACAATGGGCCTTTGTTTATTTTGGTAACGTTGGCTAATCGACGATATCATCCGATGGCCCAATGACGACAAATATCGCATTTACCAACATTGGCTGTAGCATTGATGCCCAACAATGGGCCTTTGTGTATTTTGGTAACGTTGGCTAATCAACGATATCATCCGATGGCCCAATGATGACAAAAATCGCATTTACCAACATTGGCTGTGGCACTGATGCCCAACAATGGGCCTTTGTTTATTTTGGTAACGTTGGCTAATCAACGATATCATCCGATGGCCCAATGACGACAAATATCGCATTTACCAACATTGACTGTAGCATTGATGCCCAACAATGGGCCTTTGTGTATTTTGGTAACGTTGGCTAATCAACGATATCATCCGATGGCCCAATGATGACAAATATCGCATTTACCAACATTGACTGTGGCACTGATGCCCAACAATGGGCCTTTGTTTATTTTGGTAACGTTGGCTAATCAACGATATCATACGATGGCCCAATGACGACAAATATCGCATTTACCAACATTGGCTGTAGCATTGAGGCCCAACAATGGGCCTTTGTGTATTTTGCTACCGTTCGCTAAACAACGATAACATTCGTTGGCCCAATGGTGACGAATACCGCATTTACCAACATTGGCTGTGGCACGGATGCCCAACAATGGGCCTTTGTGTATTTTGGTAACGTTGGCTAGTCAAAGATATCATCCGATGGCCCAATGACGACAAATATCGCATTTACCAACATTGGCTGTAGCATTGATGCCCAACAATGGGCCTTTGTGTATTTTGGTAACGTTGGCTAATCAACGATATCATCCGATGGCCCAATGATGACAAAAATCGCATTTACCAACATTGGCTGTGGCACTGATGCCCAACAATGGGCCTTTGATTATTTTGGTAACGTTGGCTAATCAACGATATCATCCGATGGCCCAATGACGACAAATATCGCATTTACCAACATTGACTGTAGCATTGATGCCCAACAATGGGCCTTTGTGTATTTTGGTAACGTTGGCTAATCAACGATATCATCCGATGGCCCAATGATGACAAATATCGCATTTACCAACATTGACTGTGGCACTGATGCCCAACAATGGGCCTTTGTTTATTTTGGTAACGTTGGCTAATCAACGATACCATACGATGGCCCAATGACGACAAATATCGCATTTACCAACATTGGCTGTAGCATTGAGGCCCAACAATGGGCCTTTGTGTATTTTGCTACCGTTCGCTAAACAACGATAACATTCGTTGGCCCAATGGTGACGAATACCGCATTTACCAACATTGGCTGTGGCACGGATGCCCAACAATGGGCCTTTGTGTATTTTGGTAACGTTGGCTAGTCAAAGATATCATCCGATGGCCCAATGATGACAAATATCGTATTTACCAACATTGGCTGTGGCACTGACGCCTAACAATGGGCCTTTGTGTATTTTGGTACCGGTGGCTAAACAACAATAACATTCGTTGGCCCAGTGAGCACAAATATCGCATTTACCAACATTGGCTGTGGTACTGATGCCCATCAACAATACCAGTTGAGTTTGCTTGTGGCGTCACTAGATGGCGTTACTGTCTCCAAACATCGAAGTTATAGTTATTTTCTCGATTATTCCGAATATAGTCATAATATTTTTTAAAAGTAACTTATAAATCTAATAGCTATAACTATAAAATTTATACATAAATTTAAAAAATTGTATTTTACCAACATTTTCTCAATTTAAATCTCAAAAAACATAAATCTCGCTTACGAAGTTTCGAAGTGCGGTTAGTATATATACAAATTAGAGTGTATAGTAAGTGTACTTGCTTCGGCAGTACATATACTAAAATTGGAACGATACAGAGAAGATTAACAACAACTGCTGCCTAGCCTAGGGCCTTCATGTGGATACAACCAATACCTACCGTAGTGTAATTGTAATATTTATCAGCAAAGGCCCAACGTCGTATTACACAACCACTTACTTAACGTAGGGTAACTGTAGGACTCGTAAACAAAAGCCCATTACATAATTAGACTGTAGGCACACTATAAATTACACAACTATTTACCTACGGTAGTATTGTAAGAATCCTATACAAGGCCCAACGTTAAAGTTACAATGTTGGCCCTTTGTGGGACAAGCTGTGTTGGGCCTTCAACCTGGTGCACGACGACCTACCGACCTACCTGACTTGCCGTTGGGCAATTGTTGAATTTGCAAACAGAAGCACAACGAAAAAATTGCCCTTTTTTATTTTTTTGCAGTTATACAAATACAAATACAAATACAAATAATTTATTATCATAAAAAGAGTTGTATACATGTGCAGAAAAATATCTATCAGACTCCAAACTAGGCTGAGCCTGTATCTTGGAAGTCTGCGAGAGCGATTGACAACTATATTCAATTTTATTTTTAGGTACAGTGCTTAATACTAAAAGTAATTACTACAATACAAACTATAGGATACAAAGTCACTAAACTAAACTAAAAGAACTAATATAAATAAATATATATATATATATAAATAAAAGTTGGCCCTACAGCAAGCCATACGGCCAAATGTAACAATTAACCAACCATCAAACAAATGTGTATAGGCCCAACCACGGCCCAACCAAAACCACCACCGTTGAATAATTGTATGATTTATTTAAATAGGCCCAACGAAAAAATTACTCTAATGGCCCTCTGTTGGGAATCTTGGGGAGGGCCTTTGTCGAGGGCCCTCCAGCAAATCGTATGGCCAAATGTAACAATTAACCAACCATCAAACAAATGTGTATAGGCCCAACCACGGCCCAACCAAAACCACCACCGTTGAATAATTGTATGATTTATTTAAATAGGCCCAACGAATAAATTACTCTTATGGCCCTCTGTTGGGAATCTTCGGGAGGGCCTTTGTCGAGGGCCCTCCAGCAAATCGTACGGCCAAATATAACGGTTGCCCAACTAATACGTAAACAAAGGCCCAACAAAATCCCTACAAGAAAATGCTATTAGGGTAGCTTGCTGATTGATACAATGTGGCTCGTCCGCGTTTATGTTCTAGTAATTCTAGTTAATTAAGGTACATGTACATACTACGTACCCAATAGTTCGCAGTTACGCTAAACTCAGTTATAGCCTATTACTGTCTACGCGAATTATATTTACAACACGCTGTATATTCGGCCACGCCTAAATTTGCTCTACATAAATTAAAATTACTTTAACGCACGTCGAAATTGTCACCGGTCGTTCTCACGGTGTAGCCAATATTTTAATTTTATTGTAATAAAAATGCGAGTTTCCGGCGTTAATAGGGTTATATCAGCTGACCGAAGAAGTGCCGTAATACAAAATACTTTCAATCCTATAAAAAGATTAACGAGTATAGTTTCTTTAAATTGTTCAGGTTCAGGTCCTAATACAAGTTGGAAATTATTCTGGATAGTGTTTAAGGCGCTGGCTTCGGCATCAGTACTAGGGTTTTTGACCTTCTACTGTTTGTATATAAAAATTCGCTATCACTACAATGATGTTAACCTTTCTATTAAATTAACTGACGCGGTACAATTGTGCTACCATTATAGTCAATACCTAGTGGACTTGTTTTTTGTGTTCAAATATGGCCGAGAGACATATGCAGAGTATCATAAAAACATAATAAATATCGATCAAATTCTTACTACCACCAATTACTCAGCTATTAATAGAAGACTTATTAAATTCATAGCATATTTCATTGTAATTTGGATAATTACTTCAGCGTGTGACTTCACCGCATGGGCAATAAGTTATGGGACCTCACTTCCAACATTATATGCCACCAGTTACATTTATTTCCTGATCAAAATGTTCAGTACGCTTGATCTCATGTCACATGTTATGCACGTAGAATATCGTATGAAATGTATTGTGTATCAACTTCAGGAATGCTACTGTGATACCAAAGACATTCCAGGAGATTTCAGCGACCCAATTGATAACAAATTTTGGTTCTATTGTGAAAGTCCATTGAAACTTGGCAATACCAACGAGACGCATCAGCCAGTCAGAACATTGGCAGGGAATAACCCTCAAAATGTAAAATGGCTGAGTAGATGCTACCTTCTTTTGTGTGAACAGTGTGTCTTTATAAACAGCATGTTTGGGACAAGGGTAAGCATCCAAGAAGCATTAGACAAGTAACACGAAAGCGCAATGAGCTTTGATCTGGGTCTTTGCTGGTCTAAAAGAAAGACACTTTACGAACGCAGTATAGTGTACTTTTGCGACGCCCATGACGAGTAACATACCTATTATCAGTACGAAATCTAGGGATACTTGTTGTTTGTTGAGCCTGACTTGTCCTTCCGAAGTTCCGAACGCACGTTATAGGTATTTGTAAAAAAGCCTGTAGGGATCTAGGCTTCATATTGGGTAAGAACAAAAAAATCCGAAATACTGAGGCTGTGAAAGCTCTATATAACGCCCTTGTTAGGAGTAGATTGGAAAGCGGCGCAATCAGATGGAACCCACACAACCAAATATATGTATAATATTAATTGAAAAAATACAAAACGAATTTCTTAGGCATTTATACTTGAAAAACTATGGTGTACCTATATCCATTTACTTACCAGTTGATGTGCCCGACACTTTTTGGCATTGGTGTTGGTACTTAATATTGTCTAACTAACAATTTTGCTTTCTTCATTTGTAGATATTACTAAACAGCCTGAGCCAGCTGATAGATATGATACGGTTTACTAACATGGCCGTAAGACTGGTCACCGGATCGCAGGTTTGTATCATTCTATATTCCCACCCGAATTCGGTAACTTTGAACCGACGCCAATAGTCTTCGAGCAACACCGGCTTCCGACTCCGACACGTCAAGCCAATAGTAAAATTACTACATACGGGTCATCCATTAATTACATCACACGAATTTCTAGGTTTTTTGACCCCTCCCTCCTCATTGTCACACTTGGTCACATTTGGCAAACCCCTCCCCCCTGGTGTGTCGTCACATTTTTACTATTATTAATATTTTAACAAAATATTTATGAAAACAGAAATATTAGTAGTAATTTAATAACCCAAAACTTATTAGGAAAGAAAATTGAATTAGTTATTTAACTGTACAGCGAATTAAATAATTTAAAGTGACACTGAAATAAACTGAAATAAATGTCATATACTAAGAAAAAGTGACCAAGGCCTCCAGTGCCCCAGGCTGGAATCGAACCAGCGTCCTCTGCTATCGCGGCAGGTGCCTGAACCACTCGGCCACCGGGCCACAGCGACATTAGTCAAATTTTCCAAGCATATGCACTTCCTACTGAAGGCTTGTGGCGCCCCCTAAAAAATATTATCTGAAAAATAATTTAATTTGTTCAAATACTTCATAGTAATTTAAAGTGACGTCACAAAGTTTGTGACTCTCCCTCTCCCTCCTGTCACAATATGTCACATTTTCGTGACCCCCCTCCCCCCCTAAACGTGTGATGTAATAAATGGATGACATGGGGTCATTCCTAATATTATCAATGTCAGCATTATTAATTAAATATGTGCTAGAGGTAGCAGTTACGTATATTAAATATTAATACAATACATTGAATCAATATAAATATCATACGAGGGTCAAAGCGGGAACAGTGGCTCAGCTCGGACAGTGGTTCGGTCGCCCAAATATCGCTCTATTGTACTGTCTACTGTAGTACCCTCGCGTGTAGCCATTTTGACATTTGAATATTTATTCGATTTACTGAATGTGCCGCGTTTTCCGCGCGCCCCGCTCACGCCCCGCCCGCCCGGAAAACGCGCCTGTGTGACGAAGCCTTATCCACAATTATCCACTTACCTACGATTGAAACACTGGTCTGTGGTTTAATAACTGACCCTAAAATATTCACAAATATAAACTAACTAAACTATCCAAATACATTGCAACCTTTACCGCAGCTGACAGTCACAAAAACTTTCAGTCCCTTGAGCGATCGAATACGCCATTGCGATCTAGTGATAACTGATAACATTTTCTTAGAAGAACTAGGTACTTATTGAATAAGAGAGACTAGAGATAAATAAGCTACCTAATTTACAATGTGCATTTTATCTAGAAAGCAACATATTGTTTGCAAGAATGGTAGTTATATTTTGCACGAGTACCGAGGTTTCTTCGGGACGAGTGAAAATGACACTTCCGCACGTGTGTCGAACAACGTTTTTTATACAATTGCGAAAAATGTTCATACACAATGTATAATGCTTTCGATTTTTCCGTATACTGTCACTTGCAACGGATGCCTTTGCTTTGATATCTGGTGGCGTTAAATTAACTCCAAAAACGTCTGAATCACTAATTTTTATTTAATAACCTATGATACGTTCGTGGCAATTACAAACATAAATCACTTAAATGTTGAATAAAAAAGGCGGGACGGGAATAAAAAAGTTTTACTTTTAATTGCCATTTTTTTTTTCAATGTGAATTCTGTTGTCACTGTTGTCAGCATTATGCCAATTGAAGAGAAATTGTATTATTATTTCAGAACATATAATTATGTAAAAAAACATGAATCTGTTTTTATTTCTTTATATTGATATATATCTAATTAATTACATTTATATTCTTAAGTGCAGTGTACGAACGACAGATTCATTCAATCGCGCGTTGTTCAAGTAATATTGGGTCTCGAATAATACTCCTTTATGCCCAATCGCGCGTTGTTCAGGTGGGTCAATTATAAGCGGGTCTCGCATAATACTCATTTATTTAAAAAGTATCAATCAGATTACTTTTTAGCACTAGTGTAAAAAACCGGGCAAGTGCGAGTCGGACTCGCGGACGAAGGGTTCCGTACCATAATGCAAAAAAAAACGGTCACCCATCCAAGTACTGACCCCGCCCGACGTTGCTTAACTTCGGTCAAAAATCACGTTTGTTGTATGGGAGCCCCACTTAAATCTTTATTTTATTCTGTTTTTAGTATTTGTTGTTATAGCGGCAACAGAAATACATCATCTGTGAAAATTTCAACTGTCTAGCTATCACGGTTCGTGAGATACAGCCTGGTGACAGACGGACGGACGGACGGACGGACAGCGGAGTCTTAGTAATAGGGTCCCGTTTTACCCTTTAGGTACGGAACCCTAAAAAATCAAACTACGCACGATTTGCAGCTACAAAAACTAAACTTTTTGAGCAATTTTATTAAAAAGTATATTTTGATTCCAGCCCACCATTCACGCATCAGGTATCTATCCCGCAGCCTCGAACATTTTGCGAATGGTGACATGCGCGTTCGTGGTCGGCACGCTGGTGTCGGAGTGCGAGCGCGCGTATAGGCAGCGCGATGCAGCGCTCGCCGTCATCGACCACATTCTTATCGGCAATATTCCTGAAGGTTGGCAATGGCAACCTAACCTACTTCAAAGAATTAATGCAGGGACTAGTTTTTACGAAGGCGACTGCCATCTGAACTTCCAAAACTAAGCCTTATTGGGATTCGACCCGGTTTCCTGGCGATGTTTTTCTTTACCGAACTGTGATGCTTAAGTTGGGTACTATCTATTGCTCGACTTCGCGGGTCGAGGCACTTCCGTGCGTGCCCCCAGATCTCATTATATTTTTTAGGTACATAAATTCCAAAAACTCATCGTACTACTCATCAAGTAGGGACTAGAAACCGCGATCTTCTGTTTGAAAGTCGCTCGCCTTACCCCTAGGCCACCAACATTTATCAAGTTTTAGGCCTAGTCTCTATAAAAGCATTTGAGTACCATCGCCCACACTGTTAACTACTGTGCATCGGTGAACCTTGATGGTTATTGTAATAAGGTCCACCGAACCACCGATGTACAGTTAGGATCGAATGTTGCTGTTTGTACAAACTACAAATTAATTTCAGATGCTGATTTAAGGTCAGAGCTGACCGCACTCCGAGGGCTGATCCAATCACGACCCATCCAGTTTCATACTGCGTTCTTCTTCCGTCTTGAATATGGCTTTCTCGTGTCCCTAGGTTCCGTTATGGTTACTTACACTATTATTTTAATACAAAGTGTAAACTAAGGAAATGTAGTTTTAATAAACTGTAACTGTGCCTTTAACTGTAAACTTTTCAAACTTAATAAAACAGCCTGTACTAACAGTATTACCAAAGCCATATGTAACTTCGTATAAGACGAATAAAGTCTACGGAAAAAACGTGCCTCGGAATTCAAGCAAAAGTCATTCTCGAATAGATGGCGCACACACCTTTAGCATATCCTCGGCTAGATGGCGTGACGACACCGTTTCATATTTAACAATTTTAACACATAGATATCAGTGAATGAACAGGGATCAAAATGAATAAAAATAATAAAATCGTTTATCCATATATATACATTTTTTGATAACTTTATACGTTTTCATTTTGAGTTTTAGTCGTGTGTCGATAGATGGCAGTAGATTTACAGTGACTACAAAATTTACAATGACAGGACCCCTCTATACTATCTATTCTTTTTGGTATTACTAACTAACGATACAATTAGAATAATTGAAGGGATGTTTACAAAAACAACATAACTGCTTAGAGCGGTTGACACTTTTTTAAGAACATTGTTAATCGTTTCAGGTGTCAACCAGTGTAGTCAGTTATGTTGTTTTTGTAAACATCCCTTCAATTGGATAATTACCGTAAAATCAGGTAGGTAACTTACAACTATGGTCAAAGTTCAAGTTCCAGTAAAATATGTAGTAAAATATTTTTCAAATTATAATGAGTATCTAATATAAAAAAAAACATTAGTATAATATCTAGACAACAAAATAAATGTAACGAGTTAAACGAGTACAAATCAAAAAGGCTCGTTGATAATCAACGTTAAAAACTGGACTATAGTTGTATTAGGACTATAGTTACCCCATTTTATGGTGCTACTACTTTTCTCTGCGGTGTCAAGTTTAGCAATTTATAAAAACTTTATAAGTTAGTAGGGGCTACACCGTGTGCAAGTGTACATAATATATGCCAGGGTCGTACCTAGTACTAATTGGCACTTAGAATAATAAATAATATATAGGTAGGTTTTTTACCTAAATGAAATTAGTAGCAAGCAATCGATAAGGCAATTTCGAATGGACTGCGATATTTACTGAATTATACGTTAGTCATGAACAAAAAAACTATAGTCATCCTTTTCTTTTGGGTGCTAGTACTAATGTAATACAAAGATAGTATGATTCTCTCTGTCTATGTTTGAAATGAGACAGTCCTTTGACTAACTATAATTTCTACTAGGTAATTTATGTCGCACTATAAGGTTGGCAAGCCAGCTTAGCTTTGTCAGTAGAAAAAGCGGCAAATTTAAAAATGTAGGTGCGAAGGATGAATATCTCATACAAACTAAATATATACTCATATGCGCTATCTAGACTTGCAAAGATAGTCAGTAGGGATGCGGTCATGGCTGCGTATCATGGTTATGTTGTGTCTACGTTGAGGTATGGAATTATCTTTTGGAGTAACTCTACTAATAGAGAATTAGTCTTTAAAGCCCAAACAAGATGCATAAGATCAATATGTGGCTTAAAAACACTTGATAGCTACGCCCCACATTTCAAAAGTTTAAAATTGCTTACTCTACCTTCGCTCTTTATCTATGAAATTGCTGTCTTTGTTCCACGCTTTTTAAAAAAGCAACGCATTCACGAAATAAAAGAATAGTACAAATGGATTTTCATACCGAATCAGCTAATACTGCCCTTAAATTAAAGAGTGTCATTTGTTTGGGAAGCAAAATTTATAATAAACTACCTGACACAATTAGAAATAAGGACACCAGTGAATTCAAACGTGCATTGATGACATTCTTAACAGATAAATGCTACTATTGTCTCTCGGATTATTTGAATATTAAATTTTTATTTTTTCTCATTTTGACTTTTGTATTCTTATTTACTATATAAATTTAAACTTTGACATCCATTTTAATTCCTTGATATTGATTTCTATTCATAGTTACTGCACATTAATGTAATTTAGATTTAAGGCAACCTATATCTTGGAGTGATTTTAATCTTAAACATACAACAATATGCTTAAGATTGAAATCATTTCTACATATGTACATACGTTTTTTGCATGCCTGTTGGTCAAATATAGCGACACCACCTGTTGTAAGATTACCATCACTGTATGTGCTACCTATATTTGCAAATAAAACATTTTGAATTTGAAATTTTGAATTTCATTACTTCAATTAAAGTTGGTTTGCCAGACTCAAACTGCACTAAATAGGAACAATTTTTTAGAATGCTAGTTAGTAAACTAGTAAGTAAGGATGCTAGTTAGAATACTTACTAGAACGGATGCTAGTTAGGATTCTCTTTGGTTAGGACGACTAAATTGCGGAAAGACTAAAGATAGGTAGGTACTTCCTGAATTCAGTAACTGACGACAGGGACGCAGATATACGTAGGAGTGAGATGCAGATATCTCTCACGCACTTCGATGATGATGGTGGTTATGACAAAATTTAATGAAGAAACACAATACCGATTACTACGTCATAGCACCCATTAAATTAATGAGTATTGTCCCCTTCTAATAGTGTATATTAGGCGGTAGGTACAACAATTATTTATTTATCATTTAATATTAAGTGGTGTGTAGAAAGGGTGTTTTTATAGAGAACTAGACGAGGAGAAGTAAAGTCAGGAAATTAGAAGGGAACAAAAAATATGACCATCGCGCGGGTTTTAACGTATTACCTCAATAACCTTGAAAATATACTTCTTTCTGTTCAAAATTTTGCTTGGCACGTCCTTCGGGTATCACTTTATACTAAAATTATACTGCTGTGATGTAGGTACAGGGTAACGAAGGGCGATATACAATAAAAAAATCGGTAAACCAGTTTTTAGTCGTTGTAGGTAGGTACATATTTTTTTTCAATAAAGGGCCTAGTTTACATGTCGTAGGTTCTAAAGTCTAAACTATTTAGCGAGCCGCGGATAGCTATGGAAATGAGCTCGAAATGGTGTGAAAATAGGACGCGTGCTATAATTGACTAGGCTGCTAGATCGCACATACAGTTAAGGCACCTATGGTCCTATATAGGTATCTGTGTTAGTGATGCATGCAAAACAGTAATTAGGGGCATTCAATATTTATACTTAAAATTAAACAATCATTGGCGTGCTGATTGATACAATGTGGCTGGTCCGCGTTTATGTTCTAGTTAATTAAGGTGGGTAAGTGGGTATCTACTAGTAGTAACGCTAAACTCATTTATAGACTAACTGTCTACGCGAATTATATTTACAACACGCTGTATATTCGGCCACACCTAAGTTTGCTCTACATAAATTAAAATTACATACCGCTCTCGTCGAAACTGTCACCGGTCGTTCCCGTGGTGGAGCCAATATTTTAATTTTAGTGTAATAAAAATGCGAGTTTCCGGCGTGTTTAGGGTTATATCAGCTGACCGAAGAAGTGCCGATATACAAAATACTTTCAAGCCTATAAAAAGATTAACGAGCATACTTTCTTTAAATTGTTCAGTTTCAGGTCCTAATACAAGTTGGCAATTATTCTGGATAGTGTTAAAGGCGCTGGCTTCGGCATCAGTACTAGGGTTTTTGACCTTCTACTGTTTGTATATAAAAATTCGCTATCACTACAATGATGTTAACCTTTCTATTAAATTAACTGACGCGGTACAAATGTGCTACGATTATAGTCAATACCTAGTGGACTTGTTTTTTGTGTTCAAATATGGCCGAGAGACATATGCAGAGTATCATAAACACATAATAAATATCGATCAAATTCTTATTACCACCAATTACTCAGCTATCAAAAGAAGACTTATTAAATTCATAGCATATTTCATTGTAATTTGGATAATTACTTCAGCGTGTGACTTTACCTCATGGGCAATAAGTTATGGGACCTCACTTCCAACATTATATGCCATCAGTTACATTTATTTCCTGATCAAGATGTTCAGTACGCTTGATCTCATGTCACATGTTATGCACGTAGAATATCGTATGAAATGTATTGTGTATCAACTTCAGGAATGCTACTGTGATACTAAGGACATTCCAGGAGATTTCAGCGACCCCATTGGTAACAAACTTTGGTTCTATTTTGAAAGTCCATCGAAACTTGGCAATACCAACGAGACGCATCAGCCAGTCAGAACATTGGCAGGGAATAACCCTCAAAATGTAAAATGGCTGAGTAGATGCTACCTTCTTTTGTGTGAACAGTGTATCTTCATAAACAGCATGTTTGGAACAAGGGTAAGCATCCAAGGAGCATTAGACAAGTAACACGAAAGCGCAATGAGCTTGAATATGGGTCTTAGCTCGTCTTAAAGACACTTTACGAACGTAGTGTTGTGTACTTTTGCGACGCCCATGACGAGTAATATATTATCAGTACGAGATCTAGGGATACATGTTGACTGTTGAGCCTGACTTATTGTCCTTCCGAAGTTCCGAACGCACGTTATAGGTATTCGTAAAAAAGCTTATAGGAACCTAGGCTTCATATTGGGTCAGACGAAAGATTTCCGAAATACTGCAACAGTTCTATACATATAACGTCCTTGTTAGGAGTAGATTGGAAAGCGGCGCAATCACATGGAACCCACACAACCAAATATATGATTTTAATTGAAAAGATACAGAACAAATTACTTGGGCATTTATACTTGAAAAACTATGGTGTACAGTTGATTTACATGCACTTTTTGTCATTGGTATGGTTGGTTAGCTAAAAATACCAACGTTATTTAAAATTTAAACCGTAAAATTAGTTTAGGTAATGTTGGTACTTAATATTATCTAACTAACAATTTTACTTTCTTCATTTGTAGATATTACTAAACAGTTTGAGCCTGCTGATAGATATGATACGGTTTACTAACACATCCGTAAGACTGGTCACCGGATCACAGGTTTGTATCATTCTATCTATATTCCCACCCGAATTCGGTAACTTTGACCCGACGCCAATAGTAAAATTACTATTTCTAATTAATCGATGTCAGCATTATTAATTAAATATGTGCTAGAGGTAGCAGTTACGTATATTTACATTAATACAATACATTGAATCAATATACATATCATACTTAGGGTCATAGTAGGTACCAGTCGCCCAAATAGGTATTGTAGGTGCCTATAGGTAGGTACCTACCATTGTATTTTAGAAGGACCGGTTGGTCTAACCACGATGAATTTACTTAACACTTATATGCATACTTAACACACAAATCTAAACTAAACTATTCGAATTCTTTGCGTCCGTTACCGCAGCTGCCGTCGCAAGAACCTTCTGTCCCTTGGGCGATCGAATACAGCATTGCGAATATTGCGATCGAGTGATAATGATGATTGATCACTGATAACATTTTCTTAAAAGAACTTATGAGACTTACTAAATAGAGTTATGCTAAATATTTTACAATGTGCATTTTATTTAGTAAGCAACATATTGTTAGAAATAAACGTATATGTATTTTGATTCCAGCCCACCATCCACGCATCCGGAATCTATCCCGCAGCCGCGAACATTTTACGAATGGTGACGTGCGCGTTCGTGGTCGGCACGCTGGTGTCGGAGTGCGAGCGCGCGTATAAGCAGCGCGATGCCGCGCTCGCCGTCATCGACCACATTCTTATCGGCAAAGAGCCTGGTGAGTGGACTGTCATAATATTCCTGAAGGTTGGCGATGGCTACCTACTCCGAAGAATTAATGCAGGGACAAATTTTTACGAAGGCGACTGCCATCTGAGCTTCAACCCAGGGGGAAACTAAGCCTTATTGGAATTAATCCGGTTTCCTGGCGATGTTTTCCTTTACCGAACACTCCGAACAGTGATACTTAATTGGGAAATATCGATTGCTCGACTTGGCGGATCGAGGCACTGCCGTGCCTCCAGATCTAATGATATTTCTTAGGTACTTATATAAATTCCAAAATCTCATCGGTAGATAGTACTAGTCGAGATTAGAAACCGCAATCTTCTGTTTGAAAGTCGCTCGCCTTACTGCTATTAGGCCACCAACATTTATCAGGTTATAGTCTTTATAACAAGTACATATAACAACAATGTATGAAATGTATCGAGTGTTGCTGTTTGTACAAACTACAAATTAATTTCAGATGCTGATTTAAGGTCAGAGCTGACCGCACTCCGAGGGCTGATCCAATCACGACCCATCCAGTTTCATACTGCGTTCTTCTTCCGTCTTGAATATGGCTTTCTAGTGTCCCTAGTTTCCGTTATGGTTACTTACACTATTATTTTAATACAAAGTGTAAACTAAGGAAATGTAGTTTTAATAAGCTTACCTACGTAATAATAAAACACCGTATATTAACAGTATTATTAACTAACGATACAATTAGAATAATTGGATAAATTACCGTAAAATCAGGTAGGTAACTTACAACTATGGTCAAAGTTCAAGCTCCAGTAAAATATGTATTTAAATATTTAAAAAAAAAAACAGTAGAAAAGGCGCGAAATTCAAATTTTATATGGGACGATATCCTTTCGCGCCTACATTTTTCAAATTTGCCGCCTTTTTCTACTGTCAAGATCTGCTTGACCCAGTTTATCTAAGCAACAAAATAAATGTAACGAGTACAAATCAAAAAGGCTCGTTGATAATCAACGTTAAAAACTGGACCATAGTTTTGTAATATAGGACTATAGTTACCCGATTTTAAGGTGATGCTAATACTATTACTTTTCTTTGATGCGGTGTCAAGTTTAGCAATTTATAAAAACTTTATAGGTAACTACACCATGTGCAAGTGATGTGCATAATTTATGCCAGGGTCGTAGTACTAATTGGCACTAAGGGGTCATCCATTAATCACATCACACGATATTCTATTTGAAAAAAGAAATATGTATTAGTAATTTTATAACCCCAAAACTGATTAAGAAAGCAAATTAAACGAATAAAAATGATTATCGTTCCAAAAAAAGCGACGTCACAAAGTTTGTGACTCCCCCCCTGACACAACATGTCACATTTTCTTGACCTCCATAAAATGTGTGATATAATTAGGTAATGGATGACCCCTTAGAATAATAATAAATAGGAAGGTCTTTACCTAAATGAAATTAGTAGAAAGCAATCGATAAGGCAATTTCTAATGGACTGCGATATTGACTGAATAATACGTTAAGTAGCACTGACTTAATATTAGAAATAGACACACAGAGCGGAACAAAAATGTCAACAAAATGTGGATCAGAATGACATTAGCTGCAAATTTGCATTGATGATAAAAACGCTTACGTAAATTTTGAGTCAAGATAAATGTTTTGTACGGAAAAGAACTTACTGTCGTAAGCATTAAGTGTCAAATTTGTAAACATTATTACCAGCACTGTTAAAACTTTAAGTCCGATGGCACTAAACGTAACTTCACCTTTGTATTTACGTCAAACAACGTCAAACGAGAATAATGAACGAATGGAGTCCCTTTGGTACATTTTAATAGGTATTACTGTACAGAAAAACCGAAGTAATAAATGAAACAAATTTAATTTGATCGGGAGTTCAAATAAAATTAATTCATGGTAACAACCCGTGTAAGTTATCATAAAATAAATTTATAAATTTATTATATTTTCCTTGAAATAAATTCAACTTATTAAATAACTGTGTATTTTAGATCTACATAATACTCTTCGCACTTTCGTTCTTTGCAATATAGTGCACGGGGACATTCAGGTCGCTACTGGCACTGATTGGTTATGGTCTTTATCAAAAAAATCCTGTGGTTGTCACTGTGTTCAGACAGGTTTAACATTTACAGTTAGTCGATGTAAGCCCTTATTGGTGTGTATATGTCGGAAACAGGGAAATGCGCCGAACACACAACTGCCGTTTTGCCTTGTTTAAAACTGCATCACCCCTATCTCTTGCTATAATAGCAGTCCACTCTGCACGTCGCATAGGTTTTCTTGGAAATCTTGAATTTAAACATAATATTATATCTTACGAATTGCATATAAAAATAAAAAAGTATTGGCCTCACATCGACTCATTAGATTTTTGTTCCTTCACATCCCTTCTTTGGTACTAACAAAATAATTTATTCAAAATCATGAAATTACCACCAGATTACATAAATTATGTAATGCTATCCAAAGAACTAACCGAAAGAAATACATTCCATGCTTTTTCCTCGTTTTATCATTGTTGTTTTTGCATATTTTTACGACCATTTTACGACATTGTTGACAACTTCACATTTGAGCGGTCCATACAAGACTAAACGAAAAAGTAACGCGTGATCTGTTTTAACGTTACTTTTGCGGGGCCATTTTTTGCGGCTGATTGGGTATCCAGTTCTTATTCTATATCAATGTTAAGTAGTCATGTTCCGTCACACCAATCATAGATATACGTAGGTAAAAAAAAATACGATTTTAAAATCTAGTCCCATTGACGGCAACATCGAGTTGAAGAAGAACATCTTCTTTCACTATCCTTCTAGACCTGATGTCATCCATCAGCTAATACCTAACGTAACATATAATTTATCATAGTCCATAGTATTCGGAATCGGTTATCATCTAGTTATCATATGTTTGTTTTATCTCTGTAATACCTTAAATGTGCTAAAATGATTTGCACAACCGCTAAGTTGGTAAAAAATAATGATGTTGTGAAATTATAATGAAATAAATGACTCAGAAACCAAACATTTTACTCTTAATACTTAATTGTTTCCTCTAGCGATAGCGGTACAACCTGAAATTCGGGAATCAGCTGCAAATGGTGTTAAAGGTATGAAAATCGGCACGATTAATCTTTAGGCCATTTGAATCAATTTGACCCGTAGCACCACAAAAAAAAAACAAACCGAAAGGAGTTATGACGTCATCTTTTTTTGTATGGAAAAAAAAACAAATTTTGTTCAGAAACCTATCGTGTGTGGTATTAAATGAAAGGGCATTTTGAGCCGGTTATAAAATTATATATCACATTATTATATTTACGTCACTTGCATTCAATTAAAATAAAAATAATTTTCAAAACATACCAAGTTTGGGCTCCTCCTGATACGAAACCGTTGAATTATTTTTTGTAAAATATACCTCCAGTAATACCCAATATCCTCATATCCAACCCCAAGAAATTAATTTCGAAAATATTCAGTTTTAGTATTTATTTTTTATTTTTTTATTATTACAAATTGTGATCTATCAATCTATCAATGAAACGGCCTCCTAGCCTAGTCGATAGTGACCCTGCCTATGAAGCAGGAGGTCCCAGGTTCGAATCCTGGTAAGGGCATTTATTTGTGTGTTCATCATCATCATCACACAAATAAATGCCCTTACCAGGGCTTGTATATATGTGTATATGGGCATTTATTTGTGTGGTGATGATCTGATGATGATGAACACACAAATAAATGCCCTTACCAGGATTCGAACCTGGGACCTCCTGCTTCATAGGCAGGGTCACTATCGACTAGGCTAGGAGGCCGTTTCATTGATAGATCACAATTTGTGATAATATATATTTTTTTTAAATACTAAAACTAAATATTTTCGAAATTAATTTCTTGGGGTTAGGTATGAGGATATTGGGTATTAACTGAGGTATATTTTACAACAAATAATTTAACGGTTTCGAATCTGGAGGAGCCCAAACTTGGTATGTTTTGAAAATTATTTTAATTTTAATTGAATGCAAGTGACCGAAATATAATAATGTTATATATTTTTAGAACCGGCTCAAAATGCTCTTTCATTTAATACCACACAGGATAGGTTTCTGAACATTTTTTTTTATTTTCCATTCAAAAAAAGATGACGTCATAACTCCTTTCCGTTTGTTTTTTTTTTTGGTGCTACGGGTCAAATTAATTCAAATGGCCTAAAGATTAATCGTGCCGATTTTCATACCCCTAAGAGCCAACGGGAGTGGTCATTTCTCCATACAAACGTACTCCTCGTTTTCCTCCGTAGTTTTTGTAGCTAGAGCAATGATTTTTTCAACACAGATTAATATTGTCAATATCTGTGTCGGACCGTTTTGCTTTTTTAGATATTTTTGTTTTTTAAGGCGCTAGAGCCCTTCAAAAACGGCCAAAATGGCCTAATTGACTATGCCGCAATGAGAGGCGTGGCATTCAAAACTGATATCAATTAGCCAAAAAAGCAAAACGGTCCGACACAGATAATTTCATAATAATTTAGATTTCTAAATTTGGTTACGATTGGTTAAGTTTTGGAGGAGGAAACAGAGGAGTACGAAACCTCGATTTTTGAGATTTTTACGCAGGATTTTTCGCCTTGTCCTTATCGCACTACTTTTAGGTGCCGCTTTCGTTAGCGAGACGGGTATATTTACCTAAAATATTTAAAACTCAGCTCCTGTTTCGTCTTAACACCATTTGCAGCTGATTTTGGTCAACCGCTAGTACTACTCGATGCAATGTATTCAACGAATATGACTGAACTGAAATACTACTGAGGTTGAGCTATAGGAAAAAATCGACAATAGAGTTATTATCATACACAGTAGTTCGAGTAAGAGTAGTTCGCCCCGAATTGAGAACTCGCCGTTCGCCAAAATCTATAGACATCTATTTAATTTTCGACACGATTGAATAAAAAAATTGGCAATTTCCTTTAATTGGGTGCCATTTTTTATAAATTCGATTACGAATTTCTGTTAAAGGGCTTTTCTGATCCTCATACCTACATCAATTTTCAGTAAGATCGTGACACAAATGACGAAATTCAAGATGGCTGTTATTTTTTTAAAGTTTGTTTATGAATTCATATTCAGAGAACTTTCGGCTCCTCAATTATCAATCTTCATAATGATTAGAGCAAAACTGAAATTGTAAGTATAATATAGGGCTTATCTACTTAATCAGTCTCATCATCATCATTGGCCTCATCATCTATCTCTATTGAGTCACTTTAATTTTGGTGTAACACCGGAGAGACACCTTTTTTGATGGCTAAAAAGACCGATGCGAGACCTAATCAGCAGTAACGTCTTTACTGACCGTCTGAAATAAATGTTTTTTTATTTATTTACCATTTATTTTACCATAAGAGCACACGGGGCCCGTGCCCAGGGCCTCCATCCTCAGGACGGGGCCCCGAAGGACAGACAGTAACAGTATATTTGATTACCCATAATAAATAGAAGATCATAGTAGAAAAATGTTAGTTTAATTAGCATCCTTTACTTTCCAAAAGGGCCCCTAATTCTTAAGTGTGCCCCCCCCCCCTCCTTAGTTTAAGACTACCATAATAGTAGCGAAAATTGAGATAGAGATATGTAGAGCTAACAGATGGAGCACAACGATACCAATCATCTCTCGATAGTTTTCCCGTCCATAGAATATACGTATAACGTCAGGTAACAAGCAAAATTCATTAATTACTAAAAAAACAACGGGTTGCACTCCTAACATTACCATGATTTATCAAAATTCTATGACTTAAGTTTTATAAAATTCTATGACGTAATTTTTAGGTGATTAACCCGTAAGATGTCGGTCAGAAGCAGAATGGATGCTGACTAGTGATTTACCGACCATGCAATGGGTTTGGCCGACTAGCCGATTAAATACGTATCATACGTGGCAGTCGTCTGCCGCAGACGGTGTGTGTCTAGCAGACCAGGGGGCCTAGCCAAGATGCCAATTGTTTGCGCTACGATAACATAATATATCTTTTGTTTTGTAACCACAAAAAAATAATTAACTAGTTCTGCTTTATGGTGCCATCAACGGAAAATTTGCGGAACCAATGTCAATACAAAAAAGGTTTAGCAACGATTGTGCTCGTAAATGCATGAATTTCACGGCCGTCTATTCCGGTAGCATCTCGTATTTTGGCAGTATCTTGTAATCTACACACGTCTCGAGTTCACGTTCGTTTTAATACATTTATCGGTGTTTTGTTATATTAAATTGCTAATTCACTAATGTACAGATATGGGCTTTCCATGTTTAAGATAATATGTACCTACCTAGAAGCATAAACGGGATATGCGTACACACTTCAGATATTTATCATATAATGGCAGGTGATACCGATATCGTGTTTGTGATTGGGACGCCACGGACGTGGCGCTTAGTTTTTTAATACATTTTATTCACTATTTTTAAATATACGTGTCAAATAGTTTGAGCTGTATAATATATCAATAACTGAGCAATAACAGTGTTAGTAGTGAATTAATTTGATCTGAAAAATTAAAATGAAGCGTTCCGGCACTTATAAATTTGGTGAAGACCACAGACCGAAGCAAAACAAGACAGATCTCTCAAACGTGCAGTTTACAAATGGAAAAGCAGATTCGGAAAAGGAGTAAGTATTGACACTTGTATTAAAAGTGGTCTCATTTGCGTATTTTTATTACACGTTACGACATTGTCTCTGTACAGCCACTTGCAAAAATAATGTTATTTGTAGACATAAGAGCATGTCTTAATTAAAGCGCTGGTGGCCTAGTGGTAAGAGCGTGCGACTTTCAATCCGGATGTCGCGGGTTCAAACCCCGGCTCGTACCACTGAGTTTTTCTGAACTTACATATATGTACGAAATATCATTCGATATATACCAGTTGCTTTTCGGTGAAGGAAAACATCGTGAGGAAACCGGACTAACCCCAATAAGGCGTAGTTTCCCCTCTAGGTTGGAAGGTCAGATGGCAGTCGCTTTCGTAAAAACTAGTGCCTTCGTCAAATCATGGGATTAGTTGTCAATCGGACCCCAGGCTCTCATGAGCCGTGGCAAAATGCCGGGATAATGCGAGGAAGAAGAAGAAGAGCGTGTTTCGTCGACAAATATTATTGTAGGTGACTATACTCATAGAAATCGGTTGAAATCAAAACTGAATGTTTGTTAGCATAGCGAGTAGAGTGAAATTTTAATGCATTTTCCATACAAACGTTTTTGGAATATTTTAATATAACGTAAACGAAACAATAATAAATCAATTATAAGGACAATCTTACACAAATCGACCTACGTGTCGTGTATATACAGTCAGCAGCAGAAATTGCTAAGCGGACTAGGTGTTCAAAATTACCTTGACATACCTACTCTTATTCTCTTAACAATAAAGTTGCGTCAAGATCATTTTGAACACCTTGGCCGCTTAGCAACATCTGCTGCTGACTGTACTAACTGCTGATGCTCGTG
The DNA here is from genome assembly GCF_910591565.1 of Cydia splendana. Classification (NCBI taxonomy): domain Eukaryota; kingdom Metazoa; phylum Arthropoda; class Insecta; order Lepidoptera; family Tortricidae; genus Cydia; species Cydia splendana. The sequence goes on along the minus strand of NC_085972.1, from coordinate 14,191,784 downwards.
AGAAACAGAAATATTTAAGTACGAGTAAATCAAGAGAGGAGTGGCTTAGGTATTAAAAGGGCATATTGCTCTATGAAAACCATACAAAAATAGGCCCTTTTGGAAAGACTCGTGTTAGTGTTTCAGCTATTAGTCACACGTTTAATGTCATTTCAATGTATTCCTTCCTATAAAGATATTTCCAGTCTCAATGGGCTCTTCATTTGAACTAGTTAAAAACAATCGATGATACACAACAAGCTCTATGTCTTGTATTATGTTATACATGGTACCTACCTAAATTAAAATACAACACAACACAATCAATCTACCGCACTAATACCAACAAAGTTAAATTATTGCGACAAAATTTCAAATCGCGTGTCTCTCCATGACTCTTACAATTTAGGCTCCCATCTTTCATTAGTTGTCATATGTGGCTTTCCATCACACAAGGATCCTTAAAGCTTCATGTGCAATAAGGTCCTTCTGAAATTCCGATAACTGGAAATGGAAAGCCATATATGTATTTGCTTAGGCATAAGAAACACATACAGGCCGTCTGAGCTAACTTTGTATCGACTTGAACAGAATAATGTGTGGGAGTGTCTTGACATCACCACACTTTGACATTGCAAATGCCGTGCAGAGTTAGCTTGGTCGGACTCTACTCTGATTGTTGTCATTTCTTTGACAGGTCGCAATCATGTTTAATGAAATTTTCATTAGGTATCTTAAGTAAGTAAATGGAAAGTAATTCGTTCAACCTCTTAGATGCCCATGACACGACTTTCGTAAGTATAGTCGTGTCAACAGCGCAAATCGAATACTGGATTTTTCTTTTTTTTCAGTGCACCTGAAAGCGAAGTAAAAGAAGACGTACCTAGCATATCGTTTTTCACATTAGTAAGTTAATTTTTTTATTGATTTGGGCACGATACATTTATATAACAAAATTAACAATAAAAAAATAAAAATGCTTCAAAGTTGCGAAAGGACGGGCGACATCGCTGCCGCCCTTTAGTTGCCTTACAAGACTCATGGTACCGTAAACCATGCTTGATGGATGCGGATATCCGGTCCAACATCCAAAGTATGTTGATGATATATTTCGCTATTTATTTTCAGTATCGATTCGTGACCACAAAAGACAAAATCTTCATATTTCTGGCCATAATATGTTCAATGCTGGCCGGGACCACGACGCCCTTCAACACATTGCTGTTTTCTTCCTTGCTCCAAAGCATGGTAGACTACGGTATCTCAGTAATGATGGGTGCCCCTGATGACGACGCTTTCCTCAAAGCAATCCTTGACTTTGCCATATACAACTGTTCTTTGGGTGTGGCACTTGTGATCCTGTCCTATGCTGCTACAGTTCTAATGAACATAGCCGCTTATAATCAGGTAATTATTTGTCAAGCATTTACGCTGATCTTGAAGGTGTCGACTCTTTCTGGAGACTCGAAATATAATTTTAGCGCAAATCAATCTCAAAATATAAAACGCCATCTCAAAGTAATTCTGAATGTCTGGAATCAGGACGGAGATACGTTTCAATGGAGCTAATAAGATAATAAACCTTTTTAACCGTCCTTTAATTGCAGGTCTTCAAAATGCGACAGGAATACTTGAAAGCAGCATTAAATCAAGATTTTGAATATTTCGATACTCATCAAACCGGGGATTTCGCTTCTAAAATGTCCGAGTAAGTGTTGCGAAGACAATCGTAAATAATGCTACACTAATAAAATAAGGTAACCCAGACCTGGGGCCCGTTTCTCAAAAGCTTGTAACTTGTAATACAAGTGTAAGTCTCTTTCTAACAAAAGCTGTCAAAAAGTGACATCCGCTTGTATTACAAGTTACAAGCTATTGAGAAACGGGCCCCAGCCTTTACTAATTATTATATTTTTTTGTTTGCAGCGATGTGGTAAAAGTGGAAGACGGTATGGGGGAGAAATTGGGCACATTTATATTCTTTCAATCGGCTTTCATCAGTTGTATAACTATGGCTTTAATAAAGGGTTGGAAACTAGCACTCCTGTGTTTGATATCCTTCCCAGTGACGCTGTTTCTCGTTGGACTTGCCGGATTGGTAAATATACTCAAAAGTTGATTATATATGTAAATTGAAGGGCCGACCAACCAGGTAGGTACTTGAACTTTTCGCAGCGAGATAACAACGCACAACATTTTTTACGATGTCAAGTTTCAGTGTGGTCGGTTTAGTGCTAAATAAATTCTGCCAAACAAAGACATCTGCATTAATTAAAAACAAGTTGGAAAGGATTAATCGACACTACGAATAACATTGCAGATATCTTCTAATCTATCCAAGAAGGAAGCTAAAGCATCAGGTAAAGCAGGATCTATAGCCGAAGAAGTGATCAGTGCAGTCCGCACGGTTTACGCGTTTAGTGGACAGCAAAAAGAAATAGAAAGATATCAAGGGCACTTGCAAAATGTAAGAAGCATAAATATTAAGAAAGGTAATATATGTATAAATAACATAAAAACTCCAATTCACCCCACAGAAAGATTCCATACTTGGTTTCCGGTTCACTTGAACCTAAACTCAATTTACCCTATTGCACAGTACAACATAAGGTCAAAAACACATATTCTCATATAAACATAAATTCAAAATAGCCTAACACCAAAATACCCATAGTCCCAAAACACCTTAAAACTCTAAATTCAAAACGAACTTATCTCTATTATATACTATTACCACGATCGCCTACTGTCATAAAAGCAGAAGGCCCAAACAAGCTATTCCCGTAATACACGGTTCATGTTCTACGATTTTCTTGGAGGCTGGGGCCAATACGACATGCCTTAATCTGTCGTATTGATTGTTTGTTTTGAGTTATTTTGTATTTAAGTGTGTTTTTATACTATGTTTTGGCCCCTGCGAGCGGTGTTCATAGTAGCGCGAGTAAACTAAAAGGAAATAATTTTACATTAATAAGTTAAAATACAAAAAGAGCACTCATTGCAGGGTTATTCAACGGCATGGCAATGGGAACACTGTTCTTCTGCATTTTCTGCGCATATGCTCTATCGTTCTGGTTCGGTTATAAACTTCTTTCGGACCCTGAGGAGAACTACGATGTGGAAACTATGATTGCTGTAAGTTCTTTGCAACACACACATACTTTAATCACCTTACACTAGTCATATAGGTACTTTTTTAGGGTTCCGTACCCAAAGGGTAAAACGGGATCCTATTACTAAGACTCCGCTGTTCGTCCGTCTGTCACCAGGCTGTATCTCACGAACCGTGATAGCTAGACAGTTGAAATTTTCACAGATGATGTATTTCTGTTGCCGCTATAACAATAACAAATACTAAAAACAGAATAAAATAAAGATTTAAGTGGGGCTCCCATACAACAAACATGATTTTTGACCGAAGTTAAGCAACGTCGGGCGGGGTCAGTACTTGGATGGGTGACCGTTTTTTTTTACCGTTTTTTGCATTATGGTACGGAACCCGGAACCCCGAGTCCAACTCGCACTTGCCCGGTTTTTTTATAATACATAAATAATTTCCGCTCAGGTATTTTTCGGAGTCATGATGGGATCAGCCAACTTCGGTATATCGTCGACTCTGATGGAAGTATTCGGGATAGCAAAGGGTGCCGGCGCGCAGATCTTCTTTGTGATCGACAATGTGCCTTCGATCAACCCACTGCTGGACCGCGGTGTCACCCCCAGTTCCATTGAAGGCAACATCGAGTTGAAGAACGTCTTCTTCCACTATCCTTCAAGACCTGATGTCCCAGTGAGTAATATTATGATCATCATTATTAGACAATTCAAACTCGCACATTTCCCAAATAAGTCGCGAGGCGATAATTCCACGCGATGATTAGGTCGGAACCATGGTTCCGAAAATATGTGATTTTTCAAACAGTCCACTGCATTAGCCATCCATCATTAAGTGGTATATAGTTTTAGTCGCATCTCGCAGGGTTAACAAGATAACTTTAGGTAGGTAACCTTAGTTAAGGTGGTTAAGTCGGTACCTACTGGCCTAATCATCGCGTGGAATTATCGCCTCGCGACTTATTTGGGAAATGTGCGAGTTTGAATTGTCAGTCATGGTATAATAATATACTCCGCCTGGTACTCCATTCCGAGATTCGCGTATGACCTAACTGACACGCGCCTACGTCATCATGCTGTTTACAGGTTCTCAAACTTTGAAATGTGGGAGAATTTTAACCAACGGTGAAAATTATTTTAACGGCATTAATTTTAAGTTATTCATGTAGAAACATAGTAAAATAAAACAAATCTAATGTATTAAATTAAACTTTATTTATCTATACAAGACAAACGTTTAAAAAACTAATTCACAGTTACACATTAATTACCAAGCTTACGACGTGAAAAGTTTGGAAAACACTGCGACTGCTGACACTGAGCGAGAAGGAAATACCAAATAACACGCGTTCGACAAGGATGACGGTCAGGGCATGAAGTTATCTAGATCCGAATTGTCAAATGTGCACAGAGCTATCCTGTGTTGCCAGTAGTATAAACAGAATTACCCGAAAGTCTGAAATTTCTTTCGTGAATCGGAAGATATTGCTAACGAGTAATTAAAAATGACGTGTTATTGTAAAATTTAAGCTAAAATACATATAAATGAAAATTATAAAATTATAAAGAAATATTTTAACTTATTAACCATAGGTATAATGTACCCATGTAACATGTTATGTTGAAATAAAGTGGCAATGTTATTGTGACGTAGGCCCGTGTCACTCTGGGAATGGAAGACCATGGTATAATAATATACTCCGCCTGGTACTCCATTCCCGTCTTTTCTAGGTCACCTAACTGACACGGGCCTACGTCATCATGCGACAGCGCTATATGATAATATGCGATAGCGCTATATATAGCGGCCATGTTGTTGTGACGTAGGCCCGTGTCACTCTGGGAATGGAAGACCATGTTTTATTAGACTATGTGGAAGACCATGTTTTATTAGACCATGGAACCAGTCTTTCAAAGAAACTTAATTTCAACATAAGTAGTCGTTTCGCAACCCTTTGTTACCTCCCCCAACGTACTTAATGCCATATTATGTGTATAATTATTATAGGTAGATAGGTATATTGTAGGTAGGTACATAATGTACATAGTACTATACAATAAATAAATAGGTTAGTATTCTATACAGAACGCCCAACCAATTTCAATCATAGTACTGTACTCTTCGTCAACATCAATCAATCACCAACTTTTACTCATAATAAAGATTAACGGCACTTAACTCTTCAATTTAACAACATAGACGTTTTATTATAACTGGCTCCGGGTCATATGATGAATTATAACAATTAGATATTCTGACCTTGATAACATTAGTTGTAACAAACATATCAATAGATAAATATAGAAAACAATAACACAAGCCGCCTAAAATGACAGTGATAGCTTTAACTATCATTGTTCGTTTCAAGGGCAGAATTAGCGTTATCATACCTACTATTCATAATCCTAGCGGTTTGTTTTACCTATGAGAATATAAATAATATAAGTACCTATATAAACGTGCTAGATAGATTCGATATCACTAATACCGATATAATTAAAAAACATGAAAAATGCATGAGTCAGACACAAAATATTCTGCTTGTAATAAATTTGCTATCTCAGATTAGGGTATTTGGGCAGAAAATAATTATTTCGATGTTTTATTCATACATAATAAATATCGCTGTTTCATCATTAGTGGTCTTGTGAAGGCGATATCATGTCTAAAATATAATCCTGTTCTGATATCACGCATCATGAACATATGAATGACCTCATACAGGTGCATATAGATGGGTACTTACATAAACGCAGAATATATAGACTGGTACTGGTATACTCCGACATCTATCCAGGATAAGCTATTGAAAAACTCTCAATGTTAGGCGATATGAATTAACACAGAAATATGGGTACGGGTGCTTGCCGCTAACCTTTTAAAACACTTCATTCAAGGTGCTGAAGGGGGTAGACCTCAGAGTAAAACGAGGTCAGACAGTGGCGCTCGTCGGGCACTCAGGCTGCGGCAAGTCTACCATCATCCAGCTCTTATCCAGATACTATGACGTCATCGACGGAAGCGTAAGTAGTCTAAATAACATACTTTTGGATTCATAGATAGCGTATACTGTTTCCCAGGAATATTTCAAGTGAGTCTTGAAATTCCGTTAGTTGCTTGGTAGGAAAAACTTTTCATTTTATTTATTCCTGAATCTCCTTTACCTCTTTCAACAACAGCAGGGCAACAGAATATTTCTCACCTTCAGAATCCACAAGATTTCGGTTTTTTTCCGCTTCTTCCTACACTTATTTTGGGCTCCATTGTAGACTCGAATGTATCATACTTGCAGTGCGTGCCTAAAGTTTTGGAGTAAGGCAAGCCGAAAGATATGTAAGTGTCCAATCTCACTCAAAGTAATAATAACGTATCGAGGCGATGTCATCACAGCGCACAGAGCAAACTACTACTAACTAAGAGTACTAAGTACATGGAAATACAAACATATCAGAAAGCCTTCCGCGAACGTCGAAGTTTACAAATTGCATGCAATTTCCTCTGTCACTCTAATTACGCCTTAATTGGAGTTAACCAACAATATCTTGTGTTTTGTAAACGGCCGTACAGAATGTTCTCTTTTATGCGACGGACTTATCTGAGAATAGGTACACAACATACACATAGCACACCAAACGAACACTAAACATTGCCAATCGGGGGAAATAATTCGTGTATAAGCCAATTTTGGCATGGTTGTAGGGAATGGTGTATTAAACAAGATATAGTTCGTAGCTTTGTAATAGAGCCCGGCGGCTAATCCTATTGTCTATTGTTAAGTAAAACCGCACGTGCTACTTACCTGCAAAAAATGGTCATAATTATTCTATTTGGCACCTGAGCGCGGGCTAGTCCAACGCTCACAAAACCAGTGTAGGTACGCTCTCCGATAACGCGCCTTTGTTACGCATCTCGATGACACATTTTAGACTGGTTCTGTAGTGTTCGACTCGCCGGCACTCAGTAACCGAAGTACTGTACTTTTTATGCAGGTGGTTGTGGCACGTGGCACGAGCGGTTTTACTTAACAATAGACAATAGGATTAGCTCGGGCTCTATTAGAAACCTACGAACTATACTAAAAGTACCGGGGGGTGGGGGTGAAGATAACGGGTAGGGGGGGTTTTAAGGTCCCTTTTTATAGTTTTTCGTAAATACCTAAAACTCTTAAACAAAAAATGTTCTATTACATAAGTAATCTACATAAAATGTTCTACATAATTCAGTACACTTTTTCGCTAGTATCAATATTTCAAAGTATACTTGGAAAAGTTACTTATAAATCTTATAAATTGTTCTTATAATTCCAATTGCAAAAGTTCCTACCTAAGTAGATCATAATTTTCAGGTGCGTGTGGACGGACATGACGTACGAGAGTTGTCGGTGCGGTGGCTGCGTGCGCAGATTGGATTGGTTGGGCAAGAACCTGTGCTGTTCAACACGACCGTCCGCGAGAACATCCGCTACGGCCGAGAGGACGCCTCCGACGGCGATATAGAGGCTGCCGCAAAGCAAGCCAACGCGCACCAGTTTATTTTGAAACTTCCCAAGGTTTGCACTGGATATTTACTGGCGTTTATCCCGTCTACAGTGGCATATTTATCCCATCAAACCTATACCCATTATTTACATTCACACCAGAAGTGTCGATACGACGACTGAGAGACTGTCAAGTATAGCGTTCGTAGCAACAAGCCGAAGTAATTCATCTAATTCAATTTAAAGGATTTAGGAAGCGCTATTAACAATAAATATTTATACATAGGTAGTCTCACGGAAGATGCGAGGCTCGCTAAAATACATAGGCTGATTCCAAATGAAGTTTAACAAACTGTAGTTAAGCTTATTGGTGTGCATTAATAGGGCTACGACACGCTGGTCGGAGAACGCGGTGCTTCAATGTCAGGTGGACAAAAGCAGCGTATTGCCATCGCCCGCGCTCTGGTGCGCAACCCTAGCATCTTGTTGTTGGATGAGGCCACCAGCGCTCTTGACACTTCGTCAGAAGCGAAAGTACAAAAGGCACTCGATAAGGTAAACAAATTTCTACCAAACGTTCATTAATTATGATAACTTACAGAGTCTAAAACATTTGTTTGTGAAGACATCGAGACCTTTTCAATTGGCACAAAACGTATAGAGTTGCCGTTTTATTTATAAGTGTCCGCAATGGGGTTGAATTGTAGGATTGATTTGATTATAGACCAGACACTCGCGACATGTCACCAAATGAACTAGCACCGACAAGTATCCAAAATAATTTATGTTAATAGGCCCAGGAAGGACGTACTACAATTGTCGTAGCACACAGATTGTCAACAATAAGGAACGCTGATGTAATATACGTGTTCAAAAGCGGTGTGGTCGTAGAGACAGGAAATCATGATGAGCTAATGAGAAGCAAAGGACACTATTACGACATGGTTATGCTGCAAACATTCCCAGGCGCTGAAGAATCAGGTAGAATAGGGAAACGAATGAACAAACTTATTTTGCTTTCTATCTGTCAGTGAATGTTAGCTACTATGGACGTTGAACAAATGTACACCAGTGAGACCACAAATCGCTTCATTACGCCGCATGATTTATCTAAATTTCTTTGTGACATAAAACTGTAATTTTCTAGGTGATAAGCGGCCATCATTAACTCGAGAGATTTCCGTCAGAAGTGAAAAGGATGAAGACGATTTTATTCCAATGAATACTGAGGTAATTGTAGCTACTATTGTTTTGAACATTTAATGCAATGGGACGTTGGTCCGCAGCATGCTCTGAATAATCACGTTCAATCAGGAAGGTAAGGGTGGGTAGTACACCTATGAGATGGTTCAATACTGTTAGGAAGCCGGAAGGCGGCGACATACACCGCGCAGATTTTATCCATTGCCTATGTTTTTCTGCAGTGCAAACGAAACCGGAAAAAAGAAGTGGAAACAAGGTGAAAGACTTAGTAAAACTCTTTGCAAACGTTATCACCAATAAATTTTACGATATCAACAGCTTTCTTTCATGATTAAAAAAAGAATGTAAGTATTTCTTCACCAATCCGTTTGTTTCCAGATTACTGACGCTAAAGATGACGCCAATGACGTTTCATTCCTGCAAGTACTCAAGCTAAACAAGCCAGAATGGAAATCCATCACTGCTGCCAGTCTTTGTTCTCTAATAAGCGGATTTGCGATGCCAATGCTTGCTGTTATTTTAGGAGATTTCATTGGTGTAAGATATATGTTTTCTAGCCGTGTATACTATATTTTACATGTACGAAGTAAAACTATTTTTCAAAAGAAGCTCATGTCTCAAGTGAGCCGTCTTCTTACAGATTTTGTCCTATCCAGATCCAGATGTAGTTCAGGCAGAAGTCCGAAGATATGCACTCATATTCGTAGGTATTGGTGTCTTCTCGGGAATTGCGAACTTTATACAAGTAAGTTTTTCACTCTCTAACTTCTGGTGATTTTCAGTAAAGGTACCCCATAACCAATTTTCATTTGCCGTTATTATCCTTTAATCTGTTTGCTTGAGGTCATAGCAGCGGATCATTTTGTTCCATAACTTTCCGTCTTTTCAACTCTTTCCTTTTCGTAATGTGTTCGTAAGTGGTATTTCAAGGAACCAATTTCTAATGCATATAACACTAGCTTTTGCCCGCGGCTTCGCACGCGCAGGAGAGTTTTTTTAATAATCTATGTACTTTAATGGTTTTAGGTATTTTGAATGTAAACAAACCGTTTAAGATGATAATTATTTTAAAAACGATGTTTGTGTACTGTTCAATTATTAGAAGGTATTTGTAATCTTATAATTTTGTAGCTCAAAAAATTTACTTTAAGGGATTGAATTCTCAAAAGTCTGGATCACGTGTGGCTGTAAATCAGCGTGTATGTTACAACCGTCTATGCTATCTTCGTAATTAGCATTCCCCACCAGGGGCCATAGTTCACGTCGGCTACATTATATTTTAATTTTGATCCCATTTTTGTAATTTTTGTAATTAGCGTTCCACAAAACCATGGAAATGATACCCATATTGATATTTTGAAATTTCAACCTCATTGCACCCCCACCAGGGGGATGATTGTTCACTTCGGCTACGTTAATTTTAATTTTGATGCCATTTTTGTTATTAGCGGCTCAAAATACTATGAAAACGATACCCATATTGATATTTTGAGATATCAACCCTATTGGGGACTTTTCCCCCTCTTAGGGGTTCAATTATCAAAAAACCTGAAACACGTGTTTACTTATTTATCTTTAGGAATACTCCTGTGAAATTTGGAATAAAATAGTCTAACTAATCTTGTTTCCCCATACAAACTTTGGACCCCCATTTCACTCCTTTAGGGGATGAATTTTGAAAAATCCTTTCTTAGTGCACCCCTAGACCTTATACGGAATCTAGTTGCCAAATTTGGACTTTCTAGTCCCAGCGGTTTGGGCTGTGCGTTGATTTAAGTCAGTCAGTCAGTCAGTCAGTCAGTCAGTCAGTCAGGTCTTTCACGTTTATATATTTAAGATTACTCATAAACTATTTAATGTAATATAACATTACTATTTGAAAGGTATTTTTATATGGTATGGCTGGAGAACACCTGACCGAGCGACTACGTCGTATGCTGTTTGGAAAACTGTTGCAGCAAGAGATTGCGTTTTACGACGACAAGGACAACTCCACAGGCGCTCTCTGCGCTCGCCTTGCTGGCGAGGCAGCTTCAGTGCAAGGAGTAAGTCTTCTATCCCACGAAAAGCATAAAGCTACTGTTAGGTTCTTTGTTGTCTATAGAGTTAAGACACTTGCGGCTTCAGGATTCTTTTCTGTACGGGTGCGAGTTGCAAACACTTTACGGTACCCAAAGTTTTATTTTAATGTCGGCAATAATGTCGATAACATAACACATTCTTCAGAAGCTATGTCGACCTTACTAGTGAACAACCAACTAAAAAAAACCTTTATATCTGATTTCGCCCAAAAATAATATTATTATTTGGAGTATTTCATTCCGAATCATTCCTATAAATTATATAAGAGTATATGTATATCTTATTTGTTTTCAGGCCACGGGCCAAAGAATTGGCACAGTCCTATCGGCCATTGGTACCTTTGGGTTCGCTCTAGTCCTTTCTCTTATATATGAATGGAGGGTTGGATTGGTCGCGTTAACTTTCGTGCCAATTATGGTCGCAATCTTATACAAAGAAGGAAGAATGGTCAGTGCGCAATCGTTTGGGGCAGCTAAAACCATGGAATCTAGTTCTAAGGTGAGTAATGAGTAATACGAAAAGCTCTTAACTGTCGACTTTATACAGTGTCATGTTAGGAGTCACGGGGTGGCCAGGGCATGTGAGCCATAAACTTCCGTTTCAAGATTATGTTAGCTTTCTTACATCATAATCATTGCAAAGATTTGATAGCTATAAACATTTAGTCTTTCAGTCTCAGCCGAACACTATTCGTAGTTCGTAGTACAGAATGTACTTAAGTAGATTTACATAAGAGATCAGATATTTATTTTGACGACCGGTCTGGCCTAGTGGGTAGTGACCAGGGGCCTATAAAGCCGATGGTCCCGGGTTCGAATCCTCGTAAGGGCATTTATTTGTATGATGATACAGATATTTGTTCCTGAGTCATGGTTGTTTTCTATGTATTTAAGTATTTATATATTATATACATCGTTGTCTGAGTACCCACAACACAAGCTTTCTTGAGCTTACCGTGGGGCTTAGTCAATTTGCGTAAAAATGTCCTATAATATTTATTATTTATTTATTTATTAACAATTTCAGATAGCTGTAGAAGCAGTTGCAAACGTCCGAACAGTGGCCTCACTTGGTAGAGAAGAACAATTCGTTACGGAATACAGTGTCAAGCTATTGCCCGGCCTAGCCCTCGCCAAGAAAGCTACACACTATCGTGGCATCGTCTTTGGTCTCTCCAGAGGACTTTTCAATTTCGTTTACGCTGCGGCCATGTATTATGGTGGAACTCTCATTGTATATGACCAAGTTGGTTATGATGTTGTTTTGAAGTAAGTAAGAAACGTAAGCTACATTTTTACGCACCATTTTATATTTTTGAGCTTTTTATCTCTCTTAGGGCTCAATTAAGGGCTCTGAGGATTAGGTAGATCTAAGTCGTAGAAGGAAAAATTAAAGAAAAACCAAAATGGTTAGCGTGCGAAAAATGTCTTAAATCGTTTGATGAATACCCCTTAACATACAGATATTGGTATCTATGTAGTATCTATCTATCTATCAATTTATTTGTGTAGATCGGCACAGGCGTTACTAATGGGTGCGTCGTCGGCAGCACAAGCGTTTGCATTTGCTCCCAACTTCCAAAAGGGAATCAAAGCTGCTGGTCGTATTATTGTACTGCTGAACAGAGAATCCAAAATCAGGGATCCAGATCAACCCGCGGTTAAGGATTTCGTAAGTATACTACCTATCCCTATTTACACAATGGGGTTTAAAATTAGAAGGGCCGCCTGTTTCTCTAGGCGACTTTTGCACTAAATCCAAGACCACATAATACCAGTCCTCAAATTAAAGAATAACCTCCCAACATTTGGGCACTTAGAAACAAATGCGCACAATAACGGCAGTTACCGATTTGCGATGCCTGAATTCTCAACCACTTTGAGGAACCGAACACCAATGCACAGCATCTACGACCTTTTTCTAGAACTATTGGAACAGATGCTTTCAAAAACCCGAAAAGACAGATTTAAATTACCACCATTTCTATTAAACGATCGTATATTCATAAAAAAAGTGTCTTTCTTACAGAGAGGAACTGGTGAATCCAGCTTACAAGGAGTATTCTTCAAATACCCCACACGTCCTATAAGCGTGCTCTACGACTTAAACCTTGAAGTAGAAAAGGGCAAGACCGTCGCTCTGGTAGGTGCCAGTGGGTGCGGAAAGAGCACTGTCATACAACTGCTCGAAAGATACTACGATCCTAATGAAGGCCTAGTGGTAAGTTGTATTTATAGTAGATACCTAATCCTAAGAAACAGGATCCTAGAAGATTAGGATTTACAGCTGTAAAAGAATCTGGCGAGTAAACTTAAAAAAACAACATTTCGTTTATTCTAGGCTCAAGATGGCGTGCCTCTAACAAAAATTCGTCTCCATGAAGCCAGAAGGACCATCGGTTTTGTGCAGCAGGAGCCTATTCTATTCGACCGCACGATTGGCGAGAACATTGCCTACGGAGACAATGCGCGTAAACCGAGCCGAGACGAAATCGAAGCCGCTGCTAAACAAGCCAATATTCATAATTTCATTACGTCTCTACCATTGGTGAGTTTAAGTTAAGCAGTTTATTTTATTATTAGTTCATGTTTACATATCTAGGGTTTTTCAAAAAGGTACCCCTGGTATAAAGGAGTAAAAAATGCAGTGCAGGTTCTAGATCTGATAGAACGATTATTTTCATTAGTTTCGATCTGTGTATCAAACTGACACAGTAGAAATAGGTAGAGTTTTTTAAATACTTACCAATACAGGCACTGAACTATTTGTTTTTTCTTCAAGGCTTACGATACGAATATCGGCTCAAAAGGTACTCAATTATCTGGAGGACAGAAGCAAAGAGTGGCCATCGCAAGAGCATTGATAAGGAAACCACAAATGCTACTGCTTGATGAAGCTACCAGCGCACTTGACACGGAGAGTGAAAAGGTATGTTTAATGATTATACGGATACAAGTCTTATCTCAGTGGCGGATTTGCCCTAAGGCCCAGTAGGTCTAGGGCGGCAAGTTGTGACAATAAATTTGCTGATGATAAGAAATAACTCAAAATGTAGTCAATATGGTGCTGAGAAAGGGGCGGCTACTGGGCCTGGGGCCTAGGGCGGCAAAGACTACAAATCCGCCACTGTCTTATCTTAAATACTTTAGTTTACTTCCATGCTTAAAGTTGTGTCATGTCAATGTAAAATATCTAGTATGTAAGGTACTTCTAAAAAATCTACGCAATAATTCCTAGAACAATAAATAATGTCCAGCTTCAGGCAAAAGTATGCTTTTTTAAGTAATACAATACCTATATAAGTAGTTATTAATCGATTCGGATACCTAAACTCAAAATTGAATGTACCTACACTGAGAAAAATTTGCTACTTATGAAGCAAAAAATTGTAAGTAGCTTGCAATTTGCTACTTACTACGGGTGCAGCATACTTAATACAGCTGCCGCATACTGCTTAATGGTGCAAGCTACTTACGCGTTTAGGAGATACACAATGTTGCGTACGGGCATTGGAATTTTGTACGTATAATGTCAGCGCCTACGTAATAAGTATGTTATACCCGTACAATACGTAGTTGTTTAAGGAACTTGAATGTAAGTAGCTGCCACCATTACCCATACATATCCGGGTACATTATCCAGTTCAACCTCCTACTTATAAGTAGCTTATACCTTTACATTAAGTAGTTTTCAACAGAACATGAACATAAGTAGAAAACATCTTTATTCATACATGTGTTGGTTATCATATAGAGTTGTTTAAACGTACACCTCCTACTTATTTAAAGGCTTTACTTACACGATATCCGTATCTTTACGAATACGTAGGCGAGTTACGAGAGTTGTAATACAAATACGACCTACTATACAGTCCCATGATGAGTAAATATGCCGATTCATTATACGTGTGCGGTCTACTGTTATACATGTAGCAGCTACGTATCTTACGTAGCCCATGCCAGTACGTAAGGACCCAGTCACCTGACGCTAGCACGCAAGCTACGTAAAATACGTAGACAGTCCCATGATGAGTAAATATGCCGATTCATTATACGTGTGCGGTCTACTGTTATACATGTAGCAGCTACGTATCTTACGTAGCCCATGCCAGTACATAAGGACCCAGTCACCTGACGCTAGCACGCAAGCTACGTAAAATACGTAGACAGTGCCATGATGAGTAAATATACCGATTCATTATACGTGTGCGGTCTACTGTTATACATGTAGCAGCTACGTATCTTACTTACCCCATGCCAGTACGTAAGGACCCAGTCACCTGATGCTAGCACGCAAGCTACGTAAACTACGTAGACAGTGCCATGATCAGTAAATATGCATATTCATTATACGTGTGCGGTCTACTGTTATATATGTAGCAGCTACGGGTCTTACGTAGCCCATGCCAGTACGTAAGGACCCAGTCACCTGACGCTAGCACGCAATCTACGTAAAATACGTAGACAGTGCCATGATGAGTAAATATACCGATTCATTATACGTGTGCAGTCTACTGTTATACATGTAGCAGCTACGTATCTTACGTAGCCCATGCCAGTACGTAAGGACCCAGTCACCTGATTCTAGCACGCAAGCTACGTAAAATACGTAGACAGTACCATGATGACTAAATATGCATATTCATTACACGTGTGCGGTCTACTGTTATACATGTAGCAGCTACGTATGTTACGTAGCCCATGCCATTACGTAAGGACCCAGTCACCGGATGCTAGCACGCAAGCTACGTAATATACGTAGACAGAGCCATGATGAGTACATATGCCGATTCATTATACGTGTGCGGTCTACGTGTCTTACGTAGCCCATGCCAGTACGTAAAAACCCAGTCACCTGATGCTAGCATGCAAGCTACGTAAAATACGTAGACAGTGCCATGATGAGTAAATATACCGATTCATTATACGTGTGCAGTCTACTGTTATACATGTAGCAGCTACTTATCTTACGTAGCTCATGCCAGTACGTAAGGACCCAGTCACCTGATGCAAGCACGCAAGCTACGTAAAATATGTAGACAGTGCCATGATGAGTAAATATGCCGATTCATTATACGTGTGCGGTCTACTGTTAAACATGTAGCAGCTACGTGTCTTACGTAGCCCATGCCAGTACGTAAGGACCCAGTCACCTGATGCTAGCACGCAAGCTACGTAAAATACGTAGACAGTGCCATGATGAGTAAATATACCGATTCATTATACGTGTGCAGTCTACTGTTATACATGTAGCAGCTACGTATCTTACGTAGCCCATGCCAGTACGTAAGGACCCAGTCACCTGATGCTAGCACGCAAGCTACGTAAAATACGTAGACAGTGCCATGATGATTAAATATGCATATTCATTACACGTGTGCGGTCTACTGTTATACATGTAGCAGCTACGTATGTTACGTAGCCCATGCCATTACGTAAGGACCCAGTCACCGGATGCTAGCACGCAAGCTACGTAATATACGTAGACAGAGCCATGATTAGTAAATATGCATATTCATTATACGTGTGCAGTCTACTGTTATACATGTAGCAGCTACTTATCTTACGTAGCTCATGCCAGTACGTAATGACCCAGTCACCTGATGCAAGCACGCAAGCTACGTAAAATACGTAGACAGTGCCATGATGAGTAAATATGCCGATTCGTTATACGTGTGAGGTCTACTGTCATACATGTAGCAGCTACGTATCTTACGTAGCCCATACCAGTACGTAAGGACCCAGCCACCTGACGCTAGCACGCAAGCTACGTAAAATATGTAGACAGTGCCGTGATTAGTAAATATGCATATTCATTATACGTGTGCAGTCTACTGTTATACATGTAGCAGCTACTTATCTTACGTAGCTCATGCCAGTACGTAAGGACCCAGTCACCTGATGCTATCACGCAAGCTACGTTTAATACGTAGACAGTGCCATTATGAGTAAATGTGCATATTCATTGTACGTCTGCGGTCTACTATTATACATGTAGCAGCTACGTATGTTACGTAGCCCATGCCAGTACGTAAGGACCCAGTCACCTGATGCTAGCACGCAAGCTACGTAAAATACGTAGACAGTGCCATGATGAGTGAATATGCCGATTCATTATACGTGTGCGGTCTACTGTTATACATGTAGCAGCTACGTATGTTACGTAGCCCATGCCAGTACGTAAGGACCCAGTCACCTGATGCTAGCACGCAAGCTACGTAAAATACGTAGACAGTGCCATGATGAGTGAATATGCCGATTCATTATACGTGTGCGGTCTACTGTCATACATGTAGCAGCTACGTATCTTACGTAGCCCATACCAGTACGTAAGGACCCAGCCACCTGACGCTAGCACGCAAGCTACGTAAAATACGTAGACAGTGCTATGATGAGTGAATATGACGATTCATTATACGTGTGCGATCTACTGTTATACATGTAGCAGCTACGTATCTTACGTAGCCCATACCAGTACGTAAGGACCCAGCCACCTGACGCTAGCACGCAAGCTACGTAAAATACGTAGACAGTGCTATGATGAGTGAATATGACGATTCATTATACGTGTGCGATCTACTGTTATACATGTAGCAGCTACCTATCTTACGTAGCCCATGCTAGTACGTAAGGACCCAGTCACCTGATGCTAGCACGCAAGCTACGTAAAATACGTAAACAGTGCCATGATGAGTAAATATGCATATTCATTATACGTGTGCGGTCTACTGTTATACGTGTAGCAGGTACGTATGTTACGTAGCCCATGCCAGTACGTAAGGACCCAGTCACCTGATGCTAGCATGCAAGCTACGTAAAATACGTAGACAGTGCTATGATGAGTGAATATGACGATTCATTATACGTGTGCGGTCTACTGTTATACATGTAGCAGCTACCTATCTTACGTAGCCCATGCCAGTACGTAAGGACCCAGTCACCTGATGCTAGCACGCAAGCTACGTAAAATATGTAGACAGTGCCATGATGAGTGAATATGCCGATTCATTATACGTGTGCGGTCTACTGTTATACATGTAGCAGCTACCTATCTTACGTAGCCCATGCCAGTACGTAAGGACCTAGACACCAGACGCCAGCACGCAAGTTACGTAAAATACGTAGACAGTGACATGATGAGTAAATATACCGATTCATTATAAGTGTGCGGTCTACTGTTATACATGTAGCAGCTACGTATGTTACGTAGCCCATGCCAGTACGTAAGGACCCAGTCACCTGATCCTAGCACGCAAGCTACGTAAAATACGTAGACAGTGCCATGATGAGTATATATGCATATTCATTATACGTGTGCAGTCTACTGTTATACATGTAGCAGCTACTTATCTTACGTAGCTCATGCCAGTACGTAAGGACCCAGTTACCTGATGCTAGCACGCAAGCTACGTATAATACGTAGACAGTGCCATGATTAGTAAATATGCATATTCATTATACGTCTGCGGTCTACTGTTATACATGTAGCAGCTACGTCTCTTACGTAGCCCATACTAGCACGTAAGGAGCCAGTCACCTGATGCTAGTACGCAAGCTACGTAAAATACTTAGACAGTGCCATGTTGAGTAAATGGGTATCGTCTTGGGTCGTCCCATTAGGTTTTTGCCAAGTTCTTAAATTAGTCCTATTCTGCTTTCGTCACCCATTCTACATTCGTCACTTTTGTCGGTGGGCTTTCTCATCTTTGGTCATATTTGCTGTTTGCCTTTTTCTTATTCCGACCCATTCCGGTATTCTTCATTATCTTGTTTGGGCATGTTCGATTTTAGTCTATCTCGTATTCAGTCTCATTCATTATTCGTCATTTTTCTTCGACACGTTCGATATTGGTCCCATTCGGTTATTGACAAGTTCTTAATTTGTCTTATTCTGTATTCTGTCATATTCTTCATTCGTCACTTTCGCTGGTAGTCTTTGTCATCTTTAGCCATATTTGTTGATTGTCTTTTTCCCAGTGTGGTTATCAATTTCATCATCCCTTCCCTCCCGTGAGCGTCATAGAAGTCGCCCTGAAGAAGGTTGACAGCAGTTACCAAAGCTTTAATCAGTCTGAAACTATCTAAGTAGCCATACTACTGTGCCCTGGTCTAAGACCAGGCACGGCACGACGTAGTAAGCCCCGTGTCCCCGTTTTGGATTAATCTCCCCTACATGTGTATTGTTTAGGATACATTTAATTAATATTTAAGTATAAGGATTATTGTTTATGGAATCAAAACAAAAAACAAGACAAATAGTAAATGGGACGAATATCGAACGGGACGAATATTTAACGTGACAAATAGAGAATGTGTCCAAATTTCAAAAGATCCTAAATAATAAAAATACGAAATTAGAATAAGACCAAAGACGATATTACGAATAACGAATGAGACTAAAAAAAGAAATTGACTAACATCGAACATGCCCAAAGAAGATGATGACGAATACCGGAATAAGCCGAAATAAGAAAAAGGCAAACAACCAAGTATAACCCAATATGAAAAAGACCACCGATGAACTTGACGAATGTAGAATGGGTGACGAAAGCAGAATGGGACTAATTTAAGAACTTGACAAAAAACTAATGGGACGACCCAAGAGTATACCAGTAAATGGGTCATTCCACCGTTTCGGGTGTTACACTTGAACTCATAAAATAAGGTTTTATTCGATATAGTAACAGGAACTAGGAGGTTAAACTATTAATTCATCTACTACTTTGATAATATTTTCTTTTCCTGAACACACATAATTTAAAGTATAAGAGTAATAACGAGAGACTCACTAAAAAGTAGCTGTTTCGGGTGTTACGCGAATTGGCCTATAGCTTCTGACCATCAGTACCAAAATGCATAAATTAGCGAATTTTCTCAAGTAACCTCCAGTTTTATTTATGTCAAGTAATATAGTCCTTATAGTCTACTGAAACACTAAAGTAACACTTAGTATCACTTTTTATTTAATTTTAATAAAATAAATTACCTGTTTCGGGTGTTACTCATGGTTCGTTTCGGGTGTTACGAGTACGAATCTAAGACAGATTTATACGAAATCAGGGCTCATTTTATTGAAAATATTGTCTTTTTAATAAATTCGATTAAAAACATAAGTATTAAATGCTGAATTATTATAAAATACATTAGTCTTAACAATAAAAACTGTTTCTCGTAGATATCATAATTATTTTTCTTTCAATGCGAATATTTCCGGAAATATTCCCTTAATCAAAAAATGGTTGATGGTGACACCTATTCATTTTGAAAAATCTATCCAACGACACCCCACATCACAGGATTAAAGGCGAAAATAAATAAAAAATATGTTGTACAGGAGCTACCCTAAAAAAAATTTTTTTTTGTAATTTTTGTGTTACTACTTTGTCGCCATGATTGATTTATGTATCCATGCCCAATTTCAGCTTTCTAGCACTAACCACCACGGAGAAAAGCCGGGGACAGACAGGCGGACGTTTCGGGTGCTACACAACTTCAAACTTTAAAACATACGATTAAAGCAGACGCTAAAACAATAATTACTACACATTTGAATAGATTCACATCATAGCCTTTCTTTGGCAAAACATGTTTGGCTATAGTTAATTACGGGGAAAGTTACACATATTTTTGTCTCTTTTTCGTTTCGGGTGTTACTTTGAGACCACAGTCTAGAATACTCTTCTAAAAACCGATTAATCCATGCTTTTGATGCTAGCACGCAAGCTACGTAAAATACGTAGACAGTGCCATGATGAGTAAATATGCATATTCATTATACGTGTGCGGTCTACTGTTATACATGTAACAGCTACGTATCTTACGTAGCCCATGCCAGTACGTAAGGACCAGTCACCTGACGCTAACACGCAAGCTACGTATAATACGTAGACAGTGCCATGATGAGTAAATATGCCGATTCATTATACGTGTGCGGTCTACTGTTATACATGTAGCAGCTACGTATCTTAC
The DNA here is from genome assembly GCF_910591565.1 of Cydia splendana. Taxonomy (NCBI): domain Eukaryota; kingdom Metazoa; phylum Arthropoda; class Insecta; order Lepidoptera; family Tortricidae; genus Cydia; species Cydia splendana. Next base: position 14,170,960 of record NC_085972.1, on the reverse strand, counting down.
GTAGCCCATGCCAGTACGTAAGAACCCAGTCACCTGATGCTAGCACGCAAGCTACGTAAAATACGTAGGCAGTGCCATGATGAGTAAATATGCATATTCGTTATACGTGTGCGGTCTACTGTTATACATGTAGCAGCTACGTATCTTACGTAGCCCACGCCAGTACGTAAGGACCAGTCACCTGACGCTAACACGCAAGCTACGTATAATACGTAGACAGCGCCATAATGAGTAAATATGCCGATTCATTATACGTGTGCGGTCTACTGTTATACATGTAGCAGCTACGTATGTTACGTAGCCCATGCCAGTACGTAAGGACCCAGTCACCTGACGCTAGCACGCAAGCTATACCCCCAAATATATACCCCAGGGGAGAATCTCTGCATAGACGAATCTTTAATTTTGTCTAGAGGCCGGAGTGGCATTCGCCAATATATTAAAGGTAAACGCCACAAATATGGCATCAAAATGTATGTGTTAGCCACTCCTGGTGGCCTTGTCCTCCAATCTCATATGTACAGAGGGAAAAATGATATTGAAATTGGAGGGCAAGGCCATACAGGCAAGGTAGTGGCTAAACTTCTCCAGTCATATTTAGAAAAGGGCCGTCATATTTTCATGGACAATTTTTATAAGTGTCGGGCTCGCAAAAATTTTAATGGCAAAAAAAACTAATGTTACCGGAACGTTGCGATCTCGATGAAAAAATTGGGCAAAGGAGGCAGCATATATATTAGGTTCGATAAGAATGGGATTTGTGTTTGCAAGTGGAAAGACTTAAATTCTATGTTTTTATCACTACAAAATCCTGCCTTTTTTGGTTGTGACGCCTGTGACTATATTTTTTGTCATTCGTGTACTTTAATAATGAAAATATACCAAATTTACTTCCTTTAAGGTAAAGGGCCCCTGTTTTGGCAGGTTAAGGCTCTTGAGAGTTTGTATATTTTTTTTAAATATTACTAAGCATATACCTTGAAAGCTTTTGAGTAAGTTATATTAGTTCTTTGTTTCGAATTTTTTCGTGAACCTCTTATTTGGCTCCCATTTCGTGATACAAATTTAGGTCAGCTCCTAAGTTCGTGAATTCGTGTCCCCTGTTTCGGAATAAAGTTTTCTTAGAGTAATTGGTGATAATTTGCTGATAATCATTTTAAATATTTAACGGTCTTACCTACTTACGAGTAATTGTAAGGTCAAATTAAAAGTAATATTTAAAATTAATGTTAAATTGAGAGCTAGCTAAAAGTTTTTTGTACTCGTCGACTTTAATGGTTGAATTAAGACTTTGTAAACCATATGGGTACTTTAATACTTGATTATAAGCCGAACTATATAAATTAAAAATATATAATAATAATAATTAAACTGAAACCGGTTCACGGGTATCTATTGATGTACCCGTGAATGGGTTCCAGCAGGCGTTCTATATGAAATCAAATTTCTCCAAACGGCCTCTACGTGTTGGATCCATATCCCCACGCACGCCTTTGTAAATGACCGGGCTCGAAAGACCCGAGAGTTTTAAAACGGAGATACAAATAATAATTATTTACAAAAAAAATGTACTATCTTATACGTTAAATATAAACATAGACAAAAATAAATCAAATAAATTGAATTATAAATAAAATTGTGCTAGTAGTTAATATGAGAATATACGTGGAATATACCTTAAAATTTTTAACTCGGGTCACATTCAAACTCGTTTTATGAGAATTCTAGTGAAAAAAACGTATACCGAATTTCGCTCAAACGAAACTTGATGAAATACATTAATTGTTTTCTAATTTATTTTTTTAATTTTATTCGATGTTATATTTAAAAACAAGCACTCATAATGTATCTAGAAAAACCTTGATTCGTTAGTGGCACGAAATAGGAGACACACGAAAAATAAAATGACCGCTATTTCGTGAGTCGATTTATTTTCAATTTTAAGGTAATTCTATGCATATATTCAGTCTTTTTTCTTATCAAATCAATTACTAAGGAACCCACAGAAACACTCCCAAAAACTTTTATTCGAATGGGTTTAGCTTTTCCTTCCTATAAGCTTAACAAGTGAGAGCGCGCACCTTACGCCTAAAAAAAGTGCACGCATACAACACAGCTGCTCGCGGCCGTCTGACAGTTTCGACCGTCGTATTACTCTCAGTTTAATCACTAAAATATTGGTTATTATTTTATTGAAGAGATTAAATAATACATTTTTTTTTCATATGTATAATTTGAATAAAAAATATTTGAATTCCTTATTATTTGCGCCAGAAACAAAACTAACGAAATAACGTACTAACACGAACTTGGGGCCCTTTACCTTATTTATGAAAAATTTTTATTGAATATTGTATCACGTCCAAGGTCATATTTTACTTTTACAGTATTTTGTGTGTTTTATTAAAAACGAAGACTTATACTCACATTCCCTAATACTGTACCTTTATTTTCGTAATTTTTTAATGACTTCATTGTAAATTTATCATTTTTTGTTGAAAATAACCGTAACCGATTCTAACCGATATTCGGTTATTTTTCGGGCATAACCGTAACCGAAACTGGTTATGAAGTTCGGCCGGTTATTGCATTCCCTACAGGGCAAGCTATGCTGGCGCCATCTGCTAAATACTTTGATCGGCCAACCCCATTTGTGGCGTTTTCCTTGGATATGACACCGTAGGATTGTGAACCCGTTAGTTTATAATCTAACGTAGGTTAGGTTAGGTTAGATTGTAATCTCCCTACCGTCCGTTTATAATTTAACTAGCGATATTATAAACTGACGACTGACGAGTGTTTACAATTTTACGGTGACATATAATTATATTGCCTAATCCCACTGCGACCTCTCGATAAAATCATGGATTCGTCAATCGATAAATTAATATTCTCCCAGGACTATACAATTCAGTCATTCTATGATTAAAATAACTAAACAATGAATCTAAATTGTCCTGTCCAAACCTTAACCATCTAAACATAATTAAAAATCTGTTACGCGAAATATAAAATGTACGAACTATATCTTTCTATTTTCGCACCGTGAACCACGTTCGATGTGTTGCCTCCCTGTCACACTTACGTACGAATTTACAAGTGCGACAGAGAGGCAATACGTCGAACGCGTTTTGCGATTGGTCTTGGTGTAGGTGCGTCAAGGTACGTATTTTTACGTAGCTGGCGTACTTAAATAAAGATGCGTTATTAGAAAGCGTGTCCTTGGCAAGTGTTGCCAACATAACGCATTTCATGTCAAATCTAGCGGATTAGAATAAATCGTATCCCACCCATGACTCGTGGGATTGGGGATTGGAAAGCGCTCAGGCCCGGTGTATTTGCCTTTCTTTTGCTAGAATAATACGCAAGAGCGATAGAGAGGCAAATAGACGATCGAACGATAGAAATTGTTCGCGGTAGCTTACCCCCAGGTCGAGTCAAAGGGCCTACCGAGAAACACTAAAATCGAAATTTCGTTGTCTGCCTCTCTATCACTCTTAAAGAGGCAGATAACTACATTTTTCAATTACCTATATAAAGTTTTAGCATTTTTTTAGCACATTTCAAAATTATCTAGCATATTTCTGGCATAATCTAGAATCTAGACATAAGTCTGGTATTTTTTCAAATTCCGAGTTGGCAACACCGTGGAAGAAAAGGGAAACCACTGATACCAGTCGCAAGAGAAAACAAACGAGCGTCGGCACGTTTTTGCTATGGCGGTGTATTAAAAATTGTTTAATTGTGAAAAGACTATCTGTGACGGTTCTGTGTCTGTGTATTAAGTGCCAGGAACCTCGGAACATTAAATTGAAGCATCAACAAGAGCGGGGGCTCTGCCCCTGACCACCTTTGGAGCCGGCTTCCATCACGAGGCGGTTAGCAACAGGTACCTACTGTGTTATTTGTTTGTGTAAGTACCTAGTTGATGATATGTAATTGCCTGAACATATATATCTATGGGTTGGTGATAGGTAATTAAATTAAAATAATAGTTGTTAACAGAATAATTATTTAATTTTGTTCTATACTAAAATCATTCATTTTCATTAAAGATGTTCGTCAAATCTATTATCCATTTATAAGTTTAAATGGTAGGCTTGTCTGGGGAAGAATGTGTCGCGGCCATTTTGACGTGAAATGTGATTTGCTAATTTGCAAATGATTAAAAACCGGCCAAATGCGAGTCGGACTCGCGCACGGAGGGTTCCGCACCATCAAAAAAAATAGAGCAAAAAGATCCCTTAAATATTTATTTTATTTTATTTTTAGTATTTGTTGTTATAGCGGCAACTGAGATACATCATTTGTGAAAATTTCAACTGTGTAGCTATCGCGGTTCATGAGATACAGCCTGGTGACAGACGGACGGACGGACGGACAGCGAAGTCTTAGTAACAGAGTCCCGTTTTTTACCCTTTGGGTACGGAACCCTAAAAAACTGACTGATTAAAGGCTTCGTCACACAGGCGCGTTTTCCGGGCGGGGCGTGAGCGTTTTATATGTAAAAGCGGATGGATAGGAATCATTCTAGATTATATCTTCATAATTTTTCATACTTAAAAACACTGAATTAATAAAATTATACTAATGCAGCAGGTGCCCAAAATATAATAAGCAGACAGGTGGTTATCTACCTTGTTTGGTTGATACCTTGCTATTAACAATTAGCATAAACATTGTCAGAAATGATTAAATTGTAAAAAGTCTCAACTGAGCTGGCATCTTTCTTGCCACCATACACTTACAATAAGTATATATTAGAAAGGGAATATACTATTAGAAAGGGAGTACTGCCATATCCTTAGCACCATCCCATAGGTGCCATTTTAGATATGAAATTTAGCTTAGAGTCTATTCGGAAAGAGAAGAATAGTGAAACATATAAAAAATAACTACAAATGTATTTTACATGACTGAAACCATTTTTAGGGTTCCGTACCCAAAGGGTAAAACGGGACCCTATTACTAAGACTTCGCTGTCCGTCCGTCCGTCCGTCCGTCCGTCCGTCCGTCCGTCCGTCTGTCACCAGGCTGTATCTTACGAACCGTGATAGCTAGACAGTTGAAATTTTCACAGATGATGTATTTCTGTTGCCGCTATAACAACAAATACTAAAAACAGAATAAAATAAAGATTTAAATGGGGCTCCCATACAACAAACGTGATTTTTGACCAAAGTTAAGCAACGTCGGGAGTGGTCAGTATTTGGATGGGTGACCGTTTTTTTTTTTGCTTTTTTTTTGTTGTTTTTTTTGCTGTATGGTACGGAACCCTTCGTGCGCGAGTCCGACTCGCACTTGCCCGGTTTTTTTTTTATTTTTTGTTACAATTTAAATTCTTTAAGTAATATTTTACAGGCGTTTAGAAATTTACAACATGAACTGGTCCATGGATGAGGGCCTAGACAACATGATCATCAGTGGAGCCCTGTACGGAGTGCCTATTGCTGTGGTGCGGGACCGGAAGCAGTTTGGCAGGATTGCAACCACTGCCAAACCTGTCATAACAATTTACAACTGTGTAGGGAATGTTATATCAAAGATTTTGGTAAGTAATTTATTTAATATCTAAATTCCCTTTTAAAAATATTGTTAACAGTAAGTTAAAAATGTTGTTAACCACACATTTTCAAGTGTCCTGTTAACCTTTGTATTCTTATATCCCTGATCCTTAATCCCTAAATAATATTAGAAATGCTAAAGAGGTACCTACTCTCAGTCTGTCTGTTTTCACGCTTAAACATCTGAATCAATTAGCATATTACACAAATGAAAAATGCCTTTACAAGGATTTGACCCAGGCATTGTAGTTTGAAACATACCATCATCTGTGATATTTGCAGTGGAACAGCGGAGTCCTGGTCCACATGGGCTGGTCGGACGGGGAGCAGCTGCTGTGTGTGCAGGAGAGCGGAGATGTGCTCGTTTATGACATGTTTGGCGCCTACCAGAAGACATTCAATATGGGGCAAGAAATTAGGGACACTAAGGTAGCTATCATATTCTACTTATACATAAGGATATATTTATGTGTGGGTGTGGGGTAAGTGTGGCTGGCCTTTACAACTTTAATTTGAATTAGATATTTCTATGAACAAAAAAAATTACTTAGCTAAACACACTGAATTTACCTAAATGGACTACTGTGTTTATGTAGAAATAACTATATAAAATAAAATGACTCTATTTTATTACTCTTTACTTAACTAAGAATGTACTAGAATGAATGGTACTTATATAATGCACAGTTATACTCGTATTATATGTGCCGATGCATTTTTCCTCCCCTACTCTACTATTATATTCCCTACTATATTGTTTATACTGTTTGTGAACAGGTCAGCAAAGCACAGCTGTTCCCAAATAGGACTGGCTCTAACACCAACCGCTGAGCAACATCTCCGAGCCCAAAGTCAGGCCCGTACCAGATCTGCCACGTAAGTTGTTCAATTTGTTATATTTATTAAAATAAAAAGTGTAATATAACATTTATTTTTATGTTCAACTTGTTTTTAGGGTACCCCAAAACAAAAGGAAACAACTAAACCCTTATAGGATAACTATATTGTCCGTCCGTCCGTCTGTCTGTCAACGTACAATTATCCTTATTACAATAATCCGTACTATGAATATTTTAAACATACTAGAAAGTTAAATGGTGGGGACTAGAGACAGGTTTATTCCTATACACAACTTGTTCTGTGCGTGGCTTCTCTTGTTTCTATGTATACTTGGCAGTACTGAAAGAGAATGAGCTAAGTATTTATTATTTATGACTGTGACTGTTTTAGATTCAATTTGTTTACCCCAAAATCAAGCAAACTTACTATCCGGTATCACAGAATAAATAATAGTATTATCATACAGAACGGCCACGCACCGCCCCGCCCCGACTCTCATTACCTCGCCCCGCGACATGAATTTTTATCATTTTATTTGTTATGAAATGGAATTTTGATGTTTAATTATAGTAAGTCGGTTTGCTGCTGACGACACATATTGCTGATTTTTGACAGGAAGTACCACTCGGAAAATTTTGATGTTCTGGCAAATAGTAGACCAGTCGGTCATAACCATACGATCCGAAAAAACTCTAGGGGTGTCACTACTTAACAATCGCAAAAAAAAATATTGAACTTTTAATTTTGTCCTAGTTTTCTATTTTTTATGACAATAAAAAAACATTTAAAGTGAAAAACTGTCACAATGTCACAAATAGGATGTTGATACTTAGCATAAATATTCGTCACTAGAAGAAGTAGCCATAAAAAAAACAACAGGTTGCACTCCGGGAGTGCCGACAGAAGTGAAAACTCAATGACTAGTCCAAAATGTCTGCAGCACTATGTATAATTGATCCATCCTCCTTTCTATTGAAAAACTTTAGTTACGAAATTGCTGGTCGCAGGTTGTTGGTGAGCTTGTTTAAAATTTGAAATTCAAATTTATAGCGTTAATTGTTTAAAATTCGAATAGAAATTGTAAAGTTACCTTGCAGACCTCGCATCTTAATATATTTGGTCATGATATTTTGAGTTTTATTCACCAGTACTAGAGTTCACTTTTATTAGCGATATCATCAAGATGTCGCTTTATTGAATTATGTCATTGAGTTTTTCTTTATTGATTTAAATGCCATCTAAATGAGTGGCCATCTAAACCTTACGGTCACATGATCGCCTTACGGTCACGTGATCGCCTTACGCTGTCTTGAGTTTATCATTTTTTCCCCACCTCAAAAAGTGCCCAGCGCCGCTACAGAAGTTTTCACTTCAAAAAAACAGTCTGTTTAACGCAAGGGCCGATTTACTATGGAAAGCCGACTATGGCCTTTATACGATTTTATGATCTTTTGTTACTTTTTAAAATAACCATTGCCAATTGTTTCAGATGACGACACAGAGACTGTAAGGAACGTTTGTCTTATGCTTCTGGCATATGTCAGAAACGTATCGCCGGCTCGAAAACGGAAAGGCGCAGTGGCTCTGAAGTTTTCTCGCGCGGAAATATGCGACGGATTTTTCAAACAAGTGTCATCAGAAGCACATGCCATTAGCTACATAATCGAGAAGAGAGAACAATACAAATAGAAGTGGACTATGCAGTCATTTGATATTTTACTATTTTTTGTTACTATTCGTACACTCAGTATTTTTTTGTATTTGTCTATTATTCTTTTGGAACATATGTACACCCTTAAAACATGTCTTAAATCAGAAATAATAGTAACACAATTTACAATTACAGAAGTAACAAGTGAATGTCATTATTGTTTTAGTCACTAGAGTCCTAGATCAGTCAACAGAGTGATCACTACCTGTGAGCGTCTATCAAATGGTGTTCTTATGTTGTAGAATCCCAATTGGATAAAAACCCACAGATCATTACATTCTTCGGGATAGCAAGCTCCGGTTGATTGGTATATTTTAAAGACACAGTCTATGGCAGTTACAAGTTTTTCGAAACGGTAAACAGTTTCGTTGACGACAACGTATGCAGCGTTTACATTCGAGATTAAAAAAATACCCAGTAGTTACCACTATCTTAGTTTGGTGGTAAAAGGTGGGGAAAAAAATCCCAGTAGTTACCACTGGTAACAACGTGGTGGTAACTAGTGGGAATAAGCCTTGATCTTAAGCATAGTATTAATATAGTACTTTTGTTTGTAATAGGTATTAAAATAATGGTCAACAATAATCTGTCATAAAATGTTGTAAAATAATACAGTTTCAAACTGATTAGTTTATGTTAGTTTGTTTGTAATATTTCTATTGACATAAACATTGGAAACACTCAAATGCATATTTTTTTCTAATAGCTCACTTCAATTAGCAGTCCTTTACCTAAAAAAATTGTATCGTACTTGAATAGGTTTGCTTAAATAGGTACTTAATATTTGTAAAGCTCCAAGTAATTATAAGTTAATGCGGTTTTTTACTTTATTAAATTGAAGAATCATGCAAAACTACGTTTACGTAATCTGCCATGTAATTCTCTAAGCAATGTCGTTCCAAAACTCCAATACCTCGTCGTTCCGAAATCCATACTTGCATTGATATTAAACCTAAAATTTGTTGTCAATGATGTTGATAGGAGAATATCATGGCTGGACAGGTGCGATAATGGCTCAGGATCAGTAAATAAAATGTCATCCTACGTATGTTGATAAGTTGGCCAGGTACCGTACCGTATAATATTTATTGTACTATTATCGTGTGTCCTAATAGGTCTACATAGTAGCTTTGTATAATTATAATGGTATAGGGAGTATTACTGCAATGTTCTGCCGCCAGAGTGCAGCACTAGCACAAACTGTAAACCATATAAGAGTAGCTTATAATATACTATGCCGTAAACAGTTTTTAGACCAGTTCTCACAGATTATTTGTTACGAACAAATATGACATTGATGCATCGAGGAGGTTTGTTTACTGTTTGTTCTAGTGGCGCCCCCCACGCAGTTTTGCGTAATATTGCCTATTATACTTAATACTTACACTAGATAATATTTATGCTGGTCAGTTGTCGTACTGATTTGGGTTCTAGCCTCCCGAGTCCCGCTTGTCATTTTTGCAGTTTTGAATTTGGAACCTTGTAGGTACCTATTTTATTTTAATCTAAAATTCGATTTGGATTAAAGCCTTTATAAAGGCCTCAGGGACTCAGGAGGCTAGAGTCTGATGAGCGAAAAAAATGAGTTTTGACATGACGATAGTATCAACCTTCAAGTTAGTTCCTTTACCTACCACGACTCATGTTTTTTCGCACAAACTCTTAATAATTGTGTTTTACGTATGTACATACACTGTGACAGGTACTGTACTTGCTCAGGCAAAGTATATAACGGTGCGGCCTATGTATGTATGTATCGACAGGTACCGTAATTGCTCAGGCAAAGTATATAATGGTGCGGCCTACGTATACTTAAACGTATGCCTGACAGGTAACTTACTGGCTCAGATCCAGTGTATAATAGAACATCCTACGTACGTAGCGTAGATATGCCGGTGAGGTACCGTACTGATTCTTGTCCAGTATATAATGGAATATCCCACGTATGTAGTACAGTCGTCATCAGATATATCTGAGCGGCCAGCGAGCTCACAAATATCTGAACATGCCTTTATTGTCAAGGTGTTACAGTGCGTGTTCAGACATTTTTGACCACCTCGTCCGCCCCGATATATCTGATGGCGACTGTACTACGTACGTGGGATATTTCATTATATACTGGACCAGAATCAGTACGGTACCTCACCGGCATATCATCGTACGTAGGATGTTCTATTACACACTGGATCTGAGCCAGTAAGTTACCTGTCCGGCATACGTATATACGTAGACCGCACCATTATATACTTTACCTGATCAAGTACGGTACCTGTCCGGCATACGTACATATGTAGGCCGCACCATTATATACTTTACCTGAACAAGTACGGTACCTGTCCGGCATACGTACATACGTAGACCGCACCATTATATACTTTACCTGATCAAGTACGGTACCTCTCCGGCATACGTACATATGTAGGCCGCACCATTATATAGTTTACCTAAACAAGTACGGTACCTGTCCGGCATACGTACATACGTAGACCGCACCATTATATACTTTACTTGATCAAGTACGATACCTGTCCGGCATACGTACATATGTAGACCGCACCATTATATACTTTACCTGATCAAGTACGATACCTGTCCGGCATACGTACATATGTAGGCCGCACAATTATATACTTTACCTGAACAAGTACAGTACCTGTCCGGCACACGTACATACGTAGGCCGCACCGTTATATACTTTACTTGAGCAAGTACAGTACCTGTCCGGCATACGTACATACGTAGGCCGCACCATTATATACTTTACTTGATCAAGTACGGTACCTGTCCGGCATACGTAAATACGTAGGCTGCACCATTATATACTTTACCTGAACAAGTACGTTACCTGTCCGGCATACGTACATACATAGGCCGCACCGTTATATACATTACCTGAGCAAGTACAGTACCTGTCCGGCATACGTACATACGTAGGCCGCACCATTATATACTTTACCTGATCAAGTACGGTACCTGACTGGCATACGTAAATACGTAGGCTGCACGATTATATACGTTACCTGAACAAGTACGTTACCTGTCCGGCATACGTACATACATAGGCCGCACCGTTATATACTTTACCTGCGCAAGTATAGTACCTGTCCGGCATACGTACATACGTGGGCCGCACCATTATGTACTTTACCTGAGCAATTACAGTACCTGTCCGGCATACGTACATACGTAGGCCGCACCATTATATACTTCACCTGAGCAAGTACATTACCTGTCCGGCATACGTACATACGTAGGCCGCACCATTATGTACTTTACCTGAGCAACTACAGTACCTGTCCGGCATACGTATATACGTAGGCCGCACCATTATATACTTTACCTGATCAAGTACGGTACCTGTCCGCCATACGTAAATACGTAGGCTGCACCATTATATACTTTACCTGAACAAGTACGTTACCTGTCCGGCATACGTACATACGTAGGCCGCACCATTATGTACTTTACCTGAGCAACTACAGTACCTGTCCGGCATACGTATATACGTAGGCCGCACCATTATATACTTTACCTGATCAAGTACGGTACCTGTCCGGCATACGGAAATACGTAGGCTGCACCATTATATACTTTACCTGAACAAGTACGTTACCTGTCCAGCATACGTACATACATAGGCCGCACCGTTATATACTATACCTGAGCCAGTACAGTACCTGTCCGGCGTACGTACATACGTAGGCTGCACCATTATATACTTTACCTGAGCAAGTACATTACCTGTCCGGCATACGTACATACGTAGGCCGCACCATTATGTACTTTACCTGAGCAAGTACAGTACCTGTCCGGCATACGTATATACGTAGGCCGCACCATTATGTACTTTACCTGAGCAACTACAGTACCTGTCCGGCATACGTACATACGTAGACCACACTATTATAAACTTTACCTGATCAAGTACGTTACCTGTCCGGCATACGTACATACGTAGGCCGCACCATTATATACTTTACCTAAGCAACTACAGTACCTGTCCGGCATACGTACATACGTAGACCACACCATTATAAACTTTACCTGATCAAGTAGGTTACCTGTCGCCATACGTACATACGTAGGCCGCACCATTATATACTTTACCTAAGCAACTACAGTACCTGTCCGGCATACGTAAATACGTAGGCAATACAATTATTTACTGGACCTGACCCTAACCAAACCTACACATACGTAATATACACCGTGCTTTCATGGATAATTTTGGGCGTATCGACAGCTACTTATTGTAAGTAGCAAACACCCTACCTACTTATTGTACGTAGGAAAACGTGCCAGTGGTAAATTACGTAGCCGTACCAATTACTTTTATCAGTAGCGCGGCTACTTACGCTTAACTACGTACGCAACATTGTGCCGGCTACAAACGTCATGCTGTATCATTTTTCCATGTATTTTCCGTATGCGGGCTACTTAAAATTTTCTCCGTGTACCTATTTATTTAGTTCTCTATATTCAGATATCTCAAGGCCCATAGATAATTAGATATAATTACCTAACTTAAAGTTACGTCACCGGTTCCTGTTTGTTTGTTGTTTACTTTCTTATAGCTGGTTTGTTACTGTACACCGTTGTATGGGGACCTTGCACTTTGAGACTATGCGCTGAAACTTGGCACAGTTGATTCTTAGCTGGTCATGAGACCGGGAGACCTCGAGAGGCACGTCTCATTTAGTGGGGGGGAGGGGGAAAAGTTCGACGCTGCCGCGCTTCACTTGGAGCAATATTTCTCTAAAACTATACCTATTAGGGCATGTAATATATCATTTTCGGATAAATTAAGGATGAGGAATCTAGTTTTGGAACAAAAACAATGCACTTTGTAACAAAAAAAAAGCATAAAGTAGAAAAGACTAAAAAACGTATTTTTGATTTTTTCATAATTACCAATTTTTTTTTAAAGTGTAGCAGGAATCTGGAAACAAAAAATACAATCGTAAAGCTACACTTATTACGTTTAAGAAAATATATAGTTTATTATACAAAACTGTTGTTAAATGGGACATAAAAAATAATATTAAGCGTGGGTCAGAGTGATCTCAATACAAAATATTATGAATGTGGGAAAGTTACCTATAATTTGTTCTACAATCGTTTATTTTTCTTGTTTTTCGTAAATAACTCGTAAATGGTAGCCCACAGCAAAAACATATCTTTTACGTAAATAATCTGTTTCAGATTTCTTATAAAATAAGTGCTACTTTTTTTCGCTACCATCAATATTAAAAAAGATATTGAAGGGAGAAAATAAATACTTAGGTCCCCTTTTTAGGGTTCCGTACCCAAAGGGTAAAACGGGACCCTATTACTAAGACTTCGCTGTCCGTCCGTCCGTCCGTCCGTCCGTCCGTCCGTCCGTCCGTCCGTCCGTCCGTCTGTCACCAGGCTGTATCTCACGAACCGTGATAGCTAGACGGTTGAAATTTTCACAGATGATGTATTTCTGTTGCCGCTATAACAACAAATACTAAAAACAGAATAAAATAAAGATTTAAATGGGGCTCCCATACAACAAACGTGATTTTTGACCAAAGTTAAGCAACGTCGGGAGTGGTCAGTACTTGGATGGGTGACCGTTTTTTTTTGCTTTTTTTTTTTGTTTTTTTTTTTTTATATGGTACGGAACCCTTCGTGCGCGAGTCCGACTCGCACTTGCCCGATTTTTTAGTCATTCGTAAATAACTCGTAAACGATCGCCAATAGCAAAAAAATTTTTAGTACATGAATAATTAGCATAAAATTTCCTACAAAAAAGGTTATTCAAACTTTTTCGCTAGGATCAATATTTAAAAAGCGGACCTTAGAATTTATTTTCTCTCTTTAATATCGTTTTTAATATTGATTCTAGCGAAAAAGTTTGAATTACCTTTTTTGTAGGAAATTTTATGTAAATTATTCCTGTACGAAAAATTTTTTGCTATTGGCGATCGTTTACGAGTTATTTACGAATGACTAAAAAATCGGGCAAAAAAGGGGACCTAAGTATTTATTTTCTCCCTTCAATATTTTTTTTTATATTGATGGTAGCGATAAAAAGTAGCACTTATTTTATAAGAAATCTGAAACAGATTATTTACGTAACAGATATTTTTTTGCTGTGGGCTACCGTTTACGAGTTATTTACGAAAAACAAGAAAAATAAACGATTGTAGAACAAATTATAGGTAACTTTCCCACATTCATAATATTTTGTATTGAGATCACTCTGACCCACGCTTAATATTATTTTTTATCTCCCATTTATCAACAGTTTTGTATAATAAACTATATATTTTCTTAGACGTATTAAGTGTAGCTTTACGATTGTATTTTTTGTTTTCAGATTCCTGCTACACTTTAAAAAAAAATTGGTAATTATGAAAAAATCAAAAATACGTTTTTTAGTCTTTTCTACTTTATGCTTTTTTTTGTTAGAAAGTGCATTGTTTTTGTTCCAAAACTAGATTCCTCATCCTTAATTTATTCGAAAATGATATATTACATGCCCTAATAGGTACAGTTTTAGAGAAATGTTGCTCCAAGTCAAGCGCGGCGGCGTCGAACTTCCCCCCCTCCCCCCCACTAAATGAGACGTGCCTCTCGAGGTCTCCCGGTCTGTATCTGCTCATGACCAGCTAAGAATCAACTGTGCCAAGTTTCAGCGCATAGTCACAAAGTGCAAGGTGTCGTGCACTAACAAACTAGCTATTAAAATACCTGACCATTCGAATTGACCACCAAACCAGTGACAAGCCACAATCAACGTTAGTTAAACGCTAGGATCAGTGACGCTATTAAGTTATCAATCTTTAAGAACTGTCCACTCGCTTGAACTCTACTACCTAGGTAATAGGGCCGAGGGCTGGTAACATGCTGGTAACCACGTCTACAATGTACAACTTTTAACTTGTAACTCATCAGCGACATTGTTTTCAGGTGGTGCAAGAGGCACTGGACTTGGCGAAGGCCGGGCGCACGTGCGTGATGATCGCGCACCGCCTGAGCACGGTGCGGGACGCTGACACCATATGCGTCGTGCACGACGGACGCGTCGCCGAGCGCGGCACGCACCAGGAGCTCATGGACCTCAGGAAACTGTATTACAACCTCAACCGGCGTGGATATTCATAGGGAAATCTAATTGAAGTTCCGTTAGAATATGTATATAGTTTGTGTCGTTTAGGGTGGGTTACACCACCGTTAAAGTGTTCGCTGAATTTTTATTGTATGAGAAGCTTCGTACTTCACTGCTGAGAGTGACGTTAGTCCGTCAACTATGGTTGGTGCAACCGACCCTTACACTTTTTAGTTTTTGGAGCAAAAATTTATTAATTTACTCTCTGCAATATTTGGACCCTAGAGCCTATAGAGAAATTTCTTTTTGGTGTCAGTGGTGATTTTTATATTGTTATTTATTGAAAGTAAATTACTCTCTGCACCCAGGCATTGATGTCTTATAAGATATGATTTTACTAGAAAAAAATATAGAGGACTGAGATTTTGTTTAGTTGTGAAATTAAAATAAGTAGGGAATTTTAGGGATTATTTATTTTCCTGTATGAGATTGTGGATGGTAAGAATTTTCATGATTCTTTCAGATTCATTCCAAACGCAAGTAGGTAAGTAATCTATTTTACCACAATTTAATCTCACTCTAATACCTTGTCTTGTTTATTGATTTCAATACTGAACTTGAACTAAGTATTAAAACACTGCATTTTTTATAGTACTACTATTACTACCATACCATTAGTTAGACCATAACTACTTCTACTATATTGAACTATAGTGTGTACCTAGTGCTACTACAATAGGATGCACAAAACTGTACAAAAATGATTATATTGTTAACTACTAAGATATTATAGGATGAATGTACCAGTCCCATTTTTAGAGAGACTTTGAAACAGTACTAGTATCAACCATTTACCCCTTAAGGCGCTCTTATACTCGAGTTTTACGTTTTCAAGGGGGTGAAGCAGACGCGTGGTAGATCGGGCAGGCGGGCGCCCCGCGCGGCGCACCGCACCATTCCCGCGCAGCACGTCTACGTCCTTATTCTGACGACATCGGTATTCTGAATTGTCAGTTCCGGGATTTTTAGTTCGGCAATTAATATTGAATAAGATTTATTAGTAAATTCGAATTTTGATGAGTACTTAATTAAAATTAAAAACCGGACAAGCGCGAGTCTTACTAATAGGGTTCCGTTTTACCCTAAAAATGGTAGGTAAGACGGTGAGGTCGGTGAGTGTACCTAAATAATTATTAATTATATACAATATGAGTGTATACTTGACTGATCATATTGTTGTAAAAATCGATTTCGACTGGCAAAACATATTATTTTTTGGCAACCGGGTTTTTTAACCTAATTAGACCCCGCTGAATCCGAAATTGCCGGTTGCTTGATCGAATTCTTGACTGGAAGTGAGATAGTTGATATTAAAGGTCCCTTTTTTTAGTTTTTCGTAAATAACTCTTAAACGGTGGCGCATAGCAAAAATTTTCTTAAACATAAGTAATCTGCATAAAATTGCCTACAAGAAAGATTCCGTACAATTTTTCGCTAGGATCAATATTCAAAGAGATATTAAGGCGGGAAAGTTAATTATAATCACTTTTCGAAGGTCTCTTTTTATGTTTTTCGTAAATAACTCGTAAACGGTGGCCAATATAAAAATAATCGACACAACATTTTCAATAAAAAAAGATTTAGTACATTTTTAGCAGGGATCAATATTTAAAAAGACAATAAAGAGGGAAAGTTAATTATAATAAATTCTAAGGTTCATTGTTTTTATTTTTTCGTTAATAATTTGAAAAGTATGACTCATAGCAAAAACAAATTTTACACAAATAATAAACATAAAATTTCCTACAAGAAACATGTAGAACACTTTTCGCTAGGATCAATATTTAAAAAGACAAAGCATCCGGTAAGTCAATTATAATCAATTTTAAAGTCCCTTTTTAGTTTTTTGTAAATAACACCGTTTACGTGTCTCATAGCAAAATAGGTTTTTATGAATAAATAATCTCCATAAAACATCTGAACACTTTTCTCTAGGATCAATATTTAAAACGATATTAAAGGAAGAAACCCATATAACCATTCCAGTCGCAGAATCACAAAGTGGTAACTAAATGTCAGATGTGTCGTAACAGAGTCCACACAATGTGTCTAGAATTGTTTCGAAACAAAGTGTCGTCGCCGTGTCTACACTTTTCCGTAACAAGGTGTCGACACATTTGTGTGCACTTTGCGTGCGGTTTGCGACTAAATCTGACAGCAAATTTGTGACAGCAAATGTCAATATAAAATACCTCTTGAAAACCAAGGTTTGTCAAACTACTATTAGTGTCTCGTGTGCTCGTAATTCTAGTAAGTCATCATGGGCAATGCAAATGATAATAATCGACCGAAACCATATAAACACCCAACACCCGTCAACCTTTTACAGAAAAGTTTTTAAAGAAATTCAATAAGCTACTTAGGTCAGGCAACGAATGCTCCAAAAGTTGTAGAGGGAAATGCTCGGAACACAATTTTTGACTCCGTAACTCGGTTTGACAAGTTAGGAGGTGAACATATCAAAAGTCCCCGGCCGTAGCCCTTGAGCGGGGGGGAGAGAGGGGGCTTTGAAGGTCCCATTTTCCCGTTTTTCGATTATATCTCGGAAACTATGCATCTCAGCGACATGGCCACTTATACAAAATGAAAGTTAATTTAATTTGTTACAAGTTTATTCCGTCAATTTTTTCGATATGTTGGATAGTTTTTGAGATATCCGCTCTTGAAAGTTTATTTAGGGCTCTCAATTTTATCTTGATATATCTATATCAGTGAAGGTGCTAGGCCGTGTTTGGTATCGTTTTCGTATAAATCTGGGGTGCTGAATCCATTTAAGATATCACATTGACACCATTCCACAAAATAAAAATAAATCTTTTTAGGGTTCCGTACCTCAAAAGGAAAAAACGGAACCCTTATAGGATCACTCGTGCGTCTGTATGTATGTCCGTCTGAATACACAAAATAGTTTTTTACCTATAGATGACAGGAAAACCTATTAGAAATGTGCAGTCAAGCGCGAGTCGGACTTAATGTACGGAACCCTTAATACGCGAGTCCGACTCGCACTTGGCCGGTTTTTTTGAAACTCTTCTTGACGCTTAACCGCTGAACCGATTTCGTTGAAATTTGGTATAGAAATAGTTTGCGTCCCGGAACAGGACATAGGATAGATCTTATAACCAAAATCATCTTTTGAAGGTGTGAAAAGTGGCGTGGAAATTTGTACGGGAAATCAATAACCGCTGAACCGATTTATATGAAATTTGGGATGGTCTACATCTTTGATTTAGTTAAAAAAACCGGGCAAGTGCGAGTCGGACTCGCGCACGAAGGGTTCCGTACCATAATGAAAAAAAAAAACGAAAAAAAAATGCAAAAAAAATAACGGTCACCCATCCAAGTACTGACCACGCCCGACGTTGCTTAACTTTGGTCAAAATTCACGTTTGTTGTATGGGAGCCCCATTTAAATCTTTATTTTATTCTGTTTTTAGTATTTGTTGTTATAGCGGCAACAGAAATACATCATCTGTGAAAATTTCAACTGTCTAGCTATCACGGTTCGTGAGATACAGCCTGGTGACAGACGGACGGACGGACGGACGGACGGACGGAAGGACGGACGGACGGACAGCGAAGTCTTAGTAATAGGGTCCCGTTTTACCTTTTGGGTACGGAACCCTAAATAATAGGGTCCGGTTTTACCTTTTGGGTACGGAACCCTAAAAAATGATGAAAAAACATGACTTCAAACCTAAACTTAAACAGTATTAACTTCAAGAAGTCAATTCTGAATTCCCCCCTACACCTCATTTCACACCTTTAAAGGGTGATTTTTGAGATAACTTATTATATCCTGTCTCGGGACTCAAAATATATGTGTACCAAATTTAAATTAAAACTGTTCAGCAGTTTAAGCGTGAAGAGGAGTTTAAAAGAAAGTATTTTAATAAGTTTATATGTTTTTACTTCGGAATGGTGTCAATGTGATACCTTAACTAAATTTGGTACTGCGAATTTATACGAAAACGATACCAAAACATGGCCTCGTAGCTTTACTGTTGTAGAAGTCAAAAGAAAATTGAGTGCCCTAAATTCTTATTACTTGGCCAAACTTGTGTAGAAGGAAAAGGTAAAATAAAAGTCTTCGGCAGGAATATAAGACACAAATATATATATTTTTTGCGTTACTATTTCATTCATCAAATATAAACATACCTTGATTATACTATTCTAGTGAGATCCTCATAGATAAACAAAAACATTTACTTAAAAAATTACAAGGTCGAAATGTCACGGAACTTTTTTTTTTTTCCTTTTTTAAGGGGCTTTTTCGATTGAACGAATATGTCACCCCATAAAAAACAGACTTAATTAACAAAGTTAAAAGAAAGTAAATAGCTACATCTAGTTTAATTACATCACACATTTCTGTCCCTCAGACCGCACTTAACAATATTTAGTACCTTTTCCACAACCTCAGACATGGGGTTCGAAAGGTAGGTATTACATAACCCAATGGAACTGTCATTGTCATGAAATATCTGTCTTCTAAGTCGCTCATTTCGGACACACTCCATTAAAATATGATACACATCCTCGACGCGATTACATAAGGTGCATAATTCCGAATTCACTTTACGCATGAGGTAGGCGAACTTATTCAATGGAATGTGTCCAGAGCGCAATCTCAATAATAAAACTAGATCCTGCCTACACAACACACTATTATCAATCCAAGGAGAATTAAAGGGTTGTGGCTGTATTGTCTTATACCAAATACCTTTGTCCCTAGATCTCTCGTCGAAATATTCCTTCCACAATTCGCGACACTTTAATTTGACTAAATGTAAACAGTCATTATTGCCCCCATATAATGTTTCAAGTGAAATTCAATGCCATCGCTGCATGCCTGTTTTGCTAATGCATCAGCTGTCTCATTGCCACTTATACCTACATGCGATGGAATCCATTGCAATATTATAACTTTTGCCATAGATTTAGTAATATGTGAAAAATATAAACTTTTATGACAAAAAAAATCTGGACACAATTTAAGAATCACCCAATTGCGTCGAGGAATCATCTGTATTTTTGCTTGTTTCATTACCTCCTCGCTCCTTTTTTGTCCTTTGTATTCTGTAGCAATTTGTTAGATCTGAAAATAAAGATAACTTGCGTAGTCACGGATGTCGATTTATAGGTTTTAGGGAGTGCAGAATTCGAAAACGATGATCATTTTATAATCCAAGATGGCGGCTACGTATTTTGTCATAAAAGTGGAATCCAAAATAGTCATCATTTTCGAAATCTGCGCCCCCTAAAACCTATAAAACGACATCCATGACGACTTTTATGACATAGTGCATGGCCGCCATCTTGGAATCCAAAATAGTCATCATTTTCGAAATCTGCGCCCCCTAAAACCTATAAAACGATATCCATGACGACTTTTATGACATAGTGCATTGCCGCCATTTATAAATTGAAAATGTTATCATTTTCGAAATCTGCGCCCCCCAAAACCTATAAAACGATTCCCATGACGACTTTTATGACATAGTGCATGGCCGCCATTTTGGATTCCAAAATGGTCATCAATTTCGAAAGCGGGGCCCCCTAAAACCTATAAAACGACATACATGACGACTTTTATGACATAGTGCATGGCCGCCATCTTGGAATCCAAAATGGTCATCATTTTCGAAATCTGCGCCCCCTAAAACCTATAAAACGACACCCATGACGATTTTTATGACATAGTGCATGGCCGCCATTTTGGAATCCAAAATGGTTATCATTTTCTAAATCTGCGCCCCCCAAAACCTATAAAACGACACCCATGACGACTTTTATGACATAGTGCATGGCCGCCATTTTGGATTTCAAAATGGTCATCATTTTCTAAATCGGGGCCCCCTAAAACCTATAAAACGACATCCATGACGACTTTTATGACATAGTGCATGGCCGCCATCTTGGAATCCAAAATGGTTATCATTTTCGAAATCTGCGCCCCCTAAAACCTATAAAACGACACCCATGACGACTTTTATGGCATAGTGCATGGCCGCCATTTTGGATTCCAAAATGGTCATCATTTTCAAAATTGGGGCCCCCTAAAACGTATAAAACGACATCCATGACGACTTTTAAGACACAGTGCATGGCCGCCATTTCGGATTCAAAAATGGTCACTATTTTCGAAATCGGCACTCCCTAAAACCTATATATCGACACCCATCTCGACTTTTATGACAAAGTGTTTTGCTACCATCTGCATGCAAGACATTTCTATTATTTTTACGTACAAAAATGGCCCCCTGTCAACTTTCAATCGAGATTTAATCGATAATTTATTCGATTAATATTCAGATTAATTCAATTTCAATCTATGTTAGGTCGACTAAACTAATCGCGATTAAAATTTGAGAATTAACTTTTTTTATTCCATTAATTAGTCGAATAAACAGTTAATCGATTAATGCCCATCTCTGACCACAGCATTTTTACACTTTGAGAATATCTGAAAACAAATCAACACAAGGAGCCATTTTGCAAATCCAGTAACATACCAGTAACTTTGTTATTACTTTTGACAGCGCGTGTCATGTGTCAACACAGAGTCGACACAAAGTCGAAACATTGCAACTACTTTGTGACTGCAATATTTCTCAGCCTTAAACCATATTTATACATCATAATTAACAAGTTTCGTAGTATGTAAAGCGTTATTTCTGTTATTTAAGTATAGTATACGCATCGAAGTACTAAAAATGCTTCAAATAATATAGTTATGAACACAGGCACTGAGAAGTAAACAATTTCATTTCCGGCTAAACTAAAACAATGTGGTGGCGCGTTGATTATATTACACTTAGTTTATCAAATCACTCGAGCAGTTTAATTCCCCATAATAATTTAAGTCATATTGTAATATAAATGCAAACAATATATAATTACGTCTTGTAATCCGTTTTAGAGATGGCGTATTAATGTCACTTATTTTTATTTAAGTATTTTTCCATCTGACAGTTTCCATTTGACAGGAACAAAATGAACGAATGAACGAATGATTTTGGCATAAAGTAGTCGCAAACCCGAAACAATGTGTGCACACGGCGACCACACTTTATGTCACTTTGTGTCATGTGTCGACCCTTCCCCATTTCTGGTAACTGTGTCGACACGGCGACGACTCTGCGACTGGAATTGTGACCGAAACAGACGGTGTCGACACAAGATGTGTCAACACCGCGTCGTAACGGCGACTGGAAATGGTTGTATGGGAAGTTAATCACAATCAGTTCACAGGTCGCTTTTTTTTTCGTAAATAACTCGTAAACGGTGCCCCCGTTGCAAAAAAATATTATACATAAATATTGAACATAAAATTGTCCACAAAAAAGGTTTTGTACACTTTTTCGCTACGATCAATATTTAATGAGGTATTAAAGGGGGTAAGTTAATTATAATCAATTTCCAGGTCCCTATTTTAAGTTTTTCGTAAATGACTCGTAAACGGTGGCCCATAGCAAAATAGGTTCTTAATGTTAATTAACCCCCCTTGGCTAAAAAGTGGCCTCCATGTTTAAAATTCATTTGTTTACGTAAGATGTCCGTCTTTGGGTCACGAATTTACATGTGTGTACCAAATTTCAACTTAATTGGTCCAGTACTTTTGAAGAAAATGGGCTGTGACAGACGGACAGACAGACATACAGTCGCACGAGTGATCCTATAAGGGTTCCGTTTTTTCCTTTTGAGGTACGGGACCCTAAAAACTAAAAAAAGTGACATGTGAATTGATTGTAATGAACTTTCTTCCTTTAATATCGTTTTAAATATTGATCATAGAGAAAAGTGTTCAGATATTTTTTGCAGGATATTTTATGTAGATTATTTATTCATAAAAACCTATTTTGCTATGGGACACCGTTTACGAGTTATTTACAAGAAACTAAAAAGGGACTTTAAAATTGATTGTAATTAACTTACCGGCTGCTTTGTCTTTTTAATATTGATCCTAGCGAAAAGTGTTCTACATGTTTCCTGTAGAGAATTTTATGTTTATTATTTATGTGTAAGATTTGTTTTTGCTATATGTCATACTTTTAAAATTATTAACGAAAAAATAAAACCAAGGAACCTTAGAATTTATTTAATTAACTTTCCCTCTTTATTATCTTTTTAAATATTGATCCCTGCTAAAAATGTACTGAATCTTTTTTATTGAAAATTTTGTGTAGATTATTAGTTCATTTTTTTTTATATTGGCCACCGTTTACGTGTTATTTACGAAAAACTAAAAAAAGGGACCTTTAATATCACATATCTCACTTCCAGTCAAGAATTCGATCAAGCAACCTTCGGATTCAGCGGGGTCTAATTAGGTTAAAAAACCCGGTTGCCAAAAAGTAATATGTTTTGCCAGTACAAATCGATTTTTACAAAAATGTGACCAGTCTAAATTATTCAATTTGATTAATTTTATAGCCTTTTAAAATATGTTTACACAATTTATCAATCGTGATCGTATTTAGATGGGTGTGTGCCTTTGCTGCCCAACTTGTTATAAAATGACAATATGACGGACGAATGTCTGAAATGTCACCGTATTTAAGAATTATTTTGCTTTTCTTCGTAAGTATGTTGAAAAACATTGTGTGTATAACATATTTGCATATTTATACGGTGATTACCCATTTTATGTAACGTCCGCTAAACTAGCACAGGTCCGACGCTGACAGTGGTCACGGGCGTACTGGCGTGAGGAATAGGCGCAAGGTATTGCCGCGTAGGGTGTAATTTAGTACGCAAAATGTTGAATTCATCAAATGATGAATGAAAAAATTAACGTATCGATAAAAGGACAAGCAATAATGAAGATTTACTTAAAAGCTATCGACTGAAGTAAGTTTCATATACATTTTCGTCCTAGTACTTCTAACATAAGGAAATAAAGACAGTGTTAGGCATGTTTTCAACTTAAGATTCTATCGAGAAAATAATGAGCCGTCGTGTTTCTGACAAGCAATAACGTAGTTCAAGGACTGAAGTTATACATACTAGAAAATAATGCATGAAATCCTTGTAAAAGTCTGTAAATATGGTGACAAAAAAGTGCATTTTACTACACACCGCACCTTAAAATGAAATTTACTTAAAGTTGCACTTAAAGGTGTGATTTACAATTTCATAAATTTCTGTTTAAGACTAGGTTTTATTAGTGTGGTTGGTACAATGATAAAATTGGGAGACTTTAAGAATTCTCAATATTTTCAAAATAAGTTTGAATTAGTGTACTACTGGTACACTCACCCTACTTAATTTACTATGTCAGTAAATACTAAGTTTAGTGAAAAATCAACATGATTTATTTTGTACTTATTTATAATACAAATTTTACATTTAAATTAAATTCTTACCAAATTCATGAATGTTTCTTTTCAAGTTGTAGTAACCATTCCTTCCTGTCTACTCCACTGTTGAAGCCCCCTTTAGATGTAGATCCAACCAGACGATGACAAGGCACCACCACCAGATGTGAGTTGGCTCCACAGGCCGCGCCAATAGCCCTGGCATGACTGCCTGGCCGTCCCATGGCTTTAGCCAGGTCACCATAAGACATTGTTGATGCATATGGAAGCTCCAGTAGCTTGTTCCATACCTCCTGTAATATTTTTAATTCCAATTTGAAACATGCAATTAATGTAAAAGTTATCTTCTTGGTCGTCAATAACTTACAACATATTATATATTGAATGGAACATAACTTAAATATACTCCTAGACTATTAGTTGGTAGTGACCCTGCCTATAAAGCATAAGGGTTGAATCCTTGTATTTATTTGTGTGTTTATTTTAATATTTGTGGCCGAGTTATAGATGTTTTCTTCATATATAAGTATTTCTATAATATATAACCCACAACACAAGCCTTACTGTGGGACTAGGTTGATCTGATTGATCCGTGTGAAAAGGTCCTATAATATCTAATTAATTAACTATATTTATTCATTAAAAAAAATAAAACGTAAAGGCCTGAACAAATGTAAACAAACAAACCTTCTGAAAATCGGAGCCATAAGTTTTTATAGGCACTGAGAACTTCTTTAAATCACCATTCAAATAAGCCTTGAGTTCTTCTTCAAACTGATTCAAAATACCATTCTTTTCCTGCTTGAAACTACATGCCAGTTCATCACTAAGAGTTTTGAAACTTTTTTCGAACACTTTAGAATCCTCGAAAGTGACAACATACAAGTATTCATCATCTGCAGCTGCAATCACTTCACCCACTGGAGATTTAAATGTACACACGTACACAGTTTTGGACGATTTCTTTGAGTACTTATCGAGGAAACTCAAATTAGGCATAGTGTGGTATATTTTCACCACTAAGCACTAATCTTACGAGTACCTATTATTGACACAATTAATGTATTTGATGATTCATAAAAAGCAATATTATTTAATGATAGATTTGATAGAATGGTTTGAACTTAAAACGGTAACACAACATAAACAAAAGACCGGCACACGCAATGCGCGAACTTCCAGTGACAATGACATTGACAGTTGGTACTTGAACGCAGGGCTAGCATGGTTTCAATTCAATTATCGGCATCGGCGATATTAATTTTGTAAGAATTGGGCGCTTTATTTAATAATTTTGTCGTGAACGGTAACATCTAAAAAAATAAGTTTTGAGATTTTTTTCCTGTATTTGTAGTGTATGACGATATTACTGATCAAATTTCCTAGTTTTAGGTCAAAGGGAAATACCCTATAAATTTAGATTCCATTGAGTGTCCAAATATAAGATTTTTGCGGCATAAACGGCCGTATCTTTTTTTACGTTAACTTAGAACTTTAATTTTTTTACAGCTCAAGGGACCATAAACCTGAGGTCTTAATTTCAACTCGATATCTCCACATGTTCCCGAGATATAGTCGCACCAATAAAAGTCTGCAGCGGATTTGATAGCCCACGCAGTGTAAGTGTTATTTAAACGTCATAATTTCATAGAAGTTTGAAATGACACTTGCACTGCGTGGGCTATCAAAATCGCTGCAGACTTTTTACGGTCTAACTCTAAAGGGTCTTGACAAACAGACGGATGGACGGACGTTCAACAGTTTATTACAATTATAAAACAATGTTTGAAATAAAACTAATTATTTTTTAGGTTCGGTTTTTAATCAATTCTTTGTTACACAATATTGATTACTTTACTTTAACAAAACAGAATATAGATTACTTTACTTTAACAACAGCTTTTCCAGTATTTTCTCCTCTCAATATTCCAACCAGCGCTTCAACCATGTTATCAAAACCATTGTAAACTTTCTCTTGGTATTTAATTTTTCCCTCTTGCAGCCAGGTCATATTAGCTTTGATTCCTTCGTCCCAGCGATCAAGCCAACGATTTACTAAAAACCCCTCTACTTTTAGTTCTTTAAACACGATTGATGGTTGTAGTATAGTCACTAAAAAATATATTTTTAACATTAAATCAAACACAAATCTTATACCTACATCTTAATTCGTCATTTTTATTATAGGTACTAACCTTTTGGTAAAGCCGTATCATTATACGACGATATAGAACCACAAACTGCCACGCGTCCGTATTTGTTCATATGACCCATAATTGTCGAGCTAATTTCACCGCCAACCTACAATAAAGTTTTATATTTCAACATTAAGTGTATCATAATCAGTTCAAAGAATAAAAATTAAACATACATTATCGAAGTAGCAATCAATGCGATTTGGTGCTCCTTCCCTCAAAGCAGTTTTGATATTAGCAGTTTTGTAATTGAAAGCGTGATCAAAACCCAACTCTTTCTGCAAATATTCGCATTTTTCGTCTGTACCAGCAAATCCGATCACGCGACATCCTGAGGAAATAAAAAAGGACATAAATAAACTGAACATATGTATGATTGCAATAATAGTGCTTAGATGTTTAAAAAATAGTGCATTTTCCGTACCTAATATTTTTCCAATTTGTCCAACATGGGAACCAACCGCACCAGCTGCTCCAGTAATGGCAATGGTCTCACCTGCTTTTGGGTATAATATTTCTTTAACTCCGAAATATGCTGTATTACTAAAAAACAAAACGTTGTCATATTATGTAGACATTCCAGTCAGTCGTTACAGTAGACTTGTATAATTCGGTTTAAAGTTTGTTCTTACCCTGGCATTCCAATTACTCCTAAGCCAAGCGAAATTGGATGTGGGCTCGTATCAGGCAAAAGTGTGATAGGCATAAATCCAAAGTAGGGTGATGATTTAGGGTTGCAAATGGTATGTGTGCGCCATCCAAAT
Source organism: Cydia splendana (assembly GCF_910591565.1). NCBI lineage: Eukaryota > Metazoa > Arthropoda > Insecta > Lepidoptera > Tortricidae > Cydia > Cydia splendana. Next base: position 14,143,425 of record NC_085972.1, on the reverse strand, counting down.
GAACCAGCCACGTATTTGCCCACGGGGTACTGATCATTACGACTCGCAATTATCCTGAAATTATGAAAAGTTATTTATTATTTAAACGAGTATAGATAATCTCAACTGAAGACCTTCTCACTGATTATAACTTGAAGGGGCTTCACTTACCCTGTAACAAATCGCATGCGGTTTTTGATACATTTCGCATTGCATTTCGCATTTCATCGATCCATTTATTTTTTGCATTTGTATAAGGCTTCTAGTGAACTTGCAACAACTAATAAACCAAATTTAGATAGTTGCTGGCTAATTAGAAGCAACGAATTAAATCAAATGCTGCAATGTATTGCAAATCCCTTTAGTCCGCCATTAGTCGGCAATCGGCAATGTATGTATGTAATGGCATGCGGCTTGTTGCAAGGTTTGTGGAGCTCTTAAGTTTCATATAGCTTTTTGAATTGCTATTGACACCCAAAATAAATAAATTTGATAATAAAAATAATACTCCATACTTAGCAATTTGGCCACCTATCATGTCAGTGGGCAATTTGTATCCGATCATATAAGCGCGCATGTAAGGATCGACGCTTAAATATTCTGCTTCCGTTAATATTTCTGTAAAATATTTTAAAATGCATAGTTTTTGGAGTAAACAAGTAACCCATGCTTTAATTAGAACAAAAATAAAATAGTTTTCTTTGTATTAGTGCTCATTTTATATTCACCTCCATCTTTTATTTCTGGAAGTTCTTCTTCAACGATTTTAAAGTCGCTCTTTTTTGGCTCCCCTTGGAAGTATTTTGTTAGCACATACTTGCGTGCATTTATTTTTCCAGCTGCGTTCGAATAAGCGCGTTTTGTGCAGAAGAAGGTAGTAGTGCTCATTTGCTTCAACATCTTCCGTGAATTGTCAGTTATACCTGAAAGATGTTCTGCAATGTACAGTAAATCTTCACAAGTTGTTCGAAAGTCAAGTGTGAAGATTTGGCGCTTGTAGGGGAGATAGATTAGAAAATTTACAATGAATCGTGTCGTTAAGGTGGCGTTTTTTGGTGGGGGTTCTTACTGTATTATCTGTTCTGTTAGTTTATGGCTTATTATTAACCGGGCAACTAAAATATTAAACAGGAACTTTCACTGGGCATATAATAATATAATTTGGCTGTGAATTAATATTTTAGCACCAATAAATTTATATTAGCCTGAAATTTAAGCATCATATTATTAAAAAACTGGCAGCAAAATCAAGCCACCCAAAAAAATTATAGGGAACTTGAATTGATAGGTTGGCGTCTAAAATAATAAGTTGGCAACTAATATTGTAAAGCGATCATAAAATTTGGTTATTTATATATTTGGTACATATACAGAATACCTAAGATACCCATATACATAAGCTTTAAATACTCCATTTTTAAATAATTTAAACATATGCATACCTAGTACTTTAAATTGACAAATTTCCTAATCCACAAAACACCACAAATTTATTTACCAATAATACCCTGCTATATTTGCTATACTTATAGTCGAAATTCCTAGTCATGAAACACCTAATGGCCACTATACCATTAATTAGGTCTTTAAATTTTTAATTTACTAATTTCAATAGTTACCACTGTGTTCTGCCAGAGTCAAAAGATAGGTGCGAGTGGTGCGACGACGAGCGAAGCGAGGAGGAGCGTGTTAGGTTGACCGTGTAGTGACCAATCAAAATATTTTAAAAGAACTTCATCTGTAAATTAATAGATAGCCGTTTTCTTTTTAAAATGTGCTTCATAAATAGTCGCCAATATAATAATTCAGTTGCCAAATAAATATTTAGTACCTGCCTAAAAATAAACAAAAGCTGTAACGGCATTAAAATACAACTCATATTGATATATTTTAAGGCTCCGTTTTTGTTGCCAAACTATTAATTTTAGTACCTATTTCTATTATTTTAAACTACCCAAATTCGATTAATTAGGTGACCGGTTAAATACGTGCCTTAGTTTATTAGTAGGGTGCTAATTTGAAGAGTGTAACTATACTTAAAAGCGTTCAATTTCACCTTTAAATACGGCAACTGTTCATTAACCATTCACTTGTGGCCGACAGTCTACTGGTTTTTGCATCATACTCGTGAAATAATAGGCAAAACCTAATCTGTAGGTTTTAATTAGCAAAACATGACGTATGTGAATCACAATATGAATTAGGCATGTAGGATAGAAAAATAATAAATGATATGGGTAAAGAGGTTCACCACATTCACCCGGGCCAGATATAATCGGATAAATACTTTGGCGAATTCCGGATTCTGCCAGACCTCCGGGGTTGCTCTGCACCTGCGGGTTCATTGCCATCAGGGCTCGGTGGCTCTGACACTTCTTGCAGAGTCTCGGATGGCGACTGCGACAGCGGAGTGGCGAACGGCGAATCTTGGCGTGAGTGAGTCGGTGATGAATTCGGCGTAGTCGGTGGCGAACATGAATGTGGCGGTGACTGTGCTCTTTCGGGGTCGTTATCTACATACTCGTTATCCCCAGGTGACGGTTGGACACAGTCGTCTCTCGTCCATCCTCAGTCCGTACGTATGAATAAGTGGGATTGGTTTCTATTACCTCCACTTCTTCTACTAACGGTTGGTACTTCTATTTTCGATTAAATCGTCGCATAAGGACCTTGTTCGAGCTAGTTAGCCATGTCGGAATTGATTCTCCATTTGGTGATTTTCGCGGATGGCGGAACATCCTCTCATGTGGCGTGCAGTTCGTAGTTGTGCATAGCAGGGAACGTATCGAGTGCAACGCTTGTGGAAGGACATCCTCCCAACATTCTATTGGTAGGTTTCTAGACTTGAGCGCTAGTTGAATAGATTTCCACAGGGTTCCATTCAGTTTCTCGACTTGGCCATTTCCTCGAGGATTGTATGGCGACGTACGACTTGTCGCTACTCCTCTAGAGTTAAAATAGTCCTTCACCTCATCCGACAAGAACGATGTCCCACGATCGGAGTGTACGTAGGCAGGCATGCCAAACATACTAAAAATGCTGTCTAAATGTTTGATAACAGTTTTGGCGCTTATGTCGGAGCATGGAAAGGCAAATGGAAATCGGGAATACTCATCGATCACTGTTAAAATGTATTTGTTACTTGATCTGGACGGTACGGGCCCTTTAAAATCCATGCTCAGTCTTTCAAATGGCGCTACAGCTTTTGTGTCTATTTTTTTTTGTGTCTATTTAAGTCTATTTTGTGGATCTGCTTTAGATAATCTAGGCTTAACTTCTGAGCAGATGCGACATTGGTTCGTCATGTTCCTTATTTCTTCAATGGAATATGCCAAGTTTTTGGAACGAACCCAATGTGGCATTCTTGTTACTCCTGGGTGACAGAGAGCTTCATGGAGAGATTGCAGCTTCGCAGGTGTATCGACGATGGCGCAGACACGGGAGAGGGCATCCGCTACATGGTTCTGTGTGCCGGGTCTGTACACTATTTCATATTTGTATGGAGACAGCTCCAGGCGCCAGCGCTGAATTTTCTCATTTTTGATTTTACTGGTATGTTTCTTGTCGAACATAAAGGAAACAAAACGCTGATCAGTGATGAGCAGAAATAGCTTCCCGATGAGAAAATGCCGCCATTTCTTTAAGGATTCAACGATAGCGTAAGCTTCTTTCTCAATCGCCGAATGGTTCTGTTCGCTTTGATTAAGTGTTCTCGAATAGAATGCTACAGGCCTGCCAGCTTGTGAAAGCGTCGCGGCAATTGAGTGCTCCGATGCATCTGTCTCAACCGTAAATGGAACGTTGTCGTCAATGGCGTGAACACACGATTTTACTATGTAAAGAAGATTAAGATCTCCGAAATCTTTAATCATAGTATTGGTTAGTGGAAATGTCTTTGTTTTTGCTAGCTCGTGTACTTTTTCAGAGAAGTTTGGTATCCACTTGGAGTAGTGAGCGAACATGCCCAGGGCTCTGCGCATACTGGGCAAGTCATGCGGAGGAGGTAAGTTTAAAAGAGGCTCTAATCTGGCACTGTCAGGTTGGATAACATTATTAGCGATCGTATAGCCAAGTATATTAATGAAAGAGTGTTTAAAAATAGATTTGGTTTCATTGAGAGTAAGACCGTACTTTTTAGCAGCTGTCAGAAAGTTTTGCAAATTCGTATCATGCTCTTCAGGTGACTTGCCACATATTGTTATGTCGTCGAGATAGGCAAATGAGCCTGCCAGATTTTCTGTCCGAATAAGCCAATCTATGGTTCTCTGGAAGCTAGAAACTCCATTGGTAACACCAAAAGGGATGCGGCGGAATTCGTAAAGATTTCCGGCAGCTTCGAACGCAGTATAATGTCTCTCCTCTGGCAAAATTGGCACCTGGTGGTATGCACTCTTCAAATCTATAGCGCTGAAGACGGAGTATTTAGCTACTTTTGAAATCAATTATTCAATGCTGGGATGTGGGTAAGCATCTAGTTTCAGTGTATTGATTAATAGTTCTTGAGTAGTCGATTACAAGACGTTTCTTATGGGTAGCAGATTTCGTAATTAGTACCTGCGCTCGCCATGGTGACCTACTTTCTTCGATGATACCTTCCTTTAAAAGGTTCTTTATCTCCTCCTCAATAAAGCGTCGATCGTCGTCACTGTACCGCCGTGACTTGATGGCAATCGGTTTGTATCCAGGCGTTAGGTTTGCAAATAAAGGTACTGCAGGCACGGACGCTACAGCCACATTGCAGACAACTAAAGGTTCTCTCGGACCGCCAAAATCGAATTCGATAGAAGAATGTTGAGCCAATACGTCGAGGCCAATAATGACGTCGGAACATAGATTTTCTACTAGCAGTAGCCGTAAGTGATCATATGAATGCTTACCCAATGTAAGATCGATAGTTATTTCTCCTGCAACTGGTTCACTATGACTTAGAGAGGCCATGGATATTCTCTGTTGGCTGGGCTTACTTGTCAAGGAACATGACTTAGCAAATTTGGAATCCATAAAGCTCTTGGCACTGCCAGTATCTAGCAATACTTCAGCTTTGATACCGTTGATGTACGTAGGTATCGTTGTTTTGCGTAACGATGACGGTGATGCAGCGACGATGCTGGAACTGACATTATTCGTATCAGATATTGCAGCACTGGTTTGATTCTTGCTACGACATACGTTAGCGAAATGTCCCTTCTTATTGCAAAGCTGACAAGAAGCGTCGAAGGCGGGACAGGTCTTGCGTGGATGTACACGTCCTCCGCAGAAGAAACATTTTCGATTGCTCCGCAAGGCTGGCGCGGAAGTGTTTTCGCTTGGACCAGCTGTATTGCGTATGTTTTCAATAGTTGCATTCACAGGGGTCGTGCTGCTGTAATGTAATGTGTTAACTTCTGCCATCTCTAGGGAGCGAGCTCGGTTGTGTGCTTCATCTAATGTTAGGCTGAGGTTCTCAAGAACCCTTTCTCTGATTTTTGTTGAAGAGATTCCTGCTATGAAGGCATCACGGATATTGTCGTCCCGGTTTGTATTGCCATCGACGGCAGTGAAGTCACAGTCTTTAGATAATTGTTTCAGAGCTTGAATATATGTGTCGATTGTCTCTTCACTGTTTTGCTTTCGTGTAGCGAGAGCATGGCGCGCATAAAGGATGTTCTTAGGTTTTACGTAAATCCCGTCTAGTACGCGTATTGCTTGTTCGTAAGTTTGACACTCGCTTATGTAGTTATATACATTCGGAGACAGATGATTGATTAAAATATTTAGCTTGACCTGATCGGAAGAGAGAACTTGCACCGCCAGGAAGTTGTTGAAGGTCTTCTTCCAATGTTCCCATTCTGCGGCCGCGGTGCTTTGCGATGGGTCTCCTTCAAACCGCTCAGGGCGTAAATACTTATCCATTCGTAATTAGTCGTTTTGTTTGCTAATTAAATTGAAATAATAGGCAAAACCTAATCTGTAGGTTTTAATTAGCAAAACATGACGTATGTGAATGACAATATGAATTAGGCATGTAGGATAGAAAAATAATAAATCATATGGGTAAAGAGGTTCACCACAACTCGTAAGTGGTAAGCTGCCATTCTACTAGTATTCGATCCGACTTAGGGCTTCCAATACCGGGATCCCGGGATGCCGAAATACCGGGATCCCGTCTGTTTAAACGCATTTTTCAATACCGGTATTTTTTAATGCAATACCGGGATCCCGGTATTTTCAAAAACAAGGAAAATGTGCCGTTAAAATCAACTAAAATGATCAAATTCGGCTGTATTAAGAAGATTACTTGCCCATTTAATTAAAGTAGATCATTTAATTGAAACAAGATCTGTGCATATGCGTTAGATAAATATTTGGTGATGAATTCAGATGTTCAGGATATTATATTAATATAATTAGTTCTTAAAATTTTATCAAACAATAGAAAGAAATGAACTGTAGTATGGGCGGAGTATGGCACAAGAATTTTTGGTGTCAATTTCGAATATTTATTGGCTGGGATATAGGTTGAACTAAAAATGTGACTGGTGAAGCCAACAAGGCGGTTAAAATGATTGCCAACCTGGAGGATGAAATGATAATTATTGCAGATGGCGATTATTGTTTAATATCCTAAGCCAGGCGTGGCCCACTCCGCGATGTCGTCGCTTTGCAACAGGTAGCTACAAATCATCCGTTCCACACCAATTTTGGTGGCTACCCTTAAGCCGCGCGTGGCGCTGTCGCCACCTAGCGGCCATATCTGTCCTGATCGTAACAGACGCATTTTGTTAGAGAGTGAGTCTTCTGTACCTAGTACTATTATTTATTCGGTGCCTAAGCTAAGAACATACATATCTGGTGTTACAGTGAGCCTTTCTTAAATAAAATTCAAAATTTTTAGGCGATTCATAGTCAATACCGGGATCCCGGGATCCCGGTATTGATGAAGACAGTTTCGGTATTAATACCGGTATTGAAAGAAGTCCGGTATTTGGAAGCCCTAATCCGACTACTCACGGGTTGAACGCCACTTGAAGGGTTGACGTGAATGACCACGAGAAAGTTTAAAAATCACGCAATGGTCGCGTTTATACTTCAGCGTGGGTGGACGTCCACTACAGCTACAGCATTTTGGATTTAGCACATTTTTCCTACACGATAAAGTATTAGACGCAAATGTATGCAATTTTATGCATAAAAAAAAATATAATTACCGAAGGGGACGTCGAACGTCGATGCTTCAAACGAATTCAAACCCATTTTCATATTTGGCTCAAGTAACGTGCAAGATTTTAGGCCAAGCGCGCACTACGATTTTAATTTTTGCGACACAATTTTAGAATCGCGCTGTAATATGATCTGTGTAAGATGTCCCCTAATATTTATTTATTTATTTATATATCGCAGAAAATTCACTGCGCGCACTGCGATAAAAAGTCGACGATTTGTTCATTCTCAACATGGATTTTGTACCAGTCGCTTGTCGTGAAACGTGTCTTCAATATGCGATCGCTGTATGACTTTGAGTATTTATGCACCACAAAGGTGATCTCCTTCTATTTCCATAATTAAATGGTCAACATCTAGCGTCTCATCTTGTGACTCCATTGGAGAAACATGTTGACGCTTGGAGATCGAAATGCCGACTGAGGTCCGGGGTGCGACTTTATTATCGCAGTGCGCGCGGGGCCATACAACTTCGTATGCTGCAATTCACTTTTGCGACAATCGCGTCGCGAGCAGTCGCGGAAAAATGTAACAAATCACAATTTTAAAATCGCTGCGATTTTTTGTCGCATGTGCGCGCACTGCCATAAACACATACGTTACACTTCAGCGACTAAATTATCGCGCGACAAAAAGTCGTGGTGCGCGCTTGGCCATAATGTTAAACAAAAACATGATAGCCCTGTATGTTCTGAAGTCAAAATTTTATTATAAACTGCGATTGTAAAAGGTGGGTTTTTAAATGTGTAGCTTAAATATTCCCATTCGGCTGAAATGATGGGCCCTGTGTTGCCACACCATTTAAATTTTATGAAACAAAAACAAAATGGCTTGCTTTGCTTGTTGTGTTTTCATTGTAATGTGGTTGAATTTGAAGTTTATTTCATAAAATAATTATGTATTGAATTAATGACTATGGGATTACAATCAGTTAGTTATTATATCATTAAATGTACTTTTTAGTAAATATAGTTAAATGAAATGCTTCAGTGTTATGGATGTTTCATGTAAATTTGTAGAAGCTTCAGTGTAAATACAACGTTGAAGAAACTGCACTATTTACGTATTTGCCGTTATGACTTCGGCAGAAGAATTTAATTGCATTTTGTGCAAAGAAACGTTCGATAATAAGGACGAATTACAAATTCATTTCAGGTACTTTCGACTTCATATAAATTAAGATGTATGATGTTAATGTTCATATCTTATTGGATATTTAATCATTCTATGACTTTACCAGGAAACATGGTGATCCTAAGTTTAATGAAAGCATCAAGACCAAAAGCCGTGTTCAGAATGAGGTGCCGTTTGCGAATGAAAAGTCGAACGACGCGTCAGAAATGGTGAACTGCGATGTATGCGACGAAGTGTTCCCTACTATATCTAAAGCCATAACTCACAAGCATAAAGTCCACCCGGAGCACGATGCAAAGTACTTCTGTCCTTGGTGCGGGAAGCTCTTTACGATGAAGGTAAGCCAGTGTGGCAAGTGTGACACATAACCTCACACTAAACAACTTATCTCATTCGAAAGTATTATCTAGTAATGGCAATAAAACGAACGAACGTGTCTGTACTTTGTCCGTGGACTAAAATAGTATGATAAATAGGAGTTAGTAGACAACTAAAGTAACTGATGAATATGTCACTACCTCACTACTCTTCAAAACCAATACTGATACAAATTGATACTGAGGTGAGTTTTATTTTAATGAGGTATGCAGGTATTTATTTATGAGGTATTATTTGTTTGCAAAATATGCTAATTACTAGAACCTTAAAAGATCAGTTGGCAAGTTGGACTTATTATATTGAAGTTTAAAAAAGTTATGGTAGGTAATTAACAAATGTTTTATAATTTATATTAAGAGAGTATTTTTTCTATACAAACCAATTTCTGTATGACTATTTTTCAGCACCTATATAATAAACATTTACATACAAACCATGGTGCTACGGAGGAGGTACCCGGAAGCAAGGATAGTCATTTCCACTGTGATAGCTGTAGTGTATACTTTGTGGTTCCATCTGCTATGGTGTACCACAACAAATTCTTTCATAGACAAGATTCAGATCTACCCATTATTGGACACTCCAAGAAACAGAAGATGGTGAATCAGGTTTGTATTGTTACTTAAGTTTAAAAAACTTTCAACTGCATTTTCACTCCCTTTGGGGTCTAATTCAAATAATATCCTTTCTCAGTAGAGCTTTACATGTGACAAATTTGTAGTTCCTGTTTTTATGAAAAGATGATTGAGACTTTACATTTAAAAGTAATACTTGTACTAAATTCAGCATAACATTCTAATTTGTTGATTGACATGCACTGGTAACCTGCAAATCACATAACAAAAAAAAACACCACTCTGTATTTCAGTAAGTCTGGTTATAGGTACTTTTTGCTTGTCGCAAATCCCTTTATGATTGCTGGTTAACCCCTGGAGGTTCGCATACCACACTCTGAGAACCCTGTTGTAATATAATTCCATTACTACAGCTTAAACCAAAAGTAAGGGCTTGCAAGAGATTATAATCCAAACCCTCTTGTAGAGTAAGAAGAATGCTGGTTGTGATCATACATGCCATAGTTAATTGCAATTTACACCATGGTGAAGTGTCACCTGACAATAGACAGTAACAAATCACTGTACTTTGCTGGTCCGACAAGCAAATATTGTTGCAGAAGCCAAAAAAAGTTTATATTGACCCGTGGTACCATCATTATTGTCAGTGTCAGGTATTAATTGTCCACATGGTTAATAGGTCCCTGATAGGCTGTGGGTTGACGTTGTAGACGCCTACCATTAGATTACGAAATAAAATGTAACAATGTTATAGAAATATTTATTAAAAAAATAAAATGTGTAATTGGATTGGTTTCAGGATCTACTGCCAGTATATTTCTGTTCATTCTGTGGAGAGGAATATATTAACAAAGTTAATTTACATGTAAGTATCGTAAATGCTTCAAGAATTTTGGAGGCACATATACTTTAATATTTATGAAAAATCCTTATAGATATTCTATTGACCTACTTTCATTGCAATTTTAAGTGTCTTGGTCAGTGTACAGCGAAGTACCTACATATTTATTTAGTCCCATGTGAACCAAATGCATAATGGAACAGTTTGAGACATGATTTGCGAGATCTTAAGGGCTGTTATGGAATTATAGTAAATTTTAATGTTTTCCGTACTTTATTGCAGCACCCATATGTGACGTTGTACGGGTAAAGGTACCTTATGGCTGTGTGCATTTACGCTATTACTAATGACGCTCCAATACTGCGGTGCTACATGACGTAAGCGCCGACCGCCATAAGGTACCTTTTCTCGTGGAACGTCACATATCAACAAAACATACCTACTTGTTACGGGATTATTATGTGTCCAGACTCCATCTAGAATGTACATTTATGTGTAGGTATTTATAATGCAACTTTTAATGTCTTGATTGTAGAAACATATGTGTGACGATCACGAGGAAGAGAACCAGCGTCCAACAGATGTATTACGGTGTCCTCTCTGTGAAGCCGTTTTCTATCATTTGGACGCCTATGAGTTACATCTCACCTTTCACTCTTCAGAAGACTTGTACAGTGAAACAAATGAAATGTAAGCCTTATGTTCCTTTAACTTCATTAATACAAACAAACTTTGAATTTGTAGTTTGTAGTATTCCTCTGCTGGCTCTGCCTCATATTAGCGTTTAAATTTTATTCAACTTCTTACCTGAGCAGCATTAGGTTCACTCTGCGACCGAACTAAAGGTCTTTGTGCGTGCGCTTTTTTTTACAAAAGATTGTGTCATCTCATCTCACCTTACCCAGAGGTCCCAGAGGGCTAGGGTTTAACTATTCAGCCTACTTGGGATTAATTAGTACCCACGATTTTTTTTGTCACCAAATAATAACTTATATTGTGTACTACGAGCTAGGGTCGTACTCACCATATACAGTTTCACAATCCTCACCCAACTGCGGAGCTCACTTATTCTAATTTCTAAATCAATTGTATGATTTGCAGGAATGAGAATGAAATAACCGAATTCTCTCTTGAGACTGTCCCACCTGTTATGGAAAGGATTGAAGATTTGAATAGTTTACCTGATGTTGAGACTGATATGAATGCTGTTGGAATTGTAAGTATACATATAGCTATACTATTATTAGAATATCAAAAGTAGACCTAAATAATATGATTATACATTCACTCAGCAACCTGCTGACTAGCAGCAGTCCCTGTTTTGATTAATAAGTCTTAAGTCGAAATCTGTGATAAGTGATAAGATTTTCTTCTTTAATTTACATTAATATACTTTGTTCATATTCTAGGAAAGTTTTCTCCAAATGGCTATGGATGAACCAAAGGACAATGATCAGCTCCCTGTAAAAAGGTCCAAAAAACATAAAAAGCACAAAAAATCCAAGAAATCAGCCATTACTCTTGATGAGTTCTTAAGTATGAACCAGGATGTATTTGGCGAAGATCTAGATTTCCAAGGTATTGAGGAAGTTCCTACAAAGGTAATAACAAAACAACTTAAAGTTAAAAAGCCACAAATTCCAAAATCAGGTCCAAAACATGCGTCATCTGCGGACTTGCAAAAATTACAAAAGTTAGGTATTGCTGTTAAAGTTCCGTCTGGTAACAAGCCATCATTTCCAAAAATTAAATCAATAGACCAAGCTATAAAAGTTAACCCGAAGGTTAAAAATCTCGTGAATCAGCCAAAAACAAAGGCTATTAGTGCATCAAATGATGTTCTATCAAAATTACTTAATCAAAGTAGCAGTCAATTGAAAATAGTTAAGAAGTCTGCACAAGAGAAAGCACCCGATGGCGAAGCAGAATTCAAACTAAAAACAATAAATCAACACCCTGCTGATACTACGGAAGCCCTTGAAGGCATGGAAACTATTAGTCATGAAAAAGAAGAAAAGGGCGATGAATTATGTATTCCTAAAACAAACCCAAACATTAATCAAGAGATCAATGATAAAGATACTATAGACGATAGGAATGATGAAACCGTGAATAAAGAATGCGCAAACGCAAATTTAAATGAAAGCAAGTTACCAAATGTAAGCTGTAACATTTTGGCTGGCCATAATAAGAATGACGCAATTAAAAATATTAGCAAACAAATAACAATCAAACCTATCACTCAATCAGCACCATGTGATGAAGAAAAGAGGTCTAACATTTCCACATCAGAAGTAGATAACACTGATGAACAAAATTGTCCAAGTAATAATCTGCAAAAAACGAATACTTTAGACACATTAAAGAGTTTAAACAGTGGTATTACTATTAAGTCAATCAAAAATGTTAGTGTTCCAGAAACTAATAAAAACAACACAATAGGTAACGAAAAGACTGATGCGATGTACAAAAAAGACAATGCCCCTAATACTGAGAATAATCATGTAAAAAAGTCTGACAACATAAATAAAGAACTATCTATTCAAAAAACATCGCCTGCCCTAGCATTACAAAGTATAAGTAAAAACATAACAATCAAATCTATGTCACCCCTTACAAATTACCCAAAGGATGATGTTTACAGTGACGAATGTGATGATAATGTTTTTAACAATCCTGAAGACGGCACATTAATTGAACGCCAAAGTAACAGTAAAGGCGACAAAGTTAAGGAGCAATCTGTCCCCGTTACGACTCCCCACGTCTTAAAGAATATTAGTAAAAACATATTAATAAAACCAATGTCACCCCTACTGAAACACACAAAAGAAGATGTTCCTAGCGACGAACATAATGAAAGTGATTTTGATAATCTCAAATGCGACACAATAGTTAAAAATCAACGTATCAATAAAAACGACAAAGTTACGGAACAATCTGTTCCTATTACTTCGTCTTCTCACATGTTAAAGAATATTAGCAAAAACATAACAATAAAACCCATGTCACCCATAATAAAACAACCAAAAGAGGATGTCCCTAGCGACGAACACTATGATAGTGATTTTGATAGTCTGGAAGACGATACATCAACGGAAAATAAAAATAAAAGCGTCAAAAGTATAGAACAGTCTAATCACTTGACATCGACTTCCGAAGTCCTAAAGAACATCAGTAAAAATATAACAGTAAAATCCATGTCACCCCTAATAAAACACTCAAAAGATATTCCTAATGACGAACACAATGACAGTGATTTTGATAATCCCGAAGATGATGGACCAATTGAAAATAAAAACAAAAGCGAAAAAAATACAGAACAATCTGTTCTCACATCATCGTCCCACATGTTAAAGAATATTAGTAAATCCTTAACAATAAAGCCCATGTCGCCTATGATGAAACAAACAAAAGAAGACGTTCCTCAAGATGAGGATAATGATAGTAAGTTTGACAATTTCGAAGATGATATACCATTGAAAAGTGAAAATTATCATAGCTCAGCTTTGGATAGACTGAAGAATAAGTCCAATATCAACATAAAAACTGTCCAATCATCACTCATCAACAAAAAAACATTTGGAAACATAAATGAAAATATAACTGGCGATGAAACGCACAAGACGACTAACATTCAGTCCAGTAACAATATTTTAAAGAATTTAAAAAATATAACGGCGAAACCAGTACTTACTAATAAAACCGTTAGTCAACTAGGAACAGTGAAATCAAATAACACAACTGATGTTATAAAGCAAGGTAATGTTATTACACAGTCTTTGCACACAAAAGAAATGAACCAAGATATTGAAATTTACAATATTGATGACTCGGATGATGAATACGAACAACAACAAACAAACAAAGTAGAACCTACCCAAATCAAAAAAGAACCTATTAAAGCTAACATTAACTCACCTGCCGTTTTAAATGCTATCAAAAATATGAGTAAACATATTACTCTTAAGTCTTCAAACAATCAAGTATCGCCAAAAGTAGTTGTCAAAAAGGAAGAAACCTTTTCAGAGCAGTTTTCAGATGAATATGAAATGCATGATGATGGGGAGTTTAGTTCTAATGATGATTTTGAACAGATATTGGATACATCACATAAACCAACATTTATCAACAAAGGTACCAAAAATAAAAACGATAATTTTAACAATGTTCTTAAACAGTTGGGTCAACAAGTTACAGTTAAATCAAAAAATGCATTCAATCAATCAAATATAAAAACTGTTCACCCTACACAAGATTTCAACCGAGACAATGTTGCGAATAATGACGATAGTGCTGATAGTGACGAGGAGCCGTACACTGGTAAAGTAAAAATAACAGAAGTAACTGAAGATGACGATAACATCGACCACGAAAATGACTCTAATAACGCGGGGATTGTGACTCAGTCTCCGGAAGATAGTGGCGACGAGCAATTTACAAAAGGAATGTACGATATGGATGATTATAGTAATCAAAATGTAAAAGTTAGGTTAAATGAAAATGTTAAACCTAATAGCCAAGGCTTGTTAAAAAATATTAGTAAAAATATAACAATTAAGTCAATAAGTGAAAAAACCGGTGATTCTAGTGAAAATGTATCTAAAGCTAATCAAAGTAGTTTGTGTAAAGAATTAGTAATGAAGCCTGTTACACAAAACAGGCCTGACATTACAAATGATATCGAGAAGGCCAGTACTACTAATATGAATAATAATAAACGAAACGCCGGGCCTGGCACTTCAAGTCCAAATTGTTCAACTGCGCAGCAGAAACTTACAAAATCTGGCGCAGTAAATACTGTTAACAAAGAAGTTAAAGTCAAAACCTTTCAGTCTGAAACAGTGATAGAAGAAATCACAACAACCGTTACGAAAACCATACGCAGAGTAAACCAAACTACAGTAAATCAGCAGGTTTTTAATGCCAGTAAAATGTCGCCTGCTCCTAGAATGGTAAAACCGCAGACGGGCCCTAGAATGCCAAATATTTATTCGTCTAACAATCTAAAAGGGCTTACAGTAAGGCAGCCTAATCCTAGGACTGTACAGCCTAATCCTAGGACCGTCCGGCCTAAAATAAGGCAACCGGCTCCTGTTCGCCCTCCCTCTAGTACGGTTGTGAGACCATCCGTTTCAAATCAGTTAGTACCTATGCGACCCGGTGTTACGCCAATAAGGCCTATGAATGCTCCAAGAATGCCAGTAAAAAACATGCCACATCAACCGAGACCCGTCGGGCGACCATTAAAAATTTCGCCTAAAGTTGTAAATCAGACTTTGAAAAGGCCTGGGAATGAAGAATCGCCAGGACATTTTAGTTGTTTTAAGAAACCAAAAGAATCTCTCATTCCTGGCAATGAGACTGCAGAAACCAGTTCCAACTTCCATTACGCATCCAGTTCACAAACGAGTAAATTCTGTAGTACCAGTCAAACAATGAAAGGGAACTCTGTCGTAACTTCTACACAAATGAAAGCTCAGTCAGTAACTCAACAGCAAAAAGGTAACTCTGTCGTAACTTCTACACAAATGAAAGCTCAGTCAGTAACTCAACAGCAACAAATAAATAGACTCGGTAACATTTCTGGGCTAAAAGTAGCTAAGACCTGTCAAGTAAGCCGGATGGAGACAACCGAAATGAGCCCTTCAAAACGAACTGCACTGGAGGCTATAGAAAAATTGCAAAAGCAAGGTCTGTTAATAAAGAAGCCCCGAGTTGAAGAAGATCCCGATCCACCAAACGCTGATGGCGAGGAGCATGAACAGTATGATGACTATGATTATGATGAATGATTTCATAAATTTGTTATTGTATAAATAATGTAAATAAGTTAAAATTGACAGTGATAAAACTATTAAAAAGAGTTGTGGTTCTGATAGTAAACACAATATGAAACTAGCGATGGAGACAATGAATGCAGTGTCATGTATGTATAAGTGTAAATGTCGAATGTGAAGATTTGTAAATAATAGAGTTGTACCTTTATATTTAAGACTCCAATGTTGGGGTGTCCACTACTATGGTTTGATTATCTTAGGTGTAATTTATCTTTATTTTGAATGGAAGCAAAGTTTAATTTCTGGTATAATTTATAAATAATATACTTTTACGTTATGACAGGGATTTAATTGTCGAATTGTTTATAATAAATGGAAATATTGGCTTAGGTAAAAATTACCTATATTCTCTGAAACGCATAAAAAATTGAAGCAATGTTGAATTGTTTTGTTACATTAATAAATTTATGGATGCTCATTTCGATTGTTTTTTATTTGCTCCTGACATGGGAAATAAAATCACACAAAATATTGAATATAATTGTATTTACATCATAAAGATATTATTATATATAATTATAACAGCATCTTTATATAATATCAATCACCATGATAATATGAAAATATAAATTGTTATCATTGCTCCTAATATAAAAGATATACTTAGTATGGCTCCTGTAAATAATCTCAGTTAAGGTCTCAATCTGTCTTTTGTTCCGTTTTATTCGGTCGCCACTTTTGTTCCTGTAATTAACGAAAACAAATGATTGTTATGATGATATAGTCGCCGACGGTAGTTAGGGACGCAAACAAAACACTGCAGAACATTTTCCAATCCCAAGCAATGTGTAGGTAAACATTGTTGTAACTACTTCTTTATATAAAATGAAGCATGCTCATCCCAATAGGTTTAAAATAATGTACTCAGAACTAGGAACAAAACATTTGTAGGGATGATCTGGGGTAAATAGGGACAAAACGTAAAATGTGATTTGCCTGACAATTTACACAAATTGTATCATACAAAATCTACTATATTTTCAATCGAAAATTAACTGCGTATATCACATTTTATTTTTTGTCCCCATTCATCCCGGTTGACGGTAACTGTCTATGTTGAATTGAGTTATTACTATTAGGGACTGCATTCATTTTACTCAGTGCGAGGAGTGCCTACTTGTTATTTTTTTTTGGGGTTACAAAGTTCAAATTCCACTTAGGTAACTTTGTGCATTCCAAAGTATTGAAATATTGTGTATATTAAGAATAAATTGAACTCATAACATAACATTAAACAAAAAAAAAATACATGCCAACACCTACTACACACCATATGCGTCTGAAATCTAAAACCGAGATTTTTTTAGATAATTATTTACTTACCTAACAATTAGTCCAAATACCAGAAATTCTTTAAATTTTAATATATCCCATCCCATTAGAAAATGCGGAACAAAAACCAGACATGTATTTCGGATTTCGATTTTTTTTAAATACAACTGACGTCATAAAAGCTCACCTGGTATTTAAAATTCTATTAGGTAGAGAATAGAATAAGTAATTAGACAACACCAAAGCAACCCCTTTTAACGTAGCCACTTATTATTATGCTTCGAGAATCACAAACAAGAGACAATCCACCTGAAAGACGTTCCCAATGAATGCATAACCCAGTTCTGTATAGGTCTGGTGTGTATGTAACAGAGTGCTCTCAGACTTGAGCTGTTATAAAATATCATCTTCCATTGACAAAATCATGGCACGAAATTTTAGTTAAATTAATTTTTGTTTGTCTTAGACACCGATATCTCGGCGCTTGGATCTGCAACAGTCACATCACATTTGCGGCCTATCATTTTAAAAGCTGTTCTGTTATTTCTCGATGAGCCTCGTTCCAGCGCATTAATTAGGTATTAGGTAATCGTTTGTTCTCATAACAAATCTACACATATTATAAGGCGAATAGATTTGTAGTGTTTTGTTTCGATTTTCCTTGTAACAATTTTTTTATCGTTGAAGCAAATGACAGTACTCAAGTACTGTCATTTGTTGTATAGCTTGCTAGTAAATTACATCGACTATACCGATGTATGTTTGATCTTTGAAAAGCCATTAGCTTTCTAGTTTTTTTTACCATGATTTTTCCATGTCTGATGATAGGCTATTCCAACTCTATTCAGCCTCACAGGCAGAAAGGCACTATTGGAAAGATATGAAAGTATTTTTATGATATGATCAAGTGTAGGTAATTGTATGGCGTATGACATACCAATATGGTAAGCTCATTGGACAGGCGGTACGCGATCGCGCGAAGTCTGTACCGCAGTTCCAAGCCGCTCTGAGTTTTCTTCTGCATAGTACTCAGAATTGTGTACATGTTGCCAGAGTGCAACACTAGAAACATGGCCGCTAGGTAAGGCACCTGCCGAACGTCGCAAACATAAATAAATCATAATACAAGCATACAACTGAAAACAAATTTATTACATAACATCGAAAAGATAAATACAAATGAGGGAATCAAAATAATATTAAATAATGATAATTTTTACATAAAATTAGAACATTTGTGTTAGGTACTCGTTGTTTTGTATATTGTACGCCATAAACAATCTGCTCGTATTCTTTGATAGATAATCTGGTATTGGTCAATCATGTTAGATGTAGGTACATTTTAATTAATACCAATTTTACACAAGTTAAATATGAATCGTGATACAGCAAGTGGTATGTAGGCAAATAAAACAAAATGTTTGATAAAGTTGAGATTAACAAAGTAAGTACACTAGATTAAATAAATTAACTTAATAATAATACATTAACTTACACTAATTTCATATATTTAGTGGTCGACATATCCCGGCGATGACAGTAAAGGAGTCGTAAAGCAAAACTAGAGGATAAGAACTAAGTAAAGTTAACTAAGTATATACATCCCGATGAATTCATAATTATCGTAAAGTACATAATTGAGAAGTTTATTACTATGCCTGAACGCTTGCAGCTGTTTCAGTTTGAAACCGAACGAACGAATAATTTACTAATACTGTGCACGTGACTCTAATATATGCATCCTTAT
Source organism: Cydia splendana (assembly GCF_910591565.1). NCBI lineage: Eukaryota > Metazoa > Arthropoda > Insecta > Lepidoptera > Tortricidae > Cydia > Cydia splendana. The sequence continues at coordinate 14,124,462 of NC_085972.1, read as the reverse complement.
GCTGATATCAGCTTTCATGATTTCTCAAATATATTTTTTGTTTAGAATATTAGGAGGGTAAAAACTTAACCTCTAAATATATATATTTTTACGTTTTAATGCAGAAATTAGGTCCAGAATACAAAGTGCTTTAAATGACAATAAAACGATTAAAATTAAATGACAGAAACAAAAAATATATTTGAGAAATCATGAAAGCTGATATCAGCATAAGGATGCATATATTAGAGTCACGTGCACAGTATTAGTAAATTATTCGTTCGTTCGGTTTCAAACTGAAACAGCTGCAAGCGTTCAGGCATAAGTTTATTACTATGCCTGAACGCTTGCAGCTGTTTCAGTTTGAAACCGAACGAACGAATAATTTACTAATACTGTGCACGTGACTCTAATATATGCATCCTTATGCTGATATCAGCTTTCATGATTTCTCAAATATATTTTTTGTTTAGAATATTAGGAGGGTAAAAACTTAACCTCTAAATATATATATTTTTACGTTTTAATGCAGAAATTAGGTCCAAAATACAAAGTGCTTTAAATGACAATAAAACGATTAAAATTAAATGACAGAAGACCATATGTACTCCTTGAAATGCTGTGCTGCCCACAGTGCTTTTAATATAAAATATCAATATCATCTACCTGAATCTACAACATGCAACAAATAAATAAAACCATTCATGCAAATTACATGACACAGACATTCTACAAATACATAAATACTTCTACATCATTCCATCTATCTAAATTTTTTTGGCACGAATATATTCGATGTTACAAATCAGATCTATTAGTTAAAAGTAGGTATTCGTACCTAAACCCTCAGGTTCGTGACGGAAATTTTCACAACCAAAAATATATTTTTGTATGATCGAAATGCAGGGATTTGATGTGCGCTAAAATATTGTTAATGGATTACCATCGTTTACACGTAAAAACAGATATTAATTAATAAAATTATTTAATTTAGCTTTGTACAAACAATACTTTTCTTTATTTTACACGCACGCTCAATAAAAGTAGGTCACCATTTGGTAGAGTCTAAAAATAAATGCGATGCATTACAGTATGCTATGAGGTTCAACAACGAAAATACTACATTATCATCACTTATTAATGAAAATAATTATTTTGATGATTTCCAAATATATACAAAAATGCGTCAAAGGCATGACGATGATTCGGGACTAAACAGGATTCTTATTAAATAAATGTATTTAAAAATTGAATCCTACTATTTTTATAATTTAGGCCTCGCATGCTAACATTTAGAGAGACATCCACCACTCCTCAATACGTACCGCACTCTTGTTAGATGCAAAACAACATAACATTACAATCTATATAGCACCTGCTTCTACCACAGAGTTGAAAGGGCAAAGGTAGAGTCAGTAAGACAAGGTGTGATTTGAAAACACGCCGAATTCGAAATCGCTGTCATGGAGTCATGGAACATAGCAAATATTTTTACGGCTATGAGGTAACGATGTACAACTGATAATAAATGAAAATTAGACATGTTATTGTTAATTTTTTCTAAATATCAGGCTAACTTTAACCTTTTCAGATTTTGGTTGGAATCTGTCCTTGCAAATAAAGTCTAATTTTCCTGTGACTTTTTTCACGGCGAAAAGTGTACGTGAAAATTCAATCTATATACTAAAATTTTGCGTTAATCCCTTCTTAAGCGACCGTATCTCTGTCTATCTGTCAACTCAGTGGTATCAGTAGATTTTTTAGTTGTTAATGTTGTTATACTTAACAACAACATGTTAAAATGTTACACTTATACTAACTAAACCGTTAGATAAAGCACGTTACGAGTGTAGTGCAATGACTACCGTTTTGCATTCATACACACTGAGAGAAAAATCACCACCAGGAATTAATAAACAGTTCTGTACTGGGGGAAAAAATGAAGTTTTAGTAGTAATCATGGAAGTTTCACTATTTCTGTAAAATTTATTTATTTCTACAAACAGCTCAGTAATAATAAATCTAATTTCAGCAAACAGACTTTAGTAAATGGAGCATTAAACAAAGTTCAGTATTTGTTACAATCCATTTTTATTACTACTAAAATTCTCCGATTTTTACTAGTAAAGTTTGTGATTTTTGGAAAAAAGCATCTGTGATTTCAAGTTATTATTTTAGTAAATGTCTCACTTACATAGTTTTGTAATATCTAAAAAACGAGTTCGCGGGAATAACATTACCCCATTTAAAATAACAATTCAGTTGTTACTATAGCGACATTACAAAGTTTACTGGTATTTAGTAGATAGACTTGTTGTGTTTATGTTCATTGTTGTACCAATCACTAAACGAGTTTTGTAATACCAACACAGCTACTTGCTACGTTCATTTGGTTAGAGTTAGTATTGTGTCGGATGTCGGGCGGGCGTGTCTCGTGTCTTCTTTGTTTAAAACATACTTAAGTTAAATAATAAATTTAGGATATATTGTGGGCCATGGACATATTAACCCGCGACCTACTGTGTAGTTGGGGTCTACAGGAATATATTGTTCTGCAACTTCGAGCCAGCTGTTGTTATTCTAGTGATAATGACATCAAAGGTAAATCTAAACTGTTTGCAATTCCAACCTCCCTAGCACAGGTGCGCCGCGAGAGCATGTTGCGCGCGTAATAACTACTAGTCTCTTTCTGACTGTATGAATAAGAAAGGAATGGGTAGAATATCTCGACAGGCTTTTATAGTGCCTCTTTAGTACAGAGATATACTACCAAATGCTTTTTTATTCATACAGACAGAAATAGAGACGGGTAGCTACCACGCGCGCGACATGCTCTCGCGGCGCCCGTTTGCTAGGGGCGGAGGAATTGCAAACAGTTTAGTTTTTGCCTGTGACGTCATTATCTCTAGAATAACAACAGCTAGCTTGGAATCGCAGTACAGTTTAGTAAAACCTATGACGTCATCGTCTCCGATATTGCTAAAGCACGCTTAGAATTACAAAACGGTTAGTTTTCACCCATGACGTCATCACCTCCGATATTGCTAAAGCACCTCTCGGAATAACAAAACCAAATTTCTGAAATTACTCTAGCATACTTCAAATTACAAATATAGAAGTTGTATTTCCTACTAAATGGAAATTGCAAAAGTCAATTTGTTCCTATTAGTTGACTCTCCTTGTCCCCGGATTAAGTTTTATTTTTGTAATTCTAAGTGTGTTTTTGTTAGTTTTTTCTCTCAGTGCACGGTCCGAAATAGATTTCACCTATATTCTGACTTAGTGATCAAAAGGTTATACATCAAGTCCCTCCAAGTGTCGCCAAACATTTACTAAATAATAAGTTAATTCATTACCATAAGCAAAAAGGAACTAGGGTAAACGGGTAATTACCTAAAGTCGGCCCACCCTCTCTCAAACATCAGCTACCACAACAACTATGAAACGGTATCGTCTTGGGTCGTCCCATTCGTTTTTCGTCAAGTTCTTAAATTAGTCCTATTCTGCTTTCGTCACTCATTCTACATTGAAAGCCACCGACGATTGTGACGAATGTAGAATGAGTGACGAAAGCAGAATAGGACTAATTTAAGAACTTGACGAAAAACGAATGGGACGACCCAAGACAATACCTATGAAACGGGTGACTGATATTAGCGAGGGTGGCCCACCTTAATGCCTGTGCACACCGGCTTGGGTGTGCGTGACGTGCAAGTGCGCGTGCGCAAAAATATTGCAGCCGCACACGCACACGTCACGCAAGCGGTGTGTGGTGTCTCATAAGGATCTGTATACTACAACGCCGCACGCGCACGTGCACGTCACGCACACGCAGCCGGTCTGCACAGGGCTTTATTGTGGCAGGTTACCATACTTGTATAAACTACGAGTATAATCACAAAATATAAAATACAGTTATACATTCATTTAAGCATTATCTACTTATTCTATACGTATTGGTGATAAAAAGTCCTTATTTTATTTTTGTAAGTTTTCACATTGAAACTACTTCCTTATAATCCACAACGTTACACAAATCGCTGGCCCAATATTACAGGGTTCTATGTTTCACTTTTATCGAACTGAAATTTGAACATTGTCATAGTGACATTAAGTCGAATTTCGACTATCTTGAAAATTTTACATAGAACCCTGTAATATTGGGGCAGTAAAATTTTAGTTTTTTTACAAGCTTTTATTTAGTTTCACCTGACCGTTGTCTGTCTGTCGGTCTGTAATCAAATCTTGCAAGTTTAATTTGATCCACTTCCCGGTTTCCGATTGAGCTGAAATTTTGCATGCATGTATAAATCGGATGAGAATGCAATATTATGGTACCATCGAGCTGATCTGATGATGGAGACAGGAGGTGGCCATAGAAACTCTGTGATGAAACAACGCAACCTAATTGTGTTAGGGGTTTTTATAATTGTCTCGATGAGTATTAGTTGTCTGTCGTAAGAAAAGTACAATCAGCGATAAAAGCTTGTACCAAAATTGAAATTATTGCCAAAAACTTATTTTAAAGAAATTTATATCAGTCAAAGTGACGTTGTCAAGGAAAAACTATCCTTAACATCAGTCATTTTAAAGAACATGAAAAATAAATTTATATTTGTGTAGCGTTGTACATTAGTTTAACATTCACTACGTAGGGGTTGGTTGGTCCGCACGACTATTCTAAATTGTCTAGTCACCTTGCTACTCAATTCGTTTAATATCCGTTCCATTGATGATACTTTAGCACCGCCATTCTCAAATCAAATAATTCTCCGAATTATTAGTATTATAGCAAAACGATTATTTTTATTATTTTAGCTCACGATGCTACTCGTAATTGGCAAATTTATTTAGAATAATAACTAGGAATAGGACAAGAACATAGACAATTTATTTAAGGAATGACGTTGCTGTAGTATCATTAAAAGAACTATCGTAGACGTAAACAGATGTAGTGCATAATTATTTTCATTCGTACTTTCACGGAAACGTACGAACGTGTCTTGTTATTTCAGTCAGTCTCGGTACAAAAAGTAGCGAGGTTGATTGAAGTAGCATGACATATACGAACGTTTCCGAGAAAATACGAAGAAAAATAATTATGCACTACATCTGTACAGCAGAAGTTTTCATAATCCAGTTACCACAATGTAGGCTAAGTAAACTGACGGTCATTGCGATGACCACGTCATGGTATAAATCTTAAATTATTTTAAAAGTTTTATGTTACTTCTATATGTTTGTATCCAAGCCTTCCATGCATAATTTTAGATAGACGTCAGTTTACTATATTTATTAGATACTAGTTTTGGGTGAATCAACTAGGTATTTCTTGTCGTTATTCTGTCTCGTCAGCCAGAGAACAATAGTAGGAAAGTTTGCTAGATAAAATATTGTACTACTAACATGCTTAGTATATGGTACCATTATGGAAATGGCAATATAACTGCATATTTGCCTAGTTACAATATACCTTAAAATCAGGTTTTTAAGAGCGTTGATTCACCCATTTAATTTTTGCTACGAGTGTATAGTTGAGTTAACCTTTTGAACGCCACAGACGGCAATTGACGTCAACGCAAAATCGTGACAAGGACGCCAAAGACGGCATTTAACGTCGATCGTTTTTTGATGAAAATCTACTGAAACACACCCCACTTTTAGGTTGGCATTATTTATTCACAAAACTAAATTTTACCGCCGTGGCGTCAGTGGCACGGCAAATGGATGCGCCGTTTGGCGTTCAAAAGGTTAAAAACTAGCTGCACGCGAGGCAAGTAAAAAAATACTAATTTTGTGTGACAGAGAGCACACTACGTATTAGCGTGCAGAAAGTGTTTGACTCAACTATAGTGTTAAAATATCTAAGTCCGTACCTCCACGATAGTTAACCGGTATCGGGTCTTACGCGGTCATCACAATGATGCGGATTACGCCGCTCCAGTGCGACACAGGTCTATTTGCACGTACCATCACCCGCACTGTTAACTGTACATCGGTGGACCTTATGCCTTTGGTAATAAGGTCCACTGATGTATAATAATGTTGCTGTTTGTATATCCGCATCCAATGTGAAGACCGCCTTACAGAGTGACGCTATCTAACATACGTGCTGGAAGCTTCACTGGTCAGCGTCTACCTGCTCGTTGAACTTCTGCGGGATGACCCGCAGCATGGTGGCCGCGTTGCCGATGCCCGTCAGCAGGAACGACATACTTAACGCTGGGACCTGTTGCCGGTTCGGTCGGAAATATGCTTTATATTTAGGGTGATAGGGTGTAACCGACATGAAGTGATTAGATTGTTTAACCTCAAAGGTTTTGTAACTGGGTCATAGTGGGTCAAAGATCATCGCTTTTTTTTCCGAAAGCTAAGGATACTAGAGCCTGCTCTCTGGTTGGGACTTTAACCGCCCAAAATCGGCCCCGTAGTAGTTTTGGGCTGTACTAAAATATCTGTTAGCTTTCAGAAACTAAAATACCTAATTCTGAGTAAGTATGACCCGCCAACTATTTCAAATGAAAAAATCTGTAATTGTTCTGATCTGAATTTAAATTGTATGGACCGTAAGAGACTTAATGCTTTTGTGTATTAGAAATTAAATTTGTTACTAAAAGTGTTATAACTAAGTTATAAGTCACTCAATTTACGAACAGGCGCTGAGAGTTTTATGTCTATTTATTGAGACCAATCATCTGTATTCTATAATTTAATGCAACATTATGGAATCAGCATGGTAAATATGGGAGTAATTATAATTCACATAGTAGATGTAAGGAAGAAAGTTTAGAGCTAGCATAAACAGCCGCGCCATGATATCCTCAAAAGGTACTAAAGTGAATAAAGTAAATGCGCGGCTACTTGTCCTAAGCTCCAACACTCTTAACTGAAAATATTTAACGCATTCACTGCCACCGACGCATATATGCGTCACCGTGACTTTCACCCTGTGCCTTTGACGGCCAGACGCGTTCATAATATTTAGTGACAGCAAAGTGCGGCACCTGGTAAATGTCCAGGAAAAGAGGGTGGCAGTGAATGCGTTAACCTTATGTCTTTATAATAGGGTTTATAAATTGTCATTTAACTGTGGTGAACTGTGGACCATTGTATTAATTTTTAAACATGAAACGTGGCAATTAAAGGTAGCCTAAGAACTTAACCTATCTCTTTCCTACCTACACATAGCTTAGACATAATTGTCATGCGCGTTTATTTTAAAATATAATTTGGTAACACAAAACGTATAGCGCTGTAAAGTGACACAAATTTATTCCAGAATATGTTTAGTAGTATTCGCGTCTTAGTATAATCCTTTGTCTAAGCTTAAAGTCAGTCATAGCATTGCTTTTGATGTGAAAATTAAAATTATAGTTTAATGCGGTCTTTACATTATCCGCACGTTGTTCCGGTGTGCGAGCGGGACGCTAAATTCGTGTCTCACGTATCGGAGCGATATGCGAACCCGTATCAAGTGTTATAAGCTCTCGCGCAATTCACAGAAAGAGATAAATGTAATAGCTACTTTTAACTGGCACAATTCTTCAATCCCTTGTCCTGCAACATACCTGCCAAGTGGCCTCAGGATGGTAGCTCAGCTGGTACAGCGTATAGGCGATGTACAGCTGAAACACGTAGCCGCCGAACAGGAAGGGCAGCAGGTAGGACAGGCCGCGCCACATCCACGAGTGGAAGCCTTCGATGGTGATGTCCATGTTGTGCCGCGCGCCCAGCGCCTTCAGCCGGTACAGCACGCCGCTCTGGTAGCGGAACTGCATGTATTGGACTACACCTGCAAGAAGGATTTTGACTTTTATGATAGGATCTAGTTAAATGAATAGAAAAACAGCAGAACAACAAACAGATCCCTCAAAGTTACTTTCCTGATTTTTACACATTGACATTAACTAAAACGGGACTATAGCTAATCATCTCCGAGACCAGAGCAGGCGCATGATGAATGACTTTATCCACATGATAAAATGATCGTCGTTTTTTTTAGACCAAGCTAAGTTGCTAGCGATTCTGATAGCCCAGACGATGCAAGTGTTACTTAAACGCCATAATTTCATAGAAGTTTGACGTTTAAAATAACACTTGCACAGTCTGGGCTATCAAAATCGCTACCAAATTAGCTTGGTCTAACTGTAACGCCGTGCGATTGAAAGAGACAGTCATGCATTTATCACGGTGTCACGTAGACAAGAGAGACCATCATAATTCATAATCATACTTGAAGGCAATGTCGCTTTCGAAAAGTCGGAAGCGATTTTCAAGCTTATTTATATGCGATTAAGGGTCGGTTGCACCAAAGCCAAACTGTTGGTCTTCGTTGAAGAGTTCGCTAAATTTTATTGTATGGAGAGTTTCATAGTAAACCGCCGCGACGCGCCGGGTGACGTTGACCAGTCCGTCAAGTACGGATGGTGCAACTGGCACTAAGTCTTCAAAGTTAGTCAGTTAGTCTGTTACTTTAACATTAGAATCATTATAAAGCAATCCAGATGGTAAAAACTTAAGTTAATTTCAGATTTTTCTTGAAACTTACTGATATAGGCGATGAACCACATGAAGGTGTGCCGGAACTCGCTCCAGGGCACGTTCTGCGGCCAGATGAGCAGGATCCCGGCCACCACCGTGGAGATGAAGTGATGCAGCCGCCACCAGCCCTTGATCCTTGAGCCGTTGACTTTGAGGATGCTCTCGCGGATGGTCAGCGTGCAGTAGTACCAGACCAGGAGGAATATTAGGATCAGTTGGAGTGGCCTGCAAAAAATATTGTGAAAATATGACAGAGATAGGTACTACACTGTACTATAGTCTGTATCTTTAGGTATTTAAATAAAAGTAAACAAAATCTACCCTCAAATGGCTCCTTAAGCCAGTTGAGGATAGATGAAAACATTACATGATCAAATAATGTAGGTTAAAGTCAGGTCGTCCAGTGACAGATCCAGATGCTTTTGTATTTGGTTGGTTAACCAATAATTTTTATAACTACCCGAAAATTTACAAATTATTTGTTTATTTTTATTTAAATACCTAAAGATAAAATTTAAAGTAAGTTTTAAAGTAAAGAAACATTAAAGAACTGGATGGTGACACAACTCACTTGCTCACTCACTCACTCGCTTGTCATAAAAATGGAGGTGAGACAAAGAAACAGTAAGACAAATTTTTGCACTAAGGTGGCAATTTTGTCATTGTTTTGTATGACCTCGACATTATACCTATTACCTAATGCGGATATTTTTGCTCTTTTTTACTACTCATTGCATGGAACCGTGACTATTTTACAATTTAAAACTCAGTGTAACAAATTTACCATACCCAGACAATACATTTAGTTACTTCATATATAAATATTTTTACACCTTTCATACTTAAAATGTCATTAACTACAGTGAAATATCAGTACTTAATGCATGTATACTCAAGTAAGTATTTGAATATATCGTACGTAGTACGTACAGTCGCAGTGAAATATCTGGCCTGTGACTCTAAAAGGTGTTTTTAAAGTGTTAGGTAGAGTACATGTTCAGCTATAAAAATAGCGAGCACAAGCGCAAAAGCGCACTATTTATAAGTAGTATAATAATTTGTCACTACCATAAAACAATGCCCATTCATTGAACTATTGATACAACTAGGGTAAATCACCAGTAACTGGCCGGTTTTAGTAACTGGCCGCCCTAAACTAAAAATGAATTATATTCCCCTATGAATGAATTATATGACCAATAGCACCCCACGTAGGATTGAGATAAACGGAGAATCTATTGCATATGTCCAGGAGTACCTTTACTTGGGCCAAATAGTCTCCTTTCAGGCGCGACAAGAGATGGAAGTCGAAAGACGGACTGAAAACGCCTGGAAGAGCTATTGGTCCATGAAACATCTCATGAAAGGTGATCCTCATTATCACTTAAGACTCATGGACATGTGCATACTTCCAATTCTCACCTACGGTGCACAAACTTGGTCTTTGACAGCATCTCAGAAATCCAAACTCGGGGTTTGCCAGCGAGCCATGGAGCGCAGCATATTAGGTGTAAAATTAATGGATCGTATCCGGAACACCACGCTGCGCACCAGAACACAAGTCATCGATGTAACTCGGAAAGCGGCTAAGCTGAAGTGGGACTGGGCTGGCCATGTCTGTCGTATGCCGAGTGAGCTGTGGGCCAAGATTACCACAGAGTGGCAGCCCAGCTCAAAACGGGGATTTGGCAGACCACGTCGGCGATGGCGAGACGAGCTAGACTCCTTTTTAAAAGAATGGCCGAAGACTGCTCAGAACCGGGAAGAATGGAAAAAACGGGGGGAGGCCTTTGCCCAGCAGTGGGATATAACAGGCTCTCAATAATAATAATTCCCCTATAAATAGAATTCATTTTAGTATAAGGTTTCAATAACTGGCCAGCTTTCAATAACTGGCCACCTTATACTAAAATGAATTATATAGATGGTCAAGCAGATCTTGTCAGTAGAACAAGGCGGCAAATTTGAAAAATGTAGGCGTAAAAATTTGAATTTCGCGTCTTTTTTTACTGACAAGATTTGCTTGACCAGCTATATTTATAGGTGAATCGAATTCATTTTTAGTTTAGGGCGGCCAGTTACTAAAACCGGCCAGTTACTGGCGAATTACCCTATACCTATACCTATAAACAAAGAAAAAAAACATTCACTAGCGGAAATTTATGGTGTTTTCATGTTTTGTATAGCAAATAAAAAAAGGTGTTAAAACATGTGCACTGAAAAATATTTCATCCAATATATTCGGTGCTTACCTGAAGTCAATATAGAGATTTAAAACTGCCAGCACGAAAGCGATGACACTGAGAATGAGTTTAAATTTTTCATATTCATCTTTGTACTTGAACCTGAAAGTAAAAACAATATCATGTTATTTCATTCTCAACACAAAATCAATCGTGTAGGTACAGTCACCACACGGGATTGTTATGCCATTTAGGGTTCTTGCTAAATTGGAAATTCTATAGCGTAAGTATTGAACAACCAATCTAGCTAGGACCCTAAATGGCGCAACAATCACGGAGCGTGATGGTACATATGTCCGCTCACACCAGCGATTGCTTTTTTCGTTCGCTGCCTCACACATATTCGTATATAATGTACAGTCGACGTCAAAAATATGTTTACATTTTTCGCCTTATTACAAAGGAGTAAGGTGCAAAAGTGTAACTGTAAACATATATTTGACGTCGACTGTACAAACGAATTCGTTGACTTTCCAAAAGTACTTATTGTGCTAAAAAACCACTTTGTCATATTTGCGCAAATACTTTTCTATGGTTTTTATCCTGTTTTTTTATCAATATACGTATGCGACACGAATATTTGGGCAAAGTGAGAATATATAAGGTGAAGTGAAATGCAGAATTATATAAGTAGGTTAGTGGCTATGTTTACACAGAAACAATAGTTTTATAAACAGCTGGCCCTTTGGACTTTATTTTATTACCTACTCATAATCTTTGCACGTGCGGTGTATAAAACAAAGAATTACTTCAAAAACAAAGTCTCTCGCTCATGGCATAACGTACCTATTAGTCATAAATTATAAAAAAGGAAAGAAGTAATACTTATATGATAGCATAGGGACAAAAACCTCAGTGCGCTCTTACGCCCTTGACAATAAAGTTCACAATAGTTAGTCATATTTCTATGGGTTATTGGCTCTTCTTTTGAAAAGTTTGTCGACCCCTATTTATGTCTGTATGGAGATTTTTCAGACATCCAGTATATTTTTAGGCACAATACGCCCTAAAATCCCCATAGTAGTGAAAGGATAAACATGTTCTCTTTATCCTTAACCATAAAATTGACATGTCATCATCATCATCATCATCTCAGCCATAAGACGTCCACTGCTGAACATAGGCCTCCCCCTTGGACCTTCATTCGTACCGGTTGGAAGCGACCCGCATCCAGCGTCCTCCGGCGGCCTTAACAAGGTCGTCTGTCCATCCTGTGGGTGGACGTCCTACGCTGCGCTTGCTAGTCCGTGGTCTCCACTCGAGCACTTATCGACCCCATCGGCCATCTTCTCTGCGTGCAATGTGGCCTGCCCATTGCCACTTCAGCTTGCTAATCCGGTGGGCTATGTCGGTGACTTTAGTTCGTCTACGGATCTCCTCATTTCTGATTCGATCACGCAGAGAAACTCCGAGCATAGCCCTCTCCATAGCTCGTTAAGCGACTTTGAGTTTTGAGATGAGGCCGATAGTGGAAGACCACGTTTCGGAGCCGTAAGTCATCACTGGTAACACACATTGATTAAAGACTTTCGTCTTGAGGCACTGAGGTATGTCGGACGAAAAGACATTACGTAGTTTCTCGAACGCTGCCCAACCGAGTTGGATTCGGCGGTTGACCTCTTTCTCGAAGTTGGACTTACCTAATTGGACTACTTGTCCTAGGTAGATGTACGAGTCAACAACTTCGAGTACCGAGTTGGGATGGGTACAACATTGACATAAGTTTCGTCTTGTCCATGTTCATTTTCAAGCCCACCCGTTGTGAAACTCGGTTGAGGTCATCGAGCATCATGCTGAGTTCCTCCATGACTACGATATCGTCGGCAAACCGAAGGTGAGTGATGTATTCGCCGTTGATGTTGATGCCAAGTCCTTGCCATTCCTGAAGGAGTCTTCCATTACGGCAGTAAACAGTTTCGGAGAGATAACGTCTCCCTGCCTTACGCCTCTTCGCAATGGAATCGCCTTCGTGCTTTGCTCCTGTACTCGGACCGACATGGTGGCGTTACTATACAAACACTTCAACACTTCGATGTACCGATAGTCAATATGGCATCGCTGAAGAGACTCTAGCACCGCCCATGTTTCCACCGAATCGAAGGCTTTGTCATAGTCCACAAACGCTAAGCATAATGGCAAGTTATACTCTTCGGTCTTCTGTATAACTTGCAGCAGCGTATGGATGTGGTCTATGGTACTGCCTTTTCGGAAACCGGCTTGTTCGGGAGGCTGGAAGTCATCAAGTCTGTGACAAATTGACATGTATAGGTACCTAATTTACTCAATACATATTTCCCATGCCAAATTGCAGCTTTCTAGCAAAGGTTCGAGACATTCGGAAATAGTTACAAACTATAAGTTCCTTGTTGACTACAGAATATTATATAAGGTAGGTATAATAAAATACGTATAAAATTAAGTCTCATGACTTAACGGTAAGGTGCCTTGCCTACTTATTTATTTATTAGACTGTCGTTCCAAGGGTAATGTTATTCAAGTTCATGTATATTTATTTGGCAGTCTGTTGTGGTGTTTTATAGTTCTTTATTATTATCAATTAGTCTTTACACTTTGGTTAGGCCCATTATGGTAATGGTATTTGTAAGTCAATCAATAAGAGGGTGAAAAATGTAGACAAAAAGCCCTTCTTGCATGCCTACAGGAGCATGAGTACAGTACCGTGTACAGATTTAAAGCATAATCATTTACTATAGTATTTTCTCGGAAACGTTCGTATTTGTCATGCAACTTCAGTCAACCTTAGTAATTTTCGGTAATAAAAAAATAGTGATCTAAATCTTATTGAGTTCTTCCAATTAAAATTCTGTCTGGAGTTTTCTATAGTCGTCGTAAGATTTATTTACATAGAAAGTAAAATTTTCCAACAAATAAAATTTTACCTAATTACAATTTACAACAATACAACTAGATTTAAACTCCCGTAACATTAACAAATGTGACGTTCCACGGGAAAAGGTACCTTATGAGGGTTTCTAGTTTCGGAGATATGAAATGTTTTGTAAAGAGGTGAAAAAATGCTCAATTTTTTTTTTATTGTGTGATCTGAAACCTTAATGCGTAACGTTTGTTTACCTGTTTTTATTTTTGTTATAAGTTAGTTATAAGCCTAGTAATGTCGTCTCAGAGTTTAGTAGAAAAGGTACCTTATGGAAAAAAGATTGAAAATTCCCAAAAAAACTAGTCAATACGGGAAAAGAAGTTTGGTAGAGAACTGTATTAGCATTCTGCAAAACTAATTTGATAATTTCAGTTCTGGTTGGGGCGCCTCGCAAATATTATAACCGTACATAGACCGACATCACAAACCCAAGTAGCCTGCTATTATACCAAAGTTACTCTCGTCAAGTCTTTCTTAACTAGAATAATCTTCATTTGGTTTGGTCGCATGCAGTAAATCAGCCATTGGTTTGCTGAAAAATGCCAATACCCGACACATTACCTTATGGAATATCTGAGGTCATTGAACCTCAATGCCGCTTATCTTCAATAGCAACCGAAATATATTATTGATAAGAAATAGACGATTTATACCATTACCAAAATATTATTAATTTATCCTAACTGTTCCATCATCATCATGCCTCATCATGTAACTTAATCACAAGGTACCTTTTCATTACATACAAATTATTGGTCTTTTTTAAGATTATTATGACGAAGAACTAATTAAATTTGGGGCAGTTTAATGTAAATTAATATTTTCTATTCATAAAAGATAAACTGTAATATGATTGATATTTTGTAGTGATGTATTATTAGATTTATTTCCATAAGGTACCTTTTCGTAAATGTATGGAGCAAATACTGTTATTGTTATGTAAGTTTAAAGTGGCATAAGGGGTTAAATATAGTATTTAGTTGGGGTTTTAGGATTTATTTCATTTGAATGACAGAATTTCTTACATATGTGCTCAGAAAAAATGATTGTGTGTCACATTAAAAGTAAAAATATTCAAATTTGTGATTTTATATGAAAAAGTCAGAAAATACATTTTCACCTCTAAATCGGTATTGTTTTTTGCTTAAACTGTCTGTCAGTGTCGTTTTTTAATAGATAAAATTTAAATCTTGAGAGCTCATTGCAATCAATCGTGAAAATGAAATAAAACTTTATTTTCAAGAGATTGGTTAGTATACACATAAATCAGTCGATATCAAAAGTTTCTATTTGCATTACAGAACAAGTCGCAATATTTTTTTAATCTCAGATATATAAGGTATTATTATTTGTAGTCAACTATGTAACTTACTTCAGGAACATAGTTTTTTAGGCGGCTAAACTTAAAACTTCTCTATCGTAAAGTTGCTCATTCCACAACATTATTTTCAAAAAATCATATCTCTGTAACTACGCAACCTAGAAGGTTGATCTTTTGTGTTATCGATAGCTTATTTATTGTAGATTACTGGGGTATGCATAACTCCATACCCGCCATAAGGTACCTTTGACCGTGGGACGTCACAAATATTGTATATGCTGGGCGGCACCTTCGTCCAGGGGCGCGTCTCATTGGTTTCGATATCCAGTTCCAAGGGTTACAATATCATGAATATAGTTGGGTTTGAAACCCATTAAACCCAGTACTTACATTACATAAATATCTGGGAGACTGAGCTTGGCTCGGAAAACATATAAAATGCGCGTTTTCCCTGAGATAAGACCTAGCCAGATCGATTTTTCGCCCCCGAAAACCCCCATATAGCAAATTTCATTAAAATCGTTAGAGCCGTTTCCGAGATTCCCCAAATATATATATATACAGTAGAGTCCGGTTAGTACGACTTCGCTTATAACAACCAACCGCTTATAGCGACGTAAGTATAGGCACTTGTTTGGTTTTAGTACAAGCTACTATGAAAGTACAACCGTTTAGAACGACTCCGCTTATAACGACCGACCGCTTTTAACGACGGAAATTGACACAAAATCCGTCCGTCAAGTCCGGTTACAACGACGAGCGACGTAGTTTTTACAAATAAATTGTGGGTAAGAAACTTACTCCGTCCCGCGCACTCAACTCCTCTCCCCCCTTTGCCTATACGCATGCAGCAAGATGAAAATATAGTCATGCGACTTTTCGTAATCTTGCAAACAAAATAAAACCTAAATCCCATTATTCAATTGAGCTTAAACTTCATATACACAATTATCTTAGTTGGGTGACAATGCAATATTTCTGTACCTTCGAGCTGATCTGATGATGGACTCAGGAGGTGGCCATAGGAACTGTGTGACGCATCCTAACTGAGTTTGGGTTTGTAAGAATTGACTCAATTGAGTATAAGTTGCTTGTTGAAACAAAAGTACACAGTCAGCGATAAAAGCTTGAGTGAATATTGAAATAGTTTTTGACTTTTTTGATTGTCGATGTACGATTGTCATCTTGATTAGATTCCCAAGAATTACGAAATTTATTTTACGGGATTCGATATTATTTGCGGATGATGAGTCTTACGCATTGCCTACAAACGCACAAAAGTTTCTTCATTGAAGACAAAGGGTTGTAATACTAACGTAAATAAATATTTTAATATAAATGTTTTTTTTTTCTTTGATAATCGCATATGTATATAATAAATACAAAATTGTGTAATTAATTAATTTGTTAAAAAAATATATTTAAATTGGCAGTTCGTTTAGTGCGACGTGCGGTTAGTACGACGTAATATCAGCAGTCCCTTGAGCGTCGTTATAACCGGACTCTACTGTATATATATATATCGTTTAAAGGTATAAAATATACTCACTTGTCATTTTTGTTAAGAATAGACACATTGACGTTGCCGAGTATGATCCTGAGGTACAGGCTGTTCTGCTTGGGCAGCGTCGCCTCTATCTCGTGCAACATGGCTTTCCTCTTCATCACCTCCTTCTCCAGCGTGGCCACGCGCTCATCCTTTGTAACGCCTTTCTTTTCTAGCCTAGACAATATAATACAAATACTCTTTATTGCACACCTCAATAAAAGAAAACAATACAAAAGAAAACAAAAACAAAAGCAGAGGTAAACAACAGGCAGTCTTATAGCTATAGCGATCTCTGAAGCCTGTACATTGGCGAAGATTTTACGGGTGAAGCTGGAAACTTGCTTGGTTGTATTCATATTGGCGTAAATATCCTTCATCATCTTATTTTATCACATTGTTCCTAGCGTTATCACAGCTTTTTGCCAGTGTGCAAGAATAGGCACAGGCACTATTTTTTATGAAGAGTTTTTCCAACCCAGAGGGGGAACTAATTAGCCTTTTAAAAATAAAAAAATAAAATAAAAATAAAATAAAATAAAATAAAATAAAATGCGTTTATTTTCAGACAACAAGGTCCATAGTATTGTTGTCTTTTGCATCTTTTTTATCTCCTTATATTAACCCATTTATTTATCGTTTATTGCTAATCACGTCACATTATCGTTTCGCCCCTAAATAGCATTTTCGCTACTTACCTTACTGGGAACTTAGTAAATAGGTACCTACTTTTTAGAAAGAGATGCAACAGATATACATTTAGATTTAGACAAATACAACTCAGTAGTGGTACAGCAGTACAGTATATGTTCTACTGTTCCACATCTGTTAATACGAACAAGAGATGCTGGCTTTATAGTAAACAATGATTAAATTTGTTTCGTACTTAACAATCGACTTATGTATTACTTAAAATGATAAGTTTTAGATTGGGTTTCTGTTATAAAAAAATACAGGAGTTTTGACATGCATTATTTGTTTTAAGTTATCAAACATTAAATAAGCCCACATTATCACTGATATCTGATTAGTTTTTAATACCGGATTTTACGCTGGAGAGATTAAGGCTATCTGAAGCAAACTAACTATAACAAATTTATTTAAAAAATTGCTATTTGTACAACGTAAGCATAATTGAATAGAATAAGAATATGTAGTTCCAGAGGCCAGGAATGCCTGGCTAGCCAAACTGCGAGATGTGCCCCCTAGACCCGAGAGGCAAAGGGCCTGGGACAACTTGGCCTGCACCGCCGTCATGAAATCCCTAGTTGACAGTTCGTCGGGAAGGGACCGCGCAAGGCTCTTAGCTGTGTCCAGACCAGAGTCTGGACAATGGCTACACGCCTACCCATCACCCCACACCGGCACATTCATAGAGCCAAACACACTAAGAATCGCCATCGGACTCCGGGTCGGGGCCGATGTATGTGTAGACCATAGCTGCGCCTCTTGTGGGGCCCCTGTTAATCGCCTTGGCCACCACGGACTCGCCTGCTCCTCGGGCGCCGGCCGCCTATCCCGTCATGCCGCGCTTAACGACATCCTGAGGAGAGCGCTCGTCAGCGCCGACGTCCCTGCGGCTCTGGAGCCCCAGATCGCAAGGGATGACGGCAAGCGCCCCGACGGGATGTCGTTGATCCCCTGGCGGTTGGGCCGCGCGCTGGTGTGGGACGCCACCTGCGCAGACACGCTGGCGGCGTCCTACATTTCAGCCACCAGTAAACAGGCCGGGGCGGCGGCTGACGTCCGAGAACGTTCCAAGGTTAATAAATATAGTTGTCTCGGCGCACACTACGAATTTGTAGCCTTCGGCGTCGAGACTCTAGGTCCGTGGGGTAGGGGGGCTCGGGGGCTCCACAAGGAGCTCAGCAAACGCCTAAGGCAGGCCACAGGTGACCCTCGCGCGGGCAGCTTTCTCGCGCAAAGATTGGCCATAGCAATCCAGCGCGGGAACGCTGCCTGCGTGATGGGCACCTTACCAAGGGCGCAAAGTTTTGATAAATATTTTTAGTTTTTAGCTTTAGTTTTTAGTTGTACTTAATTTTAGTTTTGTATTCATTTTATAACACTTATTTTACAATAATCAAATATACCTGTAGTTCCATGAATGTTTTCCTATAAGAAATATGAGTCAATATTTAATATTTATCTAATTTTTGGTCATAACATTACTCGCTATATGATAATGATAACAAATGTTTTACCGTAAAAATAGCACTTATCTTTCACCTGATTACATGGTAATATTCGGATATTAAACAAATTGAGGATCACAGTGCCCACTAGTAAAGTACCTACTACATGTTACTACTGATAAATGATGATGATAACACAAAATGTGATAACTAATGTGTACTTAAATAAACTCTCGTACCGAGTTAAAGATTTACTTCTATCAAAAAGCTTGTGTCTGCAACTTTGTCTATGTAGAATGATAATTTACATGATAAAAGCTACCCTATGTCCTATGTCCCTTCCACAACGATACACAATGAAGCAATTCTACACAAAATCTGTATACATATTACATAATAGCTTTAGAATGGAATTTTAATTAGATAAAAGAAATTAATGTATCACTAACCAGTGTTATAAGAACAATAATTACTAATAAGATTCTAAGAGGATGTCAAGTAGTGCAAAAGGTTCTGTTGAGAAAAGATATTTTTGGATATGAATTTTACTCTGTTATTTTCACATGAATTTTCTACTTTTATATTTTTTTATCCTGTAATATTTTTACATCTTTATGCACAATCAAGAAGATTCACATACTTGTTTATACTTTGAATTGCAGATTGCAAAATTGTGCAAATTTATCTTAGTAAAAAACTGGTATGTTAGCTTTTCCATATGTAAGGAATCTCAGAATTCTTCAGAATGAGATAAGTTAGAACTGCTTATTGTCATTTCTTGACATTACTACTATTCTAATTTAGTTTTAACCACCAAAGTAATGTTAATGTTGAATAATCAATAGATTTTATCAACATGTATGTCTTACTATATTCTAATATCTGTCATACCTATATACAGTATCTTGTTAGTAAGCTATGTAAACTCATTACTGTAAATCACTATCATTAGTGATGATAGATCTGACCTTTTGAGCGCTCCTGTGATAACCGACATGCGATATCTCTGGTGGCTTAGTTCCTTCAAGCATGATGCCTGCAGTTCACCTACTTCTTCTAATTTTGCTGCATAATCTTTGTTGATGGACTGAAAATAAGAACACATATTTGTTTTATGATAATAGGCTATAAACACAAAACCTATAAATACAAGATTTCCACGTTAAATCTTTATAATAATCTTTTAAACTAAGTTTATCTTTTGTTATAATTTCTTTTAATGATAAGCTCATCATTTAAATACCAAGGTCAAGGCAGGTTAAAAAGACTAAATTTTACCTAAGTTCACAGTGAAACAATGTTTAACAATTTAGATTCAAGACAGCCTGACTCCTTTCGTATTTCGCAAGCATGGTTTAAAGTGTATAACTAATTTAATTTCAAAAATATGTAGAGGTCAAAAAGTCTTCTAATATTCAATCTTTATGACCATTTCCACTTAAAGCAAGGATATTACGCATTACAACAGAATCTGAAATCAATAGTGATTGAAAATGGAAAGTGCCACGGTAAGAACATAACACACCTACTTAAGCCAACAATCTCCCACAACTTAATGTAATTGCTTTGAAAATTGAAAAGCAAGTCAAACATCCGGACAGTATGCTATACCATTTATGTTTTTATATTTTAAACATGTATATAAATACCTCTAAACGCTTGTAATCTGTTCCTAGGTCCTCCCATTCTTTCAGACACTCTTCTACATCCATGATTGCACTGTTCAATGAGACTAGGTAATTGATTATTCACATACAATTCGAGAAATTCCGATCAAGCGTTCTATAGGTACCATTCCACCCGCTGATCGAACAGAAATGACGTTTAATTCATTTTGACGTTTCGTGACATAACTCGAATTGTCTATGATATAGCAATAGTGTTGTGCACTATATATCCGTTTGAATCGGTAACTAAAATCCGGATAGCCAACATTACGGATACTAAATTATTCTTTGAAATTTATCGTAATGTTGGCTATAAGGCTTTAAATTTCAAATATTGTTTTTGAATGTCGCCTTTCTCGAATGTATACGAACGATAGAGAGGCAGATAACGATTTTCGATGCCCTCAAGCCTAAAAACTCAGCCTAGGAAACACAGCGAAAATTGAAATTTTGATATCTTCTCAATCGCTCGAATATGCAAGAGTGATGCAGATGCACATAAGGAAATTTCCGACCCCCCCCCCCGTTGATTTTTTACAAGTTTACATATCCTGCTGCCAAAGGTTGTCTGGAAGCAACAATAAAACCGCAACCTAGTTTTATTTTCGTTTTTAATTTCTTTGTAGTTTTACTATGTTGCAATTTTATTGTTATTGTTGCAATACGATACTAGTGCGATAAGTAGGAAATTTCCAACGAGTGGCGATAAATTAGAACACGACCAAAGGGAGTGTTTTAATCGACACGAGTTGCGAATTACCTTTTCGTATCATACGTATTTATATTGAAACAATAAGACACAGTATATAATTTAATTGTTTTATTTACACAATATTTAAACCAAATTCTATTACAATTTTGGTAATTATTTTCTATTTATAAATTTAGACAAAATACAGGATTACTGAGTAAATACAAAATTCTCATATATGGTAATTAATAGTAGTCTGCATACCTACGTCAGTAGTCTCTTTAGGTATCGGAGAATTTTGTATGGTGATAATTGGTATACATATTATTCTTACGGTAAGCATTTATAATAATTATATTCATGTGAGTGCAGATAATTTACTTGATAAATTGTACATAAATGTAGTTTGCAAGCTTCAAATCAATTAAGATGCTATCACCATGTATTAACGATGTCACATTGATTAAGCGAATGGCTGTGATATATACGTACCATTATAGCTTAACTACAGGCGCTGTACACCCTCGCATGCTTAATATAATCTCAATGTTTAATAGGTATTTAGCCGGTGACCCAGTACAGTGTTACTGATGTGGACACTAGGCTTTCAAGCACATTTATGGGAGAAACTGTACTGCTGGCGACACACCATTCGTTTCGAAAAACTGAAAGTAAAGCTGTACGGTACAAACGTCTCAGTTCTTTAGAACAAATGTATGTTGCTCAAGCCACTGGCAAGTTGTACAACTAATCGCGACAGGGATGATATACGTCGCTTTTAGATAGTCTAGTATCGCATGACCGGTTCTATTTGAAGTTATTGAGATGAACATGATTTAAAAATTGTTGCATTGATAATAAGGTTGATAATAAGTTGTGTGGATTGTTTTGTTAGAAGTTCATCTCATATAATTTCAAACGTTATATATCTGAGCCAGGCAATGTACAAGGGCTCCGATAGGCGTCAACACGGTAAAGCGTCTAAAAGTATGACTATACTCACCTACAACTACTACAAATCCCTAGTAAAAATATTGGGCATTCAAACCCATTGAAATCCTCAAAATAGCAATAAATAATAACTATTGTATCAAACTCAATTGAAATCATTAAATATTATCTTTGCATCTAGCTACCTCAATCAGACTGAAATGATAACACGAATTACTAATGCATATCACACACTTTAAACGTCGAAGACGAAAATGATTAATTATGGATGATCTAATAGTAACGCGTCGATGTAAGCGATTGCATAGTTTTGAACTAAGTTGTCATCTAGCAATTCTGCGTAAAAAACCTTTCAAGACAGCATACACTGAAGATTTAATCGTTAATAATAAATAATTAAAACTTTAAAATATAACACTCTAACTTATAGTTAAAGTTTTGAATCGCCAAAACTTAAAATAAGTCCCTACGAAACTGCAAATAAAAAGCGCCCACAACACCCAACCGAACACGTATCTAATGTATGAATTAAGTTTTAAGTCCCTGGAGACTTCCATTAATGCTGTTGGCACTGGCAGCGAACAAACACAATGAGAGTGGATCGAGCAGAGACTGACAAGAAGCGTATGTACAAAGGCGGGTCACTCCGACCATCCTCCCCGGGGTGGCTAAGTGGCTGCCTCGGGGAGGATGGTCGGAGTTCACCAAGATGGCGACGGGCGGCCTGGGCTCGCATGCAACCAACCATCCAGGACGATTGTCATGAATAATCAACAATATCAAAAATTTTGTAAACTAAATTACCATAAAACAAATCGAGGTACAAATATTTTTCTCTAGAGTGGACACGTAAGAAATTAACTATTAATACCAAATAAAATTTATATCTAAACAAATCTTATGAATAAACCATAACTATAAAATAAAACGTAGAATAATGAAATGTTAAATTATAACACAGCTTTTACTCCTCACTCCGTCGTTCCCGTCGGCCGCATGACAAATGCTACATCGATATGTTAAGTACAATCTATTGCATAAATACATACATTAGTAAACAACTAACATTTTAAATTTCAATAGGAATATATAGACCGTTTTATTTTCTGATTAGAGATTTTATAACCTCAAAAGCAGTGGTAAGTGTTTTCCTCCAAGATGAAATCTAAGTAACTATGCACTGAATTATAGTGTCGTTTACATATTATTGTACCGCAATATAAGATATCATAGGAACATTTCGGAAGAAAAAGTTTATGACCACTACTTTTTAGGTTAGAATTTCTAATGTTAGAAAAAACGGAGTACTTAGTTTATATTAAATAAAATTTCAAATAGGAATATAGTGTTCATGTATTGAGTTTGTTTGTTCTGCATGGTAAGATATATCCGACAGTTCGCTACAAATATTTACTCCTATCATATTGAGTATCAATAAATAGTTAATAACGTAGCTATTTTTGCAACTGATTGTACACGGATTTCTGCTTATCACTTGGGAGATACCGAATTCACTTACATCTACTATGAGCCATTACAATTTAATGGAATGTGAGAATCCAAAGTTTACAGTAAAGAGCATCTGATAAAGAGTGTAAGAGGCGACATAGCATCGTCAACGTTCGAGAACGGTCCACAATGAGCAGAAGGAAGAAACATTATCAATAAATTATCAAAACTATTTCTCCATTCTAAAATGATTTAACCATTAAAATCGCAATACACATTGCTCTCATTGCGGCTATAATAATGTGAAAAAATAATGATAAAGATATCATCGGTGAGTTAAAGTTACTAAAATGGCAACGCTCCTAGCGACACTCCCAGACTTTGACGGTTTGATCGACGCTGCCCGATATCACGTATGGCAAGCTCCTGTGGAAATCTGGAACAAAAACATATCGTTTAGCACTAGATTAAAAATGTATTTATATATGTTGGTATAACTCACGAGCTCACGATATTTCAAGAACCTTAGATGTGTTGTGTCATGCCCAGGGATAGTGTTTTGTAATGCTTGACAACTGTGTGTGTTGTGTGATGGTTGGACAACTATGTGTTGTGTGATGGTTGGATGACTATGTGTTGTGTGATGAATGACGACTTGTTTTGTGTGATGTTGGACGACTTGTGTTGTGTGATGGTTGGACAACTATGTGTTGTGTGATGGTTGGATGACTATGTGTTGTGTGATGATTGGACGACTTGTGTTGTGTGATAGTTGGGAACTGTGTAATGTGATGGTTGGACAAAATATGTTGTGTGATGTGATTGTTGGACGACTTGTGTTGTGTGATGTTGGACGACTATGTGTTGTGTGATGGTTGGATGACTATGTGTTGTGTGACGGTTGGACAAAATGTGTTGTGTGATGTGATTGTTGGACGAATTGGGTTGTGTGATGTTGGACGACTATGTGTTGTGTGATGGTTAGATGACTATGTGTTGGGTGATGGTTGGACGACATATGTTGTGTCGTCGTGTGATTGTTGGACCACTGTACGTATCGTGTGTGCTATAATTATTGGATGACTATGAGTGTCGTGTGACGATCGGACAAATGTACAACGAGCAGCAATATCGCATGGGCACATTATGAATTAATTCATCCATAAAGTGGCCACGCAATTTTGCAGCTAGGTGTACAGATGGCCTACTGTTGGTGAGTGTCATGTAAGGATCGGTCGGACTGTAGTCTTGTGTCCGCTGTGATGTGTATACGGACCGAGGCTGGTGGCGAAGTGCTGGTGCGCGTAGAGCGTCTTGAGGCAGCGCGTGTGCGGCACGTCCCACACGCGGAGCGTCTTGTCGTCGCTGGCCGTGAGCAGGTAGCGGCCGCCCGGGTGCCACGCCGCGCCGCGCACCCAGTTGTCGTGCCCCACCAGCGTCGCCAGGCACTGCCCCGTCGACACGTCCCAGATCTGAACAAGACAGACGACAACAATATAATACATGAGGCTCAAATTTGTATGCGAGCAAGATAAGGTGTCCGTGCTAGATCTATGACAGTCTTAAGGCGAATGTCATAATAGCAGTTCTACCTTAGCTTAGGATGCAGTTGCCGTATTAAAAAAAAAGTTTTAGAAGTGGAAGACTAGTAAGCGGTTATATTGATTTTATTGTCAGTTAATGAACGGATTGCGTTCAAAATGATGTTAAATTCACAAGTCTTCTTGGGTAACATGAATTTGTTGTCCTCGTCGCTCCACCTCCTCCCATATCATTCGAGCAAGAGATCCTTAAAATTTCGAGCGTTGAATCTAAAGAATGTGCGTCACGCCGTGCGCCGAGTAAATGAGATTCCCCTAGAACTCCCACAAATCTAGTGTGTTGAACTGTAAGGTCGGTCGGTGGTGGGTACCTTGACGGACTTGTCCCTGGAGCCGGAGGCGAGGAAGGGCCCGGTGTGCGAGGCGCGGCGGTTGTCGGCGCCCGCCGCCTCGTTGATGGCGGGCGCGGCCGCCGCCGGCGCCCAAGCGATGCACTCCACCACGTGCTCGTGCTCGCGGAGCTCCATCTAGTCAAGGGAGTGAGTGTTATAGTAAAGTTACTTAAGAAAAGGACCACAATCCTTAGGAGAGGGTAAGTTTTACACTATGTTACATTGCAACAGGGCATGAGCGGGGTGGTCGCGCGCTTGAACGCAGAACATCGCTAGCGCGCCGCGTTACCCCGGCGGCACGTCGTGCTCTATCGCTCTGTATGAGCGAGCGAATAACGTAGCGGCTCAGCCAAGACTCCGTGCGGCGGCGGCGACGAGCGGCGGCCATAGGTGAGAGCGAGAAGCAGCGATCGGAGCTTTCATTCCCACCTATGGCTGCGGCTCGCCGCTGCCGCCGCCGCGCGAAGTCGTGGCCGGATCGTATCGCGCGCGCGGGGCTATATAGTCTCATGAAGCCTTAAGAGATGAAGCCCAGCTACAACTGTAGGTACAATACATACATATACTACCCATAAGATGTATTGAAAATGGCCTGATAATGGTATAACAAACAGTAATCCGCTGTGATCGGCCTAACGTTACTTCTATCACAGATAAATACTTTCAATAACCAGTAGGTATGGTATGTTGTTTATTGCTTATAGGTACCTATTCTGCCCTCTTAAGCTAAAAAGCCGTATTTGCATTCAGTTTTCATACAAATTGACTGCAAATACGGCTTTATAGCTTAAGAGGGCAGTATTGTACCTAATTCAAATTTTCATACGTAATACTTGTTAAAGCGGTGATGGCCGAGTGGATCTGACGTCCGACTTTCAAACCAGAGGTCTTGGGTTCAAATGCTGGCTCGTATTACCAATGAGTTTTTCGGAACTTATGTACGGAATATCATTCGATATTTACCACTAGCTTTTCCGTGAAGGAAAACATCGTGAGGAAACCTGCATACATCCGCGAAGAAATTCAAAGGTGTATTTGAAGTCCCCAACCCGCATTGGGTCAGCGTGGGGACTATAGCCTTAACCCTCTCGTGCTTGAGAGGAGGCCTGTGCCCAGCAGTGGGACGTATATAGGCTAAATTATTATTATTATTAATACTTGTTTACCTTGCACTCGTTGGTCTCCGCGTTCCAGATGCGTACGGTCTGGTCGTTGGAGCAGGAGGCGAGCAGCGAACCGTCGGGCGACACGCGCACCATGCGCACCCACTCGCGGTGACCCTTGTACGTCTTGATGCAGTATCTGCGAACGAACACAATGGACACGGTCACTTATAGTCTGGCAAACCAAACTTAAAAAAACAGCGGTAAATTCATAGAAGGTAGGATCCTATAGAAGTGGTATACGCGGGCCTCCGTGAGGGACAAAACATACGCAATGCCAGGTGTGGCTCACTCCGCGATTTCGTCGCTTTGCTACAGGTAGCTAAAAGTACATCCGTTCCACACCAATTTTGGTGGCTAGCCATAAGCCGCGCGTGGCGCTGTCGCCACCTAGCGGCCATATCTGTCCTGATACTCCTGATCGTAACAGACGCGTTTTGTTCGAGAGTGAGTCTTCTGTACCGAGTACTATTTATTTGTTGCCCACCATAATCCATAGTAAATTTACGGTGGGGAACAAATAAAATGTGAGACCGTGACAAGTACAAACAATAATAGCTCTTTCGCTGCTACTCCTACTGAAAGATACATAAGACTATCCTGTTCGGTCACTCCCCCCCCCCCCCCTTTCATGCCAGATCCAGTTATATACTAGATTCATGAGTAAATTAAATAAAAATAAGCGTACACTCAATCTCCCCCATATTTTGGATTTCGCGCCTTTTTCTACTGACATATCGATATATACACATTATTCATTTATATAAAACACCAAGGGCTTAATAACATTTATGACGTTATCTATGAAAAGAAACCTTATTGTCTATGGCGCTTACGCCATTATTAACGATGCTCCGATATAAATACAACGCTGCGCGACGCTGTGCGGAGTAAGCGCCATCGACAATAAGGTCCCTTTTCATAGTTATTGCCCCATTTAATGACTAAACAGTGCAGGGACTTTTTCCTCCAACAACAATTCACGACAATTTTGGCACGAACATTTAATTGCGTCGTAAATAAAGTGATAAAACAGTCAGTGAATGTAGTGTGCGATTAAAGTTTTACGTACAGAGGGTCCCTTCACCTGCTATCAAACCATTACGTTATTCACTGCCGAAAACCGCGGACCTTGGAGGCAGACGAATTTTAATTTTGATTATTGGTGGAGATTGGTTTAACTTACCCGTTGGCGACCTCCCAAGCCTTAATGGTCTTGTCGCGACTGGCCGAGTACACGATGTCGCCGCTGGGCGAGAACGCGACGGACGACACGTTGTGGTCGTGCTCGTGCATGGTCTACACCTACAGTGTCTACACAAACGTATGGTTAAACTTACCCAGTGGCTACCTCAGATGCCTTGATGGTCTTGTCGCGACTGGCCCGGTACACGATGTCGCCGCTGGGCGAGAACGCGACGGACGACACGTTGTGGTCGTGCCCGTGCATGGTCTACACCTACAGTGTCTACACAAACGTATGGTTAAACTTACCCAGTGGCGACCTCCCAAGCCGTGATGGTCTTGTCGCGACTGGCCCGGTACACGATGTCGCCGCTGGGCGAGAACGCGACGGACGACACGTTGTGGTCGTGCCCGTGCATGGTCTACACCTACAGTGTCTACACAAACGTCTGGTGAAACTTACCCAGTGGCGACCTCCCAAGCCTTGATGGTCTTGTCGCGACTGGCCGAGTACACGATGTCGCCGCTGGGCGAGAACGCGACGGACGACACGTTGTGATCGTGTCCGTGCATGGTCTTCACGCACTCGAACGTCTGGTTGAACTCCCACAGTTTGATCGACATGTCGGCGCTGCAGGACACTGGAAAATAAAGGTGTCCGGTTTAATTGGATATGACTCGGAATTTGCCTGAATGGTTCTATAGCGTGGTTAATTTTATCGCATGCTGGGAATTATCTTTTTTTATGAAGAAAGTGGTTTGTTAATTTTCAGCTCTGTTTCTATGGAGTTACGGTTTAAAAATCACAAACCATTGCTTTCTGTCTTTCTGTGACTGTACCTTCGTCTTGGCATCATAAAATACTAATAATGCCATCAGATTAAAAGTATTATAGATGCATATCTCTTATGAAACAGGTGGGAAAATGTTATAGTGAATGTGAAAAGGCTGCCTTGTGGGTAATAATACTTATGATGTATTAGTTTTGTGATAATGATTAATGTGCAATCACTATGCAGCACATCGTCGATAAGTGTGTTTGAGATAACCTCACATTAAACCTTGCTACTTACGAGCAGTTTTCAGTTTCTAATTTACGCTATCAACAATGATATAAACTGTAAGTCTAGAAACAAAAGTAGTAATACTTTAATGTCAAAGTAATTAGTTATGTGCAAAGTATGGGGAGGGAGGAGTACGCCAAACCAGATATGTGACGCATATCATATGTGAACTGACGAATAGAGCTTATGTAAAATAAACTTTCCGTGTAGCGAAGCACTTATGCTGCTGATTTTATTTATAAGCGGAAATGCCAGGTTTTCAATATCAGTGCTACCGCTGGGCGCCTTTTAATTACATATTAAAGTAGTAGTCAAAGGTGAAGTCCTGAACGGAGTCGGTGTGCCCATTCATGGTTCGTTCGTACTCGCCGCTCTCGAAGTACCACGTTGAGAAGACAAACAAGGCGATATATAACCGGCTTCTTACCAAGTAGTTTGCCATGGTGGTCGAAGGCAATGTCCTGAACGGAGTCTGTGTGCCCTTTCAGGGTTCGTTCGTACTCGCCGCTCTCGAAGTCCCACTTTGAGAAGACAAGACAAGGTGGTATATTAACCTGTCATTTACCAAGTAGTTTGCCATGCTGGTCGAAGGCTATGTCCTGAACGGAATCGGCGTGCCCCTTCAGGGTTCGTTCGTACTCGCCGCTCTCGAAGTCCCACTTTAAGAAGACAACACAAGGTGATATATAATCGGCTTCTTACCAAATAGTTTGCCATGGTGGTCGAAGGCGATGTCCTGAACGGAGTCGGTGTGCCCCTTCAGGATTCGTTCGTACTCGCCGCTCTCGAAGTCCCACTTTGAGAAGACAACACAAGGTGATATTATATAACCGGCTTCTTACCAAGTAGTTTGCCATGGTGGTCGAAGGCGATGTCTTGAACGGAGTCGGTGTGCCCCTTCAGGGTTCGTTCGTACTCGCCGCTCTCGAAGTCCCACACTTTGATGGTGGCGTCCTCGCTCGAGGAGACCATCAAACTGAAGACAGGGTGGAATATAACCTGGAAAAAATTATCATACATTAGAATTTATAAAAAGTTCGAATGTTTTTGCACAAATATAAAAGTGTGATGCTCAGAGGAAACTAAGTAATTTTTACACACAGATAAGAGACAAATGCTTTTTTTGCAAATCAAGACATAACTTGTATATGTTCGAATTCTGTACAGATTGAGATACAGATCTCAACTCGGGTGGCATCAAATGTCGGAAGTACTTTAACAATATTAGCGTTATAGTTAATTTCTCTAAACCGTATTTTAATTAATATCCGTCAGTAATAATCCAATAGTAATTTTATTTCCTCTAAACATATTTCACTATTACTTCTATTATTTCAGTTTATAAATGGCATGTTAATATGAACTTTGTTCCATCGACGTCTAAAATATGTTTACACTTTTGCACCTTACCCCTTTGTAATAAGGCGAAAAATGAAAATATATCTTTGACGTCGACTGTACAGTCAATTGCGCTTAACATACATTTGCCGACCATTAATTAAAATGTGTCAGCGTCTTTTTTGACAAGTTCTTAACATTGGGTCAAGTTAAATAACAACATTATGCGGTCACGCCATAAGTGCCATAACGCCCATAACTATAACCATAACATAAGAGTGTGTGGGATGGTCAAATATTACGCCAAAGGTCATCTCACTGACTACACATATTTCTCAGGTTATACTTTTATCAAATGTTTACATATGTACTTATTTATTTATATTACACATATTACACTCAGAAAACCATAACTTGATATATTGATGTTGACTTGTATGGAACAATGACACACTATTATGTGATTTGATCTCACATATATCAAAAGCGCATAATGGAATAATAAGTAACTTTCATATGTCTTGCTCTCTATGCAATTGTTCATCTGAGCAAGAAGTATTTGTATGTTTAGATCAGGTTTCATGAACAATATAGATATAGATTATAATGTTTGTGACACAATTTCAACATTATGATCAAGATTTAAATATGTTTTCGCTTTTAGTGTTCTGCCTACCAAAAATGGCATGGCACACTTTTGAAATTTTACCAAATCGGAGAATGAAAATAATGCTAACTTACCTTTTCTCGACGACTACTATTGTGCATTTTATACAAATATAAACAAGCTGATATTATTGACTATAATACGCCCTGGGTGGCAACATTTTTTTTGATAAGTGCGCCCAGTTTCAACTGTGCGAAACCTTTCTGAGCTTTCACAACACCGCCACATAACAAATATTGAGCGGTAAGGTTAAAATAAAAGCTCGATCTAATGAATACCTAGTGCTCATTAGTCTTGCCGCGAGGATGCAACATGCTTTTAGGGATGTTGAAGGATATTGTATAAAAGTTTTTGTCGATTCGCAACAAATAACATGTTGAACTTTATTTATGTATAAGCGAAACATTGAAGACGGACTTTCACAGAAAAGGTTTTTTTTTCTTGAATTTTGATATCACGTATAAGTCTGAACCCTGAACCCCGGGGAGAACATTAATGGAAGTATTCATTGAAGATAAATATAATTACTCATTGCACAATAGTCGTAACAAAGATCAGAGGTAGACAACAATTAATTTTTATGAGGACATTTATTACATCACGTGAAATGATTTGATTATTGAAAGCTTAGTACATTTGCCTGTCATACGGTTGGTTAAGTTAAGTGAAGATTACAGAGAATGTGGGATTTCGGAGACTATGATCAATGTAAACATAGTAAACATATTGGTATCACCCGCTTTAGGTCTAGCTCTCAATACCATTTCTTCGCACATAGCGCTACATGGAAATGTAACACATCTAAGTATGTAGATGTGAAAATCTCTTCCGACGTATTTCCGATAACTACGAACTGGGCAAATTCTAGATTAGGGCGTGCAGGCACATTTTGTCAAGGCAGCTTGCCTCATCGGAGGCTCGCCATATGACCACAAAAAGAATAGCAATAATCGCGTTGTGGGGTATGTTTTAGTGATGGTAATGCGTTGGCAACAAAGGCTGAACTTCTTGAGGGGCGCAGGATTCTCTCTGCACTCAGATGAAGTCCGTGATGTGTCAATTGTCTCGACAAAATGTGAGGAGTACCTTGGTAATGGTGGGGAGGTGACCGGTGGGTCCGCGATCCACTCGGCAAGGGTGCGCTTGGCACGTGTCGGCGCGCCCTAGATGATTTCCTTCTGTGTCGACTGCCTGGAAACAATGTGGGAATTACCTTGGTAATGGTGGCGCGGTGACCGGTGAGACAGAACTTCTCCGGTGGGCGCGGGATCCACTCGGCAGGGGTGCGCTTGGCGCGAGTCGGCGCGCCTTCGATGAATTCCTTCTGCGCCTCAGACAGCTTCGACTCCAGTTCCATCACCTGCCACAAACAAATAAATAAATGCATATGTACCTAACTTGTAAATACTTGTGTACAGGGACGTGCAATCAAACAAATGCGTCAATCGCGTGTGAATAAGATAAGGGGTAGTAAATGATGATGATATTATACCATATAAAATTTAAAGCGTATAGGGACTGCGTCTTATAAAAACTAACTAACTGCGTTGTTGTACCTACTCTGACGACGTATAAAATTTAAAGCGTAGGGACTGCGCTTTATAAAACGAATTAACTGCGTCTTTGTACCCACTGTGACCGCTTATTACCTTATTAGCTATGAATCAAAGGGCCACATTTATAAGGAACAGGGCGAGTTGAAAGCTGTAAATAGTTCCGTATAGGAACAGGAGTCTTGTACTTATTTTATCATGATCTTCCATAGACAGCACCTTGTGCAGAGAACATATCTAAAGCTTGTTGCGTCATAAAAAGTCGCGTGTCATACATAAACCCAGTTTGAATTTCACCCACCCGTCGTGAAGCAAAGTGTAAACGCCCAAAAAGTTTACATTACACGTTATTACTGTGTACACGTGGGCTCCGGGCCCACGCACGCCCCCCGAAGCTCCGGCACGTAACGTAATAGATAAACAATCTAATAACGTAGCGAATCTGCGTCATATACCTTGAGGCTTGTGCGGATTCACAGCGTGAGACCACCGCGTTGATAATCCTTCGTGTGAAAAGATTTAGCTCTGTCAAAGGTTACCAATGTCACCATCAACATTAATGATAAAATTACTCTGCGGAAGTATTTTCCCGAGAACATGAGGCTACTACATATACTTATTGGTAGATAAATTAGATAATGTATCTACATTAGACGTATCGTAAAACTCTCTCCTTCACTAGTCATAAAACTGCGCTTAGGTCTTTAATTCCTATTCTCTGCTTTAAGGTTTTAAAGAAGTCATAGCGTCATACCAGATATTCAAATATTATTCTGCCCCAATAGTCAATAAAGGTAGTCTAGAAAAGAAAGTATTTATAGTTCTATACCTATGTTAAATAAAGAAGAATACACTGATTAATTAATGAGTGGAGTATAGATACTTTAGGTACACAGTACTTACAAACAAAGATTATTGTTTTATGCAAGGATATTGATTTGTGTTCAAGATAAGAGCGTGCTTTTTATTTATTACAGATATAAGGACTAATTTATTGTTGTTTTGATGCAACAGTTCCATTTATCTCATAATTCTATCTCATTCGTTTGTGCAATATGGTACCACATTGACAATAAAGGATGATTTCTTATTCCGACAACCGTCAAAGTGGGTCTATTTGTCTGAGAACGACACATGCACGTTTTAATTAAAACCTTGTACATAGGTTAAGTGGGGCAAGGTTCACATTAAAACGAACATTTCATCTCCTTGACTGTGTGTTTAGATCCACGGCATTATTTTCGGAGCAATAGCATCGACCGGTTCGAGGGAAAATAGTTCCCACCGACCTAGAAACGTCTACGACAAAGATCGATGCATTGCTTACAGAGATGTCATGACTAGCTATTGAAAGCCGTTACAACTGTTACACGGTACAATAGCACTTCGGCAAACGCTTTGTCATTCAGGTTGCGAAAAGTTCACGCCGAATTATGTTCATGGAACCATCTAATTGGTGTAATCCATCATCTCCTCGTGATGTGATTATATAGATATCAGTAACTGAGTTATGCAAGGCTGTATTAGTAAATTACTTGTTCAACAAAGGTAATCTTGATATGTGAAAGAGAAACTGTATGATTCACAAGAGTGAGCATAATAAAATCCTAATGACTGAATAAAACCATCGCACTTAGCGAACTTTATTAATTATAATATTTAATGATGACAAATGGTCAACCGCTACCAAAAATTCATCTATCTTAATAGCGTCAGATCACAAGTAATTAACAAAAGCTCTAGAAACAGGCATCGCGAATTTCGATTTTACCTACTTGTAGTAGCGATGTAATATTAGTACAGTCGCCATCAGATATATCGGAGCGGCCAAGGTGTTCACAATATCTGAACACGCGCTCTAACGCCCTGACAATAGAGGCTTGTTCCGATATTTGTGAGCACCTTGGCCGCTCCGATATATCTGATGGCGACTGTACATTATTGTTGAGGCTCGGAAGTAGCTACTTGCAGGCTGAGGATTCGTATTAAACGGACGACCTTGGGAGTCCGTTTAATTGAATCCGAAGCCAGCAAGTAGCCTTCCAGCCGAGTCGTATATAGTGCTTTTCTCAAAAGTGGTGCAAGAAATATAAATATAATAAAAATATTTTACAAAAGCAACGTTCTTACGTATATATTTTCACAGAAAAAAAGTAGAAACAATTGAAATAATTGGCCAAGCACGAAGTCAAGACTACGGTGTTCAGAGCACCGCCACCGTTCCCTTTCTCTATACGCCTTACTAACTCTATGTGCTCTATTGTGAAAAAAAAAACACAACGACAGTGAAGAACGGAATTCTTAATTTGAATTTTTTCAGATAAACTGCAATAATAAAAAGGTTGGAAAGCCTGTTCGAAATTTAAACTTATTTGCAATATAATAAGGTTGTATTTTGTAGATCTCTCTCATACTTATAGTAGGCTATTCAGAAAAAAAAATATCCCACAAAAATAAGCAAGCAGAATTAAACTTTGTATCAAAGACATAAGTCATAAATTTCAATGCCAAAGTTTTAACTAGGGCTTGCATTCCGGAATTCCGGAATTTCGAAATTCCGGAATCTCGGACAAATTTTCCGATATTACAATTCCGGAATTGGGACCATTGAATATCGAAAATTCCGGAATTGGATTTAAGTACTTTTATTAGATTTTACTATTGAAAATTGCCAATAAACTACACTATACTGGACTAGTGCTGGTGTTATTAACCGTCGCTGCCAAAAGTCTGAAGTCTAGCAGCATGCTGCATTAACATGCCTCATTATTCTAATTAACTTAACCATCGAATTATTTACTTTTGATACATGCTAAAGCAAAGCCATACATTTATTTGCCCAGAATCCTACCTACACGATACCTTTGAATTAAAATTTATAAACATTTGGATATTTTATTCTCACATCAGAAAGAAGTTTCCTCAATGTAAGATTTCGGCTTTTGTAGTGTAGCAGCACATTAAATTCTGAATTAAGAACTGGAAAAACCCAACTTGGAAAGCGTAACGTGTGTGTATGTAAAGGTTAAGTAATTTAAGTATGTAATAGGTATATATAGCTGATTAGGTACTTTCATACATAAAAAACAACCTTAACTCAGGAACAAATAATCGTTATAGGTACCTTAACACAATAAATGCCCTTACCGAGATCGGAAACCCATCGGGACCTTGATCTTCGTAAACAGAGAGCCCCTAGGTTACCCTACGAAGCCGTTATATTTAGACATTATATAACATTAGGCATCAAATAGTTTGCCAGCAGTGCCAGCAGTCGTAGTTTCCCCAAATCAATACGCCGTATCATTGAAGTGAATAAAAGTGACCTTACTACCTTAATAATATAATAAGGTGCTAAAATAAGAGGTGCAGGACGGCACTACTCAATTGATTAAATTAAATTCGACTAAAACAATACTGTCTTTAATAAACGTAAAGTATCAGAATTTCACGTTTTTTGTTGTTTTTTACTAAAAAATCTAATAAAAATATGATTATCACTAATTCCGGAACCAGCTCCGGAATTCCGGAATTGGGACCGAATATCGAAAATCAGTTCCGGAATTGGGAACCGTCCGATATTGCAAGCCCTAGTTTTAACTAAGGATCTTTCTCGCTAAAACTACTTCCTAATATGAAATGACCAGTGTAAGCATCAGTTAGCTAGCCCTAAGCAACCAAAGATCAGGCTGCAGTTGAAAAACTAATAAAGATAAAGTTAAGCTGATAACTTTCCCGCCGTCTCCATGCTTCTTTAAGTTGGGTATTGACTGGTCAGCTGCCTGTTAGCTATAGTTTTCGCGAAAATCGCCAGGACAGAGGTGAAAATTTTTGTATGAAAACTTGCAACTTTAAATGCATTTTTTATCGAAACTATTGCACTCTAAAATGAAGTCAAAATCAGTCCATCGACTCAATTTTTTGCAAGCTTTCTAATGGTACCCTACACGATTCTTACAAATAAAAAAAAATTCAAGCTACCCCTCTCAACCCCCTAAATTTCCCCCTAAAATCAGAAATAAGCAGTTTTGACTTATTCACAGTGTTAGTGATGGTACTTGCCATAACTATTCCAAATTTTAGGTACCTACATCAAACGGTCTTTGAGAAAAACGCATTTAACCGATTTGCAAGACCGAAGTGATCCCATAAGAGCACCGTGAACAAAGTTTTGTACTAGAGCTGGGTCGTTTCGAGTTTTCCGTGAAACGAAACGTAACCGTTTTTTTAAATCACATAACTGTTTTCAAAAACTGTTTCTAAAATAACTGGATTCCCTGTGTGTGTCGAACGAAACGAAACGAAATCGCATTAAAGTAATAAAACGTACAATACGCAATTCTCATTTCAAAAAACCTAATTTGCATCGTCTCACAAATGTCTAATATAATTTGACCCCTAACTGCAGTACTTTATAAAGATAAATCGATAGGTCACACATAAAATGGCCCCTCAATTCGTGATGTGTTCGTTAAGCGTCGTGAATCATTTTTAGCGTTGTTCAATTGACGCTACTTTCGCTACTTGCTTTAATTTTACGCATTAAAAGATTCCTTAATTTAAACCCTAATGCTTAGAAAATAGAGCACTTATTTGTCTAACGAACATTGAAGTTTTTTAATATAATGGCCTGGTAAAAAGCGCGCCTAGCGTCTACCTGAACAAAGCTCAATCCGTTTCGTTTCGTTTTTATCTCTATCTCGCTCTTTCGTTAGCCGATAACCTATATCTGTCCCTGCTCATCGGAAAATGAATAAAACAGTTTTAGAGCTGCGTTTTGCTTTGCGATAGTTGCGTCCGTTATGCGCGACTATGTTATCGTATGTCGCCGCCTCTTTGTCATCGTTTTTATAAAAACAGTTTGTCGTTCCTACCACAAACTGTTATTTCGTTACAGCACAAGAAAGTGTTTTTAAAAACACTTACGGAAAAAAACGCTCAGCTCTATTTTGTACGGTGCTCTAAAAATTAGCTTTGCCGCCTTTTTATTTTTTTTAATTAAAAAGTAGAAGTGTATTTTTCTGCCGAAAATACGCCAAGCTATTTGAGACAGCTAAATAGTCGCGGTACCAACATTATAATTATAAGTACTAATCATCTGTTTGGCTGTTTAATGGGCCTGTGCCTTCATTTGATATGGCCATTTCAACTTTTAAAAAGTTTGGAACACGACAAATAATGGAATTTGTATGCAACATTGCAGTCCCAAAATCGAGACTGCAATGTTTTAAATTTAAACTTTTTAATTTTTGACTGACCATAAACTACGCGCTTCGCGACCAACTTTTTAAACGGCAAAGTCGACTTTGCCGTCCATTTTTGAGAAAAATATATATAATATACGTAATATTGTAATCTTTTATTTCTTGCTTGCCAGACACCATGTAACCTAAATTAATATAATTATCGCGTCGTCGGTCAATTTTATTAAGTGGAGTGCTGCGACGGTCAGGGTGTCAAACTGATCGATTTGAATTGATTACAACGCCATAACACTTGTAACTTTCGTTATCCTTAAGGCGAAATGAAACCGGAAATTCTTGGACCCGACGTGACATTATACACCAATTGACCAGATACGGATTATTTCAAGTGGAAACGAGACTGGAAATACTGGAATGTTAAATAATTAAGAGCACTCCACATTCACGATTACATAAGTTAAATATTTATGTCGATTAAGAACATTCTCCAGTTGCATCGGTATTTTTTGTAGAGGTATTTAAATGTATTAAACCTCATCTTTTACATGTCATTGCAAAATTGATTACTTCTTAATGTAGGTAATTAGTTATATTACGTTATTGCTAAGTATAATATTTCTAGCTACGTATGTTAAAATACGATCATTATAAGATAGATCATCATCATCATATCAGCCTTTTACCGCCCGCTGCTGAGCATAGGCCGGATGCCTAAGATAGATAACGGTCTCTAACGACCATCTTACTTTTATAAGATTACTGGTTACCTACAAGTTCAAGCTGTGGATGCTGTGATGCGTTAGGTACGGTATCTTAGATGGATTGGAAGGTTATATTTAATATTATAATGATTATACTGAAGTTGTAAGCGCTCGCTTTGCAAACGGTGTTCATAATCATATTAGAATTTTAACATACTCGTACATACATATAATAACGCCTATTTCCCGTAGGGGTAGGCAGAGACCACGGATTTCTTGCTACGATCCTGATATACCTCTTTCGCTTTTAACACTACAACAGATTTGAAGTATTTAATCCTGCCCATCTTGCACCGTTCGCGTAGCCATCACTGCCTGTAGTCGGCGACGGCTGTGTCCCTGTATGTTTACCTTCTTCTGCAGCCGGATGACGGACGCCCACTTCTTCTCGAGCAGGCCGCCGAACTTGCGATCCATCTCGCCGCTCATGTCGGCCTCCATGAACGCTTCCAGCGCGTCCGTGCAGCTGCTGCCTGCAGTCGGCGACGGCTCTGTCCCTGTATGTTTATTACCTTCTTCTGCAGCCGGATGACGGACGTCCACTTCTTCTCGAGCAGGCCGCCGTACTTGCGATCCATCTCGCCGCTCATGTCGGCCTCCTTCTTGAACGCTTCCAGCGCGTCCGTGTAGCCATTGCTGTCTAGGTAGTCGGCGATCGCTTTGTTCCTGTAACAATATTAACATAAGAAATATTATTCATATACCATATGTAGATACATTTTTAACAATAAAAAGGAGAGTCTCCGGCAGCATATCTATCTACTAACCAACAAAATTGATTATGTTTCCGTTGCATATTTAATGTTTTCATTATAAGGAAAATTCCCTTCTCCAATGGAAGATGGATGTATTATGTATATTGATGGATGATGGATGTATTATGTATATTAAAATTGTACAAGTATAATTAAGATAAGACTAATACATAGTGTAGCGAAACGCTACTGGCCGTTTGTAAAAAAATAAAATGCATATTTGCGATTATTTTGAATTCAAATTTTGATAGAATGTTCGAGAAAGAAAACTTCGAATTTGTTTTTTGGCAGATGGTTTGTGGATTTCGTGTCAAAAAGTCGTTGGTGATCCGGGCTGTTTTTTAGACTAGATTTGCTACGTTTAACGTTTAACCAGTTTGATAATTAATACGAAGTGTCGAAAGTGCGCGTTAATGGACGAGAGGAAAGGCTCCTCGTAGACAGCTGGCCACCTAAGCCGTGCGTGAGTCGGCGTCCGGAGAGGAGTGGCTCCTCGTAAACTGCTGGCCACCAAAGCCGTGCGTAGATCGGCGCTAAGCACTGGTGGAGTGAAGAAACCTCATCGTCATCGTCCGGTCTGCCGCCATACGCGCTCGCCAGGAAGCGAGTGGCTTACCTCGTCGGCCTGCTTGAAGACACCACCTTGTGCGCCATCTGTGCTGTACAAGTAAATTTCCTACCGGCTGCCGGCCCCCTTGCGTGTGCCTCCCATCTTGTGCGCCATTTGTGCTGTACAAGTAAATTTCCTACCGGCTGCCGGCACCCTTGCGTGTGCCTCCACATTTGTCCCATTTACCTTTTTTCCCCCTGTACTTCAAGACCGAAATATTTGAAAATTTTAGCGTTAGTTTTCCAATTCTGATTTTTATAACCACCTAATTATTTGTTTTGTATTGTTGTGCCATATTGTTGTTTGGCCATTTGATAATATCTGTGATCCGCATACCTCTTCTTCTTCTTCTTACAAATCCTCAAAAATTCAAAAAAACCCAACATTCATCATTCGCCAACTTGTCAACCATCATCGTCCATAATATTCGCCACATTAATACATTTTTTTTCCTTTCCAGCTAAATTCTTAGCCGTATTCCTTTTTTTTACCTTTCATGTTTACCACCTATGCGGAACGCAGACGCTTAAAGTTTAAAACGATCAAATCAGTGGTTTTTAGTGAAATTTGTGAATAATAATTTTTTATACAGGGTGTTACCGGAAATTGATTTTTTAAATAAAAAGTTATCAAAATATACGTGTTCAGTGAATTACATTTGTTATACTGCAATAGTTAATACTACAATTA
This sequence comes from Cydia splendana, assembly GCF_910591565.1. Classification (NCBI taxonomy): domain Eukaryota; kingdom Metazoa; phylum Arthropoda; class Insecta; order Lepidoptera; family Tortricidae; genus Cydia; species Cydia splendana. The sequence continues at coordinate 14,084,117 of NC_085972.1, read as the reverse complement.
GGTAAATAAACTCGTGTGTTCACCTAAAGTTTTATTAAAGTTTAAGGTACTTTTCAGGCTAAGGAATTTATGTCAATTACAACATTTTATTATATTCATACTCAACAGATCTCTTTAAAAATTCTCGAACACAAGATGTATCAAGCCGCTAATTAAACATACGAAAAACGGATGTAACCGACTCATTTCAAGGTGGCTTAATACCAAAACGTGCGCTATAGTAAAGTGGCAAAAAACGTACACCGTCTTCACGGAAACTTAACAGCTGCTAAGCTTACGACTTATGAACACAGGATTTCCTTAAAAATGTAAGTAGATATTACGAAATCTGAAACTGTTAATGCCATTAATGACACGTGGGGCCCATATTTGGGGATTTGGAACAACGTACTCAGAGTAGTGTGTACGTAATTGGGTTTTAGGAGTTTTAGGTTAATACTTACATATAAGGTAAAGCATGGGTGATTTAGAAAATGGAGAAATGTAAATTATAATCGGAAAAATATTTAATAAAAACACATTTACAGTAGCTAATAAGTACTTATACGCAGGGGTCGGAAACCGGTATTTGGTCCATACAATAATACCGGTATTATTACGTTCGTTTCCGTTCTTTGGTTTATTAAAGATGAGATAAAGATAAAAAATAGTTTATTAAAGTAGGCATATTACAATGCGCTTATGAACGTCAAATAAACCTTTACCGGCTCCAACCGTACACCTCTGCCCCGAGAAGATTTAAATCCCCCCTCAATTGGAGGAGGGTATCCCAATATGGGACCGGCAACAAACTCGGCGGGACACATCTTTTCTAAACATTATTTCATTTATAATGGGACAATCTAATAATACAAAGTTGTTACCTAAATACATGACTTAGTCCTACCAAAAAGAATAGATAGTATAGAGGGGTCCTGTCATTGTAAATTTTGTAGTCACTGTAAATTTACTGCCATCTATCGACACACGACTAAAACTCAAAATGAAAACGTATATAGTTATCAAAAAATGTATATATATATGGATAAATGATTTTATTATTTTTATATCATTTTGATTCATGTTCATTCACTGATATCCATGTGTTAAAATTGTTAAATATGAAACGGTGTCGTCACGCCATCTAGCCGAGGATAGGCTAAAGGTGTGTGCGGCATCTATTCGAGAATGACTTTTACTTGAATTTTGAGGCACGTTTTTTCCTTAGACTTTATCCGTCTTATACGAAGTTACATATGTCTTTGGTCCTACCTAAAGAGCATGAAATAATGCAAAATATTGGGCTATTTCGGGGTTTTAGTAAAATACCGTTTCCGAGCCCTGCTTATACGCTTTGTTATATTTTTTCAATGCTCAGTAAATAGTTGATCTTGATATCTACAAGATTTAACCTAATATCTACATGGTTGAAACCGGCCAGGACGGTATGATGATGTGCACGAGAGCATCAAGAGTGACTCCGACGAGCGCTTTTAGAACCAATTATGAAATATGATAAGCAATGTGATATAAAATCGGTCCAGTTATCCAGTGATTGATTTTCCTAGTCCAACATTTCGCACATAACCAATAGGCGTTCTCCCCAGAGGACTGCAGTCTGAACTCCTTATTAGGCAGCCAATGACAACAAACCGACAGGTAAAACTCACGTAACAAGAAAATATTATTCTCAACCAGCTTCGATATGAGACCTGTAACTACTAACAGCTACACTCTTAATTATTATATCCATCGGTGTCGGTGGACCTTATGGCCTTGCTTTAAGGCTTATGAATTGTCCGATAACAGTGTCGATAACGTAGGTACATGTACTTGTTTGGTACTCCTGACAAGGGTTTGCCATATCGAAGTGAAGGTGCGAAAAACTCAGAGAAACTGACACCCACGAGATATTACGTGAAAGCGGTAAGGTCTAATGAAAGACGAAGTGTATAATTAATATGCATTTGGATTATGAAAGTACTTAGTGTACTTACAAATGTTAAAGCACATTTCCATGTAAATTGTCAGGATAAATTTCTCGTCTAGTCTAGTAGAACGTTTTCTTATCCTTCAAATTCAATTTCCATATATCCATTTGGTGCTACTCTTCTTGCTTTTTACAAAAATGACTATGGGTGTGTCCCAGGCACCTAACGTATAACTATAATACCTCACAATGTAGGTACCTAGTTGGAATAATTGGGTACTGTCACCTCAAATAATATCTTGTAAAAGGAATCGCACAAAAGTATTTAACACTTCTGTGTCCATAAAGAATATTGTCAGATATTTCACTCACTTTCTTGTGTTAGTAATTTTTGCAAATATCAGAGTAAAATACCTTAAAATATTCAACTTGTTTTTCAAGCCACTCAATGTTTGACAACGCAACGTAAGGCCACGTTGAGCAAGTTTATGGCCCAGTAAAGACGTATAGGAACAGTTTATCAGGCCCGGTTACTGCAAGAGGCTGTCATTTAACACGCAACACGCGGCCGCAGGCAGCTCGTGTGTGACGTGTGTCACCGTAATCTCAAGGAAATGTTCGGCATCTATATTTCCTGCTAAATCCTGACTAACTACTACGAATAGTAACATGGATTACAGATTACCATAGCAGATGCAACTACACTTACTTACTAAATACTTGCAAGCAAAAGGAGCGTTTAAAACAACAAAAAAAAATTTTTACAGTCACCAGCAATAATATGTTACTCTTCGAAGGCCCCAAAAATATGTGGCACGCTCTTTATGGCTCTACAAATAAGATCGTGTCAGATATTTTTGCGGCCTTCGTTGTGTAACATACTATTGCAGGTGACTGTATCGACTCAGTGCATAGGTATCTCAGTTTTGTTATCAGCGAAATCACTTTTCTTTAAGTTATCAGCATCATCGTTTTTATAATAATTCTAGATATTTTTATTGTACAGTGTATCTGCCATTGCATTACTTAATCTGTAGTAGGTAGTAGTCCAAACAAGCTTATGCGCTAATATATTAGATAAACTGACGCTAATCAGACACATTTTGAACCGACAAACCAAATGAAGCGAGAGCTAGATGAGAAAGTGTACTAAGTAACTGGTGAAATGTATTTTAAGTTAGAAGACTATTGCCACAGGCTCATGATAATGCTTACAAATAAGGACCTACTTGGTTAAGTGGATTGGTATCTCAGAAACCGCAATAGACAAAATAAACATAAATAAGCATAAGCATCCTGCTGTACTAAGCATAAGGCGCAGTAACTCATTTTGAAATGTCATTCAAGTATTCCTTGTACAGTCACCTGCAATAATATATTACACAACGAAGGCCGCAAAACTATCTGACACGATCTTATTTGTAAAGTCATAAGAGCGTGTCACATATTTTAGCGGCCTTCGAAGAGTAACATATTATTGCATGTGACTGTACTTGTACGATGCAAGAAAAATGAAATAAAATGAATAATGAAAGATGATGAAAGAAAAGATGCGACTCTCGGAATACACAGCAGCTGTAATAAACATCTGAAAAGGTTGATGATGATGTACGATATGTTCTACAATTAAGTGATTTCAAATTTTTCAAAATGAGTTACTGCTCTTACTTAGTGCGGCAGCTTTGTGTATTATAATATTTTTTTATTAGATTACTGCAGGTTTACAAGGAGAGGATTGGAATAGAATGTCTATCAAAATATAAAAATATTGACAGATAAGTATAAATACAGATCTTGTGACAGTTCTTACGTGGAATTGTTTACTGTGTACAGTCACCTGCAATAATATGTTACACTACGAAGGCCGCAAAAATATCTGACACGATCTTATTTGTAGAGCTATAAGAGCGTGTCACATATTTTTGCGGCCTTCGAAGAGTAACATAATATTGCAGGTGACTGTACGACATTGAATAGGACAAACTGCTTAATTTTCTTTTAAGTAGGTACAATCTATTGATACTAAGATTACTAAGTGCATAACCACAATGACAGATTACACCAGTGGTGGGCAAACTTTCTTCATGGGGGGCCAGAAAGTTTAGGAAATTTAAGTGGAGGGCCAGAATTGTAGCCAAATATTTTTTTGATTTGTGATAATCGTGAGCCAATGCCATATAGCCCATATACTAATTATTTCATAGGACCGGCGGCGGGCCGGATAAAATCCATTCGCGGGCCGCAGATGGCCCGCGGGCCGTACTTTGCCCACCACTGGATTACACCATAACATTATCTTAACGTTCGTGATTCAGCATAAACTCCAGTAGCGTTACGGAGCTCAACTAACTAGTTAGTTACAACTTTAGGAACACATGTCGAACTTGTGCCAAATCGATAAGCCGCCCTTGCCGTGTAATGGGCCGTATCCGGAATTATAGAAACTATGTCACTACGAGTCTACGAGGAAATTCCGATAGTTTACGTTCCACGTGTCTTCCTGTTTGTGAGCTACGCGTCTTCGTTTAAATAGGGACACATTGGTATTGGGGTTTTTCCGCTTTTTGTCTTTTTATTATTAATTCACTTTTTCTCTTTATTTTTTTTTATTTTAAGACTTATTTCATCTTGACCTTCCTCTGCTGGGCGCTTGCAGCAATTATGCGCCAACAAGTCGATATTTTCCGCCTTACATCGGTGATGGCTAAAACCGGGTATTTATCATTTTTGACTCGGGCTCAATAGAAGTAAATTAGGAAGGTTCAGGCACTATTAGCCCATACGAGTACATGACATGTAACACACTAAAACGGGGCGTTGATGTTAAGAGCCAGTTATAGTTTCGCCAGTAGGGAGACACTCCTCACTTCGGTCGAACTCGGCTCCGTTCGGCTCAGCATTGCTCCGAGCAATTATTTGGGGTACCAACCCAAATTGACTTCCTTTTGCGTGCACGACCACAGATAAGATAATCACTTGAATTTTGACAACCCTAAATAGCCGAAAGGGATAGTGCCATATATTAGAAAGGGATAGCATGATTCGACCCTAAACCGCTGTCAAACCTCGGGTTTGTAGGAAGTGTCCTTTCTGTACGTTAGTACTATTATTTATTCTGTGGTTTCCCGAGCTGGAATGCAATACAAATGATATATTGATCAGTATACGAATAAATAACTTATTCTTACACGTTGTACTGGTGTTTATTGATATTTAAACAATTTCATGCAGGTTCTAATTGTCGAATTAATCGGTTTCTTCAGTGTATAGCATGACATCATCTGACATCACTTTGTCAAGTTGTATGTCGATGAGGTCAGCCACTAAACTTGTATAACGTAAATCTTGAGTGTGAGATGCTAAGTCAAACCTGATATAAAAATATCACATTGTGACCCTCGATTCGTATGCAATATGTTAATATATGATGAAGTCTGTCGAGTTGTTATCCTTATTGGAATAAGGCTTTATTAATGGAAGATTTTCGTTATATTAGCGTCCATAGAGCTTTATTATTGCCGGCTAGTCTGCTTGATAAGATAACCTTTGAGTACGTGTTTTAAAGACATTGAAAAAAGTAAGTTTACTTTACATATATATCCTACTTTTATTTATTTATAAGATAGTTGAAGAGCGAGTGGTATCTGGGAAAAGGGAATAAATAATTAAATATATACCTACCTGTATCTAGAAATCTTTAATGAGTATCATTACCTCACACTACTTACCAAGTTTAATTAAACGAGCGCAAGTAATAACCTGAAATGAAAACGTCCGAGTAATCCTACGGGCTATATGTCATAATTATTGGCTGTACAGTGGACGTCAAAGATATGTTTGCATGTTTTGCCTTATTACAAAGGAGTAAGGTGCAAAAGTGTAAACATATCTTTGACCTCGACTGTACATTGACAGTTGCCTCCAGAATCTCGCGAACTAAATTGACAGGTCAATGTGCACAAATGATACCACAGTTTGGCCAGTGCTGTTCATATCGATATTTTCAAAAAAGTTTGAATTAGAGAATATCGCGAAAATTCACCGCTAGGGGCGCTACTATTGCGCGGTCAGTTAAAATGTATCTTTAAGTAATTTTGTTAAGTTATATATTTTACAAATATTATTTGGTATTTCGAAAATTGTGCAATTTTATAGTAATAGAGACAAGGATATTGGGATAAACATATTGTAATATTTGTAATTAAATAAATATTTTATTTTATTTGTTAGGAAAACTTACAGCTAGATTAACAATTTAGGTAATAACATAGAAACAGTGATTTTGGCTCAAAATACAAATAAGGCCAGTTCAGACGGGGAGATATTACGTACAATGTGATTAATTTCTCATTTAATTTGTGTGGCCTGGACGCAAAAATTAAATCGTCTCGGTGATCCCTATTGCTTCGATTGTAAATGTAAAGACCATTCCCTAAAATGGACATTCAAGTTGACAATTAGGTCAGAATTTTACAATCAATCTCATTATGAATCAATCTCATCTACCGGCCACATGTTCAAAATTAAATCACCAATTTTAGATTTATGGCGACAACCGAGATGTTGAAATAAATAACTTGCCCCCAAACCTGCATACTAACATTGAAATTTGCCATTTCGCATCCGATTTGATCGGTAACGTCACAATCTTACAATCGAATCCACCACTTTTCTCGTCACATTCATATAAATCGAAATCGTTTGTGACCCCTAAACAATTATCACATGGGTAATATCTTACTTATCGATATAATTTTATCGACATATACTCGTGACTATTTTTTCTTTGCTATTCCTGCGGGCGCAGCACGGTTCCATTTTTATCGACTATCACTATGCGCGTCCCTTTCGCACTTACATACTTGTTAGAAGTGTTAGAACGTGACAGGCATGGTGACAAGGGATAAAAACGCGACCGTGCTACGCCGCCTGGTATCATTTTATTTGTCAAACTCATGTCAATTTAGTTCGCGAGATTCTGGAAGCGACCTTAATGCCACAGTTTTTTAAATTTTACAAATAGTTAACGATATCAACAAATATACTATTGGAAGACAGTGCTTAGATCCGTTATATTTCAGACCCAAATTATCTACACTACACACCAATCAATGTTAAAGTCGTGATGCGAAAAATCCATTACAGAACTGTCTACCTCAACTCAACCCTCGACACTCCTACCTTCCTAGATATTTAAGTATCTAGCAAAAATGTACCATTTTTACGTACTTTCGAAAAATGGTAAAGTACGTATGAAAATTTTTGCAGTTAGTCACTAATAAGAATTTAATTTTCAAGGAATTAATCTATGCCATCGATGGTGCATGGGCAATATGGATGGACATCCGAATTGCATCAATCGTATATAATTTATAACTGTAATTGGCAATTTAACATGAGTAATCAATTACAGGCTTATAGTGGCTATATTTTTTTTAAAAGTTAGCCAACGTTAGGTGAAACTAAACGTTTCCTACACGATTCTCTCATAAACCATATAACTTTCTAAGTGAAACTGTAGCGTTAGTTTATCGCAAAGGGTGTAATTGTATGTTTACTTAACTTCGATAAATAAATAGGTACTGAATAGACAGTGCACAGTATTTAAAGGTGTAGGTTTATGTTACAATTTAGTATTAACCGTAACGGCGTTATTCAACGTTTGTCAAGTCTAACAAGCCCTTAATATTTTGTATCATTTTGACATTTGTATTTGTTAGAAAGGGACAAGATTTAACAGAGATTTACTAAGTTTCATGAAAAACGGGAATGTCTTCGCCGAATGAAATCAAAAAGAAAAGAAAGGTATAAAACACTAATATGTTTCATTCCAGCGTTTACAAAACGTACATGCTGTTAATAATTCATTTGACTAATATGGTGGCAGTGGGGTAAATATCAATTTATATATTACGGAAAAACCCTTACAGCTACCCATCACGTTAGTAATATTGTATATTATTGTTTAATTATTCTATTATCTGGATACTACCTAGTAGGCTAGTACCTATTAAAATAGTATTTGACGTTTTCATCAAATCATAGAGTAATCTTGCCATTGGTCGATAAAAACGATTCCTTATTACATTATGACAGCAGAGAAAACATATTTGCACTAATTGATATATCATTAATTACTAAGCAATCTTCAAGCACAAGTCATGTAGTTCAATACAAGTCTGGGGTCTATGACACAGGTTTATATAGTTAGATATAGCTGAGGATAATGATACGCTACGCTAAAGAAGCTAGAAAAACGCTAATCACTCAATACAAAGCGTAATCCGATTATTGTCTTTACGCAACTGATAATCCTCGGCATTTAGCGTCTGCGAAAACGCCGATATACACGATTTGGGGAAAATAAATGTAGAGCCAACCTTCTTCTTGAAGTCGGTTAAAATTACGATTTTAAGCTAACGTCAGATGAAAATTACATGGTAAATAATTAGCTGTAGTAATGAACTGTAGTTTTGTATAGTAGAGAACATTCCAACGGTAAACGATAAGATTCTCAGCTCAAGATACAAACATAAAGCGACAGATTGGGAAAGCCATTTTGGAATAAGGATGGAAAATCCCCAAAAATAGAATAATTTGTAATTGGCAATATCAAAACCGTTTCTCAATTTCTGACCTTTTTAAAGAGAAGTTCATAGTAGCGGTGCTCCATTAAACCCTTGCAAATTGAATAGAGATAATTTCTTGGTTGTTATTGCGTTATTTCGCCCGGAGAAACCGAACCGGCGCGAAAGACAATCAATCTCGCGGGTGCCTATTGTACGCGTGGGACCAATCAGGCGAATCTTTTATTTTCTGGAAGTGAAAATAATCAATGTCTCGGCTAGATATTGGATAATACATTGCGTAATAGAATTCCTGGGAGTCATGTGATTGAAATTTACCGATCGGGCTTAAAAGAGCCGCACAGAAGCTGTCTGTCTAATAATAAGTGGACTCCGTAGGGTACGCACGCTACTTGAGAATTGAGATAAGACGCATGCGACACAGAGATTTGCATTTCTAGCCAAATATAAACAAAGATTGTCGAAACGCTGAAGGCGTAGTACTATATCAATGACTGTCAAAATCAAAACACGAAGGTTAACTATTAAAAGTGATGACGGCATATTAGTAACGTCTAATCGAAGACTACGACGATTAAGGGTAATGTTTACTGTTCCAATAGGTGCACTGGCCACACAACCTTGGTTGTTACAGTTAGTACAGCGAAAGTGGTTTCGTGGGCCGAGGCAGGTCGATCGGGGACCGCCTGAGAATAACTTTCACGCCACATTTCCGATGTTAGTACAATTGTAGGGACCAAGGCTCCTACGCTAGTATAAGCACTAAGTAAAACATATATAACCTTACATAAGGGCGAGGAGCTAAAGAGCCCTTTAAGTCTATTAGGGTGAGCTTAAGAGCTCTTTGCCCTGTTGCGATGTGGACACCCATTAGAGACGCATCCACCCAACTCCTATTTGAAAAAGATAACAGTAACATTTTAATACAATATATTTCTCAGTCGACAATATCGTTAGGTAAAAATAAAGCCTGGCTAACTAAAAATAGGGTATGTATTTATACGAACTTAATATATATGATGATTATTGATGTTCAATCTATGATTTGAAATGCTAAAGAAGCGTGACATTTTGAAGTAAAGACCTGTAACTAAGACGTGGCATAAAGTATATCTGTCTCAATACGATTTAATTAAGCTAACTTGTCTGTAAGTTACCTCAAGTGATATTTGAAAACCAAGTCCGCCTGAATAGCATTTAATAGACTTTTTACCACTGTTTATACGAGGCCTTTAAACGAGGCAGACTGCCGCGAAGTACCTAATAGCCTACAATTAGTTGACGTTAGTGGACATTACCCTTTTGAAGTTACACAAGTCCCGGAAGACGTTTCATTTTCATACTTACTACAGTTACTACCTACAATTTGATACGTTATCACTAACGTGCGATAAGAATGTTTAAATAGCGGTTCTTGAATGAATCGTAATACAAATGTGATTAGCGAAAATAACACGACAACCCCATTACCTTGATATTACGTGACGTTCGTCATCGATTAGCATTTCAAATTGGCGATGCGTCCACGTTTTAATATTATTAAATGTAACATAACACAGACGTAGACGCTCATGTTTTATGATATTACTCTTCATAAATTAATAGTCAAAATACACGATAAAGCGTTGGTACTTGGTAGGTACGGCTCTCTGAATCCGATAATCCGATTTGAAACTTTATTTCCTGAGGGAAATCGAAAACCATGTTCGCACCCTCACGCGTTTGTTGGTCTCCTCAAACACACATAAGGCACGTTACGATCTTTTTTATTAGTTGCATGTTGTTTATACTTGGAATTCCTTCTTCATTCCATTTTTCATTCTTGGAGGAAAGAGTAGAAAGACTAACAATCGTTTTTTAGTTAATTGTAAATTGTAACGATTCTCAATTGAATCAGACGCAATAAGTTAAAACCCAATCTAGCCTAAGAACTGCATCATCGAGTTATGTAAAAGTCTAGTGAATCGTGAATTCACTAGACGCCTATAAGTTCGTTTGTAATAAAACCGCATTTCTTTTTGACTTGCAAGTTAACTTAATCACTTTGGTAATTAGATTTTATGAACGCATTGCCATGTGATAATTAACGTTTAATAGATTAAAATTGCAATACATAATTTGCGATGAACAGAGAATGGTTTAATTTATAAGAATTGGTATGCATAACACTAAAAGTTTCTGTTATTTTTAAGAAGTTTGCTCTACACTGTTCATAAATCCATGTCCACAGCCCTTATCTGATCCTTCTTACGAGTCGCATACATATGTATACATTTACATACCCCACGTAAACATACAGATAATAAACCTTACCCCAAACGACGTATAACGGCAAGCCTAACGTAATGAAGTAAAACTATAGTAAAACTAAACAATTCTACGGGACAATCGCAATTTTTATTGGTACCATCGTATGAGAACCACGTATAGCTCATTTACATAGGGACGTGACATGAAAATTTAGTTAGTGCTACTGTGAACTTGCGTAAGACCTCATTTTAACAATTTTAAGAATGTTTTAGACAAGAGTGCGTGTCTGGTCTGCAGGTTTCGGTAATGTTTGCGCAGCCATCCCGGTAAAGAGGATGCGTATGGCAAGGCTGTGCTTAAAGTAGACAGTAGTACTATACATATGTGACGTTCCATGGGAAAAGGTACCTTATGGCGGCTGGCACTTAAGTCGCATAGCAGCGCAATATGATCGAAGCGGCGTTAATAATAGCGTAAGCAGCTAAGCACCAACCGCCATAAGGTACCTTTACCCTTGGGACGTCACATATGTAGTGGTGATACTGGTTAAAGAGCCACTTGTGAAGTTGTGCAATTTGATTGTAAACAGAATTTGATTTAGGATAAATAGACGTTTATAACATCGAATTTTGTAGCTGCACCTTACCCTACATAAATATATTTTTATACGTATGAATTTTTGACAAAAAAGTTTATATTAAGCGTATCTATCAAATAAAAAAATAGTTTATCTCTGCACGGAGACTAAGCATTTGTTGATACATTTGCGAGTTAGTCGCCGTGGACGTCTACATCAAGCATGTCTTCAGCGATCAAAGGAGAACCACCTACGCAAGGAAAAAACCATGCGTGGGCAGCACCTTTCTTATACCTATATATTTCAGGATTGGGTGGCCACCCCAGCCAAAAACGAGGCGTAAAACAATTTAAATAAATTGATTTCTGATTAAATCGCATACAGCCTTGGAAACGGCTTCATCAAATGGGGTTTATTAAAAAAAACAGCTGTCGTCTATTTATGCCCACCAAAGGAGAGAAAATCTTAGGATGACGATGGTAAGGTTTAGAATAAGTTCTCTAGTGTGGGGTGGTGGTGCCGCCTACGCGATTTGTTGTATCGATCGCCCCCCGTTGGCGCCGCAACGTCAGTGATGTTATTCTGACTACTTACCAACCGCAGGAGAACATTCATTCTTGCGATAGTGTGATCTCCAATTAAGCTTAGTTTTCATGGATCGCAATGTTATAGTATACTGGTTTGTTTTAAGCGAATTCTCGCGAGCTCTAGGTATATGATGGGAATAAAATGCCAGGCCAGAGCGAAGTGCGTCACACTGAGAACCTTTTCACGGACTCGTCCGGACAACCTTCCCTGGGGTCGTAAGGAAGCGAGTAATCAGTGAATTCCTCGAGTTCCACAAGAGATACTTATTTGCTATGGTACTACTTAAAACAGCTTAGATTTAATTTCGTGAATCGCAATTTCTCGTTGGTTCTATATTTTTTGGCGGCATGGCGTCATTCGTCAATTCATGTCAATTCTAAGCGGTACATGCTTTTTGCAAGACAATTTTATAGAGCGCGGGTGTATAGCTTCGACTTAGTATCTGCTAACCAAAAGTAGCTATTAACTAAGCAGATTTGGATCTTAGTAAACGTGTGTATACATTCCTAAATGGCACTCGCATGTCAATACTATCAACAAATAGCAGATAATCCACGTTTAGAGGCCAAAACAAACATGTGCGTGATGCTAAAAAGTAGAAGGTATCGAATAACTCACGGTCATGCCGTCGTAGGGTTTCCCGCTAATGATAAATGGGGTTACTTCGGGGGTTGGGGCGAAATTGGAAAAACCGAGGGGCGCCAAATGCCATCAACGCTTCATAATAGGGATAGGTCAAACACTGATAGTGATATTACATGTTCTTTTTCAATTATGTAAGTGGTTTATTTCATGTTTACCTGAACTACTGAAAATAACGACGGCTTATAAAGTGATTGGGAACGTGCTATCTATTATGGTCAGATTTATTTACTTTTGTCGTATCTCAAGTTGTCTCAGGTTTTCTAGAACTGTAGATAAATTAATGTTAAATAAAACATTAAATTTCATAAACGATTCTACATATGCAAAGTAATTTAGATGTCATAGCTAATAAATTAGCCGACTGCACATTAGAATAAATTTCTATTTAATATACAGAATGAGAATATTTTTGATTTTGTCTTTGGTATAAGAAGAAGGGCCTTCAATTTGTGTTTAGCAATAAATTTAAATAAGAGAACATTGAAGATACATACTTACTTGTTGAAAACAAGTTAAAGGCGTGGCAAAGCAGAGTAAAGCGAGCAAGCCTTTCCACGGTTATAGTTACTATAGTTAGTGTGAGGCTGTACAGTATACGTGTATCTACAACTGTACACACCTAGAAAATGTAGGTATATTGTATACTAGAGAAGCTGAATGTATAGCGCTTAAGGTAGCGGCAAAACGGCGCCGGCGAAGACTGCATTCCTTGCGATCCACCGAGTTGTTTGGCCAACGGGTCTTGGACCTTACAATGGGTTGCATGCCACATTTCACGACCACGACCGGCTTCTACCATAAGATATAAAACTTTAGATTAAATTGTGTTCGCTACGTCGGTGGTACACCCATAAAGTTCACCAAAACTTATTGCTGCGAAAGTTCCTCATACAATTTCTTTCCTAAAATATTTATAGCAATTTTTTTACACAATACGGTACAGACAACTTAATTACTTATATCTTCACATGTATACCTAATTCACTAATTCTGTTACACAAAGATTGTCTGGAAGAGATCGTTCTTTAGCGTTACCCTGTTGTTTGCCTCTATGCTTAATCAATTTTTTTTTATGAAATTGTAACTTTTATAGATTTTACAATAAAGAGTATTTTATGTATTTATTATACCTATTCATTCTCCCAAAAGAGTTACGAAAAAAAATGCTTACAAATAAAAGAATCAAGTTTGTGTATGGAGGAAGTATTTTCGTGAAATATGCCGCTCCCAAAACTTGTTACTACAATCCACGGCACAGAAACGAGGCAAGATTGTTTTGATAACAGCGGTAACCTTCGTTTAAAGAATGGTTCGTAAAGAACAGGTTGACATTGATGCTACTTGCGTCTTCTGTGATACGATGATTCATTCGCATTCATTACGAGTATGAGCTAGTGAATTGAATACGTTTGTGTGCAAGAGGAATGTAAGAATCTCCACATGATACTTTTCAAGGTCCGCGGTACCGCGTAACTGATGTAATTTATTTTAGGACCGCCTGGGATGCTATTACTTGCTCAGTGAAACAGACCAGAATAAATGCAATTTCCGATTATCTATATTGTTACGAATCTTGAGCTCATAGTAACACTGGTTTATCTAAGCATTTGAATCACCTGCTATGTAAGAATATGCGACTTGGGTTATGACACTTATGACTAGTATTTAGGTCTATTTATAAACAGCTGTCATCACACCTAGAGTTCAGTAGGTGAATGATTAGTAGATCGCATACTTCGCGCAGCTTTCTAACTGATAAGACGTTACATAACACGAGCGAGATTATGATCTTGATAAATTATGGCCATAAAGTATGACGCAATGCAACTTTTTACCGTTGTTTGGATATTCAAATGTAAAACTAAAAGTTGATCGATTATCATTATAGGGTATGATGCAAGGAGATTTTTTGTTGTTGTTTGGATGTTCAAATTGTAATGTACAACTCTCGATTTGGCCCAGATAGTTGAGGCCTCTACGACACGAATTTCGAGACCGTTCTCGTTTAATTCAATACAATAGAACACTGAATAAGATTGCTTTTGATCCACCCACTTTCACTGTTATTATCTTGAGTATCCCAGACGATGATAAGGCACTTCTTACGGGAAAAATAATTAAAACTACAGTACCTACTCAATCTATTCATTTGTCCAATCTAATTTCGATAGTATCATAAATAATAAAACTACAAATGCAAATGCTGTTTAAACTATTCAGTACCTAGTACTTTCTATAAGTAACTTTGCAAATAGCGTTTGAGCGGAAATTTAAACTTGAGGTATCCTCAGGGTCAAGAGACACCTGCTTGTAGACGAACATAAATATTCTCTCACGGTTACAGGGCTCAAACAAACCGGTAAAATATGTTATTTATAGCTTATTCGGGCCTCGTTTAATTTAATAGCGAAAGAAGCTGCGTTCCAACTCCGACACTTGGCTAAAACGTTATTATTGTAACGAAACAAAAAAAGTTGAAATTCCGCAACCGGCACGCGTGGCTAGAACGGTGGTTCGGCGATCTTCGGAATTAAGAGTATCGCGGACCATATCCATTCAACGAAATGTTACAGTTTTAATTCGTGATCGTTATTTTTAATCAAGGCGCGTTCGACGACCCCGATCCGTTGCGTAGCAGATTGAAACGGAAGGCGGAATCTGGGCAATCTACGAAGAGGGTGCAGTTTAAAATTGTCACAAGATGGTGCGTTTTGAGCGCTTTCCGATCGTCCATATACACGTGACGCAATAGCTTACGTATTAGGAGATTGTTGTCCGGGCGGGGCACTTTTATGGAAATCACGTTAATACTTTGATCGCATTTCTCTAATGAGCTTACACAACTATATTTTTGACAAGTTAAAACGTCCAATTTGTTCATTGTGGGACGATAGCGTGTGAATAGCATGGCCACATCTTTGTTTAGACGTCGTGGTGCTCGCGGTTCTCCTTTCACCGCGCCGAGGCAAAGGGTATGTGTCAAGGAATGCCAGGGCATTTTAGGTCACTACACAATAGAAAATTAGACATGCGCGTCTGACCTTACCTATAAGGATCTCATTGATTAATAAGTATAAGTACCCAGTATTACGAAATAAATTAAAAGAATAGTTGTCTTAATTAATAGCGTTGTTTGACAGTTACATGTTACGCAAAGTGTCAGCATCTGTCCATGGGTTTTCTCACATGTTTGTTGTATTGTAACCAAACCAGTCGGTAAATGAACCGTTGAGCAAACCTGACGTAAGGCCATTGTCTATAAGTAGTGTTGACACGTATTCATTTACGACTATACAACTTTCGACTTACAAATGTCCCAAAATGTAAAAGTTTCTGTTACAAGTAGGTACTGGTTAGCTTCATTGATAGCTATTGAAAACCGTTTACATACGTAAGAATCTCGTGATCAGCGTCATTAAAGCTCAGTTACGCAGCTCATGACATGTAATCAACGGTCCAACTAAGGTTATGGGATACAAAAACGTCAGTACCGAGTAACGATGATGGGATTTCTTGGTATTAGATGAAGAAAGTCGAGGTATAAGGCTGCAAACGCACAGACGCGGGGCGGTAACCTCTGTAATATTCGACTTGTATGACAGAGGCTGTATTATATAGAGCTTCGGACAGAAACTACGACTTGTTGTCAGTATGCGCAATCTTTAACACAAGTTCTAACATAGCAAAAGTTACATTCCGTGTCAGTTCGCCATCGCCCCACGACCGCTATCTGTGCGTTTGAGTCTTAAATGAAGGAAGGTGCACAGAGTTCAACGACTCGGCTTGGCGCTATAAGAACACTGTTACTTTCAAAGGTCGACGGAGCGAACGGGCGACCCCGTAATCGCCCAGTCGACAATAGACTAAAGTAGCAAAATCGGTGAAGATTTTCCGTGGAGATAAATCGCAATTTCACACCCGAGATGCGCAATACTCTGTTATCGAATCCGATCTTTGGTATCTTAGATGGTTAAAATACAAAGTAAGCTATTTCAGCCCGCACTGGAGTAAACTGGAGGGTACCCTAATATGAATATTATGAAGATAAACAGTAAAACAGTACCTGGGGCACTGGGGGCCTTGGTCACTTTTTCTTAGTACCTATATGACATTTATTTCAGTTTATAAGATAAACAATGTTCAAAAAAAAATTTGGTACATACCTGTTGGTACGAGTCTGTCTAAATTAAGGGTGTGTTTTTCCTAGTAAAATAATGAAATATCTTAATTTTACGTTCCTATCATGGTGAAATCAATAATTAAATCATGATTGAAAGTCAGGAAATTTGCAGCGAAATTCTATCACACCAATTTAGCTTCACACAAAACACATTCCAATATCTCTCGACCAGTGCGTAGTTTGTCTCCGCAAGTGTTAATTATTCAGCAGACAAGGCTAATTAATAAATAAATCGTCTTGTATAGGTAGGTACTATCCGCTGTCTCACTTTTGCAGTCATTATAGCAATTTCAGCATTGGAAGTGCTTTTTAGGAACAGTCAGCAGCAGAAGTGAGTAACCGGACCAGGGGGCTAGCCAACATAACAATCGTACATCGACAAACGCCAAACGTAAGGGTGGTATTCCATTTGTCCACTCTTTATTGCACACCTTAACCCACCCCACACAATAAATATACAGTAACATAAACAAGATGAGACACATATTACTTATTAAATTTCTCTCGACACTATATATTTCTATCTGCCTTGGATTTTCTCTGTCAGATGTAGATACTCGTATCTTGTACCTATTTCCCGGTTTTAAATCAATACTAAGCGCTTAGGAATGACGCAGACAGACACTCAGACGCGGAAGGAAGTAAGTTATGCGGTTATACAAACGCAACTGCGCTTGTAATATTTCTATTGGAGTTGTTCCGACTTCGGTAAGAGATGTATCACTTTCAGATAAAGCTTAGTTTTAGTGTTTGACATGTTACGAATGTTACGATATCAATTACTTACTATAAAATTACATAGGAAATACATATGTAAAGATTTACTATTTCTTTTCGTATGTTATTGACTTATCATCAATCAATATCATCATCAACAATGTACCATCTTTCAATGTTACTGAAATAGGTACATTGATGACTGTCGCAGAAGTATGGGTAATTAATTGTTTAATTAGGCTCTAATACAGAAATTATCCCGAACAAGCCGGTTTCCGAAAAGGCTATAGTACCATAGACCACATCCATACGCTGCGGCAAGTTATACAGAAGACCGAAGAGTATAACTTGCCATTATGCTTAGCGTTTGTGGACTATGAGAAAGCCTTCGATTCGGTGGAAACATGGGCGGTGCTTGAGTCTCTTCAGCGATGCCATATTGACTATCGGTACATCGAAGTGTTGAAGTGTTTGTATAGTAACGCCACCATGTCGGTCCGAGTACAGGAGCAGAGCACGAGGGCGATTCCATTGCGAAGAGGCGTAAGGCAGGGAGACGTTATCTCTCCGAAACTGTTTACTGCCGTAATGGAAGACGCCTTCAAGCTCCTGGAATGGGAAGGACTTGGCATCAACATCAACGGCGAATACATCACTCACTTTCGGTTTGCCGACGATATCGTAGTCATGGCAAAGTCGATGGAGGAACTCAGCATGATGCTCGATGACCTCAACCGAGTTTCACAACGGGTGGGCTTGAAAATGAACATGGACAAGACGAAACTTATGTCAAATGCCAATGTTGTGCCCATCCCAGTCTCTGTTGGGAACTCGGTACTCGAAGTTGTTGACTCGTACATCTACCTAGGACAAGTAGTCCAATTAGGTAGGTCCAACTTCGAGAAAGAGGTCAACCGCCGAATCCAACTCGGTTGGGCAGCGTTCGGGAAACTACGTAATGTCTTTTCGTCCGACATACCTCAGTGCCTCAAGACGAAAGTCTTTAATCAATGTGTGTTACCAGTGATGACTTACGGCTCCGAAACGTGGTCTTTCACTATCGGCCTCATCTCAAAACTTAAAGTCGCTCAACGAGCTATGGAGAGGGCTATGCTCGGAGTTTCTCTACGTGATCGAATCAGAAATGAGGAGATCCGTAGACGAACTAAAGTCACCGACATACATAGCCCACCGGATTAGCAAGCTGAAGTGGCAATGGGCAGGCCACATTGCACGCAGAGAAGATGGCCGATGGGGTCGAAAAGTGCTCGAGTGGAGACCACGGACTAGCAAGCGCAGCGTAGGACGTCCACCCACAAGATGGACAGACGATCTTGTTAAGGTCGCCGGAAGACGCTGGATGCGGGTCGCTTCCAACCGGCACGTATGGAGGTCCAAGGGGGAGGCCTATGTTCAGCAGTGGACGTCTTATGGCTGAGATGATGATGATGATGACAGAAATTATATTCCTTGATGGTACTTATTAGATGACATTATAGATAATACATTTTACTTATATCATCATCATCATCGTATCAGGACTTATCAGGACTAATCAGGAGGCCCTCGTGTTACGGTTTCCTTCCTGCGTTTTTAACAGACCGTCGGGTCAGTTTTTTAAGTATTACCGATCTAAAACGATTCACATAGGAATGAGTAATCTTCAGTTACTATGTATCTTCGCGTAAGAAGTATAAAGGCACGTTTAAGGACAGGTGTCGCGATAATATTAAACTAGATTACTAGAATAGTTTGTAATAATAAAATAACGACGCTACTAGCCTTATAATATAAGGGTAGCGTAGTGACCAAACCAGAAGTACGAAATTGTTGGGCTCAGGTTCGCATCCCGCACTATTCAGTTGTTTACCTAAGCAAATTATACACTTAAACCTTCCTAAATAATCGCTCTATTAAAAGGTAAAAAGCGCATTAAAATCCGTTCAGTAGTTTTTCGAGTTCATCGCGAACATACATACAAACAGTCAGACGCGGCGGGGAACTTTGTTTTATAAGTTGTAGTGATTATGACTACTGATATTGTTTAGCTTAGATTGTAAGCAAAATAATGCTAGTAAAAATCCAACGCAGCGACAGCTTACTGTTTTATTTGAAGAGTCATAATCCGAGGCTTATAAAATAATTTGGGTTGAGTGTTTCTGACTTCGCATTTAGTTTCATATTGAATACAGGATATTGGAAAACCTAATAAACGTTTGGCCTAATTAATTCTAATAGCTGTGCATACGGTGGGAACGAAAGTTTCTAGTACCAGTAAAGTGTCGGTAAGATTGCGTTAGACGCGACCTTGCTACCGCGCAACTATTTGCTTGACCGAATTCATTGAAACTGTAGTATTTCTAAAGTCTTTTTAGACAATAATATTAGATATACTCTATCCTATCCTATTGTGTTAACCCTTTGAGCGCCGAGGCGCCGACAATGAAACGATTTTGTATTATTTCCAGAGGTAGTTGGTAAAGAGGTTGTGCTGTGTTTCTAGTAGATTTTCTAGAGTTTTGGGACTGACTAATTTATATATGTATTACATTTTAACTAACATAACTTAATAAAAATCAACATCCTACAGCCAAGATTTTAAACAAGACCGTAGCTCATCAAAATAACTTCTTATTAACCACCTTAGTTTAACGATAGGATAGACTAATAATAGTGCTTCTATTGGATTAAAACTATAATAATGTCAAAGATTAGACACAGATGAAGATTAGATTTGCCGCATTAAACGCTAAGAACTCTCAAAGTCATCGTAAGTAGTCGTATATTTTAAAATATGACCAAGTGCACGATGTACGCCGGCAAACATATTAAAATGGCAATCCACTGGTTAATATAATTGGTGATAATGATAACGACGGGTCTATAAAGCTAGGAAGATAATGTTGTTTGTAACGTAGACACGCGGCAGCCAGGTTTAGGTCAAAAGGCCATGGTCTTTCGCGGACGTTACGCTGTAGCTGAGTTACTCCCACTTCTTTGATAGTGAAGGCACAATACAAACAATGAATCTAAACTTAAATTCTTTTTTCGGTAGAATATAACAAACGGATATCAGTTTATTGCTTTTTTAGGGTTCCGTACCCAAAGGCTAAAAACGGGACCCTATTACTAAGACTCCGCTGTCCGTCTGTACGTCCGTCCGTCCGTCCGTCTGTCTGTCTGTCTGTCTGTCTATCTGTCACCAGGCTGTAACTCAAGAATCGTGATAGCTAACAGTTGAAATTTTCACAGATGATGTATTTCTGTTGGCGTTATAACAACAAAATAAAATAAATATTTAAGTGGGGCTCCCATACAACAAACGTGCTTTTTTTGCCGTCTTTTGCGTAATGGTACGGAGCCCTTCGTACGCGAATCCGACTCGCACTTGTTTATATTTTTTTCTATAAACGAACTAAGGGAGGCAGAGCCTGCATCGTCAATTGTACAACCAGAATATAAATAAAACCCAAAGATTTGGCGTTCGGAGTTCGGAGTCGTTCGGAGAAAAAGATACACAAAATATTCAAGTAAGTACTTACAGCTCCTCTCGTTGCCGTTGAGACAACACCATTTTCATCGTGGTCGGGTGCTGCGGCGGGCCCGGGTACTGCACTAGAGTCTACTGTTTCACGCGGGAGACGGCGGAAGCGCCGTGGCCATTATCACACCTGACCAAAGATAAACAGGTTTATACGACAAGCTTTACTTACAGGTATGTGTTATTCAACTTTGAACCTTAGCAATATTACTTTAGGATCAAATTAGGTGTCGTAAACAAAGACAAACTGGTTTTTTTGAGACAACAAGCTTTACTTTTGGGCATTAGTAAATATGTCAAATTGAAATTGGAACCTTAGTACTATTGCTTCAGGTTTTAATTTGATTGTAATTACTAAAACTCCACTAGGCTTATTTTGATACTGGTTAAGTTAGCTTTTTAGGGTTCCGTACCTAAAGGGTAAAAACAGGACCCTATTACCAATACTTCACTGTCCGTCTGTCCGTAAATCTGTCACCGGGCTGTATCTCATGAACCTTTATAGCTAGACAGTTGGAATTTTCACAGACAATGTTTTCTGTTGCCGCTATATCAACAAATACTCTAAAGTACGGAACCCTCGGTGGGCGAGTACGACTTGCACTTACTTGTAAGGTTTTTTCCTTTTTTGTAATACCTACAATTAAGCAAACTGGTAATTGTTATAGTTAGGTACCTAAATTTCTTCAACTTTTTGATTTATACAGATATTTTTAAATGTACTTTGCCCACATCAAATTTTGTTCTTGCACCACCACTGATCCTATCTCAGCAGATAGAAAAGAAAATGTAGACTGCAAAAATTTTGATGGTCAAATGACCTTAAAAGAATTTGTGGAGGTCCTGGATGCAAACTACAAGGGATCGAAGGAAATAGCAGGCCTATGTCAAAGGACAAGTCATAGTTGTTGAAACCTGGTTATTCCATATTTGTCTGCAAGATTAGCCATATTTAAATTGTATACTACAATAATCAAGGCTATTTTTATTATCTTAAAGATCCATTGTGACAGATATAAGATTTTGGACTAAAAAACACTCAATTGGTTCATACATCTCAGAGCCTTCGGTCAGTGGTTCCCAAAGTTGACTGGGCTACGACCCACCTCAAAACCTGCCAAATTCGGGACCCACCTCTTGGCCATCTTAAAAAGGGGCCACAAAATACTATTGGTAAGTTTTTCCCTAGTAGTTTCAGGGCCCGCTCAATATTCGCTTGCGACACACCAATGGGTCGCAACCATTATACACACATAAGCATATCATGCTTATAATAGGTACATATCCCTTTTTGTGTTGGGGGTTAAAGATACATATTCAGTCAATATTTTCATAGACTTCATTTATGGCATATTTTCAAGTACATAGGTATTCTCATAAGAATAAGCTTAGAATAAATATATGACAACTATATTGGAATTTGGTTCCAGTAGAAATCATTCAAGTTACTATAAAATAGTAATAAAAGTAAGGATAACTCCACCAGTTTGGACAATCTAACTAATCAAAAAGACTGAAATCAAATTTAATCCATGGTTATAACATGATAAGGAGTTATCAATATTTTATATTTATTAATAATGGAAAATACTGTGCCACTTAATTCATGCCTTGAAACATTTTCAAGACAATGAATTAATAATATTATTAAATACTGTTACTCATTAGAAGGAAGTGAAGCATGATGATGATGATTTATAAAATGTTGTGTTGTAAATGCTTATCCATAATTGTATAAGCACACACTTTGCAAACTCCTTTATTACAACAAAAATAATCAAACAAAATAGTCAAATGTTTTCCAACTAAGGTCACTATTTCATGTTGAAAGGATTGTATCCACTACAATGTTTAGATGTCAATATAAAAAGCCATTGCGATGGCATTAGTACAAATATTGTTGCGACTAATTACTAGCTAGGTTTAGATCTGAATTTATCTAAAATGATATAATGCAGCAATGAGCATTGCAGTGACTCAGAATCAGAAATTAAACGTCAAGATCTGTCAATTTGCCACATCAACCATGCAATGATATCTTGGAATATAAACGATTTTACGACACTTCCTTGTTTACAATACTTCGTTGTTAACAAGTGTCGGGAATCACTACATAAAACTAACTGTACAACTAGTCAAATAATGTAACAGAACGGCCATATTGACCACATAACACGGACGGAGAAACATTCCAGGCACAACGTAGATTCACTTAAATCTTAATTCACTAACAAAACTTTGAGCAATAATTACTTACAAAATGCAAAAACACTTAAATTCGCACTTATTCGAAATAAATATCACTGACAAACACACTTCACAAGACCCGAGGCAGAAACCGTTCGTTGCAATGGCTCAATAAGCCGTTGTCGAGTTTCGATTTTTTCTTTTCTCTGCTTTCTAGCGTGTTGAAGTTTTAACGCCATCTATGATCAAACAGCAAAAGCTCTATATTTTTAGCCTGGCAATACTTTTGGCACAGATAAACAAAACATGAAGGTGAGGTAAAAATCATAGACAATAAAGATTTTTTGTGAAAATATCGGTATTTATCGAATCAGAACCACACTAGTGGGTATTTTATAGTCATAGTTTCAACGGATAAATTATCTTAAGGTTTTTACAAATAATAGTATGTAACAAGTGTTATTCATTACATATTTTTTAAATATTTTTATGGGTTTTATAATTGTTATTAATATTTATATATCGTCCGTTAAAAAATCTCATAAGATGGTACATAATTCAGGTATTTTGTACTTTACATATTCGGTTGACAAAGTACTGGACAATAAAGTACCTTTTAAACAGATGAAGTACGAGACGTTGAGACGTGCCTACTCTACCTACCCAAAACAAATGTCCGATCAGTGGCGAGAAACTCTCTTACTACGAACAAACGTATAGCAAAGATATTTGTCATAATTAGTTCAGCGGCGTGGCATTGGCGGCAGCACTGTTGAAATGCCAACTTGACATTATGCGTATACGAGCGGCAACCATTTTGAAATACAAAATTGACATAATTCGTGTGCAAATTTTGCAAAATAATAACAGTTTTCTAAAGTTGAGTTTGCTTCTCCTGAGTTTTGTGGTGATTTGAAACAGAAACCCGTACTGTTGTAAAATAGTACCATGGCCGGCAAAAACCGATATTGTGAAATATGCGGTGTCTGAGAAATCACTCGAGGAGGATTCTTTGCCAGATTTCTCAAGGATGAACAGCGGTAAGTCTACAAGTTCCGAAATACAACTACCAGGGAACAAATCAAATTATTTTATTAAACATTTTGATTTATCAGCCGCGTAACAAGCTAAAGACCGACCGAGACGCCGATTCGAATCCGGTCTCCGCCACTCCGTAATAGTAGGAACAAGCACGTATTGCTCGCCCTAAATGTTATTTATTTATTTATTTAATAAAATACACAGGTATTCTTAAAAATAGTCATAGCCCAGCAAAACTCAACAATGAGTTTGACTGTGGGGTCATCAGTCTCTAGTTATCAAAGTTGTTGGTCAAATACTTCCCAGGCATTCAAAGATGACGTCTATTTCAATTTATAAATTCCTAAAAATGTTATTTGCTACTTATGCGGTGTATTATTTGAATTTGCTATGTTTCCTACCTGTAAGTCTCTTCTAATAGTTAGGGCACAGGGTACTTATTAGACCGACACACCCCACGTTGTTTATCATCATAGAATCTCTATAATCTCCATTTCTTTTTCAAATATGACCTTTTATTACTATAAAAGCTTACGTGTTATTCAATTTCATATTTTAGTTATCTGAAAGTAGTCCTGCCTGCATGAACCCAAATGTCGCAATCACTTTAAAGCACATACTTACTACTACTATCTTTATCTTATGTTTGCAATACTTATTGATTTAATTTGCATCATTTGTGTCCCTCAATATTATGTTTACAGTACACAATGAAAAGGAAGCCAAAACCACTTTGCTTACAGGTGTATAACTTGGGTTAGACAAGCTAGACTGGAAAAGAAGATCTCGCTCATTTACCCATAGAAAAGTTGCAGGAGATTCGTCACGTTTGTGGCGATCATTTTGAACGGAGAGACTTTGGCAAGACAGGAAATAAGCTACATGTCGAGCCATGCTCAATTGCTCAGTGTAGAGTTTCGTAGTTACGATTCTGTCAAAATAGGCCAAACGGGGGATATTCGTAAGTATCATGTAGGTACATTATAAATTACAGGGAGTACCTATTTGCAGCGCTTTGTACGTCTTTTTACTAAGAAAAAGGAGATTTTTAGCAATAACTCAAAAACGACTGGACCGATCATGTTTGCTATAGTTTTCATTGAAATTATTTATTAAGCTTTTGTTTCACGATTTTTGTCATACTTTTTGGACCCATGGTTCAAAAGTTAGAGGGGTGGGCACATATTTTTTTTCTTTTGGAGCGATTATATCCGAAAAATTAACTATATCAAAAAAGGGTCTCCTTATTCGTTTTGAAAGACCTATCCAACGGTACCCCACGCTATTGGAACAAAAAAAATTTTCTATAGTTTTTATTTTATCGCTGCCGCAATGCATGATATATGTACCCATGCCAAATTGCAGCTTTCTAACACTAACGATCACGGAGCAAAGCCTCGGACAGACAGACATGGCGAAACTATAAAGGTTTCTAGGTGACTACAAAACCCTAAAAAGAGCCTATTCAAAGTTAAATCTTTCCGCACCTCCACTGTCGGAATACCAATTATTATGAGAATTTCCTCAACATGCTGCAAGTAGACAAGGTAACTTTCTATTAGCCATAATTAGTAATTAGCCTTAGTTGTAGCCCACTAAGGGCCACTTGCACCATTCACTAACCCGGGGTTAACTGATTCAACCTAGAGTAGCCATGGTTACTGTGACGTCTAGGTTCTGTTGTATTACAAGGTGATAAATAAAACTCAGTTGGTCAGTCAGGTGTGCTCCGCGACCCGCC
The DNA here is from genome assembly GCF_910591565.1 of Cydia splendana. NCBI lineage: Eukaryota > Metazoa > Arthropoda > Insecta > Lepidoptera > Tortricidae > Cydia > Cydia splendana. The sequence goes on along the minus strand of NC_085972.1, from coordinate 14,058,154 downwards.
TGTACGCCATGACAGTTGACAACAGAATGTCGACTTGCAGGGAGTTCGCATTGCACTTTTATTGTATAAACGTCACATCTCTTCCTTTTTATAATGATTTATTTATTTTATTTTATGCGTTAGCCATGCAACAATAGTTCAGTCATCTCACATCTGTTTATCTTATAACTGCTAGGTTAATTTAGATTCTAATTCCGACATACTACCACCGGTTCGGAAAACAGCGTTAACCTCAGACCCGAGAAGAACCGGCGGAAGAAACTCGGCGAGGTGTGGATATATTCATTTCTCAACAGTTCAACAATAAACATTTTTTAACAATATAACCTTGGAATATTTACACTATTCCTAGTATCTCTCTCAGTTGCTTAGCGGTCAGCTGGAAGAGATCCTTTAAAGGGATGAGTTCGCCTTTGTACACATTTATTCTATTCTCTTATTGTTATGTACTTGTTTAGCGTAATAAAGTGTTTTAATACAATTATGGTTTTACTTTTACAATGTCAGTCTCTCTCCTTCTCCTTTTTTCAGTTTTGAATTTCGAGTCTGCTTTCTTTTATTCAAATTGATAATAACTCGAGGTTTAAATATCTTACCAGTTTAACCTTAATTGATACATATTTTCTTTGGATGCTTACACTTTTCTAGGTATTTTCATTAGCGTTCAAGCTATATACACGTTTCACACAATTAATACCTATTTCGTGAATTTCCAATAAAATTGTAACATACAGGTCGCTTTCCAATAACATCTCGTACATGTACATTATTTATTGGCAACAACTGATTTCCTCAGTTTTACTTGGCTGTTTGATAGGTAATATAGTATAATATATAGATATAATGCAATTTATAATATACGTAAATGGTCCAATGTTAAGTAAGGTAAAAAGTCATACCAGATATCACAACCTATTTAGTTTTACTTGTGTACTGGTATGTTATTTACGCAAACCATGATCTATACAAATAGATTTCTATTACTCGGGTAAAATGATGTAGGTACCTACATATTTGACCGTTATTATTATAAATTGCATTGGATACATTATTTTATTACCGTTTTTTAATTATAATACTTGCTGAATACAGTATTGACCTCAATTATATTCAAGTATGGTATATCGACTGTACTGTTAATCTAGCAACTTAATGTTACTTAATACAATGAATGATATTATTTATGTTATGAAAACAACTTTAATCCCTGCTTACAATTGGAAATTGATTTTAGCCTTGACTATAGTCTACAATAGCCCTTGACTACAATATACACAGCCTTAATTTTACAGTTACAGTCACATTAATAAATTTTTTAAAGACATTTTGCTTCCCTTAGGTTCAATTACTTACAGATTTATTATAGAGCAAAACTAGCACCTGTGTATGTTCATTTTGATGGTGGCATATATTGTTTAACTCTAATTATGTATATTTTACAAGGAACCAATGGAATTTCATTACCATGAACACGGTTTCACCGACTACATTGTTCGAAGATTTACTTTATTATTATTCCGTTGCTTTAATAAAACCCTACGCCATTTTGGGTTTTAGTTCATACTTGGTACTTAGTACCTGTACGATAATTAAACAACGACTTAAGTAAATAACTCTTTGATAATATATATGTACTCTTGCAAATATAGAGGCTCGATCTGCAACCTCAATTTACAAGGTTTGTTTGATTTTGTTAGTTACAACCTCAACTAGGCAAACTGCAATTTGGTGCAATCAAGATCACGTCTGGTCCTTACGTTTTTATACGTACACAGTATAAATTTCCCACTAACGTGCCTTTTTATTACACTTAATTAAAACTCATCTCTATCTGGGTAACTGTCCGATATTGACGCCATCGCTTGGCCGTCCATTTTACGGATTTGGTTACTATGTTCGTATGTGTATGTTTTCACTATTAGGAACAAGTCATATATAAAGTAGCGCAGTGGGAGTGCAAGGTTTCACGCATCGTCACTGATTGGTACTTTGTATTTTTTTCAGCATTTACTTTAGATACCTACACAATGTGTGGCATTGTGACGGACCCAGCGTCTATTTATTTACCTTAAATTGACCTTTGACCTGATTGTAAATTTATAGAATTACTATTGTGTTCTTTTGGCACTAAAATTAGTTGATTGGCTTTAGGTAATTTATTTATTTTTGGACTTTAATTTAGTCGGCCCGTCGACTTTTATCGGTACTCATTTAGTCCTAGTGCAGCTTTGCATTTTGAATTGGCCTTTGTAGGCACATTTATCACATGCCGGCACATTTTATCTTTTAGGGGGAAGGCGGCGCCATTATCGCAATCCTGTCTACCTGTTTGTTATGTTTGCCCAAAAACTCTTTCAGTTGCCTCCTAACATTTTATCAAATTTGTTCCCATAATCACTTGTTTATTGTAACTGAAACCCCTAGATTCAATATTTTCCTTTAGATCGGCGGAGGCTCAATTTTCCGCATTGAAATCACATTTAGAATCATTAGGAATAGATTAGATTAGAAATTTCCAAAGTACAATTCTTGTTGCATCAGTCGAAACACGAATCGTTCATACAAACTCTGTTTTTGCGAAAAGTATTCTTATAATTTGTCGACAGCAACTTTAAAAATGTCCATTACGCTAGCTTCTGAAACGTGCGTACTTGGAAGAGTGCTCGCAGATAGCAGGCACACGACACTCAGGCACATTCTAAAGCGGACAATTAAGACATTATTGTAATACTATCCGTAAGTAAGCACGGAACATGTGCGTTAGGTAAGTACCTTCTAACTACCGAGTTTCTGTACTTAAGGAGTTATCGAAGTAACCTAACGTGTAACAAACAGAACAGGTAGACACATATACATAGGATTGGACCCCAAGACATACATTAAAGTTCAACGAGTCTTTGTGACAATAACCTGAGTTTCACTCCTTAACGTTAATTATAGTCACATATTACTAACAATTTAAATTTTATGGAATTTTTCCTGAGCTATATTTATTTTTAATTCTGAAGAACTTATCATTTGCACTACATGGGCCGATATCCCATGCAGCACTCGCGGAGTTTTCACTCCAATGGTATTTCCTTATTCGGACTTAGGTTCCACTCACGGAGTCTTCACTCCAATTGTAGGTATTTATTTATACGGAACTCGTATCTTGCATAAACTATACATTAATACCATTGTCTTTTCAGCCTATGAAACTCGACTTTTCTAGTTTTCATATTTATAGGCAAGGTTGTGTCAATGTCTAGTTAGTTATTTTAAATACACCATAGTCGGCATCAGCAACCCCGCCCCACCACCATAACCGCGGTACTTGCATTTGAAAACTCGTTTAAATAATTAAATAAAGAACTTATTTAAGGAGGACAAGGTAAGCATTTCATGAGTTTCCAAATGTAATCGATCACCGCGCAATCATTGCTGGCGCGGCAGAATTATTAAGCATAGCCATCCCTTGCCAAGGCCCACGGTCCTACCAGCTGTAGTAGGTACTTTCTAAGTTCGGTGGAAGAATTTTTTACATTTATTCGGAAAATGTTTTTTTTTTATTATAATTATTTTCAACAAAATCTGTTTACTGCACACATGTACGCCTCTAGATTCTTCAGACTCTCAAGACTCTTAGACCCTTTAGACTTCTTTAGACTATTTAAACTCTTACAATCTTTAGACTCTAACTTAGATTCTGTAGTCTCCTTAAGACTCTTTAGACTATTTAGACTATTAAGACTATTTAGACACTTTACTTTTTAGACTATTTAGACTCTTTACTCTTTAATCTCCTTAGACTCTTTAGACTATTTAGACTCTTTAAACCCTTTAGACTCTTTAGACTATTTAGACTCTTTAGACTCTTTAGACTCTTTAGACTCTTTAGACTCTTTAGACTATTTAGACTCTTTAGACTCTTTAGACTCTAGACTATTTAGACTATTTAGTCTCTTTAGGCTCTTTAGACTATTTACTCCTTAGACTCTTTAGACTCTTTAGACTATTTAGACTCTTTAAACGCTTTAGACTCTTTAGACTATTTAGACTCTTTAGACTCTTTAGACTCTTTAGACTCTTTAGACTCTTTAGACTCTACTCTTTTAACTCTTTAGACTTTTCAGACTCTTTTCACTCTTTAACTCTTAGACTCTTTAGGTTTAAACTCTAGGTTTAGGTAAGACTTTAGGTTCTTTGATCTAACTTATTTTTATTTTTTATTTCCTTATACATATATTATGTGATGTGAAAAGCAGTATGGGTCACATGGTAGCAAAATTATTTTCACTTTGGGCGTTAACACTTGAATCCCTCACTACGCTCAATATTCCATTTTAATACCTCGCTTCGTTCAGGATTCAATGTTCGCCGTCGCCGTAACCATGACATTTTGCTCCTTAGCGACACCACCTAATGTTTAATTGAAGCAGAGTTGCATCTGTTTTGCTTCGTTTCATTTTAAACAAAACAAAATCAACCCTGAATCCTACACTATAGATTCAAATTTCAATAGCAAATTTCAGACTTATTCCTTGTATGGCTGGGCCCCAGGAGGGTGAGTGCAATATTAACACAACAACATTTACAACCATAAAAGTATTCCATTTTTGGAGAATACTCGTATTAAGCTTAAGCTTTACGACAAATTTCACCGACAGTATCAGTTTGTTTACTTATTTTTCCTTTTGCAATATAGAAACAAGACCCAGATAATATTATGCTGATTTGGTTAAATAATTTAAATGCATATCTAACTAGCACACGTAAGCTAAGTAGCACCATGTTGTATAGCAGATGATCTGTTGATTTTTATTGAGTCTGACGCTAAATAAAGCGTACACTTATTATTTATTTAGGTAGATAACTTCTGGTTAAAAGTGTTAACCCTATTATGTGAACTATTATTAAGCATTTGTCGTTAATTTGATACATTTGTGAGCTAATAATAAACTACAGCGCACCCAGATATTGTTTCAACAACCGTTAACGCAGACAGCACCACGTTGGTATACTTAGTTACCTGTAGTAAATTACCGGTGAACAGACATATTCAGCACTACACAGCAATATGCGCGACAGTTTATTTATTATACGTATAACTTAATTATAGTTTTACACGCTTCCTTAAATACACAGTCGCTATAAAAGTTTTATTTCTATTTTATAATAACTTATTTTACTGTATTTGGCTTAATTTCTGTTCACCGACCCGTTTTTGGAAAGGTAAAAGCATTAAATGGTATTTAAACTGAATAAGACGTTGAAATGTGCCCTATAGTAATATTATTAGCGTAAAAATAGTTCTTTTCTCGATCAAAATATAGTTTAAATACCAGAAGTGTACCTTATAAAGATGTTTATGTGCTCAGAGCTATAAATTAAGTCCACAATGGGTCCATCATACCTGTGCTATTTGGGTCATTCGTCTCCCTCCCTTTTATTTAAAAAATAATTTCAAACTGATAACTTTTTGTCGGTTATTTAGCAACTACATCGATTTTTTTTGTTTTTTCTTACGTTCTTTATCCTCGTCGCCATTGTGACGTCTAGGTTCTGTTGTATTACAAGGTGATAAATAAAACTCAGTTGGTCAGTCAGGTGTGCTCCGCGACCCGCCTGTACGCCATGACAGTTGACAACAGAATGTCGACTTGCAGGGAGTTCGCATTGCACTTTTATTGTATAAACGTCACAGTTACCAGTACAATTTGACACTAGGTTAATGGTTTAACCGGTTAACCCCGGGTTAGTGGTATGGTGCAAGTGGCACTAAGTGATTAGGTAAATAATAAACATTTTATCGTAGGTAAGTTTAAAACAGTCCAGCACAGCAACAGATACATTTTAAATTATAAAGATGAAGTTATCCCTTCATCCAGCTAACCCCAAACAAACTTTGAACCAAGACCTAATATTATAATTTAAAAAACCGGCCAAGTGCAAGTCGGATTCGCGCACGTAGGGTTCCATGCCCATATGCAAAAAACGGCAAAAAAATCACGTTTGTTATATCGGAGCCCCACTAAATATTTATTTTATTTTGTTTTTAGTACTTATTCCTTGTTATAGCGGCAACAGAAATACATCATCTTTGAAAATTTCAACTGTATATAGCTAGCTATCACGGTTCATGAGTTACAGCCTGGTGATAGACTGACAGACAGACGGACGGACAGCGGAGTCTTAGTAATATTAGGGTCCCGCTTTTACCCTTTGGGTACGGAACCCTAAAACATGTATAAACGGCATACACTATACCTACCTTCTAAGGAGGAGGAATTTTACTGAGTAAGTACCTAATATAGGTACTGTAAACAATTTGTCATATAATTGGGTGTTCGTGAGGTTGGATCATAATGAAATCTAACTAATGTCATTCAAATATCGTACTTTTCCGTACATGTATTGGTGCGGGCAAGACGCACGATGACTAAATTTAACAATGAATGCATAATGATGATTAAAATAAATTATTATTCTGATTTCAGTGTATGTTCGAATTGGCCTGTTTTTGTGCACATCACGGTTATTCCAGTCCAGAGTAGGTACTTACAGCTATTTCATTATTTTTAATTACTTATTTTATTAGTATTACCTACCTTTTTTTTTATGGAAACAATGTCCATCTAACAAGAAACTTCAATTAATAGGTACTAAGTATGCTATGCTATGAGAGATTGAATTGAAGGTAATTATTTCAATTTCAACAACAGTATTCTTATGACATTACATTATTTAAGCCCTTGATAATCGATTATCTTTATCCGTCATTTTGTCATTTGTGTTTGTTAGAAAGGGACAAATTTAACTAAGGTAGATGCTAAGTTTTATGAATAAGTGGTTTAATATATAAGTCAGTACGTCTTTCCCATAAGGGCACACGGGGCTCGTGCCCAGGGCCCCCATCCTCAGGGGGCCCCGAAAGACAGACAGTAACAGTAGGTATATTTGATTACCCATAAAAAATAGATCATCTAAAAATATTAACATAATTTTTCACCAGAATTTTAAATTTCAGCTGCAAACCAGATCCATGCATCTTTACATGCCAGACCATCGACATCGAACAGTGAAGGTAAATGGTAATTATTCTAGCGGCTCGATTCGGAAAATGAATTAGATTTCTACTAGACTTCAACAAGTTACGATACGGATAATTTAAAGATATTTGTAAGATAGATATGTCAATTTTGACGTTTCCGCGATTCTGGAGGTCCTCTTGAACGATATCGACAAGTTATGAATTAGATATCCAAGTCACATCTAGTCGATATCTAATGTAGATCTAGTTGATCTCTAAATCGTCTCAAGATCTTGTGATTATCTCGAAATCCGAATAGGCCTGTAGTTATCTTTAAAAGTATTTTCACACAGACTTCAGAGGGCCTACCGCGAACCACGTTCGACGTGTTGCCTCTCTGTCGCACTTGTAAATTCGTACGTATGTGCGACAGAGAAGTAACACGGCGAACGTGTTTCGCGATAGGCCCTCAGTTTACCCACGTTTCTCTTAGAATTGGTTAGTCCGAATTGTGATCGTTTTCAGGGTTCCGTCCGTAGCCAAAATGGCAAAAATGAAACCGTTATAGTTTCGTCATGTCCGTCGGTCAGTCCGCCCGTCCGTCCGTCCGTAGATCACAGCCATTTTACTCAAGAACTATAAGATATAAGGATATTAAAATAAACATAGGCTTTTCTATATAAGTTATATAGGAGGCAAACGAGGACACGAATCACCTTATGGTAAATAAGCGATTACCGTCGCACATGGAAAGTCCATGAAGATCTTTTTTTTTCTAGATAAATTGCCGCTCCCAACCGCGTTATTGCGGTGCACGGCGTATGGAGTTACCTAATAGTACTTAATCTAAAAATGTTAACTTAAGGCAGAAGTACTAGTGCTCGACGCTGCACTAGTATTCGACATGGGCACTTTATGCCAAAGTGACAAAGATTAAATTTGAATACAGAAAAATCTTCGCCGTTCAAATTTAACCTATATTATTTTGACATAAAGTGCCCATGTCGAATACTAGTGCAGCGTCAAGCACTAGTACTTCTACCTTATTTCTTTTAACATAATTTAAATTTCAGCTGCAAACCAGATTCAGATCAGATCTACACATGCCAGAGTACCTCTGTCAACATCAAACAGTGAAAATGGTAATTATGCTAGTTTTGCTTTTAGGTAAAAGTATTTTAGTTTTCACACAGATCTCAAGTAGTTTATCCACGTTCCTCTTCGAAACCGATAGTCCGATTTGTGAACGTTTTTAGGGTTCCGTAGCCAAAATAGCAAAAAAACAAATACTTATACAGTAATTTTACACCAAAACTATAAGATTGTGTTTTTTATATGTACCTACTTATATGATATAGGAGGCAAACGAGCACACGAATCACCTGATGATAAGATTACCGTCGCCCATGGATACCCGCAACATTACAGTCGCAACACCGTAATAGGGGTTGTAATCTCGATGCTGGCCTCTTTTCTTGAAGGTTTGAAGGTCGAAACGGTCCGGAAATACCGCACGCGGCAGTTCATTCGACAGTTTGTCTGTGCGAGGTAGGAAGTTTCTGGAGAAACTCATACTTGAGGACTGCCAGCCGTCCATTAATGGACGTTAATTAAGTGGTGTTGATGTACTTTATGCTTCGGTACGTAGTTTAAAATACACTCCATGGGTAGGTAAATAAATAAATAATAAATATTAGGGGACATCTTACACCAGATCAACCTAGCCCAAAACTAAGCAAAGCTTGTACAGTCAACGGTAAAAATATGGGTGTACAAATCATCTCAAAAATATGTCCCATAACTCTTATGTCAGTGAATTAAGAACTATGGGACATATTTTTGAGTAAGTTGTCTACACCCATATTTTTACCGTTGACTGTACTATGGGTGCTAGGCGACGATATACATTACATACTTATACAGATAAATACATACTTATATACATAGAAAACACCCATGACTCAGGAACAAATATTTGTGTTCATCATACAATGCCCTTACCGGGATCCGATCGGTTTCACAGGCAGGGTCACACTACTTACTAGGCCAGACCGGTCGTCGTCGTATGAAACTAACATTGTTTTTTTCTTGAGAAATATCAACATAAGCACATCATTCGATAGGTCTTCAAAATTACTATTAAGCAAGTTAAGGTTTTAAGCCACATTTTTGTTAAGCTCGAGTACCTACTGATGATGGGATCCATGAGGAATCGAGGGTACTCCTCAAATCTTTAATTAAAGGCATACATATAGTGATTTTTGTGTTTTTATCAACAAATCAAGCATTTACATTGAAAAAAGTGACAATTGATGAAGTAGAACTGCTGATGATGGTCAAGAACGGAACTCTTCAACGACGCATAGCTCACGTTTTTAATCCACATTTATGTCAAGCTCGAGTTCTGAACATGGGATCCATGAGGAATCGAGAGAACTCCTCAAATTTTAAAGGCATACGTACAGAGATTTATGTATTTTAATCAGAAAATCAAGCATTTACATTAAAAACTGTCACATTTGATGAAGTGGAACTGCTGATGATTATCAGAACAGAACTCTTCAACGACGCATAGTACACATTTGGCGATTTCGATTTTGTGGGTTAGGTTAGGTAGGATAAAACTGTGACCCTTGGACAAACGAAATCATCATTATATCATCATCATCATCTTCCTCGCGTTGTCCCGGAATTTTGCCACGGCTCATGGGAGCCTGGGGTCCGCTTGGTAACTAATCTCAAGAATTGGCGTAGGCACTAGTTTTTACGAAAGCGACTGCCATTTGATTTTCCAACTCAGAGGGTAAACGAGGCCTTATTGGGATTAGTTCGGATTCCTCACGATTTTTTCCTTCACCTAAAAGCGACTGTACTCCAGTAAAGATACGCTTACGTTAAACATTAATTAGTAATAGGCAATTTTTTTTTTATTCCTGTTCTTTAGATCATTTTAAGATACTTTATTTTCGAATCCAAAAAACTTTCTGTCCGGAAGTAGGTAAAAAAAAATAGTTAAAAAAAAGAGCCGTTCTTGTTTGTTTAAAATAGTAATAGTATTTTTAGTTCGTAAACGTAACGAAAATAATATTTATAATGAGTCGACAATGGAATCAGTCAAAATATTAACACGGAAAATAACTAATTCAATAAATGGCGGGGCCTCACGGATATACGTCGTAACTTGATATAAAAAAAAAGTAATAATTAGGTCTTTGATTGAATTACCATAAAACTACCTCATTAAGCTATTTATCCGAGAATCCCACATCAATATGATTTGTAACACTTGTATATATATTTACGCCTTAAACATGCTAGAAAAAATGGTTATAGATATAATTTCTTGCAGACTTTGTTCTGATAACGTTCAAAGTGATATTCAATACATAATCACACAAAAATATGGTCAATGTAATAAATATGTGCATTTTATCAAATTCGCTAAATGAAACTACCAAATTTGAACTCTTTGCGCTAATGCTAAGGATTACATTTCCTTGCGGCGCGCGGGGACAGTTTCAATGCGGGCGGTGGCGGGAGTTCGTGCCAAGGACGCGTGGATAGTATGTAGGTAAGTATGTACTTACCTACAAGTTGCTACAAGTGACAGGCCAATTCGAACGTGCGCGGGCGTCTCGCTCGCACCAAATATTTGTGCGGCCAAGTCTGAGCAAAATGAACGCGCGCGTGAATGATAGCTGATTAAAAATAACTGATATCATATCCAATATTATTGGTTGATGTTCAAATTATATTCGTAATTATATACGTCAATTATGACCCACTACAAAAATAAAAATTGCGCATGACTATCTATCGTTCTTATTTAATTTCAGAATGGCATAGTGTGGAGTGGCATTATAAAAGGAATACTTATTATCGTAGTCATTTGACAGTTTTGATGACACTTTCACATTCTGTCACAGCGAAGTGTGTAGGCCCACTCTTTAATTTGATATTAACGTCTATCCAACAACTTTGTCAGTAGAAAAAGGCGCGAAATTCAAATTTTCTATGAGACAATAACCCTTCGCGCCTAAGCGTCTGTAGACTTTTTTTTTCAACAAACGTATTATATTGACTATTTCGTGCTCTTTCAATTTTCAATTCATAGTTTACGTTCCATAATAAGTATAACATAGTAAGTTCCATAAAAAGTATAACATAGTATAATAAGAGTCGACGTGAAATATATGTTTACACTTTTGCACCTTACTCCTTTGCAATAAGGCGAAAAGTACGGCTTTAAAATGACAGCGTTTCACAAACACAAACATAAAACGCTAATTAAATAACTTACCATATTCGGAACCTAAGAATAAATAATATTGAGAGTGGCAACACTGTCGTAGGGGGCTATTCATAAATTTAAGTCATTTCAAATTTGGGGGGGGGGGGGGTGTCTGGACATCGGATGATGGTAGCATGACGCAGGTGGAAACGGTGTCATTCGAAGCATGATTTTTTGATGATTTTATGGGGGGGGGGGGCGACAAAAATCGTCAAAAATGCCATTTGGCATTAAGTCCGCCATTTGTACATTTTTGTATATACTTTGTGCAATAAAGTTTAAATAAATAAATAAAAATAGATGACGTCATGTATGGACAGCCCCTAGGTCGTATTGTCTTTTTCTAGCATATACCTCCCTCTCTACCCCACACTCCTACCACACAGGCAGGTTGCTTTGTCAGTTATACAAGACAAATTTTCAAGTCATTGTCTCAATATTATACATATTTGCACCATGCAGGATTAAAAATTTAGGTTCCGAATAGAGATGCACCGGATATTCGGTTACTATCCGGTATCCTATCTCGCCCTTATTTTAATATCCGGACGGATACCGGATACTAAAATAAGGGTACTAAATAACTATGCTTGATATCGGAATATAATCGTACTCGATTATTATTTTAAAACAATTTAAACGTTCCATTCACTAGCTCGCGCACTAATTTCGTACCTAGTGATAGACCTATATACCGCGCGAAAGTTCATTACGAAACAGGCCAAAACTTCCACAATGCGCACCTGAAAAACCTGAATATTTCCGCCGGCCGAATATTCGGCGGCTGAATACTGAATATTCGGCCTATGGTCAGGCCGTACCTCCCGTATCCTGTATGCGGCCAAACAACTATCCGTTGCATCTGTAGTTCCGAATATGATAAATTATTTAATTAGCGTTTTATTTTTGTGTAAATGCTGTCATTAAACAGCTGTACCGATATTCGGAACCTAAGAATAATATTGAAACATGTTTGTTATCGCCTGGTGGTGGGAAGACGCCAAACCAATGTGATTATACATATCCTATGATATACTTATTATGTGTATGTAATATAATTATATTATGAGTGTTTAATTAATAATGTAGTACGTACACCCTTTATTGTAACACCTGTGAGGAGAGAGATATTTAGTAAAGTATACAATTTGATAGGTACATTTTGTAAAATTAACATTTATTGTATTTATTTATTAATTCAAATAACAAATTGCACCTTACAGCTAATGCCAAAGCAGCACAATTTGGAACACATTAACAACATAAAGCATTTTTAACATTATTTATAACAATACAATATACAGCTAAGACACATGTATTCATTATGGTATGCTACTCTTAGGCATCTCTCTTTCTAATATCCTCTTGCACTTTCACATCACTATTCCGGATCGTTTTTATTTGCTAGATAATTTAACGGACAACTATAGTACATTGTAGGAGAGGACGGAAAACCGCTAAAAGATGGACGAGTGAGTTTGAGGGCCGACACGTTGGTGGAGGCCCTCGAATAATACGACTCCATCTTTAGCGTTTCCGGCCGAGGCATTACATAGTGCTTTTCACGACTACTGCGAGGAAATAAGGAAACATTTGGATAACTATAAGTACTAGCCCGCGATTTCTCTGGTAGCAAATTACTAGCCACTGCCTGTGCTGTCTCTTGAATTTCGGTAGGCGTCAGCGTAAGAATATCATTTTCTTCACTAGAAGAACTCATTTTTATAGCGAGCGTAGATACGTGTTTCTTATATTTTATAGTACTATCCAATTCAGTGAGAATTTTCCGATCCCGCCTTTTTTCTTTTTTATCACATTTAAGAGGCGTTTTTATGTTGTTTGCTTCAAACGGACTCTAAACTTAGAAGCGTTTTTGCTAAAAAAACCACAAACAGCTACAAAAGTAAAAAACGCCTTAAGCGTGAATCGAATGAACTGACTGAATGAATGAATAGTTTGACATTTTGTTTTTTTTTAAACAAGAAATTGGTCCTATAAATAACCTAAATTTATTTTTGAAGGAAAAAGTTGCGCCAAAAAAGACCTTTTATTGATTTTTATGTTTTAAATTATACTCATTGCTGTAGCGAACTGTCACCAATGACAGATGATGATAATAATGAAACATTGTACACTCGCGTGCAAAAGTATTGCATCACTTTGCATTTTTTCGTCCGCATTAGGGCTTCCAATACCGGGATCCCGGGATCCCGAAATACCGGGATCCCGTCTTTTTAAAGGTATTTTTCAATACCGGTATTTTTAAATGCAATAACGGGATCCCGGTATTTTCAAAAACAAGGAACATTTGCAGTATAAACCATTTATATCCATTAGAATGCTCATATTCGGCTGTATTAAGAAGCTTACTACACGTCAGAGGCATCTAAATTGCATCTAGCCCTTATTTTATTATTGAAATAAGATCGTTGCCTGAACGTCAGATAAATATTTGGTGGTTGGTGGTAGATGAATCCTGACAGTGAGATTAATATAGTTAGTTGAGTTAGTTCTTAAAATTTTATCAAAAATTTTAAAGAAAAGAGCAAGGATCAAGGAACTGCAGTATGGCAAACTAATTTAGGCGGAAATTAAAAAAATAGTTGGCTGGCGGGTTGTTGGACTAAAAATGTGACTGGTAAAGTCAACCAGTTGGATAAAATTATTGCCAACCTGGAGTGTGAAATAAAATAAAAAACAGATGGCGACATTGATTGTTTATTGTTCTAAAAGCTTTTAGGACATATCTGGTGTTAGAGTAACCCTTTTTAATTCCCCTTTTTCAATAAAACTATATTTTTTTAAGCGATTCATATTCAATACCGGGATCCCGGGATCCCGGTATTGATGAAGACAGTTTCGGTATTAATACCGGTATTGTGAGAAGTCCGGTATTTGGAAGCCCTAGTCCGCATCCAATATATTTGTAAACTGGTTAATTTCTCTAAATTATTTTAATGTAATCATGTTCCTTGAAGTTTTAGCTTTACGAAAAGTAAAAAAACATGGAAATCGGCCCAGTATTTTTCAAATTATCGGCATTTTCCCGATTTGTGAGCGGTTTCACGTTATCACGCGCACGAGTTGCGTTACCCTTGACCCTTATAAAACGGGGGTAGAGAAGGGGTTGTTATCAGTCACTTATCAGAAGTCGATCGTTACATATCTCCGCGTATTTTCCCGTGAAAAAGACCTGGAAAAATGGAAACCACTGAAGCTGAAGTCCGCCAAATCATCCAGCCCCTGCTAGCGGGGCGTAGCCAACGTTCAGTAGCTGCCGAGCTGAATTTAAGCCAATCTGCAGTTTGCAGAGTTTACCAGAGGTTCCAGGGGACTGGATCCTTTACTTCAAGACCAAGAAGCGGCCGCAGAGAGTGTACATCAGAGAGGGACGACCGCTTCTTTGTCACAACATCTCTCCGAGATCGACACCAGACCAGCATTGCCATCCAGCAGCGTCTGCGTGAGGTACGAGGAGTGGCTGCCAGTGAGTAGACAATAAGAAGAAGACTTAAGAAAGCGAACTTGACACCCAGGAGGCCCGCAGCGGTGCCCAGATTGCTGGCGCGACACCGTACAGCCTAAAGAGAGTTTACTGAAAATCACAAGGACTGGACCATTGAGCAATGAACCCCAGTTCTCTTCTTGAAAGAGTGCAGAATGTGTTTGAATGGATGTGACCGAAAAGGAAGAGTCTACAGAAGGCCAGAAGAACAGTTCGCTCAATGTTTCTTCTCCGAAAGGGTCGCCTATGGCGGTGGATCCGTAATGTTCTGGGGCGGCATTTCCTACGACGGGCGGACAGAACTGGTTTTCGTGCCTGGCGGGGGCCGTGACAGTAAATTGACCGCTGCCAAGTACATCACTGATATCCTGGAGGAACATGTTGTTCCTTATGCCGGTATTTTTGATGAGGGGTTCATCCTAATGCAGGATAATGTCCCGTGTCATACCGCTAGGGCCACCGCAGCCTACCTTCTCGAAGTGGGCATCGACACAATGGACTGGCCAGCGATGAGCCCGGACCTTAACCCCATTGAACACGTGTGGGACTACCTAAAAAGGAGGGTTCGAAAGCGGAATCCTGCCCTGGTCAATGTAGAGGAGTTGAAGGGAGCCTTGCTGGAGGAGTGGGACGCTATTCCTCATGATCACATTAGAAAATTAATTACGTCTATGAAAAACCACTTGGTTTGTGAAAGCAGGCCTGTAGGTGGCAATACCAAGTATTAATTTAATAATAATAAACGATATTGTATTAAAAAAATGACTTTTATTCTCAAGTTTCCGGATTTATTTTTGGAGCATTATGTGACTACTTTCAGTTTTATGATTTTTTATAGTCTTCAGATTCGAAATTTCATTGAATTTACCATTTTTCTAATGCGTTACATTATAAGCTTTCAGTTGATACCAAAATTTTCAGAATCGGGTATAGAATTACAAAGATATTGGGTGCGGACGAAAAAATGCAAAGTGATGCAATACTTTTGCACGCGAGTGTAGTAGTGGTGGTTCAAGTGCTACAGCTATTGCCTACTTTCCAGCTTGGTTTTAGACCATCTATTGCCACATTTCCGAACAGTGGCGTGAAAAATTTAATTATTTATTTCACACCAGCTCGGAAAGGCTTACTTTGCACTTCAAAGACTGAGAGCAAAGTTTCATTTTATTCACAAGTGAGGCAAAGGAATCAAATGCAAATTTTGAGTTGTTTTCTTATGTTTGCTGGTAGAATTGACTTTTAAATCATAAATAAATAAATAAATAAAATTCATTTGTATTTGATTTTGTATGATATTTTTACATTTAATATTTGCTTCGGGTTGGTGTGGTGAAACATTTTGTGTTTCACTTGGGGCAAATTTTGTTTTACCCTCGTGCTTTGAAACCCTCGCAACGCTCAAGATTCCATGTTTCGAATGTTTTACTTGCTCAAGTATCAATATTAGCACGAGCGGTTAAACAACAACTTTGCCCCCTTGTAAAATAAATAACTATTTCAATATAGTCAGCTAAACTGAGGTACAAATTCAAAAACTCACCAGCAGTTTAGCTTCACGACCTTCCAGATGGAAAAACAGCATGCCAATGACTTGAAAATTTGCCTTGTATAACTGACAAAGCAACCTGCCTGTGTGGTGGGAGTGTAGGAGCGAGGGACGTATATGCTAGAAAAGGGCAATACGACCTACGATAGTGTTGCCACTCTCAATTAGAAATGCAATGGATAGTTGTTTGGTCGGATACCGGATATTCGGCCCGACCGTCGGCCAAATATTCGGTATCCGACCGCCGAATCTTCGGCCGGCGGAACAATAAAAAAAATAAAAAATCATTTATTTCAGACCTTGGTTCATACACTTACACCAAAAAACTAATTAACTACAAACTAAATTTAACAATACCTACATTTCGGTTTTTAGGTGCGCATTGTGCAGGTTTTAACCTGTTTCGTGGTGAACATTGGCGCGGACTCATTTCTATGTTCGAAATGAGTAGGTACCTACGCGTGCAAGTGAGTGGATGTTTAAATTGTTTTGAAATAATAAACGAGTAATGTACAATATGACCGTGACTGTTTCTTAAATCCAATTTGTTTACTCTGAAATCAAGCAAAGTTACTATCCGGTATCCGGCCGGGTATATTATTCTGAGGTTCCAAATATCGGTACAGTTGTTTAATTGTTGCTTAATTTGGAGATTGACCCCAATTTCATTTCTGATCAAATCGGTCGATTTGATCATCCCGTCTGGACTTCACTTAACAGCCGTAACACATTACCGCGCCGTTCAGGGTCACGGTGCGCCAAACCATAGCCTGATGTCATGTAGGTATGTATAATGTACTTAGTCCAAAATTATGTTATTTACTAATTATGTTATTTATATGCATTAAACGTTAAATCTGAACCAATTCGATTACTATTCTATAGTGAAACACATTCAGCTTGACTAGAAAAAGCGCGGCAAATTTAAAACATGTATAGCGTTAGGTTTCAATAGCGCTCAGAGACCTGACTTTTATCTCGATATCGTAATTTTCTAGCGACAAATCCATTATCTATACAAAACTGTCGCAAAAATGTTATCGCTTGTATATCGTGGTACAGGATAGGATGGAGCCATATACTTTACTACTTGCTTGCAAGTATCGTAATTAAACAGTGCTAAGTAGTTAAATACGCGCAATGTATTTTTATGTCATAAATAATGTATTTATTTAATGTTAATTTAGTATTAATTATACTATGTATATTGTTTTATCCACAAATATGAATAATTGTAGTTAATTTACCAATAAAACATAATTTATACGGCCACAAATAAAATATTAAATGCTTCTAAAGTCTGTTTGGTTATTTCTACATGGAAACGAAGTAATTTCAAATTATAAAAACATTAACTGAACACCTTATTGCCGCCTGCAGTCACCGCTCGCCGCTCAGCTATCCGCTGTCGTTAATACCACGGCCTTACGTTTTATGACACTGAGTCGCGTCAGGGGAGCGACACGGTTCGGTGCGCTTGCGTTCAGTCGAGTTTTGGAATATTACTGCAAATTTTTGTTGTTTGTTAATTTGTTGGTTATTGTTGTTTGTTAATTTGTTGGTTGTGGTGTCGACTTTTATTGCCCTAGTCGCCAAATGATGTTACTAGTGAAATTTTAACCGACACCACACGGTAAAAATAAGTTTAACAATAATTACTTAATTAAAAATCGAATAAAAACGGTATTTCTAATGCATAACTTATATTTTTTGCTATTCAATTAAAGAGTACTAACAAAATCCTAACTCAATTAATTAGTGCAAATATTTTAAGGTTTGCGATTCCTGCTCGGCCTTGCGTCGCAAGGTGCCCGGTACCACTGTATTGCAGCATTAACTAGAAATGCTTACTTTGGGGAACATTAGCAACTGTCGTTTTTGATAATTACATTTTAGTGGTGAGGGGTGGTACTTAAATGACCGCTATTGAAACCTAAAGTTTAAACTTATAGGCGCGAAGATTTGATTTCCCTAAGAAAATTTTAATTTCGCGTCTTTTTCTGCTATCAAATTGGGTGTGTGTCAGTATAATAGCCCTATATAATTGGCCTATTATTGTATTAAATTTAACGCGCACGCAAAGACGGAAAGCCTGCAATTACGTAAAATTTACTTTCTTATTTACAGCACTCTTGCCCAGATTAAAGCTGATAATTAGTTCGAATCTAGTCTCCCATATTTTTTACGTTCACTGGTACATATGTTTTGACCGAGTAAATAGTAAATATACTAAATACTTTTTTAAATATTCGCGCTCGGGGCGATGGAAGTTTCATCGTTCCGTCGCCCCGCTCCATGCAACGACCAATCGCGTTAGCTCGCTGGCTCGTGCGCGGCAACTTTAAAGCAACGATAACGTTTTTGATGGTTTTTTGTGTTACGAATCATATTTCAAGCCGATTTTTACAGTATTCGATGAAGGAGAACTCATAATAAAAATCCCATATGATATTGATCTATTACCATTTTTAACCAGGCAATTAATGCACAACCCCATAAAACCTCCCATACGGTATTATTTAGTGTACGATTAAATTGCAACGCTTGTACTTATTGTAATTTGGAAATAATGAGAGAAAAAATAGCCTATTACCATTTTTGAGGACTGAAATATACTGAATTTAATAATAACCGTAGGTTACTTACTTTAAATGTAGGATACAGAATTATTTTTTGTGTGATTCATGCTTAATGTCATAAAGCAAATATTTCTCTATGAGTATAAATTTAAAAAATGTTATTAATATTTTTTACAAACTTTCTGTGATTTTTTATATTTTTACTTTTTTTTTTAAATACCTAAATGTAATATATTTATTTGGATTATGTGTCGACGTAATCACTAGATTTATTATCTGTCCCATACACCGAAAATTTCAGCTATTACTAATTATTTCCATTCCGCCATACTAGCCGAGCGTACCTTTCTTGGCCTACTGGTCAATATCAAATGATATTTCGTACATAAGTTCCGAAAAACTCATTGGTAGGTACGAGCCGAGTTTGAACCCGCGAACCTCCGGATTGCAAGTCGCACGCTCTTACCGCTAGGCGACTAGCGCTTCTTAGAGAAACGAAATGCTACTATAAAAGTGGGTAAGGTTAATATTAGGTTAGGTAAGAACTGCGACCCTTACAGAAACGAAATGCTACTAGAAAAAGGTGACGAAGTGGATTACTATATATGGTGATCAGTGCCAAATGCCAGCCAATAATTTACATATATGGCATTTCAGACTGTTTTGAGAAGTCGGTTTTTTTCTATTAAATATTATTTTTGGCATAGGTACATTTATCTCAACTTAGTAGGTTATTCAGTGGAAGTTTTATCAAAACCGGTTTATCCATAACGTTCTATGTACGTGTACGTATTAGTATTATGATAATCTCGCTTATTGATAGGTACGAACTACGAGTGTGGTATCATTGGGAATTAAGAAACGGGGCAAAAAATCTTAAAGTTCATACCCCATGCAAGTTTCATCGAAACCGGTTAAATGTGTGCGTCCGCTTAAGGATTTATACGGAGATGGTCTTCGCATGCTCTTTAATAGTTTACTTGAGGATTCTTTACCTACTAGGTATTCGGTAGTATGCGAGATTTGCTCTCACGCGGACGCCGATATGCATGTCTTCAAGCAGGTCATTAGTATCAGCTATTATGTACTAGGTAAAACATAGATCGGTATAAAACAGATAAGAAGTTCAAAGTAAGGTATTTAAACGGTCTAAGTCTTACCTGCTTGGTTAACAGCTAACTACGACTGACAAATAAAAATAAGTGAAGGTACTAACTATTAATGTTTTATGTTGGTACCTATGTTTGTAATTTATTTTTAAAACTTATTTTAACGTGTGAAATGTTCCAGCACAAACTTCAGCTACCTACTGCATCTATGAGTACAGGCCAAGCTTGTCTGAAATCTGGAATAAGCATTCGACCGGAAAAAGGTAAGCGTAGAATTGAGAAAAAAAATGTTATTGGCTCAATTAATGCTATTGCCTATTGAGCATGCGACTTGTCCACCGAACAAGAAATGGTTATGGTTCAAAACCATACATTAGACCAGACAAGTAGAGTCCGTATAAGTGAAGCCTGCAGTGAAGTATGTAATTTAAGTACAAAGGTATTTAATTTATAGGGCTTGACCGATTATAAGGTTATTTACTATAAGGGCCAGATGTTCAAAATGATCTTAACGCGACTTGTATTATTAAGAGAATAAGTGCGTATCAAGATGGTATCAAGGTAATTTTGAACACCTCGTCCGCTTAGCAACATCTGCTGCTGACGTGGGAGTATCAAAAAAACTCTACCTATGTTGACGATTGACGAGATTGATCTTATTTATCACTAACTTACATTCCATGCTTGATACGTTCACGACAGCAAGGTCATGGTATGATACTGCATGGATGGGTAGAGCATTTACGTATTTTTAGTCACTCGCGCGACGGGTTTCCGAAAGCTTCATCATCATCATATCCATCATATCAGCCGAAAGACGTCCACTGATGGCCAAAGAACTCCCTCAACGATCTCCACAGCGGCCGGTCGCGCGCCGACCCCATACAACTCCACCTTGTAGAGGGCCTTCCCACGCTGCGTCTTCCGGTCCGTGGTTTCTAGAGCTTATAGGTCTCCATTTTTAAGTAGGTAGGTACTAATACTACTAATAAAGAGGCGAGCAGCTAGTACCTCTATAATTATGCGGATTATTTGATTTCAGCGTCAATACCAGCGAAACGCCCCCGCTTTGCTGACAAACAACCTGGCGGGTCTAGGGATACTCTAGTTCTTGCTTCTGATAATCGAAAAACGCAGCGAGCAAATCAAAAGACTAGGTAAGTGAATATGGTATTGCTACTCGTATTAAAAAAATATGTTTATCTCTCAGCAGTTTGAAAATTAATTCCAAAGTTATTGGTTAATATTTACGCACAGCATATTATTATCTCATCTTCGTTTTAAAGGATGTAGGTATACGGCGGAATAGTACCAAATAATACTTTTTAATCTCTGCCTGCATACATACCATTGCTTAAAACAAGCCTAATTTCATCCACTTGGTAAAATGTTCTCATACATGTTTTAATTTTTGCGCGGATGTACTTATGTTTGCATTGTAGGAATGCATTTAAGAGACCAAAGATTTCTACGGAGTTACATTTAAATTAATTTTACTTGTTACAGATTACAATACAACGAAGAAAGAATTGCTGAAGAAGCTCATGAAAGTGAAATCGAGTTTACTTTATTAAGAGTCTGCCTAATAGGTAGCTTAGGACTTTAACCAAATAAATTGTTTTTTAAATCCATCTTTAAAACATGGTATCTAAGAGAATTTTAAATAGAGAGTTACTGTCATGGTAAATTATGTAAGTAGCTACAGTACTCTACATTTACTGCCATCTTTCGACAGAAGATTAAACCTGTTAGAACGCCATTTGACTTTGATCATTATTCTTTCACTGATATCACAGAATAAGTAATAGTATTTGATATGTGTAAACTTGTTAAATATTAATATTAACACCATCTACTCGAGAGTAGGCCAAAGGTATGGTGCAATCTTTTCTAGCGATGGCGCCATAACCTTTGGCCTACAGTCGAGTAGATGGCGTTAATTTCAATATGTAACAAATTTACACATATCAGTGAAAGAATAAAAGGGCTCATTTAGTCAATGCGAGAACTCGCATGCGAGTTTCATTACATTGCGGTTTTCGATCGGTCGGTTGAATTGAACTTAACCAACAGTCCGCAATGTAGCTAAAATCGCATACGCTTCGCGCGCCGTCTTAATCAGCCTTATGGATCAAAGTCAAATGGCGTTCTAACAGTTTTAATTTTCTGTCGAAAGATATTGGCAGTAAATTTACAGTGGCTACATAATTTACTTTGACAATCCGCCTCTATACACTCTATTTTCATTGATGGTATCAATGCACACTATATTTAGTACAGACTATGTAACTATGTTTGTACGGGTCAAATCTTGCAAGTTAAACTTGACCCACTTCCCGACTTCCAATGAAGCTGGAAATTTGTATACATAAGTAAGGCGAGACAGGAGGTGGCCATAGGAACTCTGTGATAAAACAACGAAACCTAATTGTGTTTGGGGTTTATAGAATTGTCTCGATGAGTATTAGTTGCCCGTGGAATAAAAGTACAGTCAGCGATAAAAGCTTGTACTAAAATTTTTTTTTTGTCATAAACTTATTATTTTGGTTAAAGTTAGATCTATGGGTTCGTTTTGGTAGTCTTAACTGAATGAGTTTTATTTTATGCATATTAACTTGGAGATTGTGATTCTGTAGCCATGTGCGTCAGGGGTTAATGAGGATCAGCTCATAGCGTAATAATTAACACACACACTATCACACACAGCCCACAGCTGATACGGCTTAAAGTTATAGCTAGGTATATATAATTTCGACTGTTGAGTTGAGTGTGTGACGGTAATTCAGTTAGTTCCTACTTCCTTTTTACAGTTATATTTGTGTTTACCTTATCCTATTTAAATATATTAATACTAAGATTAGTTTTTGAAAAATCTTTAGACAAACATGTTAGATTTTGTAACGAGTACAGTGTATCCGTTTGTAAATTCTACCAGAATATATTTTGTACAGTTCAGTGTTTAAAAACATAGGTACAGCATATTTGTACATTCAGTATTCAAATTGTGCAATAAGAACAAATATGTATATATATATACATATATATATACCATATATTCAGTCTGGCCATTAATTCAGCTATTCATAGTCTTACGTTCATACTGCATGTTTGGTACCTGGACGACGGCACCATCAGCGGAGACTCAAAAACGGTCCTGGCAGACTTATCCCTCCTCTTCAGTCGGTCCCTCAATACTGAGGATCGTGACATCATATCCTTCTGTTGAAGACCAGGTTCCTCCATAGGGTTCTGTTCCCCGCCAAGCGCATGGCCTCGTGCAGTTTTAATAGCATAGGTGCCGTAATTTGAGCACACCAATCTAGTAGGAGGAGGGCCCTGAGGTGTCGTGCCTTCAACTTTTCCCGTTATTATTACTATTTTACTATTAACTTAGACAAATGTGAATTGTACATTTCTGAAAACTTAGAACCCTCTTTAGCAGCCCAGGTACTTCAAAGTTTTTCGAGTTTAGCCCCAAACATTAAAATCTTATCAAAGGATAATCTCCACCTTCTCGGCTCCCTCATTTTCGATGAAGCTATTCCGTCTGTTTTGGCCAAATCGATTTCTAAATTGTATGTTAATTCAGATCGTTTAGTCAAAATTAGTAGCCATTCGGCCTTATTTATTTTAAAATGTTGTTTGTTGGTTCCCAAATTTACGTACTTGCTCCATTGCTGCCCTATCTGGAAAGTCGCTAGTTTAGTCCAACCTATCGATAGTCTCCTTAAGTCACAACTGGAAACGATTTTGAATGTCCGTTTTAATGAACCGGCTTGGACCCAAGATTCTTTGCCCATTAGGTTTGGCGGTTTAGGAACACGCAAAATATCGAGTATTGCTCTGCCGGCATTCTTGTCCTCAATCCATAGCACGTCTGATCTCGCAGGTAAAATCCTTAAAATAACAAACTGCGAGATCGCGTGCTTGGATGAGGCCAAGAAAGCCTGGCTAGCTAAACTGCCAGATGTTCCACCTAGACCCGAGAGGCAAAGGGCCTGGGACAACTTAGCCCCCACTGCCGTTCTAAAATCCCCAATTGACACTTCGTCGGGAAGGGACCACGCAAGGCTCCTAGCTGTGTCCATTCCAGAGTCTGGACAATGACCCTTTCGATTTCCAACTTCTGAACTCTACGCTGAAGCTAAGGCCTGACTGTTCGGCAGTTATTTTTGCACAGTATCGTTTTGCTTACACACAAATCGTCTACACTCATGACTTGTTACGTCTCGCTTCTCAAAAACCGAATCTTTAACCTGCCTGTTCCAAAAGTCTTCTCCGCCTTCGGTAAACGATTTGAGGACCACCTTAAGGCTTCAACCTACAGTGTCATGCTAAAGCATTGTTATCTCAAATCGAAGACAGATCAGTTATTGAGGCCAAAAAGCTTACCTACACTCTTCTTCAATCACTTAACTACGTGGAAACCGCTAGAAGCTATACTAAGTAATATTTTATAATGTACGCAAATATTTAAGTGTAATTTTTAGTAATTTTGTAACTTGCATGCTATACCTATTAAGTAACTAAATCCAGATACTGTACAAATCTAAAGGCCCCTGTACACAATGGGCCAGCGCCGGCCAGTCCAAGGGACGCAGCCATGCGGTAGAATGAGATAGGCTACGATACAGAGGGGCTACCGCGAAAACCGTAATTCGCAAATTGCGGGGATTTTTCTCTTTTACTCCAATGAAGGTGTAATTAGAGTGACAGAGAAAAATGCCCGCAATTTGCGAACTTCGATTTTCGCGGTTATATGTAGCCCAGGTCTCACCTAGTGCGGGGGCCCCTGGTAAATATGTAAACCATAGTTTATTGGTAAATAAATTATTTTATTTTACTAATTTTATGGCTGCACGCCTATCCATCACCCAACAACGGCACTTTCATCGAGCCAAACACTCAGAATTGCTATCGGACTCCGGGTCGGGGCCGATGTATGCGTGGACCACAGCTGTGCCTCTAGTGGGGCCCCTGTTGATCGCCTTGGCCACCACGGACTCGCCTGCTCCTCGGGCGCCGGCCGCCTATCCCGTCACGCCGCGCTCAACGACATCCTGAGGAGAGCGCTCGTCAGCGCCGACGTCCCTGCGGCTCTGGAGCCCCAGATCGCAAGGGATGACGGCAAACGCCCCGACGGGATGTCGTTGATCCCCTGGCGGATGGGCCGGGCGCTGGTGTAGGACGCCACCTGCGCAGATACGCGGCGGTGTCCTACATTTTAGCCACCAGCAAACAGGCCGGGGCGGCGGCTGACGTCCGAGAACTCTTCAAGGCGAATAAATATAGTTGTCTCGGCGCATACTACGAATATGTAGCCTTTGGCGTCGAGACACTAGGTCCATGGGGTAGGGGGGCTCGGGGACTCCACAAGGTGCTCAGTAAATTCCTAAGGGAGGCCACAGGTGATCCTCGCGCAGGCAGCTTTCTCGCGCAAAGATTGGCCATAGCAATCCAGCGCGGGAACGCTGCCTGCGTGATGGGCACCCTACCAAGGGCGCAAAATTTTTAGCTTCAGTTATCTTAATTGTAGTTAATTTTAGTTTTATATTCATTTTAGAACACTTATTATTTATAATAAATGAGTTTTTGTATATACCAAGTATGAACTTAAGAAATTAATAAAGTTTGTAATAAACTCACAGGTGTTTTATTTTCTACGATAAAAAGTTTTGAATGAGTTTAGGACGGTTTTTATCGGTTTAGGAAGTCACTATTATCGATTTTTCGCAGCACTACTTTCTATCATGTCGGTTATTATCGTTTCGAGAACTCACTATTATCGATTTTTCACAGCACTGCTTTCTATAAACCATAGATAAATATATAGATAATATATTTATTTATCTGTGCTATAAACAATTTTCTTTATGTTGGTATGAATAGATGCTCATCAGTCATACGTCAGTCAAGTCCTGTCAAAACGAACCGTTTGACAAAAACGTACTATGGAGTTCCGCCTCTTAGAACGTAGTGATTATATGCTCTTTGTGTCCGATCTTGCGCCCATTTCGTAAGTTCCTCGAACGACTATTTCGATTGACGCCCTACTAAAATTATTTATAAATTATATTCGGGCAAATGTGCACTATGAGTTCTTAAAAGAATGATTTCGATTCGAGTGTAGTATATTTTGCTAGTTTATTGAAGAATTTAGTTTTATATTTATCGTCTCGGCCGTACTTAGACGAAAGGAATCAAGTTTCATTACAAATAAAAGTGTTTGCGTAAGTTCAGCGTAATCATTTCGCGAAGGATAAATAAGTTGTCTTGGGATAATTATCGTTTGACCGTCAAGATGGCAGTGAGGAGACCTTTCACCTGGTAGCGCTTGAGTAGTCGGGCAGGATCCTCGATGAGCGTCTCGACGAAGGGTGTGCGCGGCGCGGGTGCGGGCTCTGACGAGTGCTGTGTGCGATGGTGATAGCAAAGCGAAAAGTTAAAAAGCCGGTGTACAACACGAGCACTATCAAAAATATGGATTACAACTGGGCACCAGGCCCAGAGCCCCCTAACAACCAGGAG
This sequence comes from Cydia splendana, assembly GCF_910591565.1. NCBI lineage: Eukaryota > Metazoa > Arthropoda > Insecta > Lepidoptera > Tortricidae > Cydia > Cydia splendana. Next base: position 14,031,584 of record NC_085972.1, on the reverse strand, counting down.
ATAGGGGTGCCCAAAGCGGTGTTCGTTCCACATTCCAACTCCTTGCCGTTTGAAGAGAGAAGGGTCACACTGGAGCAACCTGTCAAGGCAAGTATTCCCAAACACTTGTCTGTTCTAAAAATATTGGCACTCAGGTCACTGACACTAAACATCTCCTATCAAAAATCTCATAGTAAACATAAGTGTATTTTTGGCTTATACCTACTTTTCGTTGAATGTGTTTGATTTGTTGTGTCACTGCTGTATTCTTATTAAACCTGTTAAGATTGGTTGCATTAACTGAACCAAGATAATTTTTATAACCTGGTTTTTTCATTGATTCAAATAGTTATTCATATTATAAATTTTAGATTGATGTATAGATATCACATACTCTATTATTTTTTCTTATTATGAAATTTTTTGTCCATTGCCATGGTACCCACCTTATAATAATATACAATTGCTTAAAATGGAATCATTTAAATAAAATCCTGAAATTAAAAAGGATTTGTTTTGGCCAGTTTTTACGTATAGGCTAGGTTTTTTACATATATTAGTCAGTTACTTTATGTTACATTACTTTTCTAAAATTTGGTTTATTGGTAAAAACTAACCAAGGCAAATCCTTTATAATTTCACGATTTTCTACAAAGCACAGAACTTGGCACCCATATAGATCTCAATTCTTTTGTCGGCGAGTTAATAATGACACATATTCTTAATATTGAACTTAGCTAAATTTCACATTGTTTTTGTTGAGATCATAATTTACCTGAGGATCCCTTAGATACATTAAAATTAAATTGATGAGATAACCATCACTAGTCATTGTGTCAGTTCACCGTCCAGTGCCTGTTTCCCTCCACTTGGCGTAGTTGCTACAAATAATTGTGGATCATAAAGGTATATATTCAAATTTTACGCATTTCTTGAATATATAGGCATATATTCAAATTATGTGCAATTCTGTAGCAACTACCCCAAGTGGACGGAAACAGGCACTGGATGGTAAACTGACTCAATGACCCTAAATTAGGATACTGCTGGGTATAGGCTAAATCTCACTGCAGAAGATAGTTTCAGCTATAGGGAGTCCTCAGGCATAAGGATATATATCAGTAATTTATTTTTGAGCTAAACAAGCATTTTCATTGAATCTTTTTAATCTAGTATTACAATTCACAACAGTCCTAATCTGTGAGTGTACAATTGATAAGAATTTATCAGTATTTGGAGCCTGTACATACAAGGATTTATCTCCGGTAACTAGGTATGTATGCCTTTGATGTTTCTCAATACTCACAGTAGGTATATATTCCTTTATTTTCACTTTTATGTTAGGGTAATATTTTCCAATCATATTTTGGCAAAACCTCAGGAAGGGGTGAAATGGGAGTACTCTCTTTTAATTCTGTTTGTATATAGAGATGGGTAACTACCCGGGTAAATACCCGAGAGCGGGTATTTACCCGGTAAATACCCGATATTTACCTACCCGCGGGTAGATACGCGGGTATTTTCGTTTTTCTTCTAAATTTGATGTGTTTAATGGTATGTGAGTATAAATAAGATTAATTTAAGTATTTTTTTACAATGTTACATAAAATGTATGTTCAAACTAATTACGAAAAGGTTGCTATGAGGTGAAGTTCGATTTTAACATATCAGTCCAATTATGAAAATCGTGTAAAATCATTCCCTGGCTTCCGGAAATGTTTTAAAATGCTTTTAATATACATTAGAAAAATGAAAATAAAGAATACTTATGAATGATAATAAAAAAAAATTGTGCAGTATCCCAACTTGTGAAGCTTATAAGTCAAACACAGTTAGTTTTAGGACAAAAATGTATATAACCTTTTTTGTAGAAAATTATGTCTACTTTAGTTTGTACATACAACACTTTTCGATATTAATGACAGATTCCAAGAAATATGAAAAAGTTCACTTTTTCCCCCCTCCCCCCAACCACACCCCCCGCCGACCGAAGTTGGAATGTGTGTTATCAACGTATAAGTACGATAATTTACTCAAGTCTAATAAAAATACTCTTATGACGGCCTTTTTTAATATTTATTAAAATTGTACTAAAAATTCCTTAGTTACAACTGCAACTGCAACTAAATCATTTCATTTTAAATGACACACAATAATTACAGCCATTAACTCGGTTTATATCTCCACTTTAACACAAATCGACATGTGCAACAAGAAATGAATCTACGGGGTAGATACGGGTAAATACCGGGTAGATGGGTATTTACCGGGTATTTACCTGGGTGGGTAAATTGGGTAAATACCCGCGACCCATCTCTATTTGTATATCATACAAATCAAATCAAAATTATGTGTTTAAATCAGTTTTTTCCACACAAAGCACATCTACTTAAAACCTAGCTAAAATTTACAAGTTAATATTGCAGTTTTTTTGTGATGAACATAAATATAAACTAAATTTATGGTAGGAATGGTGCATTTTGTTGCTTTTAGATATTTTAGTTTTTACTGTACATAAATTCATGAATTTACATAGCCCTCCTGTTTTGATGTCAATATAAAGGACTATTATTATTTGGTACCAATGTAACTGTTAAAATGTTATTGACCTCAATCAAAATAGAACTGACCAGCCTTCCAATTTGAAATGCTAATCAAAGTAAGCAACCAAAGCTTTGATTGATTCAATAGTCATAATAAAAAATACAAGAGCCAAGTCGGCTCGCCATCCTTATTAACGTTTCAAACCGCGTCTCCCTATGCATGTAAGTGATTCCTCTAAGTATGCAACTCAGGCGCGTTTGTAGTCAATGTAAACACAATACACTTTTAGCCCCTATGTTAATAGTACTAAAGTCTAAAACTAGTTGACCTTTGATTGCATACCATACTGTGTTCAACTCCAAATATAAGCTTACACGTTTGCACTTTATTGCACTGCAATAAGGCCAAAAATGCGTACATTTTATTGACGCGAACTGTGCTAGTCCTGCCTGAGTCAGCGTGACCCGAAGTACTCGAGACAATTGTGCATTGGCAATTAAATTTAATGAGATTAAATTGTGCTATTTCTGGACATCTGCCGCTAGTAGCGGATGCCTGTCTTATCAGTACTACGTCTCTTTTGAGGAAAATTACAGGTTAAAAATTATTATGTAAAAAAACTGGCTTTCCCAATAAGCATTATTTTTTTATCGCCTTTTTAATTGAAAAATATATAGGAAATATTTTTAAGTCATGATTAAGGTTTATTAATCTACCTACCAGTGTTGGCCGAAAGTTAATGCGAATTGAAAATGTTGGCCATTAACCATTATAAATTGAACCTTAAACCGTAACGGACGATTACAGTTTACGAGTCAATTTATAATGGTTAATGGCCAGCATTTTCAATTTGAATTAACTTTCGGCCAACACTGCTACCTACCCACTGACGCGTCCACCCCGCAAACTAGGTATGTAGTTGATTCTCCTACAGCAGCGCAGGGGCAGGCATTGAACGTTATTATTCCTTTACATTTTGACAAGATGATGGAAATTTCAGTTTGAAATAAATTTCTGATGTTTGTAACCTCCGTAGGTGGCGTAGGTACCTACTGTACTGACAAATGTAAACGCGGTAATCTAGCATTCTAAAATGACCACACATTTGCTCTTCAATGAACTAAGCGCTATACCTACCTACACGAGGAAGGAGCAAATTACGGATAAGTTCGCAGTAGATTGAGTGGGTTACTCGATAGATAGATAGTTAGGGTGTAGGAACGAAGAAAAGTACCCGAAAAATCAATCGCGTAGGTATTATACTTATTCAGCGTGAAGCCAAATAAGACCTAATACGATTTGACGGTTGTGCAATTTAGCTTTTTTATACGCACTAGATGGGGCCCATTTCAGGAAAATTACAAGTTTTGTTTTACAAATGTGTAACCATGGCACCCCATAGGGGAGAATGCATACAAAGAATTGACAATATATGTAATAGTTATACCTATTCTATGCTATTAAAATCAGTACAACAGAGCTTAGGATAGGAATTGCTATCTTACATTTATTCGGAATGAATTGTCACCCAGTACCAGTACATATGAAAACGTATTATCCATAAAATATTCGTAAATGTGCTGCAGGTGTATACGGTTCTGCGTTTATTTTAACTTGCCAAATACCGTAATGTTTTGTAGCATTAGTAAAGCTAATTTTTGGCGTACTACATTGTTTTAGAACAACATTTGCACATCGGTTCGTGTTTTTACATTACCTCCTGGTTAAATAATTAAGCAATCAATAAATTTTCATTGGCGTTACATTCGATCATCAATGCGAAGTGATTTACATCCTAGTTATGTGCATAATCGACGACTATTCGCGTGCAGTCCGGCTATTATACTCGCAACGCTTATAGGGTGCATCTCAGGAAACCAGTCAAAGCGTGAACATCGATTACACATAGTCGTCTTTAATATTATGTCAAGATATTCTAGACGGTAAATATGATTTCTGAATAACACGGTAGACCGTCCGTCATAGACATATCGCAAGCATGATTAGAATTTATAACAGAGACATGATGCAAGGTATAACACTTGATCGGGTATGAAATGGAAAGGAATTTATTTCAATGTAAAAACACCTTTATTTGCTGCAATGAACGCATTGTTTACATTTAATTGTGTATCGTATACGATTCTTATAATGAGATCAGATGGGCTTTTAGCATAGCAGTCAAATAAGCAGCTAGACAAACATACTTACATACTTTTTAGCCTTTACAACGAAATGATGAAACATAATTATTACATCTCCCAATTGTTCTTAATCGTGGTACACGTGGTCACAAAAAGCAGGAAATAATATCTACAATTTGCCATCAGCGAATCCTTTATCTCGGTCACATACCTCGTACAAAAGAATAATGTGAGCCTGATGGATAAGTTGATTTGATAGTAATCGGGAATGCTGTCGGCAAGCAGCTAGCTCGAGAAATACTGAAATTCCTCCAAATTTTACTCCATCGTGAGCAGTAGCGTGCACAGAGATTTGAGACTGGGTAGGCAAAAAAAATGGGAGCTACTAACTTACCAAAAGAATTGCGTGATGGTTTTCATTTTGTTGTCAAGTCGGTTAATAATGACGTACCTAATAATTAACCACGTCAAATATCCGAAGACTGATTGATTTTATGGACATATCAATTTACGGATAATCAAAGTGGCCTTTCGGCATTTTTCTTTGGTGGTTTCATTATTTTTTGTTATTAAATTAAAGTTATTCAGTAGTGTGTGTGTGTACGCGTCGGAAGTTTAATTAGAGATTTTTTTATAAAATAATGACCAAAATACTAGAGGGAGCTGTGAAGTATGGGAAGTTAATTAATTATTTGTATATTAAATCTACTCGCCTGTCTTTCTGTAAATATATTTGCAAAATGGAGTCGTAAAAGTTGGGAAGCCGTTTAATTTCCGCTAACAGCGATTTCTCGATTGAAATTTTCGACAGGTCGGTCAGTCGCTGCTGACCCTGCGTGTTTCTCAAGTATGTGTGAATGCGTTTGAGCGCTGAGAACGACCTTTCTGTGGAAGCGCTGCTTGCGGGAACAGTGACAATTAATTTGGCCAGTCGAAGGACTTCAGGAAAAACTGCATTTAATCCGTATTCGTCAAAATGTTGTATTATATTGTAGGTGCTCATATCGTTAAAATCGTCGGTTTTATATATACATTTAAGCTCATTTATCAGGCGGTCTACGTTGAAACTGAATGCTTTGTATTCGTTGACAAAATCATTAACTATACCGGTGGGAAAGTTCTCGTTATATTTTGTGAAATTTTCGCAGGATAGTAACTGAAAAAATTTCAAATTTTTCATGTTGCGGTAACGGTCATGGCACTCGTTATATATATTGTCTACGATTTCGACAAAAATTCTTTTAAAATTCGTTTTTGCATCTGCAACGTTGCGTTTTCGCTTTGGTGGCCCGGTTATTTTTTTAACGTCTTCGAAAATTGCATCGAATTTCGATCGAAATGATTGCAGGAATGCTTCGAATTCGTTTATTTTTTTTACGCAATAACCCACATCGGACGTCTTTTTTTGAATGATGTTGTAAAGTATATCCGTTTCTGCGAAAATTTCGTTAAATATACGGAGTAAAAACTGAAATTCAAACTCTTTTAAATTGTGCAAGAATGATGATACTTGACACAATGTGTCGCCGTCCCAGGTGTTTTCGTTTTCTGCCATATCCTCCAACAAGTTAATCAGATGTGGACAAGAATTGTATATGACGTTTACGGTACGTGAATTATATGTCCAACGTGTGTCGGCAACGCGAGGCAATTTTTTTAAGTCTGCCATTTTATTGTAATCGTCTTGTCTTTTGGTACTGCTGTGAAAAAAATTGCCTAACGTCTTAATTACATTAAAAAAACGTTTAGTTTCAGGAATACGTTCACAGGATTTTGAAAGTACCAAATTGAGAACATGGGCAGAACACCAGACATACAGAGCAAGAGGACATTGCTCACGAACCAATGACTGAACGCCATTGAGTTCAGACGACAACACAGCGGCACCATCGTATGTCTGAGCTATCAATTTCGACAAACAATCAAACTCTGCCAGAATCTGTAGTATGATACTGCTTAAAGTTGGCGCGGTGCGGTCGGAACTCACGTCGACATATTTGATGAATCGGTCATACACTTCCGACTTGTGAAAATATCTCAAAATTACTACCAGTTGTTCCTTTCCGCTTACATCGGGAGTTTCATCAACCATCACAGCAACAAAATCAGTGGCAGCTATTTGCCGTTTTATCGTTTCATTCAACACAGACGCCACACTAGAAATTAGATCATTTTGAATCCGATTAGATAAACCCGTAAATGAGCTAGTCGAATTTTGCAGGTGGTTTTCTAAAACGCCGTCATATTTAGCCAGCAATTCGACCATCTCTAAATAATTACCTTTATTAACCGACGATTCGGATTCGTCATGTCCGCGAAATGCGAGCTCTTGCTTTCCCAAGAAGCAAACAATGTCAATGAGCCTCTGAAAAATATTTCGATTTCGATCGACCTTTACGTTATGTCTGTCGATGTCTATTTTTATTTGGGCATTTAATCGCGTCTCGATTCGATTTTTTCCAAACGTGTGAAATTGAAGAGAAGCTTCTAAGTGTTTGTCTGATTGGTCATGTTTTTTTACTGCCGTTGAAAAGTTATGAAGATCGACATAACCCGCGTCATTCCATACCGTTTTACTCTTAGAAAACAACAAGCACGGGAAACAAAACAGACGATTGCTATGGGCGCAACCCGTAAGCCACGAGTAGGAATCGTATTGTTTATGATTGAACTTGCGAGTTACTTTCCCACTTGTCTGCGTTAGTTGTAATTCCGCTGTACACCGGCCCTTTTCAATTACTTGTTTTTTTTTGGCTAAACGAAAGCTTTGAAAACGCATCATTTTTAATAGTTTGCACACACACACCCACCGTACAACTATCACAGTTAAAATTATCCATTTTTTCACTAATCGCACTTTATATTGCCGGCAACTGTTATCACATAAACTCACCAAAACAAACAAACAATGGCGACCGAATAAAAAATGTAAATAAACTTACCCAAATACTGTAAACGAATAAAAAAATAGTCTCGTATTTGCACTAAATTACCATAGCAAATGCTACTTTTTAAAATAGTCACGTAAACATCGGAACTAGTCGGAAACTTTCGGCCATCATCGTTTAGGTTTGGTACGAAAGACACTGCCTATTGCGTCTAAATGTGTGCGTTACTTGTATAATTGTGTGCTCGTACTTATAGGAAGGCCCACTACACTGTAACCGCGTAACGACGAAGGCACACATAGAAAGATTTAGACGGAAATGTTTTCTGTCTTTGCCGTGCAAGGCACGTAGCGGCGCTAGTGCCGCGTGGTGTAAACTTCGTCGCGTCGAATTATAGATGATGACTTGATGACAATGCTTAACCGGTAGATGGAGCGCTTATTAAATTTTAGAATGTTTTAAGTTATATTGATTACTGATAGTACGATCAAGTATAAATTAAATTAAGTAGTTTAAGAGGATAGACATCGGAATTATAGTAGGGTAGGCAGTGCCTTTTTGCCTTTATGAAGTGCACGCCACTGATCGTGAGACTCGTCCCGTCTCCAAGCGTAGATAAAAGCGTGGCGTGGCGCTCCTTGTTATGTTGACTACGATCTTCGATTATAAGTGAACAACTAGAGATAGAATATAATAGACTTCCGTAGCTTTATCTGTATTAGGTTAGGCACTAGATGCCTTAGATACCGAAGCTTCCGCCTACGACTTGCAACCGGCTCTTTGTCGTTTATTCCATTAATCGAACGCCATTCTGAAGTCTCGTAAACGGTGGTGCAATGTTAATAGGTAGCTTGTCTCAACGTGCGTTATTTGGGGCAGCTGTTTGAATGCTCGCCGACGTCATAGGAGTTCAGATCGGTGTGGTTCCCGTCAATACGTTTACGTTTTGTTAGAAGTCGGCATCGTACCTACCTATTGGCTAATTACTTGATTTGTCCTTTCTTAAAATTAATTTTCAAACTTTTGTCTAGAATTAAAGGTTTCAAGGCTTCTTATAAACTTTCCTGAACGATCGCCGGAAGTTCTTTCAGAAGTTTAAGGCGCGGTGTGTAGTAAAATGCGCTTTTTTGTCACCATATTTACAGACTTTTACAAGGATTTCATGCATTATTTTCTAGTATGTATAACTTCAGTCCTTGAACTACGTTATCGCTTGTCAGAAACACGACGGCTCATAATTTTCTCGATAGAATCTTAAGTTGAAAACATGCCTAACACTGTCTTTATTTCCTTATGTTAGAAGTACTACGACGAAAATGTATATGAAACTTACTTCAGTCGATAGCTTTTAAGTAAATCTTCATTATTGCTTGTCCTTTTATCGAAACGTTAATGTTTTCATTCATCATTTGATGAATTCAACATTTTGCCTACTAAATTACACCCTACGCGGCAATACCTTGCGCCCATTCCTCACGCCAGTACGCCCGTGACCACTGTCGGCGTCGGACCTATGCTAGTTTAGCGGACGTTTCATAAAATGGGTAATCACAGTATAAATATGCAAATATGTTATACACACAATGTTTTCAAAATGCTTACGAAGAAAAGCAAAATAATTCTTAAATACGGTGACATTTCAGACATTCGTCCGTCATATTGTCATTTTATAACAAGTAACTAACCTAACCAATCCGGAATTCAGTCACGATTGATAAATTGTGTAAACATATTTTAAAAGGCTATAAAATTAATCAAATTGAATAATTTTTAAACATAGATATACAGGATTCAAATATTTTAGACTGGTCATATTTTTCATAATATCGATTTCGACTGGCAAATCGTATTACTTTTTGGCAACTGGGTTTTTTAACCTAATTAGACCCCGCTGAATCCGAATTTGCCGGTTGCTTGATCGAATTCTTGACCGGAAGTGAGATATTTGATATTAAAGGACCCTTTTTTTAGTTTTTCGTAAATAACTCTTAAACGGTGGCGCATAGCAAAACATATTCTATTACATAAGTAATCTGCATAAAATTGCCTACAAGAAAGATTTGTACAATTTTTTGCTAGGATCAATATTCAAAGAGATATTAACGCGGGAAATTCAATTATAATCACTTCTAAGGTCCCTTTTTTAGTTTTTCGTAAATAACTCGTAAACGGTGGCCAATATCAAAAAATGTTGTAAAACGTTAATAATCTACACAAAATTTTGTACAAAAAAGATTCAGTACACTTTTCGCAGGGATCAATATTTAAAAAGATAATAAAGAAGGAAAGTAATTATAATAAATTCTAAGGTTCCTTGTTTGTATTTTTTCGTTAATAATTTGAAAAGTATGACTCATTGCAAAAAAAATCTTATACATAAATAACAACTTACCCGCTGCTTTGTCTTTTTAGGGTTCCGTACCCAAAGGGTAAAACGGGACCCTATTACTAAGACTTCGCTGTCCGTCCGTCCGTCCGTCCGTCTGTCACCAGGCTGTATCTCACGAACCGTGATAGCTAGACAGTTGAAATTTTCACAGACGATGTATTTCTGTTGCCGCTTTAACAACAAATACTAAAAACAGAATAAAATAAAGATTTAAGTGGGGCTCCCATACAGCAAACGTGATTTTTGACCAAAGTTAAGCAACGTCGGGCGTGGTCAGTACTTGGATGGGTGACCGTTTTCTTTGTGCATTTTTTTCCGTTTTTTTTTTTGCATTATGGTACGGAACCCTTCGTGTGCGAGTCCGACTCGCACTTGCCCGGGATTTTTTTAATATTGATCCTAGCGAAAAGTGTCCTACATGTTTCTTGTAGGAAATTTTATGTTTATTATTTATGTATAAGATTTTTTTTGCTATGAGTCATACTTTTCAAATTATTAACGAAAAAATAAAAACAAGGAACCTTAGCAATTAATATAATTAACTTTCTCTCTTTATTATCTTTTTAAATATTGATCCCTGCTAAAAGTGTACTAAATCTTTTTTGTACAAAATTTTGTGTAGATTATTAACGTTTAACAAGATTTTTTTATATTGGCCACCATTTACGAGTTATTTACGAAAATCTAAAAAAAGGGACCTTCACCCCCCCTCCCTCCTACACCCTCAGCACACCCGCTAAGCTCGAGGACATTAAGTATGGTTATCTGGACACCACAAGGTATAACTGTGCCTATTTTCAAAATTATACGAATTATTTCCGCAGATTTTTTTTATTTTCTTGATCTATTAACTAACTCGAATGTCGAAGTAGAAGTGTTTTTTGTCATTACAATCTTTAAATGCTTGACTTTTACTCGTCAATTCAAAATTAGAAAAATAGTAAGTATTACAGTTAGAGTTATAAATTTTTATAATTCTTTCTTGTGAAGACAGCTAATTTTATGTACTTATTGGAGCTATGCATAACTCAATCGTCCCACAAATTATCTTAGCTTTGCTAGTATTCTTCCTTATTTTCACTACCTACTTGCCCGAAATTGACTGCTAGAGTTAGACCAAGTCTGCAACGATTTTGATAGCATAGGCCGTGCAAGTGTTATTCATAATTTCATAGAAGATTGACGTTTAAAATAACACTTGCACTGCGTGTGCAATCAAAATCGTTGCAGATTTTTCTTGGTCTAGCTTTATTACATTTTTAATGTCTGTTAGTAAGTACTATTTTTTGTCTCATAATAATTTGGTATCATTTGATTAGATTCTCAGTTTGTCGCGGTATACACTTATATTGTATATAATTACACTCACCGTCTTACCTACCATTTTTAATTTCATTAAGTACTCATCAAAATTCGAATTTGCTAATAAATCTTATTCAATATTAATTGCCGGAAAAAATCCCGGAACTGACAATTCAGAATACCGATGTCGTCAGAATAAGGACGTAGACGTGCTGCGCGGGAATGGTGCGGTGCGCCGCGCGGGGCGCCCGCCTGCCCGTTCTACCACGCGTCTGCTTCACCCCCTTGAAAACGTAAAACTCGAGTATAAGAGCGCCTTAATATTTTAAATCTTTTTCGTTATGGGACTGTGCCGCGAGATCAAATAAAACTGTCATATATGCTTTATACAGGTAGTTAGAAATTTGGTTTCTAATAACTAGACATAAAGATTTTTCTAGCACGAACGAGGCAATGCTAGTGACTTCCTTCCGATATTTATTTTATTCTTGTTCATTTATTTCCAAATGTGGCCTTTGTATATGAAACTTATAAGATAGTTATCGATAAACTAAATATCGGAAGGAAGCCACTATAGTGTTGCCTCGTTCGTGCTAGTAAAATCTCTGTCTACTAATAACGCTTTCTAGCAAGTTCAAAGAACATGATACAAGCCAAACAACACACCCATCAGTGGTCGTAGCCCGTTGTTTGAACCTTCTGCCCTACTCACTAATTACCGGTGCTTACAAAACGAGGGTAGCACAATGCCTCGCTCGCTCTGCGCATATCTATTAGCTGTAACAATGACAACGGAGGCTAGGCGTGTTGCCTCGAGAAGCTTTTTTTAAAAGAACCGTGACGTTTATGAATTGAAAATATCAAGCTTTGGGATACCGACTACGAAATAAAGAAAGGCGTAAACTTCAAAGGAATCTACTATTTTCAGTTCCTTAAGCCTTGTCATAGATAAGCAAATAATTCCGTTTTGAGTGTCACTTTTTAGCTTTTTTAGCTTGCGCCGGGTAGTGAGCTTTATCTCATCGCGAAATAAATCGAGTTCCCTTGTGAACGAGGTAGGCTGACGATTTTATGACGAGTTGCAGGGTTTGACTAGTTGCTTTTGCCCACCTGATACTATTCCATGAGTTCCCTGTTATTTTGAGGAAAGGCATGATTATCAATTACCCTCATGTATGGGTTGCTGGTTTTAACCCACAGTTATTTACTTTATTGGCTATATCACATCTGTCTAATACCTATGTCTGTGCATCTTGGTCAGTTGGGATTTGAGAATTTCTTGAAGTCTGTCCATCATGTTAGTAAGTCTCTTCCAGCACTCACCATGAATAAATAACCAACCCCAAATAAAATATTCAAGGTACAGCTTAAAAAATAAACAACGCCCAAAATGAGACAATACCGAAGTGACGCCATGAGATCCTAATGGCTGGCCTTGTTCCTGTAATAAGTGTTTCATCGATACGGTTCGCTAAATGAGCCATAATTGAGTTACAGCTGGTGAGACAGCGTTCTCCAAGTACTTATTTGTTACTACTTGAGTTCTATAGGTGTAGCAAACTCTAAATACCAAATTTCGTGAATGTCCATTTGTATTTTCGGATGTGTTCTTAGTCGGTACATTACATCCGCATCCAATCCAATCCAATAGGGTAATTTGTAAAAACACTAACAACGGGGTATAGTTAACTACTTAGCTTCTAATACATTAGCTACATCACACATCACTACACCTTATAAAACCAAGTCCCCCGCCGCTTCTGTCTGTTTGTGTGTTTGTATGTTCGCGATAAACTCAAAAACTCCTGAATGCATTTTCATGCGGTTTTCACCTATCATCAGAGTGATTCTTGAGGAAGGTTTAGGTGTATAATTTGCTAACCCGTGCGAAGCCGGAGCGGGTCGCTAGTTCCATATATAAATGGAACTTATACGACAGGTGAGCTCCTCGTGACCAATCGGTTGATGCAAATTGTTCATTAGAAGGTTTTATTTAATTCACATCACCGAATTTCCCTCCTGTTTCCGTAACACTGCTCGCACGCTCCTACTTGGGGATGGGGTTAGGGTGCGCAGTCGAAACCAGCCAGTGTTTTTAAACATTTAAAATCATTAACACTACCTTACCCACCCTTCTTCGACAGACGGTTAGTACTCATACAAACAATTACCACCTGCCGCTTATTTATTTCCTTCGTAATTGCACCTTCAATAAAACTATTGATTTGTCGAACAACTGACCTATTCGGCGTTGGGCAATGCACACGAAGCATTCAATAACCAACATTGTACCTACATATGTTTCATTAACATATTTAAGATAACCATGTAAACAGATACGTGTAAATACAATATGTAATAATTTATAGTTTGTAGCATTCACATTCAGGTGATTACAAACACTGAACCCAAATCGTACACGTAAACAAACACTTGTTCTTACTCCGACAAAGATCTCGTTTACACATAGATATCTAGATCATCTGCGCGTGAGTAGAGAACTAGCAATGTCATTGTTGTGTGTGTAGTGCGGTACAGATCTCACAATAAAACTAGAACACTAGTACACACACAATAAGATTACTACTTCATATTGTTGATTGACCGTGTTTTATATTTTATTTTAAACACACACATTAGTGGCGGCGCATCCGGCAATCGCATCAGTGTGTTATCCGCCATAATAAGTTGTTTATGTAGATTTCGTAGTTGAAGAATCTAGTTGGCCTAAGTATTAGACTCGCCTCAGTTACCACACAGCCAGGCGTGGCTCACTCCGCGATTTCGTCGCTTTGCTACAGGTAGCTAAAAGTACATTCGTTCGGCCCCAATTTTGGGGTTTGCCATAAGCCGCGCGTGGCGCTGTCGCCACCTAGCTGCCATATCTGTGCTGATCGTAACAGACGCGTTTTGTTAGAGAGTGAGTGAGAGTTCTGTACCTAGTACTATTATTTATTCTGTGACACAGCTCGGCAAGCCATAAAAATATACTGCGTACCTTCAATACAAGCGGATGACTTCTAATAATCATATTTGTGTCGCTTAACTTCAAACTCGAGTAAATCCATTCGACCCTCTCAGCAAATATCTACGTAACCTTTTCTTAATACTAAAATCGCGTACCTAATCTGACAGATGGATTTACCCGAGTTTGAAGTTAAGCGACTAATTTGTTAAACAAAACTTTCGCTTGTATTAGAGGTTTACATATCTGTATAGAAACTCCCACTGAAGGTGACTGAAGACGATTCTCGTAGGCGGGACACCTGTTGATACCTATTGGAAAGTGATGTCTACGTTCGACGAACAACTTTGTTGTTGTAACTTACATTTCGCTGTTAGGTAACAAATAACAAACAACGAAGACTCGAACAATGCGGGCCAGGGTCAACAATTTACCGAGTCTATGTTTTTTTACCGAATATGAGATAAAAGAATTATGGAAATATTCCATCTGGCCCCTATTACACAACAGAAGGTTTTTTGAGTACATTTTTAAAACTAGTTTAGTGAATGCCTTATTGTTTTTCTTCTTTAACCTCCTACGACGAATTTTGAAGTTAGAATCTCCTCGAGAACCGCTTACATTAAACAAAACCTCCATAATAATGTGAACCGTAGTGTTCCTGATATAATCAATTTTTTTCGCTTCATACAAACGTAGCACGTTTGCTTTATCACCGTATGTTTAAACATTTGTATTTTTACTTTATCTTCTTTTTACAGATTGGACGCAATGTATATCGAGCGACTCCCAGCCCTACAAATACCATCTTCGAATGTCGAGTGCTATCGCGGCACCACGCTACGCTGTACTACGACAAAGGACACTTTTACCTCGTGGTAAGTTTATTTAATTTCGCTTATTAAGGGTGTCCAATTAGTCGACGCCGAATCTAGCCAACTAGAAAAATCGCTTTCAAATGTCGTAGGAGCCGTTTACCGTTTTACTACAAACGGTAAACGGAGCATGTCAGAACTACTCTCACCTATAAACTAATCACTGAAAACACTGTATAACGAAATACTTTAATATCAAATACGACACAATAAAATATTACATTAACAATATGAACAGCCTCCGCTGACAATATTATTTTCTCGAACAGAGAACAGTCATAACATTCTATTCAAGATTCAAACCAGCCAGTCTGTCAACAATTGTCTAGACCTCTTTGCTCTAACAAAGCAGCATCTGCTTAAAGCGATTAGGTGTCGATAACACCGGTACCCTTAAAACCGTTAACCCAGTGTCAAATCGTACTCCAGGTTTAACCGGTTAACCCCGGGTTAGTGATTGGTGCAAGTGGCGCTTAAGGGTTTTCCCAGTTTTTGTGCTTTCGAGAGGTATTTTCGTCTCTATAGCACTTGGTATTGAGTATGGTTTAGGTATACGCTAAACATTGATTTAAACTTTCACGATTATTAAACATTATCAAAACTACACAACGGGACTTAATCGCGTATTTAAGTTTTAAGATTTACCTCCGACGACCACGGGGACAACGCCGTCCTCGAAACATCGGGAGGTAAATCTTAAAACTTAAATACGCGATTAAGTTCCGTTGTGTAGTTTTGATAAGGTATACGCTAATTTGATAAAATTTGAAATTAAAAGTTCTCGTTTGCCTTATCGGATACCGGCTCTATCTAGTGTTAAGTTCGACTTCATGAGACGTAGGACCACTTATGTAACTATTATGTACATTGTAACATCATGTTGGCGGCGCCAATCGCGTGACGTGCAAATAGGTGCACGCTACAAAGTATAGCGTTGCTCTAATATTGAAGACACGAATCAAATGCTAAAGATGTATGTAATCCGAAGACACGTTCTTTCGATGCCAATACATGTAGCTGTAACTAAAGAAAACGGAAAATTATAGAGATCAAAATCACTAAAGTGTCATTCTATGGAACTTGCTAACTATGTAAACAAACCGCCATATTGAAATTGTCTCTGAATGATGAATTTACTAGTAACTTTTGTTTACATAGTTCGCAAGTTCTATAGAATGACACTTTATAATTATGTAGTTTACGTCTCAAGTAGACGATGTGATGTTAACTCTCGGCGACTATCACAACTGACGATGTGTTAAATACAAATACAAAATAGTTTATTTGGTTTAACACATACTACACAAAACATAAAAGGCTGGAATAATATGTATACTTAAGTATGTTTATAAAACATTTTAAAAAGGTATTTAAAACTATGAGAATCTACAACTTCAAGTCTCATCGTCGCAATTGTTGTAGACTCTGACCACGCTAATTTTGCACAAACTTGGCAGTAAGAATTCATACATATCCGTATAAGCTCCATACTTGACGTAGTACTTGGCATTCAAACGTAGCGTGGTCCGACTCTAACATGTTACTTACATGTATACATCATTTTCTCTAAGTATTGCGATGGTATAAAGTATTCTTATAGCCCCACAGTCTTTAATAGTGATAGTGGAACAGTGTTACGCGACACCATCACGCCTATTATTGTATTGATTTTGTCAAAGTCGAGAACCGGTACGTATGCAGGTGACCTAAATGCTACCATATGATTTCAATGGCGATCGATAAGAACTACACGGCAGTTTCATTCATTTTTTATCCCATCTAACTTGTGGTTGTGACTTAAGCACCATTTAGACGGTTCAGAACTTCCATGATTATTCGATACATTGGCAACTACAGAGTACAATGAATTCAGTCGATTGAACAAGTACCGCAATGTAAAGAAAATCGCATGCAAGTTCTTGTACCGTTTAAATGGGGTTTATCAATTCGTCTGTTTAGGTCATAATAATTCAGGATGGTGTTAGAATAACTCGAAATTAGAAATAAAATAAAAACACGTACCTATGTATTATTACAGTATCACCAGAGGTGGTAGAGATATTAAGTCAAAACTTGTAAGAACCATCATTTTTATATCCCAAATCCTTTACAGATTTTAATTGCTTCGTGGAAAGGGGGTCGTTTCTATGCTTTTAATCCTTTCAACCCTTTTACGAGTAAATCCGACAAGTCAGCCGTTGTGTGATGTAGTTATTTTTTCCGCAACATCACAGATATTTCAAAAATGGTCGATAATTGAACTGCGCAACGATTTTATAGGTATTTTTATCCCATCCAAACGTTGCGCTGCAACTTATGCTCGAGTGCGTAATTAGTATCCATTAGGTGGAACGTCATGCGTACTAGTTACACGCTTGTTTTTGTTGAATTCTGGTCATCATCATCATGTGCTTGTTATCGTCCACTGCTGAGTATATGACTCTCTTTGAGTCCGCCATTTGTCCCAGTCCGGGCATAATCTTTTCATCAATTGATTATATTATATTGCTTGTAAAGGATGGAATTCATAAAATCAAACCAAACGGTGTCTATCATTTACGTTTTGTAGAGAATCGGACATAAATATGAGGATGCGAGGTTAAATGCGCAACACTTAACTGTGCTGTGCTAGCTAAAGTTAGTAATGATTACTAATTAGTGCTGTACAAAGCGCGCTATTCAAAGGTATGAGCAAATCTAAACCTGATTATACCTATCCAGACATATACCTATTAGTATAGAGTTATAGACAATCTAAACGCGAATTGTCATGTAATGTGACCTGCATGTGCGCTCAGTTATTTTTTCTCTAATAAATCGGTTGCACTAAGCGTATAGCTTGCCTGATTCTAAACAGTTATGCAGCTTTTACAGCATATTAATTGTATACTTCTTCTTTAAAAGAACCCTCTTCCTTTAAGAATATCATGACATAAAGTTTATTCCACAATCAGAGTGTGTATAGGATAAAAAAGTTGTAATATCAAAAAGGCGTACTTTAAGAATATAGTTTATAAACATAAACTTTTTATTCACTTGAAATTCACGCGATTTTGACCAAAAATGGTTATTAGTAATAAAAACAGGAAAGTAAGGCCAAAACAGTTAAAATATCTCTGAAGGCCAACTCGAAACGCTACTCGGCATAGCTTTAAAACCGGGGATACAGTTTTGTAAGTAAATTAGCATAGAGACAACGGCGGCACGCTCACAGGCTTGATATTCCTATTGGTAGCAATGCGCATCGCCTCTGCTCATGGGAATTCCCTACCCTAAGAGACATAAACGTAACGCTATTACTGCTTAGTAATATGGATGTTTATCCATTGTCCGTCCGTCTATCTGTCATTTTAGGCCAATAAAAAAGATTTTTTTTTTAGTTTTAAGTCGGTACGTAATGGCGTTCGTTGTGTATGTGTGACCATGACCACGTAATCTGAAGGCCTATACATATACGAAATTAAAAAGTTGATATTTCAGCACTCATCATCAATTGCAACTCAACTTTCTTGCTCTAATATAGCAAGTAGGTAATAGGTACGAGTGAGATGCACTGTGAGTGATATGAAAATGACATCATTTAATAATGTTCGAATTGGCCTCTCGTAACAACCCCGCGTTACCAGAAGCCATTATTCTGGTTAGCTATAGCCGATTCTCTAAGTAAGTATTAGTAATACAGAACCAAAGGCCGTAGGCGGAAATCAGTGAGAGTTAACCCGTTCAAGGCTCTATTACAACGCTTCGCTACATGTGGGATGAGTGATCGCTGCGATGTGATCGTGATGTCGTGCAGATTAACTTGGTGATTACGATTATGACACGGTCTTGCATCGCTGGGCTCGAAGACATTTATAGGAATAGACCCCGATTTGTATCATGGTTAATAAAACCTTTGCTTCAATTGTGATTCTCGTGTTTCAGTGATAAGATAAGATAAAATTTATTTCATTGATAATATCCATAAATTAAAACAATCATAATACGCTTAAATAGTTACTTAAATATTATAAATATACAATCATGCTTTAGAAAATAAACATAAAATAAAACATCTTGTAAGCAAAAATTGTAACTGGCTCTAACATATTTTACATCAATATAGAACAAAGACACCGATAAACCGATTTGTTGTTTTATTTTGCATCTATTTATTTTGGTATTTGAATTTCATGTTAAAAAAAGAAACATACAAAAAAGTTTCACATTTAAAAAAGTGCACAATAACAAACGTGACTAATGTGATCTGATCAATGACCAATGTGTTTACAGTTACACATTCCATAGGTACCTATACTTTTTAAATTGATTAAATTGTGTAGTTTGTTACTATAACGCGATTTGATAACGAATATACTAAAATTACTAAATGAAATCAAATTTAATTGACTTTTGCTTCTCATCCACTTCGCACAAAATAGATGCGAATAACTCTTTAATGCCGCGAGTTAAAGACATTCAACCGAATCGAATTATGTTTCACCTATTAACCGACCTCCTAAAAAGGAAGTGATTCTAGATTCGACTTTTGATTTTGTTATGATTACTCAATGACATTAATAAAGACAAATACCTGAAGATCTGTAGGCTAGACGAAGATTGAAGAACTATATCAGCGAAATGAAGTGAACAGAAAAGAACGAAGTGGAACCATGGAGGTGGGCCACGTAGCAAAGGCGCATTGAACGCTAAGAGGGCGAATAATGGTTTTTGTTGACTTATGTATATCTCGAAAACCATAATGTCTTGATCGAATGTAATCAAGAGTTTAGTAGGTTAATGCTTTAAAAGTTTTTGACAATGCTTGGCCACCGTAAAACCGTTTTTGTCTAGCTCCGAGTTCTTAATAGCGAAGCAATTTAGTACAAATAGCAATTTAGTCCTATGTACCCAGTTTACGAAACTTCTGTGTAATTACTAAGCAGAGCATACTATTAAACCATAATTCTTGCCTACGTACGTTGCATTACCGCTCTTCCTTTTCGCACACTGCAATTGCATTATAAAGGACCACCTATGCCGATTTGCTCTGGTAAGATTTTAAGACCCACCATACCGGAGCCGTAATTACGCTGATGTTGTGTTTCTTTAGAGTCTTTAGACAGTCAATTGATAATCTATTGTATTGTTAGACGTGTAGATATATTCAGCACCATGGAATGTACAAATATTACTATGTCAAAAGTCAATACTGCTCCAAGTTTCAGTATGATTGTGCTTTCCGCTAAATATATATTATGCTGCTTTGGTGCGTAGTCCATAGCTTACCTAGCACGAGTGACTAAGGCTTAACGAAACTGTTATTATAATATGGATGAAGCTATGTGAACTAAGAATGGAAATTATAAAGCTTAATCTAGGCCTGTATTTGCTCTCCTACACTTATTATTTTCAGCAGAAACTATCCTCTTAATATGACTGACTATGACTTAATTTATAAAAAATGATTGAAATGATGAAAATAATTTGATTTTTTTACATTTCATTTGCATGCATAATGATCATTTTAAGTTGCACGTTCCATTTTACTGTATTTAATCTTACATATTATCAGTTATGAAAGAGCAGCCCGTTTGAATTAAACCCAAAAACCCCAAACAACGACAAATTTATAAATTGTCGATCAAAATCTAGCCTACAACACAAGGCGCCATTGTGCCCGTAATTTTGGAGGTCGACATTAGATACGGAGCATTGTTGCATTGCATTCTAATAATTTCAGCTATCTGGCATCGAGCCGTCGGGTATGGAATGTCGTTTGTGTGACCGCTTGTTTGTTTGGTCATCACTATCCGCTCAGATGTCTGACATACACAGTTTGTGCAGAAAATATGCGGTAACGTTTGTTGCTATCCCCTTAACTGGCTGGCGGGGCCACGAAAATAATCATAGAGCAAACATGCTCTATAACTACTTTAACAAAACAAATGCTGCAAGCGTCATCGTCGTCCTTGTTAGGTCGTGTCAGCTCTTTTTCGCAGTCGGCGGTCGATTTTTCAACTCCTCGGGCTTACCTGAACCCCGGTTACGAACGACGACGTCATCGACGTCATCGTCTACGGTAAAAAATAACAACAACATATGCGTTTCATTATCAAAAAACGCGAAGTCACGCTGCAATTGGTTCCGACTAGACGTCGCGGATTAACGTTTTAAACTTAGGTTTTCTCCACGGGCTTAAAGTTAGCGTAAAGTGTCATTCTATGGAACTGCTAACTATGTAAACAAACCGCCATATTGAAATTGTCTCTGAATTTACTAGTGACTTTTGTTTACATAGTTAGCAAGTTCCATAGAATGACACTTTAGAGCTCATTTGCTTTGCCTCTGATCTTCAGCAATGTCTACATCGCCTTCACTTTGGTTAATGATTGATCTGTTTCTCAGTCCTATTGCGACAGTTTTGATGTGTCACTATATGGAGATGCGACGAACATCTTCATATACATATAGTGACACATCAAAACTCCGCGACTCTGACCACCCTG
This sequence comes from Cydia splendana, assembly GCF_910591565.1. Classification (NCBI taxonomy): domain Eukaryota; kingdom Metazoa; phylum Arthropoda; class Insecta; order Lepidoptera; family Tortricidae; genus Cydia; species Cydia splendana. Next base: position 14,010,010 of record NC_085972.1, on the reverse strand, counting down.
TTTTTGTTTACCTTTCTGACTAGCATTTGTTTGTTGACAGGACAACCAAAGCAGCAACGGCACGTTCATCAATAACAACCGGTGTTCGATATCGAAAGAGCAGGAGCCCCACGAGGTCTTCTCGGGGGACGTGGTCCAATTTGGCATTCCCGTCGTTGAGAATGCTACCAATTCGGAGAAGGTAAGTTTTACAAATGTAATGCGGTTATCAAACAGATGCAAGATAGCGATGCACTTACTCGTATATGTATAGCACGTATATCCCGCTCGTACAGTCGCCATCAGATATAAAAATATCTGAACACGCACTCTAATGCCTTGACAATAGAGGCGTGTTCAGATATTTGTGAGCACGCTGGCCGCTCCGATATAACTGATGGCGACTGTACACCGAATTTGACGCATCCAAAGTGAAGACCATTTTAGTCAGATTTAATCATCAGTTCATCACTTAATACGACAACCGACTTGGATTTAATTTAAAGAGGGTAAAGGTGGATAGGAGCGTCTCGGGAATTAGTCACAAGAATTCAGTTGACTTGTTAAGAAAATAATTATAAAAAATAGTGTATCTTATCTTTTGTAAAAAATGCATGATTTATTATGAAAATTTATAAAATACTCCGTAAAAAGTCGCGAAGCTAAAATTGTCAAATGTACGGACGCTTAATACTAGGATTTAATGACCATAACGAATGTCATTGTTATCTTACAAATTAGCATCAGAATTCATGTTTTGATGTTTAGACTACTACATGTTGACGACCGGTCTGGCCCAGTGGGTAGTGACCCTGCCTATGAAGCCGATGGTCCCGGGTTCGAATCCTGGTAAGGGCATTTATTTTAGTGTCCGACCGAAGGTTCGGTTTCGGTTTCGGCCAGTTTCGGCCAAAAAATCATGTTTCGGCTGTAGTTTCGGTTTCGGCCAAAAAACGGCCGAACCTTTCGGCCGGGCCGAAACTTACGAAATGGTACTTCGTACTATGAAACTAAGCTATGTGACAAAGACCAAGAGTTGGGGAATAAGTAGGACAACAATATTAATATGTACAGTCACCTGCAATAGTATGTTACTCTTAGAATGCCGCAAAAATATGTGACACGCACTTATGGCTCTACAAATAAGATCGTGTCAGTTATTTTGGCGACCTTTGTTGTGTAATATACTATTGCAGGTGACTGTACCTACATATTATGATTATGGTTATGTATAGGTATAGAAATTAATTGGTTTATTATAAAACACAATTCCACTAATGAGGGCGCCACTAGACGGTCGACGCAGTCTTAAGAGGCTGTTAATACCTATAACGCGCACACTCTAATTGTATCGGAGTAAATGAGATAGCACTGTCGCATGTTACTGGGCCAGGGCAAAGGAATAATAAGAAAACTCATCATCTTCCAATTTTTGCCACGGCCCATGGGAGCCTGGGGTCCAATTGACAACTAATCCCAAGAATTGCCGTAGGCACTACTTTTTACGAAAGCGACTGCCATCAGACTGACCTTCGAACCCAGAGAGTAAACTAGGCCTTATCGGCACTAGTCCGGCTTCCTCACTATGTTTTTCCTTCACCGAAAAGCAAATAGTAAATATCAAATGATATTTCGTATATAAGTTCCGAAGAACTCAACGAGCCGGGGTTTGTACCTGCGACCTTCGGATTGAAAGTCGCACGCTCTTACCGCTAGGCCACCAGCGCTCATAGAAATATCTCGCTTTTAATACAATGGACATTGCTTGGAGTCTGTGCTCAACTACTTATCCTGAAGCCTGAAGCACTGCTTTGACTTCGCATGAAAGTTCGCCTCACTGGGGCACTTCGGACGTTTAGGCCCAGGTGAAGGTCGGTACCCGGCCTTGCGATATTGTCAACAAAAAATTCGCGCTCGCTGCGCTCGCGTTTTTGGTTGACCCTGTATCTACATGTTGATTTGACTGGTGAATCAATAGAGTTAGACCAAGAAAATTCTGCAATTATTTTGATAGAATACGCCGTGCAACTAGTGCAAATGTTATTACGTCATAATTTCATAGAAGTTTTGACATTTAAAATAACACTTGCACTGCGTGTGTTATCAAAATCGTTGCAGAATTATCTTGGTCTAACTCTAGTAAATTTCTTAAAAAACTGCTCAAGTAACATCAATTTCAAGGACATTGGGTGTTGACAGCCCCATAATATGTGTGTAAAAGCGGTTTTATAACATTTTTTCAACGATTTTAACAAGTCTACAAAAGGTTCGGTTTCGGTTTCGGTTTCGGCCGAAACTAGAGCCAAAGCCGAACATTCGGTTTCGGTTTCGGTTTCGGCAAAAAAACATGTTTCGGTCGGACACTAATTTATTTGTATGATGATACAGATATTTGTTCCTGAGTCATGGTTGTTTTCTATGTATTTAAGTATTTATATATTATATATATCGTTGTCTGAGTACCCACAACACAATAGTAGTAGGGCTTACGGCGATATTTACATCGAAAGCTGCATTTTTGGCAGAAAGCAAGCCGCTTTGCCCAGTGATACTAGGGACCAATCTGAATGATTTCATCCGAGGAAACACAAATTTCATTCACTAGAATTCAAGATGGCGGACCTTTTTCAAAATGGCGGCTGCAATATTTAAAAAAATTATAGAGACAAAACGGTTGCACCGATTTTAGTGATTGATATATCGATCAATTCGTATTGACACTTGTAATCGAATAAAAAATATGGCATTTAAGAAATTAAAGATGGCGGCCGAATACTAAGAAAATTGTGTTTTTTTTCTTTATTTTTTTTTCCTTCTAATGAAAATAACAGCTAAATATTCTATAATATGATCACATATTCCTTCATTTAAATGAAACCTGATAATATTATCTGCAAAATAAAAAAAATATCTTAACAATCCGTTGAGTAGTTTTTGAACTATACGCATTTCAAAAAGCGCGTAACTGCCGTTCGAAACGGCCCGCTCGCGCGGCTCGCGTCATAACTGAGAACTTTGATGATTTAAAGGTAAAAAAAGAACTGAAAACATATTTACTTTATTTATTGAGCTTTAAATAAAGAAATAAATTGTATTTCTGCTTATTATTTGTGACCATCACGGGAAAAGGTATAGCGCCATTTGAATAACACCAAAACATCTATATCGGAAGATCTAATCAAAATACGCCTAATTCCCTGTTCTGCCAGATCTTTTGCGTGAAGTACGATGCGGCCATCAGCTTCTTCCGCATGTGTTCCTATTCATAAGATCAGGCAGAACAGGGAATTAGGCGTATTTTGATTAGATCTTCCGATACAGATGTTTTGATGTTATTGATATCATATCATCAAACTTAAATTGAGAGTGGCCTGCAAGAGTTATGGCTATTAACTGGGACTGCAAATAACTCCGTTAAGGCGATGTTCATAAAATAGCAAATACTTTGGGTCCTGACAGATCAACCGCTCTCCGTGACTTTCACGCCTCTACAGGGTGTGACACTACTTCTTACTTCCATACAAAAGGAAATAAGTCTTGCTTCAAAACATGGTTGTCACACCCTGAAGTTACACCAGCTTTGAAACAAATATCGCAGCCATTACAAAGCCTTCCTGAGGAAATCATGGCTATGCCAGAAAAGTTCACCTGCTACCTATATGACCCACAAATAGCACATTCGTCGGACAACTTGGTACGCAAGGAGCTATTTGCTACTAAAAAGAAATTGGTATCAGCATCCCACCAACATCGGCAGCATTACATAAACACGCGCTCCGTCTCACATACCAAGCAGGCCAGTTATGGGGTGATATGCCCTTATTCTTGATGATGCCTCTGTGCCATTGCCATCCTCTTGGGGTTATCTAATGGCAGTAGGGAACCGCAATGGTCTGATGCCAGGGAGATGGCGTGAATTATCATACCTGGACCATTGCGGCTGTAAAAAAGGCTGCGAGACAATGCGCTGCACGTGTCGGAGGGTGGGTCTACCCTGCACAGTGCAATACAGCACTTGCAAAAACAAAAGGTACTTATAGATAAACCACGCCAAACTGTCCCGCCCCTCCATTACTATTTCAATACTACACACATTGAAATAGTATTGGAGGGGCGGGACAGTTTGGCGTAGTTCATCTCTATATATTTAATTTAATTATATTAGGTATATTTTTATCTGATTTCATATGAATTTTCTTTTCTTTCAGTTCAACCACATCGGGCAAAGATGATAGAGAGGAATAAATTTGAACCCACTGGTATAGGTACCTTAGGGCGGATGGCGCTTACGCTATTATTAACGCCGCTCCAATACTATTGCGGTGCTAAGCGACGTAAGCGCCAGCCGCTATACCTTTTCCCGTGATGGTCACAAATAATAAGCAGAAATACAATTTATTTATTTATTTATAGCTCAATAAATAAAGTAAATATGTTTTCAGTTCTTTTTTTACCTTTAAATCATCAAAGTTCTCAGTTATGACGCGAGCCGCGCGAGCGGGCCGTTTCGAACGGCAGTTACGCGCTTTTTGAAATGCGTATAGTTCAAAAACTACTCAACGGATTGTTAAGATAATTTTTTTATTTTGCAGATAATATTATCAGGTTTTATTTAAATGAAGGAATATGTGATCATATTATAGAATATTTAGCTGTTATTTTCATTAGATGAAAAAAAAATAAAGAAAAAAAACACAATTTTCTTAGTATTCGGCCGCCATCTTTAATTTCTTAAATGCCATATTTTTTATTCGATTACAAGTGTTAATACGAATTGATCGATATATCAATCACTAAAATCGGTGCAGCCGTTTTGTGTCTATATTTTTTTTAAATATTGCAGCCGCCATTTTGAAAAAGGTCCGCCATCTTGAATTCTAGTGAATGAAATTTGTGTTTCCTCGGATGAAATCATTCAGATTGGTCCCTAGTATCACTGGGCACAGCGGCTTGCTTTCTGCCAAAAATGCAGTTTCTTTTCGCTAAGCTCTATCACTACAAGCCTTCTTGAGCTTACCGTGGGGCTTAGTCAATTTGTGTAAGAAATGTCCTATAATATTTATATTTTTATATATTTTTTTTTTATGTTGGTATTTTATTTTTCAACAAATATCATCATCATCATCATCATCATCATTATCATCATCATTATCATCATCATATCAGCCAGAGGACGTCCACTGCTGTCCACATAGGCCTCCCCCAAAGAGTGCCACAATGACCGGTCTTGCGCCACCCGCATCCAGCGGACTCCCGCGACCTTTACCAGGTCGTCAGTCCACCTAACAAATATAACTGCGCGTTATAAATTGGGTTGTATTAATAACTAATAGGTACGCTCGTTTCCTACATTCTGATATTGTAGGTGTTCGATAACGTGTGGCACATAATTCAACGACATTTCCGCTACCATGTATATACATTTTTTATCGCTAGCGCTAGAGACGCTAAGTAATAAAGACTGATCATCTTCACGTGAACTCGCGGTCCTCACTCTTTTTGTAGATGGAATCACTTTTTAAGCGAGTTTCTAATTCTTTATACTTTGCTAAGCACTTCTTAGTTAAACACCGCAACATCGTAGGTAATTTTTTTGTCCATTTTTTTATGGAGCACACTACAGTATTTTACAAACACAAAGGGTACGGTGACAAGTGTCATCAATTTATAACCTTAAAACGCCAAATCGACCAAAATTGTTCTGTGATGATACCTGAGTATTTTCGAAAACCACGTAATAAGCGGCGCATGGTGGCGCTATAATGACGAGCAACTAAATCTGGCATCGAGATTCACTGTCCTTATTTTTTTATCTGTGTTTACTTACTCTAACTAATAATTAGAGCTACATGAACGGTTGTCACTTCAACTACGCGTTTTGTTTCCCACGGAAACAACTGACAGATCACATTCGTCGTAACAGATCTTTGTTTTTGTGATATACATACTCGTAAATGGAAGTATCACACTGGCTGGCGAAGTCGCTAATAAGGAAGCGGCTTTTTCCTTATCAGTCAGATTTTATGCAGAAATATTCGTTGGTAGAGCGACGCGTGTATCGTTAAGAACTCGACTATGGAATAAAAATGTATCGAAATGACATTCAAGTCATCATTTCCATAAATTATTTACTCCACATTGGTGTTAACGATTAATGATTACTTAACCCTTTTCCAGGCCGCACCAATCTACAAGGTTTCCCAAAAAAATCCAAATATATTTCAATTAACCCAGCTCTGATGATCCATTTGAAGACAAGTCACATTTCCCGAAATTGCAATCTAGTTTGAACCTTAAATCGGAATGCTAAAGTTGAAATTCTGTTGGCGCGTATGTAATCGATAAATCGTACTATGCCTGGAAAAGGGTTATAAAACGAAATAGTCTTAGTTCTTAGACATTTTGCTATACCCTAAAATCGCGCAAAGAGTAGTCAATTTGTGTTGTAATAATAACCTCTTAATATAAAACCTTTGAAAAAAAAACACTAATCATTGACTTTGTGAAATAACTTTCGAATGAGTAAAGAGATTATGGCTCACACGACATTTGTAGGATGTTAGATAATTTCCCAATCGCTCCTATTCCCAGTTCCCACGTGTCAAAATATGTAAAAGTGGGACTTAGGCGATACGCAAACTGACACCGCTGGTTGCTGCTGCGTATAATAGCAACAGCTTTAACAATGTATGCAAGTACATCCGTTTATTTAATTAAATAATAAAACAAGCGAAAGTAAGGCCGCGGTCTGAGCGCTAGCCGGACGACTAGCGGTCGTTCACAAATTTAACTCAATCAAATGTATGCCAGCCCCGCTGTCCGCTGCTGTCGAGAACGCTTCCTTATACCCGCATCTTTCAAATTAGTTGCAGTGCTATGCGAGAAATGTGATGGTGTATCGCGTGACAAGTGACATAGCGGTTAGTAACATAACGACCCGGCTGAAGTAATGATTATACACTAGGATTCCATTTAACGCCTTTCTCTCATTTAGTGCACTGTAAACAAGCTAGTTAGTTAGTCACTGAATGTAGGGCCTACATTTACATTATAGGGTATAGCTAAGGCATGGTGCCTTTATTTAGCACGCAATTGCGTGTTTGCAGTTACATTCATCATTCTCTTGCGTTTATGTTTAATTTCTAAACGATATTTAATAGTGTAATTGTTTTGTTAATATAAAGTTTGTTTAAATACATTTTATACGTCTGTATAAAACGTTATTAAGTTTATTTTGGAACCCACTTTTCGCTACGCTCCGATATAAAAATAATTTTAATTGACATACCTGACCTGTATAATTAGAGGTCTTATGTTTTTACAAGCTTTTATTTAGTTTCACCTGTCCCGTTGTCTGTCTGTAATCAAATCTTGCAAGTTAAATTTGATCCACTTCCCGGTTTCCGTTTGAGCTGAAGTTTTGCATGCATGTATGAATCGGATGACAATGCAATAATAGTATGGTACCATCGAGCTGATCTGATGATGGAGACAGGAGGTGGCCATAGGAACTCTGTGATGAAACAACGCAACCTAATTGTGTTGGGGGTTTTTAGAATTGTCTCGATGAGTATTAGTTGTCTGTCGTAAGAAAAGTACAGTCAGTGATAAAAGCTTGTACCAAAAATGAAATTTTTGCCTAAAACTTATTAAAATTTATTGTCAAACAGTTACGAGAAGTGCCAGAAAACGAATAAGTATAAACGACTCATGCGAAAAATTAGCATACTACTACCTGTATAACTTGTAACTACGACTACGAGTACTACATAACTTCAGTAGATAATGTAAATTGACCAACATAGGTCCCCCAAAAGATCTGGTGGCTCTCAGCCACTGAATTAATTAATACCTTTAAGTGGTTCAAGAATACTCTCTTAAACACGTTTTTATTCGCAGAACACGTTCCCACCCGTGGTTGCGCTACTAAAGCTGTTTCACCCCGATGGCAAAGAGGCGAAGCTGTCCTTCAACCCCACCATGACCACGCCGCTGCACCTCAAGGAGCTGTATCAGCTGAACAACTTCGTGCAGGTGCGTACCGTCGGGTGTATTTGCAGAACACATTTCTGCCCGTGGTTGCGTACTGAAGCTGTTTCACCCCGATGGCAAAGAGGCGAAGCTCTCCTGCAACCCCACCATGACCACGCCGCTGCATCTCAAGGAACTGTATCAGCTGAACAACTTCGTACAGGTGCGTACCATCGGGTTTATTTGCAGAACACATTACTGCCCGTGGTTGCGTACTCAAGCTGTTTAACCCCGATGGCAAAGAGGCGAAGCTGTCCTTCAACCCCACCATGACCACGCCGCTGCACCTCAAGGAACTGTATCAGCTGAACAACTTCGTGCAGGTGCGTACTGTCGGGTGTATTTGCAGAACATATTTCTGCCCGTGGTTGCGTACTCAAGCTGTTTCACCCCGATGGCAAAGAGGCGAAGCTGTCCTTCAACCCCACCATGACCACGCCGCTCCACCTCAAGGAACTGTATCATCTGAACAACTTCGTACAGGTGCGTACCATCGGGTTTATTTGTAGAACACGTTCCCGCCCGTGGTTGCGTTACTCAAGCTGTTTCACCCCGATGGCAAAGAGGCGAAGCTGTCCTTCAACCCCACCCTGACTTTGACTTGCATTTGACAAATCATCTTAACACCGGATGTGATATGATATAAACTGTGTATGTACGAATCTACGAATAGAAGCGTAATTGTTTTCCAGAAAACAATAAACAATTCTGATATGTATGTCATTCCATTACGGCACCGAGTTTATTGTTATGAATTCCTCCTTATTAATGACGTTGATAATGTTCAACAAGCAGGCTTGAGATTTGATGCTATTTACGTCGGTCGTTCTATATTAAGTAACTTATATGTATGGTTGCGTAGTGTTATATGGCAGTTGTGGTTTGCGCTTATTTTCATCATATATCTCGTAGTGCACTTCCAGGGGCCTATGGTTCTAACGCATATATCGAAATTTCGTTATCGGCCTCTCTGTCGCTGCAGCTGATAGAAGCAGATAGCGAAATTGCGATTTTCCCGATAGACCCTGTTCACTGAACTCAAATAAATGACTTTTACAGTACACATGGTCCTATTTTCCCGCACTAGTACGTAAAATAGCAAAGTTTAAAGGCCCATATGTACTGTAAAACGTTGTACGATGCACGTGCGAATTTCGTCGAATTTCCTATTTTCCGCACTTGTATCGTAAATAACTATTTTATTTCCGTGCTGGATTACTATGGACAGCCTGTGCATGTAAAACAAATCGTCTACCCTGTTTGACTTAGCTCGCCACGCCGGTCTATCGGAACTGGTAATACTCGTTTCAGTCTAAAACCAGGCACAATCAAATGAATACTCAATGATATTGTACAATAACCTGATCTTTTCTTGTTATCAGTTATCCTTTTATGGAACATTAATAACATTATGTAATTTAATAAGGATTATTATGCGTCTAAAGGGTGCGAAAGGCAGGCCACATATGTAGGATGGAGGACAATAGGTGGACCAAACGGCTGACAGAATGGTTTCCGTATAATTGACCGAAGCGAAGCGAAGGTCTACGTTTTGACTCGGGCATTTTGCTTTCGTATGTCCGGATGTTCTCCTCTACAGGTCGCAATTCTTAACCGATTCTCGTGAAATTTTGTGACCGAATTTTATGACTAAATAATTTTTTTTTGTCAATCCGGTTTTTGGAAATTTTTAAAAATGGCGGAGTCGTGATACCTGGCGCCTAAACAAATAGTCGTATCGATATCATAAGAGTTTTTTCTTTTTGATATATGTTTATAGATTAATAGGCCAAAAATTCAGAAAATTTGTATCACTGGCACAGACCAACCCCTATAGACCGAGCTTATAGGACGACTCGCGGTCACCGCCCGTATGGTGTATAGGTCAAATATAAGATTGTTCGCACGCCGCTCCGATCAGTTGCGCCCAACGTAACGACCTGTTAGCAGTGTGCACGAGTCTAAGAAAATAAATCGTAAACTATTGAATTCATTGGGAAATCATGGGATATTGCAGCGTAAAATGGTGTGGCAAGTCATCTAAGACATCTACTTACGAAACAGATGGAATAACATCCCACAGGAAAGTCAAATTCATTATTTCATTGAATAATGTTTCTTGTCCGCGGGGTTCATTTTATACTGGTCAGTAAGCAGAGGCGAAGTATGTCCGTCCCTTTTCGTCAACTTGAAAATGCAATGCGCTATCCCTTTCCCTTTCGACTAGTGATGTGACGATGATGGTTTTTCAGTTGCGGAAACTTCGTGCTTCGTCATACCGTATTGTACCATTTTAGACATAATATATAAGTAATATGTTGTGTAAGTTTTTTAGAATCCTCTAGGCCAGCGGAGCAGTTAGGCCGCATGTCACGAGATGGACCTGATGATGAACTTCAAAGAAGTGCGAGGGCACTCGGTGTTGGTTTGTGATAGACATATGTTGTATGGGTTTTTTAGAATCCTCTAGGTGAGCAGTTAGCTGTCATGTCACGAGATGGACCTGATGATGAACTCCAAAGAAGTGCGAGGGAACTCGGTGTTGGTTTGTGATAGACATATGTTGTATGAGTTTTTTAGAATCCTCTAGGTGAGCAGTTAGGTCTCATGTCTCGAGATGGACCTGATGATGAACTTCAAATAAGTGCGAGAGAACTCGGAGTTGATTTGTAATAGGCATATGTTATTGGTCCATTTGAATATGTTTTCAATACAACCTTCTATGACCTTAATAAAACGGACAAAAGAAAATAATTGTATGAGATTTCGGCGACACTTTTTTCTCGTATCAAGAGATTGCGATTCTGAGTGGAAATAATATAAAAATTCTAAACTTTAAAATTCATGTTCTGGGTACTTTAAGCAGAAATGCCCTAATATGTTAAGTAAAAATTTCAGGTACATTGTTAAATTACTTAATGAAATATTAAATTAATCAATATAATGATTAAGTAAGTTTACTCTAAGTATACTAAATTGGTAACAATTTTACCACAATAAATAATAACCTGTAATGAACATGTCCCATCCCTACGCTTGCACGTGTCAGCGCGCCATGTTTGAAACGACCAATCGCAACGCCGTGAGCACCCCTCCCGCACCTCACAGTTTGGTGATTTGCGTCGGGAACAAAATGGCCAATATTAGGTTTCTAGAGGCGGTGTTCTGTGATCACTGGTTTCGGCGGTATTTAGATATTTAGTTTTTACTTGAGAATGAGTAGCTAAATTTCGTCAGCTTTAGTAAGAACTATCATGGCGCATTTTGCAAACGTTCGCTTTTTTGTTTGCATAGGGAGGTCCCTGGTTCCATCCCCAGTAATTGTATGCTGCTACATAACTTTTTGTATTTTTTTATACTTAAATTTCGTATCAATTGTTGTTTTTTATTTTATTTTTTTATTTTGAAAAAATTAAAAAAATCGTATTTTTTATTTATCAAGCGCGGGCTAAGCGCATTCGTTTATTTTTTGCAACAGATGATGGCTTTTTGCGCTTTAAAGAAAATTTGATTCTTGAATATACGGCGCCATACCTTTGGCCTATGCTCGTCTAGATGGCGACACCATTTTATATTTAACAATTTTTACTCATATCAGTAAAAGAACATGGGTCAAAATCATATGGCGTTCTAAAAATAAAAAAAATAATTTATCCATCATACATATATACATTTATTGATATTTTTTTTTCATTTTCATTTTAATCCTGTATCGAAATATGGCAGTAAATTTACTGTGACTACAAAATTTAGTATGACAATAACCCTCTACTACATATAGGGACCGTGCGCGTTGGAGGGTCTGCCATCTTGTGGCCTGAATCGGAAACATGTACATTGCCAAAACAAGTTCTACCATCTACCGTTCTTGTAGGTACGTTTCCTTATGCATAGTAGGTTCTGTCATCTTGTGGGCTACATCGGAAGCATAAACGTCACATGTACGCCTCACGCCAAAAATCTGACGGCTCCTATGCTACCCCCTATAGTTCACGCACGCCCACTATAGGGACCGTGCGCGTTGGAGGGCCTGCCATCTTGTGGCCTGAATCGGAAACATATGTGCACATGTACATTGCCAAAGCAAGTGCTACCATCTACCGTTCTCGTAAGTACGTTTCCTTGTACATAGTAGGTTCTGCCATCTCGTGGGCTACATCGGAATCATAAACTACACATCTACGCTTCGCGCCAAAGATCTGACGGCTCCTGTGCTGCCCCCTATAGTTCATGCACGTCCCCTATACACTTTATTCTCTTTAGATTAGATATTTAAATTCTTACTCGAGAATAAGTAACCAAATTTCGTCAGCTCATCTAAATGCTATCATAGCGCAGTTGGAAAGACGCTTACAAGCAAGCATATGGGAATAGGTACCCGGTTCGATCCCCAATAAATGCAATTTTTTTTATTTTTTTTTTGCACTTAAACATCGTATTGCTGATTGATCAAGCGAGCGCGAAGCGCGAGGTAAGCGTATTCGTTTGAGTTTTTGTTTGAACATTTTTTAGCGGTTTTAGTTCAAGGGCATGGCTGTTCCAGGAGTCAATTTCCACTTACGTTTATAGCATGGGCGGTCACCATCCATAAATCGCAGGGGTTAACATTGCCTAGGGCTAGAACTAGCTGTAGGTTGCTCGTACGTTGCGCTTTCCCGGGCTCAAAGTCTAACTAACAATAATGTTAGTTAGACAATAATGTTAGTTAGACTTTGAACCTTTTAATTTGGATCGCCTCGCTAAAATGGCCCATAATTTCCGCAAATCATTTTTTCTTCGAGGCAATTACTCCGTTCTCATTTTTTCCCAGTGGAATTTCTTCGCTTTATTTAATTTTTCGTGTACATTTTTTCATAAACTGAATTTTCCTTTTCTCAATTTATTCCCTTTTCTTTTTAATCCCAGTAGTAGTTAAAGTAACCAGTAGGTTTTTTTTTCATTAACTAAATATTCTCTATCTCCATATTTTCTCTTTTTTTTAATGCTAGTGGTAAAAATAACCAGGTTTTTTTCAAATAGGTAGGTTAGGGTTATTTTTTTTGATGACCGTATAAACGAAACTGCTCCCAGAGATAGGTAGGTTAGGGTTATTTTTTTTTGATGACCCTAAAAACGAAACTGCTCCCAGAGATAGGTAGGTTAGGGTTATTTTTTTTTTGATGACCCTAAAAACGAATCTGCTCCCAGAGATAGGTATGGTTAGAGTTATTGGCTGACAGCGTTTGGTTTGTTACTTGTAGTTTTTTAGATTATGTTTTAATTTTAGTGTTTTTGATATTTGTTGTATGTGAAATACCTACAAGTAACAAATATAATAACTACACTATTAACATACAGTAACAAGAAAATATTATCCTAGATATTTAAAAGAACGAAAACTATAAGGAAAAGATTAATTTAAAAATATTAAAAATAGGCGATTGCGGAAGAAAACCATTGGAAAAATATGGGAACGGAGTAATTGCTACCGAGAATGAATGATTTCGGGAAATTATGGGCAACGCAAAATATGAGAACGGAGTAATTGCCTCGAAGAAAAAATGATTTTCGGAAATTATGGGCCACGCTCGCGCACGAAGCAGTTTACAGTACGGTTACCATCAGTTTGTCACTGACATATACGCCGTCGAGAACGTAATTTACTTTCTATACATCTCGCTCGCACTCGCATATTAGTGCAAACGGGATGTATAGAAAGTAAATTACGTTCTCGACGGCTTTTATGTCAGTGACAAACTGATGGTAGCCGTACAGGTTAATTCAAAGGTAATGTTGGTTTCCTAACATAGGTAGAGTTAGACCAAGAAAAGTCTGCAGAGATTTTGACACTGGCACAAATAACATTGGCACTGCGTGTGCTGTCAAAATCTCTGCAGACTTTTCTTGGTCTAACTCTATCCACTTTTCTATACAATTAGTATGGCGACGTGTATACTTAAGGGGCATCGACCGTACACTGACATCGGGATGATATTTTTATCATGTTATTTAGTAGTCATCGTGCGTCTCGCTTGCGCCAATACATGTACGGACAAGAACGAGTGAAATGCACGATAACTAAATGACATCAGTTAGATGTCTTTCTGATATCAGTGTAAGTTTGAATTGGCCTGTTAGCCAAAAATTGTTTCGTATGTCCATATGTTCTACTCTACAGGTCGCATATCTAAACCAATTCCCGAATTTTGTAAGCAATTGATAGTTAAGTTTTTATGGTAAAATTAGATTCTCTAAATTCTTCAAAACAACGGAACCATACATTTATTCAGTTTTAAACTCTGCTCGCGAGGTCTACAGCTCACAGAGCCACTAGTGGTAATAGAAATAATGGACATCCGAGGAAAAGATGGAGGGATATATTTAACGAAACAGTTGGCGACAACTGGACGCAAAAGGCCCGCGATAGAGATATGTGGAAACGCATGGGGGAGGCCTACGCCACAGAGGCGACTACTATTATAAACATGTAATTGTTAAAGTTTAATTGAATAATATGTATAAGTAATTACAACTGTTTAAGGATAAAGTAACTAAATACTAGATTGTAAGTTAAGTTATTGTAAGGTAGTAATAGTAGAAATAAGTCAATCAATCTTTTAGTCGTGCGAAACGGGGGCGGATCGCTAGTTAAGTACAGAATTCGTACTGTTTAATAAAACCAATATTTGACAGTGGAAGGTCATGAATGATTAAATCATTTTGTGCACGACACTGAATGCTCGGTACAGTCGTGTATGTCGTGAGCCGTGGGAGTTTGAACTATTTAGTGATACATCACTGCCGCATGCCCTAATAATGTTACCTATCCTTACATTTCAGGAAGCGATCCAGCGCGAAGCCTCCCTCGAGGGCCGGATGCGGGCGCTCCGCGAGTGCGTCCAGCGCACGCAGGCGGAGGCGCGCGCCTCGTGGGAGCTGTTCGTGGGCGAGCAGCGCCTGCTCATGCGGGTGCACACACTCGAGACCATGCTCGCGGCCGGCAAGCAGCCCGAGGCGGCGCACGTGGCGCAGCTGCTGCACGACAAGAAGAACTACCAGGTCACTAATTAGCCTTGCCTCAGGGACTCAGTGAGACGAAAGCTATTATTTCCTACTTAATCAGTTCAACGCTCATCGCGGCACATTGTCATTTCGCCTCTGCAAAACATTTTCGCTACACATCTAGAAATCCTTGTTATTGATTACGCATATATTATTGTAGTCTACTTCGAAGTAGAATATGCATAGACACTACAGTGTGAATTGGATGGCGAATGTCAAGTCATGTCATGTTAAGTCAATTCTATAACATTAATTACAGATATAGTGCATAATTCACGGAAACGTTCGAACGTGTCTTGCTATTTCATTCAGTCAAAAAAGTACTGAGGTTAACTGACAAATACGAACGTTTCCGAGAAAATACGATGGTAAATAATTATGCATTACATCTGTACGCGACACAGCGCTGAAACAACGGCGTTTTGCTTTGCTAAAATATAAAAACTGCTTGTAATTTAAAAATTGCCTACAATGTTTTCCTGATTATTATCGACATAATTTAAGAAGTCTATCATATATTAATTACAGGAGGTGGCAACAGAGAGCCTTCGAGCCGCTCACGAGCAACGACTAGCACTCGAGGAGACCCTCGAGCGGCGCGGACGGGAGACCGCCGCGTTACTCGAACACAACGCCGCGCTGCGGCTCGCCGCCAAGAACGCCACGGCCGAGCTACAGGTGCGTGCTTCATACCTTCAACAAGCGACAGACTAACGACTAGCACTCGAGGAAACACTTGAGCGGCGCGGACGGGAGACCGCCGCGTTACTCGAGCACAACGCTGCGCTGCGGCTCGCCGCCAAGAACGCCACGGCCGAGCTACAGGTGCGTGCTTCATACCTTCAACAAGCGACAGACTAACGACTAGCACTCGAGGAAACACTTGAGCGGCGCGGACGGGAGACCGCCGCGTTACTCGAGCACAACGCTGCGCTGCGGCTCGCCGCCAAGAACGCCACGGCCGAGCTACAGGTGCGTGCTTCATACCTTCAACAAGCGACAGACTAACGACTAGCACTCGAGGAAACACTTGAGCGGCGCGGACGGGAGACCGCCGCGTTACTCGAGCACAACGCTGCGCTGCGGCTCGCCGCCAAGAACGCCACGGCCGAGCTACAGGTGCGTGCTTCATACCTTCAACAAGCGACAGACTAACGACTAGCACTCGAGGAAACACTTGAGCGGCGCGGACGGGAGACCGCCGCGTTACTCGAGCACAACGCTGCGCTGCGGCTCGCCGCCAAGAACGCCACGGCCGAGCTACAGGTGCGTGCTTCATACCTTCAACAAGCGACAGACTAACGACTAGCACTCGAGGAAACACTTGAGCGGCGCGGACGGGAGACCGCCGCGTTACTCGAGCACAACGCTGCGCTGCGGCTCGCCGCCAAGAACGCCACGGCCGAGCTACAGGTGCGTGCTTCATACCTTCAACAAGCGACAGCGACTAAGGGCTGATTTAGACGGCACGCGAACTCGCATGCGATTTTTAGTTACATTGCGGACTGTTGGTTACGCCCCATTCAACCGACCTACCAAAACCCGCAATGTAATGAAACATCGATCGTCTAAATGAGCCCTAACTCGAGGAGACTCGAACGGTGCGGACGGGAAACCGCTGTTAATTAACGCTCTTAGGCCCAGTTGCACCGGCCACAATTAGCGGTCTGATCAACGCCACTCGGTAGTGAACTATGAAATTTCATAGCACTTAATTTGCGCGCTTAACGAACACAAACATTAACGAGTTAAGATCTTATATAATCCGTTGGCTTAATTACCGAGTAAGAGACTCAGTTTGGATGTGATAAACCAGTACCTATTATTTATCTATTCTGAGTTTTCAATGGGATTTCTATTCGTTATCAAATGCATATATAAATTGAAACTATAAAGTCGTCATCTCTCACGTTTCACGTTGACCTTACGAGGTCTATTACATTCGTATAATTAGCGTTTATAATTAACATACCGGAATGATGACTTCTATTATACCTGCATTATGTCTCGTAGTTTCAGGAGTAGAGCACACAGCAACAGGTGTTACAAAGGGAAAATATTTTAGCTTTAGACCAAACGAAACCAGCGCTTGTTTTAATGAACAGGCGATCTTGATTTTATCAAAGCCTTGTCGAGTCGATTTATTTTTTTACGCATTTGGATTATAAGTAACCGTTATTACAATTAAAGCATAGGTATATTAGCTTGAAATGATGAACCAGGTACTCCTGAATACTTACTAGCTGTGAAATGAGCGATTCTAATAAATTCACTATTTTACATCTTAGTAGTTTACAGTTTCTGCTTATTACATGGCTTATTACAACCTTATCCTTATTTCAATAACAGGTTTGGGTGTCTGAAGTTGGACAAAATCCCTGTTACTTTGAAATGCAGTTTAAAATCATGGTGCAAAAAAATATACCTATGTGCCATGGAAGAGCTTAAAGACGCCTTTTTTCGCCTTTTTTCTTTTGGAATGTTGAACAACTAGGCGAAGATATAAGAATTTAGTTAGTTGTCTGAATATATGTATGATCTAGTATCGCATTGGACTCAGGGATAACGGACCCATATACATATACATCACGGCGGTGCGTCAAAATCTGCGAAGACGAGCCGGAGCTAATTTGACTCAATATTTCTCTGTGAACCTTGAGGAATCAAGTTAAATGGCGGTTGCCATATTATTACCCCCTTATTCATAAACGTCTAATAAAGTTAACAAGCCGATAATAATCGTTTGTCCCTTTCCACCATACCAATACGTCGGAAAGGGACAAACGATTATTATCGGCTAGTCAATTTTAGTAGACGTTTATGAATAAGGGGGTTAGTCAGTATATGTCTGTTAAGAATAGTAATTGTAATGTTGCAGAAGCTGGCAGGGCGGTGCGAGCGCAAGATGTGCGCGGCGCGCCTCGCCATCGCCGCCGCCGAGGAGCGCGAGCTCGCCGCCAGGAACCAGCTACCGCTCGCCGTCAGTATTGTGTGCAAATGCCCGCTTGCTAACCATGTCTCAAACATTATCACATTACTAATATTAGAGCGTTGGTATGGAAATCTATACGATTTGACAGTTCGTGCCTTAATAATAATTTTGGTCTAATAATGTTCGAGCAATGGGCCCCTGGCTGGACGCTTAAGCGGGACGTAAGCGAGCAACCGCTGCACAGTGTTCGATTTCCCTCAAAAAATTTCCCTATGCTGTTAATTGCATAAATCAATCAAGGAATGCATTTGAAATGCAAGACTAGAACACCCAGAAGTCTATTTCAAATACTTTTTTTAATAAAAAATAAATTATATTTCATGCCCTTGACATCGAAAAATTACTAAATAAATTCTACAAAAGTATCTGATTAAGAAGTCGCTTTTTAATCAATGTAGTTCGATAAAGAAGCCTTTGGCGCATATTTTCTAGTTCTTAGTTTTGGAATTTACCCTCTGGTTACCGAGTAATTCATATAAATAGAGATTTTTTATTTCATTTTTTTCTCCTAAATAACTCAAATGTGCGACTTGTGACTAGCACTGACAGATTGCTCTTAACTAGGTCAACCACTGGTAAAAAAATCACGTTCCACTATCGCGGCGTTTGGGAGTTATCGAATTTAAAAATACAGTGTTAGGGTTGACCCTCAACTTGACCTTTAATTTTTAGTCAGAATTAATTCAAAATTTTCCTCTATTACAAAACTGTATATTGTTTAGACATACTCCAGGTACATAAATAAAAATACAGGAACACTGGATTGACGTGGGCAAAAGTGCACCAGTGCTAGTGATTAATTAAAAATCGACTAATCGTAAAAAACAATTTTATCCATCATTATCAAAATGGCTAAGTTTGAATACATTTAATTGTGTGCAAACCTCTTTCATTTATACTTACAAAAATCGTCCAGTAGGATTAGTCTACCAGAAGCAGTTTGTGAACTTCTGAAGCCGATTCATGAAGAAAACTTACAAGAGGCTGAAGTCGATGATGAAGATCTAGCTAATGATGGATCTTCGTTAATAGACGGTGATGAAAATCCATCCCATGTTGACGACTGCACGTTAGTTCTCGAAAATGAAAATGATTTGTATGAGCCACAAAATACATAAAATCTGAGACCAACTTGCGAAAAGAAACTATAACTTGACTTCTGAATTTCTTTCTTTCTTTTCTGAATTTAATGACTTTATTGTTTAACAAAGTGCACTGCTCTAAAAAGTTTCTGCGTGGCCCAATGGTTGACTGGTAGAGAATGCCTTTTGGCAAGTCTGCCATTTGTAATTTCTTGTATTGTGCAATAAAGGTTAAATAAATAAATATAAATAAAGTTTCTTATGTTGTTTCTTAATTTAAATTAATCAGATTTTTTAATTACTCCGACCTTTCATATTTGTTTGACCTTTAAGTAACAACCCTAAAAAGTATAATTTGACCTTTATACATAACTCCCAAACGCCGCGATAGTGGAACGTGATTTTTTTACCAGTGGTAGTCCTAGTTAAGAGCCATCTTTCAGTGCTAGTTACAAGTCGCACTTTTGAGTTTTTCAGGAGAAAAAAAATGAAATAAAAAATCTGTATTTATATGAATAACTCGGTAAGCAGAGGGTAAATTCCAAAACGAAGAACTAGAAAATATGCGCCAAAGGCTTCTTTATCAAACTACCTTGATTAAAAAGCGACTTCTTCATCAGATACTTTTGTAGAATATTTTTTAGTAATTTTTCGATGTAAGCTCATGAAATATAATTTATTTTTTATAAAAAAAAGTATTTGAAATAGACTTCTAGGTGTTCTAGTCTTGCATTTCAAATGCATTCCTTGATTGATTTATGCAATAAACAGCGTAGGGAATTTTTTTGAGGGAAATCGAACACTGCGCTGTTCACGCTGTTAAAATCCCTTGGAAGCTCGACGGTACGCATGTACGCCCCGCCAAACACGCCGCTGGACGCTCGCTAAGTCGCTACTGAAACCGTACACTTATTATTACACCTCTTGTACTTAAAATACAATTAACTGACTAGCTATACTATACGTAACCCTTATTACAATGAGATAAAGTTTAATAATTATCAGCTAGCTGCGCTAATGTTAGTAGGTTACCTTACATAAGTATTATTTCTGTTATTACAGTACTCAGTACAAAACGGCGAGGCCAAAATGCTGGTACTGAGCACGGACAGCAACAAGCTAGCGGAGGCGAAGCGCACCGGCACCCTGGAGGACGCCGTGCGCGCGCTGCCCGACTACATCAAGATGCTGCTGCCGCAACACCTGCTCAACAAGGTTGGACCTTATGTCGCACACGTTTAGGTCGAACATGCCGGCACTGGCCACGGACAACAAGCTAGCGGAGGCGAAGGGCGCTGCCAGACTACATCAAGATGCTGCTGCCGCAACACCTGCTCAACAAGGTTGGACCTTATGTCGCACAAGTTTAGGTCGAACATGCCCGCACTGAGCACGGACAACAAGCTAGCGGAGGCGAAGGGCGCCGCCAGACTACATAAAGAAATCAAGATGCTGCTGCCGCAACACCTGCTCAACAAGGTTGGACCTTATGTCACACAAGTTTAGGTTTATTATGCCGGCAAGGTACGGCACGGTTTTACAAGTTTAGGTTAGGTTTGACGTGGAGGCTAGATGCTACTGTCGCAACACCTGCTCAACAAGGTTAGACCTGAAGTTTACATTCTAGGCATGTACAGACAGCAACAACCTAGTGAAGTTTGGACCTTATGTTATATACGTTTTATATTCTATTCACATAGATCTGCAGCTCTATACTCTATGCATCATTATTTGCGTAATTTGACACATTATGACTGACGTATACACCGTGTTTTTATTGAATTCCGTTAACTTCGGGGTATGGTTAAGTACGTTTAAGAAAACTAAATGGCATAGTTAATTTAAAAAAAAAAAAATTTTGCATTTTTTTTTTCAGAAAAATTAATATTAAAAAGTAATTAAATGTAGCATATAGCGTTGTTGTAACACGGGCATTACATTTAACTAAACCAAACAATTGAAATCTGTGACATATCAATGTCAATTCGAACATCGATCGACCGAGATTTTACTGAAGTTTAGTAGCAAATGTATGAACTCATTCTAAACACTAATCAATATGTAAACCGGCCTTAAGGCAAGTGTACAAGCTTGTAGAGGCCTTATAGGAAAAAAATAAAATATTGATTATCTTCGAAATGGAGTTAATTAGAATATCGGTGTCTTTGGGAAAGTTACTTGATTTAAGCTCAGGTATGCACCCTTGAAATTAACGGAAATAAAAAAAAACACGGTGTATAGAGATATAACTAACCCAAATCGATTGTCACAGCAAGCGATTACGATTGGATGGCACGTAGATTGAGGTATCGAATTGTGACGTATAATGATTTTTTATTTGAGATTTAAATAAAGCTAGAATTATATGGTTTTCCCGCAAGGTAAATGCATTTAATACACCGACCGAGTACCGACCGAGGGGATCTATTTTAAAGTTTATTTATGTTATTTCTGTGTCAAATTTGTTGTCTGTTAGGTGACGATAAATATATCCATATTTACTGTTAATTATCCACCATTTCCTTATTTTTATTAAAAGAAAAATGAAAAATTTATATCGTATTACTTAGACGACTACCGATTCATGACGGTGGTGTCCGGCCAACCCTAAAATAAAAAAAAAAGACGTAGAACGTAAACGTTCGCAGTGCAATTGTTTTCCTTTGTGATTTCGATGTGCAAGACATTTTACATTGTATTGCTGTTGTGAGTGACAGATGTCAAATAACGCAAATAATGATGCATATAGTATAATGAGCAGTATATAAAATGTATCTGCTGCGACACATTTTAACAAAAATGGATCTTAAGACGTTTTAGATATCTACTTTTATTTACGTTTTCTTCTAGCTCTTAAACTGAACTACATAAGTATACTATTGCTGCAATGTCTATTTAACAGGAAAATAAAAGGTATCTTTACTACCTATATACTGTTAGACTGATTGCCCCGTGAAATGTCACGTTTAAAGCCGTAACAGGCTACCGCACCGCACCGCGACCTCGGTGCGGTGCGACGCACGTACCGATAGTGTGTAAGGTAGTCGCGGTACGTACGTTAAGGACGCAGCTATAAGTTAGAGCGAGAAAGAGATATTTTGACCGCACCAAGGTTTGCGGTGCGGTAGTCGGTTACGGCATTTAGCGTGAAGCTATTAGACGATAAGACATCTGCTGCTGCTCAGATTTGTTGATTATATTAATGGATTTTAAATTGTGTTTACAGGTCGGCATCAAAGCCATATCCGCAGAGGGCAAATCGGCGAAAGAATTCGAATTGATATTGAAGAAGAATAATATTTACGATGAAGAAAACAAAGGTATTATGTTTTTTTTTTTGCATTTACACGTATGCTTTATTGACCGAAGCGTAGCGAAGGTCTACGTTTTGACTCGAGCAATTTGCTTTCGTATGTCCGGATGTTCTTCTCTACAGGTCGCAATTCTTAACTGATTCTCATGAAATTTTGTGACCAGATTCTATGACTAAATAAATTTTTTTTGTCAATCCGGTTTTTGGAAATTTTTAAAAATGGCGGAGTCGTGATACCTGTCGCCTAAACAAATAGTCGTATCGATATCATAAGAGTTTTTTCTTTTTGAGACATGTTTACAGAGTTAATAGCAAAAAATGCAGAAAAAAATTATCGCTGGTTTAGGCGGTATTTAGATATTTAGTTTTGTATTTCCGGATGTTCTCCTCTACAGGTCGCAATTCTTAACCGATTCTCATGAAATTTTGTGACCAGATTCTATGACTAAATAAAAATTTTTTGTCAATCCGGTTTTTGGAATTTTTTAAAAATGGCGGAGTCGTGATACCTAGCGCTTAAACAAATAAACGTATCGATATCATAAGAGTTTTTTTCTTTTTGATATATGTTTATAGATTAAATGTCCAAAAATTCAGAAAATTTGTATCGCTGGTTTTGGCGGTATTTAGATATTTCGTTTTTACTTGAGAATGAGTAGCTAAATTTCGTCAGCTTTAGTAAGAACTATCATGGCGCATTTTACAAACGTTCGCTTTTTTTGTTTGCATCGGGAGGTCCCTGGTTCCATTCCCAGTAATTGTATGCTGCTACACAACTTTTTGTATTTTTTTATACTTAAATTTCGTATCAATTGTTGTTTTTTATTTTATTATTTTATTTTGAAAAAATGAAAAAAATCGTATTTTTTATTTATCAAGCGCGGGCTAAGCGTATTCGTTTAATTTTTGCAAGAGATGATGGTTTTTTGCGCTTTAAAGAAAATTTGATTCTTGAATATACGGCGCCATACCTTTGGCCTCTATGCTCGTCTAGATGGCGACACCATTTTATATTTAACAATTTTTACTCATATCAGTAAAAGAACATGGGTCAAAATCATATGGCGTTCTAAAAATAAAAAAAAAACATTTATCCATACATATACCTATACATTTATTGATATTTTTTATTCATTTTCATTTTAATCCTGTATCGAAAGATGGCAGTAAATTTACAGCACTGATTTACAGTGACTACAAAATTTAGTACGACAATAACCCTCTACTATAGGGACCGTGCGCGTTGGAGGGTCTGCCATCTTGTGGTCTGAATCGGAAACATGTACATTGCCAAAGCAAGTTCTACCATCTACCGTTCTTGTAGGTACGTTTCCTTATGCATAGTATAGGTTCTGTCATCTTGTGGGCTACATCGGAAGCATAAACGTCACATTTAGGGTAAATGTGGGATAGATGCTATAGGGGGATAGATGCCCAAATTTTCACATAGCGACTTGTGCGAATTCAACGCTTGCAATTCATTTTTTATTTGTAAGCTTACTCCTTTCCTCCCCCTGGTTAATGACGAACACTTCGCTAAAATGGACGTATTGTGATTTATTGCGAAAAACTATTTTACGCCGCAACAGATTAAGGTAAATGTGGGATAGTTGCCATACTTTTTGAAAAAGGTGAATAAAATATAGAAGATAAACATTTAAAAATCTTATAACACAGTGTTAGTTTGTATACTCATTAATAAACAATATTTTCAAGGTAGCTGGATATTATTTGTTTTATTTGTATACTATCCCACGAGTCAAAATATCATTGCGGCATCTAACCCATACAGTTGGCATCTATCCCCGTCCGAAGGACCTTTTTATTTTGTTTATAACTAAACAAATAAAACAAATAATATCAAACTACCTTGAAAATATTGTTTATTAAGAGCGCTATTACATTTCGGCGTTGAGCGAGTTTAGGTATTTTACGCGCTGCGGCAGGCCGTGCGAGCTCAGTACGCCGATCCCTTCTACCACACTCGCACTACAATGATGGATTAAACATTCTTGATCCTTCGCGAAGCATATTGAAATCAACCATAACAACACTAACTGTACTTAACTTTTAAAGTTCTAAAACTGTTATTTGGTAAGTACGAAAATACTAAATGCAGTGCAAATGTACATAGGGGCTGTTCATAAATTACGTCATCTATTTTTGACGATTTTTGACCCCCCCCCCCCACCCCTCAAATCATCCAAAAATCAAGCTTCGGATGAATCTGTTTCCTCCTACGTCATGTTACCATCATCCGATGTCCAGACCCCCCCCCCCCCCCACTCCTCCCATTTGAAACGACGTAATTTATGAATAGCCCCATACTTGTACTTATGAAGGTATATTACTCGAAAGAAATTATAGGTACCTACTCGCTCATTTACATGTTTCGTCATTGCATTTGGTACCTATAGGTTGTAAAGTTTGTATCAACGAGGGTTTAAAAACGAACTGGTACTGAGGATCTGATGATGATTAAGGTGGTCACGGATACCAATCAACCATGTAGTAACATGATTAGGCTCGTTTGATTCGTCTCAACAAGATCTTTGACACTGAAGATACACAGGGTCTGATGATGGAGCTGGAAGGTGGCCACGGGTACCAGTCTATCATGTAACTAAACAACTTCGTGTTTGGGCTCGTTTGATTCGTCTCAACAAGATCTTTGACACAAGACAGTACTCAGGGTCTGATGATGGAGCTGGAAGGTACCATTACCAATCAACCATGCAACTAAACCACATCGTATTTAGGATCGTTTGATTCGTCTCAACAAGATCTTTGACACTAGGTGATACTCAGAGTCTGATGATGGAGCTGGAAGGTGGTCACCGGTACCAATCAACCATGCAACTAAACCACTTCGTGTTTAGGCTCGTTTTATTCGTTTCAACAAGATCTTTGACACAAGATAGTACTCAGGGTCTGATGTTGGAGCCGGAAGGTGGTCACCGGTACCAATCAACCATGCAACTAAACCATTTCGTGTTTAGGCACGTTTTATTCATCTCAACAAGATCTTTGACACAAGGTAGTACTCAGGGTCTGATGATGGAGCGCGAAGGTGGCGACGGGTACCTGTCTATCATCATCAGCTCCATCATCAGACCCTGAGTAGTATCTTGTGTCAAACATCTTATTGCGACGAATCAAATGAGCCCAAACACGAAGTGGTTCAGTTACATGGTAGACTGGTACCCGTGGCCACAGTCCAGCTCCATCATCAGACCCTGAGTACTAACTTGTGTCAAAGATCTTGTTGCGACAAATCAAACGAGCCCAAACACGAAGTGGTTCAGTTACATGGTAGACTGGTACCCGTGGCCACCTTCCAGCTCCATCATCAGATCCTGAGTACTATCTTGTGTCCAAGGTCTTGTTGAGACGAATCAAACGAGCCTAAACACGAAGTGGTTTAGTTGCATGGTTGATTGGTACCGGTGACCACCTTCCGGCTCCAACATCAGACCCTGAGTACTATCTTGTGTCAAAGATCTTATAGAAACGAATAAAACGAGCCTAAACACGAAGTGGTTTAGTGGCATGGTTGATTGGTACCGGTGACCACCTGCCGGCTCCATCATCAGACCCTGAGTACTATCTTGTGTCAAAGATCTTGTTGAGACGAATCAAACGAGCCTAAACACGAAGTGGTTTAGTTGCATGGTTGATTGGTACCGGTGACCACCTTCCGGCTCCATCATCAGACCCTGAGTATTATCTTGTGCCAAAGATCTTGTTGAGACGAATCAAACGAGCCCAAACACGAAGTGGTTTAGTTGCATGGTTGATTGGTACCGGTGACCACCTTCCAGCTCCATCATCAGACCCTGAGTACTATCTTAAGTCAAAGATCTTGTTGAGACGAATAAAACGAGCCTAAACACGAAGTGGTTTAGTTGCATTGTTGATTGGTACTGGTGACCACCTTCCGGCTCCATCATCAGACCCTGAGTACTATCTTAAGTCAAAGATCTTGTTGAGCCGAATCAAACGAGCCCAAACACGAAGTGGTTTAGTTGCATGGTTGATTGGTACCGGTGACCACCTTCCGGCTCCATCATCAGACCCTGAGTACTATCTTGTGTCAAAGATCTTGTTGAGATGAATAAAACGAGCCTAAACACAAAGTGGTTTAGTGGCATGGTTGATTGGTACCGGTGCCCACCTTCCGGCTCCATCATCAGACCCTGAGTACTATCTTGAGTCAAATAAATACATATAGAATGTCAGGTCGTTTCAAATATTTTTAATCCTGTCCGGTAGTTTATTAAACTGTACCATTATAAATTATAATACTATAAAAACGGTGCTAGGATCAAAGTCTCTCGTTGCGGTTTACACGCACACAGTATAGCGTTTTACACGGCGCCCGCCGCACACAATGATAAAAAACCTCGTCGTCGCCGTTGAAAATGTGCGGAGCCGACCGACACACGTCCTGCCTCTACAAGCTCTGCCGCGGCACTGAGCTGGCGCAGCGCGCGTCATCGGTAATATAGAGTAGTTTTCAAAAAATTGCCAAAAAATTATAGTAGAATTTCATAAACACTAATGTATACCAACAGTATAAGTAAACGTTGCAGATTGCTTGAGTATGAAAATGACTTCGATATTAAGTAGATTTTCGTAGGAATTGACACTTGTTTCGGAGAGAAAATCGAGTTCGTTTTACTTTGATTTTCTCTTTCTCAAAGGTATGTAGGAAAAATATAGTTTGATATGCCTAAAGTACAGGGTATTAGTAATACAAAATAGCCAGGTTTAGCAGAGTAAAATTCTCAACATTTCCAAATAAGAGCTCGCCATTCAGTGCTTCACGGGGTTTTTCGGAAACGACCATCAGAAAAAAAATCATTACTAATTTAATAAGTCCTTTTTCTAATATTTACAACGTCATTTATAAAGATAAGAAGACGCTTTTACTGGAACAAGTACTCATTGTTTCTAATAATGAGCGCAAAGTCCTGAATTTCGTCGACTAGTATCATCAATTTTGCATTATTTCGACTTTTCTTGTAAGAGCGCTCTTAATGCGTATACAAACTAACACTGTGTTATAAGATTTTTAAATGCTTATCTTCTGTATTTTATTCACCTTTTTCAAAAAGTATGGCAACTATCCCACATTTACCCTACGCCTCACGCCAAAAACCTGACGGCTCCTATGCCGCCCCCTATAGTTCACGCACGCCCCCTATAGGGACCGTGCGTGTTGGAGGGCCTGCCATCTTGTGGCCTGAATCGGAAACATATGTGCACATGTACATTGCCAAAGCAAGTGCTACCGTCAACCGTTCTCGTAGCTACGTTTTCTTGTGCATAGTAGGTTCTGCCATCTTGTGGGCTACATCGGAATCATAAACTACACATCTACGCTTCGCCAAAGATCTGACGGCTCCTGTGCTGCCCCCTATAGTTCATGCACGTCCCCTATACAATCTATTCTCTTTAGAATTTAGATTAGTTAGATATTTAAATTCTTACTCGACTAAAATTAAAAGCATGAAACTCCTTCTATTGCAACTCGAGGAGGAACAAATACTGAAAAGACTGGCAAACCAAACGCGCACGAAGCTTCTCAGTTGCAGTTTACAGGCTATATAATTAAAAGGTAATGTTGGTTCCCTAACATAAGTAGAGTTAGACCAAGAAAAGTCTGCAGAGATTTTGACACAGGCACAAATAACATTGGCACTGCGTGTGCTGTCAAAATCTCTGCAGACTTTTCTTGGTCTAACTCTATCCACTTTTCTATACAATTAGTATGGCGACGTGGATACTTAAGTTGGGGCACCGACCGTACACTGACATCGGAATGATATTTTTATCATGTTATTTAGTAGTCATCGTGCGAAATGCACGATAACTAAATGACATCAGTTAGACGTCATTCTGATATCAGTGTACGTTTGAATTGGCCTGTTAGCCAAAAATTGTTTCGTATGTCCATCTGTTCAACTCTACTCATCGCATTTCTAAACCAATCCCCGAATTTTGTAAGCAGGTTCGATAGTTAAGGTTTTAATTGTCAAATTAGATTCTCTAAATTCTTCTAAACAACGAAGCCATACATTTACTCAGTTTTAAGCTCAGCTCGCGAGGTCTACAGCTCACAGAGCCACTAGTTTACAATTTTAATTATATACTCATAATTTTCAGTATTTTCAGTTATTATACCCGGAAATTTTTAATTGTATGCCGTATCTTAGCGCAATAAAATACATTCTAGGTTTGTTTTACTAAAGTAACATATGTTGATATGTTAGAATGTGGACTATGACCTTTTAACCGCCAAAGCTGTCAACTGACGCGCGGCTATAGCCCAGTATTAACCTTACCAACCAACAATAACAAACCAAAGGGTTCCCACGACTGAAGATTCCTCTTCTTCAAGTATAACGTGTGATGAAACGATTATCTGGGGTATAAAGTTCAATAGAATAGTGTTTTAAATTTAGTGCATAAATGAAGATTCTATGTAAACAGGACAACATAACCTTTTGCCTTTATCTTTCAAGTTATAACTTCTTTGCTATTAAGTCTAATCTAAGGCCGCGGACTGGACGTACACGACCGGCGGTGCCGCTGTCGTCCAAAACAAATTCATTCAAGTCTAATACATTTTGATGTATTATGTTCGGCATCGACCGACTCGACGACGACAGTTTCCGCCCGCCTCCCGGTCGCCGCGCCGCCTAAGGGACTAAGAGCCACCCCACACTAGTAGACCCAGACCAAACGGACGACCAGAGTCGTAAAACTTCTCATTCAGGCTCGCGTGGTCGAAGGTAGGGTGAGAGAAATAGAGATATGACCCCGGTCGCCCGTTTGGCGACCCAAAGGTCTACTATAGCGTCTTCCGAGCGTCGGCGTCTAGTCAGCGCTATAGAAGATGGCGTCGCTGCACAATTGCGTCGACAAGCAGCTATAGAGTAGACTAGACGCTGATGCTCAGGAGACGCTAGTGTGGGGTGGCTTTAAATGCTACTTGTTTGGTCATCAGAAAAAGACGAAGTGTCGGACGGGTCGACGGGCGAGGACGGCGGCAGTGGCGAGGAGAAGACCGGCGAGCCCGACCTCTGCACCGACGACGAGAAGCAGCAGCGGCTCAACCACGGTAACATGCTTTTTAGGGTTCCGTACCCAAAGGGTAAAAACGGGACCCTATTACTAAGACTCCGCTGTCTGTCCGTCTGTATGTCACCAGGCTGTATCTCATGAACCGTGATAGCTAGGCAGCTGAAAGTTTCAACGATGATGTATTTCTGTTGCCGCTATAACAACAAATACCAAAAACAGAATATAATAAATATTTAAGTGGGGCTCCCATACAATAAACGTGATTTTTTTCCCGTTTTTTGTTTAAATGGTACGGAGCCCCTCTTGCGCGAGTCCGACTCGCACTTGGCCGGTTTTTAACTCAATATAGTCTACCCACCTTCACGTCTAGTATGCAAACAACAAAGCGTGGAACGCCGCCAAAAGACGGTTATCACACTACTCCGCACTTCGGGGCAGCGTCCGGTGCTGCGGTTTCTAACTTTGTACTGTAGAATCTTGATATGTATGCAAAAACTACATGGTCTGCTCTCCGTGTAAAGGTGCGAGTCATACGACGGTTCGCGCTTTCGGACGGAGATGCGGTGCGGGCCGCAGGGTATGTCACACTGAGCTCCGTAGTACCGTACGGATGTTTTTTTTTGGGCATTGGTCATTCTGTATGTGCAGTGCTATAACGCAAACCCTATTTTTCGAATTAGGTACAAACTACGTCTATACACCGTGTTTTTATTGAATTCCGTTAACTGTATGGGTACGGTATGGTTAAGTACGTTTAAGAGAACTGATTGGCATAGTTAACTAAAAAAAAAATTTTTTTTGCTTTAAACAATTAAGTTTAAAAAGTAATTAAATGTAGCATATACAGCGTTGTTTTAACACGGGCATTACATTTAACTCAGCTAAACAATTGAAATCTGTGACATAATCAATGTCATTTGGAACATCGATCGACCGAGGTTGTACTTAAGTTTAGTAGCAAATGTATGAACTCATTCTAAACACTAATCAATATGTAAACCGGCACTAAGGCAAGTGCACACGCTTGTAGAGGCCTTATATGAAAAAAAAAATATTGAATATCTCCGAAATGGAGTTAATTAGAATATCGGTGTCTTCGAGAAAGTTACTTGATTTAAGCTCAGGAATGCATCCTTGAAATTAACGGAAATCAAAAAAAACACGGTGTATATAAAAAAAACAACTAATCTCATATTAACAAAGTCGAGGTTCGAATGGCCTCGCATATTATTGTCTGATGATTTTCAAAAATTTTGTTAAAAATCCCGACTTAACCAAAATTATCATTATAAACATGTTATGTGTTCAATCGCATTTTAATCGCGGCTTGATAATATGCAACAAGTTTTCTGTTTTCAAATCTGATGGTAGATTATAATCAGCGGAATTTCCTATCAATCCCTAGAATTGTGTCAATTTTTTTTAATAATTATAACTCCTGGATGCCAGCTTAAAGCCAAATCTAACTCAACTAGAGAAAGGGGCAAGCTATGATGGCGCCATCTATGCAAACCTTTGACAGTGGCCAATCCCATTAAGTCTTGTGTCTTCTAGTACTTACTTTGTTAGTATTTTCAGAGCCGGACCGGGACGGGTCGTCGAGCCCGCTGGACGGCGAGCTGCGCGCCGACAACAACGCCAACTCCACCTACACCGAGCCCGAGACTGAGGATTCGCCGGTATGTGTTTACTTTTGTAACTATGCGAGTATTATATGCACACAACTATCTGGCAATTTTTTGCCTCCATCAAAGATAATTTGAAGTAGAGAGTTACTGTCATGGTAAATTATGTAGCTACAGTACATTTACTGCCATCTTTCGACAGAAAATTAAATTTGTTAGAACGCCATTTGACTTTGATCATTATTCTTTCACTGATATGTGTCAACTTGTTAAATATTTATATTAACGCCATCTACTCGAGAGTAGGCTTAAGATTATGGCGCCATCGCTCGAAAAGATTGCACCATACCTTTGGCCTATAGTCGAGCAGATGGCGTTAATATTAATATTTAATAAGTTAACACATATCAGTGAAAGAATAAAGATCAAAGTCAAATGGCGTTCTAACAGTTTTATATTCTGTCGAAAGATGGCAGTAAATTTACAGTGGCTACATAATTTACTTTGACAATCCGTCTCTATACACTCTATTCTCTTTGCCTCAATTAAATCTTTGCCAGTCAAAGACGGCTAGAGACGCGCATGTATAATAGTCCGGTGGCCGGCTGCATGAAACAAACCTCATCAAAAAATAGAATATACCTACCCTGTATAGGTACCTGACATTTAGTAGCTTCCAACGCACTTGGTCGGCCTAGGCTTAACCTGGCAGATTTTGTACAAATGGCAAAAACGTTGGACAAAAATTCATCAAAAAAAACCTCATCGAAAAATAGAATGAAACTTGTATGGTAGGATACCTGACCTTGAGGACAGTAAAAAAAAAGTGGCCGGCCTCACCTTAGCCTGGCAGTTTTTGCAGTCCGACCAGATTTATTGGGTCACGTGAGAGCTACAATTTACCTCATCGAAAAATAGAATGAAACAAACGGATTATAATATCTAAAATATGCCTGTTGACGTATGTCTTGGTCGGCCTCACCTTAACCTGGCAGTTTTTGCAGTCCGACCAAATTTATAAAAAAATCATCAAAAAATTTTTATCGAAAAATCGTATGAAACTTGTATGGTACGATAGCTGCCTTTGAGGACAGTAAAAAAAAAGTGGTCGGCCAAATCCTGTGTTGGCAGGTTCCTGTGTCCATTGTGGTACCACGTGAGAGCTACAATTTACCTCATCGAAAAATAGAATGAAACAAACGGATTATAATAGCTAAAATAAGCCTGTTGACGTATGTCTTGGTCGGCCTCACCTTAGCCAGGCAGTTTTTGCAGTCCGACCACATTTATAAAGAATAATAATTTCTATATTGAAAATATGGTTTCTTCGCAGCTTGAACTTAACTTAATAATGCTAACTGAAAAAAGTCATAAGTAAGAGTCCATGGAGGTCTTAGAGGGCTTTAAAAAAAAAGAAAACATTCAGTTCAAATTTTATTCATAAATCTATCTAATATCTAAATAACGTTTTCTAACTACCGACGTGGTTTCAGAGTAACACTTACGTTGAGATGATGTCTCACAGATGTCAAAAATAAAAAGGTTTTCATCGATTTTTGACAAGTTTTGAATCGTATATCCTACTTTTCCACTACAGATAGAATGAGGAGGCATAACTGACATTTTATCACGCCAGGTGGCGCCTCCATAGTGGAGTTTCTGTCACTGTCAAATCACATACATTGTTTCCAATAAATTGTAAACATTCTTCTTTTTTAACCGACTTCCAAATCCCAAAGGAGGAGGTTATCAATTCGGTTGTATGATTTTTTTTCTCCACAATACTGCAGTAGTGTGCGACAAATTGTGGAAATATACCTATAGGATCTCCCTTTTTTCCCAAGGACCCGATATGCATAAATCGGTGTGAAAAAGCTTTGAGTACCAAAAACTAAGGCAAATGACAAAGACCGTTTGTGTAGGCTGCATTCTAAGGAAGATAAATATTTTGGAAAGAGTAAATACACAGGTAAGCTAAGTTTTAACGAAGTAGTACATAATTTAGGGCATAATGGCTTGGCCACACATGCTGTATTCCATACGCATCACGACTTTGTGTACCTATCTGATGGGCGGGCGTATATGAAACGCCTTCTTGTACATGCAGGTGATCCAGGTATACACCAAAGCTTAGTTTTCAATCGAACACTTGTAATATAAGAGGAAAAACTGCACGTGAGCCTTCCAAAATTTTAATAAACGGTAAAATACACAAGATAACCTCACATATATTAAGTGATTATCTTTGCATCAAATCAGCCTTTTTTCCATCAACTGTAGCATTTCTCCTTCGAAGCTCGGTTTGTAGAAAAGAAATTCGCACCTTTTACCAGTGGTAACTACTGGGAATAAAAATTCCCAGTAGGTACCACCACACCGAGTTGGTGGTAACTACTAGGATTTTTTTTATTCCAAATAATTCTAATCTTAAACTATTATAATCCGTTTTTTTTTTCATCCTATTTTCGATGAGGTAAATTGTAGCTGTCACGTGGTACCACAAATTTGGTCGGACTGCAAAAACTGCCAGGCTACGGTGAGGCCGACCAAGCCATACGTCAACAGGTTTATTTTAGGTATTATAATCCGTTTGTTTCATTCTATTTTTCGATGGGGTAAATTGTAGCTCTCACGTGGTACCACAAAATTGGTCGGACACAGGAACCTGCCAACACAGGATTTGGCCGACCACTTTTTTTTTACTGTCCTCAAAGGCAGCTATCGTACCATACAAGTTTCATACGATTTTTCGATAAAAAAATTTTTGATGATTTTTTTATAAATTTGGTCGGACTGCAAAAACTGCCAGGTTAAGGTGAGGCCGACCAAGACATACGTCAACAGGCTTATTTTAACTATTATAATCCGTTTGTTTCATTCTATTTTTCGATGAGGTAAATTGTAGCTCTCACATGGTACCACAAAATTGGTCGGACACAGGAACCTGCCAACACAGGATTTGGCCGACCACTTTTTTTTTACTGTCCTCAAAGGCAGCTATCGTACCATACAAGTTCCATACGATTTTTCTATAAAAATATTTGATGATTTTTTTATAAATTTGGTCGGACTGCAAAAACTGCCAGGTTAAGGTGAGGCCGACCAAGACATACGTCAACAAACTTATTTTAGCTATTATAATCCGTTTGTTTCATTCTATTTTTCGATGAGGTAAATTGTAGCTCTCACGTGGTACCACCAAATTGGTCGGACACAGGAACCTGCCAACACAGGATTTGGCCAACCACTTTTTTTTTTACTGTCCTCAAAGGCAGCTATCGTACCATACAAGTTTCATACGATTTTTCGATAACATTTTTTTGATGTTTTTTTATAAATTTGGTCGGACTGCAAAAACTGCCAGGTTAAGGTGAGGCCAACCAAGACATATGTCAACAGGCTTATTTTAGCTATTATAATCCGTTTGTTTCGTTCTATTTTTCGATGAGGTAAAATTGTAGCTCTCACGTGGTACCACAAAATTGGTCGGACACAGGAACCTGCCAACACAGGATTTGGCCAACCACTTTTTTTTTACTTTCCTCAAAGGCAGCCATCGTACCATACAAGTTTCATACGATTTTTCGATAAAAAATTTTTGATGATTTTTTTATAAATTTGGTCGGACTGCAAAAACTGCCAGGTTAAGGTGAGGCTGACCAAGACATACGTCAACAGGCTTATTTTAGCTATTATAATCCGTTTGTTTCATTCTATTTTTCGATGAGGTAAATTGTAGCTCTCACGTGGTACGACAAAATTGGTCGGACACAGGAACCTGCCAACACAGGATTTGGCCGACCACTTTTTTTTTACTGTCCTCAAAGGCAGCTATCGTACCATACAAGTTTCATACGATTTTTCTATAAAAATATTTGATGATTTTTTTATAAATTTGGTCGGACTGCAAAAACTGCCAGGTTAAGGTGAGGCCGACCAAGACATACGTCAACATTCAACAAACTTATTTTAGCTATTATAATCCGTTTGTTTCATTCTATTTTTCGATGAGGTAAATTGTAGCTCTCACGTGGTACCACAAAATTGGTCGGACACAGGAACCTGCCAACACAGGATTTGGCCAACCACTTTTTTTTTTACTGTCCTCAAAGGCAGCTATCGTACCATACAAGTTTCATACGATTTTTCGATAGCATTTTTTTGATGTTTTTTTATAAATTTGGTCGGACTGCAAAAACTGCCAGGTTAAGGTGAGGCCAACCAAGACATACGTCAACAGGCTTATTTTAGCTATTATAATCCGTTTGTTTCATTCTATTTTTCGATGAGGTAAAATTGTAGCTCTCACGTGGTACCACAAAATTGGTCGGACACAGGAACCTGCCAACACAGGATTTGGCCGACCACTTTTTTTTACTGTCCTCAAAGGCAGCCATCGTACCATACAAGTTTCATACGATTTTTCGATAAAAATTTTTTGATGATTTTTTTATAAATTTGGTCGGACTGCAAAAACTGCCAGGTTAAGGTGAGGCCGTCAACAGGCTTATTTTAGCTATTATAATCCGTTTGTTTCATTCTATTTTTCGATGAGGTAAATTGTAGCTCTCACGTGGTACCACAAAATTGGTCGGACACAGGAACCTGCCAACACAGGATTTGGCCGACCACTTTTTTTTTACTGTCCTCAAAGGCAGCTATCGTACCATACAAGTTTCATACGATTTTTCGATAAAAAAAATTTTGATGATTTTTTTATAAATTTGGTCGGACTGCAAAAACTGCCAGGTTAAGGTGAGGCCGACCAAGACATACGTCAACAGGCTTATTTTAGCTATTATAATCCGTTTGTTTCATTCTATTTTTCGATGAGGTAAATTGTAGCTCTCACGTGGTACCACAAAATTGGTCGGACACAGGAACCTGCCAACACAGGATTTGGCCGACCACTTTTTTTTTACTGTCCTCAAAGGCAGCTATCGTACCATACAAGTTTCATACGATTTTTCTATAAAAATTTTAGATGATTTTTTTATAAATTTGGTCGGACTGCAAAAACTGCCAGGTTAAGGTGAGGCCGACCAAGACATACGTCAACAGGCTTATTTTAGCTATTATAAATATTATAATCCGTTTGTTTCATTCTATTTTTCGATGAGGTAAATTGTAGCTCTCACGTGACCCAATAAATCTGGTCGGACTGCAAAAACTGCCAGGCTAAGATCAGGCCGACCACTTTTTTTTTACTGTCCTCAAAGTCAGGTATCCTACCATACAAGTTTCATTCTATTTTTCGATGAGGTTTTTTTTGATGAATTTTGGCCAACGTTTTTGCCATTTGTACAAAATCTGCCAGGTTAAGCCTAGGCCGACCAAGTGCGTTGGAAGCTACTAAATGTCAGGTACCTCTACAGGGTAGGTATATTCTATTTTTTGATGAGGTTTGTTACATGCAGCCGGCCACCGGACTATAAAGTTTAATTTTAACTATTTTTAACCTTCGTACATTCCGTTAATGTTTACGATGGTGCGTTATGTAACGTAGGTGTGCCGTTCAAAGGGTTAATAAATTTTCTAGCGTTGTCCGGCATTTTTGCCACGGCTCACTTCGGAGAGCCTGGGGTTTGCTAAGGGTGGTATTCCACCTATTCAATTTTTTTTGTCCAATGTGTATTGCGTCGCACATTTTGCTTAATGAAAGAGTGAGACGCAATGACATTGGACTTAATCTTAAATGAATTGGTTACTTAGATTGTTACCTGATGATTTCCTTTACGATGTTTTTCTTGCGACTGGTAAATGAAATGATTTTTCTTTCTTAACTTTTACAAAATTCATCGATACGAGCCGGGGTTCGAACCCGACACCTTCGGTTTGAAAGTCGTACGTGGTACTGCTAGGTCACCAACACTATTTAAATAATAAATCTAGGAATTCTGCGTGATTGTGCGCAGACAGCCGTTGCACATTCGATCGGACCGGAATCATCTGGACCGATTACTAAATCAAGAGGAGGTGGAGGAAAATCTAAGGCGGAGGTTCTGTTTCGTTTGGACAAAGAAAGGCACCAAACATTTGCTTGTACTTCAACATGTTTATTAAAATTACGAATATTAAAACTTTCAGACGAAAGGTGGGATAGAGTACGCCAACATCCTGCGCGTGATGGCCGGCCTCAACGAGGAGATCCGCGCGCTGCGCGAGCGCCTGGGCGCGGCGGGCGCCGAGGCCGAGCAGCTGCGCGCCGTGCGCGACGAGCTGCTGGCCGCGCGCGCCGAGCCCGACCCGCCCGACCCGAGGGACCAGGGCGACGTGCGGCAAGCGCAGGCCAAGATAGACGACCTGCAGGTATGCACTACTGCTGACTCCGCCCACTTCCGAGCCTACAAAATATAATTAAATTTTTGAACAAAGAATTCGCTCATATAAGCTGAAGCTCGAAGGAAACCAGTTGCTACTCTAGAGATCTGGCTTGTAGATAATTATAATTATAACATCTGAATTATACATATTTGTGCTTAAAAGGTTTCACTAAAATACTTCTATTAGATTAGGTGAAAACGGCCTTCCAAGGTTATATTATATTGATAAATATATTAATAAAAACGTGCTAATATTAACAAAATGAAAACAGAACAAAATAAAACTGATTTATTTCGCGCAGGCCCAGCTGAAGAGGTCGACCGCCGTGGAGGAGGCGAACCTCGCCGAGATCCAGCGGCTCGCGTCGAGCGCGGCGTGGATGCAGGCCGAGCTCGCGTTCCGGCCCACGCGCGCCTACGTGGACGACCTCACCGCCGACGTGGCCGCCCTCCGCGCCGACCTGCAGGCCCGCGACGCCGCCCTGGACCGCCTCTCCGCGCAGCACGACGCCGACCCGCCCGCCCGACCCACCGCCGACAAGGCCGTCGAGACCGATCGCGATCTCGAGGGCGACGACCCCGCCGACGCGAGGAAGATATCCGCCGACATCGACGAGATGTTCCGCCTCGACTACGACGACGACGAGACGGAGTCGGTCGCGACGGAGATCGACACCGCGCCCGAGGAGACCGTCGCCGAGCCCGCGGCGAGCGACCGCGTCCTGGAGGAGGAGCGGCTGGCGGGCCAGCTGGCGAACGGGTCGCTGCACGCGCTGCAGGAGGAGCTGGTGCGCGCCAAGGAGAGCTGGGCCGAGGTGAGCGCGGAGCGCGCGCGGCTGGCTACGCAGCTGGCCGAGCTGCAGCACAAGCCGCGCCTGCCCGCGCCGCACCTGCTGGCCGTGGTGCTGCCGCTGCTGGCCGCGGCGCTGTACTGGCTGCTGCCCTACCTGTCCTGATTAACGGCCACGTGGGACCCGCCCGGGTACGAGTAGCCGTCCGGGCGAGCCGCCGCTCCGCGACCCGTGCGAGCCGCGAGGACCGTTTCTTGTTCAAATTTATTGCTCACTCTTTACCTCTATCGACGTGTTTCGGAACGCGAGCCCGACTCGGACCGACCCGCCCGCTGCCGGTACCTCGAATTAATATTTTAGATGCGCCCCGTCGGTGGCCGCTCGAAGATCTCGGAATATTTATTGATATTGTAATTCGAACCTAGAATAATTTAGAGTATAAAGTGATAGTTTATAGGTTATTAGTTTGGATCTTCGACCGAGCGACTGAGGCGTATCCGCCGGTCGGTGCGAGTGGGCGCAGTACCGCGGGGACTCTGAGCTTGTATTGAAGTGCCATTTGCCTCGGGCGCGTCGCGGCGAGCGCGAGACGAGCGCCTCGGCGGAGCGTGTATATATCTCTAGTATCGTATCTGTAAAAATTGACAGTATCGTATTGATAGATATAAAATTGATTGTTGATATCTGCCATAATAAATACTTGTACATTTTATATATTAAGGCCTAACGACTGTCCTAAGTTATACATACATATATAATAATATTGTTGAACCTCGGCGTGAGCGGCGGAGCGACGCCGGGTCCCCTTGTTGGATATTAGATAAAGATACTTCATGTGTGTTCATCGGTGAGCGTCGTCGACTCGTCGCGCAGTAACCGACCTGTCGCCTTGTTATCGCTTTGCGGAGCTACACATATCAATTATAGGTTTACGTGCGGGCATTATGCACACGGCCTGGGTCGCGAGGTTTGTTCGAATAGTTTGCATTTTCTAGTCTTTATAATCGACTTACAATTTCTTGCATGACTTTTTCTACTCTTGTAGTATGAGCTGGTTAAAAAAAGTTTGTATTGAATATTAATGATTAAAGTCTAAATGACGGGGTCTCGATTTGTCTTGACGCATTTATGAGCATCGATGACATTTGTATACGCATTGA
This sequence comes from Cydia splendana, assembly GCF_910591565.1. NCBI lineage: Eukaryota > Metazoa > Arthropoda > Insecta > Lepidoptera > Tortricidae > Cydia > Cydia splendana. The sequence continues at coordinate 13,970,584 of NC_085972.1, read as the reverse complement.
CGACGTGCAGCATGTAAGCATTTTTGTTAAGCGCAGCCCAGCGGTTGGGGGCATGCAGTTTAGTTTTAGTTCCCGGAGAGGAGTTTGTGTTGCCGCGAGTTCAGTCGAGGCGGGCACGCCGGTGCCGCTCGACGCTTCAGATCGCTTTAGCTCTGTGATGTGATGGCCAATAGATAATTTTTGTAACAAACTTGTATTGTATAACTAACGATTGATTAATTGTATTGCCCTAGATTTACTATTACCTTACCACGTTGAAGTCCCGTGTCTATATTTATTATTTAATTGTTGCACTGGTTTTGTTATGTTCGATGTTTATTTGTGTTTAAACCACCTGAATGTAAATAGATTTTATCTTATAGTCGTTCTTTCGTTTATTTTCACGCTGTCCGAGAATTTATGTTGTATTTTATGAAGTAAATTAATAATGCATTCTATGTGGATGTACTGATAAATTTATGCAAATAATATTGAATTGTTTAAACAATGATGTTTTTGATTTCTCTCATAAAACCCTTCTTTTGTTTAACCCTTTTCCAGGCCGCACCTATCTACAAGGATTTCCCAAAAAAATCCATATATATTCCAATCAATCCCGCTTTGATGATTCATTTGAAGGCAAGTCACATTTCCCGATAGTGCAGTATAATTGGAACCTTAAATCGGAATGGTAAAGTTGAAATTCGATTTGAAAAATGTGGTCGATAAATCGTAACAAAGAAAAAAAGAGACTTATTGTCATAGTAAATTTTGTAGTCACAGTAAATTTACTGCTATCTTTCGACACAGGATTAAAACTAGAAATGAAAATGAATAAAAGTATCAAAAATAAATAAATATATATATGGATAAACGATTTTTTATTATTTCTAGAACGCCATATAAATTGACATGTTTTTTCACTGGTTTGTGTTAAAATAAGGAATTCCGAAGAACTCTCTACTTAGCTTTCATAGATTATCAGAAAGCTTTCGACTCTATATCACACATTTCCATATGGGAGGCACTGAAAGCGAATAATATAGACGAAACTTACTGTAACATAATAAAAAAACATCTACGACAACAGCACCAGTAGAGTCAGCCTTGAATCAAGTGGCCCAGAAATAAAAATCAAGAGAGGCGTAAAACAAGGCGACCCTTTATCACCCAAGCTCTTTATTGCCGTGGTAGATATGATTTTCAAAAAACTCAACTGGAAAACATTTGGCATAAAAATAAACAAAAGTTATCTCAGTCATTTACGCTTTGCAGACGACATAATACTATTCTCGGATACAAGCTTACAACTAGAACAAATGATACAACGTCTACAAGCCGAGAGCGCAAACGTGGGACTGGAAATGAACCTGCAAAAAACTAAACTTATGACTAATTATTTAAAACCATCAATAAAAATAAAGGATGAAAGTCTTGAATATGTGGATACTTATATATACCCTGGGAAACAAGTCTCATTCCATCGTGATAACAATCTAGAAGAAATAACTAGAAGAATAAATATATCTTGGCAAAAATACTGGGCGCACAGGGAAATATTGAAAGGAGATATGCCGCTTACTGTGAAAAAGAAAGTAATGGATAGTGGCATCCTCCCCTGTTTAACGTACGGCTCACAAACATGGACATATACAAAAGAAGCAAAGGAAAAAATCAGAATATGTCAAGCGAACATGGAACGATCCATCCTAAACATTAAAAGAAAAGATAAAGTACGCCATACAAAGATAAGAGAATTAACCAAACAAAACTACTTCTTACTTCACTCTATGAGGCTAAAATGGAAATGGGCTGGACACCTCGCCAGAACAGAAGACAACAGATGGACGAGCCGTACCGTAGCATGGAAAGGACCCAAAGGGAAAAGAAAACGGGGAAAACCATTAAGAAGGTGGGTCGACGATATTAAAGACATAGCAGGAGACAAATGGCAAGAAATGGCAAAGGATAGGAAACAATGGGCAAAATTGGAGGAGGCCTTTACCCTACAGAGGGGTTCTCATTAAAAATAAAGATATACCAATAAATAAATTGATAAAAATAAATTGAACTTTAGACATACATAAAATAAAATAATAATAATAAAGATTTGTCCCGATAGTCGTTTCAGTGAACGGTCTAATAGCGAAGAGTCTCGACAAACATCTTGAGAGACTCTCGCTAGGTGGTTGGATCAAGGGTCAGATGCAGAAGGCGGTGATCTTGGACACGGCGCGGATAGTCCGCTGGTTCCTCTCTCTGCGGCCCTGACCACCGGTAGCTTGGGCCTTGCCCCGCTGCTGGCGGCACCCTAGGTTAGGTTTTTTATAATGTGTTTATATGTATTTTTTATCGTTTTGTAAGTGTTTTTATATTCTACTTTTATATTCATATTATAAATAACCTAACTTGAGATGAAAAATAAATAAAGAGAATAAAGATTTCATAAAATATTTTCTGAATTAATAAGAAATGTTTAAATAATTATATTGTGAAATAAATAATAATTGAATATGGATTAAAATGAAATTGTATAATAATATATTTCTTTTGTTGCATGTAAATGAAATGTTATACTGCATGTAAAAAAATGAGAAAAATAAACGGCTTATTTATTATTATATTATATTTTATTATGTGTTAAAATTATTAAGTGTCAAACGGTGTCGCCATCTAGACGAGTATAGGCCAAAGTTATGGCGACACCTATTCGAGCATAAATTATTCTTGATTTTCCGAGGTACGTTTTTTTCTTAGACGTTACTTATCTACGGAGTTACATTTATCTTTGACACCATTTAGGTAAGCAAAGCACTCTTGACATGTAACTAAATTTTTCACGTGAGGGGATATTTTTGATGTTTGATGGCCTTTTTGGGCAACCACACCGGTAAGCACTCCACAGGGAATCCACTCGTATAATATGCAGTACAGACAAAAATGTCACATTGCAGTAGAGTTAGACCAAAAAAAATTTGCAGCGATAATAATAGCCCATGCAGTGCAAGTGTTATTTATACGTCATAATTTCATAGAAGTTTCACCAACTTCTGAAAACAAAATCAAGTAAACGTACATATTAATATCAGGGTGGTCCTTATTTGGTCGAAGTTATATTTTTCTATGGGGCATCCGCTTTAAATACCTTATGTTAAATCTACCACTAAAAACCCAATGTAATTTTTTTTTCAAAATTTTAAAATACATTTTAGGGGTCACTACCTTTACACTTTGAAAATTGGTACCCTCCATACAATACATTTCAATTTGTGTTGAGGGGCGTTGTGTCGGTAAAATTTCAGATTCTGTCAATTTACCCCATTTCACACACAAGCGCACTTCACGCACACTACCTCACTTTACTGGGACAGGTCAGTGACCCATCATTTTTTTTAGACTTTTAGTTTAATATTGACCATTGGCCTCCTTTGAGGGTAAAAGCGTCCCATTGAAAGATGAAAGAGAAACAATGCATTTAATCATGCTTTCCTTGTCTGTTCATGTCACACGTGACGTACCTATTTATTATAATTCATTTGATTGTTGACTGTTTTACTACCTAATATTGCTTTGTCGAGATACGCGTTTTGTACAATTAAAGCGAATAAAACAAGATGTCATTAAGTCAGATGTAAAATGTAATTTATTACTCTATACGGTTTTTCATAAGGTGCAAAATCCATTCAATGTGAATTTAAATAAATAAAGTTTTGGCAGGGTGGCAATTCCATTTTGGCGGATAAAGCGAAACAGAATATACTATATATAATAATATAATAATTTTTATTCAAGCAACATGGCTCAAGGATGTGAAACATAAAAATATAAAATTCCATTTAAAATTAAAATTAAAATACAAAATTGCTTAATTTAAGTTATTACCTACTAAAATATAATTGATTTGAGGGAAACATGTCAAAAAATAAAATAGTAAAAATAATAACAATTAAAATATAATTAAACAATGATTTAAATAATAATAATTAGAGTAAAGTAAATAATGTCAAAAGAATATTAACATGCCTCCCGACAAATCAACCAATACTTATTTATCCCATTTTTGAGACACTGGGCCATGCAATGACAACCAGAATAGTTCTATCGAACCTGCTTACAAATTTTCATGAGAATCAGTTGAGAAATGTGATCTGCAAAGGAGAACATACAAAAGCATTTTTGCCCAAGCTGAAACGGAGACCTTTGCTAACGCTCGGCCAATGATGGTTTAGGTACACCTATAAAAAATGGTTGTCCCTGCTGTAATTTGAATATCTTTATATTTCAACCGGTATAGTTTTACCTTTAAAATTAATCGGTATCGCTAAACAATAGCGGTACCTTACTACTTATACGTTCACGAAATCGGTATCTGCATAACTTGATTGTTACTAAACTAACCTGGAAAATAATCTCAAAATCACCGAAACGTTTATGTACAGTCACCTGCAATAATATGTTACGTCATTAGAGCCAACTTTGCCTCCAGGGAAACTTTGCCCAAAACGACAATTTTAAACAAATTCGTTAATGTAGATAAAATTATAATAGTTATGGCCACCCTGCTATTTTTAGTAGAAAATAGGTTATATTTCTGACAAAACTATATACAAAACTTGTGCATAACTGGACTTGGGAATTTTCAGCGAGTTGTCTAATATAGGGTATATTTCGGCGGGCAAAAAATTGATAAATAATTAATGCAAGTAGAAAAAATTGAGAACCCTTTGACAAATATTTCCGGGTTTGAGTTATAACACATGAAGCATAGATTATGTCTATTAAGATTTAAACTAAAAAGGCCTAAATACACAAACGTTTTAGCGGTGGGCAAAGTAATCCGGTAATTTGGCATCCATACCAACATTGCCCACCACCAAAAACGGATTAGGGTTGTCACTTTCATCTAATTTACCCAACTTCGCAAGTAAAAGAAGGTTATGTTTGTACACTAAAGTAAGTTTATAAATATATACTGTATTTAATGTGTCTTATTATCATTTATTTAGATGTTTTATCCCGTTAACGAGTGAAAAACACAGCAAAAATGATATTTTTGGCCATTAAACTATTGTAACAGATTTTCTCAAAAGTGACCACCCTAGCTTTTGTAAAATGCTTAGGCGACCCTTATTTGGAAATGGGCAAAAACGGATAGGCAACATTTGCCCAGCAAATTTATTTAAAAGTTTTTACACTTATCGCTAAGTAATAACAGGGAATGGTAGGATTGCCCAAAACCTTTGTGTGATCCTTAGACATCATCATCATACGAGCTGTATTTGAATACCAAATTGACGTGGGCAATGTTGGCGAAAACCCCGGATATCTTTGCCCGCCCTCTAAAATGCAAAAAAATGGGTAAAAACACGATTAAAAATAGTTTCCTTCAAATAAACTGATGCGTTTGATCACAGTGGACGCGCTGAGCAAAAAAAAGTCATATGTGATTTTTTTTGTTGAGAAATTCGTGCTTTTTCCAAAAAAAGCGGGCAAAGTTGGTGATAATGACGGTACCTACTCTTCAAAGACCGCAAAAATATGTGACATGCTCTTATGGTTCTACAAATAAGATCGTGTCAGATATTTTTGCGGCCTTCGTTGTGTAACATAAATTGCAGGTGACTGTACATTTGGAATAATTATTTTATTTAGTTTCAACGAAAGTTTCAAGTTTAGTACGAAAATACTTCAGATATGCAATATGCACAAAATGTAGACCTAATCGAAAGAAAACTTTGCTTTTTATAGTAAATTTATAAAACATTCGATACATAGGTATACATAACAATAACCAGGCCACATCGGTATTGGCCTGTAAGCTTCATCTCGGTCTCCAAAGCCGCAAAAACTCGCTAGTACTTAGTGCTGGTCTAGCCGTTATTTTTTCTTCACGATTTTCAGAGAACAGCACGTACACACATTATACATATAGACGGAACGAACGGCATAATCATAATAATTTAATTTTATTCGTCGCAATCCATAATACAGATCTAGGTACAAGACTTTCAGGTATTACTTATACGAATTACATAACGCTTCCTGTTAATAGGCAATATTTTAAGATAAAAGTTCTATAATATAATACAAGATTACAATTGTCATCAAAATTCATTGACGTACAGAAGTCAAATACGTTTTTAAAATGACCCAAAATGAATACCAGCATAATGAAAATGAATCCCAATCAGTAAAGATGAGTCTTTAAACTTTTTTCATTTTAAGCGAGTTTTGAAGGAACATAATACTTAAATTCGACTGTAATCGTATTGTTTTAAGATAGTTTACTGCGGTTTTCAACCACTATGACCCGTAAATAAGAGCAAATCAAATTTAAATGAGACGCGAGCTGATATTCATGTACCCTATTTTTTGAAATACAATTTATCTACTGGTATGCTTTCTCGTGTGCGTATATGATTTAATGTCAATATAATTGTCAAAAGCAAGCAAATCAAGCTGTCATTTTCATTTGAAGAAGTATACGTGTGCTCCGGTGTAGCTCCAGAGGGCATCTGACTTGAAGAAGAATTTTAAGTGATGTCGTCAATGTATGGAAATTGTTCGAAAGTTTACATTTGAGATTGAATTTCTGTGTTGTCTTTGTGAGTAAAAATATAAATCTATAATAAATTGGTAGTTGAATTATCTAGCTTTCAAAATCAGACAATAATTCAATTACTGTCAAAGACAAAATTGTTTTGCTTCTTTCTCAAACGGAACTCCATATTTTGATTTTTTGATACTTTTAGTGTCGATTTGTAAAGAATAACAGCAAATTAAAAATATAATGGCATGAATAGTCGGTACACGGTTTCTTCGTGAGCAAATTTACGTGTAATTTAATGCAATTATTAAATATTTATTGAACAAATTATGGTCACAAAGTGAGGTCTAAATCGAAAACGTCATATACCGGCCCCTTAAATGTGCAACTTAACATAAAATAACGCCGCTGATTTTTTTTAATTATTAATAAAATAAAAAACATTTTAGGGGTTCTATGTAAGTACATAGGGATGTTGCGGATGCAGATTTTTTGACATCCGCGGATGCGGATGCGGATGCGGATATTTAAAGTCTCACATCCGCGGATGCGGATGCGAATGTCAAGATTTGGTACTTAAAAAACGTCAAATATTACATTTTTAGCAATTTTTATTTAAAAAAACGAAACGTTTAGTATTTGAGCAAGAATATAGGTGCGTTTTATTTAATAAACAGTAACTTGGCCGACTTTTGGGGATCTAGACGATTTCGTTATATATAATGACGAAATTACCTAGCACTTACGCCGCCGGCGCCGCCGCTAATACGTTCCTGTTACCGACTTGGTCGACATCCGCATTATGCGGATGCTCCGCATCGGTTTCATGCGGATGCGGATGCAGATGCGGATGTTGAAAATCATGCGGCTGTTTCGCGGATGCGGATGCGGATGCGAATATCCGCAACATCCCTAGTACATACTGAGTCCTTCTTGAGAGGCTGGCCAGACATAGCACTAAACAGAGGTAGGAGATCCCACATATGGTCGACCTTCACCAATCGGTCTGACGGATGAAACTATGAAAATATGAAAGAAAATATGTTCCAGAACATAAATAAATAGGGTTGCCTAAAGAAATATAGTCAAGGCTATTTTTAATAAATTAAAAAAAAAAAGTCTTCCCTTCTTATTTTAATTAAAAGCCTGGCAACCCTTATTTGTGACCGGATTTTCGCAGGCAACCCTATACCATTGTATTTGCAATAAAATTACCATCATTTTGATGTATAATTCAAGCGTCAGACAAATGAGTGCAATTATCGATATAAAATCACCTCTTTAAACACGGCAACCACATAATAGTGACCGGAAAAAGATAGGCAACCTAGATGATTTATGTTGTACAAGTTGTATACTTTCCATTGTAACTTATTTCGTTCGTCAGACAAATCGGTGAAAATTGCCGACAATTTTTTTTTTCAAAAATTTATTTAAAATAGCCTAGACCATATTTCTTTAGGCAACCCTATTTATTTATGTTCTGGAACATATTTTCTTTCATATTTTCATAGTTTTATCGGTCAGACAGATTAGTGAAGGTCGACCATATATGTGGGATCTTAGACCATCGTCCATTGAAATCGGAGTTTCATTTTTTTTATAGGCCCTAACCATAGACCCTAGACCTTGGACCTTAGACCCTGTACCCTGGATCCGAGACCCTGGATCCTAGACCATGGTTCCTGGACCCTAAACCCTGAACCCTGGACCCTAGACTCGACTAGAGTTAACTTTTTGTTCGAAAATAAAATTTCGTAGTTTTTGTCGGAAAGTTTAGTCGTTATTCCCACCATTTTCGATATTCAAAGAAAAATTACGTATAAACATTTGGTAACACGATATGATACCCCGTGAGCCCCTGCTTCTTTTCTCTTCGGGGTAACTAATCGGATAATTTTTCAATGATAAGGGCACCTACCCAGCCCACGGTTTTCAAGTGATTCCAAAATTTATTTTTCCAAACAATATCTATCCGCTATCTATCTTATCGCCTCGGAAGCTTTTTTTTATTTTTTCGATATCGGCATTTGTTTTCAGAATAATCTACTTTCTGTCCGAAAAAACAGGAAATTTTAATTGCCTTTTTTTCCACCATTTAAATTTTCCAAAATAAGAGCTACCAACCGATTTTCAAAAATTTTGTACACTACGTACGTTACTCCCGCAGGCTTCTGATGCATCTTTTATTACCACTGGCTTTCGTATAACGATCTGATAAACATTTTCAATGTTAAAATGGAAAAATAAACATCTTGTATGGAGGGTTCAAATTTTCAAACTGCGGTAGCGTATTAATAAATTCAGTATAGTATAAACACAACACATATTTTTGGCGATTTCTCCGTGTCGAAATTATAGACCTTGACTGTGTGTGACTGTGTTACTTACAGGAAAATAAAATAAAAAGCCTTCTACACCAATTACTTAATCAATATTAATTTATTCACATCACATCAACGGAGGATGGAGCGTACGTATGTGTACAGTCGTACGTACACCATACATTCTCCAAGTAGGTGTTCCGTACATCAGGTCAAATCATACTTGGCGCTGCCATGACAGCTAATTATACTTTGAATTACATTTTCTGTTATGCTTTTTAGAGCATATTTATTATAATAATAATATACAATAATTTAGCCTATATACGTCCCACAGTGCTGGGCACAAAGCCCCTACCGCGAAAAAGAATTTCGTTTTTTTTTTTATCACCCTCTATCACTCGAAAGAGTGGTAGAATTGCAGATAACATTTTTAGATGTTGGCCCTCTAACCTACTCTCTTGCCCGAGAGGGCTTGGGCTATGCGGGTTGGAGACTTCACATAAACCTTTGACCGTAGAGATCTTCACACTCTTTCTCTTCTCTTTAATGTTCTTTTTACACCTTCTTCTCCTTTATACCTCTCTCAAAAATTTCAATTTCTGGCTGAAGGCAGTGGCCACCGTCTGCGTTCGAGCGCAAATTTACACTTGCCATCCCTCCTCACAAATCTCGAGGATACAACAAGTCCTTCGCAGTGCGTCCAGTGAAGCTGTGGAATGAGCTGCCTGTTTCGGTCAGGCAGGCACAATCGGTTGCGTCGTTCAAGGAGAGGTTAAAGAAACTATGGTTATCTGATCTGACTGATTAATTTGTCTATATTTCTATTGTATAGTTGCTTTATATCGTTCTAATTCTTTCCAATTTTTAGTGTATTTTCCCCATTCCTTTTTGTGTAATATATGTATGTTTATCCTATAAATTTTGTATGTATTTATATCCTTTATCTTTCTGGTACCTTGTTGTACATTTTGCTGCATTTGTCACCCTCTTTTCACTTTCTCCTCTCATCTACTCAAAGGTTAACTGGAAGAGATCCCTCAAAGGGATAAGTTCGCCTTTGTACTTCTTACTAATTGTATGTTATTTTTGATATGTCTTTTTGTACAATAAAGAGTTTACTACTACTACTACTACCTTTGAATTTAATTTCCGATGTATGCAGGTTTTCTCACTATGTTTTCCTTCACCTAAAAGTTAGTGGTATAAATATCAAATCATATTTCCTATGTACATACAAGATCCGAAAAACTCATTGGTTGAAGTAGAAATCGGACTTCCAGAGTTACTCAATACTCGGCCACCACATAATATTTATTATTATTATTCTAACTAAGAAGGGAAGAGTTTTTTCGTAATAACTACAATTGCTTATTCGATCATGTCTGCAATATGAAAAGCTTAACTATCAAGATTTTTTTAATATTTTTGGGAAATATAACAATTAGGGCAACACCTTTTTATGCTTTCGGACTTTCAAAACAACTATTGTTGTGGTTAGGTCTCCATCCATATCCAACCCAACCCACACCATGGGGTTGATGCGAAAAAAAGTGGACGGACACCTAACGACACCTGACTACGGAACCCAAAACTTACCTATTTAAAAATACTGTAACAAAAATCTTACATTTTAAAATTATATACATTATTATTAAAACTAAGAACCTAAAAAAATATTATAAATTGGTATTATATTTAAGGGAGGTTCCCGGAAGCGGGTGACTTAAGGGAGATTTTTTACTTTTGGTTACTATTGTTTTAGTTTTATCGAGTTGTAGCTTTTTTAAGTTTAATGAGTAATAATTAATAATTAGTTTTAAGTTTGATTTTTTTTTGAGACTGATATAGGTACTTACCTAATTTTATATAATAAGTGTGAACTTTTTAATAGGTAAATATGATTTTATAATTGGTAAGTATTGTGTTTATATTTTATTAGTTATTAGCCTACATCTTACGTATGCATAAAGGTTAAAGAGTTTAATCGTTTCTAAAGATTTAAAATATGTTAAATCATATTAATCATACTAAAATAGTGCATTGTTAAAAAAAATGTTGCAAATATAAAAAAAAAACAAGCATGTCATTTTCTCTATAACACTGTGGCCAGAAAGCATGATTTAGTGGTTTCACGGAACTTGGAACATTAATTGCCAGCGACTTGATTTACCGTAAGTGCCGTAGGCCTAATAGAGTAATTGAGCGACGGACGTAAGACGGCCAAAGCCATATTACAATATTAATAATACAGAGGGCTACGTATTAAATTGCGTTAAATAGAAAGTATATAAAAAAAAGTATATATGTCTAACAAAACTAAAGACGATAGTTTAAGGTCACGAATTCTCGTGTCTACGTGGCACACCAGACAACGAAGCAGTTGACCTACCCGTCGGCAGTCGGCGCCCGTCGGCTACTGCAAGATGTTGTATTACGGTAGAGTCTATAAGAATATTAATAGACGTTTTCGAGATTTGGATTTTATTTGTATGATGAATACTCATTGCAAAGAAAATAAAGTACAAAAGGCGGATTTAATGCCAGAAGGCATTCTCTACCAGTCATCTATCAGGCCAAATAGGAAACAGTTTTAGGTGTGGGAAAAGACGAGTGTGAAACAAGTAAAAGTTAAACAACAAAATTTAGTAAATATAAATAAATTTACAAATAAATCTATATATCTACGAATACATACAAATAAACAATATACACATATATAATACAAATACATACACTAATGGTACCTACTTCTATAATTACTACGAATTTTAGTTTTACTTATGAGATTTTTCAATAAAGTGTTTGCGAAACTAGATATCCTATAGGTAAAGAAACATTTGTGGCATTCCAACACAGAAGGGTCCTTATGCTTGAAGTGCAATAAGGACCATTTTATCTGAATTTCCAACAGAAATTCTGATTAATTAAACACTCCGAAAAAATAAAAGACGAATATTCCCTAATTGGTGCCGTTATTATTTCCTATAGATATGTCCTTCCCCAGGCATTAAACTATATCCATACTGAATTTCATCCAATTCGGTTCAGCGGTTTAAGCGCGAAGAAATACATTATTAGTAGGGATTAGTAGGTACACATTATACATTCTACATCCCGGTGGCTATTGCACCACTATTTAATTATGGAGTACTATTAACAAAACCGCAATAAACTGTGTAGATTAAGAGATAATATCTGGGTACAAAACTCTTACTTAGTTGAATGGTGTATTACCAAAATAAATAACGGCTGTCTTTTATGTTGTTTTATGCGTGTGCGGCCGACGAATCAGGAGACGAGCTTACTTAAAGCGATTGTCTACAAGAACTTATCGTTTTAAGTAACTGTCTCCTTTACAAAACCGTTGATACTTAGATATCTTTTCGTGAAACAGTTGTCAGGAACATTGTGACGAAGTAAACACGTATAAGCGATACAAACGGACGAAGATCCCACCGACCCGTTCATCGGCCGAACTGGGAAGTTCGTCCGGGCGTAGCACTTGATACTGGTCTTCTTTTTTCTTTGTTCAATCCTTACGTCAAGTTCTATTCTTCTTTCTTCTTTGTCCAGAATCCTGTCGTACATTTAGAATTACTTCCTTAAGTTCGGTGCTGCGAATCCTGTAAGGATTATAATACCTTGATAGACCGATGAGAAAATATGACCATGAAATAATTTCATGGAATTTTACACGACGATCTTTCAGACAAGGGTACTTACGTACTTATAAACATAGATAATATAAACATAGATAATATATTATTTGCAGGTAGGTTCTGAAATAAATTAAAGAAGTCCTCAAATAACTTAAAAAAAGAAAACCAATTTGCTTCACGTTGGTATAAACTTTTATTTGGTAGAGTCGGGAGAGAATCTTGTAATAAGTCGTGTTTTTGCTGAAACTAGAACGCAATTTATTAATTACTCGTACCTGTTTTCCTGTGGCAAAAAAAACACTTCACTAATAATTTAAAACCACACTCCACTGAGCTTAAGTAAATCTATTTATATTACGCTTCAATAATTTGAAGCTTCACCTGTAATGAAGAGTGGATGCTAATGAATGTATCTTCAGTGCAAAACGTGTGAGATAAGAGCCCGCTGCCTTCTGTCGACCTTCGATCGGCGCGACGCGAACGAGTGAGCGATAGTCGGCAGCGGCGCCCGCGCGCGTCGGCGGTGAACGAACTCACCTTGACAAATGCACCATTTGGCATTGTTCGCGGGAAAACCGGCGGCCTTGCTCGCGCGCTGCCGCCGCGCCGTCGACCAATCGCGAGCCTTCGCGCCACAGCCTGCGCCCGTTTTGGCGGGAACCACTCGTCTGAGCATTGCCCGCATGGGCCGCATGGCGCTCGCGTCGCTGTCGCTAGCGGCGCGATTTCAGCGTGACGACCTTTCATTCAGAGCGTTGTCTGCTTGCGACTCGAAGCAAAACACCGACACAACAACTACATAATAAGGAAACAGGGAAACCTGCTAGTAATAAATGCCAGTGACTAGGTTGGTTAATAACAACATCTATCATGTCGTAGACAGACAGAAAATTATTCATAATATAACTATTAATGAAGTGAAATGAGTTAAACGCCCCCCATTCTAATTACTCAATTAACTATGGTAACAAGATATTGTCTGGTGCATGTTTTGCCGGGATACCACGGTTGAGCGAGTGGCACTCACGTGAGCAGCCAAGAATAGTCGAGGCAGTAAAAAACGATGTGTTATGTAGTTTCCCGCCGACCAATAATTGCCTATTATCGGCGTGATGCAAACCAAACTGTTATAGCAAGAGGTTTTAGGGTATACCTGCATATGCTATTCGATCTATTATTATTGACTACAGATGGCAGTTTGCATGTAAAATAATTAAAATTTACCATGAATTTGCTAGAAACTATAGTACGACAACCTGCCCATCCAACAACCAATAACCAGGTATAATATTTTTCACGTAGCTTGGGTACGGTGACAGCGTGCAGCGTACCACAACAGCGTACTGAACATCATATTTTTTTTGCCTAAGATACCTAAATACGCCTGGGTAACGTTCGTTTTATCCACCCAGCTAGCCAACCGAGCAATTTTACCTCGAGCGCGAAAAATTGGGCGCGTGAGTCTTAGTAATTATCCATTTTATTACCAAAATGGCGGATGCAAGCGTCATCGCTGCAGGTTCGTGGAACCGAGTACCGACGATTGAATCACCTTCAAACCTTAGGGAAAATAAACAACGCTTCAACATTATATTACGGTTGCTAAGGCGTTTGAATTTCTGTTCCGTTCCGTTCCATTTAATATTTAAAAATCATTTTTAGTCAACTGCCCGATTCGAACTTTAAGATACGTCAATTAATACTAGAAACGATATCGGATTAGATATGTCAGTGTCAAAAGTGACGTTTTTGTTTGAAGAAACGTCACATGTAACACTGACATATCTAATCCATATCGTTTCTAGATCTATTAATTGACGTATCTTAAAGTTGGAATCGGGCCGAGTCGTTGCATTTATGCCACCGTACGATGAAAGTTACAGAACAACATGTCTTGCAAAGAAATGTAGTTGCATTTTTAAGTTAAGTAGAATACTAATGTAGGATAATATAAACTTCACTACTTTATTGTTTTAAATTGAATATTTATCTGTATGTATGTTTTAATTCAATTGTAGGTATTTTATTTTCTATATAATACATTTTTATCTTGTGTCGTCTGGTGTAAACCAAAACTCAGTAATTATTACTACCATACACGCCATACAGTCAGAGCTATAGTGAACCGTACTAGTAAGAAAACAATGTTGATTTTTGTTTAATTATTTTATGCAATTACTTAGTGTTTTTTCGTTGTCACCTGACGATATGGAAATGTATGTTTCTGAATTAAATTTATTTCATTTCATAACTTGCGACGCCTATATCAAACACAACAATATTAGTAGGACCATGTAGGACCTAAAAGAGATCTAACTTGGAATAAGTTTATAAAACAGTCATAAATTCCCTTAATCGTAATATTCGTAATATTTAAAACATTACGAGTGTGGGTTGAGTGGTCAATGCAGTCCTGTCTAAAAACATTTGCTAATCAAAATCCCACGCGCGTATCGAAAGAATTAGTTCTATAAACATAAATATGTGTATTTACTTAATCTTAAAGTACTGCGCGCGATTTGTACAATATTAAACATTTATTTAAGCGTATTAGGTCGATCTTATTCGTAGTAGGTGAACTTATATTTATACGTAAAAACGGCTCAACAGTTGAGAGTGAAATTAGTAGAGATGTAGCTTATAACTTCCTTTATATATCAAGGGGTAAAAGGGCACAAGTATAAAAAAAATATAGCACAGCGATACCGTAGCATGGCTATTGGGACTGCATTCGTAGGGCCGATCTAAAGGGCATTCCTACGGCCTCCGTAGCGCTGCTACGCCACGGCTACGCCGTAGCATAGTACAGGGAACCTTAACTACAAAATAGGTAATAAAATTGTTTTTCTATCATAATGAGAAGATGTATTGTTTTTCCTAAAAATATCCTCATAATTATAAGTAAATGTTATAATACCTAATTGTATTATCACTTTTCCTTAACAACATAAGGAAAATTTTAATATATCTATCGCGTAATGTCTCCATATCAGTAGAAGCTAAATTTAACTTTCCTTTGTCAAGCTTTGTTTTGATATAAATTCATTATAATACATTTTAATTGTGATTTAAATGTATACATAATTATTAAATTAAATATTGTAGGTCTTTAACTGAACAGCAGTAACTGGTGAGTGTTAATTTGTACACCACTTCGTTTTAGTACAATTCCTATACATACATCACACACCATCTGTGAGTTGGATATAAAACTTGTCCAGCATTTGAAATGTAGGTAATAAGGTTCCACTATATAGATACGGAATTAAAATCGAGAACGGAACCTCGAAATTATGTTTTACTCCGTAAAGAACGGCCGGCATTAACCTCCTGAGACTAAATATACATTACAATGTATATATTCGTGCAACCTAATTTGAACCTTTCATGAACCAAATAAAGTAGCATTTCTTTTGTTTCATTGCTTTTTAAAATAAACGAAATTCGTTCTAATTTACTGGTATATTAGGTTCAAATTAAAAAATTGGAAACTTTATATGGTGGGGCTTAGGAGGTTAACTGGAATTTTCCGCCGCCGATACGCATCCGTGAAAACATACATATAATTGCAGTTTCAATCCCTTTGTCCGTGGTCGGTAGTATCAAGAGGCATTAATCAAAGAGAGGTCTGACAAGAGGTTCATCCCAATATGGAGGGGATAATAAAGCAAATTATTGTGAGGATCGGATTCAGAAACACGAACATTTTAACAGCACAAATTTATTAAATGAAAAAAACTTTTGTATACTGGGTAACAAAAAAATATTGTGCAACGTTTTCCCAGTACCGTGTAACCGCATAATTAATAATTTAAATTAGAAGAATAAATAGAAAGTATTACCGTAAAAGTATAAGGGTCAAACAGATCTCTGTGTTCGCGTCTTTCCTGTAGACATACACAAAAGTTAAGGGCTATAAAGGTTATTTTTCTTATTTAACCATTATCCACGTGAAAAGGTCCTCCTTTTATTTAGAGAACTATGATAAAATCATTACCTACATGCCCACAAGCTGTTAACTATTGCCCACAGGAGAGAAAAATGTACAGTTCGCGCGAACACACTAGTTTTCTCTCCTGTGGGCAATAGTTAACAGCTTTAACAGGTTAAATAAGAAAATTAACCTTTATAGCCCTTAACTTTTGTGTATGTCTACAGGAAAGACGCGAACACAGAGATCTGTTTGAGCCACAAAACTTTGCCCTTTAAGATAACTTTGCCCACCGCGTCACAGTTCAGTAAAAGCGAAATAACTTAAAAGTAGTTACATATACACTCTCTTCGTATCTGTAACTACTTTTAAGTTATTTAGAGCCGGTAGACAATTATATACTTTGCTATGCAAAGTAGAGAAGAACTGAATATTTAAAGATTTTTTGCCATCAGTATGACACATCTTTTTTATCACACGAATAAAACAAAGCCATTTGCGAATGCGAATACATCACCTGCCTATCTGGTGATTATTGGGACCTTATCAATGTAATCCGGAGTTATTAATTGGGTTGGAATTATGCAAATTTGCGTTATATTAGGTATTACTTCTTTTATCTATACCTATGTACCTACTTACTGTAAATATCTTTAGGATAAGAAAATATATTCTTAGTAGATAAATGCCGAAGGGGATATCGCACCAATCAGTAAATGTTACGTACAAAGGTCGTATCATAACAAGGTCAAAACTTTAACAACATGTTGAATCAGAATCGGTCCCCTAAATTGCAATAAAGTTAAGATAAAGTTATTGCAATAAAGTTAAGGTCTTAGTAGCTCTAATCTAATAAAGTACTAAATATTTGGGGGCAATCTTATACAGAAATCATAAAGGGTGACTTTTTGATGTGTGATTTTTTGATATAAAAAATAAGCTTTCTTAAATATGGGAAAATAACTATAGTTAGACAGAGACAAGTAAGTCTGCAACGATTTTGATAGCACACCCAGTACAAGTGTTATTTATATGTACGTCATAATTTCATAGAAGTTTGAAGTTTAAAATATCACTTGCACTGCGTGTGCTATCAAAATCGTTGCGGACTTTTCTACTTGGTCTAACACTATCATAAAAAAAAATATGATAGCTACTTTCCCAAATTATACAAAAATTGTTACTAACAACAGGCATATTTATAAATATCAGCGGTAAGTAAATACATATAATTTAATAGAAATGTATTGCTAAACGCGGCTTGGTCCTGTCTGCATGAGTCATGAACAGGTCGACAGAACCTGCTACACAGCTTTCGTTTAGAGGTCGTCACAATTATTAGTGGCAGGATCTAGCAACCAATACTTTGGGATTTTTTGCATGACTTTAGGCGTAATACAATATTGAATATTGCTTCGGCATGTAGCTATCCCACACGAATTAACTTCGGTCTGAACTTACAAAGTGAACTCAGAATCCGTGTTTTCTTCCGCCGATCTCGGACAAAAAGACCGTATAGATTGCCTTATTTAACAGTTTCCTGTAATTTCTTCCTTCCTACTTCTATTAAGTAAACTTTGGCCTGATTATTTAAAAAGATGTTAAAAAATGAAATGTTGACTCAGTTACATTTTATTAAAATATGTTAATGTCTAATTAAATCAACAATATTCATAATCAATTAATAAAGTAACTTATAATTTATAATGCAATTATAAAAAACGCCTGGGTTAATTTGTGCAATTCTGCGTTATTCCATGTAAAATAATATTAAATTTTGGTTGAATTACAGTTGTTTTTTTTTATATTTACCTAGACTATTATTTCAAACGTCTAAATATCAATTACGAACAAAAAAGAAAATCATCAAATATAGATTCTTTTATAAAGTATATTTGTCGCAGTCAAAAGTGTGAACTGGTCAAAAGAACTTTTAACCAACAAAAACAGGCAAAACTGCTTTTGACTGAGCATGTTGGTCAAAAGTGGTTTTACCTGAAAATCATTGGTTAATAGTAATTGTGACTGTTACTATCAGTCAAAAGTACTCGCAGAAATAGGTAGGTTAGGGTTTTTTTTTTGCTACGCCCTAAAAACGAAACTGCTGCCACAAATAGGTATGATTTTCAGGTAAAACTACTTTTGACCAACATGCTCAGTCAAAAGCAGTTTTGCCTGTTTTTGTCGGTTAAAAGTTCTTTTGACCAGTTCACACTTTTGACTGCAACATATACAATATATCGGAAGCTGTTATCGACAATGTGGTGGTGTGACTTTTGATTGAAAATTAAACAAGTTATTTTAAGTTCTGAGTACTTAAATTAAAGTACCTAGGCTATAAGTGCAAATTGTGTCGTTGAAGATATGCATTTTATAATTGCTCATTTTCATACTCATATGCTACTTTGTTGTTTTATTGACAAATTCTATAACGTTGTTGTGTGATATGATAGTTCTGTTTTTAAGTACCTCTGAATAAAATCATATTTTATTACTGCACATTTTTATTGTGTTGATGTTAAACAATTTCCATTCCTATGTGAAGCGAGTACTTATTAGATCGCAACATTGTTAAATTAAAAAAATATTATTATTAGATACTTATGTAAGACTATCGGGATTAACAATTAATAAAGAAATCTAATCCGATATTTATCAAGGTAAGAATTATTTTAACCCGTGTTTTATATTTACCCCACCTGACCTGTGGATTGACCTCAAGATTATTGAAATGATCAAGCATTTCATGCATTAATTATAAATTTTAACAATTAGGTCACACATAAATATTAATACAGTTATCAGTCACTCCTGTGTACAATATTTAACAGCGTGTATGTGTATATGTTTTATGGTTATAAGTAATGATTTTGTCATACAGGTTAATAGATTAGGTAGGATTAAACCGAAATTAAGACTAATGACTGAAATGTTATATGATTAGCTATTAATCGTTTATCTTAATTTGTTCTGTTATTTCCTTGACTTTAGTTGGTCTTGAAATAAACGAAAATTAATTTAATTGACAGTAAAACATGCATTTTTTTATGTCTACTTGTTGCTTGTTTAATTTCATTTCTGCTGTTATAAAAAGGACTTTTTTGGATATAAATATTTTATACTGGTGTACAAAGTACCTACCATCAAACACACACCTTCTTTTAAGTACTTAACCATTTACAACTTTATAAGGTTAATTCAAGGATTTAAAAACCATTCTACTCCCTACACCTGCCTTTTTTCATTTAGCTTTAAATGAAAACGACCATGCAAGTGGAAGGTGTGAAGGAATAAAAAAACATATTTCTCCAGCGAGGCGGTGCGGCATGTAAAATATCTTCAGCGCGCGTGAGTCAGATGTCGTTCACCCGAACACGAACGTTCGCGTCACCACAATACCTAGTCCGCCATTACATTTCCCGCCACTTTTTATCATCCGCTCCTTTAAGACGAAAGTGGACGACCGCGAGAACATCTCTCCATACAAACGTAGTCCCTATTTCTATATGGATATTAACTTTACTGAATATTTTTGCGAGCAGCTGCAGCAGTTAATGAAGATTCCATAGGAACTAAATTTGATCAAAAGCAGCAATTTATAAGTGCCTGCCAATTCAATTTACTTTTATTGTACCAAAGTTACCGTCAAAATTCGTGCGTAGGTACGTAATAGAGCCTTGGTTATTATTATGAATGAATATGTATTAGATGTGCATCCGGGAATGATGATTCAGCTTCGGCGCCAGCGCAGGCCTACCGGCTTGCGAAATCTCCTGATTGTTGACTAAGTAGGTAGTTGATTTTTTGTAGTATGATACTTTTTTTTTATTGTAAATACATAATGGCTTTACCTATTCATAGATGTTGTTATTATGCTAGTAAACTTGATTGTGGCGGTCTGTAGGCCAGGTATGCTTTAATAAAAATATATAAATCACATTTAAATGGAGCCAGGAGAGGTTATTAGGCTGTTCACATAACAGTATAAACCCGTTCGCTATTCGACTTTAATATCCATATTTTATCACGTGTCAAACTAGACCTATTAACCTCGCTTAGTTAAGTGCAAATAGATCTAAAACGCTACTTTTATTATGGCACGACTTAGCGAAGATAAATATACATGTATACCTGCCAGCTATGCGGTCGCGGCTGCCGCTCTCGCATTGGACTTAATAGTCATTTGCGGAAGTGCCGCACTCTTAATATGGACGCTGTTTAAACCATCATCTTATTGATGTTACAGGCCAATGATGAGGTATGTATAATCTAGAAGTATTATTAAAATGATCACGTTTAATACGATTTCCCACTGTGTAATATTGTAAAATGCCATACAGTGGTCCCCGCCTCGCAACTAGTTTCAATACTGTTTTTGCGGATACGCTTAACAGCTTAAAACGCGTTCTTGTGTGGCCCTTTCAGAATCTTGAACCGGGTTTTACTGCAAAACGGTCCGAGAACGCTGTCTCGAAATACTTATAGATGTAAAACGTTAACCTCTACCCTATATAAGGCGAA
The DNA here is from genome assembly GCF_910591565.1 of Cydia splendana. NCBI lineage: Eukaryota > Metazoa > Arthropoda > Insecta > Lepidoptera > Tortricidae > Cydia > Cydia splendana. Next base: position 13,949,620 of record NC_085972.1, on the reverse strand, counting down.
CTTCCGTCGCCGCGCATTAGCAGTCCCGTCGCGTGTGGGGACTGATCGAGTCGGGTGAATTTTGTATGCTGTTACAATACATCAATACGTACATTAGAATAAAATTGATTTGAATACACAAGTGAACGCTACTTTCAACTGGAGTCAATGTACCAAACTAAACTACCAAAAATATTTAAGAATATCATTGACCCGAGAGGTTAGCCACAATTTAGTACTTAATTTTGTTTCTGTTTTTAATTAATTTTAAATGGTCTAGAAATATTTAGTACCTCTAAACAGTTCAGTATTGCAGAAAATTAAATACGAGTCAAAACGCGTCAATTATTATTCGAAGATAATGTCCAATCACAAGTTTTAAAATACTTACTATACGAGTACATACCTTTTGGTTATGCCAATCGTAGTTATGAACATCTTGATTTTGACATCTCGTATTTACGTTTCACACCAATCCTTTGCAACCTGAAAAATAAAATAAAAAACAGTATAATATAATTATTATTAAACTGATATGTATTATAAATTAAATATCTACTTTTATTTATAATAAATATTATAATAAAATGAATTTAACAAATATTAAATCAAATTAGTTTAGTTATTGTTTGAGGTCTAGTAGGTTTTTGTGAAAAGATTAACTGTTGATGTTTGATGTTGATGTTTGATGTTTAAACTTAACTTAGGTAGGTATAACATACCATGTATAATTGCATACATATTTGGCGTTTGATTGCTTCCCTATAGCATAATTTCCATACGTTGGCCTATGAGTTATATTCCAGGAAAATTGACAAGTAAACAGTACAGTTAAGTGTAAATTCAATCACAAGCTAACCGACTGCATGATGTCACCTGCTGATGTGATTCAAACGTTTTTTTCGTCCTTATTCATTCGGGAGTCTACATGACTATTAGTTACTCGTCAGCTCATAGGGCTGGCTCATATGGCAATATGCTAATGACAGCATATTGGCACATGGAAACTGTTTATAATATACTAGCTGATAACCCTGTCTCTGACACACTGTCATTGAACCAAATACTGGTGTGGAAGATCCTTTCAATACCTTGTATATCATATCATTTATCTTGTACCAGAGTAATGAAAACACAGCTAGCGTTTAAGGTCAATGAACTTTTACCAGCGTCTTAAATCTTCTAGGTATCTCATCGCGAACACTTCTTATGGTTTACCGCGAAACTCACACAACGTTTACATATATAGCTATGTATTGTATAACCGATTATGATCATAGTGTGCGTGCGTCACGTTATCGCAGCGATAGTGGTGTCACAAGCCACGTGACGTCATCGTCAGCTGTGGCCGCCATTTCGACAAAAAGGCCTTGCTAGGGGGTTATCAGAGCCCACTTCGTAACGGATGTAGGCACAATAGTTTAAAGTAATGTTACAGCAACAGGTGAAAGGCATAAGTGTTATAGGCACGTTCATTTTTATTAAATGCCACTCTACCGGAGGTTACGTGAACCATTTTATAAGAGTATCCTCTATTGCATTCATACTAAGTAGGTAACATGATATTGGCACAATTTGATAATTCTATCAAACTACTCAATTAGGTACCTATTTACCTACCAAACTTTTATTCAGTCGTGGACATGTAAATATAGATAGGTATAGACGGTCAAGCAAATCTTGTCAGTAGAAAAAGGCGCGAAATTCAAATAGTCTACGAGACGATATCCCTTCGCGACTACATTTTTCAAATTTGCCGCCTTTTTCTACTGACAATGACAAGATCTGCTTGACCAACTTTACCTATTGTTTTTAAGTCCAATAATAATTCTTAAGTAGGCAGCGTATAAATAGTAATTTATCATATGTTACATAATTTGGATGAAAATTCTGTTAGTGAATAAGTACTTATACCTATATGTAGGTAGGTACGTAACATAATTGTATGAAAAACAAAACAACTTCTTGATTATACTTTATTCCTTTCGACATAACCAACTGCATAAGTACCTACAAAATATAACTGAGTAGGTGCCTTGTCCGAATTCCGGAATAGGTATAGGAGATGGAGCTTTCAGCTAGGGTTGCCAACCGTACTATATAATATAGTATTGTACTATATTTCGGCCTTGCGTACTATATATTTTTAGGATACTATATAGTACGCAAAAATACTATATTTCGATGGGTCCTTAAGCTGTGCTTTTTTTTTTCATAAATATGAAATAAGTTCTTAAACTGAACAAGCGCGAGTGTTGCATGCTTGAACGTGAACCTACATGTCAGTGTTACTGTCAAGAGTGTTATGTCAAAAGTGACACTATCAGTGTCACTGTCACGTCCTCATGTACAGCGCTCAGCCAACTGTCAACGGTTTTTTCATCTTGTGATGTGAAGTTTCAGAAGTTTGTAACTTTGCATCGACGAAATAAATTGAAATAATATTTCAAACTACTTAAGAAATGGATGACCAAAATGATATGACGACGGCGTAATAATAAGGATTATAATAGGAACAATGGGTCGGCCTAAAGAAAAGGGTGTGCAAAAAAAGACCAAAAGTGCAAAATGTATAGGTATCGTAGAAAAATTTCAATCAAAACGCTAAAATAAGCATGTTATGTAGGAAAAACTTTTCTCTAAAATCGAAAATGGCCAAGATATTTGACCCGAAAGTTGGGAAAAGTCTAGGACTTGGAAAATTTCGATGGATGATGTGTCATTATAACACTTATTTTTTTAATGTGTTATCGTAGAGAATACGCTAAAATAAGCATGTTTTGTAGGAAAAACTCTTCTTTATGTCAAAAATGGCCGAGATATTTGACCCGAAAGTTGGGATATTAACACGAAAGTTGCTGTGTAATGTGTGTAATTACGTTTATTGGGTTGTTGAGAAAAAATACCTCGAAGCTTTGCTCTCGCCTTAGTCTTCTAATAACCTAATCATATCCAAGTCGGCTCTGCCCAGGAAGGTCTTGCTCGCTCGTTTCGCTCGCTCGTTGACACTTCCTTCAAATATTAAAATATAAAGTCTAACAATTCGGGCATTTTTGATTTAAAAGAAAAGTTTTTCCTACAAAACATGCTTATTTTAGCGTATTCTCTAGAATAACACAACAAAAAATAGGTGTTATGATGACACAACATCCATCGTAATTTTAATGTCCTAGATTTTTCTCAACTTCCGGGTTAAATATCTCGGCCACTTTTGATTTTAGAGAAAAGTTTCAAATAAAAGATTCTTATTTTAACGTAGGTACGATAACGTCATGAAAAATAGGTGTCGTAATAACATCACTCGCATGAATTTTTTTCTAAGTAATGCAACCCCTTTGCTTTAGTCCAACCCATGATTTTACACACGCCTACTGGCACGCGCGAGATTTGGCATACTTTTCATTTGTTTTATACCATCTCCTTGACTGTACTATATTTTCTTTCAGTGTACTATATATTTTATATGTAATTTTGCAAAATACTATATTTCACTAAAAAAAAGTTGGCAACCCTACTTTCAGCCGTCGTTTTTAATAGTACAAAGGTATTCTTGCCTATTTTTTGTCATGTTCAGTTGTATCAGAGGAAAATAAAGAACTAAAAATTGATATTTTACTTTCCACCGCCGTACGTGTAAGGGCCATGTATTTAGAAATCAATCTGACAGTTCCGACGGCGCGGCACGTGACGTCACGGCACAGCTGTTCGGAACAGGTTCCCCGCATTCCTGAGGGAACGCCAACGGCCGCATTCCGAGCCACGCTCTTATGTGATCCGGTAGCCAAAACATTTACTAACATGGACGTATTGGACGTGTGCTCTTGTGTCATTGTGTCAAATTATTGAGATAATAGCTGCAATCTCATATGTTCCGGTATCCAAAACAATTACCAACACATACGTGTATAAAGTGTGAAGGTTGTGTATAGAGCAAATATCAAAACTTGTGATGAGTGGAGAATTCGGTGTGTGTTTAAATATGTGTGCCTAGTGGAATACGAGGTAATTCAACACGAGGTAAAAAATTTAAAGCTAGTCAGTAAACTGCAATGTTTTATCCTGGTTAATTAAGTTGCGAAACAAATTATTTTATTTTTATGTTTTATGATCAGTGATCGTACATTTTCCAGCATTTTTGGTGCAGCAGAGTGGTGTTAACGGAATTGGTATAGATAATTTCAACTGAAACGGTAAATTAAGTTTAATATTAACGTAATTAACGCTAATTAATCATTAGGGTTGAAATTATTTATAGGTACCAATTCCGGTAACACCACTCCGCTGCACCAAATCGATTCACGTGGTGTTAACGGAATTGGTATAGATAATTTCAACTGAAATGGTAAATTAAGGTTAAAATCAACGTAATAAATGCTAATTAATCATTAGGGTTGAAATTATTTATACCAATTCCGTTAACAACACTTTCTGCACCAAAAATGCTGGAAAATGTACGATCACTGTCTATGATACAAATGAGAAAGAAACAAAAAGCAAGTCCATTACTACCTACCCATTTCTAAAAAAACTTATGGTATCCTATTTAAACTATTAGTGTAGGTATCGTAACAAAACTGAAAAAAACCGGCCAAGTGCGAGTCGGACTCGCGTTTCTAGGGTTCCATACATAAGTCCGACTCACGCTTGACTGCACATTTCTAGGTTTTCCTGTCATCTACAGGTAAAGAACTATTTTGTGTATTTTTTCAAAATTTGAGACCCAGTAGTTTCGGAGATAAAGGAGGGGGGGGGGTAATTTTTTGTCTATTTTCTTAAATAACTTCGAACCTATGTATTTTAAAATAATAAAAAAACATGGGCATCTTTGGGTCACTAATTTACATATGTGTACCAAATTTCAACTTAATTGGTCCAGTAGTTTTAGAGAAAATAGGCTGTGACAAACGGACAGACAGACAGACGCACGAGTTCTATAAGGGTTCCATTTTTTCCTTTTAAGGTACGGAACCCTAAAAAAAACGAATGTTAAGGAAATCACCTTAATATAATATTATTTATTTAATAATTAACATATGATGAATATATAATTAATACCGTAGGTACTACGTGTAAGCAGCGCAAATTAAGGAGGACGAACTGCCAAAAATATTATGTGTAATTATGTACTTCTGATTGCGTGGCCACAATGTAGCTGGCAGTTTGAAACGAGACGAAAAGAACGGGCACTTTGGCAGCCACTCTTGCGCAGGGCTACAAATTGCTAATTATAACGACATAGGCCCTGTTACTTATTATTTTGCACTATGAGATCGAAAGTCTTGTCCCATTGTGAAATCATTTGTTTATAGTTTTAGGGCAACAAGGTATTTGTGATTACTAGTAAAGTACAATTTAGTTATAATAATTAGTACTTAAGCTCTTTTGACAATGTAATCCATAATTTGACCAAACAATAAGCAAAGAAATTAACTTATTCTCGACTGTCAATATTGCCCCTCATTGACCAACGATGTTGCACCTAAAGAAAATATTAATTGTGTTCCGTATGGTGACACCTTTCGACTGAAAATGTCACACATAATGTAGCATCTATTTCGAATTAATTACATATAATAGTCATAGACTAGACAGTAAAATTAAAGTTGTTTTAATGGTATTTTTATTTATTTTGCGTTCAACAAATTTATGCGTTAACTTAACTCTCAGGAATAATAAAAACATATTAGAATCTAAATCTGTGATTGACTCTTTTTATATTTTAAACCAGTGCGTGTAAAATAGTCAACCCTCAACTGTTTCTAAAGAAACATTGGCAGTTACACAGAAATATCTAGAAAGAATATCATTAGCTACACCCCGTGACAAATAGATATATTGTTGGCGCTTCAACAAACGCGGCACGTTCTTAAAGTGTAATTCGGGACTCAGTGCTAGTCTATTATTGTCGGAGAGCGGAGATCCGTTTGTTTACGTCGACAATTCTCACACTGCCCCTAGAGAAGCATCATTTAGTCATTAGCACATACTTCGCGATTTAAATGACTTTGTCTATTTGACATTGGACCACGACCTTTAGCAGCTGTGTATTATCGGTATCTAGTACTTCTTTGTTTGTAAACTTGTATAGCCTCCCCACATTCCAACATTTAATACGTAATATTTACCAAAGGAGGCTAATTTGATTCTTTGAAAAAAATGTACTTACACAGATACACACTTAATTTAAACACAAACACTTAATTTTATTGAAGTGAAAACTTTAGCGGCGCTGTGCCCTTTTTGTGATGGGGAAAAATGTTAAACTCGCGACAGGTCACGTGACCGTAAGATTCGTAAGATGTAAGACGGACACGCGTGACCTGGGGCCCGATTTTTGAATTTCGACCACTCGATTTCGTGTATTTCGTTCGATAATATCTCCACTACTAGGCATTTAAATTCTACTAATAGAATTGAAAACTAGTGGTCAATACCACTCGATTCCCAATTTCATTCGCTCGTATTTAAAAAATTAGTATTTTTCCGTTTTCCACCGATTTTCGAGTGACGAAATCGAGCGATCGGAATTCAAAAATCGGCCCCCTGATCGAAAAACTGTTACAATGTCATTGAGTTTTCACTTCTGCCGGCACTCCCGGAGTGCAACCCGTTGTTTTTTTTCTGAATTGTAAGTACCTAAGGGGCTATTCATAAATTACGTCATTTCAAATTAGGGGGGGGGGGGGTCTGGACATCGGATGACGGTAGCATGAAGTAGGAGGAAATGGGGTCATTTGAAGCATGATTTTTGGATCATTATAGGGGGAGGGGGGGTCAAAAATCGATGACGTAATTTATGGAGCCCCTAAGGTAGTATTATTATAACGCTTATATGATCAGCATTATGAGATATTTTTTTTAATCTTCTTCCAGTTTGTCATTGTTTCATACTTAAAAAAAGAAAGTTGCTACTTCTACGGCATGATATCAAATTATCAGTCATATTAATATAAAGGCATGACTATATCGCCTTTCTCATAAAGCGATGGGTGGTAATACATTATACGTAGTTTAATGTCCTAATTAAGGAATTCTCGGCGTCCGTCCGTCACAGTTCGTTAACTGATTAGATTGTGCACACGCCGCCACACGAGTATTTTTCCTCATTCACTATTTTGATACTAAGTAATTCTTATAAATCACACGGCTCTTGTCAGGGGCGTATGTACCTTAGGGCCATCCAGGCCATGCCCCGGGGCGCCAAACCCCCAGGGGCGGCTTATGCCGCCCCTGGCGGATTGCATTTTGTTTTTCTTCCTTGACTTCTGTGGCGGTGGCGGCGAAACGTATTGGTCCGGGGCGCCAAATTTCAAAATACTCCCCTGGATCTTGTTACACGGTTGGAGCTGTTGGTCCATAGATTGTGGACGTCACAAAGGGAACCGCAACTTTAATTAGTGTTCGCGTAATTATTCATAATAGGGAATATTACGCAAAACTCTGCGTAGAGGGCGTCACTCGCATACTCACAGGCCCTACCGCTAAAACACGAAAATCGAAAATTCGGTTTCTGCCTCTCTATCACTCTTGCTAATTCGATCGATAGAGAGGCAGATAACGAAATTTCGAATTTCGCGTTTCGCGGTACCTGTAAACAAACCGCCTTGATGCATCAATGTCATAGTGAAAACTTGTCAAAAACTGTTTAAGGCCTAGTATGTACAAGTTACTCTATGTTTAGTGCTGCACTCTGGCGGCAGAACATTGCAGTAATACTCCCTATTGATCCAGTATTGCATGTTGATTTATTAAGATTAACTAGTTTTTTAATGAGCATATTGCCTTGTTTTACAAATTTTGCTATAATTAAAAATAAAATATAATATTACAAAAGGTGCCATACATATTGTTATACTTACCTGAAAAGGTACCTATAGTAGGGTCAAACACAAAACTATGTTCACGTCTTTCCTGTAGACATACCCAAAAACTAAGGCCTATAAAGGTTATTTTTCTTATTTAACCCTTATCCAAATGAAAGGATACTCCTTTTATTTGGATAATAAGTATGATATAAATGATATAATCATCATTGTGGGCATGGACCATGTTGTGGGCATGGAGTTAGCCCACAACCTGTTAACTTGTCCACAGGAGAAAAAACTTTACAGTTTTGATGAACATACAAGTTTTCTCTCCTGTGGACAATAGTTAACAGCTTGTGTGTGTGTATGTAGGTAATGATTTCATATACCTCATTTGAAATACCTGTATTACCTATAAGTAGGTAATGGATTTGTTCAATATACAGCAAATCAAGCCACTAAATAACAGGTACTGTTATACGAAAACTATTTAATCTTGTACACAGACACTATAATTATAACAAACGAAGTGCGGGATGAACGGTTTAAAAGCCTTCGATATTGGTCATAATAATGCTATTGTGACTATAAACAGACATAAGTTATGACTGCAAACTCCGAGATCCGAAACAGAATTAAGGGCGGTTAAAATTAAACCCATGAAAAAATAGTCGTATAAAAATAATTTCTAGGATCTAAAATTGTAATCCGGAAGATATTACAAACACGAGCTAAGAAGAAGCTGATGCCATCAATCTCCGTAAAAGTTATAGCGTAAATTCTTGCGTAGTTGCCAATTTTATCCGGAAATGATAAATGTAGGCGTGAGGGGCTGGTGTGGCATTTTTCGCGGCTAAATATACGGGTGACGGGACGGGAGTGACGCGCGCTGACGCTGGCGCACCCACGTCAGCGCCCACTGAATCACGCGCAGCCAGCGAGCGGGCCCTGTCCTGTGGATACCATCGCTCACTAAACGCAGCCAGCAGCCTCTTCTTACAATTATATATTTTGTTTAATGTCATGTCAGTGGTAAACAAGTATATGGTCCTTCGATGGTATGGTGTTACCATATCCTATGGAAGCTTGCAACTCCAGCGGTGTCACTTAGCATGTTGCCGACCCTTTAGAAACATGTACACAAATTAATCGAATTTTAATTGTTGTGCGCGACATGTTTCGGAGAGCCTAGGTCTCCTTTCTCAAGCACTAACAGTGCGAGCAGCGTTCACGACGGCTGTGTTTCGAATTTTTTTGAACCTAATACTGATCATTCACACTCGTTCGCGTCTTTCCTGTAGAAATCGCAAAGTTAAGTTAATCAAAAGCTAATTTATGAACTGCACCGTGTAAGGTACTGGATTGATATTTTTTATGCTTTGTCTACAGAAGTGACCTTTTCCAGAAATGTGTTAGACCGTACTATATTCCTTCGAGAAAACTTCGACAAGCGATTAGTTAATTTCACAGTCCGGCGAGCGCTTGCGGAAGAAAATCTTTGAAAGTGAGTAGCGCGCCTATTTAGACTTTGCTGCCTATTTCCAGGCTGTGAGGACGAACACCCCGCCGACTGCGAGCAGTCGTTGGGTAAAATCAAAAATTTTTGTGAGCACAATACATTTTACAAGCGATAAAACACAGTAGGTATATAGGCGAACGACCGACTGCGCCAGTAAGCGATGGGACGGTCATCCCTGAAAGTATGTAATTGCTATTTACCATATAATCAACTGTCCTTATAGCTTGCTGTGTGTTATTTATAGCTTGTAAATAAAGCGAATTCTCATTCCGATAAAAAAAATGATTTAATATTCAAAATTAACAGTAAACTGTACTCGTAATTTTGAATTATTGAAATGACTATTCTAGCATTGATTCTAGCAGCATAGTTAGTCAAACCAAAAAGTTACATATGTCTTTGGTCAAACTAATAGCATGACGTGTCTTTTCTATTTATTTTAACATACATGTAAGCAGTTAAAATAAACATTAATTTAAACTTCTAGGCCAGACAACAAATGCAAAAAAAGTTATATACATGGAAATGCCTGCGCCTTTTCATCAGCTGGTATAGTTTTGTATGAAAAACTAAACAAACTATACCAACTGATGAAAAGGCGCTGTAAAAGGGTTATAGAGGTATTCCCCGTTGGATATATGGATATTACGTATCATTTTATGATTAATATGTACCGTATCTGCAATACAGTTCCATAAGTCTCATAAAGTAGGTACTGAAGAAGAACTGCGTCACTTTGTAATATTGAAAAATCTAAAAAACGGCCAAGTGCTAGTCGGACTCGCGTACCAAGGGTTCCGTACATTAAGTCCAACTCACGCTTGACTGCACATTTCTAATAGGTTTTCCTGCCTTCTATAGGTAAAGAACTATTTTGTGTATTTTTTTCAAGATTTTAGACCTAGTAATTTCGGAGATAAAGGGGGGGGGGGGGATGGTCATTTTTTGGCTATTTTCTTAAACAACTTCTAACCTATGTATTTCAAAATTATAAAAAAATAGATTTGAAATTCTCAAGATGAGCTCTTTCATTTGATACATAACACGATATAGTTTGAAAAACTTTATTTTTTAACTTTCTCATTTACCCCCCAAAAGTGGCCCCCATGTTTAAAATTAATTTGTTTACGTTACATGTCCGTCTTTGGGTCACTAATTTACATATGTGTACCAAATTTCAACTTAATTGGTTCAGTAGTTTCCGAGAAAATAGGCTGTGACAGACGGACAGACAGACGCACGAGTGATCCTATAAGGGTTCCGTTTTTTTCCTTTTGAGGTAGGAAACCCTAAAACTTACTAAATAAAATTATTTTCAGGATTGATTTTTTGGGGTTAGATATGAGGATATCACGTACCATTTGTGGTATATTGTACAAAAAAAAAATCAGCCATTTCGTATCTGGAGAAGCCCAAACTTGGTATGTTTTGAAAATTATTTTTGTTATAATAAAAAAAAAATGCTTCAAATGTAATGACGTGGTACATTTTTAGAGTCGCCTCAAAAAGCCCTTTCATATTACCACATACGATAGGTTTCAAAAAAAAAATCCCTTAAAAAAAACAATGACTCAGCACTCCCCTCCTAAGGAATTTTTTTTTGGAACTGCGGGTCATAAATTTTGTTTTGACCTCTAGTATACGTGTGCCAAATGGCTAAACTGTACTACATCGATTTGCGGTTTTTCTTTGAAATTGTGGTGCCGCTATGGATCCTATTCGACTTGAAAATATTATGGGTATAACTGGACTACATTGTATTGTAACCATACAAGCCATAATACACCTGTCATTTTGACTAATGTACCTATTGTATACAGGGCGGCTGACGGATGCAAAATACGACAAAATAATGTCGAACGATATACGTAATATGGACATGACTACAATTGGTTTAAAACAAGAGAACATGATTGCAAGAAACCTATAGAATTTTATTGATGAAGTGTGGTTGAAGTAAATAATTATGTTTTCAGTCCATTCCTTGTAGTTGAGTGTGCTCAGAGCATAAAAAGGTCAACCACGGCGTTGCATGAACAAAAGATTTCCTTTGGCAGGATTGGTCCTTCGGACCCAAGGATGGATTTAAGAAGTGGAGCCACCCAGATTTATGATGCAGGTGGGGGGTGGGGGGGTTTGTAAGCGTCTGCGACGTCTGAGGTTAATAATTCTTTAAGTTAAGGTTCTAAGTCAAGTTTAGTATCATTTTCAACTAAATCAAAGATGTAGACAGATTTCATCCAAATCGGTTCAGCGTTTATTGATTTCCCAGACAATCCTACACTTTACCTTTCATTTTTAAGGGTTTTTTTGGAATAAAAACTATCCTATGTTCTTCCCCGGGACTCAAACTATCTATATACCAAATTTTATCTAAATCGGTTCAGCGGTTATTGAATCCCCATACAAATTTCCACCTCCCTTTTTACAGCCTTTAGGGATTATTTTTGAGATTAAAAGTATCCTATGTTCTTCCCTGGGACTCTCTCTATACCAAATTTCAACTAAATTGGTTCAGCAGTTTAAGCGTGAAGAGGAATAAATAAAAATGTATTTTTTTCATATTTTATGTGTTTTTACTTCGGAATGGTGCCGGAATGATATCATAAATGAATTTGGCATCCCCGATTTATACGAAAACGATACCAAGCTTGGCCTAGTAACTAAAATGATATAGATATGAAGATAAAGTTGAGAGCCCACCCCTAAAAATTAACATCAAAAATGTCGGTGGCTCCACTTCTTAAATCCATCCTTGGGTCCTAAGGACCAATCCTGCCAAAGGAAATCTTTTGTTCATGCAACGCCGTCGTTTAGGGCTTCCACCCTCGACTATTTATAGTTCACTATCCAATTACATATATTGGGAAAATTACCTCTCTACATCTACAGATGTACGAGGTGCGTATTCATAACTTCACCGTTATTTGGAATTAACTGATATATAAAAAACTTGCATATATTTTATACATAAATATTACTCGAAATTTAATAAAAAACGTATCCATATTTATGCATTCGTCACCATATTGCATCCGTCAGTCACCCTTTACAGTAATATAATATGGCCCCGTTCGCCACCTTTCAAAAATTAGTTTACTTAAAATCATTCACTGCCAACGTTTTCGTAGCGCTACGCTCGTAGTCGATCCGAACGTTTAGCGTTTTCCCGCTTTGTAGAGGAAAGCTACTACGAAGAGAGAACCCGCCCAGCGGGTGCCCGGCACTGTATGTGTTAAAATCTCTGAAAGTTTCTTCGCCTAATTCAGTGGTGGGCAAACTTTCTTCATGGGGGGCCAGAAAGTTTAGGAAATTTAAGTGGAGGGCCAGAATTGTAGCTAAAATTTATTTTGATTTGTGATAATCGTGGGCCTATGCCATATAGCCCATATTCTAATTATTTCATACGACCGGCGGCGGGCCGGATAAAATCCATTCGCGGGCCGCAGATGTCCCGCTTACCGTACTTTGCCCACCACTGGCCTAACTCCATCGGTTACCTACCTATTTCTATCATGGATGGATGTATTCCTGCTCCAATTCAGACATGAGAAAAAAAATTGTCTGGCATTGGTTACCTTAGTAACCCAACATAATACCGCCTGCGCCTGACTCACCCGCGCTTGGGCCTGTTTGTGACCCCGTCCCCGACAAGTCGAGACTTGCACGCGGCACGCCCTCGCCGGGGAGGGCAATCAGTGGCCTATTTTATAAAGCTACAAGTTACAATTTACAAGCGGAAGTCTCGTTCTAACACATAGGGTTAGAAAGAGACTTCCGCTTGTAAATTGTAACTTGTAGCTTTATAAAATAGGTCACAGGAGGGACCTATCGCTCGGGCTAAAGTTTGTATTGTAGTCTGAAGGCCTGCCTCGAAAAACGAAAATTGAAATTACGGTACACGAAAGGAAGAGCCATAGAGAGGCAGATAATGAAATGTCGAATTTCATTTTTTGCAGTAGGCCCTACCAGTAGTCCAGTACCTAATGTGTTCCTAATACGGCCCGCTTTCGATAAGATACCTATTGGAATTGGATTGAAATCGTATTAGCCGTGTTACGTCCTCTAACATTAAAGCGTTACCCGTAATGCTATATTTATATTAAATTAATTAAAATGTGCTCCATGCTGAAAGCATGCCTTGAATGGCATAAATATATAAGTACGTTGGTTACATGGTTAAATAAAATAGTACATACGTATATACTCTACATAGTTAAATATAAGCGACACAATAAACATTTTGAACTGTTACAACAAGGAATAGCTAATTCACCCACCTATACATCCTATGTCATAGCAAAGACATGTAACTCCGTATAAGATGAATAAAGTCTAAGGAAAAAACGTGCCTCGGAAATCAAGAAAAAGTCATTCTCGCATAGATGGCGCACACACCTTTGGCCTATGGCCGGCTAGATGGCGTTGACGTGACCGTTTCATATTTAACAATTTTAACACATAGGTATCAGTGAATGAACAATGATATAAAAATAATAAAATCATTTATCCTTATATATACATTTTTTTGGTAGTTTTATACGTTTTAATTTTGAGTTTCAGTCATGTGTCGATAGATGGCAGTAAATTTACTGTGACTACAAAATTTACTATGACAGGACCCCTCTATACTATCTATTCTCTTTGGTCATAGGTAGCTATATGATTGAAACAAAAAGACATAAAAGCATAGATAACATATTTTCTCTACATAATTTTTTAGTTGGAATAGTACCTAAAACTAAATCCAGTTTTATCAGTGACAAAGCCTCAGAGTTCAACGAGGCCGCGCGGCGCTCTGCTGACGTCACTATGATAGGTGTTTTATCGTAACTTTCTGCTAACAAAAGGAAAGATTTCTCTTGGCTAAGCAAATATCAAACAACACTTGATATTTTTACATTCTACCTAGGTACTCGTATCTGATGCAGCCAGTGGTTACAAGTACAATAATAATAATATATTGCTGGTGATAAGATAACCTATGTATCTTGACCTTTGCGGTGATGGCACAAAGAAAGATACAGATTGATATACCGAGACATGTACTTAATTATAATGCAAATTATAATAGGATATAGCGGAGGCGATACATAAACCTAAAAGCATGTCCCCATGCTTCCTTTCTTTGGATAAAGGTGTTAAAGATTCAAGCTCTTGATCGCAAAGATCAACAACCGGCATTTTTTTACTGAATAAATTCTGGACGCTTGCTCAATGCGTCAATAAAGAGAATGACAGCGGTGCATGTTTAATTTATCAGCATTACGTTCATTCATTCAGTAATGTTTGGTAATGCGGTCTATCTGTCTAATATGGGAGTCAAATTACTTTCCACGTTCCGTGTGGCGAGCGGCGTAGATGAATGCGAGTCAAATTACGCTCATCGATGAACGGCCGGTGCCATTAAAAGGCCGTTGGAAGTGTGTGACGGATTCGCTTACGTCAGAGGAAGCGCTTCTTTTCACCGGCCTACCCCCGGGAGAGAAGCGATAAAAAGAGAAGCGGAAATGCTCGTCCGTCTGTCAATGCGGCGACAATGTCGTGCTATTTATGTTAACGAGCGATTTATTTCAGTCGGTCGCGGCGTGAACGGCCGCGGCGGAATTTCGGCCGCGAGGAGTCGGTTTCCGTTAGCTTGCAGCGTCTTGTCAGCCCAGCGCTCCGGAGTCGGCGCCGGCGCATGCAGCCGCCCTCGCCGCTCCAGCTGACCACCGGCTCCCTCTTGCGACCATATTCGTACTAAAGAAATTTCGAGATAGAGCTGACTCATACCGCGTCAACTGACGTCGTCGCACTTCGCTTAGTAACAAACACTTATAATGAGCACTATGTAATTCGCTTTTTGTCACAAATTCTTCATCAATTTATCGCACAAGTTTTTGGGTGTTCTTACCTGGTAGAGTTAATCGCACGTGACGTGCGAGGTCCATTAAGCGGATGGGTCCAGTGGTCACTCACAGCACAGAATTGTGCACAGTAATATCCGACAGTAATGGCACTGAACGACGGCGCGCGCGTCGGTCTGACGGGCGCGCGCTCACGGAACTGACTGCGCCGACGCTGCATTTGGGTCACTGTCAAGCGGTATGGTGGGGCGGACAGACGTTCGCCTCTGAAAATTTATTAGCTTCTCGCGAATATTTTTCATCGGCCGCAGGCGTTTTTCCCTCACGTCTTGCACCAATGCGCTCGATACAGATTTTGGAGGACGCTGAACGCGTGGCGCGCTCCATTTTACAGTTCTGGCACTCAAAGTGCTTGGTAGAGTACTACATTTGTATGTTATTTAAAACTTGTACCTTCATTTAATTAATTTATCCAAATCTACAGGTCATAATCAAGTTGGTATCATATTGATATTAAATTTTACGTTTCCGAATAATCCGATAAGTGGAAAAAATTCCCACATGAAGTAAATATCTTGTAATATGTACATATTTCAGGCAGAGTAGAATACGTTAAAGCTGTTAGCAGAATTCTGTTTGATTATTGTGTAATAAGTAACATGTTAGTTACAGACTTACAGTTCGTCGTCGCTTTTACTCGGATTCTGAGACTTGATTCAAACATATAGGTAATAACTTAAGACTCCATCAGCCTTACCTGATTCAGTGATCACATTGCCACCTGCGTTATGGAACACGACAAATATTATCATTAGCATTGGTATTACTATTAACAATACCTTACGGAAGAGTATCACGTCACCGTGTTATTAGTAGGTGACGTTTACTCGAGAATAAACACTATAGTGTTTATCTAGACCAGTCTGCTATAACTGCTATACAAGGTTCTATTCTATTCTACCGTCTTTTCATTGCCTAAACCAAACTACTTTTACAATTACAATAAATGTAACATAAGTATGTTAAACATGTCATTACGTTAAACATTAGTTAAGTAAATTTCTCAACCTCTGCAGTTCATTCATTCATGCCCATAAGCTATGGTGCCTATGGTGGGGCTACGAATTCTCAGAAGAATGTTCTATTCTCATTGGTAATTCGGCGCCGACTAGTCTGCCACGAGCTCGAGAAAGTTCCCACAAGTGAGTGTTGAACCTCGTTGGTATGCGTACTTAGAGTGGGTAACGAACGCGGTTCTATCTAATTCATACAATTCACATTTTCGACTCGATTCTGAGCATGTTTCTGGTATAACTTGAACATTATATGTGACGTTCCACGGCAAAAGGTACCTTATGGCGGCTGGCGCTTACGTCGCATAGCGCCGCAATAATATTGGAGCGACGTTAATAATAGCGTAAGCGCCAACCGCCATAAGGTACCTTTACCCGTGGGACGTCACATATTTGTATCTACTATGCGTAGTCAAAGTCCATGGTATTATTGCTGTTTATGAATTGTATAGAATAGAATATCTCAGGATAGAATATCTAGATACTGTTATTTTATAACGCAAAATACTCTGTCATTATCTACAGGTAGATATTAAGTAGAACAAATGGGACATGTAAGTAACTAATTATTTCTTATTTTTTAATTTGCAAGGTAAACTACGCTATCAGTCAAAACTTGTGTTAAATTGAAAAAGCCATCTTTGAAAATGAAGATAATTGTAAGTATTATTATGGTAGGAAAAGTAAGAAATCAATAGCCATTCAGCTAACCAACACCTGCTATTAATATTAAGAGACCAATAAAATACTGACATGCCTAATATTTAATACCTGAGTATTAATATAAGTTATACTGATACAAGAGGCAAGGAAGTGTATGTGTTTCTAATGGAAAATTCTTGTTCGGTAATATTACTAGATGTATGTACAAATAAACATTATAGAAGACCAAGTAAAATTAACTTGTTGAAGAAAGTCCATTATGAATGTATAGTTTAATATAGAAATGTTTTAGCTTGTTGATTATTAGGTACTCATAAAGCATCTATAGAGATGGTACAGTATAAGTAAGCTACGCGTAACTGTTGAGTTGATGAAATGATGATACACGTGTTGACGTCTGTACACACTGATGAAATTTCTATGTTTATTATTAGAAGACGGGCACAGCAACAACAATCAACTTTGACTCAATAATAATGCTAGTTATTGCTGTTCTGGCTAGGCGAGATATTTATTTAGCCACATTTTTTGTTTTTGTTTGTTTAGGCGGATAAAAATAGGAATGTAAAAATTATGGATACACTACGTATGTACCTAATATTATGTATGAGCCCTTTTATTACATACCCTCAAATAAGGTGTTATGCCGCATAGAGTCAGACCAAGAAAAGTCTGCAGCGGATTTAATAGCCCACGCAGTGCATGTGTTATTTTCTTATTTTAAACGTCAAACTTCTATGAAATTATGACGAATAAATAACACTTACACTGCGTGGGCTATCAAATCCGCTGCAGACTTTTCTTGGTCCGACTCTATATGGCTTTACATATTATTTCAAAAATCAAAAATAATTTTAGCTGCTCTATTAAGAGTGACAAAACGAGGAGATTTAAATTATTGATAATTTTGTATTATATACTTTTGTGCAATGCCTAGAGAAATATTTGAATCAAAATCTTACTTGCATCTACAAAAGGTGCTCTAGTTTTCGACGCAAAAGAAGTAGGTATCGAAAGTAGTTGATTCTTTATTTGATAATTGATATATACCATTAAACTTCATATTATGTAGGTAGCACAAAAATAGTCTAAAACTCAAAATAGTTACTGGCTAAAGTTCCCTGAATTTCGATTCATTTTGCCTATTTTTAATTGGACTAATGTGTCGAGCTAGTTTTCCATTAAGCGTTAATTTTTATAAGAAAAAATGTATTCATCTTAATGAATATTTTATAAACTATGCTGGGTTGGCTTAAAGTAGGTAATCAGTATTTCTTTTCATGTTTCAGATCAGCATATTTTCGTATACTGTCTGTACCTCATTAAAATACCTCAACCTTGCTATCATGCAAAATACGACTTAAGAATAA
This sequence comes from Cydia splendana, assembly GCF_910591565.1. Classification (NCBI taxonomy): domain Eukaryota; kingdom Metazoa; phylum Arthropoda; class Insecta; order Lepidoptera; family Tortricidae; genus Cydia; species Cydia splendana. Next base: position 13,931,362 of record NC_085972.1, on the reverse strand, counting down.
CAGTGATTTTTTTCTATTGAACAAATCTTTAATTCCTAATAATGGTCGCGTTTCTCTCATTATAAAGAATTAGGTATAGACAACTAATATTTAGTAGAGAATGACAGTTTTTTTTTCAAGCCAGACAAAATTTACCAAATTACGGTCCCTACCCAATTATCATAGCTAAATAAAAAAATAGAAAAAACTAGTTTTTACTACCTATAGCTATAATATAAAGCCAAACAGGGTGATTTATGTGAGACGTGATTCTGATGACATTTAATTTGACACTTGTCACGGATAAATTAAAGATAGATAATGCATTCAAATAATTTAAAGCTTTTTGTTTTCAACACTAAAAATGTTACACATAATTACTAATACTGGTACAGTCACCAGCAATAATGTTACACAACGAAGACCGCGAAAATATATCTAATACAATCTTATTTGTAGAGCCATACGAGCTTGTCACATATTTTTGCAGCCTTCGAAGAGTAACATATTATTGAAGGACTGTAAGAAGCCGTAGCTTATAATTTACTGAATACGTAGGGTTAATCCTGCTTACGCGTCTCCTGAATAAACCCTATATTATATGATCGTAAAATGTTTCTCTATTTCCAGTACCGCTACATCAATTATTAAAATTCAATAATTGTACTTAGGTGTTACAAATAAACAAAATCAAAGTCAAATATAAGTACTTTATTCATGTACACCTAGCAACAAGCACTTATGAATGGTAAATTACATTATATATTATCTTAAGCTAATTATCAGAGCAATTTATTGATGTTAATATTATTCCACAGTAACTTTACACATAATAAAACTACTTATAATAAAATTAAAAACGAATCTAACTTCTATTATAATAAAAAGAGAAGATTGTTCAACACACACAACACACCAATGAAACAATGGATATTATCACGGATTAGGAACTAAGAAATTCAACAGGTTTTCTCGATAAAGAACCGGTAAAAACCTATGAGTCTTATTGATTTATGATATGTGTGAAATAAGTGACGATATTCGTTGTCTGCTGGTTCCGGTCGAACTGCATTCCGTTCGTCTCTACCTTTTACTTTTCGACTACTAAGTATTGGAGATAGGTATCTATCGAGGTAAGAATTAGACACGTTGCAACTTGTATGGAAAACCCGCGTAACTTTAAAAGATACAGGTAGAGTGTAAAATCAAATACTTATTTGGAAACAGGTTTTTTATTCAAATTTTCAATATGTTTTGGAAAAGCATAACCTTGAGCCGAGTGTGACTTTCAAGAGAATATGAGTATGAATTTAACCCACTTCTGACTCTCGGGTAGATATGAGCGCCGCGCCGGCGCGCCGCCGCCGCCGACAAAATTTTCGCGCCGCCGCCGCCGACGCTGCGCTATCGGCGTGGCATCGGCGTGACCTTGTTAGATACTACTATTTTCAGAATCAGATAATATATATTTTATCTAGTTTAGATCTTTAACGGGGCCAGTCTGAATAGCGTATAGACATTAAAAGGTATTTTAGGTCCATATATGATTCATACTGGCCATATTGTCTATGGTGTTATAGTTTTTATATATTGTCTATGTTTAGAATATGTTTTAGAATTTGGAATAGAATGTTATCGAAGATGGCTTCCTAAAAATAAAGAACTCCAATTAATATTCAAGTCTTTCCTTTACAAATAAAACATGGTGTCAGAAGATGAGAAGTCGGATAATGAAGAAGATGAACGCCATGCCAAAGATATTTCAATAATTGGATCAATAAAACCTTTGAAAATCGACAGTCAAGTCCCGGAAAGATGGAGAATATGGAAACAAAAATTTGAAATTTACACGGAAGCAAACAAGCTCGACGACTTCCCAGAAAATAGAAAAGTAGCCATATTACTCAACCTACTTGGAGATGAAGGACTCACTATATTTAATTCTTTCTCCATAGATAGAAAAACAGCCACTCTAAAAGAAGTGATAGAAAAATTCGACGCCAAATTTAATCCTCTTAAAAACCTAACCGTGGAAAGATATAACTTCTTCTCACGACAGCAAAATTCCGATGAGGATTTCGAAGAGTATGTCACGGTAATAACCAACTTGAGTAATTATTGTGAATTTGACAGATTAAAAGATAGTCTCATAAAAGACAAATTTGTAATTGGGATATCGGATAAAAAAGTAAAACAAAGACTGCTACAAGAAGACAACTTAACAATCGAAAAATGCCTCAAAATTGCAAAGAATATGAAATTATCACAGGAACGATCATCTAAGATAAACAGTAATGAAAATCAAACAGTTGATGCAGTTTCAAAATCATACCGTCAGCAGCATCGTCGTAATAGCTCAACTGGAAGAAGCATGTCACAGTCTCGAAGAACGTCAACGTCAAACGGCAACAACTACCGTCGTGATAACAGAAGTCCCAGCAACAACTACCGTCGTGAAAACAGAAGTCCCAGCAACTCGCGTACGAGCACATGCACACGCTGTGGGCAAATACATCGTTTTAGGTGTCCAGCCAAAGGAGTCACTTGCAGAATTTGCAAGCGAAGTAACCACTACGAAAAATGCTGTTTCTTCAACAAGAATGTCAACATGGTAAGCATCCGCAGGGATAATGATATTTATATCATAGCAAGCATTGATAACCCTTCCTATAAAAGTAAATGGACAATGAACTTAAAAGTAAACAACAAAACTGTGCCATGTAAGATTGACACAGGTGCTGAAATCAATGTTATTTCCAGATTTGTACTAGAAGACTTGGATAAAAATGTACCTATCATTAGTGCTAATCATAAACTTTATTCTTACACAGGTAACAAAATACCCATTGTTGGAGGATGCCACTTAAAATGCACATTTTCCAACAATGAAACAGCAACGGTCTATTTTGTGGTAGCAGATATTGTAAGTCGAACCATTATTGGACAACAAACCATTGATGAATTTGGGATAGTCAAAAGGGTATTAAACATTGAAGAACAAAAGGTCGGTCAAAATCCTAAAAAGTCATGTCTAAAATCTTCAAAATCAAGGTCAGTACCCAATGTCGTTGATAAATATCCAAATTTATTTGAAGGTCTAGGTTGTCTACCCGTAAAAGCTCATTTGGATGTGGATCCTAGTGTCAAACCTAAGATTAGTGCCACTAGAAGAATACCTTTTGCTTTGCAAACGCGTCTAAAAGATGAATTAAATAAAATGGAAAAATTAAATGTCATTGAAAAAATCGAAAAGCCCACTGATTGGGTCAACTCTATTGTCGTAGTCGAAAAAGCAAATGGTACCCTTCGTGTCTGTTTAGATCCACGTAGCTTGAATGAGGCTATAAAAAGACCTCACTATACGTTTCCTACTTTTAACGATTTGCGATCAAATATAGCTGGAGCGACAGTTTTCAGCAAGTTAGATGCTAGCTCAGGATTCTGGACGATACCTTTAGACGAGGAAAGTAGCGATTTATGTACATTCAATACCCCATTTGGCAGGTACAAATTCCTTCGTTTACCTTTCGGAATTAATTCAAGTTCTGAAATCTTTCATAGAACTATGGTCCAATTATTTGGTGACTTACCTGGTGTTCAGATATTCATAGATGATTTATTAGTTTTTGGTAAAACGCAAGCTGAACATGACGAACGATTAGCCAATCTTTTAAAAAGAGCACAGGAAGTGAACATCAAGTTCAATAGGTCAAAATGTCAATTTAATATGTCTGAAGTGTATTATGTGGGTCATATGTTTAACAAACATGGCATTTCTCCTGATAAGTCAAAAATAAAAGCCATTACCGAAATGCCTAGTCCAACAAATGTCAAGGAACTGCAACGATTCCTAGGAATGGTAAATTACTTAGGTCAATACATTCCAAATTTAGCTGAGGAAACTAGTATTCTTAGAGATTTGGTAAAGAAAGAAAATATTTGGCAATGGTCACAATCTCATGAAAAACAATTTGGTAAGCTAAAGTCATTAATTTGTAAAGCACCAGTCCTCACTCATTTTGATTTAAAGAAGCCCATAAGAATGTCAGTTGATGCTTCAAAGTCTGCCGTCGGTGCTGTGATTTTTCATGGGAGAAATCCAATAGCTTATGCGTCTAAGTCCCTTACCAAGTCTCAAGAAAACTATGCACAAATAGAAAAAGAACTTTTTGCTATCTTATTTGGTGCTAAGAAATTCCATCAGTATTTGTATGGTAACATTGTTCATGTAGAGACTGATCACCAACCGCTGGTGACCTTATTCAAAAAACCATTAGCCGAGGTTCCTGCTAGACTACAACGCATGATGATTGCCTTACAAGCATATCATTTAGTAGTTTCTTATACTAAAGGGTCAGAAATGTATATCTCTGATACCTTATCTCGAGCTCCGGTACAAGATGAGTCTAATTGTGAATTCAATTTCAATGATTTAGAAAAAGATGTAGAAATTCATGTCAATTTATTAACTTCTCATTTGGCTATTACTAAAGACAAGTTGAATAAAATCCTTGAACACACTAATAAAGATGAATCTTTACAAAAACTGAAACTTTATTTCAAAAATGGATGGGTAATTCTAAAAAGGAAATTGATCCTATTGTCTCCCCATATTGGAACATCAGAGATGAGATTCATGTCATTAATAACTTAGTTTTTAAAGGTCAAAGTGTTGTCATTCCCATGTCTTTGAGATCTGAAATGCTCTCTATTTTACATGAAGGTCATTTAGGTATTGAGAAAACCAAAGGTCAGGCTAGAGGTACAGTCTACTGGCCTAACATCAATAGTGATATAGAGTCCAAGATAAAACAATGTGAACATTGCCTTATGTTCATGAATAATAAGCCTAAAGATCCAATGATGTCGCATGAACAACCTATATATCCTTGGGAAAAGGTAGCTGCAGATTTGTTTGACTATAAGTCCAAAAAGTACTTACTTGTTGTGGATTTTTACTCCAATTACATTGAAGTCGCTCATTTACAGAAAGGCAGTGATAGTAACATTGTTATTACTAACTTAAAGTCTATCTTTGCTCGCCATGGTGTTCCATTACAACTTCTTACCGATAATGGTCCACCATTCAACTCTCAAGCTTTCAAAGCTTTTTCAATCAATTGGGAATTTGAACATATTACCTCAAGTCCATACTTGCCAAGATCTAATGGTCTCGCTGAAGTTAGTGTTAGGATTGTCAAAAATATATTCAGAAAATGTGATGAATCAGGAACAGATCCCTATATTGGTTTACTACAGTATAGGAATTCCCCGAGAGGAAATCTTAGTTCTCCTGCTCAATTACTAATGTCGCGGCAATTAAGAACAAAGCTACCGGCTAAAGCCACCATTTTAAAGCCTAAAATAGTAAACTTTAAAGAACATTTGGAACATAAGAAGGTAAATTTAGATAAAACGAGATCTTACTACAATCAACATGCTAGGATGTCTGTTGCTTTGAATGATAATGATTTTGTCTATTTCAAGAAAAAACCTTCTGATAATAAATGGCATAAAGGTAGAATAGTATCTAAGGCTGATCATCCTCGTTCATATGTCATAAAAGATAGTGATAATGTTTTATATAGACGCAATCAGCAACATATTTATTGTCCACAGAACAGTCAAAGTGTAACTCGCACTAATACTAGAGATTTTGAAAATAATGATGATAACTATGATTCTTATCCTTTTGATTCTGACAGTGAGTGTATAAGTTACAATAATACTAAAGATCTTGAAAATAATAACCATGATTCTTATGCTTTTAATTCTGATCAAAATCAACATTCGTTTTTATGTTCAACACCAAACGCCAATAGTTCCAAAAATCAACATTCATTTCAATCTTCACCACCTAATTGTGCACCTAACAGTCCCAATATTCCTAATTGTGCCAATAGTCCCAATATTCCTAATATTCCTATAACTGACACTGTTATACGTAGAGTGCCTACTGGTAACTATACTACTAGAACAGGAAGGCAAATAATTAAACCAAAACGATTAGATTTATAACTTTAATAGGAATTATAACCATACAGGGTTACTCTATAATCCGTACATCTTATAACATTGCTTTGTCGTCCAATATCAATGGTATAATTTACACTTATCACTTTTTCACTGATGTCATATTTAACTTAACTTGTGTTAACATTTATTCACAGATGTATTTAATTATAAAGATTGTTTCGATTAAAAATAACTTTTAAATTTGTTACAGTATGACCAGTCATGTCAGATGTCACCTGTCACGTCAACGTCAATGAGGCGTTTTATTTTTTATTAAAAAAGGGGCATGATTCATACTGGCCATATTGTCTATGGTGTTATAGTTTTTATATATTGTCTATGTTTAGAATATGTTTTAGAATTTGGAATAGAATGTTATCGAAGATGGCTTCCTAAAAATAAAGAACTCCAATTAATATCCAAGTCTTTCCTTTACAAATAAAACAATATAATTCAAAAATATCGATGGTAAATTCAAACTTTTCTGGTTGGTAACCGCGCTACTAGTGTTAGGGCAACGAAATGACTAATTTTGCCAGCTGGCTAGCTCATCCGTCATTCACCGCTAATTTAACCATTGCAAACATGGTTGAATGTCTTAAAAAGGTGTAAAAGGGGGTTAATTTCAGATATTAAGTGTTTTCACGTTCAAAGGTGGCCGTTGGCTTCGCACGGAAGGCATCGGAAACGGAATCGGGTCTCATTCAAGCTTGGCACAACAATTGAACAATGGTTCAAATTTCAAGCGTTGCTCCCTCGCAGCCCAATCTTTGGCCTCGCATCGCTCGCATAGAAGTAAGCCGCTATCTGAACCTCCAAGTTTTCGACCCTGTTTGGAGCCTAACTTTAGGCCTCGCTTTTAAAATGCTTGGTCATTGGTTCTTCTCCGATCTTAGCTCCACTGCAGCACAGCCTTTGGCCTCGTACAAATGCACCTGCAGGAAAGCTCCAGGTCTTTAACACTATGGCCTCGGTCTTTATCGGCCTTCGGACTTGCTTACACTGGACCAATAGTTCAATTCCAGCTTTGCTCTCTTGCAGCTTGTCCTTCGGCCTCCCAAAGAAGCGCGCCGTAGTCGGCGCTCCGCGCATTCGGCCTTCAGCCAAGCTCACACTTGGCGTTCGATTCTAAGCTGTAAGCTATACCTGCAACTCAGCATCTAGCCTCTCATGGGAAGGCGTCGGAATCAGGTCTTCGGTGTTAGGTGGAGCTCGGCCTTTTTGACATTAATCGGTTTGTTGGGTCGATATTGGTTCATGACGGAGTTTGATTTTCCTCACTTCGGCTCTTTGGACTGTCGACCAGACGTTTCCATGATACAGTCAATCCGCTACTTTTTATGTACGTAGTACAAAAGATAAGGGCCACGGAAAGATCTTCCGGCCAGGGCCTCGCCAAGATTAAGACCGCCTCTGATGATGCGCGCTATCGTTTATACTATATTAAAAAAACCGGACAACTGTGAGTCGGACTCGCCCACCGAGGGTTCCGTACTTTTTAGTATTTGTTGTTATAGCGGCAACAGAAATACATCATCTGTGAAAATTTCAACTGTTTAGCTATCACGGTTCGTGAGATACAGCCTGGTGACAGCGGAGCGGAGCGGAGCGGAGTCTTAGTAATAGGGTCCCGTTTTACCCTTTGGGTACGGAACCCTAAAAATCGTACCTTTATTCAATAAATTTTGCTTGAAATTGAAAAATGCACTTATTTTATAACTTTCTTACAGAAAAAACATGTATTTTCGGTAAAATTTTGGTTTGATTTCTTTTTTCATTAATCAAATGTGTTTCAAGGCCACGCCGCCGATTCGCCGCCGCCGCCGACCGATTTTGACCGGCGCGCCGCCGCTGGCTAAATGCCTATCGGCGCTCATATCTACTCTCGGGACGGATCTTGAAAAGACATAGATTTTTGCAAGAGACTAAGTACTGTGAAAGTATCGTAAACGTTTATTCATTGAGTAAGTAATATATAAAATTAAACCATAGTAATAAGAGATACCTATGTGTGTGATTGAATAAGCATTGGTCAAAATGTAATCTCCTGCTATCAAAAATACCTTAAGGAGCTACAGAAATCTATGTTTTATTACATGCATGTCATGGTAACTGATTATTTTAGTACGTGTAATTTACTTGCAATGTACCATCACCTGCAATGATGTTACTCTTCGAAGACCGCAAAAATATATGACATGCTCTTATGGCTCTACAAATAAGAAGCTTGGGGTGCTTAACAGAGCCAAACAGTACTTCACACCTAGTCACCGGCTTTTGTTATATAAAGCGCAGGTTCGACCTCATATGGAGTACTGTTCTCATCTCTGGTCTGGCGCTCCACAATACCAGCTCCTTCCTCTTGACTCCATCCAACGGCGGGCAGTTCGTATTGTCGGCGATCCCGAACTTACTGACGGCTTAGAACCTCTTAGCCTTCGGAGAGACGTTGGCTCTCTTTGCATGTTCTACCGTCTGTACAATGGGGAATGCTCGGAAGAACTTTTTGATTTGGTGCCATCGTCTCGTTTCTATCACCGCACCTCCCGCCAAAGGAGCAAAGTTCATCCCCACTTCTTAGATACATGGCACACCAAGAATAAGCGGGCATCTCGCTCGTTTCTTCCCAGAACGTGCGGAATGTGGAATGACTTGCCTCCTGAGGTATTACCTTTGCGCTACGACATGGGATTCTTCAAGAAGCGGGTATTTAGGGTTCTCAAGGGTCGGCAACGCTTAAGTGGCTCCTGTGGTGTTGCTTATGTCCATGGGCGACGATGACCGCTTCCCATCAGGCGGCTCGTCTGCTCGTTTGCTGACTATAACATAAAAAAAAAAAAAAAAGATCGTGTCAGATATTTGTGCAGCCTTCGAAGAGTAACATATTATTGCAGGTGACTGTACCTACCTACGTAAAAGAACAAACCTTGATTAATAAGTACAAAAAAAAACAATTAAATAATATGACAGTATAACTCTACTTAATCGTGGAACATAGACGAAGAATAAAATAAATGTTGAAGAGAAAGCCAATGTTTTAATTGTAATATAATAAAACGAACTAACAGGTTAAAACTCAAAAACAAACTCATTATGTATATAATTATTCAAACGTGTTTCCTTAACTGACGACTGATGGGCACTCTGACCTAGAAAAATTATTATATTATTAAATAATTGAAATACATATATACTGTAATACCAGCAGGCAAGGAAAGTATTTTGCATTAATTCATGTCGTCTGGTGGGAATTGTTTAATGGGAAGTACAAATTGTTTTACCAGGTTTTCAAATGACTCCATTACACGGTAAATGTCAAAACCAATAAATTTCCTATTACTAATACTTCTATTAGAACAAATTAAATTATTTTCAGAAAATATTTTAATTTGTTTTTGTTTCAAATAAAAACACTACTATATAAATTATACATTGAAATAATTGTCATATACTAAGAAAAAGTGTCCAAGGCCTCCAGTGTCCCAGGCTGGAACCAGCCAGGTTGTAGCCTGGGGCACTGGAGGCCTTTGTCCCTTTTTCTTAATATGACATTTATTTCAGTTTATAAATTTCCTATTTTTCGCACTTGTATCCTAAATAACTATTAAGTATCCCGGAAGATTACACTTGTTAAATACGAGTAGGTAACCAATACCAACATACCAATAATTACTAAAGGTTTATTGACTGTCAAAACAGTACCTATATTTGACTCTATAATATTTTTATAGAGGTTTCTTTAATACTGTTCGTTACAATTATTGAGGGTGTACGGAATAAACTATACGAAGTAGTAAGTGGGTAAGGTACATCTTTAAAAAATATTAGTATTGTAACATGGTCCAGAGATATGTTTGATAATCAATTAATCATCCATTTCTCATTATGGAAATTCGTTGTAATCGGTGAAACACATTTGGAATGATCAAAACACCAAGCAGCCTGCAGTGCACAGTATAACCGCTTACTTTTATTATTAACGAGTTAGTCATTGACTGTTTGGCAACATATAAGAATGACGCGACGTATTAATATAAGTTATACTGATACAAGAGGCAAGGAAGTGTATGTGTTTCTAATGGAAAATTCTTGTAGATGTATGTACAAATAAACATTATAGAAGACCAAGTAAAATTAACTTGTTGAAGAAAGTCCATTATGAATGTATAGTTTAATATAGAAATGTTTTAGCTTGTTGATTATTAGGTATTCATAAAGCATCTATAGAGATGGTACAGTATAAGCTACGCGTAACTGTTGAGTTGATGAAATGATGATACACGTGTTGACGTCTGTACACACTGATGAAATTTCTATGTTTATTATTAGAAGACGGGCACAGCAACAACAATCAACTTTGACTCAATAATAATTCTGGCTAGGCGAGATATTTATTTAGCCACATTTTTTGTTTGGGAGGATTGTTTAGGCGGATAAAAATAGGAATGTAAAAATTATGGATACACTACGTATGTACCTAATATTATGTATGAGCCCTTTTATTACATACCCTCTAATAAGGTGTTATGCCGCATAGAGTCAGACCAAGAAAAGTCTGCAGCGGATTTAATAGCCCACGCAGTGCATGTGTTATTTTAAACGTCAAACTTCTATGAAATTATGACGAATACATAACACTTACACTGCGTGGGCTATCAAATCCGCTGCAGACTTTTCTTGGTCCGACTCTATATGGCTTTACATATTATTTCAAAAATCAAAAATAATTTCAGCTGCTCTATTAAGAGTGACAAAACGAGGAGATTTAAATTATTGTTAATTTTGTATTATATACCTATCTGTGCAATGCCTAGAGAAATATTTGGATCAAAATCTTACTTGCATCTACAAAAGGTGCTCTAGTTTTCGACGCAAAAGAAGTAGGCATCGAAAGTAGTTGATTCTTTATTTGATAATTGATATATACCATTAAACTTCATATTATGTAGGTAGCACAAAAATAGTCTAAAACTCAAAATAGTTACTGGCTAAAGTTCCCTGAATTTCGATTCATTTTGCCTATTTTTAATTGGACTATGTGTCGAGCTAGTTTTCCAGTAAGCGTTAATTTTTATAAGAAAAAATGTATTCATCTTAATGAATATTTTATAAACTATGCTGGGTTGGCTTAAAGTAGGTAATCAGTATTTCTTATCATGTTTCAGATCTGCATATTTTCGTATACTGTCTGTACCTCATTAAAATACCTCAACTTTGCTATCATGCAAAATATGCCTTAAGAATAACAGTGATTTTTTTTCTATTGAACAAATGTTTAATTCCTAATAATGGTCGGGTTTCTCTCATTATAAAGAATTAGGTATAGACAACTATATAATATTTAGTAGAGAATGACAGTTTTTTTTTCAAGCCAGACAAAATGTATCAAATTACGGTCCCTACCCAATTATCATAGCTAAAAAAAAATAGAAAAAACTAGTTTTTACTACCTATAGCTATAATATACCTAAAGCCAAACAGGGTGATTTATGTGAGACGTGATTCTGATGACATTTAATTTGACACTTGTCACGGATAAATTAAAGATAGATAATGCATTCAAATAATTTAAAGCTTTTTGTTTTCAACACTAAAAATGTTACACATAATTACTAATACTGGTACAGTCACCAGCAATAATGTTACACAACGAAGACCGCGAAAATATATCTAATACAATCTTATTTGTAGAGCCATACGAGCTTGTCACATATTTTTGCAGCCTTCGAAGAGTAACATATTATTGAAGGACTGTAAGAAGCCGTAGCTTATAATTTACTGAATAATAAAAAATAAAATAAAAAGCCTTTTAATTCCTTAATTGAAGTACATAATTTTGCATGCATTCATTATTGGTTATTTTATCAACAATTAAATTATCACTTAGGTATATCATTTGTCAATATAGGTAATTTAAATTAAATTTAATATTTATTTTTATTATTATCAATTAGTCAAAATTATTTAAGGACCCCTCTTAGGGTGAAGGCCTCCTCCAGTTGTCTCCATTTGTCTCTATCTTGCGCCTCCTGTCTCCATCTGTCTCCTCCTATCCGTCTGATCTCGTCAACCCATCGTTCTGTCGGTTTGCCCGATGGAAATTTACTGAATACGTAGGGTTAATCCTGCTTACGCGTCTCCTGAATAAACCCTATATTATATGATCGTAAAATATTTCTCTATTTCCAGTACCGCTACATCAATTATTAAAATTCAATAATTGTACTATAATATTAGGTGTTACAAATAAACAAAATCAAAGTACTAAGTACTTTATGAATGGTAAATTACATTATATATTATCTTAAGCTAATTATCAGAGCAATTTATTGATGTTAATATTATTCCACAGTAACTTTACACATAATAAAACTACTTATAATAAAATTAAAAACTAATCTAACTTCTATTATAATAAAAAGAGAAGATTGTTCAACACACACAACACACCAATGAAACAATGGATATTATCACGGATTAGGAACTAAGAAATTCAACAGGTTTTCTCGATAAAGAACCGGTAAAAACCTATGAGTCTTATTGATTTATGATATGTGTGAAATAAGTGACGATATTCGTTGTCTGCTGGTTCCGGTCGAACTGCATTCCGTTCGTCTCTACCTTTTACTTTTCGACTACTAAATATTGGAGATAGGTATCGATTGGTATCTATCGAGGTAAGAATTTGACACGTTGCAACTTGTATGGAAAACCCGCGTGCGTTACTTTAAAAGATACAGGTAGAGTGTAAAATCAAATACTTATTTAGAAACAGGTTTTTTATTCAAATTTTCAATATGTTTTGGAAAAGCATAACCTTGAGCCGAGTGTGACTTTCAAGAGAATATGAGTATGAATTTAACCCACTTCTGACTCTCGGGACGGATCTTGAAAAGACATAGATTTTTGCAAGAGACTAAGTACTGTGAAAGTATCGTAAACGTTTATTCATTGAGTAAGTAATATATAAAATTAAACCATAGTAATAAGAGATACCTATGTGTGTGATTGAATAAGCATTGGTCAAAATTTAATCTCCTGCTATCAAAAATACCTTAAGGAGCTACAGAAATCTATGTTTTTATTACATGCATGTCATGATAACTGATTACGTTATTTAGTACGTGTAATTTACTTAGGTACCATCACCTGCAATGATGTTACTCTTCGAAGACCGCAAAAATATGTGACATGCTCTCATGGCTCTACAAATAAGATCGTGTCAGATATTTGTGCAGCCTTCGAAGAGTAACATATTATTGCAGGTGACTGTACCTACCTACGTAAAAGAACAAACCTTGATTAATAAGCACAAAAAAAAACAATTAAATAATATGACAGTATAAAACGGGTTTAAATCATATAACTCTACTTAATCGTGGAACATAGACGAAGAATAAAATAAATGTTGAAGAGGAAGCCAATGTTTTAATTGTAATATAATAAAAAGAACTAACAGGTTAAAACTCAAAAACAAACTCATTATGTATTTATAATTATTCAAACGTGTTTCCTTAACTGACGACTGATGGGTACTCTGACCTATAAAAATTATTATATTATTAAATAATTGAAATATATACTGTAATACCAGCAGGCAAGGAAAGTATTTCATGTCGTCTGGTGGGAATTGTTTAATGGGAAGTACAAATTGTTTTACCAGGTTTTCAAATGACTCCATTACAAGGTAAATGCATAAGTAAACAGGTCAAAACCAATAAATTTCCTATTACTAATACTTGTATTAGAACAAATTAAATTATTTTCAGAAAATATTTTAATTTGTTTTTGTTTCAAATAAAAACACTACTATATAAATTATAAATTGAAATAATTGTCATATACTAAGAAAAAGTGTCCAAGGCCTCCAGTGTCCCAGGCTGGAACCAGCTAGGTTGTAGTTTGGGGCACTGGAGGCCTTTGTCCCTTTTTCTTAATATGACATTTATTTCAGTTTATAAATTTCCTATTTTTCGCACTTGTATCCTAAATAACTATTAAGTATCCCGGAAGATTACACTTGTTAAATACGAGTAGGTAACCAATACCAACATACCAATAATTACTAAAGGTTTATTGACTGTCAAAACAGTACCTATATTTGACTCTATAATATTTTTATAGAGGTTTCTTTAATACTGTTCGTTACAATTATTGAGGGTGTACGGAATAAACTATACGAAGTAGTAAGTGGGTAAGGTACATCTTTAAAAAATATTAGTATTGTAACATGGTCCAGAGATATGTTTGATAATCAATTAATCATCCATTTCTCATTATGGAAATTCGTTGTAATCGGTGAAACACATTTGGAATGATCAAAACACCAAGCAGCCTGCAGTGCACAGTATAACCGCTTACTTTTATTATTAACGAGTTAGTCATTGACTGTTTGGCAACATATAAGAATGACGCGACTTTGCTGTGATTGAAAAAAAAGCGCGGCAAAATGATGGCTGGTAGGGCGGGGCGGGGGCGTGCCGGGGGCGGGGCGGGCGCACCGCCCCCTGACTCACCGGCGCCCGCGCAAAGCCGCGCGACGCCACGAGCTGCTAGTGTGAACGAACTCGATAATTACAACGTAATTGTCGAGATTTCTACGTGTGCTTATAGATTAATATTTCATATGGACCGAAGACTGCACCATATGGGACGTGAACGTGAGTCAGATTGGCGCTGACTTCACTAACGCTGTGGTGCATTGCTAAACGATCAATGTGACGTCTCACAGTAAAAGTGAAAGGAATGGAACTATGATAGCGATACGAATAATAAATAGTTGCGATACAGCGATGTGTAGAGCTGTTAAGAGTGCAGATTAGTCAAATAAGTGGTATAACACTTTAAACTCTCGCGTTTTGTACACATATTTAATTACACAAACGGGTCTACCGCGATATAATTTCATTGTTTTTACCTTTAATTCCGACGTTTCAGCTGAGTTGCACCAGCTGTGGTCACGGAAAGACTGACGTCCCAACAAATGTCAACCGAGATATTAATAAAACACCACTAAACTACCCGAAATTAGTTTATAAAAATGTTCGGGGTAGACAAAGAAATTGCAGTTACCCGTTAAAGTTTAATGTTTATTGTCCACGGCACGACACGCAACACTCACAGTATCCATACACTGGTCCGAAGATATATCCGCTGGTTTCAACATTTGAATCACTGGTCCCCAAGTAGACGATAATTTGTACCCGTCCTCTCGATTGAAATTTTTAGGGTGTTTTTTAATTTCAATCGCCTCTCTCACGAAAAACAATGAAAAACAATGAAATTATATCGCGGTAGACCCGTTTGTGTAATTAAATAAGTGGTATGTTGTCATGTAGCGTATAGTTTCGTATAATATGTACATAAGAAAATGTCTGTCCTGGTATATAGAAACACATCCTGTCTGTCCTTGTACATCATGGTCTATGTATTTAAATAAACCAGCCCCGTCGTAGTTTTACAGAACAAACGGTTAACTTATCCTAAAGGGTCAAAATCGTTCAGAAAAACAGGCCTTTTTTCTGTGGACAACATAATACCATAAGAACCTATTGTTTTGGGTACATTTTACTCGGGTCCATTTTTAACTAGGTTTAAACATGGTCTTAAATTAAATTAAATATCATTTATTATCAAGATTTATTATCATTTATTGTTAAGAGTCCAGGGAGAAAATTAGGCTTAAAAATAAAAAGGCATTTATTTTATGATGCCCACAGGAAAGTAGAATCTGAATAAGTTTTTGAACATAGGAAATTAAAATAAAAAAAACATCCTTTTCATTAAATATTCGTAAAAATAATGTATAAAAAGTAAAATCCGTGTTAAAATCCAATTTCCTCACTAAAACGGCTACGTTTTTGGCTGGTCGCATCGCATTAACTTACACGTTAGACTGCATTGTGTAGAGACTGTAGAGTGATCATGTTTAAAATTATCCTCCAATTGAGTTTTCAAATATACTTAGTGTGACTTTCCAAGAGTCCAAGTCTCCCGGAATCCCCTATGGTATCTATTTTATTTTTATTGCGTTTTACCCTTAACTGACCCGTATTAACGATCCTATTCTAATGAAGGCTAAGTGCTTCAAGACGGGAATAAACCAATAATAGTAGCTTGGGTCATAAATCTCCCCTATCGTAAAATTAGCATCGGACACCAGTCATAATCGTAGCAGACATAAACACGGCCTGACATTCCTTTTAGATACACGCCATTTATACCTAATACCGTAAAACGGGGTGAGTACGTTTCGCGGGGAGCTATGGGTTATGAATGGGGAGAGAAGGTTTGAGAGGGGGGTGAGGTGTGTTTTTAAGGCTACTGCTACAAAAATAATGTATTCCAATTTAAAATGGGGCTATAGTAATACGCATAATTAAAAAAAAATCGATCCAACAATCTTCCAAAATCACCTTTGTATGAAAAACCCTCTCACCCCAAATACGAGGCACTACGGGGTGAGGTGGGTTTTCCTCTTTATCGTCAAAGTTATGAAATGGGACTACCCAAAATAAAATACAAACGTCCGAACCACTTATTATATACACCATTCAGTTTTCACATGTACAACAAAAATTGTATCGAGGTTTGAAAGTCAAATTTCACCCACCTCACCCCATTTTATGGTACCTTAAACAGGTGTGTTTTGTGCCCATTAGGTACCAATTTTACTAGCATAATCAATATATAAGCTAAAGTGGGACTGGGCAGGGCACATCTGCCGAATGCACCCGGAGCGCTGGACCAAATTAGCTACAGACTGGGTCCCACAGGACGGATCTCGGGGCAGAGGAAGACCAAAACGGAGATGGCGGGACGACCTTGACACATTTTGTAAAGAGTGGTGGGAGTGTGCATCGGATAGGACCAAATGGCGGGAAAGAGGGGAGGCCTTTGCCCAGCAGTGGGACACTCCTATAGGCTAATAAAAAAAAATCAATATATAATTTAAGGGCTTGAAATGAAATACTCACTATAAAGATACCTAGTAGGAATATTAATAGAATGAATAAAATGTCCTTTGATAGCGACAATAAATATATATAATACCATCCTAGGTATAATTTCTTAATGAATAAACCCGTCCGAGTAGGTTGCTGCGTATCAGACCACTTAAAAAGGGAGGGTGCCAAGTCAATGAAGCCAAGGTATGGAACGGTATTTAGGTGCCGTTAAAAATGTTGAAGCATATACATACTATAAAATAAGTAGGCACTTTGCTCCAAAATTTGCTCCAATATTTGAGATTTATTTTTAAAATTAGGTACCTACACGTTTCTTGTATTAGCGTTCTATAATTAATAAACCTAACAAAATGAAAATTTCACAAAGGACACATTGTGAAATTTTCAATTTCCTACGAATTCATGGAGCTCACCACTCACCCCGCTCAAAAAGGACAAGCGGATGGATAGACGACCAGCGGAAGTTTAGTGCCTTCGTAGATGTCCTTAAAAATGCGCCAGTTGTAGTTTAAGCGCCGAGATTAGAAGCAATTTGACTGTAGTTAATACATTTAATAATTATCTAAAACATGATTTATTTCATGTAAGTAGGTATGGTAAAAATACATGAACTGGTAAGGCATTTTAATTACAAACTAACTGTTCACTATTATCGGTGGCAGCGTTTATATTTAATAGGTACTTTAATACCTCAGATAACTAGTAACTTGTCACAACTTGCTCAAGCTCAATTTAAAACATGCTGTGTACACTTGTTTTGGATCTCGTGCTAGTTTTTATGTAGTACTGTGCAATTGTATGATTCTCTTGATATTGTACGATATCTGTTTAAGTGTTTAGTGTGCCTAATAAATTAAAATAAAATAGTAGTTCGCCTCGAACTGAGAACTCGTGGTTCGCCAAAAAGATCAATTGAATGCAGTGCTACTTAGTCCGAGATGGGCATTTCGTACCTAACTGATTCCACATTTACTTGAAATTACTTTGTAATCTGATTACCGATTCCCAGATTACTTTGTAATCTAACAATACCGAATTACTAAGTACAATTCCATTTGAAGAATCAGGAATAAATTTTTCGAATATTACAATTACTAGTAATTGGAATCAACGTCGATTCCTCATTACAGGAATATTACTTGATTCCTTTCAGATTATATTTCGTACTACTACTATCAAAAGTACATTTCGATAGTAGATATAGATGTTGTTGACTTACTAGGATGCATCTACCTATACCTTATTTGAAACAGGTGTGCAGATTTCGAAAATGATGACCATGACCAATAAAACGACATCCATGACGACTTTTATGACATTCTGCATGGCCGCCATTTTGAATTCCAAAATGGTCATCATTTTTGAAGTCGGGGCCCCCTAAAACCTACAAAACGACATCCATGAGGACTTTTATGATATAGTGCATGGCCGCCATCTTGGATTCCAAAATAGTCATCATTTTAGAAATCTGCGCCTCCAAAAACCTATAAAACGACATCCATGACGACTTTTATGACATAGTGCATGGCTGCCATTTTGGAATCCAAAATGGTCATCATTTTCGAAATCTGCGCCCCCTCAAACCTATAAAACGACATCCATGACGACTTTTATGACATAGTGCATGGCCGCCATTTTGGAATCCAAAATGCTCATCGTTTTCGAAATCTGCGCCCCCTAAAACCTATAAAACGACATCCATGACGACTTTTATGACATGGTGCATGGCCGCCATTTAGGAATCCAAAATGCTCATCATTTTCGAAATCTGCGCCTGCTAAAACCTATAAAACGACACCCATGACGACTTTAATGACATAGTGCACGGCCGCCATCTAGAATTCCAATATTGTCATCATTTTCGAAATATGCGCCCCCTAAAACCTATAAAACGACACCCATGACGACTTATATGACATAGTGCATGGCCGCCATTTTGAAATCCAAAATGGTCATCATTTTCGAAATCTGCGCCCCGTAAAACCTATAAAACGACATCCATGACGACTTTTATGACATGGTGCATGGCCGCCGTTTTGGAATCCAAAATGGTCATCATTTTCGAAATCTGCGCACCCCAAAACCTATAAAACGATATCCATGACGACTTTTATGACATAGTGCATGGCCGCCATTTTGGAATCCAAAATGCTCATCATTTTCGAAATCTGCGCCCCCTAAAACCTATAAAACGACATCCATGACGACTTATATGACATAGTGCATGACCGCCATTTTGGAATCCAAAATGGTCATCATTTTCGAAATCTGCGCCCCCCAAAACCTATAAAACGACATCCATGACGACTTTTATGACATAGTGCATGGCCGCCATTTCGGAATCCAAAATGGTCATCATTTTCGAAATCTGCGCCCCCTAAAACCTATAAAACGACATCCATGACGACTTTTATGACATTATGGGTGGCCACCATCTTGGATTCCAAAATGGTCATAATATTCGAAATCCGCGCTCCCTAAAACCTATAAAACGACATCCATGACGACTTTTATGACATAGTGCATGGCCGCTATTTTGGAAACCAAAATGGTGATTATTTTTGAAATCTGTGCCCCCCAAAACCTATAAAACGACATCCATGACGACTTTTATGACATACTGCATGGCCGCCATTTTGGATTCCAAAATGGTCATCATTTTCGAAATCGGGGCCCCCTAAAACCTATAAAACGACATCCATGTCGACTTTTATGACATAGTGCATGGCCGCTATCTAGGATTCCAAAATTGTCATCATTTTCGAAATCTGCACTCCCTAAAACCTATAAAACGACATCCATAACGACTTTTATGACATAGTGCATGGCCGCCATTTTGGAATCCAAAATAATCATCATTTTCGAAATCTGCTCCCCCTAAAGCCTATAAAACGACATCCATGACGACTTTTATGACATAGTGCATGGCCGCAAAAATGTCATCATTTTTGAAAAAAATATTAAACTAAAAAAACAATATTATAAATGTGTAACAAACCGAGCACTTTCATTTGATACCAAACTCGACCATCATTGACGACCGGTCTGGCCTAGTGGATAGTGACCCTGTCTGCTAAGCCGTTGGTCCTGGGTTCGAATCCCAGTAAGGGCATTTATTTGTGTGATGAACACTAATATTTGTTCCTGAGTCATGGTTGTTTTCTATGTATATAAGTATGTATTTATCTATACAAGTATGTATATCGTCGCCTAGTACCCATAGTACAAGCTTTGCTTAGTTTGGGGCTAGGTTTGATCTGTGTAAGATGTCCCCTAATATTTATTTATTTATTTATATTTATACTTTCTTGCAATAAAAATGACCAGAATATCAAGACCCCTCACAAATGGCTTTTTATCATTTTTAGCTCTTCTAGCTCAATAACCTCTTGTTCGAGCCTGCTCAAAATTTAATGACTAAAATATAATGCCCTCAACGATACGTTCACCCAATTTCATTTAAATTAGAATAAATTTACTTAAATTCTTGAGTATCAAACTATCCTCTGATAGTTCAGCTAAAAAACATCGAAATGCCGGGACGTGCCCCTAGCCAGCCGCGTGTCCCAAGTCGAATGTAAGAACTTCGTTCGCTTCGCTCGCTCGTTCGATAAGAAGATTCGAAGTTTATAATTATAATCTAACAAGATTATCAAGTTCGAATTGCCCTTCTTATGTATGATAGTTTTATTTATTTATAGGTATCAAGGTCTACGAGAACGTTGAACTCTTTCATAAGCAAAAGTTGCAGTTTCAGGAGGGCTTCAGTTAGGCGACATAAAAACAATAAAAAATATTTTTCTCAAACATGCAATGAAATATTGATGTTATGTTCCTTATAATAGGCTGCGAAGTATGACGTTTCAGGTGCGGCTAGGACAAAAGGTCGTTAATGGAATTTCATACACATCTTGCAGACCTAGGCCGGCAAAGTCCTCTTTTTTAATTTTCATTTCACATATATTTGTGACACAGCATCGTGGCATTCATCCATAAAAAAAAACTAGAGGCAGTATTTGCTTTATGGTTCATAATGACACTCTGCCACTACGCCTATAAAAAAAAAACAAAAAACAATGTTTGCTATAATTTGCAGTTTTATTTGTATAAAATCAACATGAACTTAATAAATAATACATTCAATAATTTTATAATTTTAAATTATAAATTTAACTACACAAATAAAAACATTTAAAACATTTCATTTAAACGTTAGCGGTAAAAAGGTCTACTCAAACACGCGTAGTTATATTTTTTAAATTGTTATGGAGGTAAAGTTGCAAAATATTCATTCTGTTTTATTGGATTTATTGTGCGTTGTTGATTTTTTGACTTTAATATGAGTTCCGACGAAATAATGAAATTAATATTAATTGTAATCATAGGTGTTGGAATTGGCAGCGTAAGCAGAATTGATTTTAATAACTTGCTGCCTCTGCCGCCAAGTCAAAGACAAAGTATGTACATATATGGTTGCTTATGGCAATTTTATTATTTGAGAAACTAAGAAAAATGGCTTACAGTTTATTAGAAACAGTTTTGTGGCATATTTTAAATGAATGTAACTACAAACTCGTCAACACTATGGAAATTATACTTATTTACTCCATGCATAAAGCAACGATGTATGTGAAACATGATATCAACATGAAAGACTATGTAAACTTATGTGACGAAAACGACAGTCAGACGGATACAAGGCGAAAAAATCAAAGATACATGAAAATATACGGGTAGTAAAAATACACGACTCGTGTAAAACATACGCGTGATAATGATATAGGTACGTGTTGGTTATATTTTGGGTGTAGTTTATTTTTAGTTTTTTCTATAAATAAAATTTAGGTTTCGTGGATTTTTTATTTTATTTATTTCATTGCATGTTTGAGAAAAGCTCTATACATACCTCGGCGGGAAATGGGGTTGCCCGCGCTCAGACCTATCCGGCCTCGCTTCGCTCGGCCGTCTATATGTCTTCGGCCGGCAACCCCTTTCGTCCCGGCCTCTGTAGTAATGTACTATAACTCTATACCGGGTGTGGCCTGTAATATGAGCAAAAAATTTAACTGTAGGCTGTACTTCCTTCATAATATGTACATACTTATTTCATGTAGGCATGTATAACAAATTAGTGGTATAATCTGTCTACATTTTTAAAATCTTTATTGCACAAGCGATTTCAGGTCCTGAAGGATTTAAAAGAAGCTTCTTCCATTTCACTAAAAACTAAGAGAACTATTATGATTATGATCCATTGAGAACAGCTGTCAATTATTTTTAAAGTTAGCCACAGTAATCCCGTTTTCACCAGAGTCGATTGCACGTTTATAAGGTAATGGTTTAAAACAGCCCAGTGGTGAGTCACTCTGGACAGGGCGTGACGTCAGGTCACAGCGGCCGCGCTCGCGGTCTCGCACCGTTTGCAGACGCCCGACGCCCGCCACATTCCTTCTACGAATTATGTTTGTCCTTTTTGTTTGTTTTCCCTATTTAGCTAATCGGTATTAATCTGATCAGCCAGGATTCACTATACTTCAGCTTATTAGTCTTAACACTCTTTGCGAGATGCCGCTTCTAGCATTTTAAAAATTCACCACCAGCCTTACAAAGTTTTACGGGATGTTCTTGATCTTATTCATCCCACCCCTATTGCATTTTACGCAAATAATCATCATTCATCATGTTTGATTTTGTTTGATATTTTACATTTAATATTTGCTTCGGGTTGGTGTGGTGAAAATTTTTGTGTTTCACTCGGGGGCAAATTTTGTTTAACCCTCGTGCTTTGAAACCCTCGCAACGCTCAAGATTCCATTTTTCGAACCACTCGCTACGCTCGTGGTTAAATTTTGGAATCTTTCGCTTGCTCGCGGGTATCAATATTAGCACGAGCGGTTAAACAACAACTTTGCCCCCTTGTAAGACAAATAACTGTTGCACACGCTGTTGCATTATACGTATTTTTCCGGTTAGTTTCATCAGCCCTTTCAACCTTTCAAAGTATCTTTCTAGAATCATGGAGCTCTACATTTTTTTAGGTGGAAAAAATGGTTTTTTAATTTTGTGAATCCTTGTGTCTTATTTGGCAGTTTTGTTTATTCAACAGGTGCTAAGTTTACTAAGTGTTCGTGCCAAACGCTCCAAGCCAGATTACGTAAGTAAACACTTTACCAACTCATAATAGATTGCGCTGTCGAGTTGTCGGAATAACTTACAAAAATCAATGGTTTGTGGTTTGACAGATAGAGTCTGTGCGGAAAGAGAAGAGTCGTGGAATGTATGGGGCCCAATACATTCTACGACTCTTTTCTTTCCGCACAGACTCTAACGTTTTGTATCACAGCTACAGATATCGAACATTTTGTGGTATCCTACTGACACCCCGCGTACAATTTTTTGTACAATGTTCCACAATCTAATATTTTGAACTTTTATACAGGAAATGAGAGTTACATATTCCAAAACCATGATGGGCAACAGTATTCGACTTTTTTTTGCAATGAAATTGTTATATTTTACTATTCGAAATGCATCAGAGCCTACAAGGTTGAAGTAGGTAGGAGATATTAAAACAATTAGTTAGGTATCTACATAACGTCATGCTCATGTCATGAGCCAAAAGGCAGGCGCATACCGCTTACGAAATTTGTCACATCCCATCAGTCTTACAAAAACTGATCGTCACATCACGTTGTTATTAAAACAACTTGAATCTGCCACTCTGCATGCGATCTGCAGACTCCGGGCGAGGTGAACGACCGCCAAACCGCGCGGTTCCCGCCATATTGGAACCGTCACGGAACGCGCGCATTATGTCTTCTTCGCGAACCCGGCATCGTCTCGTGTTCAGCTTCTAGTTTATAGTTCTCATATTTTATACCATACTCGAAGTTGAAACACGTAGGCTATGCTTATTGTTACCTGGTCAGTCACCTGTAATAACATGTTACTCTTCAAAGGCCGTTTTGTTTATCGCCAAATATAGTTATAAATTTATAATAGAGTTCAGTTCTTTACAGTCTCTACAGTAGGTAGCGCTCACTGCATAATGCTGGCACAGGCATACTAATAAGTTGTATATAATCGTTTGTACTTATACCATTTCCGTTAACCGAGTTAAAAATCCGGGTAAATTATAAGGTTGAGATAGTCTTTGTCGAACAGTAATGGATACAGTTAACTTTATCAGGTACCGCGTCAAATCGACTATTCGGTGGGCTCAGTCGTGTCGTGCCCTGGTCGTCAATAAAAACCAGGCCTAAGGACCACTGATCGGTTACATAATGCCGTTTAAAGAGTCCCTAGTTTGCAATCAGGTGTCTATTATAAGAGTATTAAAACAATGATTTGTGGTTGTTCATTGAGTTCTATCAATTGGGACTACTTAATCCGTGTTGTATTAATTATTATACATGCAGCTTGTATACAACTTTGATAAGTATACAAATTGTATACTTATGTACATTTCTGCTTCCAGAAGAACCCGAAGTCCTATGGCTACGAATATGGAAAAGTAGATAAAGTTTAATTATCCACCTTATGGGCAACCAAACTGGTCACCATCATTGGTAACGACTCAGACTGGTTACCAATCCATTTACCGACCACGGGCGACATTGCATAACCCGTGCAATCAAGGGAAACACCTAGACATCGTAAGGAAGCCAGACTTCCAAACATAATTTTTGTTAGCTTTCGTTCGTCGCTGCGTTACTTCCGTTTCACATAATGTGAAATTAGATGCAAATATAGCGCAACACGATAACAATCCACGAAGTGAACTGCTGAGGTAAATACATTGTTGCCTACGTAAGTTCCAAAAGGTACTAATTGCGGTCGATAAGCACTGTAAAAAAGAGGACTATGGCTTAGCAACAGCGGGCGTTCGCCAGTCTCCACCCGTCCCTTGCTCGCCTCCGCGTGATTTCGAATGGCATCTGTTTTTCACTTGTTTTTTGTTATTCATAAATGAATCGACTTTTAAACGAGTATCACTTCACTTTTTTATACCGCTTATAGCTGAACACTTATAATATATTACACGTGAAAACTGTTTTACGTATTTAATACAAATGTTTGGGATACTACCCACTACTTGAAGGATTTCACAGCTCCATAAATATTTCCAGTTCGTTTTTAGGGTTCCGTACCTCAAAAGGAAAAAACTGAACCCTTATTGGACTACTCGTGCGTCTGTCTGTCCGACCATCCCCCCCCCCCCCCTTTATCTCTGAAACTACTGGGTCTAAAATTTTGAAAAAAATACACAAAATAGTACTTTACCTATAGATGACAGGAAAACCTATTAGAAATGTGCAGTCAAGCGTGAGTCGGACTTATGTACGGAACCCTTGGAACGCGAGTTCGACTCGCACTTCACCGGTTTTTTGTAAATTGCAATATATACCTACTACCTATTAATGTGGCCGTCATCGTCACTATCGTCGGTAACTAATAGTACTTACTAATAGAGGACGAAAGTCAAAGTAACTTTTGTAGCTGTCAATTTAATTTGCTCCGAGTTCACTAGATAACCCTAGTAGTTCTTTTTTGTGGAGTTACGTCCTTTTGGGTTTGCGTTTTGCGTTTAGAATTCACATGCGTTCACCACGTTACGGTAGCTTTTTACCCAGCCAATTATTGACAATGACTTTTGTCAGATGGCGCTAAGTTTAAGATGTGACCAATTTCATAGATAGTAAAATAAATGATTTGTTAAATTTGACGTTAGGTACCAAGACATTAAGTGTCATTGTCACATTTTGCGAAAATCTCATCGAAATGTGCGTACCTATATAAATTGCAAAAATAACCAAATTATACAGTCTGAAGTTGTAAGAACGCACTGCTACCGGCGGCCCCGAAAGCACGGTTTGCTGTGCTAACTTTACCTAACACCAATTCTAGCAATTAGGTAACTACCGAATACTTGAAGCTCTGTAATCACTCCTATGCATACATATGCTATTGTGCTTGTAAAGCATAGAAAAATACAGGAAACATTCGATACGAGTATTAACAGTGACCCATATCGTCAGTCTGTCCGTCTGTCTGTCTAATGTCTTTCTATAGTTCGTTTTTACCAAGCTTTTATTAGGTCGACCTGTATGTACAGTCGCCATCAGATATATCGGAGCGGCCAAGGTGCTCACAAATATCGGAACACGCCTCTATTGTCAGGGCGTTAGAGCGCGTGTTCAGATATTGTGAACACCTTGGCCGCTCCGATATATCTGATGGCGACTGTACTTATGTAATGGAATCTAAGGTAACTAATTTACCAACTTCCAAGGATCGTAGCGTCATGAAAATTGGCAGCTGTATGTAGTTCTGATGACAATACAATAATATGGTACCGTCGAACTGATCTGATGATGGAGACAGGAGGTGGCCATAGGAACTCTGTGATGAAACAACGATGAGTATTAGTTGTCTGTCGTAAGAAAAGTACATTCAGCGATAAAAGCTTGTACCAAAACTGCAATTTTTGCCAATAAACTTATTTTAGCATTAGAAAGAAGGTCTTGCGGAAGGAAAAGCGATCTTGAAAAAAATGTGCTATATGTGTTTGTGTGTTTCAATGTCTGCATTAGTATGCTATTACGCTTGAAGAACATAGAAAAATACAGGAAACATTTGATATTAACAGTGCCCCCACCGTCCGTCTGTCCGTCTATCTGTCACTTATCTATCCATACTAATTATAAAGGCGAAAGTGTGTCTGTCTGTCCGTCTGTTACCTCTTTACGCTTAAGCCGCTGAACCGATTGAGTTGAAATTTGGTATAGAGATAGTCCAGGGAAGGACGTAGGATAGTTTTAATGTCGAAAATCATCCCTGAAGAGAGTGCAAAGGGGGGTCGAATTGAAAGAGTTAATGAATTGCCTAATAGTTGAAGTAGCATTATCCAAGCCAAGCGCTATACTTACTTTAGCCGCTGTCACTAATTCCACGCAGACGAAGTCGCGGGCAAAAGCTAGTTATATATATATATATATATATGTTTGATGTGTGTATGCATTGAGATAGGTACTAATGTACTTTACTTGCAGGAAGCTTGGTAGCTTGCTTTGTAGAAAAATACAGAAAGCATTCCATATTAACAGCGACTCGTACCGGCCGTCTGTCTGTCTATATATCTATATGTATGTTTGTCTGTATGTATGCATTGCGATGCTAATGTACTTACAGATGTAGAAAAATACAGGAAGAATTCGATAATAACAGCGACCCATCCCGTCCGTCGGTCTATCTATATGAATGTTTGTATGTATGCATCGAGATACTAATGTAGGTACTTGCGGATGGAGAAAAACACAGGAATCATTCGATATTAAGTAATAGTGACCCATCCCGTCCGTCTGACAGGCCCTACTATACTTACATTACCTAGTCGTAGATGATTTTAATGACTGGAATTGTTTTGTGAAGGTCCTAACATTTTAAAGAAATGCATGGTAGTTTGGTTGCATTTTTTATACAACGTCGGTGGCAAACAAGCATACGGCCCGCCTGATGGATGTATTTTGTCTCGAAAACCACCTATTTGATGAAGTGGGTCTGATGATGAAGACATAATATATGATATACGTACCCAATATATGAATCTTGCCTTATACATATCATATATCACCTTTAAACGAGCAATTCTTGTATATATATTTATTTATTAAAGTGTCATTTTTATTCTAGAGTCAGTCCATGAAAAGTCTGCAGCGGATTTGATAGCCCACGCAGTGCACGTGTTATTTTAAAACTCAAACTTCTATGAAATGATTACGTATAAATGACACTTGCACTGCGTGGGCTATCAAATCCGCTGCAGACTATTCTTGGTCCGACTCTATCGCCCCAAATTTTTTGGGCTGTTTTTAGCATGTCGCGTTGCAGAAGAATTTGTTTAACATCATTTAATTTTACATTTAAGAACATAACGGATCCAATACTTAACTCATTAATTAAGGCTGATATTTGCTTGTAATTTCATACACAATGGAGATCATCGATTTTGGGCCCGGAGTAAACCATCACGAATATGGTATAGACTATTACAGTAATTATATATGCATTTTATTAATGAAATAAATATAATATTGGGTAAAAATAAAACGGGAATTAGAAATACCTACTTACATAATTAAAAGATATTATATTATTCATTTTCGTAAATCAATGTATTATAATTTATATATTAACAAAAGCCTTGCTGTCGTCAACATCTTTATTACCATTGACATAAAGCTCAACTTACACAAACCGTGAGGTTTTTTCACTAAGGAGTTATAAAATCTCATTGCATTCAACTATGTAGGTATACAGTGTATTTATTAACCTTAAATACGGTAGGGCTTCTGTCAAATTCAAATAGAATCAGTCAAAATACATAAAGATGCATAAAGATATGTACGTTAGTAAAATTCAACTTTAATTCTAGTAGTTAGAGTTCATAATGTTTTGTCATTATTCTTTATGTGTATCTGGAATATTAAAGAACATTGGCTACTTAGATTGTAATGTGAACAGCAAATATTCATCGTGGCAGTTGTAACTTAGCAACTGTTGTTTCTACGTACTGTCACGCAAAAGTAAATGTCGTAAACAGAGATACTTTATTATCTATTCATTTTAAAGTGTAACCGAATAAAAATAGAGCAAGCATTAAACACGAGGATTATTCAAATAGGGGAATTAGTATCCCAATATTATAACACTGGTGGCTTAAAATTTTAGTAGTGTAGTGCTCGAGGCAATTTTAATTTTGTTCACGACAACCATGTCCGATGACATTATGCAAAGAATCTTGCGATTTGTTTTCGCTAAAGATGTATGGGAGGAACGAGAGCGCATCTATGGAGATACCTGCTTAGACAAGGCCTGAAATGATTCAGCTACAAAATGGATGGACCCGTATAATGACATCATTACTCATGTGTTAAATTTAAAGAATATCTGGAGCAAACTGTGTACGGAGTCAAAGCTACAGAGCGTCGACTTTTTCATCGCAGTGCGCGCAGTGAATTTTCTGCGATATATTACAGCGCGATTCTAAAATTGTGTCGCAAACATTAAAATCGTGGTGCGCGCTTGGCCTAAGGCAATCCAACGTACATCCTTATCGAATCGCAACAAAATCATGGTATGCTTCAAAATTTGGCACGGCACCGACTTCAAACATATCAGTTGGTAACGCATAGACTTAAAAAACCGGGCAAGTGCGAGTCGGAATCGCGCACGAAGGGTTCCGTACCATAATGCAAAAAACGGCAAAAAAAAAAAGAAGGTCACCCATCCAAGTACTGACCCTGCCCGACGTTGCTTAACTTCTGTTGTATGGGAGCCCCACTTAAATCTTTATTTTATTCTGTTTTTAGTATTTGTTGTTATAGCGGCAACAGAAATACATCATCTGTGAAAATTGCAACTGTCTAGCTATCACGATTCGTGAGATACAGCCTGGTGACAGACGGACGGACGGACGGACAGCGGAGTCTTAGTAATAGGGCCCCGTTTTACCCTTTGGGTACGGAACCTTAAAAAGGATAAAATTTTATTTCACCATTTTTGAAGTCAGTTTTCTTTTTTTTGTAAAAAGTTTTAATTAAGAGGTTGTTTTGTGAAATAAATGGTATGTTAGATCCCTTTTAATTTTAACACAAATTGTAAAATGACTCTCTGACAAAAACTATTGCAAGTAGGTTATTTATTTTATTTTAAATAAACTATTCTAAAATAAAATAAAACTAAACTAAACTACATCTAAAAAAGGCAAGAGGCTCTGGCCGCGTTACCCCGCTGAACTGCCAGACTGAAGCGTTAAGCGAGGTAACTGCCAGGTCATGTTATTTTTATTTATTGTTTTTTTACTTGTTTTTTGTACCATATATATGATTAAATGGAGTTGAAGTAAAGCTTTTAAATAAATTGTTAACGCAATAGAGTATTCTTCGGTGTATAATGTTTTATTTAACCTGTTCGCCTTACCTACATTTTGTGCCCCATATTCCACGACATGATACTTAAGCCGACCACTGACTAACAGTCCGCCGGACGATATCGGCCGGTCAGTTGTTCGGAACTGTCAAATTTTTGTTCTAACTGACAGGCCGATATCGTCCGGCGGCCTGTTAGTCAGTGGTCGGCATTATGTTAAGGGGCCCACTGATTAACAGTCCGCCGGACGGTATCGGCCTGTCAGTTAGAACAAAATTTTGAAAGTTCCGAACAACTGACAGGCCGATACCGTCCGGTGGACTGTTAATCAGTGGGCCCCTTTACATATATGGGTTATTTACGTGCATTTTGTTGCTTGGCGTTGATTACAATTTTCAAGTTAACATGAATAAGGGCATTAGTAACCGTCTACCTAGTCCTAAAAACAAGTATTATAGAAATATGTATGTAGAGAAGATAAGGTAATAATAATATACTCGGTCAAACAAATCTTATCAGTAGAAAAAGGCGCGAAATTCAAATTTTCTATGGGACGATAACTCTTCGCGCCTACAATTTTTAAATTTGCTGCCTTTTTCTACTAACAAGATTTGCTTGACCGATTATAATACGAAGTTCGAACTTTCAATAGGAGAAGCAGAGACAGCGCTATTATCATTTGTCCTTAGTCTCAGGTTTCATACTCTCAATACTCAGATACAGCTTGGCAAAAAAGATTAGAAATTAAAAAGTGGCAACACTGGAGTGTCGTCCCTTTCAAACCGATTTATGTAAGAAAACGGGACGACACTACAGTGTTGCCACTTTTGAATTTCTAATACTCTTTTTTGCCAAGCTGTAGTTCGGTTACCATTAACTCGCTACTATTAAGCTAAAAACCTTTTTCCTGTTTTCATAGTTTTAAAACGAAACGATATAAAAATAGGTTATATATTCATTTACACGACTAATTGAATTAATTGCCATCTATCGACGCTTCAATCATTACGATGACATTTTCAAATTTACTGCCATCTTTCGATACAGACCTAAAACATTAAGAATGCCTTGTGACTAAATTGAACCCATGTTCTTTCACTGAAATGTGTTAAGTATCACCTAGATCGCCATCTAGTCGAGAATAGGCTAAAGGTACTAGCGCCATCTGAGCGAGTGTCAATTTTACTTGTAGTTTACGAGGCACGTTTGTTTCTTAAACTTTCCACATCTTATAGTAACCTTCTCAGGTAAGAAGATTAGCGACTTTGCGAGGCGAAATCCGTTGTTTTAATTTCACTACGGATAGCCTCTGCCATTTTCAGACCAGGGGGCCAATTTTTGAATTTCGACCACTCGATTTCGTGTATTTCGTTAATTAATATCTTCACTACTAGGCATTTAAATTCTACAAATAGAATTGAAAACGAGTGGTCAATATACCACTCGATTCCCAATTTCTATCGGTCGTATTTAAAAAATTAGCATGTCGCTGTTTTCCACCGATTTTCGAGTGACGAAATCGAGCGATCGAAGTTCAAAAATCGCCCCCCAACTCCAAGTCATACAAGTCATACATGACATTTTTGCACTTTTACCAAAGTTACGTTTACTTGGGCATGGGATGCCAAAATTCAACCTAAGTAGGTACTTGATTACATGATTGCAAGCAAATAGGGTCTCTTCTCTAATATTATAGAATATACTTAGAAGTTGTACTTTCAAATTTTGCCAACCTACATATTATTATTCTCTATAATTAATGTAAAATTTAAACGTACAAATTGGGCACATTCTAATATTTCTAAAACACAAGTCAAAGTTAGCATCAAATAACGGCGTAAAAGTAATTGCGATAGTTCTGCCTGTAAGAGCTAATAAATCCCCACGGCGCGTGTATAACGTCCATGTAGGTGACATTCTCCGAGCAAAGGAGAAACTAGTCGGACAGCATTCAGGGCTCGCCCTCAGAGCTATTCCTATCATGCTTACTGCATGCGAGCATCAGACAACAGACAAACCAGTGAGATATTCCACTAGGTAGTGTAAATACTACGAAAAGTTCTAAAATGGCAATTACCTAACCACGACGTGGATATGCTTCCCACAAGAACTGAACTTTTTGTTAAGGTTGCCGTGGATTATTACGGTAATGGATATAAATATGTAGCGAACTTTTAAGAAGCAATTTCCAGCAGCAGCAGTAACTCGAGCTAACAGTTATACTGGACCGGGTAGACCCGAGTCGAATGCTTGCTGGAGCTTGGAGAGTAATGTGAATACATGGCCAGCTTAGTCTCAGCTTCCGTTGCCACGGACAGACGGGTTGCACCGTTGCATTAAGACTTCCAATGTTCAGTCGAAACCTGACTTCATCATCATAAATATATACCCAGTATACCCACGATCCATCGCCGATTGCATGCTTTCTGAAAGCTATCACTTAAAAGCCTAGTCATGAATAAGGACTTCACAATATACCTACATGTAGATACATAGAATGGTGTAGGCACATTTAGTTTAAAATATAACTTAACATAACATAAACATAATCATGAAAACAAGAAAAGCTGGCCTTGAGGAAAGCCGCAGGCAGAACGACCTATCTAAGTACGGAATAGATAGAAGTAGTATCTTAGCGAGATAAGATCGTATCACCGTTCATCTAGATTCTAGAAACTAGTTCGACAACTCTGAAACTTTAATAAATTAAGCTCTAAAGCAATATCCAATCAAGTTCAGGTTTAATAAAGTTGAAATGGGCCTCTGGGCTCAAAATTTAATTCGGTTCTAGTGGTCAAACAAATTGCGGTAACTTGCCGTTTAAGACCTCCTTCGACAAAAGTCAAATCTCGCACCACTATGCTGGTCGCTCCTTTGTTGGGAAAATAAACTAAATATGTTCCTCTTGCCTCGCCACCTGACATTAAGTGCCGGATATAAACAAATGTGTCCTGAATAGTATATCAATACATATTATTTTTTGTGGATCTTAACATTTGGCTCGATCAAGATACAATTCACGTGATCAATTTAACGCGACACCGTTTTTGAATGTTAACTGCGATTGGTCATGCCGTCGGTCACAACAACGTGACCGCATGACTTCATTGAAGCCGGATTGATCGCGACTTGCTTTGTTTACCGGAGGGGCAGTTCGCTGTGACCATCAGGGTTATTGTTCACAATTCCACGCACTTGCCTCAGGGGCACCAGTTAAATGTGATCTCCGAATATGTCATCAATAATTAAAATTGTACTCAGAAATTTATTCTCAAAGTGCGTTACCACAGTTGTCAAAAAAAGCGCTTGTTTATGGACCTTGTCAGTCTTTCCAACTACATCTAGTAGTACGATGCCAGAATCCAAGAGCTTTCGTCGTCATCCAATTACATTATATGCTAAGTTAAAGCCTTAATTATAGCACACAATAAAGCAGGAACCTCCATCTTCAGAGTTTTATGAATATCTTATATTTTCTTCAACATTTTATATTGCCTGCCATTTATCGGTTTATATGTACTTTATATTACAATATAATTAGGTCATTTTGTAAGCAACTTGTACTAGAGCTGAGCTCATCGTCAATACTAGATGTTTTGTGAATCAGGTAGGAGATAATGATGCAATTCCCGGAGTTTGACTCACCTCTTTGTGAGAGTCGGTGGTGATTCACCCGTCGTTGCGTGATGTGCTAATTTCACTCTGATTTGTATACAAGGCTGTTTTTACTTGGATTCACTCTGCATACGGTGCACGAAAAATAATATTGAGTTCTTTAGCTTACAGTGAATCGTCCAAATAGTAAGATTGAAACAGTTCATTGCATTACGTTTACTTATTACTAGTAGTTCGCCCCGAACTGAGAACTCGCAGTTAACCAAAAATTATTATAGAGCGATTGACTTTGTTACACCTACTTAGGTATCGTATAGTGCGTCATGAAATAGTAGAAAATAAATGAGAGCACCACTTTCTACGTAACTGTCACATTTTTGACGTAAAATGCTTACACATGGCAACAATTTAGTATGGACATTTTTGAGTTCCATTTTATTCAATTTCTACTATTTCATGTCGCACTATAGAATGCAATGGATCAAAAATCGCCTGGATTTATTGCAAGGTCTGTGGAGCCCTTGACTGATAGATTTAAGCAAAGAGTAGTATGTATAATATATAGGACAAAGAGAGCCCTCTCGTGGAACTTTGCATCCATTTTGAAGTGGCATCTGTAATTCTTAACCAGAAATATCAACGTCAATATCAGGGAGGGAGAGGCATAAATAGCGTCTAAGTATGTTGCGAACGTAAAAAACTTTGACTTTGAAGAAAGGCTTCAGGATATTTATTAATACACGAAAACAGATTAGATACTTTTACTTTACTGTTGATGTAAATAAATTACCTATCATACACGGCTGGAGTAACACACAATTGACCACGAAACACAATTACACGCAGCAGGTTGTGAATCTACCCGCCATAATTTTTATTTATCTGAATTATGTCGTAGTACAGACAATAAATGGGGTGTTTTAATAACAAAACTTCCGTGAGTGACCCGTATTAATATATTTAATAAATGGGGTGTTATAATATTTTGAGTTTTATTTGACAAAGTTGTTTTTTGTGACAATCGCCTCCATGGCAACGAGGTCCATAAATAATCTGTTCTGACAGATGTTTTTTTGTTTGATCCATGCCTTAGATACAAGACTTTTAAGACGTTCTGATGAATTAAGTGAAGCCATATTTAAAAAAAGTTTAGCGTTAAGTAATATAGATGTCGCTATTTTTTTCGAATAAAGTGCTTTATATACGACTGTCCCTTCCCTGGATTTAAGTCATCATAGAAATCATAGAGATTAAAATAAACTGTATCTGTGCTAAGCCGAAATATTTCCTGTCAAATGTCAAATACCTATATTATGTTTATATTATTTTATTTTTATCTTGCTAATTATTTCAAAAAGGTAAATTTAAAAACGATATTATAAAAGTGCAAACCGAGCACTTTCATTTGATACTAAATTCGACCATGTTTTTTGCAAATAAAATGACCAGAATAGCTAGGCCTCTCACAAACAGCTTTTTGGCCTTCTGAGCTCTTCTACCTCAATAATCCCTTAATCGAGCCTGCTCATAATTTAATCACTAAAATATAATGCCCTCAACTACACGTTTACCCAATTTCATTTGAATTAGAACAAATTTACTTAAGTTCTTGAGTATCAAACTATCTTCTGACAGTTCAGTTTAAAAACATCGAAATGCCGGGACGTGCCGCTAGCCAGCCGCGTGATCCAAGTCGAATGTAAGAACTTCGCTTCGCTTCGCTCGCTCGTTCGATTATACTCGTATAGCAAAGATCCTGGACTAACCCCGACCTGCTTGATTTTGAAGTGAAAACTTCTTTAGCGGCGCTGTGCACTTTATGTGATGGAGAAAAAATGTTAAACTCACCACAGCGTAAGACGGACACGTGACCTGATCGAAAAACTGTTACAATGTCATTGAGTTTTCACTTCTGCCGGCACTCCCGGAGTGTTTTTTTTTTTCAGGGAAGCGCAACTCCATTGTCTAAATCGGTATTTTGTTTGGTCTTATTTTCTTTACAGTCAACCCTACCTAATCAATCAATCTAGATCTAGAGTCTGTGTGGAAAGAGAAGAGTCGTGAACTCTAGTCTGAACTCTACTGCGGTTTCAGCACTTGCAATCCTTCTGCGTAATACGAGATATAAAGATGGTATCAAAGATACTTAACTTTGTAAGATTTACTTTGTACAATTACTTAATATGTATTAAAAAAAGAAAATAAGTAGTGTAAGCAGTCTTGGTATTAGCAGCGTCAACGTCCGCGGGCGCGGGCGCACACCGTGACGGATAAGTAGCGTAAAAAGAATTATTTTATTCCGAGCATGTAAGCTAATTAAAAACGAAAATAATTGTGCTCTTATTTGAGTAAAGCGATACAGCCAGTGCATCCCATTTAACGATCTCCGTTGCTAACAAAGATATGAATACATCATAAAGTTCTAAAGACTTCTAACTATGTAGTTATAAGGAGCGAATCCGAGGTAGATATGGTTTTTTTTATTAAATACTAAGTATAAACGTATTAACATTATTAGAATAACGTTTAGTAAAGGTATTTATAGAAATCACTTCGTTATATAAAACATGATTAAAGGTACAAAGGTAAGTATACCTACTGCGAAGTATGTAGGGACGTTTTAAAAGTTTGAAGAGAGTGTTGCAGTTCTTAATTCTTACAGGCCAGACCAGGATCGTCATTCCCACGGGCATTTGGGCTTAGTAGGTATTGCTGCCAGATCTCGGATTAGACTACAGACTTGGTTAGTCATGTTTTGCTACATTAAAGTGTAATTTTTGAGAGACTAATTAGGTAACGATAAATACATAGTACAAGCTGATGTTTTATCGTTTTAAGTACTTAAATAATCCCCAAGTTGTCACCGTGCATTCTTGGCCTGTTATGGCTATATTAATGTCTAAGAGAAGGCAAGTTAGATATTGTAAGTATATAGTCTACTTTGTTTAATTAATACTACGCCATACCTTTTCCATGCAAAAAACACATGAAATGAGCGTTCAATACTACATATTTACTATGGGCAGTACTTCATAAATTATTTCAAAAAACAGACTACAGTAAACTTCAATTATTTTGTCATCTTTATCACTATAAAAGGCAAAGACCTAGTCCAGGCATTTGAAATCCATCTCTACGTCCATTCCGAACGCCATGTAGAGTTCTAATTAACCACGGGCTCTGGCAATATCATCGAGATCAAAGCGGCACAGACGGTCACCCAGACGTGCCGCTATACCATTCACAAACCTCTAGTCTAAAGTTTCTAATCGTTTCAAAACCAGCCTCCAGTGCAACGTGACTCCGAGACAAGGTCCGTAACAGCCTTTCACAATCGGAGTGGTTTAATACTGGTTCACTCGGGTAAAGTGGTCGGTAATCGTTGTGAATGAGAGTCGAAGTGTTTGCGGGGAGTGGGAGGGAGGGCGGAGGGCGGGGAGGGTAAGGCTCCGGCGCAAGGGAGAGGCGAAGGCTGCGTCGTTACGTCACGCTGTATCCGGGTTCGCGGCCGCACGCGCTGCAGCCAGATTCGGAATGTAAAGCTGCAGTACAACGTTTCTGTGTAATTTTTAATATCGATGTTTATGATTTGTTAGACAATTTTCACAAAAGCATATTTTCCGAGTAGCGAATTTTCACATCGTATTTTATCACGATCTCAAATTTCATTAATCGTCTTTTTTAATGCAGCGATATTTCATGTAGCGTTTTTCAATGCTCGTATATTTTTCCAGTTGATCATTATATCACAAGCAAATATTTCCAGTATCTATCTACCTAGGCTTTTCCCCCCAAAGTGTACTATTTTCACGAACGTCACACTAAACTAAATCAATAGGTAGGTTAGGTTCGTTAGGTAGCTTCAGATGCCCGAAGGGCAAACCGCCCAGAAATAGGAGCCCCGCGTAACGGGGCTCCGTCTAGTTAAGTTGTAAAGGAAATATTTTTTGAAAAGAAAGTTTCGTACGTTAGACTCTTTACTAATACTAAAAAATTCAGTATGGCAATTAAAGTTTCGAAAAAAAAGGTACTGGAAATATCTGCTTGTGATATAATGATCAACTGGTAAAATATACGAGCATTGGAAAACGCTACATGAAAAATCGCTGCATTAAAAAAGACGATTAATGAAATTTGCGATCGTGATAAAATGCGATGTGAAAATTCGCTACTCGGAAAATATGCTTTTGTGAAAATTGTCTAACAAATCATGTTACAGAGACCAGGAGGTCAATTTAATTTGTGCAGTCAATTTAATAGGTCAGGTAAATAGGAATGGGAAAGATTTGCAAAATCAAATAATAAAACTTCAGTCCAGCAGCAGACCAGCATCAGTGCAAGAGCACCAGCGGTGGGCCTTCGAGATGATTACATGAGGCTCTTCTATGCTCTAAGTATCAAATTATATTTTTTATTTTGTCCAAAGAATAACATTGGTTTAGATAAATATCATCGATTATGACTCTTTGGCATTCCAGAATCAGTTTTTTTACCGCATTTGGTTCTTTTTTAATTTGCCAACCCTTATTTTGCTGTTCACACGAAATCGGTGATACAAAAATACACGCATAACTATAATAGATTTCAGAGGATTTATAATTTTAGGTAGTTACTTGACTATAAGTACGTCCCTATAGATAATTCTAATAAATATTAGGTGTCAATGCGTAGTTGTTTAATTTTAAAATCCAGATAATGCTTACTCTTTAAGTACAAGGCCGGTGCTTTTGGCTAAGGTTGCACCTGTGTAGTAGGTAGTATAAATACTAAATTAAATAGACATTAAATTGATTACGACTTAAGTTATTTATCACTTCAGTGTAATGTTAATTATAGGTTAATTAAAATTGACTGAATTATAACTATTATAAGTAATTGCTTTTTATAAAAAGTGCCAACTGTAGAGTAATTTATGTATGACTCAACAATTAAAGCAGTAGGTAAGTATTTATTTTTTAGGTTTTTTTTCTATTCTAGAGACATGGAATTTAGATGGGTAGTCTTGAGTTATGATGGGAAGAGTTAAGTTACGTATACGAAAAAGGTTATATATTTTTGAGCATTTTTATCATATACTAATACTACCTATTTCCTCTTGAGAGTGCGGGATGTGAAAAGCGTTGTATTTAATTATAAAGTCAGTTGACAGTCGCATTATCTGTAATTTATTGAATAGTATAGTAAATCCAAATCGTTTTAAACCACTGTTCAAACTTTATAGAAGCGTGTACAATGTAGAGCGGCGCGAACCGGCAGCTGCTGATTGCCAATCATTTTATTCCGTATGTGAATCCTTTCCATAATATAAAATGGTCTAAAGATCTCTAATAAGTACGCGTAAACGAAGATTACTTATAAATTGGTACGCCTGAACTGAAGCGATGTTCTCGAAAAGCATTGTAAAATGTGTGAACAACAACTCTGCTTCTGAGGTGTCATTATTTCCATCTCCTAAAGAGTTGAAGGCTCAGATGGACCAGTATGCGCGCTCTCCCATTGGCTATAGTTGTCTGACCTAGACGTCTCAGTTAAACTAGATCGCTTGAGCGTGCTACTCTCTAACGCTAGAACAGCGATGGGAATGCACAGCCTGTTGCTAGGCCGCGCTCGGCCGCGGCCATGGCAATCGGAAATTGTCTAAATTCTAGGCCAACACCACCATCGCGGCTCTGTGCGCTGCGCTCCGTCCGCGTCCCACGCTGTCCGCTGCGCGTGTAGACACTGTAGACCGCAGAGGAAGTTTATTTATCAAAATTGTTTATCTACAATGAATATTGAATAAGCTCAGGAATTGTCACTTTTCCTGCTTCAACATAGGCTGCAAAGTTCCTACCAATTTTTACAGGCGCGGAAAACGATATTTTTTAATTGGCCTAATATCCAATAACTATCCTTGTTTCGTGTAAGATTTATCTATTGTTTCAACAAGATAATCGTGAACTCTTTATTTTTTGCCTAATTATGGTTACATTCTGAATTAGTTGTCTTCTGACTTCCCAACTAGCAAATTGTATGTTTATGTTTATTGTGACTTAATTGAACCAGCTACAGCTATGGCAGATGTTTCTTTACAATTATTTAAGTATCAGAATCTCCTTAAAATTCTAAAATAAAACATGTCTGAAAGATCGTTGATCTCAAAACGTTCACAATAAAATCGAGGTAGAGCTAAATTTCAAAAGTAATGAAAACTTTCCTACTTGGCAAATTTGGATTTATTCGACTTATGTATACATACGTAGATAAAAATTAGATGGCCTTACCTAGATATCTTAAAATACATTGTTGGATTCACCAGAATGGTGGTGGTGTTATTGCTAACACGTGTCGGCACAAGTCGATCACCTGCGTTTTTACCCGAAACTAATTAATTGTCATTTAGAATTTAGACACATGCCCCTGCAGTTCCATCAATGTCATTTGATTGTTTAATTATTTGGTGGTGTACGTGTACTACTTGCTCCAACAGTGCAAATTCACGAACCGGCGAACCGGTTCCCTACCGAAAGT
This sequence comes from Cydia splendana, assembly GCF_910591565.1. NCBI lineage: Eukaryota > Metazoa > Arthropoda > Insecta > Lepidoptera > Tortricidae > Cydia > Cydia splendana. Next base: position 13,891,346 of record NC_085972.1, on the reverse strand, counting down.
CGCGAGCGCATAACGGCAGTCGCGGCGGCCGGCGACGGCGGCGGAGTTGTTCCCATTGCGATCAGGCAGTTCAAAGCGCATACGAATAGTAAGAGATATGAGTTATAAACTGAAATAGATGTCATAAACTAGAGAAAAAGTGACCAAGCTCTCCAGGGGCCGAGGCCGGACTGGTCCGGTGGCTAATGGTAAAATGATTTGATTTGTTCCCTAGTTGTAAGAGACATAATATATGAGTACCATTCCAACAGTATTCAAAATCTAAGGTTAATTTTCTGAGAATGCTAAAATACCAAATTATCAGTTTTCATACCCCTGGTATCGGCCAGTTTCCTTCTCCGCCTCCTAAAACTTATCGTTGAACCGTTTTAATATATGTACGATGTAAGTACGTCTATAGATATTAAATGAATTTGTGTTACAATGAAGCCCGTAAGGTTCCGGCTTATAAACCTGAAGGACTCCTGGGGACTTCGAATCCAGGTAAGGGCATTTAATCATTGATATGAATTAAATACGTAGGTGATAACGATAAGCGAAAACATTTTTGTTGAAGTGTAATTTGTTCTATGCATTATCTGAATATTGGTATACATAATGACTCCTACTATCCATATCCATATCGACGCCTACTATCCATTGTACAATCGTTACTTTGTTTGGGGCTGGACAGGTTAGTCGTATTGTAGAGTCAGTTATGCTCATCAAAGGGCTTCATTAGGGCGAGCGAAGCGAGCCCTATCACTATTCGACAAACTATGCATTCTTGTGGTACACTTTACGGAAAAACTATAGGACTGTTAGGTTTGAAATTTAACATAGTAATTTAAATTCATGTCTAGATGTGTTATCAAACATAAAATTATAATTTTATAAACATAAAAAAATAAAATAAAGAAATAACACTTTGTATTACTACTAGCGCCATCTGTTAGAAAAATTATGAATTAAATTTCGTGCTAATGTACTATGTGCTAACAACGATGAATACAAAAGTGGGTTAAAATTTTGGATTCAGACCCATCGCGCTTCGTTCGGTTTGATTCCCAATTTAGCAATTAAGTTTCTGTGAATACTGAAACATTCAATCTTGCTGTATATTCACTGCGGAGGTCAATTTACGCGTATGCTATTTTCTGTGACGCCGATGAACTGATCAGTCGTGTTGTGTTAGCAAACTTAAATCGGGTATTTTCAGTTCGAGAAACAGTATTAGTGTTACTATTCCTTGGAACTGCCAAAATGATAAATAAAGATAAGCATATTAGGTAATACAAACTTCAGTGACTTTGGGCCGATACAGACGGACTACAACCCGACTGCAACTTGTATGGAAACTGCTCGCCGACTGCACGCCAATTGCAACGTCGGCGTGCAGTTCAACAAAATGACCCAGAACCCTCGCAGTACCTAGTGGAACTCAGGTTTGGTGCAACATAGGCACACGCTGTTTTAGTAGTTCGACACGTCTTGATGAGCACTTGGGAGAGCAGTACCCAAGATAGAGCTGATACTGAATCCTGGCTGTACCTAGCGGAACACAGGTTTGGTGCAACACACGCTGGGTTAGACATCCGACTCGTCATGATGATCACTTGGTAGAGCAGTACCCAAGATAGCTGATGCTGAATCCTGGCAGTACCTAGTGGAGCTCGGGCTTAATACAACATAGGCACACGCTGTTTTGGTCATCCGACTCGTCTTGATGAGCACTTAGGAGAGTAGTACCCAAGATAGAGCTGATGCTGAACCCTGGCTGCACCTATTGGAACTCAGGTTTGGTGCAACATAGGCAAACGCTGTTTTGGTCATCCGACTCGTTTTTTTGAGCACTTGGGAGATACTCAAGATAGAGCTGTAGCTGAACCCTGGCAGTACCTATTTAGCGGAACTCACGTTTGTTGCAACATAGGCACACGCTGTTTTGGTCATCTCACTCGTCTTGATGAGCACTTAAGAGAGCAAATTATACGTAAGTTTATGTGCGGAGCAGCATGATTACCGCCAGTAGGTGTCCAGACGGGATAGTTTTACGCTCAATTGTGTGGTGTGGACGCATAAATAAATTCAAGCACATTGACTCGCTGACCCAACATTATGTAGGAAAGCCAGTTGGCTTCTTTACAAAAAGTACTGGGCGACCGTTTAGGATGTAATAAGCGCTTATGAAATTGTATATTACGTGTGGATGATATTGGCAATTTGATTTTGTCGTCTGGACACGTTTTTAATGGGCAAAGTAAAAGCTGTAACAGACAGGCGTACCGGACAGCGACCGGGGTCCGGTTAGTATATTTCTTTCTTGCTCTCGCTTATAGCTGCGTCCTTAACGGACTTGTTACGTACCCACTCGATCGAACATGGAACAAGCCTCGGACTGGATCAAAGTCGCGGTCCGGTACGTTTAGGTAGAAAAACTCCGCGAGCCCTTACAAAGCTCTGCTTTTTGCTAGTAATTATTGCATAATTACAACTCCCCAGGCAATAGACTGCGCTAGAGCCTGAGCGTTCGTCTCGCCCGCGACGGGAACACACGACACGACCAGATCGCGTCCGTGGGAAGAGCGAGTTCCGGCTGCGCCACTTGCCCCGCCTTTCACCAGCAAGGTCGCGCGGCGGCCGCGCTACTTTCTTTTATATAACCGGCCGGAATGCGACACCCGAATTTATGCCGCTGACGTCAGAGGTGATTCACCGCGCCGATTAGCCTGCCCGACTCCCGGTGTTTTTTTTTTGTATAGCCACACGTATAGATTCCAATCAGTCGCTTAAGACATATTCATGTTAAAGTTACAGCCAAGGCGCGTATCTGTATCGGTATCGCGCCAAACATCTAATTGCTTAGAAGATGGTTCGCACGGACACGGACGAATTGTACTTAAAAGGCCTGTAAGTTACAGGTTACAGGCTGTAACCTGTAATCCATGTCCTTGTCTCTATCTAACAATTCTTAGATTTGTTAGAATGGGACACCGGCAGATTGCTCCAAACTTACAGATGTTTGGAGCAATCTGTAAAAAACAATTATTACCTAAAATGATCGTTAAGTAACCCTATAACAATACAACAACAAAAGAATAAATTCAACTGAATCTAGCGGAGATAAACCCTAATCATACTTAGCATATCATACCATAATCAAAACCAACGCCTAATCATATCCCCAGAGTCCAGGGTATGGAGGCTGAAAAACCTGGTGTGGAGTTTTAAAACGATAATTTGTCCCAGCACCCTCTGAAGGAAAGTTTCTGCCATCCTGGTCATACGTTTATGGGATGGGATGCGGGACTTTAGATTTGTGGCAGAAGAATTCGCAACACCCTCCCTTCATATAAAATAATTGGTGCCGTAGACAATGTCTGAATTTCTGATAATGTCAGCCCTTGTGTGGTGCGTCTAAGGCTAATGGGCATCGTCAGATGTGGGAAGGTTCGTTGAGAGCGGGAGATTGGAAGATACAGGACAATTTGGCGCTCTACGTACTTCGCATGGACTGGAACGGGAAGAATATTTTACAGTGTAGCTACTGATACAGCTAAGTCTGATTTTTATTTATAGGCCAGTGCTGATGACGGGTAGTTTTGATAATCAGATTGATTTAGATTCAAATGATTGCTGCTGAAGTCAGGCTAACTTCTCCTAAAATCGCAAAAGGGCCAGCTGCACCAGCTTCAACCACAGTTAACAGACTGATCGATATGACGCAACAGAGATCTATAAAACTTCCCATACCTACAATAAAATTTAACGAACGCTTTTACGGTGACAGCTACGGTTTGGTGCAACCGACCCTTAATCAAAAAGAAGGGTGACTGCTTGTTTCATCGCCTACAGAATTGAATAGTCGGGACTCGGGATACAGAGCTTTGCCACAAATTAAAGGTGCACATTACTAAAATTTTACTGCCACAAATAAAGTCCCGCATCCCATAAACGTATGACCAGGATGGCATAAATAAACAGTGAATTTATAGACATCCGGGTAGGGTTACCAGATACAAATTTGGAATTTCCTGACAAAATTCCTGATTTTCCGGGTCTAGCCGATAGCCGCGTTTAATTACATTTATTATTTCTATTAATTTAAGTAAATAAAAAGGTACTTTATAAAAAAATAGTCTATCAATATAAAAAAAAATCCTGACATTTTCGTGTTCCGTCCTAACAAAAGGCCAAAATTCCTGACATGTCAGGAAAATTCCTGTCATCTGGTAACCCTACATCCGGGTCCCAAATTGCCAATGTTCGACGTTAGAAAGTGAGAGGTGCCTACATCCGGATATACCGGAACTGCTCTGTCTTGCGCGACGGAATGCTGTTATGTCATCGAACGATGTTGTCACGCTGCTAATCCCAACTTCCCAAGTTATGTTCTTAAAAGTTGCCCGATAAAATTATATCGGTTGAATAATGTTGTAGAAATAAAAGGCTTCATATTTTTCTTACATTGCTTATATTTTTTGATCGGATTATAGGTATAACTGACCGTAGTTCTGTAGAAAGCGACCAACTTTTTATTTTTGTCAAAGTGACTTACACCCTAACTCAGTAGCTTTAGTCGCTTTCTGCATTGATAAAAAAATTGAGTTGGTCGTTTTCTGCATAACTACGGTCAACTATAAGTACATACAAAAGCAAAAGTATGTCTATGTCTACTATGTCTCGAAAGCACTGAAAACGAGTAGGAGGAGTTCACCACTCTCTTCAGGCATATTGTAGTTAGGTAGTTACATGTCGACCTTTTAACTTAACTGAGGCCGTTGTTAAGAAGTTGAAGGTTTGCAACTTTGCAAGGACCTGATTTGACTAGAAGTTATAGATCACCGATTCACAGCGCAACTTATTTGCCAACCGCGTAAGATAAATGGTAGAACATAAAACTATCTAGAACCTACACATTATACACATTTGTACAATCATTATCAGTCTATAATATGTATTATCATTGTATTACCTACCTATCTAATGTTATTTTGTATAAGAACTCAAAAGTGTTAAGTAAGATGCAATGTGTCTTGAAGTCCCGTGCAGGCCGACAATTTGTTTGATTGGGTAGGTACTAGTGTTTGATAATATGTACAGTAAAAACTAAATATGGGGCATTATCTATGAAAAGGGACCTTATTGTCGATGGCGCTTACGCCGCACCGCGTCGCGCGGCATTGTATTTACAACGGAGCATCGTTAATAATGGCGTAAGCGCCATCGACAATAAGGTCCCTTTTCATAGACAACGTCACATATAGTGACGAAGTAGACTTGGTCAAAATTAAACATCGTGATTGCGTTGCGACATGGTTGTGACGCTGCGTCACTTTCGTTCATCTTTTGTTAGCCATAGATATACGTAGATAGATATACGAAGTTACATATGTCTTTGGAGATATATATATACTATCTATTCTTTTTGGCCATATTGAGGAAATTCAAGAAATATTAGGTATCGCACGATCCGATAACGAATCGCGTAGTGAATTGGTTAATTAGTAGTAATATTCCATACCTGAATAATTTTAATATTTACATTTAGAACTCTGACTTATTTCTATAAATTTTAAAACTCGCGGTTAGCCCGGTCATTTTTGTTTTTACTTTTTACTCTTACTGCCATCTATTGGATAATCTTGGAACCACAAAAGTTGGCAAATGTAAGGTAACTTCAGAGCGTTTTTTTTATTGACAGAAACATCCCAGTTTTTTCGTTAGGCAACACTGAACACTATCAATTTGTCACTAAAGGCGTTTTTCAGTGTGTTAACTGTATTCTTTCCCGCTTTAATTTCCGCGATGTTCTTTTTTATTTCCAAAGATAAATTATACTATTACAAATATAACATTGCATATTTAATATTCTCATTGAACTTTTTGTTATTGGTCTCTACCCTGCACAAAAACTCAATACATTGCAGCGCTGTTGACGCTTTTTTGCATATGTATTTTCATGGCGTCATGCTGTTTGAAGGTCGTCCAGAAAGTAGTTGACAGCTTAAATATGCTCCATAGAAATTTATAAAACGCAACTGGCTGTGGTATAAAATGTAACACGCGTAATTTTGTTTATTTGTGACTTGTTGATTTAAAAAAAGACATATGTCGGACGTATAACACGCTTCACTTGTTATTGTGCTTCAAAATATCTGTAACATTGTGTTCGTGGTTGTGTTTAAATGTTGGAAGAATTTCAAAATAACCTGCTGGAATCGCAAATGTCCAGCAATTCATTTCAAAAAAACCTGAGGAATAAAGGCTTCTGATATGGAGTCAACAACCCACAAGAAGTTAAAAAGTCCAATTTTGAAAACATCTCCAGGAACTGGGTTTAACCCGAAGACCTCCATCTCGTAAGATGTTCTTTAATATGCAGACTAACTAACTGAAGGTTACTTACTCAATATCAACCAACATTTTATCTTTTGCATTCTGTTTTGTCAAGACCGTCAGGATAATTTGTTTAAATTTGTGCTTTAGTTTGTGAGGATCGTAAACAGTGTCTACTGCTAATAATTAAAATGTCTTTATAGATGTTCTGATGTTCCTGAAAGTCTCCTTGAACCGGCTGCAGCTAAGAAGCACTTCAGCAAGTTCGGTAAAGTGCAGAGAATACGCCTGGTTACCAAGAAGCAAATGTGCATTGTTGAATATGACCAACCATCTTCCATGGAACGAGCGGTGCTTAATGCTGGGGCGTATGATGGCTTTATGTTTGATGTCACTCGGTTCAAACCACGAGTGTAAGTATTAGCCCATATGCTGTTAAATAACATATCCCTTAAATATCATTTTTAAGTATGACATTATTAATATTTGTATGTCTTTCCCATCACGGAACAATGGTGTTCCGGACCTTTGGGAGGCGTGCGCGGAGCCGTAGCCAACACGTAGAAGCCCTTTTGACACTTTAATGAAATGTAAGGGGTACACCGAGCGGAGGCTGCCCTTGCCCGTGTCATGGGACGCACGCAGAGGCAGCACCCGCCAGGGTGTAAGGACTATTGAGAGTTGATGGAATCTAAAATGAACTATAGTGTAAATAACATTATTTGCGGTATTTGACACATTATGACTGACGTATATAGAGATGTAACTAACGCAAATCGATTGTCACAGCAAGCGATTACGATTGGATGGCACGTAGACTGAGGTATCGAATTGTGACGTATAATGAATTTTTATTTGAGATTTAAATAAAGCTAGAATTATGTGGTTTTCCCGCAAGCTACCGGTCGGTCGGTGTATTTAATACACCGACCAAGTAGGTCGCACCCATTGTCAAAATTGAAACTAACTGGGGATCTATTTTAAAGTTTATTTATGTTATTTCTGTGTCAAATTTGTTGTCTGTTAAGTGACGATAAATATATCCATATTTACAGTTAATTATCCACCTTTTCCTTATTTTTATTAAAAGAAAAATGAAAAATTCATATCGATTTACTTAGACGACTACCGATTCATAACGGTGGTGTCCGGCCAACCCTAAAATTAAAAAAAAAAAGACGTAGAACGTAAACGTTCGCAGTGCAGTTGTTTTCCTTTGTGATTTCGATGTGCAAAACATTTTACGTAGTATTGCTGTTGTGAGTGACAGACGTCAAATACCGCAAATAATGTTATTTACACTATAGGTTACTGGGTGAAAGCGATGGACTAAGAACTGAGCTATGGGGTAAAAAACCGGACGCCTGCCTAATAAAACGGTATGCAATTTTATTTCCGGCAGACGGTGACTCACCCTCACAAGATGGGCCCCCACAAACCTAAAAATCTAGGATGGCTCAAGGGCAACACCGGTGTGAGCGGCTCAGGGGTGTCGAGAGGTGTGCGCCGCTTTCTACCCAGTGGCTGTTAACAGCCACTGTGCCAACTCGCGTCTTATGCATATTTCACTTCCACCCCTGGAGCTTATAGCTCTAACAACTCCACTCTGGCCGGCCGGCTAAGGCAAGCCAGAGGCAGAGAATCCTGTTATTATAAGAATTATTAATATTATTATTTATTATTGATTCTTCATGAATTGAAAATTTTGTGATTGATATAAATGTTGTGAAACAAGAATTTACTTTTGTGGCTCCATAATCATAAATTTTTAATGATCTAATTCATAATCTTAATTTAAGATTAATATTAGTTAAAATTTATGTTAGTCAGTAATATTCTCTAAGGTAATATTTCATCAAACAAAGCTTTAAATAATTACATTTTCAGATGACAATGATTGGATTTGTAAAGAATGAAAACAAAAAAAATCATGATTGTCATTTGAGCTGAAACATTTTCCAACTAAGACACAGAGATATTCATTTTGTTTACATTCTTTTAAGATCGAAACGGAATCAGCTATAATTTTGCTGCATTTTCATGCTTTTAGAGTGAGTTATACATCTAAACATCAATGTTGTTTTCAGAAGAAGGAAGAGTAAACGGGAGGATGATCCAGATTGGGTGCCTGATTCTGATGTTGAGGAAGAACTCTCAGCCATGGGAGGCGGACCCAGCTATGTAACAAGGCAAAATCGTATGTATATTGTATCTAGATATCGTAGATTATCAAGTTTGGGTTTAGCAGGCATAGTTACCAACAGTAATTAAGGGGGTTTCAATTAATAGCTAATATAGCTATACTAAAAGTATATCAAAAATTTACAGTGTTTTGTAACTATATTATTGAGGTATATTGTTGAGCTGCATTTATTGTTTTGTAGTGGATGCTGCTGCTGGTGGTATGAATAATGGGGAACCCATAAAGATAAACTCACCCATAGATGGTTTGCCAGATGGGCATCTGCACCCTTGCAAAGTGGGAGTCTTGCCCATATTGGCATGCCACATCATTGTTTGTTGTTTTATTAATCTTTCCGACTCCTTGATTTTGCTCCAAAACTTTAGTACCGTGTAACTCATTGTTATTAAAGCTTAGAATAAATTTAAAAGTGGAAAAATTACTGTCTTGGGTCAGACTTGAACTCATGGCCTCTGGATCGATACTCCATCGCTCTGCCATTGCATTTTGCATTGTTATTGTTTATTGTTTTAGGCATGGATGTCTTTCAAGAGGCAGGCACGCCCACTGTACTCTCAAGGGTAATCACACATTCACCTTCAATTAAGGGAGATTCACCTGTAAGGAAGGGTGAGTCACCAATGAGAAAGGGTGTTTCACCCATGAGGAAGAAAGCATCTATCCGTGAAAAACCAGTGACAATGTGAGTTTTATTTATTGTTTTGTATTGCATACTTCTATTTTTATCTTGTATAGTGGCAGCTGGGGTAAGACAGGGAAACCCAATGTCACCAAAGCTGTTCATAGCGGTCTTAGAAGAAATATTCAAAAATCTAAACTGGGAAGAAAGACAAAAAGGCATCAAGATAAACAACAAATATTTATCAAATCTTCGATTCGCAGATGACCTGGTAATATTAGCATACAGTGCAACTGAACTCAGTATATTACTGCAAGAACTAAATGCACAAAGTCAAAAAGTAGGTCTAGAAATGAATGAAGAAAAAACAAAAGTCATGACCAACTCAAAAAAAGTGACTATACAAATAGAGAATACATCACTGGAATATGTTGACGAGTATATATACCTTGGAAAACAGGTATCATTCACAGACTGCTCAAACAAAGATATAACAAGAAGAATCGGACAGACATGGAAGAAGTACTGGGCCATGAAGGATATATTTAAGAAGAAACTAACAATAAAACTAAAAAAACTAGCCTTCGACTCATGCATTCTGCCCTGTCTTACATATGGTAGTCAAACATGGTCACTCACAGGAGATATCATCAAACGAATTCAAGTATGTCAACGGTCAATAGAAAGAAGTGTCCTTAACATAAAGTTATCAAACAGAGTTAGAAACACAGAGATAAGAAGAAGAACAAGATTTATAGATGCAGCAATACATATATTGAAACAAAAATACAATTGGGCCGGGCACATAGCCAGGATGAAAAACAACAGATGGACAAAAATAGCAACAAATTGGAATCCAAAAATTGGTAAAAGAAAAAAGGGCAAACCAAAAACAAGATGGGAAAAAGACCTAATAGAAACAATAGGAAAAGACTGGAAAGAAATGGCAATAGATAGACAAGAATGGAAGAAAATGTTGGACAAATACTTAAATATATTAGAAAAAGGCGATTCGGAAGAGGCCTAGGTCAAAAAGACCTTACGAACATGCATATAGAAATATACATACATAAAATTATAATTGTTAAATGAAATGTTAACAGTTCGTATAAGAAAGGCTTTAATAATAATAATAATAACCCCGCGGGGGCAGCTTGTGGCGAGCTGACGGTGAGTGGCGACACCGCGGACCCCTATTCCAGAGGGCACTTTCATCTGGCCCTCGCCTCTGTGCTTGCCTTGATTGGCCGGCCAGAGTGGAGTCGCAAGAGCGGGACCTATGCTCCAGGTTGGAAGTGTAAAATGTCATAACGCCGGCGGCCTGCTGAACGGATTACCGGGATCTGGCTACCGCAGACTCACCTCTCGACAACCTCACAGCCACTCCAAAGTGTTGCCCTGTTGTCGCACTGTGCGTGCGGCCATTGCGGGGCCCACTCAATGAGTTGGCGAGTCACCACCTGTCTTATACAATTTTGAGACTGATTGTCACGGCAGGTGTCCGCTAGTCTCCTCCCATAGCCCTATATCCAGTCCATCCAACATTCAAATCAAATAGCCTATGACCTTAGTTTCCATCGCAGCACAAAAGTGCTGCACTGCAATAGTCTTTGCACCTGGCGGGGACCATCTCCGGATGTATCACATTGTGCGTTCGGGTATGGTATCCGCCACGTGTATCCCTTGCTTTTAGATTAAATGTCTTAAAGGGCCTCTGCGCTGTTGGCTTCGGCCCCACGTACGCCTCCCAAAGGTCCGGGACCCCATGGTCCCGAGATATGGAACAGACATAATAATAATAATGTGGCAGCTGTCATCACAATATAATTTACACGCATAAAATTAAAATTTTGTCACAATACCATTATATTTCAGGCAACCAAAAAGTGGCATAGAGTCCCCAGTGATTGTTACGACAACCCAGACAACCCTTAACACAACAGAAGCTGCTGCTGAACTGCATCAATTGCGGTACAAGGTTTCTTCAACCCCCGATGAGCAGTGGAGGATATTGGATGCTCGAGACAGGTAGGCACATTCAGCACTGAATAAAGTATATGTTACTGTCTGCATCCAATTTCAAATCCCATGTGCCATAAGCACAACAATTTTTTAAGTACATAAACTAATATTTGGCAGGAGAGAAACATGTTAGTCATGTTCAAATTACATAGTTATGTTATTTTAAATTTATAGAATTTTGAGAGCATGGGGTGGCGCAGGAGGTCGGATAAAAGTCGGCGGAGCCACTATAGGCACATGTCCTGATATGTGCCCAGAAAAAGAACGCCTGCACAGGCAAGCAGAACATCAGGTAACATTTTCAATAACATACATACAAGCAGAGATATACTTTCAATTTTATTACAAGCTGTAAAATGTTATTGACTAATTCAAGTCCCTATTAATATGAAATTTTTGTTTTTACTCCTTTGTGTTCATTAGATACTTTAAATTAGTGTCCGACCGAAACATGTTTTTTTTCCGAAACCGAAACCGAATGTTCGGCTTTGGCTCTAGTTTCGGCCGAAACCGAAACCGAAACCGAACCTTTTGTAGACTTGATAAAATCGTTGAAAAAATGTCATAAAACCGCTTTTACACAAATATTATGGGGCTGTCAACACCCAATGTCCTTGAAATTGATGTTACTTAAGCAGTTTTTTAAGAAAATTACTAGAGTTAGACCAAGATAATTCTGCAACGATTTTGATAACACACGCAGTGCGAGAAATTTCTATGAAATTATGACGTATAAATAACATTTGCACTAGTAGCACTGCGTATGCTATCAAAATCATTGCAGAATTTTCTTGGTCTAACTCTATTCATTCACCAGTCAAACTAACATGTAGATCAGATACAGGGTCAACCAAAAACCAACCGAAAACGCGAGCGCAGCAAGCGCGAAATTTTTTGTTAACAATATCGCAAGGGAAGTAACGGGAGTGGAAAACCGAGAAAAAGGTGGATGGACTGTGTGAGAGATGATATGAAACGAACGCAAGTGAATGATGAGATGACGGGCGAGAGAGAGGTATGGAAGAAAAAGACATGCTGCGCCGACCCCAAATGAATGGGATAAGCCGGATAAGGGCAAGTGAATGATGATAATCGTAAGGCCGGGTATCGATCTTCACCTGGGCCTAAAAGTCCGAAGTGCCCCAGTGAGGCGAACTTTCATGCGAAGTAAAAGCCGTGCTTCAGGATAAGTAGTTGAGCACAGACTCCAACCAATGTCCATTGTATTAAAAAGCGAGACGCGCAGGCCGAGCATGGCGCAGCGAGGCGAACGGCTAAGTTGAAGTAGAGGACATGTTGAACACAAACCAAATGGTAAATTGAGGTAAAAAGTGAGGCTAAGGTCGAGCATTCGTATGAAAAACTGCACTGGGGACACTTTTAAGGGTTTTATCTTCGTTTTAATCAATAGTCAGAAAATCAACTTTGCAGTACTACTTGAGCGTAGCCTTTAGCCTCGCTTAAAATTTGCCATTAGAGGTAGATAGGAAAGTGACTGAATAAGAGCGAAAAAGACATCGTTCGACTCGGGCCGAGCTGATACTCGGCCAACGGCTACGTGCGATAGTGCTATCTCATTCACTCCGATACAATGTGTGCGATAGACAGTGTGCGCGTTATAGGTATTGACAGCCTCATAAGACTGCGTCGACCGTCAAGTGGCGCCCTCATTGGTGGAATTGTGTTTTATAATATACCTATACATGAATCAGTAAATGACGTAAATGTAGGTTATTACTATTGTTGTCCTACTTATTCCCCAACTTTTGGTCTTTGTCCGAAGTGCCATTTCGTAAGTTTCGGCCCGGCCGTTTTTTGGCCGAAACCGAAACTACAGCCGAAACATGATTTTTTGGCCGAAACTGGCCGAAACCGAAACCGAAACCGAACCTTCGGTCGGACACTACTTTAAATTGAGCTCAACAACAGGCACAAAATATTGAAATCAAAATTTCAGGTAATGTCACTCGAAACCACTCCGGACTGCGACTACAAACTGGAGACATGGCGAGCCGTCAAGCAGTACAGCCGGAGCTCCGCCGACCAGGAGATCCCCATGTGCTACGAGCTCAGGCCGGCCGTCGTGCTCGAACGGACCTGCGCTTATCTGCTGTGTGAGATCGCTGACACTACAAGACAAGTGAGTGCCCAACTAATATTAAATTTTCTGTACCATCAAGCTTAGAAACCATCCTATCCCATATATTAAAGATCCTTTATATAAATTATTTAAGTAGGTATGTTATTTTTAATGGTTTCAGGTCACTCTCGCTGATTGGTTCCACTTCATGTGGGACCGTTTTCGTGGAATACGAAAAGACATAACGCAGCAGGCTCTATGTTGTGCAGGTGAGTTCATTCCTCACGAAACATCATATCAAATATACCAAACAAAAGGAACAGCCAAACTAAGATGCAATTTTCTGGGCAACAGTGGTTTGATTAGTTGCAAATGTTTCACAGAGTCCATCCGCTTGGTAGAGATGTGCGCGCGCTTCCACGCGCACTGCGCGGCGCGGCTGGCCGACCTGGAGCACACGCAGTTCGACCAGAAGCTCAACACCGACAACCTCACCAAGTGCCTGCAGACGCTCAAGCACATGTACGCCGACGTCGGCCCGGAGGACAAACCGAGGGAGGCGGAGTTCCGCGGCTACATAGCGTTGCTCAACTTGGGAGATGCCAATTTTTGGTGGGAGGTTAGATCATATTATTGAAATGTATTTGGTCGTAAAATTCCTATAAAAGTTGATTTATGGTTGCAGCTGCAGCAATACCTTCTCTGCTTAGAAACTTCTATGAGGAGGCAATCAGATTTCTCTGCAGCTGACTGTACAATACTGCAGCTGATTTGTTTTCAAAATTACACGTAAAAAACTCACCTTTACACTATGCTAAATTAAGTCAAAATTAATAAAGTTTAATTAATTGTTATTAAAAGGTTTTTAAATCCTTTTTCAGATAAAGCAGCTGCCAGTGGACATACAAAAGTCTGGAGCCATCACATTTGCCATGAAAGTATTTAATGCGTTGGATAATAACAACTACGTCCGGTTTTTCCGTCTTGTCAAAGAAGAAGCGTCATACCTCCAGGCCTGTATTCTTCTAAGGTACTTCAACGACGTTCGCGCCAGAGCTTTAGCTAGAATAGTTAAGGCTTTCGCCCCGAGGGGTGGCTCGCGCTATCCGGCTGAAGAGTTAATGAATGCCCTCGCGTTCGAATCAGTTGATAGAATGAAAGCTTTTGTTAATCATTACGGTTTACGCTTTGCCAAATATGACGAGGAGTTGACAGTTATACTCGACAGAAATCAATTTATAGAAGACAGTGACCCCTTTCCAGTCGCGCGTGCCCCACACCTCATTGAATCAAAGAGACAATGTAAAGTGGGCGCAGTTATCGCGGGAGGACAAGTACCTGTTGTAGACTTTGGAAGAAATCTTCCATATTCAAGCTTTAACAAGGACTGTACTCTTAAAGAGGAAGCTTTAACTGCTCAAGATCAAGGATATAACACCAGCAACGACAGTAATAAAGATGTCCAATCTCTAAGAGCAGAAATTCAGCGCCTAGCACAAGGTGGCAGAAGTTACGCAATCACAGATAGAGGTTCAGAAACAAAGGCAAATGTTTTTGCTAAGCCTGAAGTAAAACCGCAAAGTCCTGGAAAACCTTTAAATTTCGGCAGTCCTCAAACCAACAACAATAGCGGAAGCGGTAAAGCTTTGTTCTCGTTTAAACCGGCTATACCAGTAGCTCCAGCAGAGATTATTAATAACTCGCCTGAGAAAAGTCCCGGTTTTATATTTTCTAAACCCCAAGAAGATAATAACAATTTGTTCAGTATGCCCGCGGAACCTAGTGGAAATAAGAATATTTTTGGAAAAGCTACTAATGACACTAATAATCTTTTTAAAAGTGCCCAAAATGCATTTAAGGAGTCAAAACCCACTGGAACTGTATTTCAAAAGCCAGATGTCAAACCTTCTGTTTTTGGTCAATTAGTTAACGAAAATAAACAAGACAGAAAAAAGTTGTTTGATGGGTCTGTAAGTAGCAACTTATTTTTAAAGAAAGATGAACCAAGTGCTGTATTTGGTAACCAGAATGTGTTAGGAAGTAAAAATATATTTGCAAGTGCCAAAGATAATATTTTTGCCAAGCCTGATACTGCTGGACAAACTGTAAAAGGAAGTATATTTGGTAAACCTTCGAGTCAAACACCGTCAAGTGTATTTGGTGCACTAAATGCAAAGGAGAAAGATGTTAATAACACGAAATCGTTATTTACTGCTAATGGAGAGTCTCATGCTATATCACCTGGAAGTCTATTTAAAAGCGCTGTGAAAACTGAACAGAACACAGACGAAAAATCGTACACTATATTCCAAAGTAAAAATAAATTCAATTCAGTAACTCAAAACCTATTTACTTCAGCTAATGAACACAAGAACGGCGAAGTATTTGATTTCAACGATGATGCTCAAAAACAACTTGAAGAACAAAGGCTCCATGAACAAAATATGAAAGAAGAAGAAATGAGAAGGTTAGAACAAATACGAAAAGAAGAAGAATTAAGGCAAGAATTGAAAAGACAAGAGGAAAAGAGGCGCCAAGAAGAACTTAAAAGACAACAAGATGAGTTACGGCGCATTGAAGAAGAACGGAAAGAAAAAGAGCGTAAAGAAGAGGAGAAAAGAAAACAGGAAGAACTAAAGAGACGTTTAGAAGAAGAAGAAAGAAAAAGGGCGGAAGAAGCTAGAATAGCTGAATTAAAACGAAAGGCAGAAGAAGAACGAAAATTTAAATTAAGAGTTGATGAAGAATCCACTGAAATAACAGAAGAACTTGCTGATGAGGTCAACAAAGAAACTGTTATAGATATGATGAAAGATGAATTAAGAAAGCTAGATGATTTAATGAAATTTGCGGACGTTGTGACGGAAGAGATTGTTACTGAATTGTGTTCAGAGATTTGTAATAGCGAAATGCTTGCAGAAAATATATGGACGAATAAATTGATGAAGAAATGGTTTCACATTTGGCGTAAAAATTACATTAGAAACATAAAAAGGAGGAGTTTGTTAGAAGATACACCAGTTTGGCTTACAAGTAGGACGCCAATTCAAGAGGCATCTTGTCTTAAACGTATGGTTGAAAATGCTACTTTAAAGAATATGAATGCTATCCACAAAGGTTACAAATTTAGTGGAAAATTACCACAGCTGCCAACACCTGAAACTCTCAATCTGATGGAAATAATCAGATCTCCCCTTCTCAAGCGAATGAAACAGATACATTATTCGTACGACAAAGGATTATTTTGGAAAGTTACTTTAGTATCTTCTAGTGCTCAATTTATGTGCCGAAAAATCCATGTTCAAGATTGGATAAGAGACTCCTTTAGCGATAAAAAAGAACATGAAGTATCTAGCAGTCTAATATATGTAGGCAAAGAAACCTGGAATAAGTTATTAGATTTTGCAATATCTGTAAGTTTGACTGAAAAGGGTGGAAACAGCTGTAATGAAGCCATAGAGGGTAGCAATGGTCTTATTTTTTACGTCACTGAAAAAGATGTTGACATAATAGCCACTATTGAAGATATTTTAAAGACTAAATATCTGTACCAAATTATTCCAGTCGCATTGATAATGCCCGAAAAACCGCATCATGAATTAGAACTGTTTTTATCACAATGCATTAAAAACAAGGTAATCTCTGTTTATAAAGTATTTCTTGTGGATCCAAATAATTTATTTGATTCACTGAGAATGACCACAAAAAATTCATTAAAGTGGTTGGCTCGAAACTATCCGCATGTGCCCCCACTTGAAATTGATTATGTCAAATCTATATGTGAAAGATATCTCGGAAATGAAATATGGTTTCAGTTAAGAAGAATAAAAGACACTCGCTTAGATGCAGTAATGAAGGACTTGCCTAAACTAGTCCAATGTTATAATATTAGTGTGGAAAAATTGGCTGAAGTTATTACTGAAGAAGATCTTTTCAACTACCCATTGTTTCCATTAGAGCTGAAAAAATATTTGAACTCTGAAACATTATACCCAAAACCTTATGAATTCATTACAAGCAATGCTGCTACTTCGGAAAATGTAGCTACAGTCAAAAACATGATGAAACACTTAAAATTGCCAACTCCAACAGGAGAGTATCAGCCAGTTAGTGTCGACAATATGCAAGAGCAAATTTATACATACTGCACCGAAATCGGATGGTTTCAACACCCAGAAAAGAGCACACGTGAAATTACCTTATTTCAACTATCAGACATTCTGAGAATGCCCCATGAAAATTTCAAAGTGTACTTTGAACAATTTGATTTGGCAAGTTTCCTGAATTTAATAGTATATGAAAGAATATACAGTCTGAAAGACTTTGATAACCGGTTTGCTATATATGAGAAATCAAAATTAGTTGAGTTCCGCAATGCCCAGTGGTTATTTGATTTGGATATGATTTGTAGATTAAAACACAAAGCAATAGAATATGAAGATGACGTAGACGAATTTATAAATGTTAAGCGTCGTAAACTTGCTTTAGAATCAGTTGAGTATCTCATGATTGAAGATAAAGATAGTACTATTGTAGAAGAGAGTATCAGAGAAGTTGACGAAAATATCACAAAATACACAGATTGTAAATACGAAGTTGACAAACTAGAGGAACAAATTGAAGAAGAAAGAAAAAGGTCTATGGATCTGGAGAAGTTACTAAGAAACGCTTTGTTAGATGCATAGCATCAATGTTGTATGTTGTAATATGATGTTGTAGTTATTTGACGTAAGTTATTATGAAAATTGATTAAATGAATTTGATTTTGTAAAGTGTAGTTCTTCATGCATTACGTTATTCTTATCAACCAATCAAAAAGCTTACTCTTCTAAGCGCTGGAACTTGCCCAAGCAAATCTCGCTCTCTGGTTGACGTCCCTTTGCGTATTAGGCTTGTGCCTGCTCGGTCACTACAGAGAGCGCTCCGCTCTCGGTCAATCGGTCAAACGAACTAGTTCGGTCTTTTAGTTCCTTTAGTTCAGTTCGGTTGTTGAGAGCCGGGAATGAATAGGAGTCGATTTTTCATTGGTTTCTTTCCAATCTTTGGTAACTGAATACAATTCAACTTGTACGATGTGTCGGTATTAAGAGCGCTCTTACAAGAAAAGTCGAAATAACGCAAAATTGATGATACTAGTCGACGAAATTCAGGACTTTGTGCTCATTATTAGAAACAATGAGTACTTGTTCCAATAAAAGCGTCTTCTTATCTTTTTAAATATCGTTGTAAATATTAGAAAAAGGACTTATTAAATTAGTAATGATTTTTTTTCTGATGGTCGTTTCCGAAAAACCCCGTGAAGCACTGAATGGCAAGCTCTTATTTGGAAATGTTGAGAAGTTTACTCTGCTAAACCTGGCTATTTTGTATTACTAATACCCTGTACTTTAGGCATATCAAACGATATTTTTCCTACACACCTTTGAGAAAGAGAAAATCAAAGTAAAACGAACTCAATTTTCTCTCCGAAACAAGTGTCAATTCCTACGAAAATCTACTTAATATCGAAGTTATTTTCATACTCAAGCAATCTGCAACGTTTGCTTATACTGTTGGTATACATTAGTGTTTATGAAATTCTACTATAATTTTTTGGCAATTTTTTGAAAACTACTCTATATTACCGATGACGCGCGCTGCGCCAGCTCAGTGCCGCGGCAGAGCTTGTAGAGGCAGGACGTGTGTCGGTCGGCTCCGCACATTTTCAACGGCGACAACGAGATTTTTTATCATTGTGTGCGGCGGGCGCCGTGTAAAACGCTATACTGTGTGCGTGTAAACCGCAACGAGAGACTTTGATCCTAGCACTGTTTTTATAGTATTATAATTTATAATGGTACAGTTTAATAAACTACCGGACAGGATTAAAAATATTTGAAACGACCTGACATTCTATATGTATTAATTTTGACTCAAGATAGTACTCAGGGTCTGATGATGGAGCCGGAAGGTGGTCACCGGTACCAATCACCCATGCAACTAAACCACTTCGTGTTTAGGCTCGTTTTATTAATCTCAACAAGATCTTTGATACAAGATAGTACTCATGGTCTGATGATGGAGCCGGAAGGTGGTCACCGGTACCAATCAACCATGCAACTAAACCACTTCGTGTTTGGGCTCGTTTGATTCATCTCAACAAGATCTTTGACACAAGATAGTACTCAGGGTCTGATGATGGAGCCGGAAGGTGGTCACCGGTACCAATCAACCATGCAACTAAACCACTTCGTATTTAGGCTCGTTTTATTCATCTCAACAAGATCTTTGACACAAAATAGTACTCAGGGTCTGATGATGGAGCCGGAAGGTGGTCACCGGTACCAATCAACCATGCAACTAAACCACTTCGTGTTTGGGCTCGTTTGATTCGTCTCAACAAGATCTTTGGCACAAGATAGTACTCAAGGTCTAATGATGGAGCCGGAATGTGGTCACCGGTACCAATCAACCATGCAACTAAACCACTTCGTGTTTGGGCTCGTTTGATTCGTCTCAACAAGATCTTTGACACAAGATAGTACTCAGGGTCTGATGATGGAGCCGGAAAGTGGTCACCGGTATCAATCAACCATGCAACTAAACCACTTCGTGCTTGGGCTCGTTCGATTCGTCGCAACAAGATCTTTGACAAAAGTTAGTACTCAGAGTTTGATGATGGAGCTGGACTGTGGCCACGGGTACCAGTCTACCATGTAACTGAACCACTTCGTGTTTGGGCTCGTTTGATTCGTCGCAACAAGATCTTTGACACAAGATACTACTCAGGGTCTGATGATGGAGCTCGAAGGTGGCGACGGGTACCAGTCTATCACGTAACTGAACCACTTCGTGTTTGGGCTACGTGTTTGGGCTTCGTGTTTGGGCATCGTGTTTGGGCTTCGTGTTTGGTGTATCACCTAGTGTCAAAGATCTTGTTGAGACGAATCAAACGAGCCTAAACACGATGTGGTTTAGTTGCATGGTTGATTGGTAATGGTGACCACCTTCCAGCTCCATCATCAGACCCTGAGTACTGTCTTGTGTCAAAGATCTTGTTGAGACGAATCAAACGAGCCCAAACACGAAGTTGTTTAGTTACACGATAGATTGATACCCGTGGCCACTTTCCAGCTCCATCATCAGACCCTGTGTATCTTCAGTGTCAAAGATCTTGGAGACGAATCAAACGAGCCCAAACACGAAGTGGTTTAGTTACATGATAGACTGGTACCCGTGGCCACCTTCCAGCTCCATCATCAGACCCTGTGTATCTTCAGTGTCAAAGATCTTGTTGAGACGAATCAAACGAGCCTAATCATGTTAAGATGGTTGATTGGTATCCGTGATCACCTTAATCATCATCATTATCATCAGATCCTCAATACTAGTTCGTTTTTAAACCCTCGTTGATACAAACTTTACAACCTATAGGTACCAAATGCTATGACGAAACATGTAAATAAGCGAGTACCTATAATTTATTTCGAGTAATACTTATACCTTCATAAGTACGAGTATGGGGCTATTCATAAATTACGTCGTTTCAAATGGAAGGAGGGGGGGGGGGTCTGGACATCGACATAATTTTTGGATGATTTGAGGGGTGGGGGGGGGGGGGGTCAAAAATCGTCAAAAATAGATGAAAAATTAATTTATGAACACTGCACACTTACATTTGCACTGCATTTAGTATTTTCGTACTTACCAAATAACAGTTTTAGGACTTTAAAAGTTAAGCACAGTTAGTGTTGTTATGGTTGATTTCAATATGCTTCGCGAAGGATCAAGAATGTTTAATCCATCATTGTAGTGCGAGTGTGGTAGAAGGGATCGGCATACTGAGCTCGCACGGCCTGCCGCTGCGCGTAAAATACCTAAACTCGCTCAACGCCGAAATGTAATAGCGCTCTTAAACATTAAAACACCTTAACATAATTAAAAAATATCAAATATGTCGAAATATATTTGATGTTCCTTCATATTTTACGGGCTTAGGAGTGTCACGTCGTTCTTTCATCTCGTTCACACTCGTGCCAGCGACATTGACAACCGTTTCGTTCCGTCCATTTTACGTTTCACTCAGTCAAGCGCTCTCGAATCCCACTGAACTAAAGGACCTAAAGACCGATTAAGAGCGTGCAAAAAGATTTAGTTCCTTTCGGTCCTTGATGGGATTTCATTCTTAATAGTTCTTAGCTCAGCACCGACTCAAGCCTATTGCGTATTTTGCGTTCAAAGTCACGACCGTCGTGTTTTAAAGCTATGAGTCTTGATATACGATGTGACTCGTGTACGCATCGTAAAGCTGCGTTTCTACCAGAGATTGTGAGGATGCGTAGCGAGCGATGTGTTTATCCTGAACCAATAGAAATACTTCATTTACCTATTCTCATTCAGCGCTGCTCTAGTGGAAACAGCTCTAGCGTTCTAGTGGAAACAGCTCAGCGGAGCGATACTTTTTTGTATATACAAAACAAAGGAAGTATGTATTGCGAGCGAAAAATTAATCATTTATTTACCATATAGTCCTGCTGAACGCATGCATGGTTAACTTGCGCAGGTACACGTTCAAGTTACTCAACATGTGCATGCTCCCATGCTCCGTGAGCAATATTTAACCTTTTGGACGCCAATGACCGATATATCCGCACCGCAGGTTCAACGCCACAGACCACAGAGCAACATAGTGCATATGCATAAAGTTCAATTTCAGTCCGAGTGACAGCTTTTGTATTTGACACATAGATTTATAATATACAGAGATACCTTCCAAGCGAGCTGTCAGTGGGACCACTTTTGTTCAGTGTACGATTAACAATGTGGCCCACCTTGCTGTAGCCATGTCGATAAAGTCATATCGATAAACTATCGACATTTCTTACAATTTTAATTTTACTTCAAAGGTTTAACGATACCTAAAGGCCCCAGTACACAATGGGCCATCGCCGGCCATTCCAAGGGACGCATTTATGCGTTAGAGGGAGCAAGTGGTATTGCTATCTCATTCTACCGCATGGCCGCGTCCCTTGGAGTGGCCGGCAATGGCCCATTGTGTACTGGGGCCTTAAAATGAACAATAACGCTTTTTTATTCTTTATTGTGGTTATCAAATCACAATTTTATAGTCACGCCCCAGCAGGGAACCAAGGGAAAGTACAGATATTTAATTAAAATACATAAATACCTACTAAAATAGGTGTTCCGCAATAATTGAATTATTTTATTTTATTATATTATATCCATTAGCATTTTAATTATGTTTATGTTTAACGAAGATATTGAAGCTTCAATTAATTGCTATTTCGTTCCGATGTGTAGCGTTTATCGATATATAACATGATTCAAATCGACTTTTGACATCCCTAAAAGAGCACACATATACGTTTTTACGCACACATACACAACCTGGTCTACCTAAAAAGGGGACACCTGGATTTGAAGTCCATCTGGTCAACAGTATGGTTGTCCTTTTTTGACAAACGGCATTTTTAAAAGAGCAAGTAGAGAGAAATGATACTAGTTTCTGCGCCTTCAAAGAGAACAGACAGCGTTGGGGCCTTGATTTGACACGTCGAAAAGGTTAAACTGGTCGATCCACACCGCCTTAACACACTATCGCCACACCTCGGACACTGGCGATCAAATGTATAGCCCCCTCCAGACTATGCGCGTGAATCGCGGCTTCGCGCCGCGATTCGCGCACGAGTGAGGAGGGGGCTTATGAAACAAACTCGTTCCTACGCACACAGTCTAAGCTCCCCATACAACCATTTCCAGTCGCCGTTACGACGCGGTGTTGACACATCTTGTGTCGACACCGTCTGTTTCGGTCACAATTCCAGTCGCAGAGTCGTCGCCGTGTCGACACAGTTACCAGAAATGGGGAAGGGTCGACACATGACACAAAGTGACATAAAGTGTGGTCGCCGTGTGCACACATTGTTTCGGGTTTGCGACTACTTTATGCCAAAATCATTCGTTCATTCGTTCATTTTGTTCCTGTCAAATGGAAACTGTCAGATGGAAAAATACTTAAATAAAAATAAGTGACATTAATACGCCATCTCTAAAACGGATTACAAGACGTAATTATATATTGTTTGCATTTATATTACAATATGACTTAAATTATTATGGGGAATTAAACTGCTCGAGTGATTTGATAAACTAAGTGTAATATAATCAACGCGCCACCACATTGTTTTAGTTTAGCCGGAAATGAAATTGTTTACTTCTCAGTGCCTGTGTTCATAACTATATTATTTGAAGCATTTTTAGTACTTCGATGCGTATACTATACTTAAATAACAGAAATAACGCTTTACATACTACGAAACTTGTTAATTATGATGTATAAATATGGTTTAAGGCTGAGAAATATTGCAGTCACAAAGTAGTTGCAATGTTTCGACTTTGTGTCGACTCTGTGTTGACACATGACACGCGCTGTCAAAAGTAATAATAAAGTTACTGGTATGTTACTGGATTTGCAAAATGGCTCCTTGTGTTGATTTGTTTTCAGATATTCTCAAAGTGTAAAAATGCCGTGGTCAGAGATGGGCATTAATCGATTAACTGTTTATTCGACTAATTAATGGAATAAAAAAAGTTAATTCTCAAATTTTTAACATAGATTGAAATTGAATTAATCTGAATATTAATCGAATAAATTATCGATTAAATCTCGATTGAAAGTTGACAGGGGGCCATTTTTGTACGTAAAAATAATAGAAATGTCTTGCATGCAGATGGTAGCAAAACACTTTGTCATAAAAGTCGAGATGGGTGTCGATATATAGGTTTTAGGGAGTGCCGATTTCGAAAATAATGACCATTTTGGATTCCAAAATGGCGGCCATGCACTATGTCATAAAAGTCGTCATGGGTGTCGTTTTATAGGTTTTAGGGGGCGCAGATTTCGAAAATGATGACCATTTTGGAATCCAAAATGGCGGCCATGCACTATGTCATAAAAGTCGTCATGGGTGTCGTTTTATAGGTTTTGGGGGGCGCAGATTTCGAAATTGATAACATTTTCAATTTAAAAATGGCGGCAATGCACTATGTCATAAAAGTCGTCATGGATATCGTTTTATAGGTTTTAGGGGGCGCAGATTTCGAAAATGATGACTATTTTGGATTCCAAGATGGCGGCCATGCACTATGTCATAAAAGTCGTCATGGATGTCATTTTATAGGTTTTAGGGGGCGCAGATTTCGAAAATGGTGACTATTTTGGATTCCACTTTTATGACAAAATACGTAGCCGCCATCTTGGATTATAAAATGATCATCGTTTTCGAATTCTGCACTCCCTAAAACCAATAAATCGACATCCGTGACGACGCAAGTTATCTTTATTTTCAGATCTAACAAATTGCTACAGAATACAAAGGACAAAAAAGAAGCGAGGAGGTAATGAAACAAGCAAAAATACAGATGATTCCTCGACGCAATTGGGTGATTCTTAAATTGTGTCCAGATTTTTTTTGTCATAAAAGTTTATATTTTTCACATATTACTCTCACAAGTTCCGTGACATTTCGACCTTGTAATTTTTTAAGTAAATGTTTTTGTTTATCTATGAGTATCTCACTAGAATAGTACAATCAAGGTATGTTTATATTTGATGAATGAAATAGTAACGCAAAAAAAAAATATATTTGTGTCTTATATTCCTGCCGAAGACTTTTATTTTACCTTTTCCTTCTACACAAGTTTGGCCAAGTAATAAGAATTTAGGGCTCTCAATTTTATTTTGACTTCTACAACAGTAAAGCTACGAGGCCATGTTTGGTATCGTTTTCGTATAAATTCGCAGTACCAAATTTAGTTAAGGTATCACATTGACACCATTCCGAAGTAAAAACATATAAACTTATTAAAATACTTTCTTTTAAACTCCTCTTCACGCTTAAACTGCTGAACAGTTTTAATTTAAATTTGGTACACATATATTTTGAGTCCCGAGACAGGATATAATAAGTTATCTCAAAAATCATCCTTTAAAGGTGTGAAATGAGGTGTAGGGGGGAATTCAGAATTGACTTCTTGAAGTTAATACTGTTTAAGTTTAGGTTTGAAGTCATGTTTTTTCATCATTTTTAACTAAATCAAAGATGTAGACCATCCCAAATTTCATATAAATCGGTTCAGCGGTTATTGATTTCCCGTACAAATTTCCACGCCACTTTTCACACCTTCAAAAGATGATTTTGGTTATAAGATCTATCCTATGTCCTGTTCCGGGACGCAAACTATTTCTATACCAAATTTCAACGAAATCGGTTCAGCGGTTAAGCGTCAAGAAGAGTTTCAAAAAAACCGGCCAAGTGCGAGTCGGACTCGCGTATTTAAGGGTTCCGTACATTAAGTCCGACTCGCGCTTGACTGCACATTTCTAATAGGTTTTCCTGTCATCTATAGGTAAAGAACTATTTTGTGTATTCAGACGGACATACATACAGACGCACGAGTGATCCTATAAGGGTTCCGTTTTTTCCTTTTGAGGTACGGAACCCTAAAAAGATTTATTTTTATTTTGTGGAATGGTGTCAATGTGATATCTTAAATGGATTCAGCACCCCAGATTTATACGAAAACGATACCAAACACGGCCTAGCACCTTCACTGATATAGATATATCAAGATAAAATTGAGAGCCCTAAATAAACTTTCAAGAGCGGATATCTCAAAAACTATTCAACATATCGAAAAAATTGACTGAATAAACTTGTAACAAATTAAATTAACTTTCATTTTGTATAAGTGGCCATGTCGCTGAGATGCATAGTTTCCGAGATATAATCGAAAAACGGGAAAATGGGACCTTCAAAGCCCCCTCTCTCCCCCCCGCTCAAGGGCTACGGCCGGGGACTTTTGATATGTTCACCTCCTAACTTGTCAAACCGAGTTACGGAGTCAAAAATTGTGTTCCGAGCATTTCCCTCTACAACTTTTGGAGCATTCGTTGCCTGACCTAAGTAGCTTATTGAATTTCTTTTAAAACTTTTCTGTAAAAGGTTGACGGGTGTTGGGTGTTTATATGGTTTCGGTCGATTATTATCATTTGCATTGACCATGATGACTTACTAGAATTACGAGCACACGAGACACTAATAGTAGTTTGACAAACCTTGGTTTTCAAGAGGTATTTTATATTGACATTTGCTGTCACAAATTTGCTGTCAGATTTAGTCGCAAACCGCACGCAAAGTGCACACAAATGTGTCGACACCTTGTTACGGAAAAGTGTAGACACGGCGACGACACTTTGTTTCGAAACAATTCTAGACACATTGTGTGGACTCTGTTACGACACATCTGACATTTAGTTACCACTTTGTGATTCTGCGACTGGAATGGTTATATGGGTCGTGTAGGTGAACGCGTACCTTGCTTGTGTGAGTGAGATAAGACGTGCTAGGGTTCCCCCCTAAAACATGATTTTTTGTTCATATAGATATTTTGTTGTTTTCAGTGTGATCTGATAGGTTTTGTAAATATTTGTTTAATATTTGAATATTTTACGTGGCCTCCGTTCTGCGCACCGCGTCGTCGCGTCCTTGCCAGCCGGTAACTGTGAGGTAACCGAGAGCGGGTGGGCGGCACTTTCAACGGGAGGCAGGGAGTGTCCATACTGTACGTTAGTACTATTTATTATACTGTGCCGCGACCTTGGTGCGTCGCACCCATAAATGAGAGCGAGAAAGAGACTTTCTCGCTCTCACTTATGGGTGCGACGCACCAAGGTCGCGGTGCGGTGCGATAGTGTGTTACTACTTTTCCTATAGGCACTATAGGCAGGTAGGCCTAGGTGTATTTCAGTCGTTCTAACTAGCGTCCTAAAGGCCCCAGTACACAATGGGCCATCGCCGGCCATTCCAAGGGACGCGTTTATGCGTTAGAGGGAGCAAGTGATATTGCTATCTCATTCTACCGCATGGCTGCGTCCCTTGGAGTGGCCGGCAATGGCCCATTGTGTACTGGGGCCTTAGAACGCGCGTTAAAAAGCGTTGGAGGATATAACCAAAGACACAATCGATGGCGGTGGCGCTTTTTATCAAGTGTTGTTGGATTCGCGACTTTAAGCGTTGGTCGTTAAATCGAATTCAGCGAGACGTTCGAAATTCTCCTTAGGGAATGACATGTGCAAGCGAGACAGCGCTATGCATTTGTAGAGCCACGTCCCGTTCCCACCTGTCATTCCGTACGGAAACCGAATGAAAATTCATAACGTGTGCGGCCAGGGTTAGAGCTCTTTTCCTATACTACTCTGGCTCTTTTTTTAACGCGCGTTAAAATACCGCTCGTGCGTATGAGGCCTATACCTGTCAAGAGTCAACGTCATTTGACTTTTCAATACGTCAAACCATCATCAACGTCAATTCAAAAGTTTTCAAAAACGGTGTTTTTCTCATTATTTTTCGTTATTTAGTGATCGAGTGTCCAGATTTTTATGGAAGATTATTTACGTAAGTATGATTTCATTTGAATTAAAAGTGTCGAAAGCACTGCAGTGTGAGCGTGCGCACAGTTATAAAACTGGGCAAGCATTTGCAGCCATGAATCTAGGATATACCTGGATCTGGCATGAGTGGTGGGGGTAACTGACAGAACGGGATAGTCTTATGTATATTTCAGTAGGAGTAGCAGAGAAAGCGGTATTATTGCTTGTCCTTGTCACAGTCTCACTTTTTGATGTTCCCCACCTTTTTATTAGTATGGATTGGTATGGAGAATGGTGGGCAACAAATAAATTCGACCAATCACAGTGTCGCATTTGCGTATGTTTTGTCCCTCACGGAGGCACGCGTATACCACTTCTATACGATCCTACCTTCTATGTTTGCAGTGGAAATTTCAATAGGTACCTTTATACAAAATGACCTTTACTTACATCCATGCCTTTATAATAATATTTTTTCTTCTATAAATAGTTTGATTTAATATTAATTATTTTTCTCCTAATACCCTTAAAGCACTAAATAATTGTTTCCATGAAATTTAAACCATTTCTTATTGAGTTCAAATTTTGTTTTGTTTGGTTACAAAACAATCCAACTGTCTATTTATCTTGTGGTTGGGCCTCAGGAAGCTATTGCAGCAATAGAAACACACCTCACACAGTTCATGGTTCATGAAATACACCTCACACGGTGGAGTGATAGGGTAATGTAAAGGCACTTTTTGTGTTGTTTTGTTGTTGTTTCAGTCAATAAAATGTAAAATATTGTGTTGTTACAGTCACTACAAAATGGTGTTGACACAATTAGTCTAATTGAATTAGGTAGTTTAGGGTCTTGTGTAATTTGGTCCCTTGGTGTATTAGAATGGTTCATTTTGAGAAATACGAAAACCTTTGAAAAATTTCGTTTTTTTATTATTATTTATGGTGATAGTTTAAGAAAGACTATGAGAAAGAGATGAGTTTCTCAAGTATTTGTGATGTCCCACGGGTAAAGGTACCTTATGGCGGTTGGCGCTTACTTTATTATTAACACTGCTCCAATATTATTGCGGCGCTATGCGACGTAAGCGCCAGCCGCCATAAGGTACCTTTTGCCGTGGAACGTCACATTTGTCTCCACATTTTTTGATACCTAAATTGCAATTTAAAACAAAACATGTTGTAAATGTCATATTTGGTCATCCTCTTCAGGGGGTTGTACAACTTTTAAGCATGCATCAACAAATTCTGTAAAGATGGGTTCTTGCATGTATTCTTGAAACAATGCATCAGGGTGTGGTGAGCTATCTAAAACCTTCAGTAGTTCCCGCACATGTGGATTTGCTAAGCACTGCTTTAAATCTGCTGATTCCTCTGAAATTAAGATAATACATAATTAGACTATTTTGTTATATGCAAAAGTGATTTTTAACTATTAGGGTTCCGTACCCAAAGGGTAAAACGGGACCCTATTACAAAGACTCCGCTGTCCGTCCGTCCGTCTGTCTGTCACCAGGCTGTATCTCACGAACCTAGACAGTTGAAATTTTCACAGATGATGTATTTCTGTTGCCGCTATAACAACAAATACTAAAAACAGAATAAAATAAAGATTTAAGTGGGGCTCCCATACAACAAACGTGATTTTTGACCGAAGTTAAGCAACGTCGGGCGGGGTCAGTACTTGGATGGGTGACCGTTTTTATAGATAATGGTACGGAACCCTTCATTTGCGAGTTCGACTCGCACTTGGCCGGTTTTTTTTTTCTTTTAACTTACTGCCTGCATTGGTCCAGTCGATGAAACCAAGGTTTTGTAGTGCTTATATTATTATGAGCATGTCTTTATGGATTATAGCATTATGCCATTTTAGGCCTGCCATGATAGAATGTATTTAAATACGAGGGGTGTTCAAAATATTCTCGGTATGAGAATGAAAACAAACAAGTACGAAAAGTTTGATATTTTTATTTTTCAATATACTCCCCCCCTATGTTAATCCCCTTAAAAGATCGATCAATTATTTTTTTTCATCCCACATAAAAATATTTTTTATCTTTGGTGTAAAAATGCTCCTCCACTGCAGCCTTCAATGCTTCATCGTCAGAAAAAAAAATCCACGCAGATCCTTTTTAAGATTGGGGAACAAAAAGAAGTCGCTGGGGGCTAAGTCCGGACTATACGGTGGGTGAGTAACAGTTTCAAACCCACATTCAACAATAGCTGCCTTGGCAATATGAGCAGTATGGACGGGGGCGTTGTCACACAGAAGCAGAACACCTTTGGTTAACTTTCCTCGCCTCTTTTCTTTGATTGCATCCTTTAATTGACGTAGAATGTTAGCGTAGTACTGTCGTGTGATATTTACACCTTTTTCTTTATAATCGATTAGTAATATTCCTTTACAATCCCAAAATATCGTGGCCATGACCTTGCCAGCTGAAGGGACGACCTTGAACTTTTTGGTATGAGCTGAACCCTTAATGTGCCACTGCATGGACTCTTGTTTACTCTCTGGGTCATAATGATGAACCCAGGTTTCATCTCCAGTAACTATTCTTTGCAGCACCTCATTAGGATTTTCACCGCACAGGTCAATAACATCGGAACAACACGCTACACGCATGTCTTTTTGAAGCCGAGTCAGCATTCGCGGAACCCATCTTGCACTTACTTTTGACATATTAAGATGGTCATGGATAATATCATGTACGATACCAATAGAAAGATTGGTTACTTGAGCTATAGATTTTACCTTCACTCGACCATCTTCCAATATAAGTTTTTCCACTTTATCAATATTTTCTTGTGAAGTAGCTACTACAGGCCGACCAGGTCTAGGGTCATCTTCAATACTCTCCCTTCCACGTTTAAATTCGCTTGACCACTTTTGAATGGTAGATAAAGAAGGAGCAGACTCACGGTAAACACAATCCATTTCCTCTTTTATGGTTTTTTGATTTTTACCCTGTTTTGTCGAGAATCTTATGACGCATTGATGTTCTAATTTAGTTAACATGGTCAATTCGCACATGATGTTCATGTTTGTTCAGCAATTGCAGAAAAACAAAAGAACATCTCGGTTCCAATTATATTTTTTTTTAATGTCAATGAATAAACCTTAGCGGCCAGTAACGAAAGAAATTTAAGAAGAGGTTGTAAGATATCAATACCGAGAATATTTTGAACGCCCCTCGTAGTTTATCTAAAAAAATTGGCACTGTTTTTACATGGCAACTATAAACAAAGGTTTTCAAACCCAAAAAAATATATTGACAAAGTGTTACCTAATAATTTCAACTTTTCTTGAGGCACAGTATCTTCAGTAGGAAACTCGTATTCTTTTTTAACCACTTCTGATTCTGTAGCATTAGGTTTCGGTGGCGCTTCACAAGGAGTTTCCTTATGTTTTTGACAGCATACTACTGAGCAGCTATAACAATCAAAATAACATAACATAATACATAATCAATTAGATAACTAATTCTTCATTGCACATAAAAAAGAGACATGAAAAACTTGACTACTGATAATAGGTAAGTAACTAGAAATTTGCTTAACAATTACCCCCAGGATATAGGTATTACTATATAAAAAACGGTTTATGATTATTATAAGAGTGGCGTAAAAGGAAAAGGTCAGACGTACTATGTATAGATTTAATTTATACTTGAATATAATCCAGAAACTTACTAAGGTTGTCTGCATTTTGGACATTTGTATTTCGATTGTTCTCCGCATTGTATACAACTCATTCTGAAACCAAACCTTTAAGAAATAGGCACTAAATGTAATTCAGTTACATTTATTTGCAGTTGCAGTAAATAAAGTAAAACAAAAAGATTTTAAATTCGATACGCAATATACGCATGGAGTCTAGTAAACATACATCTGTCAATGTCATCAAATGTCAAGAGCACATGTTATTTACCAAAGTTGTTTGAGCTATATGTTTAACTGCGTCTCCTTAATTACATCCAAGAAGTTTATATACATACTCTGGCACAGAAACCTTGTCAGTAGTCAAAGGCGGCAAATTTAAAAATGTAGGCGCGAAGAGTTGACTTCCCATAGATTATTTGAATTTCGCGCCGTTTTCTAATGACAAGCTGGGTGTGTTTCAAATATATTATAGTTTAGCCCAGGGCCGGGCCGTCTCATTTCAAATCAGACGCAGAGAATCATACTGTCTTTGTATTACGCTGGTAGTAACACCCAAAAGAAAGGGATAAGTTTGTTTGTACATAAAAAGCGCGAAATGCAAAATTACTACGACGAAGGTTCAACCTTCGCGCCTACATTTTACAATTGTTTTAGCTTTTAAAAAGAGATGGGCCGAATAATGTTCTACTTAACTACCTACCTGAAAAGTTCTGGAGGAGCTTAGGTACATTGTAGTGTTGCAACAAGACAAACATAATAAAAAAGATTTGTTTAATACCACGTTGGTGGCAAACAAGCATACGGCCCGCCTAATGGTAAATGGTACAGTCACCGTAGCCTATGGACGGGACGCCTGCAACTCGCATCTTTTTTAAAGACCCCCATACTGTAGCCCAGCGGTCGGCAACCTTTTAGCAGCCACGGGCCAAATAGCAGTTAACGAAGTGGACGCGGGCCGCATTTTGTTAATATTTGTGACTTTATCAGACATTGTCATTTGTCAATATTACATACAAAGTAGCCAGGGAGGCTCCCGGGCCGCAAGTGAGAGGTTCGCGGGCCGCGGGTTGCCGACCGCTGCTGTAGCCCCTCGAGAATATCTCGGCAGGGAGCTTAAGTATTCTACAGCCGGTGCGTCCGCGGGAGGAAATGCGACATTTTAGCTTCTAGGGTGTGAGGATGAACCATTGAACACCCTGCCGACGGCGAGCGGTGCGGTGATGGAAAGCAGCCGTTGCCCGTTGGAATCATGTCGAACAATTCTTCAGAGCACGTCCCATTGAACCGAATAAGTATTCGGCACTTTGACCGAATTATTCAGTCGGATACGGACATTGAAAAACATGCCGGGTAGGTACTAAAATCGTGTTGCTCTCGAAATCTAGAACCATTTTCCCGGGCTTGCTCTCCGTTTAAGGGTCAAATGATTTTTCATTTCAAAATATTTCCATTTTAGTAGAGATAAATAAGGGTCCAAATGATAATAAATACTCAAAATATATTTTTGTACTTTATTAAGGTAGGTACCTGTCGGTACCTCTCTTATTAAAACTTGTTGAGTGGCAATAATGTAACATTATTGGTAAACTAACTTTAAAATACTAATTGAAAGGTACCTATGAAGAGTAGGTATAAAGTATTTCAAACCTTTCAATTTAAGTATACATTTTAATTAGTATTTTTAACTTAGTAATTAATTTATAAAGTAAGTCTTGCACAAATGCATATATGTATTAACTCTAATTGGAAATTACTTTAAATAACAATTCTGAAAAATATTAAATTCGTGGCACTTAATAAAATACAGAAAATACCTGTCTTTAATCGAAGTGGACTTTTACGGCTACCACGAGCTTCTCACTGACCTGACACTGACATATTCGCTAGCGTGTGCGTAGCTCACTTTCTATGCATCTCGCTTAGTACTGGCATACCAGTAACAAACTCGTGGTAAGGCTACTGTTTCTGAATGTGCAATTTAACTATATACTTATCTGTATATTTACAACGTTAAATGGTTATATGTATAAAATGAACACATTAATGTTTTCACTTATCAACAATATTTTATGAGTAATAGTAACACAATGATCATTCAAGTTCTCACGATACACATAAAAACAATGTACCTACTCTTAGAATAACTGCGATTGCCTACAACATGCAACGATTTTTAACGCGTGGTGGAGGAATACCTAGCTACCGATGATGTGACTCTGATATGTGAATGATGTGACGTGAACTTTACTATTTCAACTTCTGACAAAGACTGTCAAATCATTCGAACTTAGACGATTGGTAGGAAATGCTTACATAGTTAACTCAACTACGTAATTAGTTCAAGAGTATGTATTAGCTTATTAGCTTATTAGCTACCTGCATCTGATTTGAATTAGTTTATCCACCACGCAATTCGCACAATAGCCAATAAGTAGTTGCCCAGAGAAAAGGTCGCTATGTGAGGTGACTTACTGCAAGTGACATAGGTACCATCACACACACTGTTAACTGATGGACATCGGTTGACCTTATGCCTTTTCTAATAAGGTCTGCCGATGTACGCTTTGTACACGGCCATTTAATGCACATGAGAATATGAATAATTACATTAAAAAAAACATGCCTATCTAACATTTGTGAGGTTTTCTATTTATTTAGTGTACTTAATACTTAAGCTAATAATTGCTTTAACTATCTACTTAAAATTATTATTTTGGTAAGATTTAAATGGCAAAAATGCTGAGTGTACTTCATTAACCTTTTGGACGCCAATGATCGATATATCCGCACCGCAGGCTCAACACCAAAGACCGATTAATCGGCCACAGACCACAGTGCAACATAGACCTACGAGCATATGCATAAAGTTCAATTTCAGTTTATGACACTTCGGTGACGTGGCGCCCGCGTGTCAGCTTTTGAGTTTGACACGGGGTCGAAAAGGTTAAGCCTTGCTCTTATAAAAGTTATAGACATTTTTTATTTGGTTTAATAAAAAAAGTCTTATGTGAAAAGTAATCTAAGCTAACAGATTTTTTTAAATTATTTCTTACATTAAATATCGTTCTAGTCGGATAGAAAGGATGTTAATAGTTTATAAGGTGCCGGCACCGATTAGGTAGGTTAATAAATTATGAACAGTTTATAAATCCAACTATTTTTTTAAAGGGTCCTCCCACTCGGTTACTGGAATGGTACTTACACACCCACACCTCTCTAAAAACAATATGAGGCGTTACATGAAGTAACTACACCTCTTGATTATTCATTGCAGTACTTACTGCAACCAGTTAACACAACTGGCCATCTGTACGGCTACCACCAGTTTTGACATTGACATTATTAGCTCGCGTCTACGTAATTTACTTTCTATACATCTCGCTTGCACTAATATGCGAGTACGAGCGAGACGCATAGAAAGTAAGTTACTTAGACGTGAGTGAATATGTCAATGTCAAAACTGATGGTATTGCTACTGACTTCTTTCTTCTACAAGTATGTAACAGAGTCTAAAAAATATCTTGGTTTACTTTAAAAAGTTTAGAAAGGAAAAATTTACTGTCGTGGCGTATCACACGAGGCAGCAACCATTAATTATAACTCACAGCTCTCACTAATAAAGATGAATAAATTTTTTCATTGCTTTTCTCGCAACAGTTGTTTTCTGGCCTTCTTGCCAAGGTCGCGAATTGAAAGCGGAGAGGCAAAATCGTCGCCAGTATTCTGATCTACGAGATGCCTGCTTCTAATGCCTCGTATGGCACTTCGCACGGCGTTTGGAGCTTAAAGTATCCGACACACGTTATAGCTATCTATCTCATGACAAGTTGTGCTAGAGTGGTTTGAACGTGACGGCTCCTAGAGCTCGTCATGCCTCGCCTTTGTGAGGTCGCTGATGTAGTAGGGCTGCGGCAGCGTCGGCGCGCCGTCGTCGGCGGCGGCGAGCGCGTGGTAGCGCCTGCGCAGGTGGTGCGCGGACATCTTGGGTTGCCGGGCACGTGTGAAGATGCCCTTGCAGTTACCGCCGACGCGGGTATATGCTGGCAAAAGACAGACGTATGAGTACAATCTAAGGGTTAACCTGTACGCTATACATCATTATAAAGCTAAGTCATCCTGGAAAATATTATAAAGGTGGCTCGCGTGACTGCTGTGCACGTGCAGCCAACGTAACTGAGACTCTGACTGCCTTTAAGTGTTTAAATTTAGACATGAAAGATGGAAGTCACACCTACCTGAAGCGCCCGTAAGGAGTAAAATAACACCAGTTAAAATGTATTAAGGTGTATAAACAATAGTGACCGAATCAGTAAAAATGTCTCACTCTGTGCAGTCTTGAAGTCTGCGAAATTCCAAATAAACTCTCCTACGAAGAAACCTGCTTGACGCAGC
The DNA here is from genome assembly GCF_910591565.1 of Cydia splendana. Classification (NCBI taxonomy): domain Eukaryota; kingdom Metazoa; phylum Arthropoda; class Insecta; order Lepidoptera; family Tortricidae; genus Cydia; species Cydia splendana. The sequence goes on along the minus strand of NC_085972.1, from coordinate 13,855,618 downwards.
TGGTCAAAAGCCTTGAAGTGCTCCGACATCACTCCCACTTGGTACTCTTCTGACCAGATGTATTCCGGTAACTGCAATTAGTAAAAGTGTATTTATTCAATCAATGATCGATCAAATCAAATGGTGCATGTAAAACCCAAAAGCAAAATACGGCTAAAGCTCGTGCCGGGGTGGCATAGAAGGAGAATACAGTAATCATTTGGCAGCCTCGGAAAGAACACCATTAAGTAAACATATGAGCGCAGAAGGCGACTACCGTGAAGTTTCGATTTTTGCCTGAGAACCAGACTCGCAGGTTATCTATCTAATTAAGATTAAGGTCAACCAGTGTCCCAATAATCGGCACTCACGAAGTGTAATCCAGCGAGGGAGTCAGCCCCGTACTCGGACATAAGCACGGGCTTGTTATGCTTGCGGTGCCAAGCGGTGGCTTCTTCGACGACATTGCCAGTGATGATCTGCAATGTCCCCGGGTCGTGGTACCACGCGTTGTATCGATTGAAGCTTATCACGTCGAGGTATTGCGCCTGCAAATAAAATACTCGTGATGCATAACAGTAGCACCAAACAGCTGATTACATTGAATAGAGATTAGTCAGTTTCTGGACCAATTGTTATAAATACTAAAGCCATTTTATCACGGCCGCGCTCCGCAGCGCAGCGGTGCGTAATCGACCGTTTCAAACTTACTTAAGTAGGTAGTTTTTACCTTTTTACCATGGTCTCTTTTGGTGTCATGATTATGATGAAGTTCAATCGGCCTTTGCAGCACACAGTGCTATTTTTTGTAACACTGGCAGAGAATAGATGCCAATGATCCTATGTACGTGTTATTTCTTTTGGAATTAATATTCTACATATACGAGTATTAATAAAGCAAAAATCAGAACAATGAAACCTTAAAACAACATAATTGAAAATACTCACAGATTTATCGTATATGTAACTCTGTGCAATAGCAATGGTGACTGGCCTCGAAAGATCCATGGATTTCACGTGTCTCACGACCTCTCTGAAAAAGATTAAATATATATTGTATGTACTTCATCATCACAGTGATAGGACATTTGTGCACACCCTAATTCCAGAGAGGTTTATTAACTTTACTCTGGAATGAAAATTATGAGCCTATGCAAATTCTTAAACTAGGTTTACCTTTCCCCGAGAGCGAACATTTTTAAATGTATACTCGTACTACGGAGTAAGGTTGGAATCGGAACGAAATTAATAATCAGAATAGGACAAACAAGCGTACCAACCCGAAGTAATAATCGGCGCCCTTCATCTGCGATCTCGGCTCGTTGGAGATGGACCACATGATCACGCTGGGATGGTTCTTGTCACGGTGGATCAGTTCCTTCAGTGACTGTTTGTGCTTGGCGAGCAGCGAGTCCGTGAAGTAACTGTAATCATAGATCGCCTCTTTTAGCGCCCAACTAATGTTTTACAAAACATTATTGCCAATCCCGTGTTTCAAACTACTTCAAACACTTTGTTTATTTGGAAATAGACAAAGACAGATCTGATCAGGAACTATGTACGCATTGTAACACTGCGATAACAGTTTGTTAATCTTAAAATGGAACCAGCTCATCAAACATACAACACTAAATACGATATTCAATAATTAAGAACACGGAAGACAGAAGTCCATATTTACTTGGTGTCCACGCTAGGGCACTCATCGATGATCATAATGCCCTGCTCGTCGGCGAGCTGGTAGATTTCCTCAGCATACGGGTAGTGTGAGGTGCGGAATGCGTTGGCGCCCACCCATCGGATGAGGTTGAAGTTCTTCACCCACAGTACTGGATCCCAGCCTTTCCCTCGAAGCTAAAAAATAGAAATAATTTGATTACAGATGATCATGATTTACAAGAGCAGCTTTAAAGAAATGTAGTATGTAGAACATCCATCGAAGGAAATGTCTTGCACTGTACCTTGAACTTCAGAAACAACCAGGTACACGAAGGCTTTGGTTAGTACAAGCCTCTGCGCGCAAATTAATTCCTTGAAGTCTACTACTTCTACGCATTTCATCCCCTAATATGCCTGGGATAAAGAGCGTCTTATAAAGCTAATCCAGTTTATAGCTATACTTGGTCAAGCAGATCTTGTCAGTAGAAAAAGGCGGCAAATTTGAAAAATGTAGGCGCGAAGGGATATCGTCCCATAGAAAATTTGAATTTCGCGCCTTTTTTTACTGACAAGATTTGCTTGATATGTGCCGAATTTCATCCAGATTTCTTTAAGTCCCTTTTGCCTGATGGACTATCATTCAATTTCAAACATAAGTATCTAGGTATGCTAACTTTCACGTGATTTCTAATATTATTAGTAACTTGTGGGGTGAAACTTAGGTACTTACATCAGAATCCTCATGCATTCCGAAGCCTCGTAGATACAAGGGCTTGTCGTTGATGAACACACTGGTGTTGGTCCACGTCACGGTCCTGATGCCAATCTTCTGGTAGTAGGTGTCCACTACTTCGCCTCGGGGCCCTATCAATGTGGCCTGAAATAAATATTTTATACTTCTATAAGCCAACAGGAAATGTCCTCATTTAGATACTAAAATATCCATTCGAATGTACAAATGGGTCGAATTCTGTTGGTCAATGTCATAAACGTAATGGTGCTATAAGGATAGCAGGGCACTTACAATCCAAATATAGATGGTCAAGCAAATAATGTCAGTAAAAAAGGCGCGAAATTCAAATTTTCTATGGGACAATATCCCTTCGCGCCTACATTTTTCAAATTTGCCGCCTTTTTCTACTGACAAGATCTGTTGGCCAAAAGTATACCTACTATGACTCCTTAGGCAAGTCATAATAATTCGATGTAAGTTTGACACGAAAAACGTATCTTCATCATGAATCTAGTATTAAAACTGGATCTGGCATGAGGGTGGGGAGAAGTGACCCAACATGACATGATAGTCTTATGTATCTTTCAGTAGGAGCAGCAGCGAAAGAGCTATTATTGTTTGTCCTTGTCACAGTCTCACATTTTATTTGTTCCCCACCGTTTTTATAGTATGGATTATGGTGGATGGTGGGTTGGTGGGCAACAAATGAATTCGACCAATCACAGTGTCGCATTTGCGTATGTTTTCAGTTTTGTCCCTCACGGAGGCACGCGTATACCACTTCTATACGATCCTACCTTCTATGATCTTCATAGTTTATAACTAGGGTTAGGATTTATCAAGTACGGCAACGAGAAGTTTGCGTTCTCTACCTTCAGTAGACTGAGTTATAATGTTCTTTGTCATAAATATATTAAGTGAAAATCGTACCTTCATAGTGTACAAGTATCCAGGATTAGGATCCATCAAGTAAGGCCACCAGAAGTTGGCGTTGCCGACCTCCAGCAGGCCAGCGCAGTCCTGCGCTGCTACTACTTGCGTGTCGTTCTTGTCCAACAGTTGGACGAGACATATTATATTACTTGCATCGGAGCCTTTGAACGTGATATTGTACACCACGAAACCTGAAAAGAAGAAAGAAATTGCTTAGCAACACAGGTCTTCATGATACAAAATAGGTACCAAAAGCGGGAAGCCGATTATAAAATATTATAAACTTAAAGTAAATAATAATACTATAAATACCAGTAAGCCCCTGTATGTCGGTGTTGACGATGACGTCATCGATGTAGGCCTGCGGCGTGCTGTATAAGAACACAGAGCGGTGGATGCCGGCGTAGTTGAAGAAGTCGAACGTGTATGACTGCTTGAGCCGGAACGTCTGGTTTCTGGATACCAAATTAAATGATATAATGTATGAGAATGTATGTATACACTCTTTATTGTACAAAACAGAAATATGGCACAGGATAGGCAGTAGGTAAGAAGGCGATCTTTATTATTAGGATATGGAATTATGGACCTTTGCCATTTAGATATAAATATGCAACCACATTGGCGCGAGATTTGTCGACATTCACGCCAGTTCTTATGAAATATACTGCAGCTACCGACAACGCTTTGAAGATACCTAAATAACCATTTAGGAAAGCACATATTACTTAACTCTTTAGGCACAGGTCGGGTGACAATGTAAAATTTTCGCTATACAATAGAAAGTTTTTGAGGTATTTAGCTAAACGAAAACATCTGTTTGAAGGTTAAGTCTATTGTAGTTATCTGCATTTGAAATTGAAATCAACCATAGTATGTATGTATTAACAATGTCAAACACTTTCGTTAACAATGAAAAGTTAAAGTGAGTGATTTGACATTGTTTGCCGAGTCTGAATTATCAGTTTGTATGCCAAGGCCATTGTAATCTGCATTTGAATTAGGAATCATCTTAAGATAATAAGCGCATAAGGAGTATAGGTAACGTCGTCAGAGGTCATGTATGGTACCGTGACCGTCTATCTGCTGTAAAATATAAAACATAAGTATGATTTTTAGGGTTCCGTATTGTACGTTTGTATTTCAGTGATGGCGCCCTGCGGGAGTTAAATTGGTTATTTAAGTGCATGCTGTCCACCACGTCGATGAGCAGGTTGCTGGTAGCTGGTACAAAACCAGCTGGTACTTATCAGAGGGTAAGTGTCCTATCTCGTACGATTTGTCCGTGTGTACCGTCTATCTTAGAGGTTTCCAAACTGTGCGCTGCAACCCTGAGGGGTGTCGGGAACCGATATTCTTACATCACGGACACTATCTATATTCTAGAGCTACGCGCAGGTTATCTTCATTTACCATGGAGTCGCAAAAAAAATTACATTGAAGGGAGTAAAGAGAGTAGCATTAAAAAATTGGGAACCCTGATCTATCTATGCGAGAATATGACTTCACGTCTTGTACTTCTGTGATGACGCCCTGCGAAACTGTCATTCAGCAGCGTGTTGTCCACCACCACGGTGAGGAGGTTGCTACCGTTGTACCGAACGTACTTCAAAAGGTAAGTATCCTAATTCGCATATGACCAAGTGTACCGTCCATCTATTATAGAATATGACTCGCGTCTTTACTTCATAGTCTGTTCGAGAAACGGAAAACGGTGAAAAATAGAGATAATACTCCTAAAAATACGTGTGATACCTCATTAGATTCGTAATGATGTCTAGAAAAATGTATTCATAGCGTGTATTAGCACACCAAAAATATCAAAAGTTATAAACAAAAAAAGGGGGAAAAAAGTAGATATTTTTTATTTCCCTAAAATCTCAAAAAGTATTAATATTTAAGAAACCAAAATTAATATTATAAAAGAGGAGGATATTTCCAATCAAACATTCCATACATGAAGAACTGTATCTCCATTATTTATACTTTTTATTCAACGCTGAACACAACGCTCCGCGCCTCATTTTCGAGAATCGCGCGCGGCATGAAAAAACGATTACGTAACATTAAATATAATTTTATAGATATTAAATATTATTTAAAAAAATTAAAAAAAATACGGTGTAAGATTTAAAACATGTTAGCAAATGTGCTACTTGTATAAATTTGTCTTAAAGTTATTTTTTCAATAAGTTATGCAATTGTTAATCAACAAAATTTTCTCGAACATCCTTCTTTATTGAAAACGAAAAAAAAAATGTATAAATAACTATTGTAAAATTTTGATGCTTTCTAGAGCCCTTCTCATATACATGCTTAATAAGATCACATTATAAAAGTTTTATTAAAGTTGCTTTGCTTAAAATACGTTTTAGAATAACATAGAAAATTGACGAAAAACGAAAAATCAAGGTAAAATTGTAAAATATAAAACAATATTATAACCAAACTATTCATTTTTCCAGAACTTTTATAACGTGATCTTATTAAGCATGTATATGAGAAAGGCTTTAGAAAGTGAGGAAATTTTACAATAGTTATTTTGTTCATTAACAATTGCCTAACTTGTTGAAAAAATTACTTCAAGATAAATTTCTACAATTATTACATTTGTTGACATGTTGTAAATACACCATATTTTTTTTAAATTTTTTAATGAATATTTAATACCTTTAAAATTATATTTAATGTTACGTAATCGCTTTTTCATGCCGCGCGCGTTTCCCGGAAATGAGGCGCGGAGGGATGTGTTAAGCGTTGAATAAAAAGTATAAATAATGGAGATATAGTTCTGGAAGTATGGAATGTTTGATTGGAAATATCCTCCTCTTTTATAATATTAATTTTGGTTTCTTAAATATTAATACTTTTTGAGATATTTGGGAAATAAGAAAAATCTACTTATTTGTTAATAACTTTTGTAATTTTTTGTGTGCTAATACACGCTTCGAATACATTTTTCTAGACATCATTACGAATCAAATATGGTATCACACGTATTTTTAGGCGTATTATCTCTATTTTTCACCGTTTTCCGTTTCTCGAACAGACTATCAGTTATGGCGCCCTGCGGGACAGTGTCATTCAGCAGCTTGTTGTTCACCACCAAGGTGAGGAGGTAGCTACAGTTGTGCCCAACGTGGGCCATGATTTCCCCTTCAAAGGGTATGTGTCCTAACTCGCATATCACCAAGTGTACCGTCCATCTACATATTATATATAGGCATTAGGGAATATGACTCACGTCTGTACTTCAGTGATGGCGCCCTGCGGGACAGTGTCATTCAACAGCGTGTTGTCCACCACCACGGTGAGGAGGTTGCTACCGTTGTACCGAACGTAGTCTGTGATCTCCACTTCAAAAGGTAAGTGCCCGATCTCGTGGTATGCAAGCGAGATGCCGTTTATCCACTGAAAAAGAACATCAATCCGTAAGTATATAATTATACCGAGAACGACATTTGTGACGTTATCTATAAAAAGGGACCTTATTGTCGATGGCGCTTACGCCATTATTAAGGATGCTCCGATATAAATACAATGCCGCGCAACGCTGTGCGGCGTAAGCGCCATCGACAATAGTCCCTTTTCATAGATAATGCCCCATTTATGCTTCATAAATTTCATAACAAAATGTGGAATATTTATGTCACGATATGAATTGGCCGTGCATTAACATAGCCAATTGGCATTTTCCTTAAATGTAAAACATAAATATAAGTATGTCTGATATGCCTTATTTTGTTTCATAATAGGACAGTTTTAGCTATGTGATCAGATTCCTTCTGGTAGTTGAAAAATACCCAATCAAATTTATATAATACGATACGAAGAAATAATATGATCCTTTAATATTATATGAGTCATAAAAAGGCATGGAATGGAAGTCACATAGCGTTAAACTTAATATATCCCACCGACAAACCTGTTCACAACATATTTGGCTTTATTATAGTATTTAGGACAATGTGCTCAAATGTCTTAAAATAGGCAACTCGGCCGTATTACAAGACGCTTTATATGCTATGCTTTAGGTACTGAACTAAATCGATAAGGATAGCGTTACGGTTGTAAAGTTTAATGAGGTATGCCGTTTTAGTGGTAAATTATAACTATGTAGCTTGGTCCTTATCTATGTTGTATGGTGTCAACTGAATTGACTAATGAAGGCTATTTCCATACTAAATGTATTTATTGCAACAGAAACCTATTTAACTTCAATACTATACGGCGTTTCTCGCGTCCGCCAACTTCGCTCTTCTGGCAATATGTCTCTGTCCATCCCTCCTCACCGAACCGGGTTCATGTCGAATTCGTTCACTGTGCAGGTGGCGCATCTTTGGAACGGACTTCCTTTTAACATTAAAAATGCGCCTAATAAGTTCGCTTTCAAAAAATCCGTACGTGCTTTCTTTGCTAGCAGAATGAAAAAATCTTAGTGTATTATTAGTTTCATAATATGTTTCGTCGTTATTTATATATATATATATATATATAGGTATATAATATATATATATATATATATATGTACATATATATTATAGTATATTTGTATAGGTAATTAATATCTTATTCGTAATTTATTGATTGTTTATGCTGTTGTAATTATAGCACCGCTCACAATCTCTCTGCTTAGCCTTAAGGTTGACTGGTAGAGAATGCCTTATGGCATTAAGTCCGCCTTTTGTACTATAAGGCTTTTCTTTTGTGCAATAAAGATTAAATAAATAAATAAATAAATAACTACTCGTAGGTATGTTTTTGTTCAGTAGGTAGTTTAATTTTGAAAAGAAGCAAATTAAAAACAAAATAATTTTTCCTTTTGCACGAAATCTCGCAAACATATTACAATACAATACAATACAATACAATACAATACAATACAATACAATACAATACAATACTCTTTATTGCACACCTCACATACACGTAGTTTACATATTATTTAATTATTATTGACATGTCTGACGCTTTAGTAAGACTAGCAATTAAGACATATTGATTGATGTAAGAATCATCAAAATCGGCCGACCCGTTTGGTCGGCCGGTTTTGATGATTCTCCAACCGCCATAAGGTACCTTTTACCTTGGAACGTCACCTATCTTTACTATATCATATTCTAGTTAATCTCTAATTCATTTCCGAATCGAGCCGTTGGTCCTTATACTTTCAGGATCAATTATACAAACAAATACTACACGCGATTACATAAAGAATATTGACCAGGTTCGATTCCCGGTTATGTATGAGATTAAAAAAAAGTTTGAATGTCATTATTATTAAATCTAAAATCGACGCCATGGTTCCTAAGAACAGATTTCGCTATCTCTCATAGTTTCGGACTTCTCCATACTGACCCATTTGGATTGATCATCCTGTATAATAATCGGTTTTTTCTCTTCTTTCAGCCTGCCAAATAAAAAAAAAATAGGACTTATAATTTTTTCAGAAATAAATAAAAACAACGTGATCAAAGTTCAATTGAGAATGGGGTTACTTTGACCCACAATTTTTTTTGCTGATTATCTAAAGTTGACCCGCTTATAAGCCCGTAAAAAATAACAAAATAAAAATTAATTGTTAAGTACCTTTTAAGTTATACAGGGTGTCCCTAGCCATTGGACAAAGCCGAAATGTACATATGCAATATGCATTAGGGTATTTAGAACCAGTATACATAGTATCATAACAATCGGTGTAGCGGTTACGAAGAAATTAACAAATTTGCGATTTTTTACTTTGGAGCAACCTGTATGTGTTAGTAGCTCCTGAGGTAATAAATAGTATGAAACCTTCTTCGACCGTATTAATTATCTTTTTTATTTATGACATTAATAAGATTCTGACTTGTGACAAATGTCATCATTGCCGCACATTTTCAAACAAATTGTCCAAAGCACTGCCAATGATTAATACAGTATGTTTCTTTTTGTTGTCGATTATTGGAAATAACTTTTTCACCACACCAGCTCGGAAAGGCTTACTTTGCACTTCAAAAACTGATAGCAAAGTTGCATTTTATTCACATGTGAGGCAAAATAATCAAATGCAAATTTTGAGTTGTTTTTTATGTTTGCTGGTAGAATTGACTTTTAAATGATGACTTTAGATGATAAATATTTAATAACATTCATTTGGATTTGATTTTGTTTGATATTTTACATTTAATATTTGCTTCTGGTTGGTGTGGTGAAAAATTTTGTGTTTCACTCGGGGGCAAATTTTGTTTAACCCTCGTGCTTTGTAACCCTCGCAACGCTCAAGATTCCATTTTTCGAACCACTCGCTACGCTCGTGGTTCAATTATGGAATCTTTCGCTTGCTCGGGTATCAATATTAGCACGAGCGGTTAAACAACAACTTTGCCCCCTTGTAAAACAAATAACTATTGTTTGATAATTTATTTTTTTATCTTTTGTTCTAATTAAAAAAATGTTACCATTAGAGCATTTCTGAGAAGTAACCCTACTTGAGATTTCAGGGTTTGTCCAATAAAAATCTAAAGCAAATCCGCAGGATAAAATATAGCCACTTTCCACACAGAAAGTTAATTCCATACAATAGAAACGGGTAAAAGAATGTTTGAAATCAGATGAGCAGTTCCGGAGATTAGGTATTATTTTACAACCTCTACCTCTTCCACTGGGTCAAACCATACCTATTATTTATTATATAACTATTATAAAAAATACATTAAAAAATCGTAAGCTGCTAATAATTCATGGTGTTACTTTAATCTTTTGATAAATTTCACCACGTAGGTATAAGTGATCAAATACACCCCGACCCATGGATTCCCCGGCTACGTGCGCATGTGTAGGTTGTCGAATTCAGGTATTTTTTTAAAAATTCACGAATAAACACTGATTAACCTAAGACACTATAAAATTACATGTTTAATACAACAACGGTACAAATACAGTCAAGGTTTTTCAACCAATAAAACCAGGAAGAAAAGCGTACCCGCCATTAATATATTTTTTCTAGACGAAATAATAATATTACACTCGCATCCGATTACTATTACTACGCGCTGAAGCAACTATCAGTGTTGCCAACAAAGAAAAAATAATTGCGAAGGTATTTTTCAACTCGTTAAAACAAGCACTTTAGTAGCGGAGGGAAGTTGTTATCAAAGTCGACCCGCAAATCAAAGTAACCCCGGTTTACGTAGGTACTTAGATATTTATCTCGCTAAATGTTATAGGTGATTTATTATGTTGACGTGCTTGATAGAAAGTATTTTAGTGCTCACGAACAATTGTATATAGAATAATTATTTTATGAATAAGTAACTACATATTCTACATGCGTGAAGGTGTTGATAAATGACGGTACAGAACCCGGATTTTTTTTCATAAATAGTCAGCGACAAATACGGTAGAAAGACTTCAAAGCTAAGATTCCATTTATTAATATTTATTTACATGCGGTGTATCTCATGAAACGTAGGTAGGTGTCTTATTTTGACAAACATAGTAGATGTACTAGTCGAGGGTGGAAGCCCTAAACGACGGCTTTGCATGAACAAAAGATTTCCTTCAGCAGGATTGGTCCTTAGTACCCAAGGATGGATTTAAGAGGTGGAGCCACCGAGATTTTTGATGTAAATTTTTAGGGGGGCGGCTCTCAACTTTATCTTGATATCTATATCATTTTAGTTACTAGGCCAAGTTTGGTATCGTTTTCGTATAAATCGGGGATGCCGAATTCATTTATGATATCATTCCGGCACCATTCCGAAGTAAAAACACATAAAATATGAAAAAAAAATACTTTTTTTTATTCCTCTTCACGCTTAAACTGCTAAACCAATTTAGTTGAAATTTGGTATAGAGATGGTTTCAGTCCCAGGGAAGAACATAGGATACTTTTAACGTCAAAAATAATCCCTAAAGATTGTAAAAAGGGAGGTGGAAATTTGTATGGGGATTCAATAACCGCTGAACCGATTTAGATAAAATTTGGTATAAAGGTAGTTTGAGTCCCGGGGAAGAACATATAGGCCAAGAAAGGTACGCTCGGCTAGTATGGCGGAATGGAAATAATTAGTAATAGCTGAAATTTTCTGTGTATGGGACAGATAATAAATCTAGTGATTACGTCGACACATAATCCAAATAAATATATTACATTTAGGTATTTAAAAAAAAATGTAAAAATATAAAAAATCACAGAAAGTTTGTAAAAAATATTAATAATTTTTTTTAAATTTATACTCATAGAGAAATATTTGCTTTATGTCATTAAGCATGAATCACACAAAAAATAATTCTGTATCCTACATTTAAAGTAAGTAACCTACGGTTATTATTAAATTCAGTATATTTCCGTCCTCAAAAATGGTAATAGGCTATTTTTTCTCTCATTATTTCCAAATTACAATAAGTACAAGCGTTGCAATTTAATCGTACACTAAATAATACCGTATGGTAGGTTTTATGGGGTTGTGCATTAATTGCCTGGTTAAAAATGGTAATAGATCAATATCATATGGGATTTTCATTATGAGTTCTCTTTCGTCGAATACTGTAAAAATCGGCTTGAAATATGATTCGTAACACAAAAAACCATCAAAAACGTTATCGTTGCTTTAAAGTTGCCGCGCACGAGCCAGCGAGCTAACGCGATTGGTCGTTGCATGGAGCGGGGCGACGGAACGATGAAACTTCCATCGCCCCGAGCGCGAATATTTAAAAAAGTATTTAGTATATTTACTATTTACTCGGTCAAAACATATGTACCAGTGAACCTAAAAAATATGGGAGACTAGATTCGAACTAATTATCAGCTTTAATCTGGGCAAGAGTGCTGTAAATAAGAAAGTAAATTTTACGTAATTGCAAGCTTTCCGTCTTTGCGTGCGCGTTAAATTTAATACAATAATAGGCCAATTATATAGGGCTATTATACTGACACACACAATTTGATAGCAGAAAAAGACGCGAAATTAAAATTTTCTTAGGGAAATCAAATCTTCGCGCCTATAAGTTTAAACCATTTAAGGTTTCGATAGCGGTCATTTAAGTACCACCCCTCACCACTAAAATGTAATTATCAAAAACGACAGTTGCTAATGTTCCCCAAAGTAAGCATTTCTAATTATTGCTGCAATACAGTGGTACCGGGCACCTTGCGACGCAAGGCCGAGCAGGAATCGCAAACCTTAAAATATTTGCACTAATTAATTGAGTTAGGATTTTGTTAGTACTCTTTAATTGAATAGCAAAAAATATAAGTTATGTATTAGAAAGACCGTTTTTATTCGATTTTTAATTAAGTAATTATTGTTAAACTTATTTTTACCGTGTGGTGTCGGTTAAAATTTCACTAGTAACATAATTTGGCGACTAGGGCAATAAAAGTCGACACCATAACCAACAAATTAACAAACAACAATAACCAACAAATTAACAAACAACAAAAATTTGCAGTAATATTCCAAAACTCGACTGAACGCAAGCGCACCGAATAGTAGAGGAGTTGTATGAAAACTTGTAGGTGAGGGTCAAAATAATTCCCACAAAGACGGGGTTTGATGTTTTTAGTTCTTTGTGTGTATCTTTATGACATACTAAAAATATATCAAAATATATTCATGCAAAACGCATTTATTGACATTTGAAATTTGAAAAATCAAAAATAATATTAAAAATCGTGTGTGGTATCAAATAACAGGAAATTACACGCTAAAAAAGATTGTGAGATTGATTTTACAAAATAAAAATAAAAAACAAAAGTAGTGGCTTAAAAACTGAATTTTTTTCAATGTTGAAAGTTATTTTCTACACTGAAAACAAAACTAAACTATTATAGTTTTACACATCAAAATACATTGTGTAAAAGAAAAGAATATTTAATTCATGAATACTTATTTTTAATTATATTATTATAATATGAAAAATATAGGCTCACAGGCTCTATATTTATTTAAAAGTTTTATCAATAAACTGAACGCACTTCAAAGGAGGTGATTGGCAGAATATAAAAAACAAAAAACGATTGTAGACTAGTCATCCGAATTTGCTCGATCGAATTCTTGGCCGGAAGTGAGATATTTGATATTAAAGGACTCTTTTTTTAGTATGTTGTAAATAATTCTTTAGTATGTTCTAAAACGGTGGCGCATAGCAAAAATGTTCTTATACATAAGTAATCTGCATAAAATTACCCACAAGAAAGATTCAGTACAATTTTTCGCTAGGATCAATATTCAAAGAGATATTAACGCGGGAAAGTTAATTATAATCACTTCTAAGGTCCCTTTTTTTTAGTTTTTCGTAAATAACTCGTAAACGGTGGCCAATATAAAAAAATGTTGTTAAATGTTAATAATCTACACAAAATTCTCTACAAATAAGATTCAGTACACTTTTCGCCGGGATTAATATTTAAAAAGATAATAAAGAGGGAAAGTTAATTATAATAAATTCTAAGGTTCCTTGTTTTTATTTTTTCGTTAATAATTTGAAAAGTATGACTCGTAGCAAAAAAAATCTTGTACATAAATAATAAACATAAAATTTCCTACAAGAAACATGTAGAACACTTTTCGCTAGGATCAATATTAGAAACGATATTAAAGGAAGAAAGTTCATAACAATTAATTCACAGGTCACTTTATTTTAGTTTTTCGTAAATAATTTGTAAAGTATGACCTATTTTGCTATGGGCCACAGTTTACAAGTTATTTACGAAAAACTAAAAAGGGACTTTTAAATTTATTATAATTAACTTACTCGCTGCTTTATTTTTTTAAATATTGATCCTATCGAAAAGTGTTCCATATGTTTCTTGTAGGAAATTTTATGTTTATTGGGTCCTTACCTATGAAATTGGCGTTTTTGTTCATAGATATAAGTCTGATCCTAGTTTTTTTTTTTACAAAAGTACATACACAATTACAATAAAACTACAGTGCACTCAATAAACAACGATTTTACATACAATTAATTGTTATTTTTTATTGTTAAGTGTTCAGAATTAAGCCTTGAAAATAGGTCTTTTCATGTGCTGTCGGTTCGAGTATTAAAATTACTTATATTTTTCTAATGGTACCAATTTTCAAGAAATGGAGATATTGAAAACATACCTTAAAGGTGTCAAAAATTACTGGAAAAATTTTGTTTGGTTTGAATTAGCCATCAAAAAAATATCCGCAAAATTAATTGTATGGAAATTCGTGTTTCGTTGAAATTCTCCGAACAAAACGCCAATTTCATAGGTAATGACCTAATATTATTTATGTATAAGTATTTTTTGCTATGAGTCATACTTTTCAAATTATTAACGAAAAAGTATAAACAAGGAACCTTAGAATTTATTATAATTAACTTTCCCTCTTTATTATCTTTTTAAGTAATTATCCCTGCGAAAAGTGTACTGAATCTTTTTTATAGAGGATTTTGTGTAGATTATTAACATTTAACAACATTTTTTTTATATTGGCCACCGTTTACGAGTTATTTACGAAAAACTAAAAAAAAGGGACCTTAGAAGTGATTATAATTAACTTTCCCGCGTTAATATCTCTTTGAATATTGATCCTAGCGAAAAATTGTACTGAATCTTTCTTGTGGGTAATTTTATGCAGATTACTTATGTATAAGAACATTTTTGCTATGCGCCACCGTTTTAGAACATACTAAAGAATTATTTACAACATACTAAAAAAAGAGTCCTTTAATATCAAATATCTCACTTCCGGCCAAGAATTCGATCGAGCAAATTCGGATGACTAGTCTACAATCGTTTTTTGTTTTTTATATTCTGCCAATCACCTCCTTTGAAGTGCGTTCAGTTTATTGATAAAACTTTTAAATAAATATAGAGCCTGTGAGCCTATATTTTTCATATTATAATAATATAATTAAAAATAAGTATTCATGAATTAAATATTCTTTTCTTTTACACAATGTATTTTGATGTGTAAAACTATAATAGTTTAGTTTTGTTTTCAGTGTAGAAAATAACTTTCAACATTGAAAAAAATTCAGTTTTTAAGCCACTACTTTTGTTTTTTATTTTTATTTTGTAAAATCAATCTCACAATCTTTTTTAGCGTGTAATTTCCTGTTATTTGATACCACAAACGATTTTTAATATTATTTTTGATTTTTCAAATTTCAAATGTCAATAAATGCGTTTTGCATGAATATATTTTGATATATTTTTAGTATGTCATAAAGATACACACAAAGAACTAAAAACATCAAACCCCGTCTTTGTGGGAATTATTTTGACCCTCACCTACAAGTTTTCATACAACTCCTCTACTAACAGCGGATAGCTGAGCGGCGAGCGGTGACTGCAGGCGGCAGTAAGGTGTTCAGTGAATGTTTTTATAATTTTAAAATGACTTCGTTTCCATGTAGAAATAACCAAACAGACTTTAGAAGCATTTAATATTTTATTTGTGGCCGTATAAATTATGTTTTATTGGTAAATTAACTACAATTATTCATATTTGTGGATAAAACAATATACATACTATAATTAATACTAAATTAACATTAAATAAATACATTATTTATGACATAAAAA
The DNA here is from genome assembly GCF_910591565.1 of Cydia splendana. Classification (NCBI taxonomy): domain Eukaryota; kingdom Metazoa; phylum Arthropoda; class Insecta; order Lepidoptera; family Tortricidae; genus Cydia; species Cydia splendana. The sequence goes on along the minus strand of NC_085972.1, from coordinate 13,839,770 downwards.
TACATTGCGCGTATTTAACTACTTAGCACTGTTTAATTACGATACTTGCAAGCAAGTAGTAAAGTATATGGCTCCATCCTATCCTGTACCACGATATACAAGCGATAACATTTTTGCGACAGTTTTGTATAGATAATGGATTTGTCGCTAGAAAATTACGATATCGAGATAAAAGTCAGGTCTCTAGTCAAGCTGAATGTGTTTCACTATAGAATAGTAATCGAGTTGGTTCAGATTTAACGTTTAATGCATATAAATAACATAATTAGTAAATAACATAATTTTGGACTAAGTACATTATACACCTACATTACATCAGGCTATGGTTTGGCGCACCGTGACCCTCAACGGCGCGGTAATGTGTTACGGCTGTTAAGTGAAGTCCAGACGGGATGATCAAATCGACCGATTTGATCAGAAATGAAATTGGGGTCAATCTCCAAATTAAACAACTGTACCGATATTTGGAACCTCAGAATAATATACCCGGCCGGATACCAGATAGTAACTTTGCTTGATTTCAGAGTAAACAAATTGGATTTAAGAAACAGTCACGGTCATATTGTACATTACTCGTTTATTATTTCAAAACAATTTAAACATCCACTCACTTGCACGCGTAGGTACCTACTCATTTCGAACATAGAAATGAGTCCGCGCCAACGTTCACCACGAAACAGGTTAAAACCTGCACAATGCGCACCTAAAAACCGAAATGTAGGTATTGTTCAATTTAGTTTGTAGTTAATTAGTTTTTTGGTGTAAGTGTATGAACTTAGGTCTGAAATAAATGTTTTTTTTTTTTTTATTGTTCCGCCGGCCGAAGATTCGGCGGTCGGATACCGAATATTTGGCCGACGGTCAGGCCGAATATCCGGTATCCGACCAAACAACTATCCATTGCATTTCTAATTGAGAGTGGCAACACTGTCGTAGGTCGTATTGCCCTTTTCTAGCATATACGTCCCTCGCTCCTACACTCCCACCACACAGGCAGGTTGCTTTGTCAGTTATACAAGGCAAATTTTCAAGTCATTGGCTTGCTGTTTTTCCATCTGGAAGGTCGTGAAGCTAAACTGCTGGTGAGTTTTTGAATTTGTACCTCAGTTTAGCTGACTATATTGATATAGTTATTTATTTTACAAGGGGGCAAAGTTGTTGTTTAACCGCTCGTGCTAATATTGATACTTGAGCAAGTAAAACATTCGAAACATGGAATCTTGAGCGTTGCGAGGGTTTCAAAGCACGAGGGTTAAACAAAATTTGCCCCAAGTGAAACACAAAATGTTTCACCACACCAACCCAAAGCAAATATTAAATGTTAAAATATCATACAAAATCAAACACAAATGAATTTTATTAAATATTTATGATTTAAAAGTCAATTCTACCAGCAAACATAAGAAAACAACTCAAAATTTGCATTTGTTTCCTTTGCCTCACTTGTGAATAAAATGAAACTTTGCTCTCAGTTTTTGAAGTGCAAAGTAAGCCTTTCCGAGCTGGTGCGAAATAAATAATTAAATTTTTCACGCCACTGTTCGGAAATGTGGCAATAGATGGTCTAAAACCAAGCTGGAAAGTAGGCAATAGCTGTAGCACCTGAACCACCTCTTAAATGTGATAAAAAAGAAAAAAGGCGGGATCGGAAAATTCTCACTGAATTGGATAGTACTATAAAATATAAGAAACACGACAACAATGTTTCATTTTTATCATCATCTGTCATTGGTGACAGTTCGCTACAGCAATGAGTATAATTTAAAACATAAAAATCAATAAAAGGTCTTTTTTGGCGCAACTTTTTCCTTCAAAAATAAATTTAGGTTATTTATAGGACCAATTTCTTGTTTTAAAAAAAAACGAAATGTCAAACTATTCATTCATTCAGTCAGTTCATTCGATTCACGCTTAAGGCGTTTTTTACTTTTGTAGCTGTTTGTGGTTTTTTAGCAAAAACGCTTCTAAGTTTAGAGTCGGTTTGAAGCAAACAACATAAAACGCCTCTTAAATGTGATAAAAAAGAAAAAAGGCGGGATCGGAAAATTCTCACTGAATTGGATAGTACTATAAAATATAAGAAACACGTATCTACGCTCGCTATAAAAATGAGTTCTTCTAATGAAGAAAATGATATTCTTACGCTGACGCCTACCGAAATTCAAGAGACAGCACAGGCAGTGGCTAGTAATTTGGTACCAGAGAAATCGCGTGCTAGTACTTATAGTTATGCAAATGTTTCCTTATTTCCTCGCAGTAGTCGTGAAAAGCACTATGTAATGCCTCGGCCGGAAACGCTAAAGATGGAGTCGTATTATTCGAGGGCCTCCACCAACGTGTCGGCCCTCAAACTCACTCGTCCATCTTTTAGCGGTTTTCCGTCCTCTCCTACAATGTACTACAGTTGTCCGTTAAATTATTTAGCAAATAAAAACGATCCGGAATAGTGATGTGAAAGTGCAAGAGGATATTAGAAAGAGAGATGCCTAAGAGTAGCATACCATAATGAATACATGTGTCTTAGCTGTATATTGTATTGTTATAAATAATGTTAAAAATGCTTTATGTTGTTAATGTGTTCCAAATTGTGCCGCTTTGGCATTAGCTGTAAGGTGCAATTTGTTATTTGAAATAAATAAATAAATACAATAAATGTTAATTTTACAAAATGTACCTATCAAATTGTATACTTTACTAAATATCTCTCTCGTCACAGGTGTTACAATAAAGGGTGTACGTACTACATAATTAATTAAACACTCATAATATAATTATATTACATACACATAATAAGTATATCATAGGATATGTATAATCACATTGGTTTGGCGTCTTCCCACCACCAGGCGATAACAAACATGTTTCAATATTATTCTTAGATTCCGAATATCGGTACAGCTGTTTAATGACAGCATTTACACAAAAATAAAACGCTAATTAAATAACTTATCATATTCGGAACTACAGATGCAACGGATAGTTGTTTGGCCGCATACAGGATACCGGATGTACGGCCTGACCATAGGCCGAATATTCGGTATTCAGCCGCCGAATATTCGGCCGGCGGAAATATTCAGGTTTTTCAGGTGCGCATTGTGGAAGTTTTGGCCTGTTTCGTAATGAACTTTCGCGCGGTATATAGGTCTATCACTAGGTACGAAATTAGTGCACGAGCTAGTGAATGGAACGTTTAAATTGTTTTAAAATAATAATCGAGTACGATTATATTCCGATATCAAGCATAGTTATTTAGTACCCTTATTTTAGTATCCGGTATCCGTCCGGATATTAAAATAAGGGCGAGATAGGATACCGGATAGTAACCGAATATCCGGTGCATCTCTATTCGGAACCTAATGTTTTAATCCTACCTAATGTGCAAATATGTATAATTTTGAGACAATGACTTGAAGCAACCTGCCTGTGTGGTAGGAGTGTGGGGGAGAGAGGGAGGTATATGCTAGAAAAAGACAATACGACCTAGGGGCTGTCCATACATGACGTCATCTATTTTTGACGATTCCCCCCCCCCCCAAATCATCAAAAAATCATGCTTCGAATGACACCGTTTCCTCCTGCGTCATGCTACCATCATCCGATGTCCAGACCCCCCCTCCCCAAATTTGAAATGACTTAAATTTATGAATAGCCCCCTACGACAGTGTTGCCACTCTCAATATTATTTATTCTTAGGTTCCGAATATGGTAAGTTATTTAATTAGCGTTTTATTTTTGTGTAAAACGCTGTCATTTTAAAGCCGTACTTTTCGCCTTATTGCAAAGGAGTAAGGTGCAAAAGTGTAAACATATATTTCACGTCGACTCTTATTATACTATGTTATACTTATTATGGAACTTAGTATGTTATACTTATTATGGAACGTAAACTATGAATTGAAAGAGCACGAAATAGTCAATATAATACGTTTGTTGAAAAAAAAAAGTCTACAGACGCTTAGGCGCGAAGGGTTATTGTCTCATAGAAAATTTGAATTTCGCGCCTTTTTCTACTGACAAAGTTGTTGGATAGACGTTAATATCAAATTAAAGAGTGGGCCTACACACTTCGCTGTGACAGAATGTGAAAGTGTCACCAAAACTGTCAAATGACTACGATAATAAGTATTCCTTTTATAATGCCACTCCACACTATGCCATTCTGAAATTAAATAAGAACGATAGATAGTCATGCGCAATTTTTATTTTTGTAGTGGGTCATAATTGACGTATATAATTACGAATATAATTTGAACATCAACCAATAGTATTGGAAATGATATCAGTTATTTTTAATCAGCTATCATTCACGCGCGCGTTCATTTTGCTCAGACTTGGCCGCACAAATATTTGGTGCGAGCGAGACGCCCGCGCACGTTCGAATTGGCCTGTCACTTGTAGCAACTTGTAGGTAAGTACATACTTACCTACATACTATCCACGCGTCCTTGGCACGAACTCCCGCCACCGCCCCGTATTGAAACTGTCCCCGCGCGCCGCAAGGAAATGTAATCCTTAGCATTAGCGCAAAGAGTTCAAATTTGGTAGTTTCATTTAGCGAATTTGTTAAAATGCACATATTTATTACATTGACCATATTTTTGTGCGATTATGTATTGAATATCACTTTGAACGTTATCAGAACAAAGTCTGCAAGAAATTATATCTATAACCATTTTTTCTAGCATGTTTAAGGCGTAAATATATATACAAGTGATACAAATAATATTGATGTCGGATTCTCGGATAAATAGCTTAATGAGGTAGTTTTATGGTAATTCAATCAAAGACCTAATTATTACTTTTTTTTTATATCAAGTTACGACGTATATCCGTGAGGCCCCGCCATTTATTGAATTAGTTATTTTCCGTGTTAATATTTTGACTGATTCCATTGTCGACTCATTATAAATATTATTTTCGTCACGTTTACGAACTAAAAATACTATTACTATTTTTAACAAACAAGAACGGCTCTTTTTTTAACTATTTTTTTTTACCTACTTCCGGACAGAAAGTTTGTTGGATTCGAAAATAAAGTATCTTAAAATGATCTAAAGAACAGGAATAAAAAAAAAATTGCTTATTACTAATTAATGTTTAACGTAACCGTATCTTTACTGGAGTAATAGGATAGTTTTTATTCCAAAAATAAATCCTTAAAAATGAAAGGTAAGGTGTAGGATTGTATGGGAAATCAATAAACGCTGAACCGATTTGGATGAAATCTATGTCTACATCTTTGATTTAGTTGAAAATGATACTAAACTTGACTTAGAACCTAAACTGAAAGAATTATTACCCTCAGACGTCACAGACGCTTAAAAACCCCCCACCCCCCACCTGCATCAAAAATCTGGGTGGCTCCACTTCTTAAATCCATCCTTGGGTCCTAAGGACCAATCCTGCCAAAGGAAATCTCTTGTTCATGCAACGCCATGGTTGACCTTTTTATGCTCTGAGCACACACAACTATACCTACTTATAAGTTGTTCTTGCATTTTAAGATATTTAGGTACTCTTACTAGGTTATTACTCTTATTATTGATAATATTAAAGTCTAAAATTTTCCTTAAACTCGTTTATCTTCATTAAATGTAGGAGCTTAGGACTAGAATAGGGCTAGGTATATTTTGTACGGAATCCCGAATAGCATGCACGGGGTAGTAATTGGAGCCCCACGCGGTGTCACATTTCACAACACGCTTACCGTGTAGAAGGCGGTATTAAGCACGCCTCAAAGTAATGGGTAAGTCAATCTAAGGTATCTACCTATTTTCGTACATTTGACAGGCTTCTCTTTGCTCCGGATATAGTTGTCGTAGTTTTCCACGCGATATCGTGATAATGACAGCCAGCCATATTCGAACTTTAAGACACGTCAAATAATAGATATGGAAACGATATGGATACAAGTGTCAAAAGTGAGGTTTCTACAAACAAAAACGTCACTTTTGACACTTGTTTGACACTGACATATCCAATCTATATCGTTTCCATATCTATTATTTGACGTATCTTAAAGTTCGAATATGGCTGAGCGTCTATCACTTTCATTCATTCATTCATTCTTTTAAAATTATGGCTTCAGCCCATTGGGGCTATTTCGCCAGTGTCAAGGTCGTAGTAGCAGGGTAAAACAATTGAAATTGTACGGTTAGTATAAGACAGTGTACGGTGATTTAGCTCTTGTAAAGCGATAGCGGGCTTTACAAGAAACACGTGGACAACCGGCCGTTGACTCCAAAATGATGGTTAAACGTGCTTCAAGATAAATTCTCCATTCACTGCACACTACCACATTAGTTTACTGTATAATAGGCTATCGATATTACACTTTAAACAATATTAATGAGCAAAAAACAAAGCAATTGATCCCGACGCGTGCCATCAAGATGGCGCTCGAACCGGAAGTCCCATCACTTTCTACCAAACGGTGATAAAAAGTGACAGTTGCTTGTCACGCTCACGTCGATAACACAGCGTTCATCCGCAGTCATACAAGGTAGTGGTAAAACTGCACCCTTATTTTGTCATCACATAATATGTCAAATACTTGTATGGTATTTGAAAAGACAACAAAATATGCTATTTTCATTGTTTTGTCAGTGGTCATCGATTAAGCCAAATTGTTCTGTCAGTGTTAGGTGTAAGTAATAATCTGAGTGGTCAAATACCTAATGCTAACTGAGTCAAGGTCTGAGGTCAAGGTTACAGTTAAGTAAGATTACTTAGGTAGGTATTTGACCACTCAGATTATTACTTATACCTAACACTGACAGAACAATTTGGCTTAATCGATGACCGGACTTAATATTACACCATCTGAAGTGCTAAGCTTATACATAGTGCGTTAACTTCTTGTTGCGATACTGAAATTAAAAATTAAAGGCTACATTTTAAAATTACAGTTTAACTTGGTTGGCTGACCGATTGAAAATATACCTACTACATACAATAGTCTATTTATATTAGTAAAACATACTTAGTACATCAACATTATTTTATACTTTTTATCAAGAGTGAGGGCCATGTGTGGATTGAAAACCGATCGGCTGCATGATGCAGTTTGTCTCCATGGGTGCGTTTATTTAAATGTCTACGGGCACTTTTAGACGTTAACATCAAGTCCAATGCTAAGACTTTTCAGAACATGTCTTAATAAGTGCCATCGGGAACAACTCTCGAGTTAATGTTTTACTTAGTCTTTAGAAGAAAGAAGAGTCACTCTTCGAGTCCTTCAACATATTTATTCCCGTGACGGCTCGACACGCTCGTATAGACCTGGCCCTTATTTCACCACGGTGACAGGTGCGACAATTGTCGACACCACTGTTACTGACGTCACAGGCCTCCATAGGCTATGGTAACCGCTTACCATCAGACGGGTGGTGTGCTTGTTTGCCACCAACAAATTAATAAAATAAAAACTCCATTATATCGCCAGTTAATAAGTACCTACTTATTTTGCGAAGCTAATGACAATTGTCACAAGAATCACGACATTTGTCGGTAATTCTTGACAGCAAATGAGTTCTGTGTCGGAATTTCGTGACAATTGTCGTGTTTCGTGTGACAATTGTCATTAGCTTCGCAAAATAAGTAGGTAGGTACGTATTAATTGGCGATATAATGGAGTTTTCCGTAGCCTATGGAGGCCTGTGACGTCAGTAACAGTGATGTCGACAATTGTCGCACCTCTCACCGTGGTGATATAGGGACCAGGGAGTGTAAACAGTTGTAGTCTGAAAGCCGTGTGAGTGATGTAGGAAGTTGATTGAGTAACGTCGTCGGTTAAGCGAGGTCAGTGCTTCTTGCCCTCTAGGGCAATTTGCCGTAAACGACGGCCGAGTCACCCGACTACGGCCAATTCGTATGTAACATGTGACAATGTAACTGGGTCGGACCGTGTACCTGTTAAGTGGCGGCTGGGATAGGTACGTAAAAATGCTAACTATTTTTCTTAAACATATTAATAGTATCAAATATGTTCTACACAGCATTGTGTATTTAAAAAAGCGGCGAAATGCGAGTCGGACAGGCCCATGAAGGGTTCCGTAGCAGCAAGCAACATAATAAAATTGCGGTTTACGATTTATGACGTATTAAAAAAAAACTACTTACTAGATCTCGTTCATACCAATTTTCGGTGGAAGTTTGCATGGTGTACATCATATATTTTTTTAGTTTTATCATTCTCTTATTTTAGAAGTTACAGGGGGGGACACACACACACACATTTTACCACTTTGGAAGTGTCTCTCGCGCAAACTATTCAGTTTAGAAAAAAATGATATTAGAAACCTCAATATCATTTTTGAAGACCTATCCATAGATACACCACAATACGGGTTTGATGAAAAATAAAAAAAAATTATGTTTCAGTTCTAAGTATGGGGAACCCCCAAAATTTATTGTTTTTTTTTTCTATTTTTGTGTAAAAATCTTAATGCGGTTCACAGAATACGTCTACTTACCAAGTTTCAACAGTATAGTTCTTATAGTTTCGGAAAAAAGTGATGTGACATACACGGACAGACAGACAGACAGACAGACATGACGAATCCATAAGGGTTCCGTTTTTTGCCATTTGGCTACGGAACCCTAAAAAAGGTAAAGGTAATAGGTAGATATCTATGTATAAAAAAAATGCGAATGTAGATGCGCCCATCCATGCATCACCCATCACGCGACGCGACACGCGTTGTACCTACTATTTCTGCTCCAGTATAAGGATGATGACATGTGTTACATTTTACAACAAAATCTAAGTAAACAGATAGAAAATGAGCAATTTATCACAATAAATTAAAAACCTCAGTATCAATTTTTTTTGTAAGTTAATTAAATTAAAAAAAAAACCGGGCAAGTGCAAGTCGGACTCGCACACGAAGGGTTCCGTACCATTATCAATAAAAACGGTCACCCATCCAAGTACTGACCCCGCCCGACGTTGCTTAACTTCGGTCAAAAATCACGTTTGTTGTATGGGAGCCCCACTTAAATCTTTATTTTATTCTGTTTTAAGTATTTGTTGTTATAGCGGCAACAGAAATACATCATCTGTGAAAATTTCAGCTGTCTAGCTATCACAGATCACGAGATACAGCCTGGTGACAGACGGACGGACGGACGGACGGACAGCGGAGTCTTAGTAATAGGGTCCCGTTTTACCCTTTGGGTACGGAACCCTAAAAACCAGGTACGATTCGATTCCTTACCTACATTTGGTTGAAAAATGTAGGTATAGTCAATCTCGCAATTTTCTTGTTATTCATACTTCAATACGGCTTCAACTCAATTGTGCCGTCACGCATGGAGTAGGTACTGTTGTCATATTTTGTCTGTCATATTTACGATTATGTTAAAATTAAATAGATACAATCACAAAAACTTGAATAACCGTACTAAAACGAGGGTATCGTCTTGGGTCATCCCATTCGTTTTTCGTCAAGTTCTTAAATTAGTCCTATTCTGCTTTCGTCACTCATTCTACATTCGTCACAATCGTCGGTGGCTTTCAATATAAAATGAGTGACGAAAGCAGAATAGGACTAATTTAAGAACTTGACGAAAAACGAATGGGACGACCCAAGACGATACCAAAACGAGGACTTCACATTAATTTGGCTAGTGGTTGAGTTGAGTAGGACAAAAAAATAATTTGTCCCAGGTGATTCCAGGTTTCAGAACACCTTAAATCACGGAGATCATTGAAAGAGTATCAAAAGGCCGGTCTAGCTTGACAATTGTTCAATTGCTCAAGGAATGGCATAGCGCCCGACGTGACAGTTGAATGGGCGTCTACTGTCTAGTCGTAGCTGGATTGGCGCCCATTCATGCATGCAAAAAAAAATATGGTTGTTTGTCAAGTCGGTTTACGGACGATAATTTTGCGTGGTAACGTCATAAGAAAACATTGATGAAAAATTGCATACGTGCGAATAGGTAGTTCCTAATTTCCTACTTTCCGCACTTATATCGTAAATAACTATATTATATCAGTAGGTATTGCAAATATATCCCATTATAAAAACTTTTTACAAAAAAAAAGCAAACCGACTTCAAAAAGGATGAAATAAAATATTATCCTTTTTGAAGTCTATGCGTTACCAACTGATATGTTTGAAGTCGGTGCCAAGCCAAATTTTGAAGCATACCATGATTTTGGTGCGATTCGATAAGGATGTACCTACGTTGGATTGCCTTACACGACGACAATGAACATACTTTCTGTAGGTACAGTCGACGTTAAAAATATGTTTACACTTTTCCGGTCTCTCGACCGATTCCGCGATTGTAAGCCTGAAACATGCTGTGGATCATTACGTAAGTAATAATACTTCAGTCTACGCATGCTTCCTCGACCTTAGCCGTGCATTTGACCTAGTGAATTATGAAATTCTGTGGGGTAAAATGCGCGGCTCGGGAGTACCTGAGGACCTGGTACGTGTCTTCGAGTACTGGTACGGAAACCAATCTAACTGTGTAAAATGGGGCGACACGACATCTAATAGTTACGTATTAGAATGCGGGGTACGCCAGGGTGGACTTACTTCTCCGGACCTCTTTAACCTTTACGTCAATGACTTGATGGGGAGGCTGAGGAGCACTGGAGTCGGGTGTCACGTAGGTGACGTCTGTGTGAACAGTCTCAGCTACGCTGATGACATGGTGCTGCTCAGCTCCTCCATCAAGGGTCTGAGAAAGCTAGTCTCAGTCTGTGAAAATTATGTAAATTCTCACGGGCCGATTTACAACGTAGCCAAGACAGAACTGATGGTTTTTAAGGCAGGAAGAGGTCCGGATAACATACCGGAAGTTAAACTGAATGGAGAGAAGCTGCGTATTGTGCAGCGGTTCAAATATCTTGGCCATATACTGACGGATGACATGAAAGACGACAGTGACATGGAACGCGAGAGAAGGGCTCTGGCTGTTCGTGGCAACATGATAGCCCGTAGGTTTGCCAGGTGTAGCAGGGGAGTCAAATGTACATTATTTAATGCCTATTGTCTCTCCTTCTACACTTGTCAACTGTGGGTTGGGTACAGCAGGAAATCGTACAGCGCCATCCGTGTGCAGTATAATAACATATTCCGGACACTGATGGGGCTGCCGCGTTCCTGCAGTGCCTCCACCATGTTCGCGGAAGCCAGAATCCCTGACTTCTTCGCAGTGGTACGCGCGCGTATAGCTTCTTTTTGGGAGGGAATGCGCCGCTCGCAAAACACCATTCTCATGTCGGTGTATCGCAACATTAGTTGTAATATGTTTAGGCACTGGCTTTCCGTGCACCAAAACGGGAACAAAAAATAGTGTAATACTCTATTTTAATTGTTCAACTTTTATTTTATTTTGTTTCTATTTAAGTATTTCTTTGGCTTTGTAACTTTAAAACTGTATTTTGATATGGGTGTACAACTGTACGTGTTGCCTGAAATAAAACTTTATTTTTTTTATTTTTTATTTTTTTTCGCCTTATAACAAAGGTGTAAGGTGCAAAAGTGTAAACATATCTTTGACGTCGATTGTATCTAAGAACACACCTCAGAACACACGATCAAACCTTCTTGGCGCAATCTGTACCATGTTTGTCGGCACATTAGTGGAAATCCAATGCATTTTTTTTCCGTCGTATTTTTTATAGAGCATTTCTTACTAATGCTCGAACAGTCTATAGCACGCAAGTGTGAGATTGGGACTGAGTAATTTCCCGTCCCTTATCCAGAGGACTACATTTCAAAATATAAAACAATTCAAGAAATTTACCTTCTTGCCAAATTTCACCTAAAGCGGTTCAGTTGTTTAGCCATGAAAAGGCGACAAAGAGGCAGACAGAATTACTTACACATTTGTAATAGTTATTAGTACAGTTCTAATGGGATTTATAGCCATAAAGCTGATTATTTTTGACTGGTATTGTTACTACTTGGCTTGGCACCGACTTCAAACATATCAGTTGGTAACGCATAGACTTCAAAAAGGATAATATTTTATTTCATCCTTTTTGAAGTCGGTTTGCTTTTTTTTGTAAAAAGTTTTTATTTTTCAATTTTTAGTTTTAACGCATTGTTAAGAGCGCGACGCATGAATGAAAAAAAAGATCATGTTTAACACTAAATTCGTGTACCTATATCTTTAATAAATATGTAATCAGGAATTTTCTCGAGTCCGTCTGGGAAATTATAATTCCTGTCAGTACTACACTAAATCCATCCTCCGCCCCGCCACTGACCCAATCCCTCAACGCCCCGATCACTCAACCTCACAGCGCATCAACCCCTGATCCAGGAACCCCTCGACCCTGAACCAGAAATTTTCTCGAGTCCGTCTAGGAAATTATAATTCCTGTCAACTAAATCCATCCGCCCGCCCCGCCACTGACCCAATCCCTCAGCCCCCCGATCACTCAACCTCACAGCACATCAACCCCTGATCCAGGAACCCCTCGATCCTGAACCAGCAATCCTTCAACCGCCATTCCCCGACCCCTTAATCCCTGACCCCTTAACTCCTAACCCTAATCCCCGATCAGTAGCCTTACAGCTTACCACGAGTTTGACATTGATATATTCGCTAGCATGTTTGTAACTTGCTTCCTATGCATCTCGCTCGTACTAACCTTAGTGTGAGCGAGATGCATAAAAAGTTACATTTAGATGCATAAGACGTTAGCGAATGTGTCAATGTCAAACTCGTGGTAAGGCTACAGTTGCAGTACATCAAATTGGTGGTTTTCGGAAGCAAATGCTCGAGTTACTTTAGAAAACCCCGAAATCACTTAACACGTGCCTTTAAAAATTGAGGAGTTCCCTCAATTCCTCATGGATTCCATCATCAGACCAGAACCAAAAATAATACGGAAACACCTTGGAGGTAACTTCTTCCAAACAAAAAAAGAATTACTCAAATCGGATCACAGGTGCCGGAGTAATCGCTGAACATACTTACATTTAAAGAAATCATCATCATTATCATCAAAATAATCATTATCATCAGGTCTACTTCATCAAATTGGTGGTTTTCGGGAGGAAATGCTCGAGTTGCTTAAGAAAACGCCCAAAACACCATGCATGTGCCTTTAAAAATTCAGGAGTTCCCTCAATTCCTCATGGATCCCATCATCAGAACAGAACCAAATTAAAATGGGACCAACTCGGAGGTAGCTCCTTTCAAACAAAAAAAGAATTACTCAAATCGGACTACGGATGTCGGAGTAATCGGTGAACGTACATAGAAAAAAAAAAAAAATAGCCACAACCGAATACAGAACCTCCTCCTTCTATGAAATTGAAGTCGGTTAATAAGTCCTCATTCATTAGTACCGTGACATCGTTGTATCTTGACGAATTCTGTAATATATTTACCATAACACAAGTCTTTACAGACAAATGCTGCCGGAGTGTTGTTATGCAGATGTGTATTTTTCTTCTCAAGGATATACCTACCTACAATCTCGAGGTGATGTAACCATAATACATATAGGTAATTTATATGATAATGAGTTTAATCAAGGATCCCGTATGCTGACATTATTCTCATGTTTTGGTATTCCGATTGTTTCCCGCATGAATTAGATTCGAAAATCCAAGGACTAATAGATGTGGAATAAAAACACGACTCTTATATTTATGGTTCCGGAACTGCCCGGAGCTCGCTGGGACAATGGACCTTCGGTCGTACCACACCAGCTCCGCACGGTCGCGACTTAAAGGCCCCAGTACACAGTGGTGAAGGATGGGCCAGGCCGCGCCGTCGCCATTGTGTAAGGGGGCTATGGTATACAATGGCGAACGACTGGCCGTCAGTTCTCAGCCGTGGTGGGCAATCGGGAAGTTGTCGGTTTTTTTGGCACACTTCAAAGGAATCGTGGCGTACCGTGGCCTGTGTACCGTGTACCGTGGTGTTAACACAGTCGCCATTGTTTGTTTAGTTTCTTGAATTTTTGACCGCTTGATTAAATGTTGATAGCCCAAAATGTCATTATCGTGGAGCAATGAAGAGACTTTTCAGTTTATAGATTTATATCAATCAGAGCCTGCAATTTAGATTTTTTTTGATGCACCATTGTGTGAACATCTGCGTGACATAGGCCTACAGTTGCGCATTGCAAAGCATGGCTTGGCATGGACCATTCTTGACCACTGTGTACTGAAGCCTTAATAATCTTACTATGTATTCCTCTCCTCTTTCTGCAATCTTCAAAACGCAGCTATTGTGCACGCCCAACCCACTGGCATGAGAAGGCGCACCAACTAAGCCATACAAAGTTGTGTCTTAAGTACTTACAACTTGTGCCGCATAGTGAACGCTGCTAAAACGCAGCCAGACCCGCTGCTCGGCGCGCGCCCAGCCGGCTGGGACGTGGAACCGCCGGTCGTACCACACGAGCCCCACGTGGTCGCGGAGGGACGCGTCCGTGCCTATGTCGTTGTATGACGACGGTACTGGCATGTGGATCACTGGACCCGTCTGTAACAATAAACAACAATCATGCTCTATAACCTATAACCCGTACTAGCAAATATACTAGTATGTACTTCGAAACAAAATTGAAAGATTAGAATGAATGCACTCATCCTATCATGAAAAATACCAAGCATATTTTTCTACCTGCGAGCATATTCTGGTGCTTTCCTAAATAAATCTAGCTTACCTTTTCGAGATCTTGTGCGAACCACCTATGCCGATATCCATACTCTGGATCGACAGGCGACTTCCGAAAGTTCCATATGCCATCCAAATTCCTCAAGTCTCTAGTCTCCGTAGCTTGTGGGTACAAAGAGCCACCCTGGGCCGGTGCTCGGGGCTTCTGCAAGTGGTTGATCTCGTTCGCACTGGACGACCCTGGTACCACGGCGTTCGCGGACGCCAATAGCGTCAGGAACACTAACTGAAGTCTTGGCTGCTTTAATAACATCTGGAACAACAGAGACATGTGTTTGTTACTCACTCATGCAAAAAAAACACTGATTTAGATGAAATTTAGCCAAGGATGGTTTAATCCCGGAAATCAGTAGGTAAAGAGTGCGAAACGTCAAAGGCGAACGTTAAAGTGTGGAATATCGTGGAATCGGCCTGGAAGAGAAATGTTGGAAAAGCAGCAGTTATCCATAAAGTTCATAATGGGTCAAACATATGTCTGGGATAGTTTGTAAAATTTCGATTTTACTGATAATTTGTACCTATTGTAGGTATACGATACGAACAAAATTGCTCAAAAATCATACTGAAACGATCTGCATTCAATACGCCTAACTACCACTGCTGTCGAAACACCAATGACAATAAGATGAGAAGCTGTAACATGATAGGTAGTTTCAAGTTTTTGTTTTGTTCTTTACAACGTCGTTCATTTCATTGTCTAAGACTCTCAGAATGTAGGAAATCTTCGTATAGTTCTTAGTACGAACACAACTGTGGGTGAAGTGATCAAATAACATCTATTTTGTATTGAGAGCAAGAACATGTGCAGTATTAACTATTTATTTACTATATAAGTACATCTAGACACGCGGTAGCGTGTCCAGCCAAGTTCAAAGAAAAAGGAACTGGCGACGCAGCAACCGTGTGTAATATTACACGAACCATTTCGAGCTACTTTTGACCCCTTCACGACTTGAAACCTACTTAACCTACACTAATGAAATTTGGCACATGTATTCAAGCCCCTTAGCTTGTCGAAAGTACAAAATTTCATAAACGTAGCTCAAACAGGTACTGATAAATTAACGTTTAAAAACCGGCATTTTTGTGACTGACTGACATATAGATCATAAACCTAACCCACTTCCAGATGACCTAGAAACTTGAAATTTGGCATCAAGGTAGACTATTAGGTGTGTATAGAGGAAAAAATCTGAAAAGTGGAAATTATGGTTATTTCGATGGAAAAAAATAATTAATACTTATAGACCAAAAACCTAACCCACTTCTAGATCACTTAGAAACTTGATATTTGGCACCAAGGTAGAATATTAGGTGTATATAGAGGAAAAAATCTGAAAACTGGAAATTATTGATATTTCGAGGGAAAAAAAATAATTAATACTTATAGACCAAAAACCTAACCCACTTCTAGATCACTTAGAAACTTGATATTTGGCATCAAGGTAGACTATTAGGTGTATATAGAGGGAAAAATCTGAAACTGGAAATTATTGAGATTTAGATGGAAAAAATAATAATTAATACTTATAGACCAAAAATCTAACCCACTTCTAGATCACTTAGAAACTTGATATTTGGCATCACGGTAGACTATTAGGTGTATATAGAGGGAAAAATCTGAAAACTGGAAATGATTGATATTTCAATGGAAAAAAAAAATTAATACTTATAGACCAAAAACCTAACCCACTTCTAGATGACTTAGAAACTTGATATTTGGCATCAAGGTAGACTATTAGGTGTATATAGAGGGAAAAATCTGAAAACTGGAAATTATTGATATTTTGATGGAAAAAAATAATTAATACTTATAGACCAAAAACCTAACCCCTGTTCTAGATCACTTAGAAACTTGATATTTGGCATCAAGGTAGACTATTTGGTATATATAGAGGAAAAAATCTGAAAACTGGAAATTATTGATATTTCGATGAAAAAAAAAATTAATACTCATAGACCAAAAACCTAACCCACTTCTAGATGACTTAGAAACTTGATATTTGGCATCAAGGTAGACTATTAGGTTTGTATAGAGGGAAAAATCTGAAAACGGGAAATTATTGATATTTAGATGTAAAAAAATTAATTAGGTAATACTTATAGACCAAAAAGCTAACCCACTTCTAGATCACTTAGAAACTTGATATTTGGCATGAAGGTAGACTGTTAGGCGTATAAAAAAGAAAAAATCTGAAAACTGAAACTTTTTAACAATTGACCGCGCGTTAGCGAGGGTCTCCTTTTCAGCTTAGGCAAACTGCTTTTATGATGAATATTACCTACTATAGTAATTAATAATTAATAAAAAAAACCTAATAAATTTCTGTACAAAAAGTAATGATATCCCAACAAAAACATAAATGTGAAATGAGAGCCAAGTTCAATATTAAGAATATGTGTCGTTGTTGACTCGCTGACAAAAGAATTGAGATCTATATGGGTGCCAAGTTCTGTGTTGTGTAGAAAATCCTGAAATTATAAAGGATTTGTCTTGGCTAGTTTTTACGTATAGGCTACTTTTCTAAAATTTGGTTTGTTGGTAAAAACTAGCCAAGTCAGATCCTTTATAATTTCAGGATTTTCTACACAACACAGAACTTGGCACCCATATAGATCTCAATTCTTTTGTCAGCGAGTCAACAACGACACATATTCTTAATATTGAACTTGGCTCTCATTTCACATTTATGTTTTTGTTGGGATATCTTACACATTAAGATTCTATCTTTGAAGTCATGTTTAACAAAGTTTTGTGCGGTACACTAAAAATGTGCCGTACTTGTTAAGCCACTGTTTTAAACAAGTACCACTTACCTATTAGGTATATAATAATTTAATTTGTGTGTTCTCTCATATTTGTTACCGCTAGCCGATAAGAAAATTGCTTTATTTCTTACACGAAGGCGCTCTGTCAGTCAGTCTGCGGTGATAATTGATGTTTCGATGCGGTTAATGTTATTAACCTTGAAATTATGGATTAAGTCATTAGAGAGATCAATGTATCATGCGAGACGAGCCGGCGCGGTGGTAACAAACATGCCAATATGGATGAGGTTAGTTGTAGGTATTTAGCTAACGGTGCTTTCAGATCTAAGCTTAATCAGGGACCGGGAAATCGATTAAATTTTACTTAAAAATTTGAATCAAACGCACAAATAAATATACCGCGTGAAACTAAGTAGCAGCGTATAGGACTATATAGGTATAGATAATAGCACAAAATTATAATCCAATTCGAAGAAGATCTAGTCAACTTAAATATTTTACGCAGTCTTGGCATTCTTTGCACTTCTTCCTGGTGTTGTCCCGGCTTTTTGTCACAGCTCAAGGGAGCCTGGGGTCCGCTTGGCAACTAATCCCATGAATTGCTATTAAAAACAAACTTTGCACTAATAAAAACAAATAGGCTAAAATATTTATAACCAATCGAGTAATACTAACGGTCAGGAGCTTCGCGTCAATAGCACCTAGGTTTGTCACTCTACATCTACAGTCAATGCTAGAATGCAGGAAAAACGGCCATGCGCTCTATACTTATTATGTAAAATTGTAAAAAATACAGTGCAGTAATGTAACGATTACAACACCCGCGGCTTTCTAGTGCATGCGCATAAACAATGCGAGCTGATCAGAATTCTGCGGATGCCATGCACCACCATGCGAGTGGCAAGTTTAATATGAAAGGGACAAGTCAAATAACAGACAGACAGCTAGACTCCATACAGTCCATACAACGAAGTTGCCACGAAAGGTTTTAGTGTCCTACCTACTTACTAAAATACACATTAACTGAAATTGAAGTAATCTTAAGTTCTGATGTGTATTTAAGAGAACTCTAGAACTTGTTATCGAATTAAGAATATTCATTTACAAAAATGGCCATTCGCTAAAACGATACTATCTATTCTTAAGTACTCTAGAATCCCTAGATCATAATAAAGTGCCGGTAACCTACTCTTATTATTAACTTATCTGTTAAAGCTGATAAAAAATAATTATTTAAAAATCAACAACTCTCTATTTAGATACCTTCATATGAATTTGAACGGCTGCATATAATAACCATTAATCAATTATGTAGGTAAGGTATAGGTACATTTATGACATTTTATGCAATTTAAGAAAAATATTCTGATATGTAACATACATGTGTATGTAGAGCTAGACAGATGGTATGCAAATAAACGTTGTGTATCCTTAGAATAGGTAGGTATGTAGTCGTATAAACACAACGCTGTATATATATTTAGCTCACTGTCGCTATTGTCACTGTGCATCGGACACATTACAGAACCGTCCTAATACATAGACGCCCTGTCATTACGCCGGGAAAGTGACACACTACAATTTAATTACCCATTCATGGTGCGCATTCCTCATTGTCATGCTGTATTAGCATGCAGAGATCTAATCTGCAACTGTCACACACCTGTTGACATTAGGTCTCATGTAAGTTAAGTACAGTGCGCTTTTCGAATGCTGGGTTAATCTGTTGTTGTGTTTACTGTTCCTAGGGATAGGCTGCACTGACACCTTTATGGTAAAAATAAAAACAGATCTCAACGCGTCATTGCACTACGTGCATTCTACATCAAAGTCTGGTGTGGTAGGTCAAGTACTTTTATCTTGTAGTTAAATTCTACCAGTCTTAGGCCTTATTTCAAACTTACTCCATAAGTACCTACATGGTGACGTTTAATCCTATATCAAGATTTTACAACTAGCAATGCATAGGCACCAGTTTAAATATAATTTGATCTGAGATCGACGCCAAACATTTTTTGCCTGTTTTGGAAAGAAATAAGCAGAATATTTTACTAGGTAGGTAAAATCATTGGGTTAAGTTAAGGGAAGGCGGTTTGCTTAGAGGTAGTAAGTGGTCCTATAGGTATCCCCTCCATGAAAGTTCGTAAATCGTATCGAATAGATACCTACGTAATACATGTCGACTACCGTAGGCTCAAAGGGCTTAACATACAAAACGCGATTTTTCAGGAGAGACAAAAAACAGTTTTGTTTTGAGAAAAAAAATCATAACTTTTTTGTTTGTTTGAATAAACTGATGCCTGTATGTGGCTTATTCTTAACTTTTTGAGAGCTTTAAACTGATTGCTTGAACTTATATTACAATGCTTATTTACGAAAAAAGCATGTCCGTTACGCCAAAAAACACGACTGTTTTTAAGAAGGGCGTCCCTTACGCCTCTTTTTTATAGTTTATCTTATTAGAAAAAGGGCGTAATGTACAGAAAAAATAACTGATTTATTACCATTTGGCGTAAATCCAACAATTTCGTTGCAATATTGGCAATGTATATGTATATGTAATTTTATAGTGTAAGTGTAACATAGCATGTATAATATTAAACATTACTTATAAGCGCCTTGGTTCATCAGACTGTAAGCTTATTCGTGAATAAATAAATAAAACGTTAAACTTGCATTTAAGGAACTCTATACTTCTAAGTACTATAATTTACAATATTTGTTTCAAAAACTTATGGAGATGTATTCACTGTTAAGTTTTATTCCCCATTTTTGTTATATTGGTTACTTAAACTTGGAAAAGGTCGTTTTTTTTTAGCCACAAAACCAATATTTACTTTTTTTTATTTGTTTATATTATTTGAACAGAATCACTGCTGTCCTACCATCTATATTTTTTATGTATATCATAACAATTTATAACAATTACTTTTACTATAGAAAGTATGTATGCGTTATTTCTGTTTCAAATCTTAATTTGAGCATACATTTTACTTTCACACACTATAATACTATTAGGTACAATAGTAGTTTTGATATTTTGGATGTCTGTTTAGGAAAACTTACTGAATATGCGATTATTTATGACATAACATCAGAGTAAGTAGTAAAAAAGGCATATGGCCAGGCCTACGTACTTCTATGGATGTAAATCCAAACGTTATAGACAATAACTTTTATAAGGTTAATCCTATAAATAAGGGTTTAATTTAAACAAAAAAGTATTAATATTACGTCTAATCATAATTGCAAATGGCCCAGTCACATACAAAACTAAAAGTTATCAGTCTAACCTTAATTAATCGCCATAAATATCATTTGAATATAGTCATGTTTTATTATTTTCATAAAACTGATGAAAAAGTTACCCACTAGTTCAGTATAAATTGTCAAATTTTAGTAACCCTATGAATAAAGCATTAATGAGCACATGAGCAGGTAATGCAAGTACCTACTAATAAAAAAAATTACAAGGAAAGAACTGGGTCATCCCACTTATATACAAAAAAGCAACAATTATAAACTCGAAATTTTACATAGTATGTTGGCGTATCTCTTACATTGAATTCTCAAACATTCGTATAAATATCCATTAGTTGTGGGCGTAACGTACATTTAGCACTCAAAAATCTACTGCAAATAGGCGTAACTGATAAAAAACTAGCACAGATTTAGTAAAATTTCCGATGCAAAAGGGCGTATCGTACAAAAAGTTGGGAGTTACGCCAAAATGTCTCACAACATTTTTTTGAATTGGCAGATACGGCAAAATGCGTTGGAAAATTGTGTTCAAGCATTGATTTTTCTACCATTCGATAGAAAAAAAAAACTGAGTATAACTGCATTCATAACTCATTTTCGCCATTTTGTCCCTTACCTACGCCCTTTGAGCCTACGGTAGTCGATGTGTAAATGCCGTTACATTTGTAAATGAGAATAAGTTTAGTTAAGTATCTATTCACTAGTATATATGTAGGTATTGTCTACAAGTTTATTGGCTTATCTCAGAGCAAATTAGTTTGGTATCCGGTTACATAACAAATGAACTGTGAGAAACTGACGAGAAATCAATCAGGACTATTATTTACAATGTTTGTAAAGTCTATCACCTTAGGCGACCCCGTATACTGATCTCTAGCTGCGCGTAGTTGTAATGAATCAGAGTGTCTAGTAACACTAGGGGCGAAAGTAAAGATATAATGATTTATGAATGAACTGGTCTCCGTCAACGCATAGTTGTTACGAATCAGGGAGTCAAGTTACACTAGGGTCGAGAGTGCAGATATAATAATGTTTTATGAATGAGGTGGCAGGGCTATGTTTGTTCGTATGTAGAGCACGAGATTAGGTACGGGCGTACATTTCCTATGTTTATTGCGCTATTTTGATTGCGGAACAAACGAAACGTGTTTGACCGTTAGTAAGTAGGGCTAACGCCGGGCTAATCAACAGTAAATAGTACTTAGCATGACATTTGCTTAGATAAGACATGGGTTCGTTATCTATCATGACAAAAGTAAACTTTGCATAGTTCACAGTTTGCAGTGCTCAATTAGATATTGCAAGTTTTAATGAAGTAAGTGAAATTCCACGACGTGTCCACGACAATTACTTATATGTGTGGTATCATCAAGCCAAGTAGGTACATAGATAGTTTTAACAGTGGAACCTATTTTTATTGAATTTAGGCTTGCTAGATTAAATGTAAAAGTTGAGTCTGCAAAAATAGTCTCCCATTTTTTTACCTACATTTTTATATTATTATCAATACCGACAGTTCATCTGTCAATGTAACATAGGAACGTATACAGGGTGATTCACCTAAATACGACGGTGATCGATCAATTATCAGTTACTGAGTGTGCAGGATTAATCCTGCTCACGTCTCCTGAATGTATACATATTTGATTTACCAACAGATTTTTTATTGAGTATGATATTTAACGTCTTTAAACCTCAAACTTAGACAAGTTAAACAGTTTAAAGCTATAAGAATAAATTGAATCATTAAAATACTGTTAACCCTGTTAACCTTTTCGACGCCGTGTCAAACACAAAAGCTGTCATTCGGACGCCACGTCACCGAAGTGTAAAACTGAAATT
This sequence comes from Cydia splendana, assembly GCF_910591565.1. Lineage (NCBI taxonomy): Eukaryota > Metazoa > Arthropoda > Insecta > Lepidoptera > Tortricidae > Cydia > Cydia splendana. The sequence goes on along the minus strand of NC_085972.1, from coordinate 13,817,231 downwards.
GAACTAACATATTTAGGTACATATGCACGTAGGTCTATGTTAATCTGTGGTCTGTGACGGATTAATCCGTCGTTGGCGTCGAAAAGTTTAAACACACTGTTCAAACTAATTGCGAAAAGTTCACTCAAAAAAGTTCCCCACACGTGAGGCAAGACAAGAACCCGATACCTCCATAAAAGAGAGTTAAGCGATAGAAAAACATCGAAATTGCCATTAAGAGGCCATCGGCTCCAAATGACGTAACCCTAAACTGTTGCCAACTTTGTACCTACGATTACGCAAAGGATCGTAGTGATCCGCGAAATTAAAATGGCCATTTAATGTAATCATAATTTACTATCACGGTCTAATTAGAAGTCTGCAATCAAAGTTAGGTGCAAATATTATATATAAAGATACTTACGCGTTCTATTGAAAAATGTGAGGAATGTGTGCTTACACAAATAGAATTATGTAACTGTTACATGTAATTTGTTATGTTTAACAATTTATACGCGCGGTGTCAAAACCGTTCTTGTAAATAAATAAATAAATGAATGTATATGTATAAGGGTACTTGTACGTGTTAAGACAACAACTGCAAAAAAGGACCTCAAGCTAACGTTGCACATACTTTGCAGTGCAATACACGTTACATTATGTTTATGTATTTTGTTTATGGAGAGTTAGCTTAGACTTTATGGCAAATCTCGTGTTATTGATAAACTGCCAAAAATCAATATATAATTGCAGCACATCTGTTAAATCGATAATAAGTATTTTGTAAACATGCGAACGTGCACAACATATTAATTAATGCCCAATACTTAGATGACACCCTGCTGTCACCTTCATTGCTAATAAGGACAATTATGTTAGTTTAAAGATGACATATGTATGTACCTACTGGGACAGTGACGAATACTCTGACGCCTACTTTACCTGTACCTACTCAGTATTGTTTTTCCATGTTAGTCCCTGAGAATTCAAACAAAGACAACGATCGTGATCCGGCTACGTCTTAGACTACGAGATCGCTGAGTTAAGCATCTATGGAACACATTTCCATGCTTCCAGTCCATTAAAATTCTCTACCCTTCCCTGCTATTTCCTTGGCTTATCGCTCATCGCCAAGCCGACCAGTTTAAGGGCGATTACAAGATCCGTGACATTCAGAGATCCTGCGTATACTGGTTTTCTCAGGCCATTACCCTGATTAACGATGGGATGAACATCTTATATCCTAGCTGAATAGATGCATTGTGCCCTAAGGAATGCATTATCACGATCTTATTGAGTGCGCATGCCAACAAAACTGTTAGTTTGGGCTCACGACTATTCGTGAGCCCAAACTAACAGTTTTGTTATAACACATAAGTTGGGTCTATACCCAGGAATGCTCCTTTCAAGTCCTTTCGATAAAAAGGTTTTATTGAACAATAAGCTATTGTCATATTTTTTGATCAGCAGTGATGACTTCGAGAATTAACGCATAGGTATAAGCGTTTTGTTGAAATTCATCTAGTACCTTGAATGCATCAATGATACTTAAAAAACCTGTGAAGTATTTGTAATCACGAAGTCTCATCTTTTAAATAAACACCACTCAATAAACTTGTAACAAGTTTAAAAATAATGTCGAGATGAACATTACTTTATTTAAGCCTCCTATAAAGCAATTTAATCTTATAGTCGTAAATTATTGTATAGTAATAAAAGCACTGATTTGCACATTGAATGCTGAGAAATTTGTACATATATATCGATATTATCGAATAATGTTTATATAGGGAAGATGAATTTTCCTCTCCTCTCCCATATAGCTGCTAGCGCACTCAGGAGGCCTCGGCGCATACCGGGGGATACCGCGGCATGCCGGCGCCTACCGCTGCGGTATCCTCTATCGTGCTCCTCGATGCCGCGGAGTAACAATCCTCCGTGGTGATGCTCCGAGGTCGGTCTCAAAGCATTTAAATTTATACTTACCTGAATGTAATTGAAATAGGGAAGAATATACATCGATAATTTAAAGTGATCTGCACTGCGCTCCGCCAGTTTGCGCAGGCCTTTATTCTACTTTGTCCCTTGCAAGAAATACATGCTAATTAGTAACTAGTCTAATTACCTACTATTTTTAAAACGATGCAAAAAAGTGCCACTGCACATTAACTAACAAATTAAGTCAAGTTGCATGTCATTAGAGCTACGAGCTTAACCACATCGCTTATTGAAACAACGTTCAAGCATCATTTAGCAGTGCTAAAGAGTCGCTAAAGACCACTGCAATTAGTCAAAAGGCATTATTAGCCTGGTCCAGGCCTGTTATTAAAAAACACCGAACGCACCATCTCAGTTTAACCAGTGTAAGTGTGATTTTAATTTCCAAAAATGTACCTAATTGTTATGATGGTAGAGGTCAGATGGTAGTTGCGTGAATTAGGTGACAGTGCATCGGAAATACTGGGTTGTCATTAATATTGTTTGACTAGACTCAGGTGAAATAATGTAAGTGCGTCTGCATCAGATTACGCACAGTTGTTATGGACCTCTAGCTCTCATTACGCTGGTCCTCACACAAAATCTACGTTTTTGACTGGACGACAACCTTTGACCTACTTCACGAGGCTCATTAAGGTAATGAACTTAATTACTTTACCACTAATTTTACCGTTATAGTAAAAAAAAAGTGGAAAATATAAATAAAATAGTTAATAGGTAAATGTAAACAAAAGAAAAGAATGCTGCGATGTGGTGAAATAGTTTTTAGGATCCCGTAGGTATACGTAGGTAAAGGTAAAAACGTACTAGAGTCAGACCGTGAAAAGTCTGCAGCGATTTTGATAGCCCACGCAGTGCAAGTGTCATTTTAAACGTCAAACTTCTATGAAGGCTTGCTGGCAACCCCAGGCTAGCATACACAAAGTACTAGGAGCTCTACGACTTTTTATTCGAAATCAATATGTAAAATCATATAATAAACAGTGTTGGTGTATTCAAAAGTTTCAATAGCCAAAGGACTTCAATTTAATAATGATTAAACATCTAGCTGAGACGGATTAACATCAAAATTATATCCCGGTAAGAATCATCATATGACCGTTTCACTTCGAAGTTTGACAACAAATCTTACGTATGTGCCATACTCGTTTCTGATTGGACGACGCATTTGACAGGCGTGCAGTACTACCAACCGCAAAAGCAAAATTAATAATACCAGTAGAAAAAAAAAACAGTGTTCGTTCAGAAACTGCGAATCGATTATAGGCATCGATTCTACACTCGATTTAATAATTGACGCAAAATAAAAATGAATTGTTCCGAATGTGGTTTAATTATCGCCGACAACTCGGAATTATTAAGTTGTATATCATGTAAAGAAAACTATCATTATAAATGTCTGAATATTACCACAGCCGTTTTTATGAGAGCAAACTATGAAATTAAACGCGACTGGCGCTGCTCCATCTGCACAAATGTCACATCCCGACGCAAAAATAATATCATTCCGGTGCACAATCAACTGGATAATACATTCCTGAATGAAACAAACATGTCTATAGATCAATTATCATTATCACATATGGACCAAACCAACCTTACCCACTCAGGCGACACTCAGAACTTCCAACTGTCCCAACGGCGCTTTCAAAATTCCTGCATCATGACCAGCGACAGCTTAGAACAAATCGGCGCTCTATTAGATGTTAAGCTTAGAAATAACAACATTTCAATTATAAATGAACTGAAGGGGATAATTATATCAGAAATAAACACTACAATCAGTCAGCTCAAGCACGAATTCAACCAACAGAGCTCACAGCTTACTAGTCGCCAAGATCTTCTAGAACTGCAATTGCAAGAAACAACCGCTCAAATTGATATGTTAAAACAGGAAAATAAAGTAATTAAAACACAGCTACAAGATTTACAAACACGTCTGGATCAAACGATTAATGTAAATTATAATAACAATCACAGGACAATCGTTTTATACGGCTTGGATGAGTTTTATAATGAAAACGAGGATGACATATGTAACCGACTCAATAACATGTTTTACGACTTCTTAAATGTTAACAGAAACGGGTTTATTGAAAGTGTAAAGCGAATCGGAAAACGAGGAAGCCGTCGTCCTCTTGTCATCGAGCTGATTAGCAGACGCATGAAAAATTACATCATGAAAAATTCTAGCGCATTTAGAAATACAGGATATTCTATTTCGGAAGTCCTAGATGGACACGCCCTAAAGTATAGACAACAACTAAAAGACTGTCTCCGCAATGCCCGCGAAAGCGGAAAATACGCTGTCATCCGCAATAATAAACTATTTATTGATGGTAAAGAATTCATACCTCCAGTGCAATTAACAGCAACACCTACGACGCTCAACCACATAATTCAACCTTCGTTAGTCAAACGCCCATCGGAAGAGGAATATATCATAATTCATCAGACGTCTGAGCTAGAAGGAAACGTAGAACACAGTACTATCACAGTTCACCACACACCTGTAGGAGAGGACAGCACAGAACACATTTCGGTCAACAATCAAGCAAACAATCAGGGCGCAACCGGCGGAAACGATAATCTTTTTCGTGTATAACACTGTATATATACTCCATCAAAATATAAACGGCCTTATAAATAAGGCGGATATGTTAACTGTTCATTTACAATCATTAATGGAATCGAAAAGGCTTGTAGACGTACTATGCATTAAGACTGAACATAATATGAAATCTGGTGACGAGGTACATCTCGCTGTTTGTAATTATCAATTAGCTGCACATTACTCAAGACATAACAGGAATGGAGGGTCATGCATACTAGTTAGAAATACCCATAAATATGTAGTTTTACCAGATATTGCCCAAGCCTCCATCTCAAATATTATTGAATGTTCGGGTATAGAACTAGTAGAACATAAGATCATAGTAATTTGTGTATATAGAATACCTAATAATAATTTGTCAAGATTAGACGTTTTTCTGAATAAATTACATAATATTCTAACCAAAGTTTGTTACAAAAACAAAAAAGTAATCGTCTGTGGCGATTTTAATATAGATCTGTTACAAAGAACGAAACACTCTATTTTATTTAAAAGCCTCATAGAGAGCTTCAATCTTAAAATAGGAGTACTAGAGCCGACACGTCTTGGTAGTAACACCTGTATAGATAATATTCTACACAATGTACCCGGAAGTAAAACAGAGGTGTTAGAATTGGCTATTTCTGATCACACAGCACAGTTAATGCGATGCCCGGTCAAAAAAACATGTAGGTTTTCTCACTGGTATGTTGTGAAAAGAGATTATAGCGAGGAAAATATGTCTAAGTTTGTAGACTGCTTAGAAAAACTCAGTTTTAATGACGTTTATATGACAGATGATCCCAACATAGCATTTAATTATTTCATGGACGAATTCACTCTATTTTATAATATGTGTTTTCCTTTCAAAAAAATTAAAGTAACTTCGCACAATCGCCCTAGATAGATAAGTAAAGGTATAAAAAAATGTTGTAAAAAAAAGCGAGATCTCCTCTGGAAATATAGATTGCAACCAGACATAAACAATAAAAATAACTTTCAGCGTTACTCCCGTCGTTTGAAGAACATCATATTGTTAACACAAAAATCGCAAAACGACCATTACATAAATAATTCTGCAAATAAATCAAAAGCAACCTGGCACATTATCAACAACCCTAAAACGAGACGCCCAAAAGAGACTATCGAAAAGATAAAAGTTGACGGCAAAGTTATCACAAATCCGAAAGATCTAGCTGAAGCGTTTAATAGTAATTTTATCAAGCAAACATCTTTGAATAGTAATAATGACAATAACAATAAAGATGACAATGACAACAACAAGTGAAATATGCATAAGACGCGAGTTGGCACAGTGGCTGTTAACAGCCACTGGGTAGAAAGCGGCGCACACCTCTCGACACCCCTGAGCCGCTCACACCGGTGTTGCCCTTGAGCCATCCTAGATGTCGCTTTTTGTGGGGGCCCATCTTGTGAGGGCGAGTCACCGTCTGCCGGAAATAAAATTGCATACCGTTTTATTAGGCAGGCGTCCGGTTTTTTACCCCATAGCTCAGTTCTTAGTCCATCGCTTTCACCCAATAACCTAGTTCATTTTAGATTCCATCAACTCTCAATAGTCCTTACACCCTGGCGGGTGCTGCCTCTGCGTGTGTCCCATGACACGGGCAAGGGCAGCCTCCGCTCGGTGTACCCCTTACATTTCATTAAAGTGTCAAAAGGGCCTCTACGTGTTGGCTTCGGCTCCGCGCACGCCTCCCAAAGGTCCGGAACACCATTGTTCCGTGATGGGAAAGAAATATAATAGCAAAATTAATAATACAATGACATTTAATTCAATTAATTCAATATTCATGGCACCAACAACATGCGATGACATCCGTATTATTATAGATTCATTAAAAAATACACATAGTACAGGAATCGATGGACTATCAACCAAGGTCATTAAAAGAGCAAAGCATATTATTTCGAAACCTTTGACTTTCATAATAAACTTATGCATTGAAAAGGGAGTATTTCCAGACCGGCTGAAAACATCTATCATTAAACCCCTCTATAAGAAAGGTGATAAACTGGATATGAATAATTATCGACCGATAGCGTTATTACCAATATTTTCAAAAGTTTTTGAAAAAGTTATTTATAATAATATTAGCTCGTACTTTGAAAAGAATGACTTATTTGCCAAAGAACAGAAAGGGTTTCGTAAAAACAAATCAATAAATATGGCTATATATGAATTACTACAGACAATCATGGCAAAAGTAGACAAAGTAATACCGGTATGCGCAGTATACATGGATATGACGAAGGCTTTTGACTTCGTCGACCATGAATTATTGTTAAATAAGCTATACAGATATGGTATACGAGGTAACGCCCACGATTTGATTAAATCCTATTTAAGAAATCGGAAACAAATTACTCAAGTGAACAGGATATGCTTAGACAGTAAAACTGAATTCACGTTCTCATCTGATATACAAGAAATAATACACGGGGTACCACAGGGTAGCGTTTTAGGTCCTTTACTGTTCAACGTATATATTAATGACCTCCCACTTGCCGTTGAATATCCTATGATACTCTTTGCTGATGACAGCACAGTAATTATCTCAGGAGAAGATTCAGATTTAGAGACATACCAATTGAACATTAATAGAACGCTTGATCGAATAATTGAATGGATGGACAAAAACAATTTAAAAATTAATTTATCTAAAACAAAAATAATGAATTTAAAGCAAAGAGTTAATAAGACAAGTGATCTAAATATTAATTATAAGAATACACAGATTGACGAAACTGAAATGACGCGCTTCTTAGGATTACATTTAGACAGTAAATTGACATGGAAAAATCAAATCGATATAGTATGTAGTAAACTAGACCAATACTCCTACGCTTTATATAACTTAAGGAAAGTAGCTAATCAGGCAACTGTGCTTACAGCGTATCACGCATATGTAACGTCCACTTTACGGTATGGAGTTATATTCTGGGGAAACTCCACAGATAGAGAAAGAGCATTCAGATCACAAAAGAAATGTCTTAGAGCAGCATGTTATGAAAAATCTTTAGAGTCTTGTAAACCCCTGTACACAAAACATCAAATACTAACTTTGCCTTGCCTTTTCATCTATGAAGTAGCTATACACGTGAAACTAAACATAGGTCAATTTACAAAACTTAATAGCATTAGACATCAAGGAGAAATATACGCAAAACCATTCAAACTGGCCTTACTTTCCAAAAGTGTATTCGGAATGGCACCTAAATTATATAATAACCTCCCAAAACCCATCTTAAACTGTAATAATCTACAACATTTTAAGAAAATTTTGCATGACTTTTTATCAAAAAAAGCCTACTACTCCATTCAAGAGTACCTCTGTGACAAATCTTAACATTATCGCCGTAATTAATATTAGATATGAGACCGCTTCTGTTAAATCATAAATTTGTAAATAATATTGTAATTTGCATTTGCATGACTTATGTTTTAAGTAGTAGTAAGTAGTTATAAGTGTGACTGTTTGTACGCCTTTTGGCAAGACCATGGTGATTCCATATTAAATCATGTTCCATCATTGTATATACCCATGTTCTACAGACAATAAACGAATTATGAATTATGAATTATGAATTATTATAAATTATGACGTATAAATAACACTTACACTGCGTGGGCTATCAAATCCGCTGCAGACTTTTCTTGGTGCGACTCTAGTGCTCGACATGCTAATGCCCAATAATAGATGACACCTTGCTGTCATCTCTATTGACAATGACTTAAGTTTCAAGATGACATGTACTGGGACCGCGTCGAGCACCAGTACGTTTATACCTTACACAGTAAATCAATTTATTTTGGTCATCATTATTTTATCCCAAAGTCCACATTAGCTCTCAAACCCGCAAGTAAACGCGCTGGAATCCTATTTACGAAGAAATCTGTCAGTTCTCTTTGATCTGGTAAAATTATATCTTTCAATTTTCATAAATATTTCGCTTATTTTATCTGGTTATGGGTTATGAGTATGATTTTATGTCTGTGGCAGTGTGGCCTGAATTCTCTTATAGCGTTTTGAGCCTTTTAATTCACCAAATTGTAAGTCAATTTAATTATTAACCGATTTTGATAAAATTTCATATGAAGACAATTCATCACCCATGCAGTCGAAGTCAGGGGCAGAAGCTGGTGATAAAGTAAAATTAAACATATCTATGGCTGGCGCATATTAAATGGATTTTTTTTTATTTACATCCTCTTAAAAGTGGGTTTTCTATATTAATAAAAATATAGATTTTTATTGAATAGGTTGGTACTTACAAGGTAAGATTGTATAAGTTACATTAAAAGGTGTAGGTAAGTAAAACTATTTTCGCTTCTTATCACAATTGGTTAAATAACACCAAGGGTCACGGTTTATTTTGGGGCTGACGTTTGATTTCTATTTTTAACACCATTGTCACGCATGTTTGCGCATTATTATTTTCGACTATGGCCTTACCCGCGCTTTGGCATGAAGTAAGGATTGACCTACTTTCTACGCAAGGATACATTCACACGCAAGGAAACGAGGCACTATATGTACATTTATTTCAATTATCCGCGACATTTTGATAGCCTCTATCTATACTCGCATTTGATTTGGCGCATTAGAAATACAGTCTGTCCATTAGGTACGAGTATTAGGTTATTGGCTTTGTTCGATTCCAAACTTGCGTTTACTTTAACTCATGCGGTTGGCTTTAATTGGTTTGAACGGCACGTGCAAGTAAATAATTAAATCTCCGACTGAAAAACTTATATTTAACATTTCAGGTTCGTTAACTAAGTGGAATGAAAATTTTCTGCAAACAATTTTGGGAAAAAATATTTGTATCTAGGTAATCCGTATTAACATATATACGGACTACACACTATATGTATCAGTAATTAGAATATTACGTTTAAGTAATGACTATATTTACATTATTGCCACTGCAGTGATTAGAATTAATTGAAATAAAAATAATAAGAAAACGAAAATGGATCGCGGGGATGACAATATACTCGTAAGTATGTAATGTCATTCTTGCTGATAGTATCTATTCCGCAAGAAGTAGATACTAAAACCTACTATACCGCAATCTTTCGGCATGTATTAGGTGCCTACATTATACTCTTTATCGCGGGAAATACACATCACCTCTGAACTCTGAAATGGTGGTGATATATTGCACGACCATTTTGTGACCTTTTAAAAAAACCGGGCAAGTGCGAGTAGGACTCGCGCACGAAGGGTTCCGTACCATAATGCAAAAAACGGCAAAATCTTTATTTTATTCTGTTTTTAGTACCTATTTGTTGTTATAGCGGCAACAGAAATACATCATCTGTGAAAATTTCAACTGTCTTGTCTATCACGGTTCGTGAGATACAGCCTGGTGACAGACGGACGGACGGACGGACGAACGGACGGACGGACGGACAGACGGACAGACGGACAGACGGACAGCGGAGTCTTAGTAATAGGGTCCCGTTTTACCATTTGGGTACGGAACCCTAAAAAGAAATGGTATGTATTCATAACACGCTATAATCATAAAAGTGGAGCCAGATGGTGTTTTGTTTGGGAAACCCTAAGTTTGGGCTTGTATGATTGATTTACACGAGTCCAATAAGTAGGTACTTTATGGGGGCGTAAGTAAAGTACAAATTGGGCCATTTTTTTATTATAAACGTTTTTTCCTCACATTTTCATAAATGTGATAAAGATTGAGCTCCTTTTTTCCAATTTTACCGTAGATGTCTTAAACAATCTCCATACACACGTTAGTCCCCGTTTTCCTCTCTGAAGTATATTATATGCGAAATATGTTTACCACACGCTTCGTTTGGTTTAGTTCGATTATTATTATTAATAATTAAAAGTGTTAAAATTATTATTATTAATAACAAATTCCATACAAAATTTTAAAAGCTCTAAGCACACAGCTGTGCTGAGCGGTGCCTTATAGTTTTACCTCAAATTGCGTAGAAATACCTAAACTTAATTTGTAACGGATAATATGGGCCTAATTTTATATGGCTGTTATACATATGTTGTGTTGTAGGTAGTTAATTAGAGGAATGTGTACGAGTATAACGATGGGTTTCCATAAATAACAATTCCATAACAGGATACAATTGCTGATTTTTAAGTCGTGCTACACGAGTTAGTCATGCAAGATGGATAAACATACATACTTACCTATTTGAGTACTGGTTACTCAATTTGAGTTAGTTTCGAAGGTGTAAATTTAATATAAAATTAATCTAGTGGTCTGTAAAAAAAATCGTAACTGTCGGTCTATATTATTGGTAATATAAAATTAATCTATGTAAAACTACTTAAAGATTTGATGTGTAGGTAATTTTTATCACAATGTTATTTGTTGTTTAATGTTTGTAATATGGTCACACATTTCCGTGGTCTCTTGACGAGGAATTATATTAGGTAAGTACCTAATACACATATTATTTGCCCGACCAAATAAATCATTAGCAACAGTCGATATAGAAGAGGTAGTTGAATTGATTGATTGAACTTGACATCAAAAACAGGGTTTAACTATTTCATTTTTTTTTTGTCGTTAAACACGAGTTTAGCATGTCTATAACATCAGATAACCGAATTAATCATTTTTATTTGTCAGCATTAACCCCATAACGTTTTGCACGAACTGTAATCAAAGGCCCTATTGCGAAAAATAAAAATCTAAATTTCCGTTATCTTCCTCTCTATCGCTCTTGCATATTCGAGCGATAGAGAGACAGAAACGAAATTTTCGCGGTACTCCCTCTGTTTTCTTCAAATGTGGCTTTCCATCAGAGAAGGGTCCTTATGCTTACTCTTCCGTGCTGGAGAGCCCCAAATATTAGAGGTCGCCGTCCGTTGCACGGTCCTGTAGCAAATACGATTTTCAGAAGCATGGAGACTCTTCCACACGTAGGTAGGTACTCTCGCACAGGATTTTATATCGATCGTCTTCATCGAGTTCGATTAAAGTAAAGTAGTCGATAAAATTAAAGTAGGTTTAAGATACCTTTTTCTTTAATTTTAGCAGCATGTTTTGAATAGGGAAAATACTGAGAACAAAACCTACTACTTTACCTACTTAAGAAAAATTTTGTGCATGCACGTTTGTAAACATATGTAAACACAACTTATTTATGTTTATATAAATGAAATGGCGAATATTTCATGTTATGTAAATTAAATATTCATCGTCAACAATTTTTACGTCTTATTTGCTCATGTTATGTAACACTAATATGTATATCTAAGATAAGAGTATTATTATAGCGATTCGTTCTATAACTTGCGGTTGTGGCATACCGCAAACCTAATTTAGTTTTGAAAATAGGTACCTAAAAACCGAACTTATTAACTATGTACTTAACTTACGATATGAACATAATAATTGCTTAATACATACTTACATCAGGCGGGTCGTGGATTTGTTTTGTTTGCCACTGAGTGTTATATTATTTATTGAAGGTCTCTCGAATAGTTAAGTCTGAACCTAACAGAAATGAACCTAATACCTTACCTACCTAACAGAATTTTGAAACCGGCTTGTTTTGTTTACCCAGCGCTGATAAGCCATAATAATCTCTTTAAATAGTGAATAGAATCAGGCGTTACTTTGCGGAAATCCATACTAATTAAAACCAAAATATTACTTTGCTAATCCGCGAAAAGATAACGTGCTAGTCAATCAGTGCTAACCCGTAATCTCTTTGCCTATTTATTATTTCAAACTTGTGGCGAACTACAAGATAGAATAATATGTGTCTACTAAAACCTGAAAATCGAACTTGTAAAATAACCTAAAATACTTACATTTGGCGTAGAAACGAACTTTCTTCTAAATGTGAAAGAACTACGGTTTAATCACCCGCGAAAATGCAAGAATTGGAATTAATACTGTATTTACATGTAAATTATACATCCGAACGTATATTTTTATTTTTAACTACTGAATCATGCTATATTTTCAACAATTTTTGCTACATATTTGAATTAATGAACAGTCAAAAGTTAGCCGGTATTTATTCTGGCGCGCTTTTCGAAATTCGAACATACAAGCGTGCTTCCCGCCTCACGTGAGTCGGCGGACTGGCTAGTTGGAGGTAAAATCAGCGGTCGCAGATATCGGAACGCACTGGCTTTATCCAACCGAATGGAACAAACACCTCTTTTTAGCAATATTAGTAATAGCGATACGACTCCGAGCCGCCACATGGTTGTAAGTAATTCACTTTCTAGCCAGAAGGCGTGACTGTCAGTGTACCGACGTTGATACAAAATGCTAAGATAGATTGATTGCCTGAATTCAAGTTACTTAAAGATTCTAAGACCTTATTAAATTAAATATGAGTTTACCATCAACTTGACATGTATACTTTTATCTTAAAGAACTCATTTCTGCTTCGCTTATATTATTGGGAGAGAGGTCAGTTATTCTGTGGATAATGTGGTTCATACCTTATTATAGTGATGAGTATGGAGTAATTCTCCCTGTTCATGAGCTCCAAGCGTAGCTGCCAGCTCTATCAGATCATATGCCACCACCTGTGTAGAAAATAGATTTATGACCATGGGTCACTAAATTATCCCTAGCCTGTTTCATATTATAACACATATATAATATCTCAAGGCAAATGTAGAACATTGTAACATGTAGGTATATGTAGGGATAGATAGCCAGAAATTCATATTCATAGTAAGATACCACATTGTCCCGCAGGACTCAAATATACATATATAGGTATGCAAGTCTGCATAAGATAGTCACAATTCTCTATGTCTCAGAAAGTCTCATAAGTTAAACCTTTGCACCAGATAAGGGGTGCTGTGACCTGGTCGCAACCAGTCACATCTATATACGGATCTGACGGCACACAGTTCTATCTGTGTCGCAACCTAGCCGCGCTAGCCGCTACCAGTCGGATCCACAGCCCTAAGGTATATATATGTATCCCAGTCGCAACCAGATACATCTATATCGATCCCTTGGCACACTTAAGGAGTGTTCGCATGCCTAGCCGCGCTAGTCGCTAACCATTCAGATCCACAACGTATATGTATCCTGGCCTCAACCAGATACATCTATATATTGGCATTAGTTGGGGGTGTACTTGTCCCTCGTGAAGGGATAGTGGTGCTTAGTCGCAACTAAGCACCCCAAGCCTATTGGTAAACTTTTAGACCATTCTCTATATAAGGCAAGGCACAAGCCGGCAGACGCATCTCCGACCTGTCCTGAACATATGCAAGTACACCCTCTGCCAGTAACACAGCTATATAAATAAATATATGAAAATATGTGCATGGGACTAACCAGTCCTCTTTTAAATACATATACTTAGCTTTGAAAGACGATGGTCTCGCTGTACTAAGCTGGCGTCCAGCACACGTACCACTTTATACAAACCACTTTATATTAAGGACTTTTATTTAATGAATCAATCATAAGTTTACAAACTAACTCGCAACTTTCATACGAGCGAAAAAAGGAAGTGTGGTTTTCTTACCATAGACAATATAGAAGCTGTTGCCAGGTGTAATATATAATACATCGCGGAAGTCCGCGACACACCAACCGAGGCGAGCTATTGCGACGTACTAAGTGTCGACATTAAATAGCGAGTCCATTCCTGAATTCTCTTCATTGCCTGGATCGCCGCCGTCCTTTTTTGCCTTTCATTATTCTCGTTAACAAGATCATCTGCCGTTCGTAATATATGCATCGCGGAAGTCCGCGACAGTCAGTATTGCTCCAGTGGGAGTCCAGTATGCGATAAACCACAATTACATAGGCAGGAACGGCTGTATTTTAGTAACTGCATGAATCAGGCGAGCCTAATTGAGTGCCTTTATTAATTAAAACCCAGTGGGTTTCAAGGGATAAGAGGGTGCTTGGTTGTTAGCTGTTGCTTTACCTTGGCCATGCTTTACGAACGTAGGTACTTGCAGTGATCGTTCTGAATTTGTTTATGAAGTCATTATTACGTCCTACTGTTAGGAAGAACAGAAGCCTCCGCCTCTTTTCTCATTCGTCCCTATTTAGTGTTCGCCAGTTCTGAATGTAGGTATCGAAATATTTAAAATAACTTACTATTAGTTTTGGCAATTATTTTTACTTTAAACTGGTGATTGCAAAACTTTCCAATATTTATTTTCCTTTGTTTTTTCTACCTACTGACGAATGGTATCTAACCTAACCCAATGTATACGATCGATGTAGGTAGTACAGTAAATATCGAAAAGTAGGTACCTATATTTGATAGGTGATAAATTTCACAATGAGAATTTCGGTAATTTCATTAGAACTTCATAAAATAATCCAATGTATTTAACTGAAATATACCTATCTAAGTGGCTACGAAAACTTTGAGAAACACTGCAATGAGATAAGATTTCTGAAAAGATCGAATAAGTAAATTGAGAAGTCATAGGAGACAATATTTATATGTAACTAGGTACCTGTCACCTAATTATGTATAGCATCCTTGGTACAATGTCTCAAGGGCCTATTTTAGATTTAAGCTTAGTTATTATTTTCGTTTAGTAGTACCACTGTATATAATTATATACTGTATGTATTATAAATAAATGATTTCTCCATTATGTATAACAAGTTATGACTTATAGCATTTATTGTCTGATCATTAAGTGTCTTGAACCTAATAAATACGACAAATACCGGTATCCATAAAATATTTAACTGGTGCCCTATATATTATACTACTCTTTGCTGGTGCCTGCCAGAGCTTGATAGATCAAGACGTTTTGACAATTGCGTTGGATTCAATCCTTAATGAAGCGCATTATATCAGATCTTAAGAATTACTTGTCGAGATTGTGCATTTCTATACCGCTTACCTATATGGCATAGCGTTAGACTCTGCGAACCAGAACCTGGCACCATAATAACTTTTCACATGATCACACATATTAAGTTGGTTCATCTCAAACGCCCCCGGTCCGGTTGGTAAGCGATGACAATTGACAGGTCAGATTGTAAGTAACCTACGTCGATGACCGGTGTCATGTCATTCGGCATTTTGTCGGGACAATCGGGGATTGGGATGGGCGACCTCGCCGCACTGGCCTAATGACCTTGCGAGTTTACTAATGATCTACAAGTGAGCGTTTCTTTTATTTTTTGCCATTTTTATATATTGTGACCTTTTTTTGCGAGTTTTGTGTTATTTATAGTCAGGATCGCGAGCCCTTTTCATCCTATAGGAGAAAAAAATTGTCCTAAAATTTCCATACATTTTTCAAACTTTCCATTTTGTTACCGCCATACAAAGTTTATGTGGAAATGGTAACATAATAGGAAAAAAACTCTGGGAATTTTTTTTATCCCATTAGGATCGAAAGATCTCGTGATTCTGAGTAGAAATAACAGAAAAGTGGCAAAATAGGTCACAATATATGAAAACCGGTCAAGTGCGAGTCGGACTCGCGTTCCAAGGGTTCCGTACATAAGTCCGACTCACACTTGACTGCACATTTCTAATAGGTTTTCCTGTCATCTATAGGTAAAGTACTATTTTGTGTATTTTTTTTCAAAATTTTAGGCCCAGTCGTTTCAGAGATAAAGGGGGGGAATGGTCGGACAGACAGACAGACGCACGAGTGATTCTATAAGGGTACCGGAACCTTAAAAATTGAAAAAAATAAAAGAAACGCTCAAGTCATGTCCCCTGCATAACCCAAAACACGATCGTGCCTGTAATATAATAGGTATAACTCAACTTTTCCGACCTATTTCGATTTGATGTGAAACTTTTGAATTCTTATTGCTACGACCAAGCTACGACATATCTTGACAACGTTGGCGGTAAACTTCTTTTGGACATGATACCTTTCTTCTTCCTACTTATAATAGTTATAATGAAAAAAGGTTACGTTACTTTTTGGTCTTATTTCATCCATCCTTATTACATTTTTATTGCAAATTACTGTTCTGCATTTATTTACTATCATTTCTGTTTCTATAACTCATTATTCTCAGCGTAACCGTAACCGCACACATACTTTGTTTAATGAGTTTTTTAATGTGCAACGTGCCAATTAATTGTCAGTGTAGCATGCCTGATGGCGATACACCGTGCTTCATTGATTAGGTTAGGTTTAGTCGCCACAGAGAGGAGACTAGAGAATCATATCAGGTCCGCTTACCTGCACTTTTGGCCTGTAGCAGGAGAACTAGCGACATAGGTACGAATGACGAAACTAGAGATGCGCAAAACGCTTCACTGAGTTGAAAAGATTGATTCTCGCTCGCGGTGATACCTATATACATATCACTCATTTCGTTCACTTCGCTCATTTCGCTCTGTGCATCTGTAGACTATATTGTTCAAGAGTGAGTAGTGGGAAATGTCAATCAATCAGATATACACAGCCATAAGTGCGACCAAGATAGCAAATCACGCGACACGACTTCGCTATGTTTGGCCGACACCCTCCGAATTCTTCCGAACCGCACCGAAACCTATTCGCATCGTCTCATTCGCTCCTCGCTCATCACGCTCGGATCATGAGTGGGAAAGAGCGCCCAAGGAACACTGAGTTAGATGAGCGACTGAGCGAGTTAAATAATCAGTGAGTTGAAGAGTGAGCGAGTTCAATCAAAAGATATAGTTCATTTAAATCACTCACTCGTGAACGACACATGTCTAGACGAAACCAATAATTACTAAATCATCCGAACGTATTAATATATTAACGTATTAATGTATTAATTATTTTAATTACTGAATCATGTTACCTACCATACCATACTATGGTACCTAGTTATAATTCGTTTCTTAAAAAGAGGATAAAGTGAGAATCTAACGAGTCTGTAACGCGTGTCAGTGGTACCGCGACGTCCGCGACCGCGTAGCGCTCCATTGCGGTCATACAATATAAATGTGTGACACTTGTAATGAATGGGTCCCTGTCAGTCTTCGATGATAACAGACCAAGTATTATCGAATTAGTTTTGGTTATATCGGCATCTAGACATAATTCGCGTTAAGGACACCTAAAGGTCGTTCATCCTTTTATGTCTTTGACGCTAATTGAACAAAGCAACGCAACTATGTTTAACGTACGAGTATATGTATTTAAAATTAATATTTTAGTTGCATTGATGATTGTATTTAATTGTTTTATAGAATACCTACCCATAGGTACCTGCAAGAAATTTATCGTTGCAGGTAAAGTAGAAAAAATCATTGCGAATTATTCAAAAATATCTGGGAGACTGAGCAAAGCTCGGAAAACATATAAAAACTAAAAATGCGCGTTTTCCCTGTTCAGTTGACATTTTCACAGATGATGTATTTCTGTTGCCGCTATCACAACAAATAGTAAAAAGTACGGAACCCTCGGTGGACGAGTCCGACTCGCACTTGTCCGGTTTTTTAAAACGTTAACGTGCAGTCTGGGAGCTCACCTGCACTTCATTCCTGATAACGTAATCTTGGATCTAACAGACGCGAATTATTTTTAATCGCCTGAACACTTAACTTCTACTTGTGACACTTCACAGGCTACGCTTTTTATATGTATGCTAAGCTAAACTCTTTTTATATTTGTATAGTCACATACTCGTATATAAGTTTTATACAAGTCCGACCGTGCCTTAAGGAGTTTAATTAATATTAGCTATCTTAATTTTAATTTTTAACAAGCAGAAACGTCTGCGAACGATGCTATTAAGGTTAGAATAAATTTAAAAGTGCAAAAATTACTGTCTTGGGTGAGACTTGCACTCACGGCCTATGGACCGATACTCCAGGGCTCTGCCATCTGAGCCACCAGGACCTCATCCATAGCCAGCAAATCTTCCCACCATATACATATACAGGTTTCTTATATGAACAAGCTTGTATTTCATTTTTCAACGAGACCATGTGCTTGTAATGGTGGAAATAATAGTCGTGGCTCAGCTGTGTCAATGAACCCTTCGATAAGTATAAATGAAAATCTTTACACTTAGTTTTAATTAACTTGTTCGATAAAACATGGCACTACTGATGCAATATCATATCTTGATAATTTGTTATTAAACATTAATCAGTGTTGATTCAGCAATGGAAATATTAACATGGTTCGTGCCGATAATGACACTCGTATCAGTTAGTCAAGATCACTGCCCTCTAAGTCAATTAATCGGCGTTGATTATTTGTGCAAATAAAATAAAATTATCGAGTCAAGTTGGGTAAACCAAAGAACAAAGTTTTATCTTAGTAAAAAATGTAGTTAAGGAAAAATACAGTCAAGTGTAAAAATATGGGTGCACAGATCTTACTCAAAACTATGTCCCATAGCTCTTATGTCGGCGAAAAAAGAACTATGGGACATATTTTTGAGTAATTTGTATGCAACCATATTTTTACTTAATGTCAGGGAATCGATCATATCAACCGACCGAAGTCTACTGCTGGTTCAAGCTCTTATTTATTTACCTAATTAAACTTTATTGCACAAAAGAAAAACTAAGTGTACATATGCCGAACTTAATGCCATGAGGCATTCTCTACCAGTCAACCTTAAGGAAAAGCTGAAAAGATTTACTGCCAGTGACCCGCTAGGCGAGTTCTCTCTTCGTAGGCTTTTCACTCCATACGGTTTTACTCTGTTCAATTTATTTTCATTGGAGGCAAATTGTATTAGTATTAATACCGTGGGACATTCGTTGAACTAAAAAATGGTAATACCGCGAAAAAACATACATAAGGTATTTAAAAGACTAAAGCCTTACCGGTCGGAGACTAAATAACACTCACATTAATTATTTTCAGTTCGATGAACTTACTGTGAATAACCAGGAGATTGACCTTTATCGTGACTACGTTTTTTACAAAAATAATTTATTTCCTTTTTAATTTTCGATTATAGAGATTAAGTCGAGTTTTCCGCTTCGGACGTTGTTAATGTCGTGAATCAGCAATTAAGGAGTTACATATGTAGGTATATTATGTATCTAATACCTTTGAACGAGCAATTTTTGTATATTATTATTATCTTATACCTTTAAATGAGCAATTCTTGTTTATTTATTTGTATGTATGTTTATTTATATATATATTTCGGGGATCTCGGAAACGGCTGTAACGATTTCGATGAAATTAGCTATATGGGGGTTTTTGGGGGGCGATAAATCGATCTAACTAGGTCTTATCTCTGGGGAAACGCGCATTTTTGAGATTTTATATGTTTTCCGAGCAAAGCTCGGTCTCCCAGATATTATGTATAAGTTATTTAAGTAAAATTATAATTATACACACGTTATATGCATACACAGTAATAAAAATCATCATACAAATTCTCTTTGATGTAAACAAGAATGTTTTACTAAAAACCGGGCAAGTGCGAGTCGGACTCGCGCACGAAGGGTTCCGTACCATAATGCAAAAAACGGCAAAAAAAAAACGGTCACCCATCCAAGTACTGACCCCGCCCGACGTTGCTTAACTTCGGTCAAAAATCGCGTTTGTTGTATGGGAGCCCCACTTAAATCTTTATTTTATTCTGTTTTTAGTATTTGTTGTTATAGCGGCAACAGAAATACATCATCTGTGTAAATTTCAACTGTTCTATCACGGTTCGTGAGATACAGCCTGGTGACAGACGGACGGACGGACGAACAGCGGAGTCTTAGTAATAGGGTCCCGTTTTACCTTTTGGGTACGGAACCCTAATAAAAATTAAGCGAGAACTGTATGTTAACTGTTTTATGACCAGAAACGTAATTTCAGAATGAAGTTCATGAGCATCGGTGGTTCAGTGGTAGAATGCTCGCCTGCCACGCGGGCGGCCCGGGTTCGATTCCCGGCCGATGCAGACTTTTTTAGTTTGCTGCTTCTGATTTCTATTTTGCAAGTGAAGACTATTATCCCCTTTTTTCGTTATAGACGTTATTTCATTTTGCACGTGCGAAACGGATGCAGCCAGTGTGAGTAGTGAGTAGCTCACAGTTTAACGAAAATGTGGCGTTCCACCGGGTAAAGGTACTGGAAGCACTTTTCTTACGTCACGTAGCATCTTATTTGTATCATTATAATAATAGCTTAAGCGCCGACCGCCACAAGGTACCTGCACGAACGTCACAAATATATATATTGTATATGTATTGTAACTAAATATTATTTTATAGTTCACTGTCGAAAGAATAGCTAATTTAATTAAATAAACAATACGTACTCACTGCTACCTGGTACTTAAAATACAGTGTCTATTCGTATCTTCCAATATTGTCAAAATTCAAATAACAGCCGCATCGTTACGATGAAGAAGAACGAAGAAGCGCTAAAAAAAAGAATAATTTTGCCGAAACCCGGGATTGAACCGGGGACCTTTAGATCTTCAGTCTAACGCTCTCCCAACTGAGCTATTTCGGCATGAAGTGAGGAGTTGAAATAGTGATATACCTCTTAAGACTTTAATTTGATGTTATTACAGTAAAGGGCCATAAAGTTTGCACATCGGTATTTAGAAAGAGAATATTGGAGGCAACGAGAATGAAAGAGATAACGCTCTACGAAGCCGAAATTCCGATGTGCAAACTTTATGGCCCTTTACTGTACTTCAATATTTAAGTTTACTGTCATGATATAAAATGGTAAACTTTATATTATCATACATTATGTACTACTTGACTTAATCTTGCGGCTTATACATAATTATTATTATTTTTATGTCTTTCCCATTACGGAACAATGGTGTTCCGGACCTTTGGGAGGCGTGCGCGGAGCCGAAGCCAACACATAGAGGCCCTTTTGACACTTTAATGAAATGTAAGGGGTACACCGAGCGGATGCTGCCCTTACCCGTGTCATGGGACGCACGCAGAGGCAGCACCCACCAGGGTGTAAGGGCTATTGAGAGTTGATGGAATCTAAAATGAACTAGGTTATTGGGTGAAAGCGATGGACTAAATACTGAGCTATGGGGTAAAAAACCGGACGCCTGCCTAATAAAACGGTATGCAATTTTATTTCCGGCAGACGGTGACTCGCCCTCACAAGATGGGCCCCCATAAAAAGCGACATCTGGGATGGCTTAAGGGCAACACCGGTGTGAGCGGCTCAGGGGTGTCGAGAGGTGTGCGCCGCTTTCTATCCAGTGGCTGTTAACAGCCACTGTGCCAACTCGCGTCTTATGCATATTTCACTTCCACCCCTGGAGCTTATAGCTCTAACGACTCCACTCTAGCCGGCCGGCTAAGGCAAGCTAGAGGCAGAGAATCCATAATTATTTATTATTATAATATGTGCTGCCATCTAACACTGTATCTGGGTATCACTTTTAAGCTTACAAACCCCTTACAAACGAATATGAAATACTGCTACTCGCCGCTAGATGGCGTGCATATCGAAATGAAAATAACTGAAATATGATGGATGCCAAAAATACCGCTACTCGCCGCTAGATGGCGTGCAGTTCAAAATTTACATAACTGAAATATGATATATACTTCAACGAGTCTAATTAAACTCATTTGTTATAATATTATGACAATAATACTTTTATAGTCAGATGTACATATGTAGTCCACTTTTTTTTTTACTCTTGATTGACGATTTGTACTGTGGTTTGGCCAGTGTATTTTATTAGTTTATAATTATTATCATCAACATCAGCAGGCTACATACGTCCTACTGTTGGACATAGGCGATCTCATTTTATAAGAGCGAACGGTATTCATATAGGAGATAGCTATGTTACCAGGCATTTAAACAAAACGTATTCAGCCGAGAATCGAACCCGGTATAATTTTTAAAATACCGGAAAGCTTTGTTATATAATCTGGTTTGCAACCAGAGTTTAAGTAATTTCAGAGCCGTCGTAATAATTAAAATTTAATGACACTCAATATTGGAGGACAATCTTAGAAAAATAATTAAGCTATTTATAACTTATTCATACATATGTAATTTCCGCACTCATCACACAAGTCATTGTCACCAGTATCCAACCACAGGATCACTTCCAACTGCCTAGTTGTTAGTACTACGCCTAACAACTCGAACAACCCCTAGTTGTTAGTACTATGCCTAACAACTTGTTATACTTGTACCTAGCAATCATAACTCAGCCTCCGACTTACATTTGGTAAACGATTGGAAGCACTGTTATACCTACGTACCTAAGCACAAATCCGATTGTATGCGACAGTCGAGCATTACCGACAAATCCGATTCCCGAAATTAGAGGGTACGCAGTGGGTGTGGATTACAGAATAATTGGACCCGGAGCCGTACCAAACAGTTCGTTTGTTTTAATAAAGGGTGGTGTAAGTTGTGTAAGGCGTGATTTAAATAAAGCCCGTGCATTTACGTAGCATCTGACCATTCGCGAAAGGGTACCAGTTTAAGTGGGAACTCCTGATAAAGCTTTTGATCGATATTCGATGTTGCACGAAGTGACAAGTTGGATAACTATGTAATTAAATATGAAAAATTTATATAAAGACCGAAATAAGTTTGGCGCCGAATGGGTTAAAACTAGAACTGATCTGGATACATAATTATTGTCATTAACGGGTCTAACGCGATTAAATTTCATTATTTTCCATTTCATTATTTTTTCATTGTCTTCCGTGACCAGTGACCACAGCTACGGAAACCTGGCTGAAACGTCAGAAAAAAAGTAAAATTATGAAATTTAATTGCGTTAGGCCCGTTAATTGACATTAATTATGTGTACAAAACGTGAGAGTTTATATGTAGATTGATGAGCTTTGATCTGATACTTGGCCAAAACCTAGCTATTTTTTTTTAAATTAATCTATATAACTTACCTACTGCGTGAGCTGCGGTAGGTGAATGCTGCGAAGAATGTATCGGCGACGAGCAAGACTGGAAAACGCGAAATCTCCGATGTCAATCATTTTGGTGCTTAATTCCATTTTAAGCAGCAAATTTCCACCTTTCAATGTAGAATTACTATAAGATATTACTGATTCGTAACTATTGCGAACCTCGAGGATAGCTTTTAAGGGGCCCACAGATTACCATCAGTTCGCGGGACGATATCAGCCTGTCAGTTAAACGCAAAAGGTGACAGTTCCGAACAACTGACAGGCTGATATCGTCCGGCAAACTGGTAATCAGTGGGCCCCTTTATACTGGTTGGTCTGAGATAAACACTAGTGAGCTCGCTAATTACTGAAACAACACAGCCAGCTTACGCGTTCACCCCGGGCGATGATCGGAGGTGAAAAATCACGGGATTTACGTGCGACTTAATTATATTTGCATACTTTATTTAACCCGATTCAATTTGCATCGCGGCTGCGTTTTGGAGGTCTATTGTGATTTTTATAGGGATAGTTTATTTTTCGTTATTCTGAATATGAGTAAAAAGGCCGAGTATTTTAAAAAAGGCGTGATAAAAGGAAGCGAACACCTTTAATTGTAAATATTATATGTGTTATAACTAATGGAATGATTGTTAGGGAATTGGTAGGCAACAATAAGTTACGATATAACTGTCTGTGTTATTTCCTTATCGAAATAGATACGAAATTGCAGTCCGACATGTGTGTGACTCAGCCGTGACACACGCAGCGACAATTGATTGATTGTTACAATTATAATCGACATAAAAGGACATGTAATAATGAGTTATAGCATAAATTGTTCTTAATTGCGTAAAAATAAAATACAAAAAGATGCGCCCAACGTGGGGCTCGAACCCACGACCCTGAGATTAAGAGTCTCATGCTCTACCGACTGAGCTAGCCGGGCTGTTGGTATCCAGGTTGAAATAAGGGATCGAGTCTTGATAACGTTATCTTTGCATCTTGGTTCTAATAATTTAACGATATTAGGTACCTATGTATTCTTAGGATTCTGTTTATTTAGTGATTCAGTTAACTACAGTCTATAAGTTTTACAACGTTATAGTTGAATTATCGAGAAGATGGAATTGCATTTGTAGTGGTTGTATGCTGATAGTACAAGAAAATAGAAAATTCAAATATAGAATGCCTGTAAACAAACAATACTACTACATATGCAATTCCACGCTCTCGATGATACGACTATATCAATAGCAATACTTTGATGGACGTTTTATATTAAGAATTATCTCATTATTTTATGTTCCTTATTTTGTAATTTTGTAAGACCGGGTGGCATTTGTTAAGCGAGTAAGGTTTATAGGAACATTTTTGTTAAGGTCCAGTTCTGATGACGGGTTCTACGAGGAAGTGAATGAACTCCTCAAATCTTGATTGATTCAGATTCAGAACTTGAAGTTTAAAACGTAGGTACACGGAGCGCGAGACTTTTTGGTGACATGACTGTTTGGCCAGACAGGAATGAGTCCTGCAGAATGCTTTGTCAATCATAACAAAAACTTACATACTTAAACATGAACCTTGGAATTCTATTTTGTATATATTTGGCAATACAAAAAGAAAGGTTCTAAAAAGGGACCTACCTACTTAAGAGAAGAGTTAAAAACGTAAAAATGTTTTTACCAATAATTAGTACAGACCTACCTAAGTAAATACACATGACTGTGTTAAATGTTACATAAGTATGGAAGTCCATATATTCGTGACACTTAATCGACATAGAGCAGGCGCCACGCGGCATCAGAAAGGTTACACTGCAATTACAGAAGACAGTAAGATTGTACCAGCTCATACACTGTTACATCTTTCTGCTTTTCGGCATTGGCTACGGAATCAGTATGCCGAAGGCAGCGCGCGCAGGATGTGGCGCTCTAGACATGTATTCACATTGGTTGCGTAGGCGCAAGCGACTCAACTCAGGATAACCAGTATATCTTGATCTTAAGATCCTTCGTCAGAAATCAGTTATAAGTTATCGTTACAGGAGCCCAGGACTCGCTGAGCGATTAGAATGGCAGAGCTGGACAGTTATCCTGGCTCCTTGATCACGCGAGTCGAGACCCATTTGCATCCATTGCTAATTTAATTACTTGCATTGCTTGTTAAAGGGACCTGTCGAGTGAAAGATATGGCCAACAGGGGCTCGTTTCTCAAAAGCTTGTAACTTAAAATACAAGTGGATGTCCCTTTATAAGAAAAGCTATCAAAAAGTGACATCCGCTTGTATTACAAGTTACAAGCTTTTGAGAAACGGGCCCCGGACTCACTACCAAAGGTGCAACATATAATATACGGATAGCTGTAATATTCTCTTTTTTCCTATGGTAGGTATTATTGACATGAATAACTGTGTAACTTACTCGTATTTAAATGTTAATATAGTTACAGCTTCAAAGTGCCTACGTAAAATAAACAGTAAAATAAGAAGATTAAAAACACTAAAGTGCGCCGGGCTGGCAAAACTCTGATTAAGTAAAAAGTATACTACAGAAGTAGGTACCCATTCTATTTCTCTTAATTTTCATCAAAGATAAGTTTAACGAAATTGAAATATTATAACTGAAATATTAGTTAACGAAGTTTTAAGCATTTGTTGCGACAAAAACGTATAAAAACCAACTGCCCATATAACCATTCCAGTCGCAGAATCACAAAGTGGTAACTAAATGTCAGATGTGTCGTAACAGAGTCCACACAATGTGTCTAGAATTGTTTCGAAACAAAGTGTCGTCGCCGTGTCTACACTTTTCCGTAACAAGGTGTCGACACATTTGTGTGCACTTTGCGTGCGGTTTGCGACTAAATCTGACAGCAAATTTGTGACAGCAAATGTCAATATAAAATACCTCTTGAAAACCAAGGTTTGTCAAACTACTATTAGTGTCTCGTGTGCTCGTAATTCTAGTAAGTCATCATGGTCAATGCAAATGATAATAATCGACCGAAACCATATAAACACCCAACACCCGTCAACCTTTTACAGAAAAGTTTTAAAAGAAATTCAATAAGCTACTTAGGTCAGGCAACGAATGCTCCAAAAGTTGTAGAGGGAAATGCTCGGAACACAATTTTTGACTCCGTAACTCGGTTTGACAAGTTAGGAGGTGAACATATCAAAAGTCCCCGGCCGTAGCCCTTGAGCGGGGGGGAGAGAGGGGGCTTTGAAGGTCCCATTTTCCCGTTTTTCGATTATATCTCGGAAACTATGCATCTCAGCGACATGGCCACTTATACAAAATGAAAGTTAATTTAATTTGTTACAAGTTTATTCAGTCAATTTTTTCGATATGTTGAATAGTTTTTGAGATATCCGCTCTTGAAAGTTTATTTAGGGCTCTCAATTTTATCTTGATATATCTATATCAGTGAAGGTGCTAGGCCGTGTTTGGTATCGTTTTCGTATAAATCTGGGGTGCTGAATCCATTTAAGATATCACATTGACACCATTCCACAAAATAAAAATAAATCTTTTTAGGGTTCCGTACCTCAAAAGGAAAAAACGGAACCCTTATAGGATCACTCGTGCGTCTGTATGTATGTCCGTCTGAATACACAAAATAGTTCTTTACCTATAGATGACAGGAAAACCTATTAGAAATGTGCAGTCAAGCGCGAGTCGGACTTAATGTACGGAACCCTTAAATACGCGAGTCCGACTCGCACTTGGCCGGTTTTTTTGAAACTCTTCTTGACGCTTAACCGCTGAACCGATTTCGTTGAAATTTGGTATAGAAATAGTTTGCGTCCCGGAACAGGACATAGGATAGATCTTATAACCAAAATCATCTTTTGAAGGTGTGAAAAGTGGCGTGGAAATTTGTACGGGAAATCAATAACCGCTGAACCGATTTATATGAAATTTGGGATGGTCTACATCTTTGATTTAGTTAAAAATGATGAAAAAACATGACTTCAAACCTAAACTTAAACAGTATTAACTTCAAGAAGTCAATTCTGAATTCCCCCCTACACCTCATTTCACACCTTTAAAGGATGATTTTTGAGATAACTTATTATATCCTGTCTCGGGACTCAAAATATATGTGTACCAAATTTAAATTAAAACTGTTCAGCAGTTTAAGCGTGAAGAGGAGTTTAAAAGAAAGTATTTTAATAAGTTTATATGTTTTTACTTCGGAATGGTGTCAATGTGATACCTTAACTAAATTTGGTACTGCGAATTTATACGAAAACGATACCAAACATGGCCTCGTAGCTTTACTGTTGTAGAAGTCAAAATAAAATTGAGAGCCCTAAATTCTTATTACTTGGCCAAACTTGTGTAGAAGGAAAAGGTAAAATAAAAGTCTTCGGCAGGAATATAAGACACAAATATATTTTTTTTTTGCGTTACTATTTCATTCATCAAATATAAACATACCTTGATTGTACTATTCTAGTGAGATACTCATAGATAAACAAAAACATTTACTTAAAAAATTACAAGGTCGAAATGTCACGGAACTTGTGAGAGTAATATGTGAAAAATATAAACTTTTATGACAAAAAAAATCTGGACACAATTTAAGAATCACCCAATTGCGTCGAGGAATCATCTGTATTTTTGCTTGTTTCATTACCTCCTCGCTTCTTTTTTGTCCTTTGTATTCTGTAGCAATTTGTTAGATCTGAAAATAAAGATAACTTGCGTCGTCACGGATGTCGATTTATTGGTTTTAGGGAGTGCAGAATTCGAAAACGATGATCATTTTATAATCCAAGATGGCGGCTACGTATTTTGTCATAAAAGTGGAATCCAAAATAGTCACCATTTTCGAAATCTGCGCCCCCTAAAACCTATAAAATGACATCCATGACGACTTTTATGACATAGTGCATGGCCGCCATCTTGGAATCCAAAATAGTCATCATTTTCGAAATCTGCGCCCCCTAAAACCTATAAAACGATATCCATGACGACTTTTATGACATAGTGCATTGCCGCCATTTTTAAATTGAAAATGTTATCAATTTCGAAATCTGCGCCCCCCAAAACCTATAAAACGACACCCATGACGACTTTTATGACATAGTGCATGGCCGCCATTTTGGATTCCAAAATGGTCATCATTTTCGAAATCTGCGCCCCCTAAAACCTATAAAACGACACCCATGACGACTTTTATGACATAGTGCATGGCCGCCATTTTGGAATCCAAAATGGTCATTATTTTCGAAATCGGCACTCCCTAAAACCTATATATCGACACCCATCTCGACTTTTATGACAAAGTGTTTTGCTACCATCTGCATGCAAGACATTTCTATTATTTTTACGTACAAAAATGGCCCCCTGTCAACTTTCAATCGAGATTTAATCGATAATTTATTCGATTAATATTCAGATTAATTCAATTTCAATCTATGTTAAAAATTTGAGAATTAACTTTTTTTATTCCATTAATTAGTCGAATAAACAGTTAATCGATTAATGCCCATCTCTGACCACGGCATTTTTACACTTTGAGAATATCTGAAAACAAATCAACACAAGGAGCCATTTTGCAAATCCAGTAACATACCAGTAACTTTATTATTACTTTTGACAGCGCGTGTCATGTGTCAACACAGAGTCGACACAAAGTCGAAACATTGCAACTACTTTGTGACTGCAATATTTCTCAGCCTTAAACCATATTTATACATCATAATTAACAAGTTTCGTAGTATGTAAAGCGTTATTTCTGTTATTTAAGTATAGTATACGCATCGAAGTACTAAAAATGCTTCAAATAATATAGTTATGAACACAGGCACTGAGAAGTAAACAATTTCATTTCCGGCTAAACTAAAACAATGTGGTGGCGCGTTGATTATATTACACTTAGTTTATCAAATCACTCGAGCAGTTTAATTCCCCATAATAATTTAAGTCATATTGTAATATAAATGCA